>NC_080407.1:32342165-34742165 GCF_030265065.1 Corythoichthys intestinalis
ACTTAACGAAAATTGCTCCAAATTAATCACATAATTGGAAATTAAATTTTGACATTAAAAAACCCTTAAAATCAATTTGTACTTTACCCTCAACAAAAAAACAAACAAACAAAAGTTCAAATATTCGCTAATTCTGACTAAAATTGGAAAAAATAATTGATAATTAAAATACGATTAAACCGATCAATAAAATAAATTGTACAAATTATCCTGCCAAAAAATAAAATAAAAAATTGAATA
The DNA here is from genome assembly GCF_030265065.1 of Corythoichthys intestinalis. NCBI lineage: Eukaryota > Metazoa > Chordata > Actinopteri > Syngnathiformes > Syngnathidae > Corythoichthys > Corythoichthys intestinalis. The sequence continues at coordinate 32,342,406 of NC_080407.1, forward strand.
CATACAAATACACCAAAACAATAATACAACCAAACAAACACACCAAAGTAAACAATAATTAAAACAAATACAAACAAACTCAAACTGAAAATAATGGCAGGGCGTGACGAGTGGACGGTGGTGAGGCGTCGCCCTCGTGGACGCCGCCAGCCACCGCCTCCGCGTTGGGGGGACCGTGGGGAGGCGCGGATGGACAGCGCGCGTCCTTCCCGATCCTGGGAGTGGGGAGGGGCTCCTCCTCCCCCCCGGAGAGGGAGGGAATTCTTCCCCAACCTAACCCTAACCCTAACCCTAACCCTAACCCTAACCCTAACCCTAACCCTAACCCTAACCCTAACCCTAAACCCTAACCCTAACCCTAACCTAACCCTAAACCCTAACCCTAACCCTAACCTAACCCTAACCCTAACCCGTCGTGTTTACTGGTCTGAAACTAATCTCGGTTTTTCTTCCGATTTTTGCCTCTCATGACACGCTGCACGTAACTCGCGCTGTTCATGGTGGCCGCGTACGAACTCGTTGACGCTAATGTTGTCCTTGCCCTTTGGCTCGGCGCCGTGTCCTGCAAATCCGGTTTTGCCACGGTTGCATGTGTGAGACACAAATTAAAGATGCGCATGACGGACTTGTAAAACCGGCTTTGAATTTCAACCTCGTTCCCGTCTCGCGAGGTTGACGGTCGTATTTCTCGGTCTGGGACTACCTCCCATTTTTTAATCCATTTTTATATCCGATTTATGCCTTTCATGACACGCTGAACGTAACTTGCGCTGATCATGATGGCCGCGTACTGATTGGTTAATAATGTCCTTGCCCTTTGGCTCGGCGCCGTGTCCTGCAAATCCGGCCTTGCCACGGTTGCATGTGTGAGACACAAATTAAAGATGTGCATGACGGACTTGTAAAACCGGCTTCAATGCGCATGGCGCGTTGCTCAATTCTACAACGCGCATGGCGTGTTGTTCAAATTTGGCGTTATTGTTTGATATAACGCGAGTCCGCGAATAGTTTAATTTACCCTTCCCTTTTTATAGACAAAATGGGGGTGTCCCGCGTTTCGTGTTCGTGTTTTGGATTTATTGAGACTTAATTTTAATTACTTTATTCACACGCCATGTCCTGCGGACATGGCGCGTGACATTCCTTTGAGGGACGGTGAGAAATATGATCCGATGGATCACCCATATGACGTGTTTTTTGGGCCGAGACAATTTCATTCCGAGTGACGGACCGTGCATTGCCTTTGAACCCCCCTTCGGGGCGTGGTTCATCGAGATAATTCTGACACAAACCTAACCCTAACCCTAAACCCAAACCCTAACCCTAAACCCTAACCCCTAACCCTAACCCTAACCCTAACCCTAACCCTAACCCTAACCCTAACCCTAACCCTAACCCTACTTACCATAAAAAAACTACATACTTACCATAAAAAACTATATACTTACCATACAGTTAAAAATATTAAATATTAAGAAATACAATACATTCCATATTGGATAAAACACACAGAAACACAATATAACACATTACACTTAAATGCAACACATAAAAAGCAATCTGAAAAACAAGTTAAAATAAAGTCAAAAAGTGAAGATAAGAGAATGAACAAAGACAAGTAACAGTCATTTCTACAGAAAACACCAAATAGGAAAGAACTCAAACAGAAGACATCACAACACAAATAGACAATACAACTTATAGAAAAACCTGTGCTACGTCCTGAGGAAGGCCTTATTAAGGCCGAAACGTCGACGGGAAGCACAGTAATTTTGGATTTTTTGACATTTAACAAAACAAACAAGGACAAACAGATACAAACAGACAAACAAAGACAAACACGGACAAACAGATATAAATAGACAAACAAAGACAAACATTTAAAACAAAGATAAATAAAATCACATTGATAAACACAACAAAACTTTGACAGGACAGAGACTTCAAAATGAACACACAAAGACAGTATGGGAAGCTGTGGGTGGACAGAGCATCTCTCCATTCTGGGAGGTTTACACCTCCCAGAAGGAGAATCTTTCCCAAACCTAACCCTAACCTAACCCTAACCCTAACCCTAAACCCTAACCGGTCCAGTGCAACCGCCCCTCTTATATAGAGGGGACCCCTCTCAAATTGGGGGGATCATCTCCTAACCTAACCAGCCAGTGCCCTGGATCACCTAACCCTATCCTTTCATTCTAACCCTAACTAGAGAACCCTATCTGCTAACCTTAACTAAACACTAAATTTAACTGGATAATAACCCTAATAAAAAAGAACCCTAATTGGATTGACTAATTAACCCTAACTAAACACTAAACTTAACTAGATAGTAACCCTAACAATAGAGAACCATAATTGGAGTGACTAACTAACCCTAACTAAACACTAAACTTAACTAGATAGTAACCCTAACAAATGAGAACCCTAATTAAATTAGAACCCTAGTTAAATTAACAAACTAACCCTAATAAATACTAAACCTAATTAGAAAGTAAAAAGAAAAAGAAAGATTGAAAACAATCAGACCTTAAAGAATAGGACAACTAAAATAGAGTTCAGCACAAATAGTAGAAATTAAGAAGAGTTCAGCACAAACAGAAAGATGGAAAAGAGCGTTATCTATAGGCTAATTCTAAATGCAATAAAATCTATATGTAGATGGAAAAGAGCGTTATCATTACGGTAATTCTAAATGCAATAAAGTCTATATGTAGGTGGAAAAGAGCGTTACCTATACGATGATTCTAAATGCAATAAAATCTAACTGTAGTCTAACCCTAACCTTAATTTTTTATTTGTAGGCTAACACTAATTTTAGTAAACCTAATTTGTGGAAAGAGATAGAAAAGCCAATGGAACCAAGAAGTGAAAATAGCAATGGAACAAAGAGGAAAAAGATAGAAAAGCCAAAATGAACTAAGAAAAGAAAATAGTAGTAGAACAAAGAGGAAAGAGATAGAAAAGCCAATAGCCCTAAGAGAAGAAATACAAGATAAAGATGAAAAGCATGCAGACCATAAAGAAGAGTACAAGTAGAAAAAAGGAAAAGCCAATAGCCCTAAGAGAAGAAAACAAAGGAAAAGAAAGATAATACTGTGAGTGTCCTGAGGAAGGCCTAAATAAGTGCCGAAACGTCGACAACCTCACAGTAACTAAATAAAACAACTTGAGTATGAATAAAGACCAAATAGAAACAGAAGGAAAAGTAAATGAACCACACAAACGAAATGACAATACAAACGAAACGCTTGGGGATGAAGGGGTGAGACACAGATAACAGAAAAGTAGAAAAACAAATACGAACTACACATACAACAAAGGAAGATAGTAATGCTGAAAACAAACAAAAGAGCAAAAAGAATGAATCAGGATGGTGAGAGGGTGATCGCAGTCGGTCCAGTGCAACCGCCCCTCTTATATAGAGGGGACCCCTCTCAAATTGGGGGGATCATCTCCTAACCTAACCAGCCAGTGCCCTGGATCACCTAACCCTATCCTTTCATTCTAACCCTAACTAGAGAACCCTATCTGCTAACCTTAACTAAACACTAAATTTAACTGGATAATAACCCTAATAAAAAAGAACCCTAATTGGATTGACTAATTAACCCTAACTAAACACTAAACTTAACTAGATAGTAACCCTAACAATAGAGAACCATAATTGGAGTGACTAACTAACCCTAACTAAACACTAAACTTAACTAGATAGTAACCCTAACAAATGAGAACCCTAATTAAATTAGAACCCTAGTTAAATTAACAAACTAACCCTAATAAATACTAAACCTAATTAGAAAGTAAAAAGAAAAAGAAAGATTGAAAACAATCAGACCTTAAAGAATAGGACAACTAAAATAGAGTTCAGCACAAATAGTAGAAATTAAGAAGAGTTCAGCACAAACAGAAAGATGGAAAAGAGCGTTATCTATAGGCTAATTCTAAATGCAATAAAATCTATATGTAGATGGAAAAGAGCGTTATCATTACGGTAATTCTAAATGCAATAAAGTCTATATGTAGGTGGAAAAGAGCGTTACCTATACGATGATTCTAAATGCAATAAAATCTAACTGTAGTCTAACCCTAACCTTAATTTTTTATTTGTAGGCTAACACTAATTTTAGTAAACCTAATTTGTGGAAAGAGATAGAAAAGCCAATGGAACCAAGAAGTGAAAATAGCAATGGAACAAAGAGGAAAAAGATAGAAAAGCCAAAATGAACTAAGAAAAGAAAATAGTAGTAGAACAAAGAGGAAAGAGATAGAAAAGCCAATAGCCCTAAGAGAAGAAATACAAGATAAAGATGAAAAGCATGCAGACCATAAAGAAGAGTACAAGTAGAAAAAAGGAAAAGCCAATAGCCCTAAGAGAAGAAAACAAAGGAAAAGAAAGATAATACTGTGAGTGTCCTGAGGAAGGCCTAAATAAGTGCCGAAACGTCGACAACCTCACAGTAACTAAATAAAACAACTTGAGTATGAATAAAGACCAAATAGAAACAGAAGGAAAAGTAAATGAACCACACAAACGAAATGACAATACAAACGAAACGCTTGGGGATGAAGGGGTGAGACACAGATAACAGAAAAGTAGAAAAACAAATACGAACTACACATACAACAAAGGAAGATAGTAATGCTGAAAACAAACAAAAGAGCAAAAAGAATGAATCAGGATGGTGAGAGGGTGATCGCAGTCGGTCCAGTGCAACCGCCCCTCTTATATAGAGGGGACCCCTCTCAAATTGGGGGGATCATCTCCTAACCTAACCAGCCAGTGCCCTGGATCACCTAACCCTATCCTTTCATTCTAACCCTAACTAGAGAACCCTATCTGCTAACCTTAACTAAACACTAAATTTAACTGGATAATAACCCTAATAAAAAAGAACCCTAATTGGATTGACTAATTAACCCTAACTAAACACTAAACTTAACTAGATAGTAACCCTAACAATAGAGAACCATAATTGGAGTGACTAACTAACCCTAACTAAACACTAAACTTAACTAGATAGTAACCCTAACAAATGAGAACCCTAATTAAATTAGAACCCTAGTTAAATTAACAAACTAACCCTAATAAATACTAAACCTAATTAGAAAGTAAAAAGAAAAAGAAAGATTGAAAACAATCAGACCTTAAAGAATAGGACAACTAAAATAGAGTTCAGCACAAATAGTAGAAATTAAGAAGAGTTCAGCACAAACAGAAAGATGGAAAAGAGCGTTATCTATAGGCTAATTCTAAATGCAATAAAATCTATATGTAGATGGAAAAGAGCGTTATCATTACGGTAATTCTAAATGCAATAAAGTCTATATGTAGGTGGAAAAGAGCGTTACCTATACGATGATTCTAAATGCAATAAAATCTAACTGTAGTCTAACCCTAACCTTAATTTTTTATTTGTAGGCTAACACTAATTTTAGTAAACCTAATTTGTGGAAAGAGATAGAAAAGCCAATGGAACCAAGAAGTGAAAATAGCAATGGAACAAAGAGGAAAAAGATAGAAAAGCCAAAATGAACTAAGAAAAGAAAATAGTAGTAGAACAAAGAGGAAAGAGATAGAAAAGCCAATAGCCCTAAGAGAAGAAATACAAGATAAAGATGAAAAGCATGCAGACCATAAAGAAGAGTACAAGTAGAAAAAAGGAAAAGCCAATAGCCCTAAGAGAAGAAAACAAAGGAAAAGAAAGATAATACTGTGAGTGTCCTGAGGAAGGCCTAAATAAGTGCCGAAACGTCGACAACCTCACAGTAACTAAATAAAACAACTTGAGTATGAATAAAGACCAAATAGAAACAGAAGGAAAAGTAAATGAACCACACAAACGAAATGACAATACAAACGAAACGCTTGGGGATGAAGGGGTGAGACACAGATAACAGAAAAGTAGAAAAACAAATACGAACTACACATACAACAAAGGAAGATAGTAATGCTGAAAACAAACAAAAGAGCAAAAAGAATGAATCAGGATGGTGAGAGGGTGATCGCAGTCGGTCCAGTGCAACCGCCCCTCTTATATAGAGGGGACCCCTCTCAAATTGGGGGGATCATCTCCTAACCTAACCAGCCAGTGCCCTGGATCACCTAACCCTATCCTTTCATTCTAACCCTAACTAGAGAACCCTATCTGCTAACCTTAACTAAACACTAAATTTAACTGGATAATAACCCTAATAAAAAAGAACCCTAATTGGATTGACTAATTAACCCTAACTAAACACTAAACTTAACTAGATAGTAACCCTAACAATAGAGAACCATAATTGGAGTGACTAACTAACCCTAACTAAACACTAAACTTAACTAGATAGTAACCCTAACAAATGAGAACCCTAATTAAATTAGAACCCTAGTTAAATTAACAAACTAACCCTAATAAATACTAAACCTAATTAGAAAGTAAAAAGAAAAAGAAAGATTGAAAACAATCAGACCTTAAAGAATAGGACAACTAAAATAGAGTTCAGCACAAATAGTAGAAATTAAGAAGAGTTCAGCACAAACAGAAAGATGGAAAAGAGCGTTATCTATAGGCTAATTCTAAATGCAATAAAATCTATATGTAGATGGAAAAGAGCGTTATCATTACGGTAATTCTAAATGCAATAAAGTCTATATGTAGGTGGAAAAGAGCGTTACCTATACGATGATTCTAAATGCAATAAAATCTAACTGTAGTCTAACCCTAACCTTAATTTTTTATTTGTAGGCTAACACTAATTTTAGTAAACCTAATTTGTGGAAAGAGATAGAAAAGCCAATGGAACCAAGAAGTGAAAATAGCAATGGAACAAAGAGGAAAAAGATAGAAAAGCCAAAATGAACTAAGAAAAGAAAATAGTAGTAGAACAAAGAGGAAAGAGATAGAAAAGCCAATAGCCCTAAGAGAAGAAATACAAGATAAAGATGAAAAGCATGCAGACCATAAAGAAGAGTACAAGTAGAAAAAAGGAAAAGCCAATAGCCCTAAGAGAAGAAAACAAAGGAAAAGAAAGATAATACTGTGAGTGTCCTGAGGAAGGCCTAAATAAGTGCCGAAACGTCGACAACCTCACAGTAACTAAATAAAACAACTTGAGTATGAATAAAGACCAAATAGAAACAGAAGGAAAAGTAAATGAACCACACAAACGAAATGACAATACAAACGAAACGCTTGGGGATGAAGGGGTGAGACACAGATAACAGAAAAGTAGAAAAACAAATACGAACTACACATACAACAAAGGAAGATAGTAATGCTGAAAACAAACAAAAGAGCAAAAAGAATGAATCAGGATGGTGAGAGGGTGATCGCAGTCGGTCCAGTGCAACCGCCCCTCTTATATAGAGGGGACCCCTCTCAAATTGGGGGGATCATCTCCTAACCTAACCCTAACCCTAATGCTGAAAACAAAGAAGTGAGCTAAAAGAATGAATCAGGATGGTGAGAGGGTGATCGCAGTCGGTCCCGTGCAACCGCCCCTCTTATATAGAGGGGACCCCTCTCAAATTGGGGGGATCATTTCCTAACCTAACCAGCCAGTGCCCTGGATCACCTAACCCTATCCTCTCATTCTAACCCCAATTAGAGAATCCTATCTGCTAACCCATTCTAAACACTAACCATAACTAGATAATAACCCTAATAAATGAGAACCCGAATTAAATTGGCTAACTAAACCTAACTAAACTCTAAACCTAACTAGATAGTAACCCTAACAAAAGAGACAAACTAACCCGAACTAAACACTAAACTTAACTAGATAGTAACCATAATGAATTAGAACCCTAATTAAAGTGACAAACTAACCCGAACTAAACACTAAACTTAACTAGATAATAACCAAAATGAATTAGAACCCTAATTAAAGTGACAAACTAACCCTAATCAAACACTAAACTTAATTAGATAATAACCCTAATAAAATACAACCCTAATCAATGTGACAAACTAACCCGAACTAAACACTAAACTTAACTAGATAGTAACCCTAATAAAACAGAAACCTAATTAAAGTGACAAATTAACCCTAAAAAATACTAAACCTAACTAGAAAGTAAATAGAAAAAGAAAGATTAAAAGAAAACAGACTACAAAGAATAGAACAGATAGAAAAAATAGGACAAACTAAAATAGAGTTCAGCACAAACAGTGGAAATTAAGAAGAGTTCAGCACAAACAGGAGATGGAAAAGAGCGTTATCTATAAGTTAATTTTAAATGCAATAACATCTATCAATAGATTGAAAAGAGAGTTAACTGCACGTTAATTTTAAATGCAATAAAATCTAAATGTAGATTGAAAAGAGAGTTAGCTGCACGTTAATTTTAAATGCAATAAAATCTATATGTGGATGGAAAAGAGAGTTACTTATACGATAATTCTAAATGCAATAAAATCTATCTGTAGGCTAACCCTAAACTTAATATTTTAACTGTAGGCTAACCCTAATTTTAGTAAACCTAATTTGAAGAAAGAGATAGAAAAGCCAATAGAACTAAGAAAAGAACATAGAAATGGAACAGAGGAAAAAGATAGAAAAGCCAATAGAACTAAGAAAAGAAAATAGCAATAGGACAAAAGAAAAAAAATTGTAAAGCCAATAGAACTAAGAAAAGAAAGTAGTAATAGAACAAAGGAAAAAAAGATAGAAAAGCCAAAAAACATAAGAAAAGAAAGTAGAAAGACAAAAAGGATAGAAAAGCCAATAGTCCTAAGAGAAGAAATAGAAGAGAAAGATGAAAAGCATGCAGACCATAAAGAAGAATACAAATAGAAAAGAAAAAAAGAAAAGCCAATAGACCTAAGAGAAGAAAACAAATAGAAAAGAAAGATAATACTGTGAGTGTCCTGAGGAAGGCCTAAATAAGTGCCGAAACGTCGACAACCTCACAGTAACAAAATAAAACAACTCGAGTATAAACAAAGACCAAATAGAAACAGAAGGAAAAGTAAATGAACCATACAGAAGAAATGACAATACAAAAGAAACACTTGGGGATGAAGGGGCGAGACACAGATAAAAGAAAAGTAGAAAAACAAATAAGAACTACACAAATAACAAATGAAGACAGTAATGCTGAAAACAAAGAAGTGAGCTAAAAGAATGAATCAGGATGGTGAGAGGGTGATCGCAGTCGGTCCCGTGCAACCGCCCCTCTTATATAGAGGGGACCCCTCTCAAATTGGGGGGATCATTTCCTAACCTAACCCTAACCTAACCCTAAACCCTAACCCTAACCCTAACAAACTGACAAAGTAACCCTAACCCTAGGCTATCCACTCTAATTCCAACCCTAGGCTATCTACTCTACACCCAACCCTAGGCTATCTACTCTAAACTCAACCCTAGGCTATCTACTCTACACCCAACCCTAGGCTATCTACTCTAAACTCAACCCTAGGCTATCTACACTAACACTAACCCTAGGCTATCTACTCTAACCCCAACCCTAGGCTATCCACACTAACACTAACCCTAGGCTATCTACACTAATCCCAACCCTAGGTTATCTACATTAATCCCAACCCTAGGCTATCTACACTAACACTAACCCTAGGCTATCTACTCTAACCCCAACCCTAGGCTATCCACACTAACACTAACCCTAGGCTATCTACACTTATCCCAACCCTAGGCTATCTACACTAACCCTAACCCTAGGCTATCTACACTAATCCCAACCCTAGGCTATCTACACCAACCCTAACCCTAGGCTATCTACACTATCTACACTAACCCTAGGCTATCTATACTAATCATAACTACCATACTTACCTTATACCTACCTGGAACCAGATACTTACCTCCAGAAAAAAGAAAAACCTGTAAAAAGATAAAGATTTAATTAAAAATGTTAAACTCAATTAAATAAACAAAATTTATCATTAAAAATAATTAGAAGCTTAATTTATATACATACACATTCATTAAAACCATTAAAATGTATTGATTCAATTGAAAACATTAAAAACTAAAAAGAGGTAAAAATAAAATAAGAGTAAAATACATGACATTTAACCAGACTCAACACACAGTATAAAAGGAAGACAATTAGTTGCGACAAACATACAGAGCTGAAACTACAGACAGACAACAACATTGAATGACATTGAAAACAGACATTTAACATTGCACTAAGTCCTGAGGAAGACCGAGAACGGTCGAAACGTCGACGATAGTGCAAAATTAATTATTACTACATTAAAAACAAATAAATAATACAATTTGATCAAGAATAAAAAAGACTATTAAAAACAAATAATTTATTTTTGGCCAATTACATTTTTTTGTAATTTTTTTCAATTTTTCATAAAAAATACATATAAAAACAATTACAAACTTCATTAAAAGACTAAAAACAACACAAATGGAGAACAAACAGTGGACAGAAGTCCGATATGGTAAGCGTCGCCGGCTGGCTCGCTACCAGACGACCTATGAGGGGATGGACCGAGCATTCCCCTCCTCAAATCGGAGGGATCTAGTCCCCCACCTAACCCTAACCTAACCCTAACCCTTCTCGAATAGCCCCAGCAAATTATTTGCTTGCCCCTGGTAGGTAGACAGGCCTTCCCAAGCCAATTCTCGAATAGCCCCGGCACATTATTTGCTTGCCCCTGGTAGGTAAACAGGCCTTCCAAAGCCATTTCTCTAATAGCCCCTGCACATTACTTGCTTGCCCCTGATAGGTAGACAGGCTTTCCCAAGCCTATTCTGTAATAGTCCCAGCAAATTACTTGCTTGCCCCTGATAGGTAGATAGGCCTTCCCAAGCCTATTCTCTCATCGCCTCAGCCCATGACTTATTTCTCCCTGGTACGTAGACAGGTCTTCCCAAGCCTATTCTGTAATAGTCCCAGCAAATTACTTGCTTGCCCCTGGTAGGTAGACAGGCCTTCCCAAACCAATTCTCTTATAGCCCAAGCCAATTCTCGAATAGCTCCAACATATTATTTGCTTGCCCCTGGTAGGTAGACAGGCCTTCCCAAGCCAATTCTCTAATAGCCCCTGCACTTTACTTGCTTGCCCCTGGTAGTTAGACAGGCTTTCCCAAGCCTATTCTGTAATAGTCCCAGCAAATTACTTGCTTGCCCCTGGTAGGTAGATAGGCCTTCCCAAGCCTATTTTGTAATAGCCCCAGCAAATTACTTGCTTGCCCCTGGTAGGTAAACTGGCCTTCCCAAGCCTATTCTCTCTTAGCTTCAGCAAATTACTTGCCTTCCCCTGGTAGGTAGAAAGGCCTTCCCAAGCCTATTCTTTCATAGCCCCAGCAAATTACTTGCTTGCTCCTGGTAGGTATACTGGCCTTCCCAAGCGTTTTCTTTCATAGCCCCTGCAAATTACTTGCCTGCCCCTGGTAGGTAGACTGGCCTTCCCAAGCCTATTTTGTAATAGCCCCATCAAATTACTTGCTTGCCCCTGGTAGATAGACAGGCCTTCCCAAGCCTATTCTGTAATAGCCCCAGCAAATTACTTGCTTGCCCCTGGTAGATAGACAGGCCTTCCCAAGCCTTTTCTCTCATAGCGCCTGCAAATTACATGCTTGCCCCAGGTAGGTAGACTAGCCTTCCCAAGCCTATTCTGTAATAGCCCCAGCAAATTACTTGCTTGCCCCTGTTAGGTAGTCTGGCCTTCCCAAACCAATTCTCTTATAGCCCAAGCCTATTCTGTAATAGCCCCAGCAAATTACTTGCTTGCCCCTGGTAGGTAGACTGGCCTTCCCAAGCCTTTTCTCTCGAAGCCCCAGCAAATTATTTTCTTGCCCCTGGTAGGTAGAAAGGCCTTCCCAAGCCTATTCTCTCATAGCCTTAGCAAATTACTTGCTTGCCCCTGATAAGTAGACTGGCCTTCCCAAGCCTATTCTCTCTTAGCCTCAGCAAATTACTTGCCTGCCCCTGGTAGGTCGAAAGGCCTTCCCAAGCCTATTCTTTCATAGCCCCAGCAAATTACTTGCTTGCCCCTGGTAGGTAGACAGGCCTTCCCAAGCCTATTCTGTAATATCCCCAGCAAATTACTTGATTGCCCCTGGTAGGTAGACTGGCCTTCCCAAGCCTATTCTCTCTTAGCCTCAGCAAATTACTTGCCTGCCCCTGGTAGGTAGAAAGGCCTTCCCAAGCCTATTCTGTAATAGCCCCAGCAAATTACTTGCTTGCCTCTGGTAGGTAGACAGGCCTTCCCAAGCCTATTTTGTAATAGCCCCAGCAAAGTACTTGCTTGCCCCTGGTAGGTAGACTGGCCTTCCCAAGCCTATTCTCTCATAGCCCCTGCAAATTACTTGCTTTCCCCTGATAAGTAGACTGGCCTTCCCAAGCCTATTCTCTCTTAGCCTCAGCAAATTACTTGCCTGCACCTGGTAGGTAGAAAGGCCTTCCCAAGCCTATTCTTTCATAGCCCCAGCAAATTACTTGCTTGCCCCTGGTAGGTAGAAAGGCCTTGGCAAGCCTATTCTCTCATAGCCACAGCAAATTACTTGCTTGCCCCTGGTAGGTAGACAGGCCTTCCCAAGCCTTTTCTCTCATAGACCCTGCAAATTACTTGCTTGCCCCTGGTAGGTAGACAGGCCTTCCCAAGCCTTTTCTTTCATAGTCCCAGCAAATTACTTGCTTGCCCCTGGTAGGTAGACAGGCCTTCCCAAGCCTATTCTGTAATAGCCCCAGCAAATTACATGCTTGCCCCTGGTACGTAGACAGGCCTTCCCAAGCCTATTCTGTAATTGCCCCAGCAAAATACTTGCTTGCCCCTGGTAGGTAGAAAGGCCTTCCCAAGCCTTTTCTCTCATAGACCCTGCAAATTACTTGCTTGCCCCTGGTAGGTCGACAGGCCTTCCCGAGTCAATTCTCTTATTTCCCAAGCATATTCTCTAATAGCCCCAGTATATTACTTGCTTGCCCCTGGTAGGTAGATAGGCCTTCCCAAACCTATTCTCTCATAACAACAGCCCATGATTTACTTTCCCATGGTAGGTAGACAGGCCTTCCCAAGCCTATTCTGTAATAGCCCCAGCAAATTACTTGCTTGCCCCTGGTAGGTAGACTGGCCTTCCCAAGCCTTTTCTCTCAAAGCCCCAGCAAATTACTTTCTTGCCCCTGGTAGGTAGACTGGCCTTCCCAAAGCCTATTCTGTCATAGCCCCAGCAAATTACTTGCCTGCCCCTGGTAGGTAGACAGGCCTTCCCAAGCCTATTCTCTCATAGCCTCAGCACACAACTTACTTCTCCCTGGTAGGTAGACAGTCCTTCCCAAGCCTATTCTGTAATAGCCCCAGCAAATTACTTGCTTGCCCCTGGTAGGTAGACAGGCCTTCCCAAGCCTATTCTGTAATAGCCCCAGCAAATTAATTGCTTGCCCCTGGTAGGTAGACTGGCCTTCCCAAGCCTTTTCTCTCAAAGCCCCAGCAAATTACTTTCTTGCCCCTGGTAGGTAGACAGGCCTTCCCAAGCCTATTCTGTAATAGCCCCAGCAAATTACTTGCCTGCCCCTGGTAGGTAGACCAGCCTTCCCAGGCCTTTTCTCTCATAGCCACAGCCCATGACTTACTTGTACCTGGTAGGTAGACAGGCCTTCCCAAGCCTATTCTGTAAAAGCCCCAGCAAATTATTGCTTGCCCCTGGTGGTAGACTGGCCTTCCCAAGCCTTTTCTTTCATAGCCCCTGCAAATTACTTGCTTGCCCCTGGTAGGTTGAAAGACCTTCCCAAGCTTATTCTTCAATAGCACCAGCAAATTACTTGTTTGCCCCTGGTAGGTAGACAGGCCTTCCCAAACCTATTCTGTCATAGCCCCAGCAAACTACTTGCTTGCCCCTGGTAGGTAGATAGGCCTTCCCAAACCTATTCTCTCATAACAACAGCCCATGATTTACTTTCCCATGGTAGGTAGACAGGCCTTCCCAAGCCTTTTCTTTCATAGCCCCTGCAAATTACTTGCTTGCCCCTGGTAGGTTGAAAGACCTTCCCAAGCTTATTCTTCAATAGCACCAGCAAATTACTTGCTTACCCTGGTAGGTAGACAGGCCTTCCCAAACCTATTCTGTCATAGCCCCAGCAAATTACTTGCTTGCCCCTGGTAGGTAGACAGGCCTTCCCAAGCCTATTCTGTAATAGCCCCTGCAAATTACATGCTTGCCCCAGGTAGGTAGACTAGCCTTCCCAAGCCTTTTCTCTCATAGCCCCTGCAAATTACTTGCTTGCCCCTGGTAGGTAGATAGGCCTTCCCAAACCTATTCTCTCATAACAACAGCCCATGATTTACTTTCCCATGGTAGGTAGACAGGCCTTCCCAAGCCTATTCTGTAATAGCCCCAAAAAATTACTTGCTTGCTCCTGGTAGGTAGACAGCCTGGTAGGTAGACAGACCTTCCCAAGCCTATTCTGTAATAGCCCCAGCAAATTACTTTCTTACCCCTTATAGGTAGACTGGCCTTCCCAAGCCAATTCTCTCATAACCTCAGCAAATTACTTGCTTGCCCCTGGTAGGTAGACAGGCCTTCCCAAGCCTATTCTGTAATAGCCCCTGCAAATTACATGCTTGCCCTAGGTAGGTAGACTGGCCTTCCCAAGCTTTTTCTCTCATAGCCCCTGCAAATTACTTGCTTACCCCTGGTAGGTAGATAGGCCTTCCCAAACCTATTCTCTCATAACAACAGCCCATAATTTACTTTCCCATGGTAGGTAGACAGGCCTTCCCAAGCTTATTCTGTAAAAGCCCCAGCAAATTACTTGCTTGCCCCTGGTAGGTAGACTGGCCTTCCCAAGCCTTTTCTCTCAAAGCCCCAGCAAATTACTTTCTTGCCCCTGGTAGGTAGATAGGCCTTCCCAAGCCTATTCTGTAATAGTCCCAGCAAATTACTTGCTTGTCCCTGGTAGGTAGACAGGCCTTCCCAAACCAATTCTCTTATAGCCCATGCCAATTCTCGAATAGCCCCAGCACATTACTTGCTTGCCCCAGGTAGGTAGACAAGCTTTCCCAAGCCTATTCTGCAATACCCCCAGCAAATTACTTGCTTGCCCCTGGTAGGTAGACAAGCCTTCCCAAGCCTATTCTGTAATTGTCCCAGCAAATCACTTGCTTGCCCCTGGTAGGTAGATAGGCCTTCCCAAGCCTATTCTCTCATCGCCTCAGCCCATGACTTATTTCTCCCTGGTAGGTAGACAGGCCTTCCCAAGCCTATTCTGTAATTGCCCCAGCAAAATACTTGCTTGCCCCTGGTAGGTAGAAAGGCCTTCCCAAGCCTTTTCTCTCATAGACCCTGCAAATTACTTGCTTGCCCCTGGTAGTTCGACAGGCCTTCCCAAGTCAATTCTCTTATTTCCCAAGCATATTCTCTAATAGCCCCAGTATATTACTTGCTTGCCCCTGGTAGGTAGATAGGCCTTCCCAAACCTATTCTCTCATAACAACAGCCCATGATTTACTTTCCCATGGTAGGTAGACAGGCCTTCCCAAGCCTATTCTGTAATAGCCCCAGCAAATTACTTGCTTGCCCCTGGTAGGTAGACTGGCCTTCCCAAGCCTTTTCTCTCAAAGCCCCAGCAAATTACTTTCTTGCCCCTGGTAGGTAGACTGGCCTTCCCAAAGCCTATTCTGTCATAGCCCCAGCAAATTACTTGCCTGCCCCTGGTAGGTAGACAGGCCTTCCCAAGCCAATTCTCTCATAGCCTCAGCACACAACTTACTTCTCCCTGGTAGGTAGACAGTCCTTCCCAAGCCTATTCTGTAATAGCCCCAGCAAATTACTTGCTTGCCCCTGGTAGGTAGACAGGCCTTCCCAAGCCTATTCTTTAATAGCCCCAGCAAATTAATTGCTTGCCCCTGGTAGGTAGACTGGCCTTCCCAAGCCTTTTCTCTCAAAGCCCCAGCAAATTACTTTCTTGCCCCTGGTAGGTAGACAGGCCTTCCCAAGCCTATTCTGTAATAGCCCCAGCAAATTACTTGCTTGCCCCTGGTAGGTAGACTGGCCTTCCCAAGCCTTATCTCTCAAAGCCCCAGCAAATTACTTGCCTGCCCCTGGTAGGTAGACCAGCCTTCCCAGGCCTTTTTTCTCTCATAGCCACAGCCCATGACTTACTTGTACCTGGTAGGTAGACAGGCCTTCCCAAGCCTATTCTGTAAAAGCCCCAGCAAATTATTGCTTGCCCCTGGTGGTAGACTGGCCTTCCCAAGCCTTTTCTTTCATAGCCCCTGCAAATTACTTGCTTGCCCCTGGTAGGTTGAAAGACCTTCCCAAGCTTATTCTTCAATAGCACCAGCAAATTACTTGCTTGCCCCTGGTAGGTAGACAGGCCTTCCCAAACCTATTCTGTCATAGCCCCAGCAAATTACTTCCTTGCCCCTGGTAGGTAGACAGGCCTTCCCAAGCCTATTCTGTAATAGCCCCTGCAAATTACATGCTTGCCCCAGGTAGGTAGACTAGCCTTCCCAAGCCTTTTCTCTCATAGCCCCTGCAAATTACTTGCTTGCCCCTGGTAGGTAGATAGGCCTTCCCAAACCTATTCTCTCATAACAACAGCCCATGATTTACTTTCCCATGGTAGGTAGACAGGCCTTCCCAAGCCTATTCTGTAATAGCTCCAAAAAATTACTTGCTTGCTCCTGGTAGGTAGACAGCCTGGTAGGTAGACAGACCTTCCCAAGCCTATTCTGTAATAGCCCCAGCAAATTACTTTCTTACCCCTTATAGGTAGACTGGCCTTCCCAAGCCTATTCTCTCTTAGCCTCAGCAAATTACTTGCCTGCACCTGGTAGGTAGAAAGGCCTTCCCAAGCCTTTTCTCTCATAGACCCTGCAAATTACTTGCTTGCCCCTGGTAGGTAGACAGGCCTTCCCAAGCCTTTTCTTTCATAGCACCAGCAAATTACTTGCTTGCCCCTGGTAGGTAGACAGGCCTTCCCAAGCCTATTCTGTAATAGCCCCAGCAAATTAATTGCTTGCCCCTGGTAGGTAGACTGGCCTTCCCAAGCCTTTTCTCTCAAAGCCCCAGCAAATTACTTTCTTGCCCCTGGTAGGTAGACAGGCCTTCCCAAGCCTATTCTGTAATAGCCCCAGCAAATTATTGCTTGCCCCTGGTAGGTAGACTGGCCTTCCCAAGCCTTTTCTTTCATAGCCCCTGCAAATTACTTGCTTGCCCCTGGTAGGTTGAAAGACCTTCCCAAGCTTATTCTTCAATAGCACCAGCAAATTACTTGCTTGCCCCTGGTAGGTAGACAGGCCTTCCCAAACCTATTCTGTCATAGCCCCAGCAAATTACTTGCTTGCCCCTGGTAGGTAGACAGGCCTTCCCAAGCCTATTCTGTAATAGCCCCTGCAAATTACATGCTTGTCCCAGGTAGGTAGACTAGCCTTCCCAAGCCTTTTCTCTCATAGCCCCTGCAAATTACTTGCTTGCCCCTGGTAGGTAGATAGGCCTTCCCAAACCTATTCTCTCATAACAACAGCCCATGATTTACTTTCCCATGGTAGGTAGACAGGCCTTCCCAAGCCTTTTCTTTCATAGCCCCTGCAAATTACTTGCTTGCCCCTGGTAGGTTGAAAGACCTTCCCAAGCTTATTCTTCAATAGCACCAGCAAATTACTTGCTTGCCCCTGGTAGGTAGACAGGCCTTCCCAAACCTATTCTGTCATAGCCCCAGCAAATTACTTGCTTGCCCCTAGTAGGTAGACAGGCCTTCCCAAGCCTATTCTGTAATAGCCCCTGCAAATTACATGCTTGCCCCAGGTAGGTAGACTAGCCTTCCCAAGCCTTTTCTCTCATAGCCCCTGCAAATTACTTGCTTGCCCCTGGTAGGTAGATAGGCCTTCCCAAACCTATTCTCTCATAACAACAGCCCATGATTTACTTTCCCATGGTAGGTAGACAGGCCTTCCCAAGCCTATTCTGTAATAGCCCCAAAAAATTACTTGCTTGCTCCTGGTAGGTAGACAGCCTGGTAGGTAGACAGACCTTCCCAAGCCTATTCTGTAATAGCCCCAGCAAATTACTTTCTTACCCCTTATAGGTAGACTGGCCTTCCCAAGCCAATTCTCTCATAACCCCAGCAAATTACTTGCTTGCCCCTGGTAGGTAGACAGGCCTTCCCAAGCCTATTCTGTAATAGCCCCTGCAAATTACATGCTTGCCCTAGGTAGGTAGACTGGCCTTCCCAAGCTTTTTCTCTCATAGCCCCTGCAAATTACTTGCTTACCCCTGGTAGGTAGATAGGCCTTCCCAAACCTATTCTCTCATAACAACAGCCCATAATTTAATTTCCCATGGTAGGTAGACAGGCCTTCCCAAGCTTATTCTGTAAAAGCCCCAGCAAATTACTTGCTTGCCCCTGGTAGGTAGACTGGCCTTCCCAAGCCTTTTCTCTCAAAGCCCCAGCAAATTACTTTCTTGCCCCTGGTAGGTAGATAGGCCTTCCCAAGCCTATTCTGTAATAGTCCCAGCAAATTACTTGCTTGTCCCTGGTAGGTAGACAGGCCTTCCCAAACCAATTCTCTTATAGCCCATGCCAATTCTCGAATAGCCCCAGCACATTACTTGCTTGCCCCAGGTAGGTAGACAAGCTTTCCCAAGCCTATTCTGCAATACCCCCAGCAAATTACTTGCTTGCCCCTGGTAGGTAGACAAGCCTTCCCAAGCCTATTCTGTAATTGTCCCAGCAAATCACTTGCTTGCCCCTGGTAGGTAGATAGGCCTTCCCAAGCCTATTCTCTCATCGCCTCAGCCCATGACTTATTTCTCCCTGGTAGGTAGACAGGCCTTCCCAAGCCTATTCTGTAATTGCCCCAGCAAAATACTTGCTTGCCCCTGGTAGGTAGAAAGGCCTTCCCAAGCCTTTTCTCTCATAGACCCTGCAAATTACTTGCTTGCCCCTGGTAGTTCGACAGGCCTTCCCAAGTCAATTCTCTTATTTCCCAAGCATATTCTCTAATAGCCCCAGTATATTACTTGCTTGCCCCTGGTAGGTAGATAGGCCTTCCCAAACCTATTCTCTCATAACAACAGCCCATGATTTACTTTCCCATGGTAGGTAGACAGGCCTTCCCAAGCCTATTCTGTAATAGCCCCAGCAAATTACTTGCTTGCCCCTGGTAGGTAGACTGGCCTTCCCAAGCCTTTTCTCTCAAAGCCCCAGCAAATTACTTTCTTGCCCCTGGTAGGTAGACTGGCCTTCCCAAAGCCTATTCTGTCATAGCCCCAGCAAATTACTTGCCTGCCCCTGGTAGGTAGACAGGCCTTCCCAAGCCAATTCTCTCATAGCCTCAGCACACAACTTACTTCTCCCTGGTAGGTAGACAGTCCTTCCCAAGCCTATTCTGTAATAGCCCCAGCAAATTACTTGCTTGCCCCTGGTAGGTAGACAGGCCTTCCCAAGCCTATTCTTTAATAGCCCCAGCAAATTAATTGCTTGCCCCTGGTAGGTAGACTGGCCTTCCCAAGCCTTTTCTCTCAAAGCCCCAGCAAATTACTTTCTTGCCCCTGGTAGGTAGACAGGCCTTCCCAAGCCTATTCTGTAATAGCCCCAGCAAATTACTTGCTTGCCCCTGGTAGGTAGACTGGCCTTCCCAAGCCTTATCTCTCAAAGCCCCAGCAAATTACTTGCCTGCCCCTGGTAGGTAGACCAGCCTTCCCAGGCCTTTTTTCTCTCATAGCCACAGCCCATGACTTACTTGTACCTGGTAGGTAGACAGGCCTTCCCAAGCCTATTCTGTAAAAGCCCCAGCAAATTATTGCTTGCCCCTGGTGGTAGACTGGCCTTCCCAAGCCTTTTCTTTCATAGCCCCTGCAAATTACTTGCTTGCCCCTGGTAGGTTGAAAGACCTTCCCAAGCTTATTCTTCAATAGCACCAGCAAATTACTTGCTTGCCCCTGGTAGGTAGACAGGCCTTCCCAAACCTATTCTGTCATAGCCCCAGCAAATTACTTCCTTGCCCCTGGTAGGTAGACAGGCCTTCCCAAGCCTATTCTGTAATAGCCCCTGCAAATTACATGCTTGCCCCAGGTAGGTAGACTAGCCTTCCCAAGCCTTTTCTCTCATAGCCCCTGCAAATTACTTGCTTGCCCCTGGTAGGTAGATAGGCCTTCCCAAACCTATTCTCTCATAACAACAGCCCATGATTTACTTTCCCATGGTAGGTAGACAGGCCTTCCCAAGCCTATTCTGTAATAGCTCCAAAAAATTACTTGCTTGCTCCTGGTAGGTAGACAGCCTGGTAGGTAGACAGACCTTCCCAAGCCTATTCTGTAATAGCCCCAGCAAATTACTTTCTTACCCCTTATAGGTAGACTGGCCTTCCCAAGCCTATTCTCTCTTAGCCTCAGCAAATTACTTGCCTGCACCTGGTAGGTAGAAAGGCCTTCCCAAGCCTTTTCTCTCATAGACCCTGCAAATTACTTGCTTGCCCCTGGTAGGTAGACAGGCCTTCCCAAGCCTTTTCTTTCATAGCACCAGCAAATTACTTGCTTGCCCCTGGTAGGTAGACAGGCCTTCCCAAGCCTATTCTGTAATAGCCCCAGCAAATTAATTGCTTGCCCCTGGTAGGTAGACTGGCCTTCCCAAGCCTTTTCTCTCAAAGCCCCAGCAAATTACTTTCTTGCCCCTGGTAGGTAGACAGGCCTTCCCAAGCCTATTCTGTAATAGCCCCAGCAAATTATTGCTTGCCCCTGGTAGGTAGACTGGCCTTCCCAAGCCTTTTCTTTCATAGCCCCTGCAAATTACTTGCTTGCCCCTGGTAGGTTGAAAGACCTTCCCAAGCTTATTCTTCAATAGCACCAGCAAATTACTTGCTTGCCCCTGGTAGGTAGACAGGCCTTCCCAAACCTATTCTGTCATAGCCCCAGCAAATTACTTGCTTGCCCCTGGTAGGTAGACAGGCCTTCCCAAGCCTATTCTGTAATAGCCCCTGCAAATTACATGCTTGTCCCAGGTAGGTAGACTAGCCTTCCCAAGCCTTTTCTCTCATAGCCCCTGCAAATTACTTGCTTGCCCCTGGTAGGTAGATAGGCCTTCCCAAACCTATTCTCTCATAACAACAGCCCATGATTTACTTTCCCATGGTAGGTAGACAGGCCTTCCCAAGCCTTTTCTTTCATAGCCCCTGCAAATTACTTGCTTGCCCCTGGTAGGTTGAAAGACCTTCCCAAGCTTATTCTTCAATAGCACCAGCAAATTACTTGCTTGCCCCTGGTAGGTAGACAGGCCTTCCCAAACCTATTCTGTCATAGCCCCAGCAAATTACTTGCTTGCCCCTAGTAGGTAGACAGGCCTTCCCAAGCCTATTCTGTAATAGCCCCTGCAAATTACATGCTTGCCCCAGGTAGGTAGACTAGCCTTCCCAAGCCTTTTCTCTCATAGCCCCTGCAAATTACTTGCTTGCCCCTGGTAGGTAGATAGGCCTTCCCAAACCTATTCTCTCATAACAACAGCCCATGATTTACTTTCCCATGGTAGGTAGACAGGCCTTCCCAAGCCTATTCTGTAATAGCCCCAAAAAATTACTTGCTTGCTCCTGGTAGGTAGACAGCCTGGTAGGTAGACAGACCTTCCCAAGCCTATTCTGTAATAGCCCCAGCAAATTACTTTCTTACCCCTTATAGGTAGACTGGCCTTCCCAAGCCAATTCTCTCATAACCCCAGCAAATTACTTGCTTGCCCCTGGTAGGTAGACAGGCCTTCCCAAGCCTATTCTGTAATAGCCCCTGCAAATTACATGCTTGCCCTAGGTAGGTAGACTGGCCTTCCCAAGCTTTTTCTCTCATAGCCCCTGCAAATTACTTGCTTACCCCTGGTAGGTAGATAGGCCTTCCCAAACCTATTCTCTCATAACAACAGCCCATAATTTACTTTCCCATGGTAGGTAGACAGGCCTTCCCAAGCTTATTCTGTAAAAGCCCCAGCAAATTACTTGCTTGCCCCTGGTAGGTAGACTGGCCTTCCCAAGCCTTTTCTCTCAAAGCCCCAGCAAATTACTTTCTTGCCCCTGGTAGGTAGATAGGCCTTCCCAAGCCTATTCTGTAATAGTCCCAGCAAATTACTTGCTTGTCCCTGGTAGGTAGACAGGCCTTCCCAAACCAATTCTCTTATAGCCCATGCCAATTCTCGAATAGCCCCAGCACATTACTTGCTTGCCCCAGGTAGGTAGACAAGCTTTCCCAAGCCTATTCTGCAATACCCCCAGCAAATTACTTGCTTGCCCCTGGTAGGTAGACAAGCCTTCCCAAGCCTATTCTGTAATTGTCCCAGCAAATCACTTGCTTGCCCCTGGTAGGTAGATAGGCCTTCCCAAGCCTATTCTCTCATCGCCTCAGCCCATGACTTATTTCTCCCTGGTAGGTAGACAGGCCTTCCCAAGCCTATTCTGTAATAGCCGCTGCAAATTACTTGCTTGCCTCTGATAGGTAGACAAGCCTTCCCAAGCCTATTCTGTAATAGTCCCAGCAAATTACTTGCTTGCCCCTGGTAGGTAGACAGGCCTTCCCAAACCAATTCTCTTATAGCCCAAGCCAATTCTCGAATAGCCACAGCACATTATTTGCTTGCCCCTGGTAGGTAGACAGGCGTTCCCAAGCCTTTTCTCTCATCGCCCCAGCAAATTACTTGCTTGCCCCTGGTCGGCAGACAGGCCTCCCAAGCCTATTCTGTAATAGCCCCAGCAAATTACTTGCTTGCCCCAGGTAGGTAGACAGGCCTTCCCAAGCCTTTTCTCTCATAGCCCCTGCACATTACTTGCTTGCCCATGTAGGTAGACAGGCCTTCGCAAACCTATTCTGTAATAGTCCCAGCAAATTACTTGCTTGCCCCTGGTAGGTAGAAGGCCTTCCCAAACCAATTCTCTTATAGCCCAAGCCAATTCTCGAATAGCCACAGCACATTATTTGCTTGCCCCTGGTAGGTAGACACGCCTTCCCAAGCCTATTCTCTCATCGCCTCAGCCCATGACTTATTTCTCCCTGGTAGCTAGTCAGGCCTTCCCAAGCCTATTCTTTAATAGCCCCAGCAAATTCCTTGCTTGCCCCTGGTAGGTAGACAGGCCTTCCCAAACCAATTCTCTTATAGCCCAAGCTAATTCTCGAATAGCCACAGCACATTATTTGCTTGCCCCTGGTAGGTAGACAGGCCTTCCCAAGCCTTTTCTCTCATCGCCCCAGCAAATTACTTGCTTGCCCCTGGTAGGTAGACACGCCTTCCCAAGCCTATTCTCTCATCGCCTCAGCCCATGACTTATTTCTCCCTGGTAGCTAGTCAGGCCTTCCCAAGCCTATTCTGTAATAGCCCCAGCAAATTACTTGCTTGCCCCAGGTAGGTAGACAGGCCTTCCCAAGCCTTTTCTCTCATCGCCCCTGCACATTACTTGCTTGCCCCTGGTAGGTAGACAGGCCTTCCCAAACCTATTCTGTAATAGCCCCAGCTAATTCCTGCTTGCCCCTGGTCGGTAGATAGACAGGCCTTCCCAAACCAATTCTCCTATAGCCCAAGCCAATTCTCGAATAGCCCCAGAACATTACTTGCTTGCCCCTGGTAGGTAGACAGGCCTTCCCAAGCCTATTCTGTAATAGCCCCAGCAAATTACTTGTTTGCCCCAGGTAGGTAGACAGGCCTTCCCAAGCCTTTTCTTTCATCGCCCCTGCACATTACTTGCTTGCCCCTGGTAGGTAGACAGGCCTTCCCAAACCTATTCTGGAATAGTCCCAGCAAATTACTTGCTTGCCCCTGGTAGGTAGACAGGCTTTCCCAAGCCTATTCTGTAATAGTCCCAGCAAATTACTTGCTTGTTCCTGGTAGGCAGACAGGCCTTCCCAAGCCTATTCTGTAATAGCCCCAGCAAATTACTTGCTTGCCCAAGTATGGTAGGCAGGGCTTCCCAAGCCTATTCTGTAATTGCCCCAGCAAATTACTTGCTTGCCCCTGGTATGTAGACAGGCCTTCCTAAGCCAATTCTCGAATAGCCCCAGCAAATTATTTGCTTGCCCCTGATAGGTAGACTGCCCTTCCCAAGCCTATTCTCTCATTGCTTCAGCCCATGACTTACTTCTCCCTGGTAGGTCCACTGGCCTTCCCGAGCCAATTCTCTTATATCCCAAGCCAATTCTCTAATAGCCCCTGCACATTACTTGCTTGCCCCTGATAGGTAGACAGGCTTTCCCAAGCCTATTCCGTAATAGTCCCAGCAAATTACTTGCTTGTCCCTGTTAGGTAGACAGGCCTTCCCAAGCCTATTCTGTAATAGTCCCAGCAAATTACTTGCTTGCCCCTGGTAGGTAGACAGGCCTTCCCAAGCCAATTCTCTAATAGCCCCTGCACATTACTTGCTTGCCCCTGGTAGGTAGACAGGCTTTCCCAAGCCTATTCTGTAATAGCCGCTGCAAATTACTTGCTTGCCCCTGGTAGGTAGACACGCCTTCCCAAGCCTATTCTCTCATCGCCTCAGCCCATGACTTATTTCTCCCTGGTAGGTAGACAGGCCTTATCAAGCCTATTCTGTAATAGCCGCTGCAAATTACTGCTTGCCCCTGGTAGGTAGACAGGCTTTCCCAAGCCTATTCTGTAATAGTCACAGCAAATTACTTGTTTGTCCCTGGTATGTGGACAGGCCTTCCCAAACCTATTCTGTAATAGCCCCAGCAAATTACTTGCTTCCCCCTGGTAGGTAGACAGGCCTTCCCAAGCCTATTCTGTAATAGTCCCAGCAAATTACTTGCTTGTCCCTGGTAGGTAGACAGGCCTTCCCAAGCCTATTCTGTAATAGTCCCAGCAAATTACTTGCTTGCCCCTGGTAGGTAGACAGGCCTTCCCAAACCAATTCTCTTATAGCCCAAGCCAATTCTCGAATAGCCCCAGCAAATTACTTGCTTGCCCCTGGTAGGTAGATAGGCCTTCCCAAGCCTATTTTCTCATCGCCTCAGCCCATGACTTATTTCTCCCTGGTAGTTAGACAGGCCTTCCCAAGCCTATTCTGTAACAGCCCCAGCAAATTATTTGCTTGCCCCTGGTAGGTAGACAGGCTTTCCCAAGCCTATTCTGTAATAGTCCCAGCAAATTACTTGCTTGCCCCTGGTAGGTAGACAGGGCTTCCCAAGCCTATTCTGTAATAGTCCCAGCAAATTACTTGCTTGCCCCTGGTAGGTAGACAGGCCTTCCCAAACCAATTCTCTTATAGCCCAAGCCAATTCTCGAATAGCCCCAGCAAATTATTTGCTTGCCCCTGGTAGGTAGACAGGCCTTCCCAAGCCAATTCTCGAATAGCCCCGGCACATTATTTGCTTGCCCCTGGTAGGTAAACAGGCCTTCCAAAGCCATTTCTCTAATAGCCCCTGCACATTACTTGCTTGCCCCTGATAGGTAGACAGGCTTTCCCAAGCCTATTCTGTAATAGTCCCAGCAAATTACTTGCTTGCCCCTGATAGGTAGATAGGCCTTCCCAAGCCTATTCTCTCATCGCCTCAGCCCATGACTTATTTCTCCCTGGTACGTAGACAGGTCTTCCCAAGCCTATTCTGTAATAGTCCCAGCAAATTACTTGCTTGCCCCTGGTAGGTAGACAGGCCTTCCCAAACCAATTCTCTTATAGCCCAAGCCAATTCTCGAATAGCTCCAACATATTATTTGCTTGCCCCTGGTAGGTAGACAGGCCTTCCCAAGCCAATTCTCTAATAGCCCCTGCACTTTACTTGCTTGCCCCTGGTAGTTAGACAGGCTTTCCCAAGCCTATTCTGTAATAGTCCCAGCAAATTACTTGCTTGCCCCTGGTAGGTAGATAGGCCTTCCCAAGCCTATTTTGTAATAGCCCCAGCAAATTACTTGCTTGCCCCTGGTAGGTAAACTGGCCTTCCCAAGCCTATTCTCTCTTAGCTTCAGCAAATTACTTGCCTTCCCCTGGTAGGTAGAAAGGCCTTCCCAAGCCTATTCTTTCATAGCCCCAGCAAATTACTTGCTTGCTCCTGGTAGGTATACTGGCCTTCCCAAGCGTTTTCTTTCATAGCCCCTGCAAATTACTTGCCTGCCCCTGGTAGGTAGACTGGCCTTCCCAAGCCTATTTTGTAATAGCCCCATCAAATTACTTGCTTGCCCCTGGTAGATAGACAGGCCTTCCCAAGCCTATTCTGTAATAGCCCCAGCAAATTACTTGCTTGCCCCTGGTAGATAGACAGGCCTTCCCAAGCCTTTTCTCTCATAGCGCCTGCAAATTACATGCTTGCCCCAGGTAGGTAGACTAGCCTTCCCAAGCCTATTCTGTAATAGCCCCAGCAAATTACTTGCTTGCCCCTGTTAGGTAGTCTGGCCTTCCCAAACCAATTCTCTTATAGCCCAAGCCTATTCTGTAATAGCCCCAGCAAATTACTTGCTTGCCCCTGGTAGGTAGACTGGCCTTCCCAAGCCTTTTCTCTCGAAGCCCCAGCAAATTATTTTCTTGCCCCTGGTAGGTAGAAAGGCCTTCCCAAGCCTATTCTCTCATAGCCTTAGCAAATTACTTGCTTGCCCCTGATAAGTAGACTGGCCTTCCCAAGCCTATTCTCTCTTAGCCTCAGCAAATTACTTGCCTGCCCCTGGTAGGTCGAAAGGCCTTCCCAAGCCTATTCTTTCATAGCCCCAGCAAATTACTTGCTTGCCCCTGGTAGGTAGACAGGCCTTCCCAAGCCTATTCTGTAATATCCCCAGCAAATTACTTGATTGCCCCTGGTAGGTAGACTGGCCTTCCCAAGCCTATTCTCTCTTAGCCTCAGCAAATTACTTGCCTGCCCCTGGTAGGTAGAAAGGCCTTCCCAAGCCTATTCTGTAATAGCCCCAGCAAATTACTTGCTTGCCTCTGGTAGGTAGACAGGCCTTCCCAAGCCTATTTTGTAATAGCCCCAGCAAAGTACTTGCTTGCCCCTGGTAGGTAGACAGGCCTTCCCAAGCCTATTCTCTCATAGCCCCTGCAAATTACTTGCTTTCCCCTGATAAGTAGACTGGCCTTCCCAAGCCTATTCTCTCTTAGCCTCAGCAAATTACTTGCCTGCACCTGGTAGGTAGAAAGGCCTTCCCAAGCCTATTCTTTCATAGCCCCAGCAAATT
Source organism: Corythoichthys intestinalis (assembly GCF_030265065.1). NCBI lineage: Eukaryota > Metazoa > Chordata > Actinopteri > Syngnathiformes > Syngnathidae > Corythoichthys > Corythoichthys intestinalis. The sequence goes on from NC_080407.1 coordinate 32,369,443, forward strand.
ACTTGCTTGCCCCTGGTAGGTAGAAAGGCCTTGGCAAGCCTATTCTCTCATAGCCACAGCAAATTACTTGCTTGCCCCTGGTAGGTAGACAGGCCTTCCCAAGCCTTTTCTCTCATAGACCCTGCAAATTACTTGCTTGCCCCTGGTAGGTAGACAGGCCTTCCCAAGCCTTTTCTTTCATAGTCCCAGCAAATTACTTGCTTGCCCCTGGTAGGTAGACAGGCCTTCCCAAGCCTATTCTGTAATAGCCCCAGCAAATTACATGCTTGCCCCTGGTACGTAGACAGGCCTTCCCAAGCCTATTCTGTAATTGCCCCAGCAAAATACTTGCTTGCCCCTGGTAGGTAGAAAGGCCTTCCCAAGCCTTTTCTCTCATAGACCCTGCAAATTACTTGCTTGCCCCTGGTAGGTCGACAGGCCTTCCCGAGTCAATTCTCTTATTTCCCAAGCATATTCTCTAATAGCCCCAGTATATTACTTGCTTGCCCCTGGTAGGTAGATAGGCCTTCCCAAACCTATTCTCTCATAACAACAGCCCATGATTTACTTTCCCATGGTAGGTAGACAGGCCTTCCCAAGCCTATTCTGTAATAGCCCCAGCAAATTACTTGCTTGCCCCTGGTAGGTAGACTGGCCTTCCCAAGCCTTTTCTCTCAAAGCCCCAGCAAATTACTTTCTTGCCCCTGGTAGGTAGACTGGCCTTCCCAAAGCCTATTCTGTCATAGCCCCAGCAAATTACTTGCCTGCCCCTGGTAGGTAGACAGGCCTTCCCAAGCCTATTCTCTCATAGCCTCAGCACACAACTTACTTCTCCCTGGTAGGTAGACAGTCCTTCCCAAGCCTATTCTGTAATAGCCCCAGCAAATTACTTGCTTGCCCCTGGTAGGTAGACAGGCCTTCCCAAGCCTATTCTGTAATAGCCCCAGCAAATTAATTGCTTGCCCCTGGTAGGTAGACTGGCCTTCCCAAGCCTATTCTGTAATAGCCCCAGCAAATTACTTGCCTGCCCCTGGTAGGTAGACCAGCCTTCCCAGGCCTTTTCTCTCATAGCCACAGCCCATGACTTACTTGTACCTGGTAGGTAGACAGGCCTTCCCAAGCCTATTCTGTAAAAGCCCCAGCAAATTATTGCTTGCCCCTGGTGGTAGACTGGCCTTCCCAAGCCTTTTCTTTCATAGCCCCTGCAAATTACTTGCTTGCCCCTGGTAGGTTGAAAGACCTTCCCAAGCTTATTCTTCAATAGCACCAGCAAATTACTTGTTTGCCCCTGGTAGGTAGACAGGCCTTCCCAAACCTATTCTGTCATAGCCCCAGCAAACTACTTGCTTGCCCCTGGTAGGTAGACAGGCCTTCCCAAGCCTATTCTGTAATAGCCCCTGCAAATTACATGCTTGCCCCAGGTAGGTAGACTAGCCTTACCAAGCCTTTTCTCTCATAGCCCCTGCAAATTACTTGCTTGCCCCTGGTAGGTAGATAGGCCTTCCCAAACCTATTCTCTCATAACAACAGCCCATGATTTACTTTCCCATGGTAGGTAGACAGGCCTTCCCAAGCCTATTCTGTAATAGCCCCAAAAAATTACTTGCTTGCTCCTGGTAGGTAGACAGCCTGGTAGGTAGACAGGCCTTCCCAAGCCTATTCTGTAATAGCCCCAGCAAATTACTTTCTTACCCCTTATAGGTAGACTGGCCTTCCCAAGCCAATTCTCTCATAACCCCAGCAAATTATTTGCTTGCCCCTGGTAGGTAGACAGGCCTCCCCAAGCCTATTCTGTAATAGCCCCTGCAAATTACATGCTTGCCCCAGGTAGGTAGACTGGCCTTCCCAAGCTTTTTCTCTCATAGCCCCTGCAAATTACTTGCTTGCCCCTGGTAGGTAGATAGGCCTTCCCAAACCTATTCCCTCATAACAACAGCCCATAATTTACTTTCCCATGGTAGGTAGACAGGCCTTCCCAAGCCTATTCTGTAAAAGCCCCAGCAAATTACTTGCTTGCCCCTGGTAGGTAGACTGGCCTTCCCAAGCCTATTCTGTAATTGTCCCAGCAAATCACTTGCTTGCCCCTGGTAGGTAGATAGGCCTTCCCAAGCCTATTCTCTCATCGCCTCAGCCCATGACTTATTTCTCCCTGGTAGGTAGACAGGCCTTCCCAAGCCTATTCTGTAATAGCCGCTGCAAATTACTTGCTTGCCTCTGATAGGTACACAAGCCTTCCCAAGCCTATTCTGTAATAGTCCCAGCAAATTACTTGCTTGCCCCTGGTAGGTAGACAGGCCTTCCCAAACCAATTCTCTTATAGCCCAAGCCAATTCTCGAATAGCCACAGCACATTATTTGCTTGCCCCTGGTAGGTAGACAGGCGTTCCCAAGCCTTTTCTCTCATCGCCCCAGCAAATTACTTGCTTGCCCCTGGTCGGCAGACAGGCCTCCCAAGCCTATTCTGTAATAGCCCCAGCAAATTACTTGCTTGCCCCAGGTAGGTAGACAGGCCTTCCCAAGCCTTTTCTCTCATAGCCCCTGCACATTACTTGCTTGCCCATGTAGGTAGACAGGCCTTCCCAAACCTATTCTGTAATAGTCCCAGCAAATTACTTGCTTGCCCCTGGTAGGTAGAAGGCCTTCCCAAACCAATTCTCTTATAGCCCAAGCCAATTCTCGAATAGCCACAGCACATTATTTGCTTGCCCCTGGTAGGTAGACAGGCCTTCCCAAGCCTTTTCTCTCATCGCCCCAGCAAATTACTTGCTTGCCCCTGGTAGGTAGACACGCCTTCCCAAGCCTATTCTCTCATCGCCCCAGCAAATTACTTGTTTGCCCCTGGTAGGTAGACAGGCCTTCCCAAACCTATTCTGTCATAGCCCCAGCAAACTACTTGCTTGCCCCTGGTAGGTAGATAGGCCTTCCCAAACCTATTCTCTCATAACAACAGCCCATGATTTACTTTCCCATGGTAGGTAGACAGGCCTTCCCAAGCCTTTTCTTTCATAGCCCCTGCAAATTACTTGCTTGCCCCTGGTAGGTTGAAAGACCTTCCCAAGCTTATTCTTCAATAGCACCAGCAAATTACTTGCTTGCCCCTGGTAGGTAGACAGGCCTTCCCAAACCTATTCTGTCATAGCCCCAGCAAATTACTTGCTTGCCCCTGGTAGGTAGACAGGCCTTCCCAAGCCTATTCTGTAATAGCCCCTGCAAATTACATGCTTGCCCCAGGTAGGTAGACTAGCCTTCCCAAGCCTTTTCTCTCATAGCCCCTGCAAATTACTTGCTTGCCCCTGGTAGGTAGATAGGCCTTCCCAAACCTATTCTCTCATAACAACAGCCCATGATTTACTTTCCCATGGTAGGTAGACAGGCCTTCCCAAGCCTATTCTGTAATAGCCCCAAAAAATTACTTGCTTGCTCCTGGTAGGTAGACAGCCTGGTAGGTAGACAGACCTTCCCAAGCCTATTCTGTAATAGCCCCAGCAAATTACTTTCTTACCCCTTATAGGTAGACTGGCCTTCCCAAGCCAATTCTCTCATAACCCCAGCAAATTACTTGCTTGCCCCTGGTAGGTAGACAGGCCTTCCCAAGCCTATTCTGTAATAGCCCCTGCAAATTACATGCTTGCCCTAGGTAGGTAGACTGGCCTTCCCAAGCTTTTTCTCTCATAGCCCCTGCAAATTACTTGCTTACCCCTGGTAGGTAGATAGGCCTTCCCAAACCTATTCTCTCATAACAACAGCCCATAATTTACTTTCCCATGGTAGGTAGACAGGCCTTCCCAAGCTTATTCTGTAAAAGCCCCAGCAAATTACTTGCTTGCCCCTGGTAGGTAGACTGGCCTTCCCAAGCCTTTTCTCTCAAAGCCCCAGCAAATTACTTTCTTGCCCCTGGTAGGTAGATAGGCCTTCCCAAGCCTATTCTGTAATAGTCCCAGCAAATTACTTGCTTGTCCCTGGTAGGTAGACAGGCCTTCCCAAACCAATTCTCTTATAGCCCATGCCAATTCTCGAATAGCCCCAGCACATTACTTGCTTGCCCCAGGTAGGTAGACAAGCTTTCCCAAGCCTATTCTGCAATACCCCCAGCAAATTACTTGCTTGCCCCTGGTAGGTAGACAAGCCTTCCCAAGCCTATTCTGTAATTGTCCCAGCAAATCACTTGCTTGCCCCTGGTAGGTAGATAGGCCTTCCCAAGCCTATTCTCTCATCGCCTCAGCCCATGACTTATTTCTCCCTGGTAGGTAGACAGGCCTTCCCAAGCCTATTCTGTAATTGCCCCAGCAAAATACTTGCTTGCCCCTGGTAGGTAGAAAGGCCTTCCCAAGCCTTTTCTCTCATAGACCCTGCAAATTACTTGCTTGCCCCTGGTAGTTCGACAGGCCTTCCCGAGTCAATTCTCTTATTTCCCAAGCATATTCTCTAATAGCCCCAGTATATTACTTGCTTGCCCCTGGTAGGTAGATAGGCCTTCCCAAACCTATTCTCTCATAACAACAGCCCATGATTTACTTTCCCATGGTAGGTAGACAGGCCTTCCCAAGCCTATTCTGTAATAGCCCCAGCAAATTACTTGCTTGCCCCTGGTAGGTAGACTGGCCTTCCCAAGCCTTTTCTCTCAAAGCCCCAGCAAATTACTTTCTTGCCCCTGGTAGGTAGACTGGCCTTCCCAAAGCCTATTCTGTCATAGCCCCAGCAAATTACTTGCTTGCCCCAGGTAGGTAGACAGGCCTTCCCAAGCCTTTTCTCTCATAGCCCCTGCACATTACTTGCTTGCCCATGTAGGTAGACAGGCCTTCCCAAACCTATTCTGTAATAGTCCCAGCAAATTACTTGCTTGCCCCTGGTAGGTAGAAGGCCTTCCCAAACCAATTCTCTTATAGCCCAAGCCAATTCTCGAATAGCCACAGCACATTATTTGCTTGCCCCTGGTAGGTAGACAGGCCTTCCCAAGCCTTTTCTCTCATCGCCCCAGCAAATTACTTGCTTGCCCCTCGTAGGTAGACACGCCTTCCCAAGCCTATTCTCTCATCGCCCCAGCAAATTACTTGTTTGCCCCTGGTAGGTAGACAGGCCTTCCCAAACCTATTCTGTCATAGCCCCAGCAAACTACTTGCTTGCCCCTGGTAGGTAGATAGGCCTTCCCAAACCTATTCTCTCATAACAACAGCCCATGATTTACTTTCCCATGGTAGGTAGACAGGCCTTCCCAAGCCTTTTCTTTCATAGCCCCTGCAAATTACTTGCTTGCCCCTGGTAGGTTGAAAGACCTTCCCAAGCTTATTCTTCAATAGCACCAGCAAATTACTTGCTTGCCCCTGGTAGGTAGACAGGCCTTCCCAAACCTATTCTGTCATAGCCCCAGCAAATTACTTGCTTGCCCCTGGTAGGTAGACAGGCCTTCCCAAGCCTATTCTGTAATAGCCCCTGCAAATTACATGCTTGCCCCAGGTAGGTAGACTAGCCTTCCCAAGCCTTTTCTCTCATAGCCCCTGCAAATTACTTGCTTGCCCCTGGTAGGTAGATAGGCCTTCCCAAACCTATTCTCTCATAACAACAGCCCATGATTTACTTTCCCATGGTAGGTAGACAGGCCTTCCCAAGCCTATTCTGTAATAGCCCCAAAAAATTACTTGCTTGCTCCTGGTAGGTAGACAGCCTGGTAGGTAGACAGACCTTCCCAAGCCTATTCTGTAATAGCCCCAGCAAATTACTTTCTTACCCCTTATAGGTAGACTGGCCTTCCCAAGCCAATTCTCTCATAACCCCAGCAAATTACTTGCTTGCCCCTGGTAGGTAGACAGGCCTTCCCAAGCCTATTCTGTAATAGCCCCTGCAAATTACATGCTTGCCCTAGGTAGGTAGACTGGCCTTCCCAAGCTTTTTCTCTCATAGCCCCTGCAAATTACTTGCTTACCCCTGGTAGGTAGATAGGCCTTCCCAAACCTATTCTCTCATAACAACAGCCCATAATTTACTTTCCCATGGTAGGTAGACAGGCCTTCCCAAGCTTATTCTGTAAAAGCCCCAGCAAATTACTTGCTTGCCCCTGGTAGGTAGACTGGCCTTCCCAAGCCTTTTCTCTCAAAGCCCCAGCAAATTACTTTCTTGCCCCTGGTAGGTAGATAGGCCTTCCCAAGCCTATTCTGTAATAGTCCCAGCAAATTACTTGCTTGTCCCTGGTAGGTAGACAGGCCTTCCCAAACCAATTCTCTTATAGCCCATGCCAATTCTCGAATAGCCCCAGCACATTACTTGCTTGCCCCAGGTAGGTAGACAAGCTTTCCCAAGCCTATTCTGCAATACCCCCAGCAAATTACTTGCTTGCCCCTGGTAGGTAGACAAGCCTTCCCAAGCCTATTCTGTAATTGTCCCAGCAAATCACTTGCTTGCCCCTGGTAGGTAGATAGGCCTTCCCAAGCCTATTCTCTCATCGCCTCAGCCCATGACTTATTTCTCCCTGGTAGGTAGACAGGCCTTCCCAAGCCTATTCTGTAATTGCCCCAGCAAAATACTTGCTTGCCCCTGGTAGGTAGAAAGGCCTTCCCAAGCCTTTTCTCTCATAGACCCTGCAAATTACTTGCTTGCCCCTGGTAGTTCGACAGGCCTTCCCAAGTCAATTCTCTTATTTCCCAAGCATATTCTCTAATAGCCCCAGTATATTACTTGCTTGCCCCTGGTAGGTAGATAGGCCTTCCCAAACCTATTCTCTCATAACAACAGCCCATGATTTACTTTCCCATGGTAGGTAGACAGGCCTTCCCAAGCCTATTCTGTAATAGCCCCAGCAAATTACTTGCTTGCCCCTGGTAGGTAGACTGGCCTTCCCAAGCCTTTTCTCTCAAAGCCCCAGCAAATTACTTTCTTGCCCCTGGTAGGTAGACTGGCCTTCCCAAAGCCTATTCTGTCATAGCCCCAGCAAATTACTTGCCTGCCCCTGGTAGGTAGACAGGCCTTCCCAAGCCAATTCTCTCATAGCCTCAGCACACAACTTACTTCTCCCTGGTAGGTAGACAGTCCTTCCCAAGCCTATTCTGTAATAGCCCCAGCAAATTACTTGCTTGCCCCTGGTAGGTAGACAGGCCTTCCCAAGCCTATTCTTTAATAGCCCCAGCAAATTAATTGCTTGCCCCTGGTAGGTAGACTGGCCTTCCCAAGCCTTTTCTCTCAAAGCCCCAGCAAATTACTTTCTTGCCCCTGGTAGGTAGACAGGCCTTCCCAAGCCTATTCTGTAATAGCCCCAGCAAATTACTTGCTTGCCCCTGGTAGGTAGACTGGCCTTCCCAAGCCTTATCTCTCAAAGCCCCAGCAAATTACTTGCCTGCCCCTGGTAGGTAGACCAGCCTTCCCAGGCCTTTTTTCTCTCATAGCCACAGCCCATGACTTACTTGTACCTGGTAGGTAGACAGGCCTTCCCAAGCCTATTCTGTAAAAGCCCCAGCAAATTATTGCTTGCCCCTGGTGGTAGACTGGCCTTCCCAAGCCTTTTCTTTCATAGCCCCTGCAAATTACTTGCTTGCCCCTGGTAGGTTGAAAGACCTTCCCAAGCTTATTCTTCAATAGCACCAGCAAATTACTTGCTTGCCCCTGGTAGGTAGACAGGCCTTCCCAAACCTATTCTGTCATAGCCCCAGCAAATTACTTCCTTGCCCCTGGTAGGTAGACAGGCCTTCCCAAGCCTATTCTGTAATAGCCCCTGCAAATTACATGCTTGCCCCAGGTAGGTAGACTAGCCTTCCCAAGCCTTTTCTCTCATAGCCCCTGCAAATTACTTGCTTGCCCCTGGTAGGTAGATAGGCCTTCCCAAACCTATTCTCTCATAACAACAGCCCATGATTTACTTTCCCATGGTAGGTAGACAGGCCTTCCCAAGCCTATTCTGTAATAGCTCCAAAAAATTACTTGCTTGCTCCTGGTAGGTAGACAGCCTGGTAGGTAGACAGACCTTCCCAAGCCTATTCTGTAATAGCCCCAGCAAATTACTTTCTTACCCCTTATAGGTAGACTGGCCTTCCCAAGCCTATTCTCTCTTAGCCTCAGCAAATTACTTGCCTGCACCTGGTAGGTAGAAAGGCCTTCCCAAGCCTTTTCTCTCATAGACCCTGCAAATTACTTGCTTGCCCCTGGTAGGTAGACAGGCCTTCCCAAGCCTTTTCTTTCATAGCACCAGCAAATTACTTGCTTGCCCCTGGTAGGTAGACAGGCCTTCCCAAGCCTATTCTGTAATAGCCCCAGCAAATTAATTGCTTGCCCCTGGTAGGTAGACTGGCCTTCCCAAGCCTTTTCTCTCAAAGCCCCAGCAAATTACTTTCTTGCCCCTGGTAGGTAGACAGGCCTTCCCAAGCCTATTCTGTAATAGCCCCAGCAAATTATTGCTTGCCCCTGGTAGGTAGACTGGCCTTCCCAAGCCTTTTCTTTCATAGCCCCTGCAAATTACTTGCTTGCCCCTGGTAGGTTGAAAGACCTTCCCAAGCTTATTCTTCAATAGCACCAGCAAATTACTTGCTTGCCCCTGGTAGGTAGACAGGCCTTCCCAAACCTATTCTGTCATAGCCCCAGCAAATTACTTGCTTGCCCCTGGTAGGTAGACAGGCCTTCCCAAGCCTATTCTGTAATAGCCCCTGCAAATTACATGCTTGTCCCAGGTAGGTAGACTAGCCTTCCCAAGCCTTTTCTCTCATAGCCCCTGCAAATTACTTGCTTGCCCCTGGTAGGTAGATAGGCCTTCCCAAACCTATTCTCTCATAACAACAGCCCATGATTTACTTTCCCATGGTAGGTAGACAGGCCTTCCCAAGCCTTTTCTTTCATAGCCCCTGCAAATTACTTGCTTGCCCCTGGTAGGTTGAAAGACCTTCCCAAGCTTATTCTTCAATAGCACCAGCAAATTACTTGCTTGCCCCTGGTAGGTAGACAGGCCTTCCCAAACCTATTCTGTCATAGCCCCAGCAAATTACTTGCTTGCCCCTAGTAGGTAGACAGGCCTTCCCAAGCCTATTCTGTAATAGCCCCTGCAAATTACATGCTTGCCCCAGGTAGGTAGACTAGCCTTCCCAAGCCTTTTCTCTCATAGCCCCTGCAAATTACTTGCTTGCCCCTGGTAGGTAGATAGGCCTTCCCAAACCTATTCTCTCATAACAACAGCCCATGATTTACTTTCCCATGGTAGGTAGACAGGCCTTCCCAAGCCTATTCTGTAATAGCCCCAAAAAATTACTTGCTTGCTCCTGGTAGGTAGACAGCCTGGTAGGTAGACAGACCTTCCCAAGCCTATTCTGTAATAGCCCCAGCAAATTACTTTCTTACCCCTTATAGGTAGACTGGCCTTCCCAAGCCAATTCTCTCATAACCCCAGCAAATTACTTGCTTGCCCCTGGTAGGTAGACAGGCCTTCCCAAGCCTATTCTGTAATAGCCCCTGCAAATTACATGCTTGCCCTAGGTAGGTAGACTGGCCTTCCCAAGCTTTTTCTCTCATAGCCCCTGCAAATTACTTGCTTACCCCTGGTAGGTAGATAGGCCTTCCCAAACCTATTCTCTCATAACAACAGCCCATAATTTACTTTCCCATGGTAGGTAGACAGGCCTTCCCAAGCTTATTCTGTAAAAGCCCCAGCAAATTACTTGCTTGCCCCTGGTAGGTAGACTGGCCTTCCCAAGCCTTTTCTCTCAAAGCCCCAGCAAATTACTTTCTTGCCCCTGGTAGGTAGATAGGCCTTCCCAAGCCTATTCTGTAATAGTCCCAGCAAATTACTTGCTTGTCCCTGGTAGGTAGACAGGCCTTCCCAAACCAATTCTCTTATAGCCCATGCCAATTCTCGAATAGCCCCAGCACATTACTTGCTTGCCCCAGGTAGGTAGACAAGCTTTCCCAAGCCTATTCTGCAATACCCCCAGCAAATTACTTGCTTGCCCCTGGTAGGTAGACAAGCCTTCCCAAGCCTATTCTGTAATTGTCCCAGCAAATCACTTGCTTGCCCCTGGTAGGTAGATAGGCCTTCCCAAGCCTATTCTCTCATCGCCTCAGCCCATGACTTATTTCTCCCTGGTAGGTAGACAGGCCTTCCCAAGCCTATTCTGTAATAGCCGCTGCAAATTACTTGCTTGCCTCTGATAGGTAGACAAGCCTTCCCAAGCCTATTCTGTAATAGTCCCAGCAAATTACTTGCTTGCCCCTGGTAGGTAGACAGGCCTTCCCAAACCAATTCTCTTATAGCCCAAGCCAATTCTCGAATAGCCACAGCACATTATTTGCTTGCCCCTGGTAGGTAGACAGGCGTTCCCAAGCCTTTTCTCTCATCGCCCCAGCAAATTACTTGCTTGCCCCTGGTCGGCAGACAGGCCTCCCAAGCCTATTCTGTAATAGCCCCAGCAAATTACTTGCTTGCCCCAGGTAGGTAGACAGGCCTTCCCAAGCCTTTTCTCTCATAGCCCCTGCACATTACTTGCTTGCCCATGTAGGTAGACAGGCCTTCGCAAACCTATTCTGTAATAGTCCCAGCAAATTACTTGCTTGCCCCTGGTAGGTAGAAGGCCTTCCCAAACCAATTCTCTTATAGCCCAAGCCAATTCTCGAATAGCCACAGCACATTATTTGCTTGCCCCTGGTAGGTAGACACGCCTTCCCAAGCCTATTCTCTCATCGCCTCAGCCCATGACTTATTTCTCCCTGGTAGCTAGTCAGGCCTTCCCAAGCCTATTCTTTAATAGCCCCAGCAAATTCCTTGCTTGCCCCTGGTAGGTAGACAGGCCTTCCCAAACCAATTCTCTTATAGCCCAAGCTAATTCTCGAATAGCCACAGCACATTATTTGCTTGCCCCTGGTAGGTAGACAGGCCTTCCCAAGCCTTTTCTCTCATCGCCCCAGCAAATTACTTGCTTGCCCCTGGTAGGTAGACACGCCTTCCCAAGCCTATTCTCTCATCGCCTCAGCCCATGACTTATTTCTCCCTGGTAGCTAGTCAGGCCTTCCCAAGCCTATTCTGTAATAGCCCCAGCAAATTACTTGCTTGCCCCAGGTAGGTAGACAGGCCTTCCCAAGCCTTTTCTCTCATCGCCCCTGCACATTACTTGCTTGCCCCTGGTAGGTAGACAGGCCTTCCCAAACCTATTCTGTAATAGCCCCAGCTAATTCCTGCTTGCCCCTGGTCGGTAGATAGACAGGCCTTCCCAAACCAATTCTCCTATAGCCCAAGCCAATTCTCGAATAGCCCCAGAACATTACTTGCTTGCCCCTGGTAGGTAGACAGGCCTTCCCAAGCCTATTCTGTAATAGCCCCAGCAAATTACTTGTTTGCCCCAGGTAGGTAGACAGGCCTTCCCAAGCCTTTTCTTTCATCGCCCCTGCACATTACTTGCTTGCCCCTGGTAGGTAGACAGGCCTTCCCAAACCTATTCTGGAATAGTCCCAGCAAATTACTTGCTTGCCCCTGGTAGGTAGACAGGCTTTCCCAAGCCTATTCTGTAATAGTCCCAGCAAATTACTTGCTTGTTCCTGGTAGGCAGACAGGCCTTCCCAAGCCTATTCTGTAATAGCCCCAGCAAATTACTTGCTTGCCCAAGTATGGTAGGCAGGGCTTCCCAAGCCTATTCTGTAATTGCCCCAGCAAATTACTTGCTTGCCCCTGGTATGTAGACAGGCCTTCCTAAGCCAATTCTCGAATAGCCCCAGCAAATTATTTGCTTGCCCCTGATAGGTAGACTGCCCTTCCCAAGCCTATTCTCTCATTGCTTCAGCCCATGACTTACTTCTCCCTGGTAGGTCCACTGGCCTTCCCGAGCCAATTCTCTTATATCCCAAGCCAATTCTCTAATAGCCCCTGCACATTACTTGCTTGCCCCTGATAGGTAGACAGGCTTTCCCAAGCCTATTCCGTAATAGTCCCAGCAAATTACTTGCTTGTCCCTGTTAGGTAGACAGGCCTTCCCAAGCCTATTCTGTAATAGTCCCAGCAAATTACTTGCTTGCCCCTGGTAGGTAGACAGGCCTTCCCAAGCCAATTCTCTAATAGCCCCTGCACATTACTTGCTTGCCCCTGGTAGGTAGACAGGCTTTCCCAAGCCTATTCTGTAATAGCCGCTGCAAATTACTTGCTTGCCCCTGGTAGGTAGACACGCCTTCCCAAGCCTATTCTCTCATCGCCTCAGCCCATGACTTATTTCTCCCTGGTAGGTAGACAGGCCTTATCAAGCCTATTCTGTAATAGCCGCTGCAAATTACTGCTTGCCCCTGGTAGGTAGACAGGCTTTCCCAAGCCTATTCTGTAATAGTCACAGCAAATTACTTGTTTGTCCCTGGTATGTGGACAGGCCTTCCCAAACCTATTCTGTAATAGCCCCAGCAAATTACTTGCTTCCCCCTGGTAGGTAGACAGGCCTTCCCAAGCCTATTCTGTAATAGTCCCAGCAAATTACTTGCTTGTCCCTGGTAGGTAGACAGGCCTTCCCAAGCCTATTCTGTAATAGTCCCAGCAAATTACTTGCTTGCCCCTGGTAGGTAGACAGGCCTTCCCAAACCAATTCTCTTATAGCCCAAGCCAATTCTCGAATAGCCCCAGCAAATTACTTGCTTGCCCCTGGTAGGTAGATAGGCCTTCCCAAGCCTATTTTCTCATCGCCTCAGCCCATGACTTATTTCTCCCTGGTAGTTAGACAGGCCTTCCCAAGCCTATTCTGTAACAGCCCCAGCAAATTATTTGCTTGCCCCTGGTAGGTAGACAGGCTTTCCCAAGCCTATTCTGTAATAGTCCCAGCAAATTACTTGCTTGCCCCTGGTAGGTAGACAGGGCTTCCCAAGCCTATTCTGTAATAGTCCCAGCAAATTACTTGCTTGCCCCTGGTAGGTAGACAGGCCTTCCCAAACCAATTCTCTTATAGCCCAAGCCAATTCTCGAATAGCCCCAGCAAATTATTTGCTTGCCCCTGGTAGGTAGACAGGCCTTCCCAAGCCAATTCTCGAATAGCCCCGGCACATTATTTGCTTGCCCCTGGTAGGTAAACAGGCCTTCCAAAGCCATTTCTCTAATAGCCCCTGCACATTACTTGCTTGCCCCTGATAGGTAGACAGGCTTTCCCAAGCCTATTCTGTAATAGTCCCAGCAAATTACTTGCTTGCCCCTGATAGGTAGATAGGCCTTCCCAAGCCTATTCTCTCATCGCCTCAGCCCATGACTTATTTCTCCCTGGTACGTAGACAGGTCTTCCCAAGCCTATTCTGTAATAGTCCCAGCAAATTACTTGCTTGCCCCTGGTAGGTAGACAGGCCTTCCCAAACCAATTCTCTTATAGCCCAAGCCAATTCTCGAATAGCTCCAACATATTATTTGCTTGCCCCTGGTAGGTAGACAGGCCTTCCCAAGCCAATTCTCTAATAGCCCCTGCACTTTACTTGCTTGCCCCTGGTAGTTAGACAGGCTTTCCCAAGCCTATTCTGTAATAGTCCCAGCAAATTACTTGCTTGCCCCTGGTAGGTAGATAGGCCTTCCCAAGCCTATTTTGTAATAGCCCCAGCAAATTACTTGCTTGCCCCTGGTAGGTAAACTGGCCTTCCCAAGCCTATTCCCTCTTAGCTTCAGCAAATTACTTGCCTTCCCCTGGTAGGTAGAAAGGCCTTCCCAAGCCTATTCTTTCATAGCCCCAGCAAATTACTTGCTTGCTCCTGGTAGGTATACTGGCCTTCCCAAGCGTTTTCTTTCATAGCCCCTGCAAATTACTTGCCTGCCCCTGGTAGGTAGACTGGCCTTCCCAAGCCTATTTTGTAATAGCCCCATCAAATTACTTGCTTGCCCCTGGTAGATAGACAGGCCTTCCCAAGCCTATTCTGTAATAGCCCCAGCAAATTACTTGCTTGCCCCTGGTAGATAGACAGGCCTTCCCAAGCCTTTTCTCTCATAGCGCCTGCAAATTACATGCTTGCCCCAGGTAGGTAGACTAGCCTTCCCAAGCCTATTCTGTAATAGCCCCAGCAAATTACTTGCTTGCCCCTGTTAGGTAGTCTGGCCTTCCCAAACCAATTCTCTTATAGCCCAAGCCTATTCTGTAATAGCCCCAGCAAATTACTTGCTTGCCCCTGGTAGGTAGACTGGCCTTCCCAAGCCTTTTCTCTCGAAGCCCCAGCAAATTATTTTCTTGCCCCTGGTAGGTAGAAAGGCCTTCCCAAGCCTATTCTCTCATAGCCTTAGCAAATTACTTGCTTGCCCCTGATAAGTAGACTGGCCTTCCCAAGCCTATTCTCTCTTAGCCTCAGCAAATTACTTGCCTGCCCCTGGTAGGTCGAAAGGCCTTCCCAAGCCTATTCTTTCATAGCCCCAGCAAATTACTTGCTTGCCCCTGGTAGGTAGACAGGCCTTCCCAAGCCTATTCTGTAATATCCCCAGCAAATTACTTGATTGCCCCTGGTAGGTAGACTGGCCTTCCCAAGCCTATTCTCTCTTAGCCTCAGCAAATTACTTGCCTGCCCCTGGTAGGTAGAAAGGCCTTCCCAAGCCTATTCTGTAATAGCCCCAGCAAATTACTTGCTTGCCTCTGGTAGGTAGACAGGCCTTCCCAAGCCTATTTTGTAATAGCCCCAGCAAAGTACTTGCTTGCCCCTGGTAGGTAGACAGGCCTTCCCAAGCCTATTCTCTCATAGCCCCTGCAAATTACTTGCTTTCCCCTGATAAGTAGACTGGCCTTCCCAAGCCTATTCTCTCTTAGCCTCAGCAAATTACTTGCCTGCACCTGGTAGGTAGAAAGGCCTTCCCAAGCCTATTCTTTCATAGCCCCAGCAAATTACTTGCTTGCCCCTGGTAGGTAGAAAGGCCTTGGCAAGCCTATTCTCTCATAGCCACAGCAAATTACTTGCTTGCCCCTGGTAGGTAGACAGGCCTTCCCAAGCCTTTTCTCTCATAGACCCTGCAAATTACTTGCTTGCCCCTGGTAGGTAGACAGGCCTTCCCAAGCCTTTTCTTTCATAGTCCCAGCAAATTACTTGCTTGCCCCTGGTAGGTAGACAGGCCTTCCCAAGCCTATTCTGTAATAGCCCCAGCAAATTACATGCTTGCCCCTGGTACGTAGACAGGCCTTCCCAAGCCTATTCTGTAATTGCCCCAGCAAAATACTTGCTTGCCCCTGGTAGGTAGAAAGGCCTTCCCAAGCCTTTTCTCTCATAGACCCTGCAAATTACTTGCTTGCCCCTGGTAGGTCGACAGGCCTTCCCGAGTCAATTCTCTTATTTCCCAAGCATATTCTCTAATAGCCCCAGTATATTACTTGCTTGCCCCTGGTAGGTAGATAGGCCTTCCCAAACCTATTCTCTCATAACAACAGCCCATGATTTACTTTCCCATGGTAGGTAGACAGGCCTTCCCAAGCCTATTCTGTAATAGCCCCAGCAAATTACTTGCTTGCCCCTGGTAGGTAGACTGGCCTTCCCAAGCCTTTTCTCTCAAAGCCCCAGCAAATTACTTTCTTGCCCCTGGTAGGTAGACTGGCCTTCCCAAAGCCTATTCTGTCATAGCCCCAGCAAATTACTTGCCTGCCCCTGGTAGGTAGACAGGCCTTCCCAAGCCTATTCTCTCATAGCCTCAGCACACAACTTACTTCTCCCTGGTAGGTAGACAGTCCTTCCCAAGCCTATTCTGTAATAGCCCCAGCAAATTACTTGCTTGCCCCTGGTAGGTAGACAGGCCTTCCCAAGCCTATTCTGTAATAGCCCCAGCAAATTAATTGCTTGCCCCTGGTAGGTAGACTGGCCTTCCCAAGCCTATTCTGTAATAGCCCCAGCAAATTACTTGCCTGCCCCTGGTAGGTAGACCAGCCTTCCCAGGCCTTTTCTCTCATAGCCACAGCCCATGACTTACTTGTACCTGGTAGGTAGACAGGCCTTCCCAAGCCTATTCTGTAAAAGCCCCAGCAAATTATTGCTTGCCCCTGGTGGTAGACTGGCCTTCCCAAGCCTTTTCTTTCATAGCCCCTGCAAATTACTTGCTTGCCCCTGGTAGGTTGAAAGACCTTCCCAAGCTTATTCTTCAATAGCACCAGCAAATTACTTGTTTGCCCCTGGTAGGTAGACAGGCCTTCCCAAACCTATTCTGTCATAGCCCCAGCAAACTACTTGCTTGCCCCTGGTAGGTAGACAGGCCTTCCCAAGCCTATTCTGTAATAGCCCCTGCAAATTACATGCTTGCCCCAGGTAGGTAGACTAGCCTTACCAAGCCTTTTCTCTCATAGCCCCTGCAAATTACTTGCTTGCCCCTGGTAGGTAGATAGGCCTTCCCAAACCTATTCTCTCATAACAACAGCCCATGATTTACTTTCCCATGGTAGGTAGACAGGCCTTCCCAAGCCTATTCTGTAATAGCCCCAAAAAATTACTTGCTTGCTCCTGGTAGGTAGACAGCCTGGTAGGTAGACAGGCCTTCCCAAGCCTATTCTGTAATAGCCCCAGCAAATTACTTTCTTACCCCTTATAGGTAGACTGGCCTTCCCAAGCCAATTCTCTCATAACCCCAGCAAATTATTTGCTTGCCCCTGGTAGGTAGACAGGCCTCCCCAAGCCTATTCTGTAATAGCCCCTGCAAATTACATGCTTGCCCCAGGTAGGTAGACTGGCCTTCCCAAGCTTTTTCTCTCATAGCCCCTGCAAATTACTTGCTTGCCCCTGGTAGGTAGATAGGCCTTCCCAAACCTATTCCCTCATAACAACAGCCCATAATTTACTTTCCCATGGTAGGTAGACAGGCCTTCCCAAGCCTATTCTGTAAAAGCCCCAGCAAATTACTTGCTTGCCCCTGGTAGGTAGACTGGCCTTCCCAAGCCTATTCTGTAATTGTCCCAGCAAATCACTTGCTTGCCCCTGGTAGGTAGATAGGCCTTCCCAAGCCTATTCTCTCATCGCCTCAGCCCATGACTTATTTCTCCCTGGTAGGTAGACAGGCCTTCCCAAGCCTATTCTGTAATAGCCGCTGCAAATTACTTGCTTGCCTCTGATAGGTACACAAGCCTTCCCAAGCCTATTCTGTAATAGTCCCAGCAAATTACTTGCTTGCCCCTGGTAGGTAGACAGGCCTTCCCAAACCAATTCTCTTATAGCCCAAGCCAATTCTCGAATAGCCACAGCACATTATTTGCTTGCCCCTGGTAGGTAGACAGGCGTTCCCAAGCCTTTTCTCTCATCGCCCCAGCAAATTACTTGCTTGCCCCTGGTCGGCAGACAGGCCTCCCAAGCCTATTCTGTAATAGCCCCAGCAAATTACTTGCTTGCCCCAGGTAGGTAGACAGGCCTTCCCAAGCCTTTTCTCTCATAGCCCCTGCACATTACTTGCTTGCCCATGTAGGTAGACAGGCCTTCCCAAACCTATTCTGTAATAGTCCCAGCAAATTACTTGCTTGCCCCTGGTAGGTAGAAGGCCTTCCCAAACCAATTCTCTTATAGCCCAAGCCAATTCTCGAATAGCCACAGCACATTATTTGCTTGCCCCTGGTAGGTAGACAGGCCTTCCCAAGCCTTTTCTCTCATCGCCCCAGCAAATTACTTGCTTGCCCCTGGTAGGTAGACACGCCTTCCCAAGCCTATTCTCTCATCGCCCCAGCAAATTACTTGTTTGCCCCTGGTAGGTAGACAGGCCTTCCCAAACCTATTCTGTCATAGCCCCAGCAAACTACTTGCTTGCCCCTGGTAGGTAGATAGGCCTTCCCAAACCTATTCTCTCATAACAACAGCCCATGATTTACTTTCCCATGGTAGGTAGACAGGCCTTCCCAAGCCTTTTCTTTCATAGCCCCTGCAAATTACTTGCTTGCCCCTGGTAGGTTGAAAGACCTTCCCAAGCTTATTCTTCAATAGCACCAGCAAATTACTTGCTTGCCCCTGGTAGGTAGACAGGCCTTCCCAAACCTATTCTGTCATAGCCCCAGCAAATTACTTGCTTGCCCCTGGTAGGTAGACAGGCCTTCCCAAGCCTATTCTGTAATAGCCCCTGCAAATTACATGCTTGCCCCAGGTAGGTAGACTAGCCTTCCCAAGCCTTTTCTCTCATAGCCCCTGCAAATTACTTGCTTGCCCCTGGTAGGTAGATAGGCCTTCCCAAACCTATTCTCTCATAACAACAGCCCATGATTTACTTTCCCATGGTAGGTAGACAGGCCTTCCCAAGCCTATTCTGTAATAGCCCCAAAAAATTACTTGCTTGCTCCTGGTAGGTAGACAGCCTGGTAGGTAGACAGACCTTCCCAAGCCTATTCTGTAATAGCCCCAGCAAATTACTTTCTTACCCCTTATAGGTAGACTGGCCTTCCCAAGCCAATTCTCTCATAACCCCAGCAAATTACTTGCTTGCCCCTGGTAGGTAGACAGGCCTTCCCAAGCCTATTCTGTAATAGCCCCTGCAAATTACATGCTTGCCCTAGGTAGGTAGACTGGCCTTCCCAAGCTTTTTCTCTCATAGCCCCTGCAAATTACTTGCTTACCCCTGGTAGGTAGATAGGCCTTCCCAAACCTATTCTCTCATAACAACAGCCCATAATTTACTTTCCCATGGTAGGTAGACAGGCCTTCCCAAGCTTATTCTGTAAAAGCCCCAGCAAATTACTTGCTTGCCCCTGGTAGGTAGACTGGCCTTCCCAAGCCTTTTCTCTCAAAGCCCCAGCAAATTACTTTCTTGCCCCTGGTAGGTAGATAGGCCTTCCCAAGCCTATTCTGTAATAGTCCCAGCAAATTACTTGCTTGTCCCTGGTAGGTAGACAGGCCTTCCCAAACCAATTCTCTTATAGCCCATGCCAATTCTCGAATAGCCCCAGCACATTACTTGCTTGCCCCAGGTAGGTAGACAAGCTTTCCCAAGCCTATTCTGCAATACCCCCAGCAAATTACTTGCTTGCCCCTGGTAGGTAGACAAGCCTTCCCAAGCCTATTCTGTAATTGTCCCAGCAAATCACTTGCTTGCCCCTTGTAGGTAGATAGGCCTTCCCAAGCCTATTCTCTCATCGCCTCAGCCCATGACTTATTTCTCCCTGGTAGGTAGACAGGCCTTCCCAAGCCTATTCTGTAATTGCCCCAGCAAAATACTTGCTTGCCCCTGGTAGGTAGAAAGGCCTTCCCAAGCCTTTTCTCTCATAGACCCTGCAAATTACTTGCTTGCCCCTGGTAGTTCGACAGGCCTTCCCGAGTCAATTCTCTTATTTCCCAAGCATATTCTCTAATAGCCCCAGTATATTACTTGCTTGCCCCTGGTAGGTAGATAGGCCTTCCCAAACCTATTCTCTCATAACAACAGCCCATGATTTACTTTCCCATGGTAGGTAGACAGGCCTTCCCAAGCCTATTCTGTAATAGCCCCAGCAAATTACTTGCTTGCCCCTGGTAGGTAGACTGGCCTTCCCAAGCCTTTTCTCTCAAAGCCCCAGCAAATTACTTTCTTGCCCCTGGTAGGTAGACTGGCCTTCCCAAAGCCTATTCTGTCATAGCCCCAGCAAATTACTTGCTTGCCCCAGGTAGGTAGACAGGCCTTCCCAAGCCTTTTCTCTCATAGCCCCTGCACATTACTTGCTTGCCCATGTAGGTAGACAGGCCTTCCCAAACCTATTCTGTAATAGTCCCAGCAAATTACTTGCTTGCCCCTGGTAGGTAGAAGGCCTTCCCAAACCAATTCTCTTATAGCCCAAGCCAATTCTCGAATAGCCACAGCACATTATTTGCTTGCCCCTGGTAGGTAGACAGGCCTTCCCAAGCCTTTTCTCTCATCGCCCCAGCAAATTACTTGCTTGCCCCTCGTAGGTAGACACGCCTTCCCAAGCCTATTCTCTCATCGCCCCAGCAAATTACTTGTTTGCCCCTGGTAGGTAGACAGGCCTTCCCAAACCTATTCTGTCATAGCCCCAGCAAACTACTTGCTTGCCCCTGGTAGGTAGATAGGCCTTCCCAAACCTATTCTCTCATAACAACAGCCCATGATTTACTTTCCCATGGTAGGTAGACAGGCCTTCCCAAGCCTTTTCTTTCATAGCCCCTGCAAATTACTTGCTTGCCCCTGGTAGGTTGAAAGACCTTCCCAAGCTTATTCTTCAATAGCACCAGCAAATTACTTGCTTGCCCCTGGTAGGTAGACAGGCCTTCCCAAACCTATTCTGTCATAGCCCCAGCAAATTACTTGCTTGCCCCTGGTAGGTAGACAGGCCTTCCCAAGCCTATTCTGTAATAGCCCCTGCAAATTACATGCTTGCCCCAGGTAGGTAGACTAGCCTTCCCAAGCCTTTTCTCTCATAGCCCCTGCAAATTACTTGCTTGCCCCTGGTAGGTAGATAGGCCTTCCCAAACCTATTCTCTCATAACAACAGCCCATGATTTACTTTCCCATGGTAGGTAGACAGGCCTTCCCAAGCCTATTCTGTAATAGCCCCAAAAAATTACTTGCTTGCTCCTGGTAGGTAGACAGCCTGGTAGGTAGACAGACCTTCCCAAGCCTATTCTGTAATAGCCCCAGCAAATTACTTTCTTACCCCTTATAGGTAGACTGGCCTTCCCAAGCCAATTCTCTCATAACCCCAGCAAATTACTTGCTTGCCCCTGGTAGGTAGACAGGCCTTCCCAAGCCTATTCTGTAATAGCCCCTGCAAATTACATGCTTGCCCTAGGTAGGTAGACTGGCCTTCCCAAGCTTTTTCTCTCATAGCCCCTGCAAATTACTTGCTTACCCCTGGTAGGTAGATAGGCCTTCCCAAACCTATTCTCTCATAACAACAGCCCATAATTTACTTTCCCATGGTAGGTAGACAGGCCTTCCCAAGCTTATTCTGTAAAAGCCCCAGCAAATTACTTGCTTGCCCCTGGTAGGTAGACTGGCCTTCCCAAGCCTTTTCTCTCAAAGCCCCAGCAAATTACTTTCTTGCCCCTGGTAGGTAGATAGGCCTTCCCAAGCCTATTCTGTAATAGTCCCAGCAAATTACTTGCTTGTCCCTGGTAGGTAGACAGGCCTTCCCAAACCAATTCTCTTATAGCCCATGCCAATTCTCGAATAGCCCCAGCACATTACTTGCTTGCCCCAGGTAGGTAGACAAGCTTTCCCAAGCCTATTCTGCAATACCCCCAGCAAATTACTTGCTTGCCCCTGGTAGGTAGACAAGCCTTCCCAAGCCTATTCTGTAATTGTCCCAGCAAATCACTTGCTTGCCCCTGGTAGGTAGATAGGCCTTCCCAAGCCTATTCTCTCATCGCCTCAGCCCATGACTTATTTCTCCCTGGTAGGTAGACAGGCCTTCCCAAGCCTATTCTGTAATTGCCCCAGCAAAATACTTGCTTGCCCCTGGTAGGTAGAAAGGCCTTCCCAAGCCTTTTCTCTCATAGACCCTGCAAATTACTTGCTTGCCCCTGGTAGTTCGACAGGCCTTCCCGAGTCAATTCTCTTATTTCCCAAGCATATTCTCTAATAGCCCCAGTATATTACTTGCTTGCCCCTGGTAGGTAGATAGGCCTTCCCAAACCTATTCTCTCATAACAACAGCCCATGATTTACTTTCCCATGGTAGGTAGACAGGCCTTCCCAAGCCTATTCTGTAATAGCCCCAGCAAATTACTTGCTTGCCCCTGGTAGGTAGACTGGCCTTCCCAAGCCTTTTCTCTCAAAGCCCCAGCAAATTACTTGCCTGCCCCTGGTAGGTAGACAGGCCTTCCCAAGCCAATTCTCTCATAGCCTCAGCACACAACTTACTTCTCCCTGGTAGGTAGACAGTCCTTCCCAAGCCTATTCTGTAATAGCCCCAGCAAATTACTTGCTTGCCCCTGGTAGGTAGACAGGCCTTCCCAAGCCTATTCTTTAATAGCCCCAGCAAATTAATTGCTTGCCCCTGGTAGGTAGACTGGCCTTCCCAAGCCTTTTCTCTCAAAGCCCCAGCAAATTACTTTCTTGCCCCTGGTAGGTAGACAGGCCTTCCCAAGCCTATTCTGTAATAGCCCCAGCAAATTACTTGCTTGCCCCTGGTAGGTAGACTGGCCTTCCCAAGCCTTATCTCTCAAAGCCCCAGCAAATTACTTGCCTGCCCCTGGTAGGTAGACCAGCCTTCCCAGGCCTTTTTTCTCTCATAGCCACAGCCCATGACTTACTTGTACCTGGTAGGTAGACAGGCCTTCCCAAGCCTATTCTGTAAAAGCCCCAGCAAATTATTGCTTGCCCCTGGTGGTAGACTGGCCTTCCCAAGCCTTTTCTTTCATAGCCCCTGCAAATTACTTGCTTGCCCCTGGTAGGTTGAAAGACCTTCCCAAGCTTATTCTTCAATAGCACCAGCAAATTACTTGCTTGCCCCTGGTAGGTAGACAGGCCTTCCCAAACCTATTCTGTCATAGCCCCAGCAAATTACTTCCTTGCCCCTGGTAGGTAGACAGGCCTTCCCAAGCCTATTCTGTAATAGCCCCTGCAAATTACATGCTTGCCCCAGGTAGGTAGACTAGCCTTCCCAAGCCTTTTCTCTCATAGCCCCTGCAAATTACTTGCTTGCCCCTGGTAGGTAGATAGGCCTTCCCAAACCTATTCTCTCATAACAACAGCCCATGATTTACTTTCCCATGGTAGGTAGACAGGCCTTCCCAAGCCTATTCTGTAATAGCTCCAAAAAATTACTTGCTTGCTCCTGGTAGGTAGACAGCCTGGTAGGTAGACAGACCTTCCCAAGCCTATTCTGTAATAGCCCCAGCAAATTACTTTCTTACCCCTTATAGGTAGACTGGCCTTCCCAAGCCTATTCTCTCTTAGCCTCAGCAAATTACTTGCCTGCACCTGGTAGGTAGAAAGGCCTTCCCAAGCCTTTTCTCTCATAGACCCTGCAAATTACTTGCTTGCCCCTGGTAGGTAGACAGGCCTTCCCAAGCCTTTTCTTTCATAGCACCAGCAAATTACTTGCTTGCCCCTGGTAGGTAGACAGGCCTTCCCAAGCCTATTCTGTAATAGCCCCAGCAAATTAATTGCTTGCCCCTGGTAGGTAGACTGGCCTTCCCAAGCCTTTTCTCTCAAAGCCCCAGCAAATTACTTTCTTGCCCCTGGTAGGTAGACAGGCCTTCCCAAGCCTATTCTGTAATAGCCCCAGCAAATTATTGCTTGCCCCTGGTAGGTAGACTGGCCTTCCCAAGCCTTTTCTTTCATAGCCCCTGCAAATTACTTGCTTGCCCCTGGTAGGTTGAAAGACCTTCCCAAGCTTATTCTTCAATAGCACCAGCAAATTACTTGCTTGCCCCTGGTAGGTAGACAGGCCTTCCCAAACCTATTCTGTCATAGCCCCAGCAAATTACTTGCTTGCCCCTGGTAGGTAGACAGGCCTTCCCAAGCCTATTCTGTAATAGCCCCTGCAAATTACATGCTTGTCCCAGGTAGGTAGACTAGCCTTCCCAAGCCTTTTCTCTCATAGCCCCTGCAAATTACTTGCTTGCCCCTGGTAGGTAGATAGGCCTTCCCAAACCTATTCTCTCATAACAACAGCCCATGATTTACTTTCCCATGGTAGGTAGACAGGCCTTCCCAAGCCTTTTCTTTCATAGCCCCTGCAAATTACTTGCTTGCCCCTGGTAGGTTGAAAGACCTTCCCAAGCTTATTCTTCAATAGCACCAGCAAATTACTTGCTTGCCCCTGGTAGGTAGACAGGCCTTCCCAAACCTATTCTGTCATAGCCCCAGCAAATTACTTGCTTGCCCCTAGTAGGTAGACAGGCCTTCCCAAGCCTATTCTGTAATAGCCCCTGCAAATTACATGCTTGCCCCAGGTAGGTAGACTAGCCTTCCCAAGCCTTTTCTCTCATAGCCCCTGCAAATTACTTGCTTGCCCCTGGTAGGTAGATAGGCCTTCCCAAACCTATTCTCTCATAACAACAGCCCATGATTTACTTTCCCATGGTAGGTAGACAGGCCTTCCCAAGCCTATTCTGTAATAGCCCCAAAAAATTACTTGCTTGCTCCTGGTAGGTAGACAGCCTGGTAGGTAGACAGACCTTCCCAAGCCTATTCTGTAATAGCCCCAGCAAATTACTTTCTTACCCCTTATAGGTAGACTGGCCTTCCCAAGCCAATTCTCTCATAACCCCAGCAAATTACTTGCTTGCCCCTGGTAGGTAGACAGGCCTTCCCAAGCCTATTCTGTAATAGCCCCTGCAAATTACATGCTTGCCCTAGGTAGGTAGACTGGCCTTCCCAAGCTTTTTCTCTCATAGCCCCTGCAAATTACTTGCTTACCCCTGGTAGGTAGATAGGCCTTCCCAAACCTATTCTCTCATAACAACAGCCCATAATTTACTTTCCCATGGTAGGTAGACAGGCCTTCCCAAGCTTATTCTGTAAAAGCCCCAGCAAATTACTTGCTTGCCCCTGGTAGGTAGACTGGCCTTCCCAAGCCTTTTCTCTCAAAGCCCCAGCAAATTACTTTCTTGCCCCTGGTAGGTAGATAGGCCTTCCCAAGCCTATTCTGTAATAGTCCCAGCAAATTACTTGCTTGTCCCTGGTAGGTAGACAGGCCTTCCCAAACCAATTCTCTTATAGCCCATGCCAATTCTCGAATAGCCCCAGCACATTACTTGCTTGCCCCAGGTAGGTAGACAAGCTTTCCCAAGCCTATTCTGCAATACCCCCAGCAAATTACTTGCTTGCCCCTGGTAGGTAGACAAGCCTTCCCAAGCCTATTCTGTAATTGTCCCAGCAAATCACTTGCTTGCCCCTGGTAGGTAGATAGGCCTTCCCAAGCCTATTCTCTCATCGCCTCAGCCCATGACTTATTTCTCCCTGGTAGGTAGACAGGCCTTCCCAAGCCTATTCTGTAATAGCCGCTGCAAATTACTTGCTTGCCTCTGATAGGTAGACAAGCCTTCCCAAGCCTATTCTGTAATAGTCCCAGCAAATTACTTGCTTGCCCCTGGTAGGTAGACAGGCCTTCCCAAACCAATTCTCTTATAGCCCAAGCCAATTCTCGAATAGCCACAGCACATTATTTGCTTGCCCCTGGTAGGTAGACAGGCGTTCCCAAGCCTTTTCTCTCATCGCCCCAGCAAATTACTTGGTTGCCCCTGGTCGGCAGACAGGCCTCCCAAGCCTATTCTGTAATAGCCCCAGCAAATTACTTGCTTGCCCCAGGTAGGTAGACAGGCCTTCCCAAGCCTTTTCTCTCATAGCCCCTGCACATTACTTGCTTGCCCATGTAGGTAGACAGGCCTTCGCAAACCTATTCTGTAATAGTCCCAGCAAATTACTTGCTTGCCCCTGGTAGGTAGAAGGCCTTCCCAAACCAATTCTCTTATAGCCCAAGCCAATTCTCGAATAGCCACAGCACATTATTTGCTTGCCCCTGGTAGGTAGACACGCCTTCCCAAGCCTATTCTCTCATCGCCTCAGCCCATGACTTATTTCTCCCTGGTAGCTAGTCAGGCCTTCCCAAGCCTATTCTTTAATAGCCCCAGCAAATTCCTTGCTTGCCCCTGGTAGGTAGACAGGCCTTCCCAAACCAATTCTCTTATAGCCCAAGCTAATTCTCGAATAGCCACAGCACATTATTTGCTTGCCCCTGGTAGGTAGACAGGCCTTCCCAAGCCTTTTCTCTCATCGCCCCAGCAAATTACTTGCTTGCCCCTGGTAGGTAGACACGCCTTCCCAAGCCTATTCTCTCATCGCCTCAGCCCATGACTTATTTCTCCCTGGTAGCTAGTCAGGCCTTCCCAAGCCTATTCTGTAATAGCCCCAGCAAATTACTTGCTTGCCCCTGGTAGGTAGACAGGCCTTCCCAAGCCTATTCTGTAATAGCCCCTGCAAATTACATGCTTGCCCTAGGTAGGTAGACTGGCCTTCCCAAGCTTTTTCTCTCATAGCCCCTGCAAATTACTTGCTTACCCCTGGTAGGTAGATAGGCCTTCCCAAACCTATTCTCTCATAACAACAGCCCATAATTTACTTTCCCATGGTAGGTAGACAGGCCTTCCCAAGCTTATTCTGTAAAAGCCCCAGCAAATTACTTGCTTGCCCCTGGTAGGTAGACTGGCCTTCCCAAGCCTTTTCTCTCAAAGCCCCAGCAAATTACTTTCTTGCCCCTGGTAGGTAGATAGGCCTTCCCAAGCCTATTCTGTAATAGTCCCAGCAAATTACTTGCTTGTCCCTGGTAGGTAGACAGGCCTTCCCAAACCAATTCTCTTATAGCCCATGCCAATTCTCGAATAGCCCCAGCACATTACTTGCTTGCCCCAGGTAGGTAGACAAGCTTTCCCAAGCCTATTCTGCAATACCCCCAGCAAATTACTTGCTTGCCCCTGGTAGGTAGACAAGCCTTCCCAAGCCTATTCTGTAATTGTCCCAGCAAATCACTTGCTTGCCCCTGGTAGGTAGATAGGCCTTCCCAAGCCTATTCTCTCATCGCCTCAGCCCATGACTTATTTCTCCCTGGTAGGTAGACAGGCCTTCCCAAGCCTATTCTGTAATAGCCGCTGCAAATTACTTGCTTGCCTCTGATAGGTAGACAAGCCTTCCCAAGCCTATTCTGTAATAGTCCCAGCAAATTACTTGCTTGCCCCTGGTAGGTAGACAGGCCTTCCCAAACCAATTCTCTTATAGCCCAAGCCAATTCTCGAATAGCCACAGCACATTATTTGCTTGCCCCTGGTAGGTAGACAGGCGTTCCCAAGCCTTTTCTCTCATCGCCCCAGCAAATTACTTGCTTGCCCCTGGTCGGCAGACAGGCCTCCCAAGCCTATTCTGTAATAGCCCCAGCAAATTACTTGCTTGCCCCAGGTAGGTAGACAGGCCTTCCCAAGCCTTTTCTCTCATAGCCCCTGCACATTACTTGCTTGCCCATGTAGGTAGACAGGCCTTCGCAAACCTATTCTGTAATAGTCCCAGCAAATTACTTGCTTGCCCCTGGTAGGTAGAAGGCCTTCCCAAACCAATTCTCTTATAGCCCAAGCCAATTCTCGAATAGCCACAGCACATTATTTGCTTGCCCCTGGTAGGTAGACACGCCTTCCCAAGCCTATTCTCTCATCGCCTCAGCCCATGACTTATTTCTCCCTGGTAGCTAGTCAGGCCTTCCCAAGCCTATTCTTTAATAGCCCCAGCAAATTCCTTGCTTGCCCCTGGTAGGTAGACAGGCCTTCCCAAACCAATTCTCTTATAGCCCAAGCTAATTCTCGAATAGCCACAGCACATTATTTGCTTGCCCCTGGTAGGTAGACAGGCCTTCCCAAGCCTTTTCTCTCATCGCCCCAGCAAATTACTTGCTTGCCCCTGGTAGGTAGACACGCCTTCCCAAGCCTATTCTCTCATCGCCTCAGCCCATGACTTATTTCTCCCTGGTAGCTAGTCAGGCCTTCCCAAGCCTATTCTGTAATAGCCCCAGCAAATTACTTGCTTGCCCCAGGTAGGTAGACAGGCCTTCCCAAGCCTTTTCTCTCATCGCCCCTGCACATTACTTGCTTGCCCCTGGTAGGTAGACAGGCCTTCCCAAACCTATTCTGTAATAGCCCCAGCTAATTCCTGCTTGCCCCTGGTCGGTAGATAGACAGGCCTTCCCAAACCAATTCTCCTATAGCCCAAGCCAATTCTCGAATAGCCCCAGAACATTACTTGCTTGCCCCTGGTAGGTAGACAGGCCTTCCCAAGCCTATTCTGTAATAGCCCCAGCAAATTACTTGTTTGCCCCAGGTAGGTAGACAGGCCTTCCCAAGCCTTTTCTTTCATCGCCCCTGCACATTACTTGCTTGCCCCTGGTAGGTAGACAGGCCTTCCCAAACCTATTCTGGAATAGTCCCAGCAAATTACTTGCTTGCCCCTGGTAGGTAGACAGGCTTTCCCAAGCCTATTCTGTAATAGTCCCAGCAAATTACTTGCTTGTTCCTGGTAGGCAGACAGGCCTTCCCAAGCCTATTCTGTAATAGCCCCAGCAAATTACTTGCTTGCCCAAGTATGGTAGGCAGGGCTTCCCAAGCCTATTCTGTAATTGCCCCAGCAAATTACTTGCTTGCCCCTGGTATGTAGACAGGCCTTCCTAAGCCAATTCTCGAATAGCCCCAGCAAATTATTTGCTTGCCCCTGATAGGTAGACTGCCCTTCCCAAGCCTATTCTCTCATTGCTTCAGCCCATGACTTACTTCTCCCTGGTAGGTCCACTGGCCTTCCCGAGCCAATTCTCTTATATCCCAAGCCAATTCTCTAATAGCCCCTGCACATTACTTGCTTGCCCCTGATAGGTAGACAGGCTTTCCCAAGCCTATTCCGTAATAGTCCCAGCAAATTACTTGCTTGTCCCTGTTAGGTAGACAGGCCTTCCCAAGCCTATTCTGTAATAGTCCCAGCAAATTACTTGCTTGCCCCTGGTAGGTAGACAGGCCTTCCCAAGCCAATTCTCTAATAGCCCCTGCACATTACTTGCTTGCCCCTGGTAGGTAGACAGGCTTTCCCAAGCCTATTCTGTAATAGCCGCTGCAAATTACTTGCTTGCCCCTGGTAGGTAGACACGCCTTCCCAAGCCTATTCTCTCATCGCCTCAGCCCATGACTTATTTCTCCCTGGTAGGTAGACAGGCCTTATCAAGCCTATTCTGTAATAGCCGCTGCAAATTACTGCTTGCCCCTGGTAGGTAGACAGGCTTTCCCAAGCCTATTCTGTAATAGTCACAGCAAATTACTTGTTTGTCCCTGGTATGTGGACAGGCCTTCCCAAACCTATTCTGTAATAGCCCCAGCAAATTACTTGCTTCCCCCTGGTAGGTAGACAGGCCTTCCCAAGCCTATTCTGTAATAGTCCCAGCAAATTACTTGCTTGTCCCTGGTAGGTAGACAGGCCTTCCCAAGCCTATTCTGTAATAGTCCCAGCAAATTACTTGCTTGCCCCTGGTAGGTAGACAGGCCTTCCCAAACCAATTCTCTTATAGCCCAAGCCAATTCTCGAATAGCCCCAGCAAATTACTTGCTTGCCCCTGGTAGGTAGATAGGCCTTCCCAAGCCTATTTTCTCATCGCCTCAGCCCATGACTTATTTCTCCCTGGTAGTTAGACAGGCCTTCCCAAGCCTATTCTGTAACAGCCCCAGCAAATTATTTGCTTGCCCCTGGTAGGTAGACAGGCTTTCCCAAGCCTATTCTGTAATAGTCCCAGCAAATTACTTGCTTGCCCCTGGTAGGTAGACAGGGCTTCCCAAGCCTATTCTGTAATAGTCCCAGCAAATTACTTGCTTGCCCCTGGTAGGTAGACAGGCCTTCCCAAACCAATTCTCTTATAGCCCAAGCCAATTCTCGAATAGCCCCAGCAAATTATTTGCTTGCCCCTGGTAGGTAGACAGGCCTTCCCAAGCCAATTCTCGAATAGCCCCGGCACATTATTTGCTTGCCCCTGGTAGGTAAACAGGCCTTCCAAAGCCATTTCTCTAATAGCCCCTGCACATTACTTGCTTGCCCCTGATAGGTAGACAGGCTTTCCCAAGCCTATTCTGTAATAGTCCCAGCAAATTACTTGCTTGCCCCTGATAGGTAGATAGGCCTTCCCAAGCCTATTCTCTCATCGCCTCAGCCCATGACTTATTTCTCCCTGGTACGTAGACAGGTCTTCCCAAGCCTATTCTGTAATAGTCCCAGCAAATTACTTGCTTGCCCCTGGTAGGTAGACAGGCCTTCCCAAACCAATTCTCTTATAGCCCAAGCCAATTCTCGAATAGCTCCAACATATTATTTGCTTGCCCCTGGTAGGTAGACAGGCCTTCCCAAGCCAATTCTCTAATAGCCCCTGCACTTTACTTGCTTGCCCCTGGTAGTTAGACAGGCTTTCCCAAGCCTATTCTGTAATAGTCCCAGCAAATTACTTGCTTGCCCCTGGTAGGTAGATAGGCCTTCCCAAGCCTATTTTGTAATAGCCCCAGCAAATTACTTGCTTGCCCCTGGTAGGTAAACTGGCCTTCCCAAGCCTATTCTCTCTTAGCTTCAGCAAATTACTTGCCTTCCCCTGGTAGGTAGAAAGGCCTTCCCAAGCCTATTCTTTCATAGCCCCAGCAAATTACTTGCTTGCTCCTGGTAGGTATACTGGCCTTCCCAAGCGTTTTCTTTCATAGCCCCTGCAAATTACTTGCCTGCCCCTGGTAGGTAGACTGGCCTTCCCAAGCCTATTTTGTAATAGCCCCATCAAATTACTTGCTTGCCCCTGGTAGATAGACAGGCCTTCCCAAGCCTATTCTGTAATAGCCCCAGCAAATTACTTGCTTGCCCCTGGTAGATAGACAGGCCTTCCCAAGCCTTTTCTCTCATAGCGCCTGCAAATTACATGCTTGCCCCAGGTAGGTAGACTAGCCTTCCCAAGCCTATTCTGTAATAGCCCCAGCAAATTACTTGCTTGCCCCTGTTAGGTAGTCTGGCCTTCCCAAACCAATTCTCTTATAGCCCAAGCCTATTCTGTAATAGCCCCAGCAAATTACTTGCTTGCCCCTGGTAGGTAGACTGGCCTTCCCAAGCCTTTTCTCTCGAAGCCCCAGCAAATTATTTTCTTGCCCCTGGTAGGTAGAAAGGCCTTCCCAAGCCTATTCTCTCATAGCCTTAGCAAATTACTTGCTTGCCCCTGATAAGTAGACTGGCCTTCCCAAGCCTATTCTCTCTTAGCCTCAGCAAATTACTTGCCTGCCCCTGGTAGGTCGAAAGGCCTTCCCAAGCCTATTCTTTCATAGCCCCAGCAAATTACTTGCTTGCCCCTGGTAGGTAGACAGGCCTTCCCAAGCCTATTCTGTAATATCCCCAGCAAATTACTTGATTGCCCCTGGTAGGTAGACTGGCCTTCCCAAGCCTATTCTCTCTTAGCCTCAGCAAATTACTTGCCTGCCCCTGGTAGGTAGAAAGGCCTTCCCAAGCCTATTCTGTAATAGCCCCAGCAAATTACTTGCTTGCCTCTGGTAGGTAGACTGGCCTTCCCAAGCCAATTCTCTCATAACCCCAGCAAATTACTTGCTTGCCCCTGGTAGGTAGACAGGCCTTCCCAAGCCTATTCTGTAATAGCCCCTGCAAATTACATGCTTGCCCTAGGTAGGTAGACTGGCCTTCCCAAGCTTTTTCTCTCATAGCCCCTGCAAATTACTTGCTTACCCCTGGTAGGTAGATAGGCCTTCCCAAACCTATTCTCTCATAACAACAGCCCATAATTTACTTTCCCATGGTAGGTAGACAGGCCTTCCCAAGCTTATTCTGTAAAAGCCCCAGCAAATTACTTGCTTGCCCCTGGTAGGTAGACTGGCCTTCCCAAGCCTTTTCTCTCAAAGCCCCAGCAAATTACTTTCTTGCCCCTGGTAGGTAGATAGGCCTTCCCAAGCCTATTCTGTAATAGTCCCAGCAAATTACTTGCTTGTCCCTGGTAGGTAGACAGGCCTTCCCAAACCAATTCTCTTATAGCCCATGCCAATTCTCGAATAGCCCCAGCACATTACTTGCTTGCCCCAGGTAGGTAGACAAGCTTTCCCAAGCCTATTCTGCAATACCCCCAGCAAATTACTTGCTTGCCCCTGGTAGGTAGACAAGCCTTCCCAAGCCTATTCTGTAATTGTCCCAGCAAATCACTTGCTTGCCCCTGGTAGGTAGATAGGCCTTCCCAAGCCTATTCTCTCATCGCCTCAGCCCATGACTTATTTCTCCCTGGTAGGTAGACAGGCCTTCCCAAGCCTATTCTGTAATAGCCGCTGCAAATTACTTGCTTGCCTCTGATAGGTAGACAAGCCTTCCCAAGCCTATTCTGTAATAGTCCCAGCAAATTACTTGCTTGCCCCTGGTAGGTAGACAGGCCTTCCCAAACCAATTCTCTTATAGCCCAAGCCAATTCTCGAATAGCCACAGCACATTATTTGCTTGCCCCTGGTAGGTAGACAGGCGTTCCCAAGCCTTTTCTCTCATCGCCCCAGCAAATTACTTGCTTGCCCCTGGTCGGCAGACAGGCCTCCCAAGCCTATTCTGTAATAGCCCCAGCAAATTACTTGCTTGCCCCAGGTAGGTAGACAGGCCTTCCCAAGCCTTTTCTCTCATAGCCCCTGCACATTACTTGCTTGCCCATGTAGGTAGACAGGCCTTCGCAAACCTATTCTGTAATAGTCCCAGCAAATTACTTGCTTGCCCCTGGTAGGTAGAAGGCCTTCCCAAACCAATTCTCTTATAGCCCAAGCCAATTCTCGAATAGCCACAGCACATTATTTGCTTGCCCCTGGTAGGTAGACACGCCTTCCCAAGCCTATTCTCTCATCGCCTCAGCCCATGACTTATTTCTCCCTGGTAGCTAGTCAGGCCTTCCCAAGCCTATTCTTTAATAGCCCCAGCAAATTCCTTGCTTGCCCCTGGTAGGTAGACAGGCCTTCCCAAACCAATTCTCTTATAGCCCAAGCTAATTCTCGAATAGCCACAGCACATTATTTGCTTGCCCCTGGTAGGTAGACAGGCCTTCCCAAGCCTTTTCTCTCATCGCCCCAGCAAATTACTTGCTTGCCCCTGGTAGGTAGACACGCCTTCCCAAGCCTATTCTCTCATCGCCTCAGCCCATGACTTATTTCTCCCTGGTAGCTAGTCAGGCCTTCCCAAGCCTATTCTGTAATAGCCCCAGCAAATTACTTGCTTGCCCCAGGTAGGTAGACAGGCCTTCCCAAGCCTTTTCTCTCATCGCCCCTGCACATTACTTGCTTGCCCCTGGTAGGTAGACAGGCCTTCCCAAACCTATTCTGTAATAGCCCCAGCTAATTCCTGCTTGCCCCTGGTCGGTAGATAGACAGGCCTTCCCAAACCAATTCTCCTATAGCCCAAGCCAATTCTCGAAAAGCCCCAGAACATTACTTGCTTGCCCCTGGTAGGTAGACAGGCCTTCCCAAGCCTATTCTGTAATAGCCCCAGCAAATTACTTGTTTGCCCCAGGTAGGTAGACAGGCCTTCCCAAGCCTTTTCTTTCATCGCCCCTGCACATTACTTGCTTGCCCCTGGTAGGTAGACAGGCCTTCCCAAACCTATTCTGGAATAGTCCCAGCAAATTACTTGCTTGCCCCTGGTAGGTAGACAGGCTTTCCCAAGCCTATTCTGTAATAGTCCCAGCAAATTACTTGCTTGTTCCTGGTAGGCAGA
Organism: Corythoichthys intestinalis; assembly: GCF_030265065.1. Lineage (NCBI taxonomy): Eukaryota > Metazoa > Chordata > Actinopteri > Syngnathiformes > Syngnathidae > Corythoichthys > Corythoichthys intestinalis. Next base: position 32,402,471 of record NC_080407.1, read on the forward strand.
CAGGCCTTCCCAAGCCTATTCTGTAATAGCCCCAGCAAATTACTTGCTTGCCCCTGGTATGTAGACAGGCCTTCCTAAGCCAATTCTCGAATAGCCCCAGCAAATTATTTGCTTGCCCCTGATAGGTAGACTGCCCTTCCCAAGCCTATTCTCTCATTGCTTCAGCCCATGACTTACTTCTCCCTGGTAGGTCCACTGGCCTTCCCGAGCCAATTCTCTTATATCCCAAGCCAATTCTCTAATAGCCCCTGCACATTACTTGCTTGCCCCTGATAGGTAGACAGGCTTTCCCAAGCCTATTCCGTAATAGTCCCAGCAAATTACTTGCTTGTCCCTGTTAGGTAGACAGGCCTTCCCAAGCCTATTCTGTAATAGTCCCAGCAAATTACTTGCTTGCCCCTGGTAGGTAGACAGGCCTTCCCAAGCCAATTCTCTAATAGCCCCTGCACATTACTTGCTTGCCCCTGGTAGGTAGACAGGCTTTCCCAAGCCTATTCTGTAATAGCCGCTGCAAATTACTTGCTTGCCCCTGGTAGGTAGACACGCCTTCCCAAGCCTATTCTCTCATCGCCTCAGCCCATGACTTATTTCTCCCTGGTAGGTAGACAGGCCTTATCAAGCCTATTCTGTAATAGCCGCTGCAAATTACTGCTTGCCCCTGGTAGGTAGACAGGCTTTCCCAAGCCTATTCTGTAATAGTCACAGCAAATTACTTGTTTGTCCCTGGTATGTGGACAGGCCTTCCCAAACCTATTCTGTAATAGCCCCAGCAAATTACTTGCTTCCCCCTGGTAGGTAGACAGGCCTTCCCAAGCCTATTCTGTAATAGTCCCAGCAAATTACTTGCTTGTCCCTGGTAGGTAGACAGGCCTTCCCAAGCCTATTCTGTAATAGTCCCAGCAAATTACTTGCTTGCCCCTGGTAGGTAGACAGGCCTTCCCAAACCAATTCTCTTATAGCCCAAGCCAATTCTCGAATAGCCCCAGCAAATTACTTGCTTGCCCCTGGTAGGTAGATAGGCCTTCCCAAGCCTATTTTCTCATCGCCTCAGCCCATGACTTATTTCTCCCTGGTAGTTAGACAGGCCTTCCCAAGCCTATTCTGTAACAGCCCCAGCAAATTATTTGCTTGCCCCTGGTAGGTAGACAGGCTTTCCCAAGCCTATTCTGTAATAGTCCCAGCAAATTACTTGCTTGCCCCTGGTAGGTAGACAGGGCTTCCCAAGCCTATTCTGTAATAGTCCCAGCAAATTACTTGCTTGCCCCTGGTAGGTAGACAGGCCTTCCCAAACCAATTCTCTTATAGCCCAAGCCAATTCTCGAATAGCCCCAGCAAATTATTTGCTTGCCCCTGGTAGGTAGACAGGCCTTCCCAAGCCAATTCTCGAATAGCCCCGGCACATTATTTGCTTGCCCCTGGTAGGTAAACAGGCCTTCCAAAGCCATTTCTCTAATAGCCCCTGCACATTACTTGCTTGCCCCTGATAGGTAGACAGGCTTTCCCAAGCCTATTCTGTAATAGTCCCAGCAAATTACTTGCTTGCCCCTGATAGGTAGATAGGCCTTCCCAAGCCTATTCTCTCATCGCCTCAGCCCATGACTTATTTCTCCCTGGTACGTAGACAGGTCTTCCCAAGCCTATTCTGTAATAGTCCCAGCTAATTACTTGCTTGCCCCTGGTAGGTAGACAGGCCTTCCCAAACCAATTCTCTTATAGCCCAAGCCAATTCTCGAATAGCTCCAACATATTATTTGCTTGCCCCTGGTAGGTAGACAGGCCTTCCCAAGCCAATTCTCTAATAGCCCCTGCACTTTACTTGCTTGCCCCTGGTAGTTAGACAGGCTTTCCCAAGCCTATTCTGTAATAGTCCCAGCAAATTACTTGCTTGCCCCTGGTAGGTAGATAGGCCTTCCCAAGCCTATTTTGTAATAGCCCCAGCAAATTACTTGCTTGCCCCTGGTAGGTAAACTGGCCTTCCCAAGCCTATTCTCTCTTAGCTTCAGCAAATTACTTGCCTTCCCCTGGTAGGTAGAAAGGCCTTCCCAAGCCTATTCTTTCATAGCCCCAGCAAATTACTTGCTTGCTCCTGGTAGGTATACTGGCCTTCCCAAGCGTTTTCTTTCATAGCCCCTGCAAATTACTTGCCTGCCCCTGGTAGGTAGACTGGCCTTCCCAAGCCTATTTTGTAATAGCCCCATCAAATTACTTGCTTGCCCCTGGTAGATAGACAGGCCTTCCCAAGCCTATTCTGTAATAGCCCCAGCAAATTACTTGCTTGCCCCTGGTAGATAGACAGGCCTTCCCAAGCCTTTTCTCTCATAGCGCCTGCAAATTACATGCTTGCCCCAGGTAGGTAGACTAGCCTTCCCAAGCCTATTCTGTAATAGCCCCAGCAAATTACTTGCTTGCCCCTGTTAGGTAGTCTGGCCTTCCCAAACCAATTCTCTTATAGCCCAAGCCTATTCTGTAATAGCCCCAGCAAATTACTTGCTTGCCCCTGGTAGGTAGACTGGCCTTCCCAAGCCTTTTCTCTCGAAGCCCCAGCAAATTATTTTCTTGCCCCTGGTAGGTAGAAAGGCCTTCCCAAGCCTATTCTCTCATAGCCTTAGCAAATTACTTGCTTGCCCCTGATAAGTAGACTGGCCTTCCCAAGCCTATTCTCTCTTAGCCTCAGCAAATTACTTGCCTGCCCCTGGTAGGTCGAAAGGCCTTCCCAAGCCTATTCTTTCATAGCCCCAGCAAATTACTTGCTTGCCCCTGGTAGGTAGACAGGCCTTCCCAAGCCTATTCTGTAATATCCCCAGCAAATTACTTGATTGCCCCTGGTAGGTAGACTGGCCTTCCCAAGCCTATTCTCTCTTAGCCTCAGCAAATTACTTGCCTGCCCCTGGTAGGTAGAAAGGCCTTCCCAAGCCTATTCTGTAATAGCCCCAGCAAATTACTTGCTTGCCTCTGGTAGGTAGACAGGCCTTCCCAAGCCTATTTTGTAATAGCCCCAGCAAAGTACTTGCTTGCCCCTGGTAGGTAGACTGGCCTTCCCAAGCCTATTCTCTCATAGCCCCTGCAAATTACTTGCTTTCCCCTGATAAGTAGACTGGCCTTCCCAAGCCTATTCTCTCTTAGCCTCAGCAAATTACTTGCCTGCACCTGGTAGGTAGAAAGGCCTTCCCAAGCCTATTCTTTCATAGCCCCAGCAAATTACTTGCTTGCCCCTGGTAGGTAGAAAGGCCTTGGCAAGCCTATTCTCTCATAGCCACAGCAAATTACTTGCTTGCCCCTGGTAGGTAGACAGGCCTTCCCAAGCCTTTTCTCTCATAGACCCTGCAAATTACTTGCTTGCCCCTGGTAGGTAGACAGGCCTTCCCAAGCCTTTTCTTTCATAGTCCCAGCAAATTACTTGCTTGCCCCTGGTAGGTAGACAGGCCTTCCCAAGCCTATTCTGTAATAGCCCCAGCAAATTACATGCTTGCCCCTGGTACGTAGACAGGCCTTCCCAAGCCTATTCTGTAATTGCCCCAGCAAAATACTTGCTTGCCCCTGGTAGGTAGAAAGGCCTTCCCAAGCCTTTTCTCTCATAGACCCTGCAAATTACTTGCTTGCCCCTGGTAGGTCGACAGGCCTTCCCGAGTCAATTCTCTTATTTCCCAAGCATATTCTCTAATAGCCCCAGTATATTACTTGCTTGCCCCTGGTAGGTAGATAGGCCTTCCCAAACCTATTCTCTCATAACAACAGCCCATGATTTACTTTCCCATGGTAGGTAGACAGGCCTTCCCAAGCCTATTCTGTAATAGCCCCAGCAAATTACTTGCTTGCCCCTGGTAGGTAGACTGGCCTTCCCAAGCCTTTTCTCTCAAAGCCCCAGCAAATTACTTTCTTGCCCCTGGTAGGTAGACTGGCCTTCCCAAAGCCTATTCTGTCATAGCCCCAGCAAATTACTTGCCTGCCCCTGGTAGGTAGACAGGCCTTCCCAAGCCTATTCTCTCATAGCCTCAGCACACAACTTACTTCTCCCTGGTAGGTAGACAGTCCTTCCCAAGCCTATTCTGTAATAGCCCCAGCAAATTACTTGCTTGCCCCTGGTAGGTAGACAGGCCTTCCCAAGCCTATTCTGTAATAGCCCCAGCAAATTAATTGCTTGCCCCTGGTAGGTAGACTGGCCTTCCCAAGCCTTTTCTCTCAAAGCCCCAGCAAATTACTTTCTTGCCCCTGGTAGGTAGACAGGCCTTCCCAAGCCTATTCTGTAATAGCCCCAGCAAATTACTTGCCTGCCCCTGGTAGGTAGACCAGCCTTCCCAGGCCTTTTCTCTCATAGCCACAGCCCATGACTTACTTGTACCTGGTAGGTAGACAGGCCTTCCCAAGCCTATTCTGTAAAAGCCCCAGCAAATTATTGCTTGCCCCTGGTGGTAGACTGGCCTTCCCAAGCCTTTTCTTTCATAGCCCCTGCAAATTACTTGCTTGCCCCTGGTAGGTTGAAAGACCTTCCCAAGCTTATTCTTCAATAGCACCAGCAAATTACTTGTTTGCCCCTGGTAGGTAGACAGGCCTTCCCAAACCTATTCTGTCATAGCCCCAGCAAACTACTTGCTTGCCCCTGGTAGGTAGACAGGCCTTCCCAAGCCTATTCTGTAATAGCCCCTGCAAATTACATGCTTGCCCCAGGTAGGTAGACTAGCCTTCCCAAGCCTTTTCTCTCATAGCCCCTGCAAATTACTTGCTTGCCCCTGGTAGGTAGATAGGCCTTCCCAAACCTATTCTCTCATAACAACAGCCCATGATTTACTTTCCCATGGTAGGTAGACAGGCCTTCCCAAGCCTATTCTGTAATAGCCCCAAAAAATTACTTGCTTGCTCCTGGTAGGTAGACAGCCTGGTAGGTAGACAGGCCTTCCCAAGCCTATTCTGTAATAGCCCCAGCAAATTACTTTCTTACCCCTTATAGGTAGACTGGCCTTCCCAAGCCAATTCTCTCATAACCCCAGCAAATTATTTGCTTGCCCCTGGTAGGTAGACAGGCCTTCCCAAGCCTATTCTGTAATAGCCCCTGCAAATTACATGCTTGCCCCAGGTAGGTAGACTGGCCTTCCCAAGCTTTTTCTCTCATAGCCCCTGCAAATTACTTGCTTGCCCCTGGTAGGTAGATAGGCCTTCCCAAACCTATTCCCTCATAACAACAGCCCATAATTTACTTTCCCATGGTAGGTAGACAGGCCTTCCCAAGCCTATTCTGTAAAAGCCCCAGCAAATTACTTGCTTGCCCCTGGTAGGTAGACTGGCCTTCCCAAGCCTATTCTGTAATTGTCCCAGCAAATCACTTGCTTGCCCCTGGTAGGTAGATAGGCCTTCCCAAGCCTATTCTCTCATCGCCTCAGCCCATGACTTATTTCTCCCTGGTAGGTAGACAGGCCTTCCCAAGCCTATTCTGTAATAGCCGCTGCAAATTACTTGCTTGCCTCTGATAGGTACACAAGCCTTCCCAAGCCTATTCTGTAATAGTCCCAGCAAATTACTTGCTTGCCCCTGGTAGGTAGACAGGCCTTCCCAAACCAATTCTCTTATAGCCCAAGCCAATTCTCGAATAGCCACAGCACATTATTTGCTTGCCCCTGGTAGGTAGACAGGCGTTCCCAAGCCTTTTCTCTCATCGCCCCAGCAAATTACTTGCTTGCCCCTGGTCGGCAGACAGGCCTCCCAAGCCTATTCTGTAATAGCCCCAGCAAATTACTTGCTTGCCCCAGGTAGGTAGACAGGCCTTCCCAAGCCTTTTCTCTCATAGCCCCTGCACTTTACTTGCTTGCCCATGTAGGTAGACAGGCCTTCCCAAACCTATTCTGTAATAGTCCCAGCAAATTACTTGCTTGCCCCTGGTAGGTAGAAGGCCTTCCCAAACCAATTCTCTTATAGCCCAAGCCAATTCTCGAATAGCCACAGCACATTATTTGCTTGCCCCTGGTAGGTAGACAGGCCTTCCCAAGCCTTTTCTCTCATCGCCCCAGCAAATTACTTGCTTGCCCCTGGTAGGTAGACACGCCTTCCCAAGCCTATTCTCTCATCGCCTCAGCCCATGACTTATTTCTCCCTGGTAGCTAGTCAGGCCTTCCCAATCCTATTCTGTAATAGCCCCACCAAATTCCTTGCTTGCCCCTGGTAGGTAGACAGGCCTTCCCAAACCAATTCTCTTATAGCCCAAGCCAATTCTCGAATAGCCACAGCACATTATTTGCTTGCCCCTGGTAGGTAGACAGGCCTTCCCAAGCCTTTTCTCTCATCGCCCCAGCAAATTACTTGCTTGCCCCTGGTAGGTAGACACGCCTTCCCAAGCCTATTCTCTCATCGCCTCAGCCCATGACTTATTTCTCCCTGGTAGCTAGTCAGGCCTTCCCAAGCCTATTCTGTAATAGCCCCAGCAAATTACTTGCTTGCCCCAGGTAGGTAGACAGGCCTTCCCAAGCCTTTTCTCTCATCGCCCCTGCACATTACTTGCTTGCCCCTGGTAGGTAGACAGGCCTTCCCAAACCTATTCTGTAATAGCCCCAGCAAATTCCTTGCTTGCCCCTGGTCGGTAGATAGACAGGCCTTCCCAAACCAATTCTCCTATAGCCCAAGCCAATTCTCGAATAGCCCCAGAACATTACTTGCTTGCCCCTGGTAGGTAGACAGGCCTTCCAAAGCCTATTCTGTAATAGCCCCAGCAAATTACTTGTTTGCCCCAGGTAGGTAGACAGGCCTTCCCAAGCCTTTTCTTTCATCGCCCCTGCACATTACTTGCTTGCCCCTGGTAGGTAGACAGGCCTTCCCAAACCTATTCTGGAATAGTCCCAGCAAATTACTTGCTTGCCCCTGGTAGGTAGACAGGCTTTCCCAAGCCTATTCTGTAATAGTCCCAGCAAATTACTTGCTTGTTCCTGGTAGGCAGACAGGCCTTCCCAAGCCTATTCTGTAATAGCCCCAGCAAATTACTTGCTTGCCCAAGTATGGTAGGCAGGGCTTCCCAAGCCTAATCTGTAATTGCCCCAGCAAATTACTTGCTTGCCCCTGGTATGTAGACAGGCCTTCCTAAGCCAATTCTCGAATAGCCCCAGCAAATTATTTGCTTGCCCCTGATAGGTAGACTGCCCTTCCCAAGCCTATTCTCTCATTGCTTCAGCCCATGACTTACTTCTCCCTGGTAGGTCCACTGGCCTTCCCGAGCCAATTCTCTTATATCCCAAGCCAATTCTCTAATAGCCCCTGCACATTACTTGCTTGCCCCTGATAGGTAGACAGGCTTTCCCAAGCCTATTCCGTAATAGTCCCAGCAAATTACTTGCTTGTCCCTGATAGGTAGACAGGCCTTCCCAAGCCTATTCTGTAATAGTCCCAGCAAATTACTTGCTTGCCCCTGGTAGGTAGACAGGCCTTCCCAAGCCAATTCTCTAATAGCCCCTGCACATTACTTGCTTGCCCCTGGTAGGTAGACAGGCTTTCCCAAGCCTATTCTGTAATAGCCGCTGCAAATTACTTGCTTGCCCCTGGTAGGTAGACACGCCTTCCCAAGCCTATTCTCTCATCGCCTCAGCCCATGACTTATTTCTCCCTGGTAGGTAGACAGGCCTTATCAAGCCTATTCTGTAATAGCCGCTGCAAATTACTGCTTGCCCCTGGTAGGTAGACAGGCTTTCCCAAGCCTATTCTGTAATAGTCACAGCAAATTACTTGTTTGTCCCTGGTATGTGGACAGGCCTTCCCAAACCTATTCTGTCATAGCCCCAGCAAATTACTTGCTTCCCCCTGGTAGGTAGACAGGCCTTCCCAAGCCTATTCTGTAATAGTCCCAGCAAATTACTTGCTTGTCCCTGGTAGGTAGACAGGCCTTCCCAAGCCTATTCTGTAATAGTCCCAGCAAATTACTTGCTTGCCCCTGGTAGGTAGACAGGCCTTTCCAAACCAATTCTCTTATAGCCCAAGCCAATTCTCTCATAGCCCCTGCAAATTACTTGCTTTCCCCTGATAAGTAGACTGGCCTTCCCAAGCCTATTCTCTCTTAGCCTCAGCAAATTACTTGCCTGCACCTGGTAGGTAGAAAGGCCTTCCCAAGCCTAATCTTTCATAGCCCCAGCAAATTACTTGCTTGCCCCTGGTAGGTAGAAAGGCCTTGGCAAGCCTTTTCTCTCATAGACCCTGCAAATTACTTGCTTGCCCCTGGTAGGTAGACAGGCCTTCCCAAGCCTTTTCTTTCATAGTCCCAGCAAATTACTTGCTTGCCCCTGGTAGGTAGACAGGCCTTCCCAAGCCTATTCTGTAATAGCCCCAGCAAATTACATGCTTGCCCCTGGTACGTAGACAGGCCTTCCCAAGCCTATTCTGTAATTGCCCCAGCAAAATACTTGCTTGCCCCTGGTAGGTAGAAAGGCCTTCCCAAGCCTTTTCTCTCATAGACCCTGCAAATTACTTGCTTGCCCCTGGTAGGTCGACAGGCCTTCCCGAGTCAATTCTCTTATTTCCCAAGCATATTCTCTAATAGCCCCAGTATATTACTTGCTTGCCCCTGGTAGGTAGATAGGCCTTCCCAAACCTATTCTCTCATAACAACAGCCCATGATTTACTTTCCCATGGTAGGTAGACAGGCCTTCCCAAGCCTATTCTGTAATAGCCCCAGCAAATTACTTGCTTGCCCCTGGTAGGTAGACTGGCCTTCCCAAGCCTTTTCTCTCAAAGCCCCAGCAAATTACTTTCTTGCCCCTGGTAGGTAGACTGGCCTTCCCAAAGCCTATTCTGTCATAGCCCCAGCAAATTACTTGCCTGCCCCTGGTAGGTAGACAGGCCTTCCCAAACCTATTCTCTCATAGCCTCAGCACACAACTTACTTCTCCCTGGTAGGTAGACAGTCCTTCCCAAGCCTATTCTGTAATAGCCCCTGCAAATTACATGCTTGCCCCAGGTAGGTAGACTAGCCTTCCCAAGCCTTTTCTCTCATAGCCCCTGCAAATTACTTGCTTGCCCCTGGTAGGTAGATAGGCCTTCCCAAACCTATTCTCTCATAACAACAGCCCATGATTTACTTTCCCATGGTAGGTAGACAGGCCTTCCCAAGCCTATTCTGTAATAGCCCCAAAAAATTACTTGCTTGCTCCTGGTAGGTAGACAGCCTGGTAGGTAGACAGGCCTTCCCAAGCCTATTCTGTAATAGCCCCAGCAAATTACTTTCTTACCCCTTATAGGTAGACTGGCCTTCCCAAGCCAATTCTCTCATAACCCCAGCAAATTATTTGCTTGCCCCTGGTAGGTAGACAGGCCTTCCCAAGCCTATTCTGTAATAGCCCCTGCAAATTACATGCTTGCCCCAGGTAGGTAGACTGGCCTTCCCAAGCTTTTTCTCTCATAGCCCCTGCAAATTACTTGCTTGCCCCTGGTAGGTAGATAGGCCTTCCCAAACCTATTCCCTCATAACAACAGCCCATAATTTACTTTCCCATGGTAGGTAGACAGGCCTTCCCAAGCCTATTCTGTAAAAGCCCCAGCAAATTACTTGCTTGCCCCTGGTAGGTAGACTGGCCTTCCCAAGCCTATTCTGTAATTGTCCCAGCAAATCACTTGCTTGCCCCTGGTAGGTAGATAGGCCTTCCCAAGCCTATTCTCTCATCGCCTCAGCCCATGACTTATTTCTCCCTGGTAGGTAGACAGGCCTTCCCAAGCCTATTCTGTAATAGCCGCTGCAAATTACTTGCTTGCCTCTGATAGGTACACAAGCCTTCCCAAGCCTATTCTGTAATAGTCCCAGCAAATTACTTGCTTGCCCCTGGTAGGTAGACAGGCCTTCCCAAACCAATTCTCTTATAGCCCAAGCCAATTCTCGAATAGCCACAGCACATTATTTGCTTGCCCCTGGTAGGTAGACAGGCGTTCCCAAGCCTTTTCTATCATCGCCCCAGCAAATTACTTGCTTGCCCCTGGTCGGCAGACAGGCCTCCCAAGCCTATTCTGTAATAGCCCCAGCAAATTACTTGCTTGCCCCAGGTAGGTAGACAGGCCTTCCCAAGCCTTTTCTCTCATAGCCCCTGCACTTTACTTGCTTGCCCATGTAGGTAGACAGGCCTTCCCAAACCTATTCTGTAATAGTCCCAGCAAATTACTTGCTTGCCCCTGGTAGGTAGAAGGCCTTCCCAAACCAATTCTCTTATAGCCCAAGCCAATTCTCGAATAGCCACAGCACATTATTTGCTTGCCCCTGGTAGGTAGACAGGCCTTCCCAAGCCTTTTCTCTCATCGCCCCAGCAAATTACTTGCTTGCCCCTGGTAGGTAGACACGCCTTCCCAAGCCTATTCTCTCATCGCCTCAGCCCATGACTTATTTCTCCCTGGTAGCTAGTCAGGCCTTCCCAATCCTATTCTGTAATAGCCCCAGCAAATTCCTTGCTTGCCCCTGGTAGGTAGACAGGCCTTCCCAAACCAATTCTCTTATAGCCCAAGCCAATTCTCGAATAGCCACAGCACATTATTTGCTTGCCCCTGGTAGGTAGACAGGCCTTCCCAAGCCTTTTCTCTCATCGCCCCAGCAAATTACTTGCTTGCCCCTGGTAGGTAGACACGCCTTCCCAAGCCTATTCTCTCATCGCCTCAGCCCATGACTTATTTCTCCCTGGTAGCTAGTCAGGCCTTCCCAAGCCTATTCTGTAATAGCCCCAGCAAATTACTTGCTTGCCCCAGGTAGGTAGACAGGCCTTCCCAAGCCTTTTCTCTCATCGCCCCTGCACATTACTTGCTTGCCCCTGGTAGGTAGACAGGCCTTCCCAAACCTATTCTGTAATAGCCCCAGCAAATTCCTTGCTTGCCCCTGGTCGGTAGATAGACAGGCCTTCCCAAACCAATTCTCCTATAGCCCAAGCCAATTCTCGAATAGCCCCAGAACATTACTTGCTTGCCCCTGGTAGGTAGACAGGCCTTCCAAAGCCTATTCTGTAATAGCCCCAGCAAATTACTTGTTTGCCCCAGGTAGGTAGACAGGCCTTCCCAAGCCTTTTCTTTCATCGCCCCTGCACATTACTTGCTTGCCCCTGGTAGGTAGACAGGCCTTCCCAAACCTATTCTGGAATAGTCCCAGCAAATTACTTGCTTGCCCCTGGTAGGTAGACAGGCTTTCCCAAGCCTATTCTGTAATAGTCCCAGCAAATTACTTGCTTGTTCCTGGTAGGCAGACAGGCCTTCCCAAGCCTATTCTGTAATAGCCCCAGCAAATTACTTGCTTGCCCAAGTATGGTAGGCAGGGCTTCCCAAGCCTAATCTGTAATTGCCCCAGCAAATTACTTGCTTGCCCCTGGTATGTAGACAGGCCTTCCTAAGCCAATTCTCGAATAGCCCCAGCAAATTATTTGCTTGCCCCTGATAGGTAGACTGCCCTTCCCAAGCCTATTCTCTCATTGCTTCAGCCCATGACTTACTTCTCCCTGGTAGGTCCACTGGCCTTCCCGAGCCAATTCTCTTATATCCCAAGCCAATTCTCTAATAGCCCCTGCACATTACTTGCTTGCCCCTGATAGGTAGACAGGCTTTCCCAAGCCTATTCCGTAATAGTCCCAGCAAATTACTTGCTTGTCCCTGATAGGTAGACAGGCCTTCCCAAGCCTATTCTGTAATAGTCCCAGCAAATTACTTGCTTGCCCCTGGTAGGTAGACAGGCCTTCCCAAGCCAATTCTCTAATAGCCCCTGCACATTACTTGCTTGCCCCTGGTAGGTAGACAGGCTTTCCCAAGCCTATTCTGTAATAGCCGCTGCAAATTACTTGCTTGCCCCTGGTAGGTAGACACGCCTTCCCAAGCCTATTCTCTCATCGCCTCAGCCCATGACTTATTTCTCCCTGGTAGGTAGACAGGCCTTATCAAGCCTATTCTGTAATAGCCGCTGCAAATTACTGCTTGCCCCTGGTAGGTAGACAGGCTTTCCCAAGCCTATTCTGTAATAGTCACAGCAAATTACTTGTTTGTCCCTGGTATGTGGACAGGCCTTCCCAAACCTATTCTGTCATAGCCCCAGCAAATTACTTGCTTCCCCCTGGTAGGTAGACAGGCCTTCCCAAGCCTATTCTGTAATAGTCCCAGCAAATTACTTGCTTGTCCCTGGTAGGTAGACAGGCCTTCCCAAGCCTATTCTGTAATAGTCCCAGCAAATTACTTGCTTGCCCCTGGTAGGTAGACAGGCCTTTCCAAACCAATTCTCTTATAGCCCAAGCCAATTCTCTCATAGCCCCTGCAAATTACTTGCTTTCCCCTGATAAGTAGACTGGCCTTCCCAAGCCTATTCTCTCTTAGCCTCAGCAAATTACTTGCCTGCACCTGGTAGGTAGAAAGGCCTTCCCAAGCCTAATCTTTCATAGCCCCAGCAAATTACTTGCTTGCCCCTGGTAGGTAGAAAGGCCTTGGCAAGCCTTTTCTCTCATAGACCCTGCAAATTACTTGCTTGCCCCTGGTAGGTAGACAGGCCTTCCCAAGCCTTTTCTTTCATAGTCCCAGCAAATTACTTGCTTGCCCCTGGTAGGTAGACAGGCCTTCCCAAGCCTATTCTGTAATAGCCCCAGCAAATTACATGCTTGCCCCTGGTACGTAGACAGGCCTTCCCAAGCCTATTCTGTAATTGCCCCAGCAAAATACTTGCTTGCCCCTGGTAGGTAGAAAGGCCTTCCCAAGCCTTTTCTCTCATAGACCCTGCAAATTACTTGCTTGCCCCTGGTAGGTCGACAGGCCTTCCCGAGTCAATTCTCTTATTTCCCAAGCATATTCTCTAATAGCCCCAGTATATTACTTGCTTGCCCCTGGTAGGTAGATAGGCCTTCCCAAACCTATTCTCTCATAACAACAGCCCATGATTTACTTTCCCATGGTAGGTAGACAGGCCTTCCCAAGCCTATTCTGTAATAGCCCCAGCAAATTACTTGCTTGCCCCTGGTAGGTAGACTGGCCTTCCCAAGCCTTTTCTCTCAAAGCCCCAGCAAATTACTTTCTTGCCCCTGGTAGGTAGACTGGCCTTCCCAAAGCCTATTCTGTCATAGCCCCAGCAAATTACTTGCCTGCCCCTGGTAGGTAGACAGGCCTTCCCAAACCTATTCTCTCATAGCCTCAGCACACAACTTACTTCTCCCTGGTAGGTAGACAGTCCTTCCCAAGCCTATTCTGTAATAGCCCCTGCAAATTACATGCTTGCCCCAGGTAGGTAGACTAGCCTTCCCAAGCCTTTTCTCTCATAGCCCCTGCAAATTACTTGCTTGCCCCTGGTAGGTAGATAGGCCTTCCCAAACCTATTCTCTCATAACAACAGCCCATGATTTACTTTCCCATGGTAGGTAGACAGGCCTTCCCAAGCCTATTCTGTAATAGCCCCAAAAAATTACTTGCTTGCTCCTGGTAGGTAGACAGCCTGGTAGGTAGACAGGCCTTCCCAAGCCTATTCTGTAATAGCCCCAGCAAATTACTTTCTTACCCCTTATAGGTAGACTGGCCTTCCCAAGCCAATTCTCTCATAACCCCAGCAAATTATTTGCTTGCCCCTGGTAGGTAGACAGGCCTTCCCAAGCCTATTCTGTAATAGCCCCTGCAAATTACATGCTTGCCCCAGGTAGGTAGACTGGCCTTCCCAAGCTTTTTCTCTCATAGCCCCTGCAAATTACTTGCTTGCCCCTGGTAGGTAGATAGGCCTTCCCAAACCTATTCCCTCATAACAACAGCCCATAATTTACTTTCCCATGGTAGGTAGACAGGCCTTCCCAAGCCTATTCTGTAAAAGCCCCAGCAAATTACTTGCTTGCCCCTGGTAGGTAGACTGGCCTTCCCAAGCCTATTCTGTAATTGTCCCAGCAAATCACTTGCTTGCCCCTGGTAGGTAGATAGGCCTTCCCAAGCCTATTCTCTCATCGCCTCAGCCCATGACTTATTTCTCCCTGGTAGGTAGACAGGCCTTCCCAAGCCTATTCTGTAATAGCCGCTGCAAATTACTTGCTTGCCTCTGATAGGTACACAAGCCTTCCCAAGCCTATTCTGTAATAGTCCCAGCAAATTACTTGCTTGCCCCTGGTAGGTAGACAGGCCTTCCCAAACCAATTCTCTTATAGCCCAAGCCAATTCTCGAATAGCCACAGCACATTATTTGCTTGCCCCTGGTAGGTAGACAGGCGTTCCCAAGCCTTTTCTATCATCGCCCCAGCAAATTACTTGCTTGCCCCTGGTCGGCAGACAGGCCTCCCAAGCCTATTCTGTAATAGCCCCAGCAAATTACTTGCTTGCCCCAGGTAGGTAGACAGGCCTTCCCAAGCCTTTTCTCTCATAGCCCCTGCACTTTACTTGCTTGCCCATGTAGGTAGACAGGCCTTCCCAAACCTATTCTGTAATAGTCCCAGCAAATTACTTGCTTGCCCCTGGTAGGTAGAAGGCCTTCCCAAACCAATTCTCTTATAGCCCAAGCCAATTCTCGAATAGCCACAGCACATTATTTGCTTGCCCCTGGTAGGTAGACAGGCCTTCCCAAGCCTTTTCTCTCATCGCCCCAGCAAATTACTTGCTTGCCCCTGGTAGGTAGACACGCCTTCCCAAGCCTATTCTCTCATCGCCTCAGCCCATGACTTATTTCTCCCTGGTAGCTAGTCAGGCCTTCCCAATCCTATTCTGTAATAGCCCCAGCAAATTCCTTGCTTGCCCCTGGTAGGTAGACAGGCCTTCCCAAACCAATTCTCTTATAGCCCAAGCCAATTCTCGAATAGCCACAGCACATTATTTGCTTGCCCCTGGTAGGTAGACAGGCCTTCCCAAGCCTTTTCTCTCATCGCCCCAGCAAATTACTTGCTTGCCCCTGGTAGGTAGACACGCCTTCCCAAGCCTATTCTCTCATCGCCTCAGCCCATGACTTATTTCTCCCTGGTAGCTAGTCAGGCCTTCCCAAGCCTATTCTGTAATAGCCCCAGCAAATTACTTGCTTGCCCCAGGTAGGTAGACAGGCCTTCCCAAGCCTTTTCTCTCATCGCCCCTGCACATTACTTGCTTGCCCCTGGTAGGTAGACAGGCCTTCCCAAACCTATTCTGTAATAGCCCCAGCAAATTCCTTGCTTGCCCCTGGTCGGTAGATAGACAGGCCTTCCCAAACCAATTCTCCTATAGCCCAAGCCAATTCTCGAATAGCCCCAGAACATTACTTGCTTGCCCCTGGTAGGTAGACAGGCCTTCCAAAGCCTATTCTGTAATAGCCCCAGCAAATTACTTGTTTGCCCCAGGTAGGTAGACAGGCCTTCCCAAGCCTTTTCTTTCATCGCCCCTGCACATTACTTGCTTGCCCCTGGTAGGTAGACAGGCCTTCCCAAACCTATTCTGGAATAGTCCCAGCAAATTACTTGCTTGCCCCTGGTAGGTAGACAGGCTTTCCCAAGCCTATTCTGTAATAGTCCCAGCAAATTACTTGCTTGTTCCTGGTAGGCAGACAGGCCTTCCCAAGCCTATTCTGTAATAGCCCCAGCAAATTACTTGCTTGCCCAAGTATGGTAGGCAGGGCTTCCCAAGCCTAATCTGTAATTGCCCCAGCAAATTACTTGCTTGCCCCTGGTATGTAGACAGGCCTTCCTAAGCCAATTCTCGAATAGCCCCAGCAAATTATTTGCTTGCCCCTGATAGGTAGACTGCCCTTCCCAAGCCTATTCTCTCATTGCTTCAGCCCATGACTTACTTCTCCCTGGTAGGTCCACTGGCCTTCCCGAGCCAATTCTCTTATATCCCAAGCCAATTCTCTAATAGCCCCTGCACATTACTTGCTTGCCCCTGATAGGTAGACAGGCTTTCCCAAGCCTATTCCGTAATAGTCCCAGCAAATTACTTGCTTGTCCCTGATAGGTAGACAGGCCTTCCCAAGCCTATTCTGTAATAGTCCCAGCAAATTACTTGCTTGCCCCTGGTAGGTAGACAGGCCTTCCCAAGCCAATTCTCTAATAGCCCCTGCACATTACTTGCTTGCCCCTGGTAGGTAGACAGGCTTTCCCAAGCCTATTCTGTAATAGCCGCTGCAAATTACTTGCTTGCCCCTGGTAGGTAGACACGCCTTCCCAAGCCTATTCTCTCATCGCCTCAGCCCATGACTTATTTCTCCCTGGTAGGTAGACAGGCCTTATCAAGCCTATTCTGTAATAGCCGCTGCAAATTACTGCTTGCCCCTGGTAGGTAGACAGGCTTTCCCAAGCCTATTCTGTAATAGTCACAGCAAATTACTTGTTTGTCCCTGGTATGTGGACAGGCCTTCCCAAACCTATTCTGTCATAGCCCCAGCAAATTACTTGCTTCCCCCTGGTAGGTAGACAGGCCTTCCCAAGCCTATTCTGTAATAGTCCCAGCAAATTACTTGCTTGTCCCTGGTAGGTAGACAGGCCTTCCCAAGCCTATTCTGTAATAGTCCCAGCAAATTACTTGCTTGCCCCTGGTAGGTAGACAGGCCTTTCCAAACCAATTCTCTTATAGCCCAAGCCAATTCTCTCATAGCCCCTGCAAATTACTTGCTTTCCCCTGATAAGTAGACTGGCCTTCCCAAGCCTATTCTCTCTTAGCCTCAGCAAATTACTTGCCTGCACCTGGTAGGTAGAAAGGCCTTCCCAAGCCTAATCTTTCATAGCCCCAGCAAATTACTTGCTTGCCCCTGGTAGGTAGAAAGGCCTTGGCAAGCCTTTTCTCTCATAGACCCTGCAAATTACTTGCTTGCCCCTGGTAGGTAGACAGGCCTTCCCAAGCCTTTTCTTTCATAGTCCCAGCAAATTACTTGCTTGCCCCTGGTAGGTAGACAGGCCTTCCCAAGCCTATTCTGTAATAGCCCCAGCAAATTACATGCTTGCCCCTGGTACGTAGACAGGCCTTCCCAAGCCTATTCTGTAATTGCCCCAGCAAAATACTTGCTTGCCCCTGGTAGGTAGAAAGGCCTTCCCAAGCCTTTTCTCTCATAGACCCTGCAAATTACTTGCTTGCCCCTGGTAGGTCGACAGGCCTTCCCGAGTCAATTCTCTTATTTCCCAAGCATATTCTCTAATAGCCCCAGTATATTACTTGCTTGCCCCTGGTAGGTAGATAGGCCTTCCCAAACCTATTCTCTCATAACAACAGCCCATGATTTACTTTCCCATGGTAGGTAGACAGGCCTTCCCAAGCCTATTCTGTAATAGCCCCAGCAAATTACTTGCTTGCCCCTGGTAGGTAGACTGGCCTTCCCAAGCCTTTTCTCTCAAAGCCCCAGCAAATTACTTTCTTGCCCCTGGTAGGTAGACTGGCCTTCCCAAAGCCTATTCTGTCATAGCCCCAGCAAATTACTTGCCTGCCCCTGGTAGGTAGACAGGCCTTCCCAAACCTATTCTCTCATAGCCTCAGCACACAACTTACTTCTCCCTGGTAGGTAGACAGTCCTTCCCAAGCCTATTCTGTAATAGCCCCTGCAAATTACATGCTTGCCCCAGGTAGGTAGACTAGCCTTCCCAAGCCTTTTCTCTCATAGCCCCTGCAAATTACTTGCTTGCCCCTGGTAGGTAGATAGGCCTTCCCAAACCTATTCTCTCATAACAACAGCCCATGATTTACTTTCCCATGGTAGGTAGACAGGCCTTCCCAAGCCTATTCTGTAATAGCCCCAAAAAATTACTTGCTTGCTCCTGGTAGGTAGACAGCCTGGTAGGTAGACAGGCCTTCCCAAGCCTATTCTGTAATAGCCCCAGCAAATTACTTTCTTACCCCTTATAGGTAGACTGGCCTTCCCAAGCCAATTCTCTCATAACCCCAGCAAATTATTTGCTTGCCCCTGGTAGGTAGACAGGCCTTCCCAAGCCTATTCTGTAATAGCCCCTGCAAATTACATGCTTGCCCCAGGTAGGTAGACTGGCCTTCCCAAGCTTTTTCTCTCATAGCCCCTGCAAATTACTTGCTTGCCCCTGGTAGGTAGATAGGCCTTCCCAAACCTATTCCCTCATAACAACAGCCCATAATTTACTTTCCCATGGTAGGTAGACAGGCCTTCCCAAGCCTATTCTGTAAAAGCCCCAGCAAATTACTTGCTTGCCCCTGGTAGGTAGACTGGCCTTCCCAAGCCTATTCTGTAATTGTCCCAGCAAATCACTTGCTTGCCCCTGGTAGGTAGATAGGCCTTCCCAAGCCTATTCTCTCATCGCCTCAGCCCATGACTTATTTCTCCCTGGTAGGTAGACAGGCCTTCCCAAGCCTATTCTGTAATAGCCGCTGCAAATTACTTGCTTGCCTCTGATAGGTACACAAGCCTTCCCAAGCCTATTCTGTAATAGTCCCAGCAAATTACTTGCTTGCCCCTGGTAGGTAGACAGGCCTTCCCAAACCAATTCTCTTATAGCCCAAGCCAATTCTCGAATAGCCACAGCACATTATTTGCTTGCCCCTGGTAGGTAGACAGGCGTTCCCAAGCCTTTTCTATCATCGCCCCAGCAAATTACTTGCTTGCCCCTGGTCGGCAGACAGGCCTCCCAAGCCTATTCTGTAATAGCCCCAGCAAATTACTTGCTTGCCCCAGGTAGGTAGACAGGCCTTCCCAAGCCTTTTCTCTCATAGCCCCTGCACTTTACTTGCTTGCCCATGTAGGTAGACAGGCCTTCCCAAACCTATTCTGTAATAGTCCCAGCAAATTACTTGCTTGCCCCTGGTAGGTAGAAGGCCTTCCCAAACCAATTCTCTTATAGCCCAAGCCAATTCTCGAATAGCCACAGCACATTATTTGCTTGCCCCTGGTAGGTAGACAGGCCTTCCCAAGCCTTTTCTCTCATCGCCCCAGCAAATTACTTGCTTGCCCCTGGTAGGTAGACACGCCTTCCCAAGCCTATTCTCTCATCGCCTCAGCCCATGACTTATTTCTCCCTGGTAGCTAGTCAGGCCTTCCCAATCCTATTCTGTAATAGCCCCAGCAAATTCCTTGCTTGCCCCTGGTAGGTAGACAGGCCTTCCCAAACCAATTGTCTTATAGCCCAAGCCAATTCTCGAATAGCCACAGCACATTATTTGCTTGCCCCTGGTAGGTAGACAGGCCTTCCCAAGCCTTTTCTCTCATCGCCCCAGCAAATTACTTGCTTGCCCCTGGTAGGTAGACACGCCTTCCCAAGCCTATTCTCTCATCGCCTCAGCCCATGACTTATTTCTCCCTGGTAGCTAGTCAGGCCTTCCCAAGCCTATTCTGTAATAGCCCCAGCAAATTACTTGCTTGCCCCAGGTAGGTAGACAGGCCTTCCCAAGCCTTTTCTCTCATCGCCCCTGCACATTACTTGCTTGCCCCTGGTAGGTAGACAGGCCTTCCCAAACCTATTCTGTAATAGCCCCAGCAAATTCCTTGCTTGCCCCTGGTCGGTAGATAGACAGGCCTTCCCAAACCAATTCTCCTATAGCCCAAGCCAATTCTCGAATAGCCCCAGAACATTACTTGCTTGCCCCTGGTAGGTAGACAGGCCTTCCAAAGCCTATTCTGTAATAGCCCCAGCAAATTACTTGTTTGCCCCAGGTAGGTAGACAGGCCTTCCCAAGCCTTTTCTTTCATCGCCCCTGCACATTACTTGCTTGCCCCTGGTAGGTAGACAGGCCTTCCCAAACCTATTCTGGAATAGTCCCAGCAAATTACTTGCTTGCCCCTGGTAGGTAGACAGGCTTTCCCAAGCCTATTCTGTAATAGTCCCAGCAAATTACTTGCTTGTTCCTGGTAGGCAGACAGGCCTTCCCAAGCCTATTCTGTAATAGCCCCAGCAAATTACTTGCTTGCCCAAGTATGGTAGGCAGGGCTTCCCAAGCCTAATCTGTAATTGCCCCAGCAAATTACTTGCTTGCCCCTGGTATGTAGACAGGCCTTCCTAAGCCAATTCTCGAATAGCCCCAGCAAATTATTTGCTTGCCCCTGATAGGTAGACTGCCCTTCCCAAGCCTATTCTCTCATTGCTTCAGCCCATGACTTACTTCTCCCTGGTAGGTCCACTGGCCTTCCCGAGCCAATTCTCTTATATCCCAAGCCAATTCTCTAATAGCCCCTGCACATTACTTGCTTGCCCCTGATAGGTAGACAGGCTTTCCCAAGCCTATTCCGTAATAGTCCCAGCAAATTACTTGCTTGTCCCTGATAGGTAGACAGGCCTTCCCAAGCCTATTCTGTAATAGTCCCAGCAAATTACTTGCTTGCCCCTGGTAGGTAGACAGGCCTTCCCAAGCCAATTCTCTAATAGCCCCTGCACATTACTTGCTTGCCCCTGGTAGGTAGACAGGCTTTCCCAAGCCTATTCTGTAATAGCCGCTGCAAATTACTTGCTTGCCCCTGGTAGGTAGACACGCCTTCCCAAGCCTATTCTCTCATCGCCTCAGCCCATGACTTATTTCTCCCTGGTAGGTAGACAGGCCTTATCAAGCCTATTCTGTAATAGCCGCTGCAAATTACTGCTTGCCCCTGGTAGGTAGACAGGCTTTCCCAAGCCTATTCTGTAATAGTCACAGCAAATTACTTGTTTGTCCCTGGTATGTGGACAGGCCTTCCCAAACCTATTCTGTCATAGCCCCAGCAAATTACTTGCTTCCCCCTGGTAGGTAGACAGGCCTTCCCAAGCCTATTCTGTAATAGTCCCAGCAAATTACTTGCTTGTCCCTGGTAGGTAGACAGGCCTTCCCAAGCCTATTCTGTAATAGTCCCAGCAAATTACTTGCTTGCCCCTGGTAGGTAGACAGGCCTTTCCAAACCAATTCTCTTATAGCCCAAGCCAATTCTCTCATAGCCCCTGCAAATTACTTGCTTTCCCCTGATAAGTAGACTGGCCTTCCCAAGCCTATTCTCTCTTAGCCTCAGCAAATTACTTGCCTGCACCTGGTAGGTAGAAAGGCCTTCCCAAGCCTAATCTTTCATAGCCCCAGCAAATTACTTGCTTGCCCCTGGTAGGTAGAAAGGCCTTGGCAAGCCTTTTCTCTCATAGACCCTGCAAATTACTTGCTTGCCCCTGGTAGGTAGACAGGCCTTCCCAAGCCTTTTCTTTCATAGTCCCAGCAAATTACTTGCTTGCCCCTGGTAGGTAGACAGGCCTTCCCAAGCCTATTCTGTAATAGCCCCAGCAAATTACATGCTTGCCCCTGGTACGTAGACAGGCCTTCCCAAGCCTATTCTGTAATTGCCCCAGCAAAATACTTGCTTGCCCCTGGTAGGTAGAAAGGCCTTCCCAAGCCTTTTCTCTCATAGACCCTGCAAATTACTTGCTTGCCCCTGGTAGGTCGACAGGCCTTCCCGAGTCAATTCTCTTATTTCCCAAGCATATTCTCTAATAGCCCCAGTATATTACTTGCTTGCCCCTGGTAGGTAGATAGGCCTTCCCAAACCTATTCTCTCATAACAACAGCCCATGATTTACTTTCCCATGGTAGGTAGACAGGCCTTCCCAAGCCTATTCTGTAATAGCCCC
Source organism: Corythoichthys intestinalis (assembly GCF_030265065.1). Classification (NCBI taxonomy): domain Eukaryota; kingdom Metazoa; phylum Chordata; class Actinopteri; order Syngnathiformes; family Syngnathidae; genus Corythoichthys; species Corythoichthys intestinalis. The sequence continues at coordinate 32,423,888 of NC_080407.1, forward strand.
AGCAAATTACTTGCTTGCCCCTGGTAGGTAGACTGGCCTTCCCAAGCCTTTTCTCTCAAAGCCCCAGCAAATTACTTTCTTGCCCCTGGTAGGTAGACTGGCCTTCCCAAAGCCTATTCTGTCATAGCCCCAGCAAATTACTTGCCTGCCCCTGGTAGGTAGACAGGCCTTCCCAAGCCTATTCTCTCATAGCCTCAGCACACAACTTACTTCTCCCTGGTAGGTAGACAGTCCTTCCCAAGCCTATTCTGTAATAGCCCCAGCAAATTACTTGCTTGCCCCTGGTAGGTAGACAGGCCTTCCCAAGCCTATTCTGTAATAGCCCCAGCAAATTAATTGCTTGCCCCTGGTAGGTAGACTGGCCTTCCCAAGCCTTTTCTCTCAAAGCCCCAGCAAATTACTTTCTTGCCCCTGGTAGGTAGACAGGCCTTCCCAAGCCTATTCTGTAATAGCCCCAGCAAATTACTTGCCTGCCCCTGGTAGGTAGACCAGCCTTCCCAGGCCTTTTCTCTCATAGCCACAGCCCATGACTTACTTGTACCTGGTAGGTAGACAGGCCTTCCCAAGCCTATTCTGTAAAAGCCCCAGCAAATTATTGCTTGCCCCTGGTGGTAGACTGGCCTTCCCAAGCCTTTTCTTTCATAGCCCCTGCAAATTACTTGCTTGCCCCTGGTAGGTTGAAAGACCTTCCCAAGCTTATTCTTCAATAGCACCAGCAAATTACTTGTTTGCCCCTGGTAGGTAGACAGGCCTTCCCAAACCTATTCTGTCATAGCCCCAGCAAACTACTTGCTTGCCCCTGGTAGGTAGACAGGCCTTCCCAAGCCTATTCTGTAATAGCCCCTGCAAATTACATGCTTGCCCCAGGTAGGTAGACTAGCCTTCCCAAGCCTTTTCTCTCATAGCCCCTGCAAATTACTTGCTTGCCCCTGGTAGGTAGATAGGCCTTCCCAAACCTATTCTCTCATAACAACAGCCCATGATTTACTTTCCCATGGTAGGTAGACAGGCCTTCCCAAGCCTATTCTGTAATAGCCCCAAAAAATTACTTGCTTGCTCCTGGTAGGTAGACAGCCTGGTAGGTAGACAGGCCTTCCCAAGCCTATTCTGTAATAGCCCCAGCAAATTACTTTCTTACCCCTTATAGGTAGACTGGCCTTCCCAAGCCAATTCTCTCATAACCCCAGCAAATTATTTGCTTGCCCCTGGTAGGTAGACAGGCCTTCCCAAGCCTATTCTGTAATAGCCCCTGCAAATTACATGCTTGCCCCAGGTAGGTAGACTGGCCTTCCCAAGCTTTTTCTCTCATAGCCCCTGCAAATTACTTGCTTGCCCCTGGTAGGTAGATAGGCCTTCCCAAACCTATTCCCTCATAACAACAGCCCATAATTTACTTTCCCATGGTAGGTAGACAGGCCTTCCCAAGCCTATTCTGTAAAAGCCCCAGCAAATTACTTGCTTGCCCCTGGTAGGTAGACTGGCCTTCCCAAGCCTTTTCTCTCAAAGCCCCAGCAAATTACTTTCTTGCCCCTGGTAGGTAGACAGGCCTTCCCAAGCCTATTCTGTAATAGCCCCAGCAAATTATTGCTTGCCCCTGGTAGGTAGACAGGCCTTCCCAAGCCTTTTCTCTCATAGCCCCTGCACTTTACTTGCTTGCCCATGTAGGTAGACAGGCCTTCCCAAACCTATTCTGTAATAGTCCCAGCAAATTACTTGCTTGCCCCTGGTAGGTAGAAGGCCTTCCCAAACCAATTCTCTTATAGCCCAAGCCAATTCTCGAATAGCCACAGCACATTATTTGCTTGCCCCTGGTAGGTAGACAGGCCTTCCCAAGCCTTTTCTCTCATCGCCCCAGCAAATTACTTGCTTGCCCCTGGTAGGTAGACACGCCTTCCCAAGCCTATTCTCTCATCGCCTCAGCCCATGACTTATTTCTCCCTGGTAGCTAGTCAGGCCTTCCCAATCCTATTCTGTAATAGCCCCAGCAAATTCCTTGCTTGCCCCTGGTAGGTAGACAGGCCTTCCCAAACCAATTCTCTTATAGCCCAAGCCAATTCTCGAATAGCCACAGCACATTATTTGCTTGCCCCTGGTAGGTAGACAGGCCTTCCCAAGCCTTTTCTCTCATCGCCCCAGCAAATTACTTGCTTGCCCCTGGTAGGTAGACACGCCTTCCCAAGCCTATTCTCTCATCGCCTCAGCCCATGACTTATTTCTCCCTGGTAGCTAGTCAGGCCTTCCCAAGCCTATTCTGTAATAGCCCCAGCAAATTACTTGCTTGCCCCAGGTAGGTAGACAGGCCTTCCCAAGCCTTTTCTCTCATCGCCCCTGCACATTACTTGCTTGCCCCTGGTAGGTAGACAGGCCTTCCCAAACCTATTCTGTAATAGCCCCAGCAAATTCCTTGCTTGCCCCTGGTCGGTAGATAGACAGGCCTTCCCAAACCAATTCTCCTATAGCCCAAGCCAATTCTCGAATAGCCCCAGAACATTACTTGCTTGCCCCTGGTAGGTAGACAGGCCTTCCAAAGCCTATTCTGTAATAGCCCCAGCAAATTACTTGTTTGCCCCAGGTAGGTAGACAGGCCTTCCCAAGCCTTTTCTTTCATCGCCCCTGCACATTACTTGCTTGCCCCTGGTAGGTAGACAGGCCTTCCCAAACCTATTCTGGAATAGTCCCAGCAAATTACTTGCTTGCCCCTGGTAGGTAGACAGGCTTTCCCAAGCCTATTCTGTAATAGTCCCAGCAAATTACTTGCTTGTTCCTGGTAGGCAGACAGGCCTTCCCAAGCCTATTCTGTAATAGCCCCAGCAAATTACTTGCTTGCCCAAGTATGGTAGGCAGGGCTTCCCAAGCCTAATCTGTAATTGCCCCAGCAAATTACTTGCTTGCCCCTGGTATGTAGACAGGCCTTCCTAAGCCAATTCTCGAATAGCCCCAGCAAATTATTTGCTTGCCCCTGATAGGTAGACTGCCCTTCCCAAGCCTATTCTCTCATTGCTTCAGCCCATGACTTACTTCTCCCTGGTAGGTCCACTGGCCTTCCCGAGCCAATTCTCTTATATCCCAAGCCAATTCTCTAATAGCCCCTGCACATTACTTGCTTGCCCCTGATAGGTAGACAGGCTTTCCCAAGCCTATTCCGTAATAGTCCCAGCAAATTACTTGCTTGTCCCTGATAGGTAGACAGGCCTTCCCAAGCCTATTCTGTAATAGTCCCAGCAAATTACTTGCTTGCCCCTGGTAGGTAGACAGGCCTTCCCAAGCCAATTCTCTAATAGCCCCTGCACATTACTTGCTTGCCCCTGGTAGGTAGACAGGCTTTCCCAAGCCTATTCTGTAATAGCCGCTGCAAATTACTTGCTTGCCCCTGGTAGGTAGACACGCCTTCCCAAGCCTATTCTCTCATCGCCTCAGCCCATGACTTATTTCTCCCTGGTAGGTAGACAGGCCTTATCAAGCCTATTCTGTAATAGCCGCTGCAAATTACTGCTTGCCCCTGGTAGGTAGACAGGCTTTCCCAAGCCTATTCTGTAATAGTCACAGCAAATTACTTGTTTGTCCCTGGTATGTGGACAGGCCTTCCCAAACCTATTCTGTCATAGCCCCAGCAAATTACTTGCTTCCCCCTGGTAGGTAGACAGGCCTTCCCAAGCCTATTCTGTAATAGTCCCAGCAAATTACTTGCTTGTCCCTGGTAGGTAGACAGGCCTTCCCAAGCCTATTCTGTAATAGTCCCAGCAAATTACTTGCTTGCCCCTGGTAGGTAGACAGGCCTTTCCAAACCAATTCTCTTATAGCCCAAGCCAATTCTCTCATAGCCCCTGCAAATTACTTGCTTTCCCCTGATAAGTAGACTGGCCTTCCCAAGCCTATTCTCTCTTAGCCTCAGCAAATTACTTGCCTGCACCTGGTAGGTAGAAAGGCCTTCCCAAGCCTAATCTTTCATAGCCCCAGCAAATTACTTGCTTGCCCCTGGTAGGTAGAAAGGCCTTGGCAAGCCTTTTCTCTCATAGACCCTGCAAATTACTTGCTTGCCCCTGGTAGGTAGACAGGCCTTCCCAAGCCTTTTCTTTCATAGTCCCAGCAAATTACTTGCTTGCCCCTGGTAGGTAGACAGGCCTTCCCAAGCCTATTCTGTAATAGCCCCAGCAAATTACATGCTTGCCCCTGGTACGTAGACAGGCCTTCCCAAGCCTATTCTGTAATTGCCCCAGCAAAATACTTGCTTGCCCCTGGTAGGTAGAAAGGCCTTCCCAAGCCTTTTCTCTCATAGACCCTGCAAATTACTTGCTTGCCCCTGGTAGGTCGACAGGCCTTCCCGAGTCAATTCTCTTATTTCCCAAGCATATTCTCTAATAGCCCCAGTATATTACTTGCTTGCCCCTGGTAGGTAGATAGGCCTTCCCAAACCTATTCTCTCATAACAACAGCCCATGATTTACTTTCCCATGGTAGGTAGACAGGCCTTCCCAAGCCTATTCTGTAATAGCCCCAGCAAATTACTTGCTTGCCCCTGGTAGGTAGACTGGCCTTCCCAAGCCTTTTCTCTCAAAGCCCCAGCAAATTACTTTCTTGCCCCTGGTAGGTAGACTGGCCTTCCCAAAGCCTATTCTGTCATAGCCCCAGCAAATTACTTGCCTGCCCCTGGTAGGTAGACAGGCCTTCCCAAACCTATTCTCTCATAGCCTCAGCACACAACTTACTTCTCCCTGGTAGGTAGACAGTCCTTCCCAAGCCTATTCTGTAATAGCCCCTGCAAATTACATGCTTGCCCCAGGTAGGTAGACTAGCCTTCCCAAGCCTTTTCTCTCATAGCCCCTGCAAATTACTTGCTTGCCCCTGGTAGGTAGATAGGCCTTCCCAAACCTATTCTCTCATAACAACAGCCCATGATTTACTTTCCCATGGTAGGTAGACAGGCCTTCCCAAGCCTATTCTGTAATAGCCCCAAAAAATTACTTGCTTGCTCCTGGTAGGTAGACAGCCTGGTAGGTAGACAGGCCTTCCCAAGCCTATTCTGTAATAGCCCCAGCAAATTACTTTCTTACCCCTTATAGGTAGACTGGCCTTCCCAAGCCAATTCTCTCATAACCCCAGCAAATTATTTGCTTGCCCCTGGTAGGTAGACAGGCCTTCCCAAGCCTATTCTGTAATAGCCCCTGCAAATTACATGCTTGCCCCAGGTAGGTAGACTGGCCTTCCCAAGCTTTTTCTCTCATAGCCCCTGCAAATTACTTGCTTGCCCCTGGTAGGTAGATAGGCCTTCCCAAACCTATTCCCTCATAACAACAGCCCATAATTTACTTTCCCATGGTAGGTAGACAGGCCTTCCCAAGCCTATTCTGTAAAAGCCCCAGCAAATTACTTGCTTGCCCCTGGTAGGTAGACTGGCCTTCCCAAGCCTATTCTGTAATTGTCCCAGCAAATCACTTGCTTGCCCCTGGTAGGTAGATAGGCCTTCCCAAGCCTATTCTCTCATCGCCTCAGCCCATGACTTATTTCTCCCTGGTAGGTAGACAGGCCTTCCCAAGCCTATTCTGTAATAGCCGCTGCAAATTACTTGCTTGCCTCTGATAGGTACACAAGCCTTCCCAAGCCTATTCTGTAATAGTCCCAGCAAATTACTTGCTTGCCCCTGGTAGGTAGACAGGCCTTCCCAAACCAATTCTCTTATAGCCCAAGCCAATTCTCGAATAGCCACAGCACATTATTTGCTTGCCCCTGGTAGGTAGACAGGCGTTCCCAAGCCTTTTCTATCATCGCCCCAGCAAATTACTTGCTTGCCCCTGGTCGGCAGACAGGCCTCCCAAGCCTATTCTGTAATAGCCCCAGCAAATTACTTGCTTGCCCCAGGTAGGTAGACAGGCCTTCCCAAGCCTTTTCTCTCATAGCCCCTGCACTTTACTTGCTTGCCCATGTAGGTAGACAGGCCTTCCCAAACCTATTCTGTAATAGTCCCAGCAAATTACTTGCTTGCCCCTGGTAGGTAGAAGGCCTTCCCAAACCAATTCTCTTATAGCCCAAGCCAATTCTCGAATAGCCACAGCACATTATTTGCTTGCCCCTGGTAGGTAGACAGGCCTTCCCAAGCCTTTTCTCTCATCGCCCCAGCAAATTACTTGCTTGCCCCTGGTAGGTAGACACGCCTTCCCAAGCCTATTCTCTCATCGCCTCAGCCCATGACTTATTTCTCCCTGGTAGCTAGTCAGGCCTTCCCAATCCTATTCTGTAATAGCCCCAGCAAATTCCTTGCTTGCCCCTGGTAGGTAGACAGGCCTTCCCAAACCAATTGTCTTATAGCCCAAGCCAATTCTCGAATAGCCACAGCACATTATTTGCTTGCCCCTGGTAGGTAGACAGGCCTTCCCAAGCCTTTTCTCTCATCGCCCCAGCAAATTACTTGCTTGCCCCTGGTAGGTAGACACGCCTTCCCAAGCCTATTCTCTCATCGCCTCAGCCCATGACTTATTTCTCCCTGGTAGCTAGTCAGGCCTTCCCAAGCCTATTCTGTAATAGCCCCAGCAAATTACTTGCTTGCCCCAGGTAGGTAGACAGGCCTTCCCAAGCCTTTTCTCTCATCGCCCCTGCACATTACTTGCTTGCCCCTGGTAGGTAGACAGGCCTTCCCAAACCTATTCTGTAATAGCCCCAGCAAATTCCTTGCTTGCCCCTGGTCGGTAGATAGACAGGCCTTCCCAAACCAATTCTCCTATAGCCCAAGCCAATTCTCGAATAGCCCCAGAACATTACTTGCTTGCCCCTGGTAGGTAGACAGGCCTTCCAAAGCCTATTCTGTAATAGCCCCAGCAAATTACTTGTTTGCCCCAGGTAGGTAGACAGGCCTTCCCAAGCCTTTTCTTTCATCGCCCCTGCACATTACTTGCTTGCCCCTGGTAGGTAGACAGGCCTTCCCAAACCTATTCTGGAATAGTCCCAGCAAATTACTTGCTTGCCCCTGGTAGGTAGACAGGCTTTCCCAAGCCTATTCTGTAATAGTCCCAGCAAATTACTTGCTTGTTCCTGGTAGGCAGACAGGCCTTCCCAAGCCTATTCTGTAATAGCCCCAGCAAATTACTTGCTTGCCCAAGTATGGTAGGCAGGGCTTCCCAAGCCTAATCTGTAATTGCCCCAGCAAATTACTTGCTTGCCCCTGGTATGTAGACAGGCCTTCCTAAGCCAATTCTCGAATAGCCCCAGCAAATTATTTGCTTGCCCCTGATAGGTAGACTGCCCTTCCCAAGCCTATTCTCTCATTGCTTCAGCCCATGACTTACTTCTCCCTGGTAGGTCCACTGGCCTTCCCGAGCCAATTCTCTTATATCCCAAGCCAATTCTCTAATAGCCCCTGCACATTACTTGCTTGCCCCTGATAGGTAGACAGGCTTTCCCAAGCCTATTCCGTAATAGTCCCAGCAAATTACTTGCTTGTCCCTGATAGGTAGACAGGCCTTCCCAAGCCTATTCTGTAATAGTCCCAGCAAATTACTTGCTTGCCCCTGGTAGGTAGACAGGCCTTCCCAAGCCAATTCTCTAATAGCCCCTGCACATTACTTGCTTGCCCCTGGTAGGTAGACAGGCTTTCCCAAGCCTATTCTGTAATAGCCGCTGCAAATTACTTGCTTGCCCCTGGTAGGTAGACACGCCTTCCCAAGCCTATTCTCTCATCGCCTCAGCCCATGACTTATTTCTCCCTGGTAGGTAGACAGGCCTTATCAAGCCTATTCTGTAATAGCCGCTGCAAATTACTGCTTGCCCCTGGTAGGTAGACAGGCTTTCCCAAGCCTATTCTGTAATAGTCACAGCAAATTACTTGTTTGTCCCTGGTATGTGGACAGGCCTTCCCAAACCTATTCTGTCATAGCCCCAGCAAATTACTTGCTTCCCCCTGGTAGGTAGACAGGCCTTCCCAAGCCTATTCTGTAATAGTCCCAGCAAATTACTTGCTTGTCCCTGGTAGGTAGACAGGCCTTCCCAAGCCTATTCTGTAATAGTCCCAGCAAATTACTTGCTTGCCCCTGGTAGGTAGACAGGCCTTTCCAAACCAATTCTCTTATAGCCCAAGCCAATTCTCTCATAGCCCCTGCAAATTACTTGCTTTCCCCTGATAAGTAGACTGGCCTTCCCAAGCCTATTCTCTCTTAGCCTCAGCAAATTACTTGCCTGCACCTGGTAGGTAGAAAGGCCTTCCCAAGCCTAATCTTTCATAGCCCCAGCAAATTACTTGCTTGCCCCTGGTAGGTAGAAAGGCCTTGGCAAGCCTTTTCTCTCATAGACCCTGCAAATTACTTGCTTGCCCCTGGTAGGTAGACAGGCCTTCCCAAGCCTTTTCTTTCATAGTCCCAGCAAATTACTTGCTTGCCCCTGGTAGGTAGACAGGCCTTCCCAAGCCTATTCTGTAATAGCCCCAGCAAATTACATGCTTGCCCCTGGTACGTAGACAGGCCTTCCCAAGCATATTCTCTAATAGCCCCAGTATATTACTTGCTTGCCCCTGGTAGGTAGATAGGCCTTCCCAAACCTATTCTCTCATAACAACAGCCCATGATTTACTTTCCCATGGTAGGTAGACAGGCCTTCCCAAGCCTATTCTGTAATAGCCCCAGCAAATTACTTGCTTGCCCCTGGTAGGTAGACTGGCCTTCCCAAGCCTTTTCTCTCAAAGCCCCAGCAAATTACTTTCTTGCCCCTGGTAGGTAGACTGGCCTTCCCAAAGCCTATTCTGTCATAGCCCCAGCAAATTACTTGCCTGCCCCTGGTAGGTAGACAGGCCTTCCCAAGCCTATTCTCTCATAGCCTCAGCACACAACTTACTTCTCCCTGGTAGGTAGACAGTCCTTCCCAAGCCTATTCTGTAATAGCCCCAGCAAATTACTTGCTTGCCCCTGGTAGGTAGACAGGCCTTCCCAAGCCTATTCTGTAATAGCCCCAGCAAATTAATTGCTTGCCCCTGGTAGGTAGACTGGCCTTCCCAAGCCTTTTCTCTCAAAGCCCCAGCAAATTACTTTCTTGCCCCTGGTAGGTAGACAGGCCTTCCCAAGCCTATTCTGTAATAGCCCCAGCAAATTACTTGCCTGCCCCTGGTAGGTAGACCAGCCTTCCCAGGCCTTTTCTCTCATAGCCACAGCCCATGACTTACTTGTACCTGGTAGGTAGACAGGCCTTCCCAAGCCTATTCTGTAAAAGCCCCAGCAAATTATTGCTTGCCCCTGGTGGTAGACTGGCCTTCCCAAGCCTTTTCTTTCATAGCCCCTGCAAATTACTTGCTTGCCCCTGGTAGGTTGAAAGACCTTCCCAAGCTTATTCTTCAATAGCACCAGCAAATTACTTGTTTGCCCCTGGTAGGTAGACAGGCCTTCCCAAACCTATTCTGTCATAGCCCCAGCAAACTACTTGCTTGCCCCTGGTAGGTAGACAGGCCTTCCCAAGCCTATTCTGTAATAGCCCCTGCAAATTACATGCTTGCCCCAGGTAGGTAGACTAGCCTTCCCAAGCCTTTTCTCTCATAGCCCCTGCAAATTACTTGCTTGCCCCTGGTAGGTAGATAGGCCTTCCCAAACCTATTCTCTCATAACAACAGCCCATGATTTACTTTCCCATGGTAGGTAGACAGGCCTTCCCAAGCCTATTCTGTAATAGCCCCAAAAAATTACTTGCTTGCTCCTGGTAGGTAGACAGCCTGGTAGGTAGACAGGCCTTCCCAAGCCTATTCTGTAATAGCCCCAGCAAATTACTTTCTTACCCCTTATAGGTAGACTGGCCTTCCCAAGCCAATTCTCTCATAACCCCAGCAAATTATTTGCTTGCCCCTGGTAGGTAGACAGGCCTTCCCAAGCCTATTCTGTAATAGCCCCTGCAAATTACATGCTTGCCCCAGGTAGGTAGACTGGCCTTCCCAAGCTTTTTCTCTCATAGCCCCTGCAAATTACTTGCTTGCCCCTGGTAGGTAGATAGGCCTTCCCAAACCTATTCCCTCATAACAACAGCCCATAATTTACTTTCCCATGGTAGGTAGACAGGCCTTCCCAAGCCTATTCTGTAAAAGCCCCAGCAAATTACTTGCTTGCCCCTGGTAGGTAGACTGGCCTTCCCAAGCCTTTTCTCTCAAAGCCCCAGCAAATTACTTTCTTGCCCCTGGTAGGTAGATAGGCCTTCCCAAGCCTATTCTGTAATAGTCCCAGCAAATTACTTGCTTGTCCCTGGTAGGTAGACAGGCCTTCCCAAACCAATTCTCTTATAGCCCATGCCAATTCTCGAATAGCCCCAGCACATTACTTGCTTGCCCCAGGTAGGTAGACAAGCTTTCCCAAGCCTATTCTGCAATACCCCCAGCAAATTACTTGCTTGCCCCTGGTAGGTAGACAAGCCTTCCCAAGCCTATTCTGTAATTGTCCCAGCAAATCACTTGCTTGCCCCTGGTAGGTAGATAGGCCTTCCCAAGCCTATTCTCTCATCGCCTCAGCCCATGACTTATTTCTCCCTGGTAGGTAGACAGGCCTTCCCAAGCCTATTCTGTAATAGCCGCTGCAAATTACTTGCTTGCCTCTGATAGGTACACAAGCCTTCCCAAGCCTATTCTGTAATAGTCCCAGCAAATTACTTGCTTGCCCCTGGTAGGTAGACAGGCCTTCCCAAACCAATTCTCTTATAGCCCAAGCCAATTCTCGAATAGCCACAGCACATTATTTGCTTGCCCCTGGTAGGTAGACAGGCGTTCCCAAGCCTTTTCTCTCATCGCCCCAGCAAATTACTTGCTTGCCCCTGGTCGGCAGACAGGCCTCCCAAGCCTATTCTGTAATAGCCCCAGCAAATTACTTGCTTGCCCCAGGTAGGTAGACAGGCCTTCCCAAGCCTTTTCTCTCATAGCCCCTGCACATTACTTGCTTGCCCATGTAGGTAGACAGGCCTTCCCAAACCTATTCTGTAATAGTCCCAGCAAATTACTTGCTTGCCCCTGGTAGGTAGAAGGCCTTCCCAAACCAATTCTCTTATAGCCCAAGCCAATTCTCGAATAGCCACAGCACATTATTTGCTTGCCCCTGGTAGGTAGACAGGCCTTCCCAAGCCTTTTCTCTCATCGCCCCAGCAAATTACTTGCTTGCCCCTGGTAGGTAGACACGCCTTCCCAAGCCTATTCTCTCATCGCCTCAGCCCATGACTTATTTCTCCCTGGTAGCTAGTCAGGCCTTCCCAATCCTATTCTGTAATAGCCCCAGCAAATTCCTTGCTTGCCCCTGGTAGGTAGACAGGCCTTCCCAAACCAATTCTCTTATAGCCCAAGCCAATTCTCGAATAGCCACAGCACATTATTTGCTTGCCCCTGGTAGGTAGACAGGCCTTCCCAAGCCTTTTCTCTCATCGCCCCAGCAAATTACTTGCTTGCCCCTGGTAGGTAGACACGCCTTCCCAAGCCTATTCTCTCATCGCCTCAGCCCATGACTTATTTCTCCCTGGTAGCTAGTCAGGCCTTCCCAAGCCTATTCTGTAATAGCCCCAGCAAATTACTTGCTTGTCCCAGGTAGGTAGACAGGCCTTCCCAAGCCTTTTCTCTCATCGCCCCTGCACATTACTTGCTTGCCCCTGGTAGGTAGACAGGCCTTCCCAAACCTATTCTGTAATAGCCCCAGCAAATTCCTTGCTTGCCCCTGGTCGGTAGATAGACAGGCCTTCCCAAACCAATTCTCCTATAGCCCAAGCCAATTCTCGAATAGCCCCAGAACATTACTTGCTTGCCCCTGGTAGGTAGACAGGCCTTCCCAAACCAATTCTCTTATAGCCCAAGCCAATTCTCGAATAGCCACAGCACATTATTTGCTTGCCCCTGGTAGGTAGACAGGCCTTCCCAAGCCTTTTCTCTCATCGCCCCAGCAAATTACTTGCTTGCCCCTGGTAGGTAGACACGCCTTCCCAAGCCTATTCTCTCATCGCCTCAGCCCATGACTTATTTCTCCCTGGTAGCTAGTCAGGCCTTCCCAAGCCTATTCTGTAATAGCCCCAGCAAATTACTTGCTTGCCCCAGGTAGGTAGACAGGCCTTCCCAAGCCTTTTCTCTCATCGCCCCTGCACATTACTTGCTTGCCCCTGGTAGGTAGACAGGCCTTCCCAAACCTATTCTGTAATAGCCCCAGCAAATTCCTTGCTTGCCCCTGGTCGGTAGATAGACAGGCCTTCCCAAACCAATTCTCCTATAGCCCAAGCCAATTCTCGAATAGCCCCAGAACATTACTTGCTTGCCCCTGGTAGGTAGACAGGCCTTCCCAAGCCTATTCTGTAATAGCCCCAGCAAATTACTTGTTTGCCCCAGGTAGGTAGACAGGCCTTCCCAAGCCTTTTCTTTCATCGCCCCTGCACATTACTTGCTTGCCCCTGGTAGGTAGACAGGCCTTCCCAAACCTATTCTGGAATAGTCCCAGCAAATTACTTGCTTGCCCCTGGTAGGTAGACAGGCTTTCCCAAGCCTATTCTGTAATAGTCCCAGCAAATTACTTGCTTGTTCCTGGTAGGCAGACAGGCCTTCCCAAGCCTATTCTGTAATAGCCCCAGCAAATTACTTGCTTGCCCAAGTATGGTAGGCAGGGCTTCCCAAGCCTATTCTGTAATTGCCCCAGCAAATTACTTGCTTGCCCCTGGTATGTAGACAGGCCTTCCTAAGCCAATTCTCGAATAGCCCCAGCAAATTATTTGCTTGCCCCTGATAGGTAGACTGCCCTTCCCAAGCCTATTCTCTCATTGCTTCAGCCCATGACTTACTTCTCCCTGGTAGGTCCACTGGCCTTCCCGAGCCAATTCTCTTATATCCCAAGCCAATTCTCTAATAGCCCCTGCACATTACTTGCTTGCCCCTGATAGGTAGACAGGCTTTCCCAAGCCTATTCCGTAATAGTCCCAGCAAATTACTTGCTTGTCCCTGTTAGGTAGACAGGCCTTCCCAAGCCTATTCTGTAATAGTCCCAGCAAATTACTTGCTTGCCCCTGGTAGGTAGACAGGCCTTCCCAAGCCAATTCTCTAATAGCCCCTGCACATTACTTGCTTGCCCCTGGTAGGTAGACAGGCCTTCCCAAGCCTATTCTCTCATCGCCTCAGCCCATGACTTATTTCTCCCTGGTAGGTAGACAGGCCTTATCAAGCCTATTCTGTAATAGCCGCTGCAAATTACTGCTTGCCCCTGGTAGGTAGACAGGCTTTCCCAAGCCTATTCTGTAATAGTCACAGCAAATTACTTGTTTGTCCCTGGTATGTGGACAGGCCTTCCCAAACCTATTCTGTAATAGCCCCAGCAAATTACTTGCTTCCCCCTGGTAGGTAGACAGGCCTTCCCAAGCCTATTCTGTAATAGTCCCAGCAAATTACTTGCTTGTCCCTGGTAGGTAGACAGGCCTTCCCAAGCCTATTCTGTAATAGTCCCAGCAAATTACTTGCTTGCCCCTGGTAGGTAGACAGGCCTTTCCAAACCAATTCTCTTATAGCCCAAGCCAATTCTCGAATAGCCCCAGCAAATTACTTGCTTGCCCCTGGTAGGTAGATAGGCCTTCCCAAGCCTATTTTCTCATCGCCTCAGCCCATGACTTATTTCTCCCTGGTAGTTAGACAGGCCTTCCCAAGCCTATTCTGTAATAGTCCCAGCAAATTACTTGCTTGCCCCTGGTCGGTAGACAGGCCTTCCCAAACCAATTCTCCTATAGCCCAAGCCAATTCTCGAATAGCACCAGAACATTACTTGCTTGCCCCTGGTAGGTAGACAGGCCTTCCCAAGCCTATTCTGTAATAGCCCCAGCAAATTACTTGCTTGCCCCAGGTAGGTAGACAGGCCTTCCCAAGCCTTTTCTCTCATAGCCCCTGCACATTACTTGCTTGCCCATGGTAGGTAGAAAGGCCTTCCCAAACCTATTCTGTAATAGTCCCAGCAAATTATTTGCTTGCCCCTGGTAGGTAGACAGGCTTTCCCAAGCCTATTCTGTAATAGTCCCAGCAAATTACTTGCTTGCCCCTGGTAGGTAGACAGGGCTTCCCAAGCCTATTCTGTAATAGTCCCAGCAAATTACTTGCTTGCCCCTGGTAGGTAGATAGGCCTTCCCAAACCAATTCTCTTATAGCCCAAGCCAATTCTCGAATAGCCCCAGCAAATTATTTGCTTGCCCCTGTTAGGTAGACAGGCCTTCCCAAGCCAATTCTCGAATAGCCCCGGCACATTATTTGCTTGCCCCTGGTAGGTAAACAGGCCTTCCAAAGCCATTTCTCTAATAGCCCCTGCACATTACTTGCTTGCCCCTGATAGGTAGACAGGCTTTCCCAAACCTATTCTGTAATAGTCCCAGCAAATTACTTGCTTGCCCCTGATAGGTAGATAGGCCTTCCCAAGCCTATTCTCTCATCGCCTCAGCCCATGACTTATTTCTCCCTGGTACGTAGACAGGTCTTCCCAAGCCTATTCTGTAATAGTCCCAGCAAATTACTTGCTTGCCCCTGGTAGGTAGACAGGCCTTCCCAAACCAATTCTCTTATAGCCCAAGCCAATTCTCCAATAGCTCCAGCATATTATTTGCTTGCCCCTGGTAGGTAGACAGGCCTTCCCAAGCCAATTCTCTAATAGCCCCTGCACTTTACTTGCTTGCCCCTGGTAGTTAGACAGGCTTTCCCAAGCCTATTCTGTAATAGTCCCAGCAAATTACTTGCTTGCCCCTGGTAGGTAGATAGGCCTTCCCAAGCCTATTCTGTAATAGTCCCAGCAAATTACTTGCTTGTCCCTGGTAGGTAGACAGGCCTTCCCAAACCAATTCTCTTATAGCCCATGCCAATTCTCGAATAGCCACAGCACATTATTTGCTTGCCCCTGGTAGGTAGACAGGCTTTCCCAAGCCTATTCTGTAATAGTCCCAGCAAATTACTTGCTTGCCCCAGGTAGGTAGACAAGCCTTCCCAAGCCTATTCTGTAATTGTCCCAGCAAATCACTTGCTTGCTCCTGGTAGGTAGATAGGCCTTCCCAAGCCTATTCTCTCATCGCCTCAGCCCATGACTTGTTTCTCCCTGGTAGGTAGACAGGCCTTCCCAAGCCTATTCTGTAATAGCCGCTGCAAATTACTTGCTTGCCTCTGATAGGTAGACAAGCCTTCCCAAGCCTATTCTGTAATAGTCCCAGCAAATTACTTGCTTGCCCCTGGTAGGTAGACAGGCCTTCCCAAACCAATTCTCTTATAGCCCAAGCCAATTCTCGAATAGCCACAGCACATTATTTGCTTGCCCCTGGTAGGTAGACAGGCCTTCCCAAGCCTTTTCTCTCATCGCCCCAGCAAATTACTTGCTTGCCCCTGGTCGGCACACAGGCCTCCCAAGCCTATTCTGTAATAGCCCCAGCAAATTACTTGCTTGCCCCAGGTAGGTAGACAGGCCTTCCCAAGCCTTTTCTCTCATAGCCCCTGCACATTACTTGCTTGCCCATGTAGGTAGACAGGCCTTCCCAAACCTATTCTGTAATAGTCCCAGCAAATTACTTGCTTGCCCCTGGTAGGTAGACAGGCCTTCCCAAACCAATTCTCTTATAGCCCATGCCAATTCTCGAATAGCCACAGCACATTATTTGCTTGCCCCTGGTAGGTAGACAGGCCTTCCCAAGCCTTTTCTCTCATCGCCCCAGCAAATTACTTGCTTGCCCCTGGTAGGTAGACACGCCTTCCCAAGCCTATTCTGTAATAGCCCCAGCAAATTACTTGCCTGCCCCTGGTAGGTAGACCAGCCTTCCCAGGCCTTTTCTCTCATAGCCACAGCCCATGACTTGCTTGCCCCTGGTAGGTAGACAGGCTTTCCCAAGCCTATTCTGTAATAGCCGCTGCAAATTACTTGCTTGCCCCTGGTAGGTAGACACGCCTTCCCAAGCCTATTCTCTCATCGCCTCAGCCCATGACTTATTTCTCCCTGGTAGGTAGACAGGCCTTATCAAGCCTATTCTGTAATAGCCGCTGCAAATTACTGCTTGCCCCTGGTAGGTAGACAGGCTTTCCCAAGCCTATTCTGTAATAGTCACAGCAAATTACTTGTTTGTCCCTGGTATGTGGACAGGCCTTCCCAAACCTATTCTGTAATAGCCCCAGCAAATTACTTGCTTCCCCCTGGTAGGTAGACAGGCCTTCCCAAGCCTATTCTGTAATAGTCCCAGCAAATTACTTGCTTGTCCCTGGTAGGTAGACAGGCCTTCCCAAGCCTATTCTGTAATAGTCCCAGCAAATTACTTGCTTGCCCCTGGTAGGTAGACAGGCCTTTCCAAACCAATTCTCTTATAGCCCAAGCCAATTCTCGAATAGCCCCAGCAAATTACTTGCTTGCCCCTGGTAGGTAGATAGGCCTTCCCAAGCCTATTTTCTCATCGCCTCAGCCCATGACTTATTTCTCCCTGGTAGTTAGACAGGCCTTCCCAAGCCTATTCTGTAATAGTCCCAGCAAATTACTTGCTTGCCCCTGGTCGGTAGACAGGCCTTCCCAAACCAATTCTCCTATAGCCCAAGCCAATTCTCGAATAGCCCCAGAACATTACTTGCTTGCCCCTGGTAGGTAGACAGGCCTTCCCAAGCCTATTCTGTAATAGCCCCAGCAAATTACTTGCTTGCCCCAGGTAGGTAGACAGGCCTTCCCAAGCCTTTTCTCTCATAGCCCCTGCACATTACTTGCTTGCCCATGGTAGGTAGAAAGGCCTTCCCAAACCTATTCTGTAATAGTCCCAGCAAATTATTTGCTTGCCCCTGGTAGGTAGACAGGCTTTCCCAAGCCTATTCTGTAATAGTCCCAGCAAATTACTTGCTTGCCCCTGGTAGGTAGACAGGGCTTCCCAAGCCTATTCTGTAATAGTCCCAGCAAATTACTTGCTTGCCCCTGGTAGGTAGATAGGCCTTCCCAAACCAATTCTCTTATAGCCCAAGCCAATTCTCGAATAGCCCCAGCAAATTATTTGCTTGCCCCTGGTAGGTAGACAGGCCTTCCCAAGCCAATTCTCGAATAGCCCCGGCACATTATTTGCTTGCCCCTGGTAGGTAAACAGGCCTTCCAAAGCCATTTCTCTAATAGCCCCTGCACATTACTTGCTTGCCCCTGATAGGTAGACAGGCTTTCCCAAGCCTATTCTGTAATAGTCCCAGCAAATTACTTGCTTGCCCCTGATAGGTAGATAGGCCTTCCCAAGCCTATTCTCTCATCGCCTCAGCCCATGACTTATTTCTCCCTGGTACGTAGACAGGTCTTCCCAAGCCTATTCTGTAATAGTCCCAGCAAATTACTTGCTTGCCCCTGGTAGGTAGACAGGCCTTCCCAAACCAATTCTCTTATAGCCCAAGCCAATTCTCCAATAGCTCCAGCATATTATTTGCTTGCCCCTGGTAGGTAGACAGGCCTTCCCAAGCCAATTCTCTAATAGCCCCTGCACTTTACTTGCTTGCCCCTGGTAGTTAGACAGGCTTTCCCAAGCCTATTCTGTAATAGTCCCAGCAAATTACTTGCTTGCCCCTGGTAGGTAGATAGGCCTTCCCAAGCCTATTCTGTAATAGTCCCAGCAAATTACTTGCTTGTCCCTGGTAGGTAGACAGGCCTTCCCAAACCAATTCTCTTATAGCCCATGCCAATTCTCGAATAGCCACAGCACATTATTTGCTTGCCCCTGGTAGGTAGACAGGCTTTCCCAAGCCTATTCTGTAATAGTCCCAGCAAATTACTTGCTTGCCCCAGGTAGGTAGACAAGCTTTCCCAAGCCTATTCTGCAATACCCCCAGCAAATTACTTGCTTGCCCCTGGTAGGTAGACAAGCCTTCCCAAGCCTATTCTGTAATTGTCCCAGCAAATCACTTGCTTGCCCCTGGTAGGTAGATAGGCCTTCCCAAGCCTATTCTCTCATCGCCTCAGCCCATGACTTGTTTCTCCCTGGTAGGTAGACAGGCCTTCCCAAGCCTATTCTGTAATAGCCGCTGCAAATTACTTGCTTGCCTCTGATAGGTAGACAAGCCTTCCCAAGCCTATTCTGTAATAGTCCCAGCAAATTACTTGCTTGCCCCTGGTAGGTAGACAGGCCTTCCCAAACCAATTCTCTTATAGCCCAAGCCAATTCTCGAATAGCCACAGCACATTATTTGCTTGCCCCTGGTAGGTAGACAGGCCTTCCCAAGCCTTTTCTCTCATCGCCCCAGCAAATTACTTGCTTGCCCCTGGTCGGCACACAGGCCTCCCAAGCCTATTCTGTAATAGCCCCAGCAAATTACTTGCTTGCCCCAGGTAGGTAGACAGGCCTTCCCAAGCCTTTTCTCTCATAGCCCCTGCACATTACTTGCTTGCCCATGTAGGTAGACAGGCCTTCCCAAACCTATTCTGTAATAGTCCCAGCAAATTACTTGCCTGCCCCTGGTAGGTAGACAGGCCTTCCCAAGCCTTTTCTCTCATCGCCCCAGCAAATTACTTGCTTGCCCCTGGTAGGTAGACACGCCTTCCCAAGCCTATTCTGTAATAGCCCCAGCAAATTACTTGCCTGCCCCTGGTAGGTAGACCAGCCTTCCCAGGCCTTTTCTCTCATAGCCACAGCCCATGACTTGCTTGCCCCTGGTAGGTAGACAGGCTTTCCCAAGCCTATTCTGTAATAGCCGCTGCAAATTACTTGCTTGCCCCTGGTAGGTAGACACGCCTTCCCAAGCCTATTCTCTCATCGCCTCAGCCCATGACTTATTTCTCCCTGGTAGGTAGACAGGCCTTATCAAGCCTATTCTGTAATAGCCGCTGCAAATTACTGCTTGCCCCTGGTAGGTAGACAGGCTTTCCCAAGCCTATTCTGTAATAGTCACAGCAAATTACTTGTTTGTCCCTGGTATGTGGACAGGCCTTCCCAAACCTATTCTGTAATAGCCCCAGCAAATTACTTGCTTCCCCCTGGTAGGTAGACAGGCCTTCCCAAGCCTATTCTGTAATAGTCCCAGCAAATTACTTGCTTGTCCCTGGTAGGTAGACAGGCCTTCCCAAGCCTATTCTGTAATAGTCCCAGCAAATTACTTGCTTGCCCCTGGTAGGTAGACAGGCCTTTCCAAACCAATTCTCTTATAGCCCAAGCCAATTCTCGAATAGCCCCAGCAAATTACTTGCTTGCCCCTGGTAGGTAGATAGGCCTTCCCAAGCCTATTTTCTCATCGCCTCAGCCCATGACTTATTTCTCCCTGGTAGTTAGACAGGCCTTCCCAAGCCTATTCTGTAATAGTCCCAGCAAATTACTTGCTTGCCCCTGGTCGGTAGACAGGCCTTCCCAAACCAATCCTCCTATAGCCCAAGCCAATTCTCGAATAGCCCCAGAACATTACTTGCTTGCCCCTGGTAGGTAGACAGGCCTTCCCAAGCCTATTCTGTAATAGCCCCAGCAAATTACTTGCTTGCCCCAGGTAGGTAGACAGGCCTTCCCAAGCCTTTTCTCTCATAGCCCCTGCACATTACTTGCTTGCCCATGGTAGGTAGAAAGGCCTTCCCAAACCTATTCTGTAATAGTCCCAGCAAATTATTTGCTTGCCCCTGGTAGGTAGACAGGCTTTCCCAAGCCTATTCTGTAATAGTCCCAGCAAATTACTTGCTTGCCCCTGATAGGTAGATAGGCCTTCCCAAGCCTATTCTCTCATCGCCTCAGCCCATGACTTATTTCTCCCTGGTACGTAGACAGGTCTTCCCAAGCCTATTCTGTAATAGTCCCAGCAAATTACTTGCTTGCCCCTGGTAGGTAGACAGGCCTTCCCAAACCAATTCTCTTATAGCCCATGCCAATTCTCGAATAGCCACAGCACATTATTTGCTTGCCCCTGGTAGGTAGACAGGCTTTCCCAAGCCTATTCTGTAATAGTCCCAGCAAATTACTTGCTTGCCCCAGGTAGGTAGACAAGCTTTCCCAAGCCTATTCTGCAATACCCCCAGCAAATTACTTGCTTGCCCCTGGTAGGTAGACAAGCCTTCCCAAGCATATTCTGTAATTGTCCCAGCAAATCACTTGCTTGCCCCTGGTAGGTAGATAGGCCTTCCCAAGCCTATTCTCTCATCGCCTCAGCCCATGACTTGTTTCTCCCTGGTAGGTAGACAGGCCTTCCCAAGCCTATTCTGTAATAGCCGCTGCAAATTACTTGCTTGCCTCTGATAGGTAGACAAGCCTTCCCAAGCCTATTCTGTAATAGTCCCAGCAAATTACTTGCTTGCCCCTGGTAGGTAGACAGGCCTTCCCAAACCAATTCTCTTATAGCCCAAGCCAATTCTCGAATAGCCACAGCACATTATTTGCTTGCCCCTGGTAGGTAGACAGGCCTTCCCAAGCCTTTTCTCTCATTGCCCCAGCAAATTACTTGCTTGCCCCTGGTCGGCACACAGGCCTCCCAAGCCTATTCTGTAATAGCCCCAGCAAATTACTTGCTTGTCCCAGGTAGGTAGACAGGCCTTCCCAAGCCTTTTCTCTCATAGCCCCTGCACATTACTTGCTTGCCCATGTAGGTAGACAGGCCTTCCCAAACCTATTCTGTAATAGTCCCAGCAAATTACTTGCTTGCCCCTGGTAGGTAGACAGGCCTTCCCAAACCAATTCTCTTATAGCCCATGCCAATTCTCGAATAGCCACAGCACATTATTTGCTTGCCCCTGGTAGGTAGACAGGCCTTCCCAAGCCTTTTCTCTCATCGCCCCAGCAAATTACTTGCTTGCCCCTGGTAGGTAGACACGCCTTCCCAAGCCTATTCTGTAATAGCCCCAGCAAATTACTTGCCTGCCCCTGGTAGGTAGACCAGCCTTCCCAGGCCTTTTCTCTCATAGCCACAGCCCATGACTTACTTGTACCTGGTAGGTAGACAGGCTTTCCCAAGCCTATTCTGTAAAAGCCCCAGCAAATTATTGCTTGCCCCTGGTGGTAGACTGGCCTTCCCAAGCCTTTTCTTTCATAGCCCCTGCAAATTACTTGCTTGCCCCTGGTAGGTTGACAGGCCTTCCCAAGCCTATTCTGTAATAGCCCCAGCAAATTACTTTCTTACCCCTTATAGGTAGACAGGCCTTCCCAAGCCAATTCTCTCATAACCCCAGCAAATTATTTGCTTGCCCCTGGTAGGTAGACAGGCCTTCCCAAGCCTATTCTGTAATAGCCCCTGCAAATTACATGCTTGCCCCAGGTAGGTAGACTGGCCTTCCCAAGCTTTTTCTCTCATAGCCCCTGCAAATTACTTGCTTGCCCCTGGTAGGTAGATAGGCCTTCCAAACCTATTCTCTCATAACAACAGCCCATAATTTACTTTCCCATGGTAGGTAGACAGGCCTTCCCAAGCCTATTCTGTAAAAGCCCCAGCAAATTACTTGCTTGCCCCTGGTAGGTAGACTGGCCTTCCCAAGCCTTTTCTCTCAAAGCCCCAGCAAATTACTTTCTTGCCCCTGGTAGGTAGATAGGCCTTCCCAAGCCTATTCTGTAATAGTCCCAGCAAATTACTTGCTTGTCCCTGGTAGGTAGACAGGCCTTCCCAAACCAATTCTCTTATAGCCCATGCCAATTCTCGAATAGCCCCAGCACATTACTTGCTTGCCCCAGGTAGGTAGACAAGCTTTCCCAAGCCTATTCTGCAATACCCCCAGCAAATTACTTGCTTGCCCCTGGTAGGTAGACAAGCCTTCCCAAGCCTATTCTGTAATTGTCCCAGCAAATCACTTGCTTGCCCCTGGTAGGTAGATAGGCCTTCCCAAGCCTATTCTCTCATCGCCTCAGCCCATGACTTATTTCTCCCTGGTAGGTAGACAGGCCTTCCCAAGCCTATTCTGTAATAGCCGCTGCAAATTACTTGCTTGCCTCTGATAGGTACACAAGCCTTCCCAAGCCTATTCTGTAATAGTCCCAGCAAATTACTTGCTTGCCCCTGGTAGGTAGACAGGCCTTCCCAAACCAATTCTCTTATAGCCCAAGCCAATTCTCGAATAGCCACAGCACATTATTTGCTTGCCCCTGGTAGGTAGACAGGCGTTCCCAAGCCTTTTCTCTCATCGCCCCAGCAAATTACTTGCTTGCCCCTGGTCGGCAGACAGGCCTCCCAAGCCTATTCTGTAATAGCCCCAGCAAATTACTTGCTTGCCCCAGGTAGGTAGACAGGCCTTCCCAAGCCTTTTCTCTCATAGCCCCTGCACATTACTTGCTTGCCCATGTAGGTAGACAGGCCTTCCCAAACCTATTCTGTAATAGTCCCAGCAAATTACTTGCTTGCCCCTGGTAGGTAGAAGGCCTTCCCAAACCAATTCTCTTATAGCCCAAGCCAATTCTCGAATAGCCACAGCACATTATTTGCTTGCCCCTGGTAGGTAGACAGGCCTTCCCAAGCCTTTTCTCTCATCGCCCCAGCAAATTACTTGCTTGCCCCTGGTAGGTAGACACGCCTTCCCAAGCCTATTCTCTCATCGCCTCAGCCCATGACTTATTTCTCCCTGGTAGCTAGTCAGGCCTTCCCAATCCTATTCTGTAATAGCCCCAGCAAATTCCTTGCTTGCCCCTGGTAGGTAGACAGGCCTTCCCAAACCAATTCTCTTATAGCCCAAGCCAATTCTCGAATAGCCACAGCACATTATTTGCTTGCCCCTGGTAGGTAGACAGGCCTTCCCAAGCCTTTTCTCTCATCGCCCCAGCAAATTACTTGCTTGCCCCTGGTAGGTAGACACGCCTTCCCAAGCCTATTCTCTCATCGCCTCAGCCCATGACTTATTTCTCCCTGGTAGCTAGTCAGGCCTTCCCAAGCCTATTCTGTAATAGCCCCAGCAAATTACTTGCTTGCCCCAGGTAGGTAGACAGGCCTTCCCAAGCCTTTTCTCTCATCGCCCCTGCACATTACTTGCTTGCCCCTGGTAGGTAGACAGGCCTTCCCAAACCTATTCTGTAATAGCCCCAGCAAATTCCTTGCTTGCCCCTGGTCGGTAGATAGACAGGCCTTCCCAAACCAATTCTCCTATAGCCCAAGCCAATTCTCGAATAGCCCCAGAACATTACTTGCTTGCCCCTGGTAGGTAGACAGGCCTTCCCAAACCAATTCTCTTATAGCCCAAGCCAATTCTCGAATAGCCACAGCACATTATTTGCTTGCCCCTGGTAGGTAGACAGGCCTTCCCAAGCCTTTTCTCTCATCGCCCCAGCAAATTACTTGCTTGCCCCTGGTAGGTAGACACGCCTTCCCAAGCCTATTCTCTCATCGCCTCAGCCCATGACTTATTTCTCCCTGGTAGCTAGTCAGGCCTTCCCAAGCCTATTCTGTAATAGCCCCAGCAAATTACTTGCTTGCCCCAGGTAGGTAGACAGGCCTTCCCAAGCCTTTTCTCTCATCGCCCCTGCACATTACTTGCTTGCCCCTGGTAGGTAGACAGGCCTTCCCAAACCTATTCTGTAATAGCCCCAGCAAATTCCTTGCTTGCCCCTGGTCGGTAGATAGACAGGCCTTCCCAAACCAATTCTCCTATAGCCCAAGCCAATTCTCGAATAGCCCCAGAACATTACTTGCTTGCCCCTGGTAGGTAGACAGGCCTTCCCAAGCCTATTCTGTAATAGCCCCAGCAAATTACTTGTTTGCCCCAGGTAGGTAGACAGGCCTTCCCAAGCCTTTTCTTTCATCGCCCCTGCACATTACTTGCTTGCCACTGGTAGGTAGACAGGCCTTCCCAAACCTATTCTGGAATAGTCCCAGCAAATTACTTGCTTGCCCCTGGTAGGTAGACAGGCTTTCCCAAGCCTATTCTGTAATAGTCCCAGCAAATTACTTGCTTGTTCCTGGTAGGCAGACAGGCCTTCCCAAGCCTATTCTGTAATAGCCCCAGCAAATTACTTGCTTGCCCAAGTATGGTAGGCAGGGCTTCCCAAGCCTATTCTGTAATTGCCCCAGCAAATTACTTGCTTGCCCCTGGTATGTAGACAGGCCTTCCTAAGCCAATTCTCGAATAGCCCCAGCAAATTATTTGCTTGCCCCTGATAGGTAGACTGCCCTTCCCAAGCCTATTCTCTCATTGCTTCAGCCCATGACTTACTTCTCCCTGGTAGGTCCACTGGCCTTCCCGAGCCAATTCTCTTATATCCCAAGCCAATTCTCTAATAGCCCCTGCACATTACTTGCTTGCCCCTGATAGGTAGACAGGCTTTCCCAAGCCTATTCCGTAATAGTCCCAGCAAATTACTTGCTTGTCCCTGTTAGGTAGACAGGCCTTCCCAAACCTATTCTGTAATAGCCCCAGCAAATTACTTGCTTCCCCCTGGTAGGTAGACAGGCCTTCCCAAGCCTATTCTGTAATAGTCCCAGCAAATTACTTGCTTGCCCCTGGTAGGTAGACAGGCCTTCCCAAGCCTATTCTGTAATAGCCCCAGCAAATTACTTGTTTGCCCCAGGTAGGTAGACAGGCCTTCCCAAGCCTTTTCTTTCATCGCCCCTGCACATTACTTGCTTGCCACTGGTAGGTAGACAGGCCTTCCCAAACCTATTCTGGAATAGTCCCAGCAAATTACTTGCTTGCCCCTGGTAGGTAGACAGGCCTTCCCAAGCCTATTCTGTAATAGTCCCAGCAAATTACTTGCTTGCCCCTGGTAGGTAGACAGGCCTTCCCAAGCCAATTCTCTAATAGCCCCTGCACATTACTTGCTTGCCCCTGGTAGGTAGACAGGCTTTCCCAAGCCTATTCTGTAATAGCCGCTGCAAATTACTTGCTTGCCCCTGGTAGGTAGACACGCCTTCCCAAGCCTATTCTCTCATCGCCTCAGCCCATGACTTATTTCTCCCTGGTAGGTAGACAGGCCTTATCAAGCCTATTCTGTAATAGCCGCTGCAAATTACTGCTTGCCCCTGGTAGGTAGACAGGCTTTCCCAAGCCTATTCTGTAATAGTCACAGCAAATTACTTGTTTGTCCCTGGTATGTGGACAGGCCTTCCCAAACCTATTCTGTAATAGCCCCAGCAAATTACTTGCTTCCCCCTGGTAGGTAGACAGGCCTTCCCAAGCCTATTCTGTAATAGTCCCAGCAAATTACTTGCTTGTCCCTGGTAGGTAGACAGGCCTTCCCAAGCCTATTCTGTAATAGTCCCAGCACACTACTTGCTTGCCCCTGGTAGGTAGACAGGCCTTTCCAAACCAATTCTCTTATAGCCCAAGCCAATTCTCGAATAGCCCCAGCAAATTACTTGCTTGCCCCTGGTAGGTAGATAGGCCTTCCCAAGCCTATTCTCTCATCGCCTCAGCCCATGACTTGTTTCTCCCTGGTAGGTAGACAGGCCTTCCCAAGCCTATTCTGTAATAGCCGCTGCAAATTACTTGCTTGCCTCTGATAGGTAGACAAGCCTTCCCAAGCCTATTCTGTAATAGTCCCAGCAAATTACTTGCTTGCCCCTGGTAGGTAGACAGGCCTTCCCAAACCAATTCTCTTATAGCCCAAGCCAATTCTCGAATAGCCACAGCACATTATTTGCTTGCCCCTGGTAGGTAGACAGGCCTTCCCAAGCCTATTCTGTAATAGTCCCAGCAAATTACTTGCTTGCCCCTGGTAGGTAGACAGGCCTTCCCAAGCCTATTCTGTAATAGCCCCAGCAAATTACTTGTTTGCCCCAGGTAGGTAGACAGGCCTTCCCAAGCCTTTTCTTTCATCGCCCCTGCACATTACTTGCTTGCCACTGGTAGGTAGACAGGCCTTCCCAAACCTATTCTGGAATAGTCCCAGCAAATTACTTGCTTGCCCCTGGTAGGTAGACAGGCCTTCCCAAGCCTATTCTGTAATAGTCCCAGCAAATTACTTGCTTGCCCCTGGTAGGTAGACAGGCCTTCCCAAGCCAATTCTCTAATAGCCCCTGCACATTACTTGCTTGCCCCTGGTAGGTAGACAGGCTTTCCCAAGCCTATTCTGTAATAGCCGCTGCAAATTACTTGCTTGCCCCTGGTAGGTAGACACGCCTTCCCAAGCCTATTCTCTCATCGCCTCAGCCCATGACTTATTTCTCCCTGGTAGGTAGACAGGCCTTATCAAGCCTATTCTGTAATAGCCGCTGCAAATTACTGCTTGCCCCTGGTAGGTAGACAGGCTTTCCCAAGCCTATTCTGTAATAGTCACAGCAAATTACTTGTTTGTCCCTGGTATGTGGACAGGCCTTCCCAAACCTATTCTGTAATAGCCCCAGCAAATTACTTGCTTCCCCCTGGTAGGTAGACAGGCCTTCCCAAGCCTATTCTGTAATAGTCCCAGCAAATTACTTGCTTGTCCCTGGTAGGTAGACAGGCCTTCCCAAGCCTATTCTGTAATAGTCCCAGCACACTACTTGCTTGCCCCTGGTAGGTAGACAGGCCTTTCCAAACCAATTCTCTTATAGCCCAAGCCAATTCTCGAATAGCCCCAGCAAATTACTTGCTTGCCCCTGGTAGGTAGATAGGCCTTCCCAAGCCTATTCTCTCATCGCCTCAGCCCATGACTTGTTTCTCCCTGGTAGGTAGACAGGCCTTCCCAAGCCTATTCTGTAATAGCCGCTGCAAATTACTTGCTTGCCTCTGATAGGTAGACAAGCCTTCCCAAGCCTATTCTGTAATAGTCCCAGCAAATTACTTGCTTGCCCCTGGTAGGTAGACAGGCCTTCCCAAACCAATTCTCTTATAGCCCAAGCCAATTCTCGAATAGCCACAGCACATTATTTGCTTGCCCCTGGTAGGTAGACAGGCCTTCCCAAGCCTTTTCTCTCATTGCCCCAGCAAATTACTTGCTTGCCCCTGGTCGGCACACAGGCCTCCCAAGCCTATTCTGTAATAGCCCCAGCAAATTACTTGCTTGTCCCAGGTAGGTAGACAGGCCTTCCCAAGCCTTTTCTCTCATAGCCCCTGCACATTACTTGCTTGCCCATGTAGGTAGACAGGCCTTCCCAAACCTATTCTGTAATAGTCCCAGCAAATTACTTGCTTGCCCCTGGTAGGTAGACAGGCCTTCCCAAACCAATTCTCTTATAGCCCATGCCAATTCTCGAATAGCCACAGCACATTATTTGCTTGCCCCTGGTAGGTAGACAGGCCTTCCCAAGCCTTTTCTCTCATCGCCCCAGCAAATTACTTGCTTGCCCCTGGTAGGTAGACACGCCTTCCCAAGCCTATTCTGTAATAGCCCCAGCAAATTACTTGCCTGCCCCTGGTAGCTAGACCAGCCTTCCCAGGCCTTTTCTCTCATAGCCACAGCCCATGACTTGTACCTGGTAGGTAGACAGGCCTTCCCAAGCCTATTCTGTAAAAGCCCCAGCAAATTATTGCTTGCCCCTGGTGGTAGACTGGCCTTCCCAAGCCTTTTCTTTCATAGCCCCTGCAAATTACTTGCTTGCCCCTGGTAGGTTGACAGGCCTTCCCAAGCCTATTCTGTAATAGCCCCAGCAAATTACTTTCTTACCCCTTATAGGTAGACAGGCCTTCCCAAGCCAATTCTCTCATAACCCCAGCAAATTATTTGCTTGCCCCTGGTAGGTAGACAGGCCTTCCCAAGCCTATTCTGTAATAGCCCCTGCAAATTACATGCTTGCCCCAGGTAGGTAGACTGGCCTTCCCAAGCTTTTTCTCTCATAGCCCCTGCAAATTACTTGCTTGCCCCTGGTAGGTAGATAGGCCTTCCAAACCTATTCTCTCATAACAACAGCCCATAATTTACTTTCCCATGGTAGGTAGACAGGCCTTCCCAAGCCTATTCTGTAAAAGCCCCAGCAAATTACTTGCTTGCCCCTGGTAGGTAGACTGGCCTTCCCAAGCCTTTTCTCTCAAAGCCCCAGCAAATTACTTTCTTGCCCCTGGTAGGTAGATAGGCCTTCCCAAGCCTATTCTGTAATAGTCCCAGCAAATTACTTGCTTGTCCCTGGTAGGTAGACAGGCCTTCCCAAACCAATTCTCTTATAGCCCATGCCAATTCTCGAATAGCCCCAGCACATTACTTGCTTGCCCCAGGTAGGTAGACAAGCTTTCCCAAGCCTATTCTGCAATACCCCCAGCAAATTACTTGCTTGCCCCTGGTAGGTAGACAAGCCTTCCCAAGCCTATTCTGTAATTGTCCCAGCAAATCACTTGCTTGCCCCTGGTAGGTAGATAGGCCTTCCCAAGCCTATTCTCTCATCGCCTCAGCCCATGACTTATTTCTCCCTGGTAGGTAGACAGGCCTTCCCAAGCCTATTCTGTAATAGCCGCTGCAAATTACTTGCTTGCCTCTGATAGGTACACAAGCCTTCCCAAGCCTATTCTGTAATAGTCCCAGCAAATTACTTGCTTGCCCCTGGTAGGTAGACAGGCCTTCCCAAACCAATTCTCTTATAGCCCAAGCCAATTCTCGAATAGCCACAGCACATTATTTGCTTGCCCCTGGTAGGTAGACAGGCGTTCCCAAGCCTTTTCTCTCATCGCCCCAGCAAATTACTTGCTTGCCCCTGGTCGGCAGACAGGCCTCCCAAGCCTATTCTGTAATAGCCCCAGCAAATTACTTGCTTGCCCCAGGTAGGTAGACAGGCCTTCCCAAGCCTTTTCTCTCATAGCCCCTGCACATTACTTGCTTGCCCATGTAGGTAGACAGGCCTTCCCAAACCTATTCTGTAATAGTCCCAGCAAATTACTTGCTTGCCCCTGGTAGGTAGAAGGCCTTCCCAAACCAATTCTCTTATAGCCCAAGCCAATTCTCGAATAGCCACAGCACATTATTTGCTTGCCCCTGGTAGGTAGACAGGCCTTCCCAAGCCTTTTCTCTCATCGCCCCAGCAAATTACTTGCTTGCCCCTGGTAGGTAGACACGCCTTCCCAAGCCTATTCTCTCATCGCCTCAGCCCATGACTTATTTCTCCCTGGTAGCTAGTCAGGCCTTCCCAATCCTATTCTGTAATAGCCCCAGCAAATTCCTTGCTTGCCCCTGGTAGGTAGACAGGCCTTCCCAAACCAATTCTCTTATAGCCCAAGCCAATTCTCGAATAGCCACAGCACATTATTTGCTTGCCCCTGGTAGGTAGACAGGCCTTCCCAAGCCTTTTCTCTCATCGCCCCAGCAAATTACTTGCTTGCCCCTGGTAGGTAGACACGCCTTCCCAAGCCTATTCTCTCATCGCCTCAGCCCATGACTTATTTCTCCCTGGTAGCTAGTCAGGCCTTCCCAAGCCTATTCTGTAATAGCCCCAGCAAATTACTTGCTTGCCCCAGGTAGGTAGACAGGCCTTCCCAAGCCTTTTCTCTCATCGCCCCTGCACATTACTTGCTTGCCCCTGGTAGGTAGACAGGCCTTCCCAAACCTATTCTGTAATAGCCCCAGCAAATTCCTTGCTTGCCCCTGGTCGGTAGATAGACAGGCCTTCCCAAACCAATTCTCCTATAGCCCAAGCCAATTCTCGAATAGCCCCAGAACATTACTTGCTTGCCCCTGGTAGGTAGACAGGCCTTCCCAAACCAATTCTCTTATAGCCCAAGCCAATTCTCGAATAGCCACAGCACATTATTTGCTTGCCCCTGGTAGGTAGACAGGCCTTCCCAAGCCTTTTCTCTCATCGCCCCAGCAAATTACTTGCTTGCCCCTGGTAGGTAGACACGCCTTCCCAAGCCTATTCTCTCATCGCCTCAGCCCATGACTTATTTCTCCCTGGTAGCTAGTCAGGCCTTCCCAAGCCTATTCTGTAATAGCCCCAGCAAATTACTTGCTTGCCCCAGGTAGGTAGACAGGCCTTCCCAAGCCTTTTCTCTCATCGCCCCTGCACATTACTTGCTTGCCCCTGGTAGGTAGACAGGCCTTCCCAAACCTATTCTGTAATAGCCCCAGCAAATTCCTTGCTTGCCCCTGGTCGGTAGATAGACAGGCCTTCCCAAACCAATTCTCCTATAGCCCAAGCCAATTCTCGAATAGCCCCAGAACATTACTTGCTTGCCCCTGGTAGGTAGACAGGCCTTCCCAAGCCTATTCTGTAATAGCCCCAGCAAATTACTTGTTTGCCCCAGGTAGGTAGACAGGCCTTCCCAAGCCTTTTCTTTCATCGCCCCTGCACATTACTTGCTTGCCACTGGTAGGTAGACAGGCCTTCCCAAACCTATTCTGGAATAGTCCCAGCAAATTACTTGCTTGCCCCTGGTAGGTAGACAGGCTTTCCCAAGCCTATTCTGTAATAGTCCCAGCAAATTACTTGCTTGTTCCTGGTAGGCAGACAGGCCTTCCCAAGCCTATTCTGTAATAGCCCCAGCAAATTACTTGCTTGCCCAAGTATGGTAGGCAGGGCTTCCCAAGCCTATTCTGTAATTGCCCCAGCAAATTACTTGCTTGCCCCTGGTATGTAGACAGGCCTCCCTAAGCCAATTCTCGAATAGCCCCAGCAAATTATTTGCTTGCCCCTGATAGGTAGACTGCCCTTCCCAAGCCTATTCTCTCATTGCTTCAGCCCATGACTTACTTCTCCCTGGTAGGTCCACTGGCCTTCCCGAGCCAATTCTCTTATATCCCAAGCCAATTCTCTAATAGCCCCTGCACATTACTTGCTTGCCCCTGATAGGTAGACAGGCTTTCCCAAGCCTATTCCGTAATAGTCCCAGCAAATTACTTGCTTGTCCCTGTTAGGTAGACAGGCCTTCCCAAACCTATTCTGTAATAGCCCCAGCAAATTACTTGCTTCCCCCTGGTAGGTAGACAGGCCTTCCCAAGCCTTTTCTGTAATAGTCCCAGCAAATTACTTGCTTGCCCCTGGTAGGTAGACAGGCCTTCCCAAGCCTATTCTGTAATAGCCCCAGCAAATTACTTGTTTGCCCCAGGTAGGTAGACAGGCCTTCCCAAGCCTTTTCTTTCATCGCCCCTGCACATTACTTGCTTGCCACTGGTAGGTAGACAGGCCTTCCCAAACCTATTCTGGAATAGTCCCAGCAAATTACTTGCTTGCCCCTGGTAGGTAGACAGGCCTTCCCAAGCCTATTCTGTAATAGTCCCAGCAAATTACTTGCTTGCCCCTGGTAGGTAGACAGGCCTTCCCAAGCCAATTCTCTAATAGCCCCTGCACATTACTTGCTTGCCCCTGGTAGGTAGACAGGCTTTCCCAAGCCTATTCTGTAATAGCCGCTGCAAATTACTTGCTTGCCCCTGGTAGGTAGACACGCCTTCCCAAGCCTATTCTCTCATCGCCTCAGCCCATGACTTATTTCTCCCTGGTAGGTAGACAGGCCTTATCAAGCCTATTCTGTAATAGCCGCTGCAAATTACTGCTTGCCCCTGGTAGGTAGACAGGCTTTCCCAAGCCTATTCTGTAATAGTCACAGCAAATTACTTGTTTGTCCCTGGTATGTGGACAGGCCTTCCCAAACCTATTCTGTAATAGCCCCAGCAAATTACTTGCTTCCCCCTGGTAGGTAGACAGGCCTTCCCAAGCCTATTCTGTAATAGTCCCAGCAAATTACTTGCTTGTCCCTGGTAGGTAGACAGGCCTTCCCAAGCCTATTCTGTAATAGTCCCAGCACACTACTTGCTTGCCCCTGGTAGGTAGACAGGCCTTTCCAAACCAATTCTCTTATAGCCCAAGCCAATTCTCGAATAGCCCCAGCAAATTACTTGCTTGCCCCTGGTAGGTAGATAGGCCTTCCCAAGCCTATTCTCTCATCGCCTCAGCCCATGACTTGTTTCTCCCTGGTAGGTAGACAGGCCTTCCCAAGCCTATTCTGTAATAGCCGCTGCAAATTACTTGCTTGCCTCTGATAGGTAGACAAGCCTTCCCAAGCCTATTCTGTAATAGTCCCAGCAAATTACTTGCTTGCCCCTGGTAGGTAGACAGGCCTTCCCAAACCAATTCTCTTATAGCCCAAGCCAATTCTCGAATAGCCACAGCACATTATTTGCTTGCCCCTGGTAGGTAGACAGGCCTTCCCAAGCCTATTCTGTAATAGTCCCAGCAAATTACTTGCTTGCCCCTGGTAGGTAGACAGGCCTTCCCAAGCCTATTCTGTAATAGCCCCAGCAAATTACTTGTTTGCCCCAGGTAGGTAGACAGGCCTTCCCAAGCCTTTTCTTTCATCGCCCCTGCACATTACTTGCTTGCCACTGGTAGGTAGACAGGCCTTCCCAAACCTATTCTGGAATAGTCCCAGCAAATTACTTGCTTGCCCCTGGTAGGTAGACAGGCCTTCCCAAGCCTATTCTGTAATAGTCCCAGCAAATTACTTGCTTGCCCCTGGTAGGTAGACAGGCCTTCCCAAGCCAATTCTCTAATAGCCCCTGCACATTACTTGCTTGCCCCTGGTAGGTAGACAGGCTTTCCCAAGCCTATTCTGTAATAGCCGCTGCAAATTACTTGCTTGCCCCTGGTAGGTAGACACGCCTTCCCAAGCCTATTCTCTCATCGCCTCAGCCCATGACTTATTTCTCCCTGGTAGGTAGACAGGCCTTATCAAGCCTATTCTGTAATAGCCGCTGCAAATTACTGCTTGCCCCTGGTAGGTAGACAGGCTTTCCCAAGCCTATTCTGTAATAGTCACAGCAAATTACTTGTTTGTCCCTGGTATGTGGACAGGCCTTCCCAAACCTATTCTGTAATAGCCCCAGCAAATTACTTGCTTCCCCCTGGTAGGTAGACAGGCCTTCCCAAGCCTATTCTGTAATAGTCCCAGCAAATTACTTGCTTGTCCCTGGTAGGTAGACAGGCCTTCCCAAGCCTATTCTGTAATAGTCCCAGCACACTACTTGCTTGCCCCTGGTAGGTAGACAGGCCTTTCCAAACCAATTCTCTTATAGCCCAAGCCAATTCTCGAATAGCCCCAGCAAATTACTTGCTTGCCCCTGGTAGGTAGATAGGCCTTCCCAAGCCTATTCTCTCATCGCCTCAGCCCATGACTTGTTTCTCCCTGGTAGGTAGACAGGCCTTCCCAAGCCTATTCTGTAATAGCCGCTGCAAATTACTTGCTTGCCTCTGATAGGTAGACAAGCCTTCCCAAGCCTATTCTGTAATAGTCCCAGCAAATTACTTGCTTGCCCCTGGTAGGTAGACAGGCCTTCCCAAACCAATTCTCTTATAGCCCAAGCCAATTCTCGAATAGCCACAGCACATTATTTGCTTGCCCCTGGTAGGTAGACAGGCCTTCCCAAGCCTTTTCTCTCATTGCCCCAGCAAATTACTTGCTTGCCCCTGGTCGGCACACAGGCCTCCCAAGCCTATTCTGTAATAGCCCCAGCAAATTACTTGCTTGTCCCAGGTAGGTAGACAGGCCTTCCCAAGCCTTTTCTCTCATAGCCCCTGCACATTACTTGCTTGCCCATGTAGGTAGACAGGCCTTCCCAAACCTATTCTGTAATAGTCCCAGCAAATTACTTGCTTGCCCCTGGTAGGTAGACAGGCCTTCCCAAACCAATTCTCTTATAGCCCATGCCAATTCTCGAATAGCCACAGCACATTATTTGCTTGCCCCTGGTAGGTAGACAGGCCTTCCCAAGCCTTTTCTCTCATCGCCCCAGCAAATTACTTGCTTGCCCCTGGTAGGTAGACACGCCTTCCCAAGCCTATTCTGTAATAGCCCCAGCAAATTACTTGCCTGCCCCTGGTAGCTAGACCAGCCTTCCCAGGCCTTTTCTCTCATAGCCACAGCCCATGACTTACTTGTACCTGGTAGGTAGACAGGCCTTCCCAAGCCTATTCTGTAAAAGCCCCAGCAAATTATTGCTTGCCCCTGGTGGTAGACTGGCCTTCCCAAGCCTTTTCTTTCATAGCCCCTGCAAATTACTTGCTTGCCCCTGGTAGGTTGACAGGCCTTCCCAAGCCTATTCTGTAATAGCCCCAGCAAATTACTTTCTTACCCCTTATAGGTAGAAAGGCCTTCCCAAGCCAATTCTCTCATAACCCCAGCAAATTATTTGCTTGCCCCTGGTAGGTAGACAGGCCTTCCCAAGCCTATTCTGTAATAGCCCCTGCAAATTACATGCTTGCCCCAGGTAGGTAGACTGGCCTTCCCAAGCTTTTTCTCTCATAGCCCCTGCAAATTACTTGCTTGCCCCTGGTAGGTAGATAGGCCTTCCAAACCTATTCTCTCATAACAACAGCCCATAATTTACTTTCCCATGGTAGGTAGACAGGCCTTCCCAAGCCTATTCTGTAAAAGCCCCAGCAAATTACTTGCTTGCCCCTGGTAGGTAGACTGGCCTTCCCAAGCCTTTTCTCTCAAAGCCCCAGCAAATTACTTTCTTGCCCCTGGTAGGTAGATAGGCCTTCCCAAGCCTATTCTGTAATAGTCCCAGCAAATTACTTGCTTGTCCCTGGTAGGTAGACAGGCCTTCCCAAACCAATTCTCTTATAGCCCATGCCAATTCTCGAATAGCCCCAGCACATTACTTGCTTGCCCCAGGTAGGTAGACAAGCTTTCCCAAGCCTATTCTGCAATACCCCCAGCAAATTACTTGCTTGCCCCTGGTAGGTAGACAAGCCTTCCCAAGCCTATTCTGTAATTGTCCCAGCAAATCACTTGCTTGCCCCTGGTAGGTAGATAGGCCTTCCCAAGCCTATTCTCTCATCGCCTCAGCCCATGACTTATTTCTCCCTGGTAGGTAGACAGGCCTTCCCAAGCCTATTCTGTAATAGCCGCTGCAAATTACTTGCTTGCCTCTGATAGGTACACAAGCCTTCCCAAGCCTATTCTGTAATAGTCCCAGCAAATTACTTGCTTGCCCCTGGTAGGTAGACAGGCCTTCCCAAACCAATTCTCTTATAGCCCAAGCCAATTCTCGAATAGCCACAGCACATTATTTGCTTGCCCCTGGTAGGTAGACAGGCGTTCCCAAGCCTTTTCTCTCATCGCCCCAGCAAATTACTTGCTTGCCCCTGGTCGGCAGACAGGCCTCCCAAGCCTATTCTGTAATAGCCCCAGCAAATTACTTGCTTGCCCCAGGTAGGTAGACAGGCCTTCCCAAGCCTTTTCTCTCATAGCCCCTGCACATTACTTGCTTGCCCATGTAGGTAGACAGGCCTTCCCAAACCTATTCTGTAATAGTCCCAGCAAATTACTTGCTTGCCCCTGGTAGGTAGAAGGCCTTCCCAAACCAATTCTCTTATAGCCCAAGCCAATTCTCGAATAGCCACAGCACATTATTTGCTTGCCCCTGGTAGGTAGACAGGCCTTCCCAAGCCTTTTCTCTCATCGCCCCAGCAAATTACTTGCTTGCCCCTGGTAGGTAGACACGCCTTCCCAAGCCTATTCTCTCATCGCCTCAGCCCATGACTTATTTCTCCCTGGTAGCTAGTCAGGCCTTCCCAATCCTATTCTGTAATAGCCCCAGCAAATTCCTTGCTTGCCCCTGGTAGGTAGACAGGCCTTCCCAAACCAATTCTCTTATAGCCCAAGCCAATTCTCGAATAGCCACAGCACATTATTTGCTTGCCCCTGGTAGGTAGACAGGCCTTCCCAAGCCTTTTCTCTCATCGCCCCAGCAAATTACTTGCTTGCCCCTGGTAGGTAGACACGCCTTCCCAAGCCTATTCTCTCATCGCCTCAGCCCATGACTTATTTCTCCCTGGTAGCTAGTCAGGCCTTCCCAAGCCTATTCTGTAATAGCCCCAGCAAATTACTTGTTTGCCCCAGGTAGGTAGACAGGCCTTCCCAAGCCTTTTCTTTCATCGCCCCTGCACATTACTTGCTTGCCACTGGTAGGTAGACAGGCCTTCCCAAACCTATTCTGGAATAGTCCCAGCAAATTACTTGCTTGCCCCTGGTAGGTAGACAGGCTTTCCCAAGCCTATTCTGTAATAGTCCCAGCAAATTACTTGCTTGTTCCTGGTAGGCAGACAGGCCTTCCCAAGCCTATTCTGTAATAGCCCCAGCAAATTACTTGCTTGCCCAAGTATGGTAGGCAGGGCTTCCCAAGCCTATTCTGTAATTGCCCCAGCAAATTACTTGCTTGCCCCTGGTATGTAGACAGGCCTTCCTAAGCCAATTCTCGAATAGCCCCAGCAAATTATTTGCTTGCCCCTGATAGGTAGACTGCCCTTCCCAAGCCTATTCTCTCATTGCTTCAGCCCATGACTTACTTCTCCCTGGTAGGTCCACTGGCCTTCCCGAGCCAATTCTCTTATATCCCAAGCCAATTCTCTAATAGCCCCTGCACATTACTTGCTTGCCCCTGATAGGTAGACAGGCTTTCCCAAGCCTATTCCGTAATAGTCCCAGCAAATTACTTGCTTGTCCCTGTTAGGTAGACAGGCCTTCCCAAACCTATTCTGTAATAGCCCCAGCAAATTACTTGCTTCCCCCTGGTAGGTAGACAGGCCTTCCCAAGCCTATTCTGTAATAGTCCCAGCAAATTACTTGCTTGCCCCTGGTAGGTAGACAGGCCTTCCCAAGCCTATTCTGTAATAGCCCCAGCAAATTACTTGTTTGCCCCAGGTAGGTAGACAGGCCTTCCCAAGCCTTTTCTTTCATCGCCCCTGCACATTACTTGCTTGCCACTGGTAGGTAGACAGGCCTTCCCAAACCTATTCTGGAATAGTCCCAGCAAATTACTTGCTTGCCCCTGGTAGGTAGACAGGCCTTCCCAAGCCTATTCTGTAATAGTCCCAGCAAATTACTTGCTTGCCCCTGGTAGGTAGACAGGCCTTCCCAAGCCAATTCTCTAATAGCCCCTGCACATTACTTGCTTGCCCCTGGTAGGTAGACAGGCTTTCCAAAGCCTATTCTGTAATAGCCGCTGCAAATTACTTGCTTGCCCCTGGTAGGTAGACACGCCTTCCCAAGCCTATTCTCTCATCGCCTCAGCCCATGACTTATTTCTCCCTGGTAGGTAGACAGGCCTTATCAAGCCTATTCTGTAATAGCCGCTGCAAATTACTGCTTGCCCCTGGTAGGTAGACAGGCTTTCCCAAGCCTATTCTGTAATAGTCACAGCAAATTACTTGTTTGTCCCTGGTATGTGGACAGGCCTTCCCAAACCTATTCTGTAATAGCCCCAGCAAATTACTTGCTTCCCCCTGGTAGGTAGACAGGCCTTCCCAAGCCTATTCTGTAATAGTCCCAGCAAATTACTTGCTTGTCCCTGGTAGGTAGACAGGCCTTCCCAAGCCTATTCTGTAATAGTCCCAGCACACTACTTGCTTGCCCCTGGTAGGTAGACAGGCCTTTCCAAACCAATTCTCTTATAGCCCAAGCCAATTCTCGAATAGCCCCAGCAAATTACTTGCTTGCCCCTGGTAGGTAGATAGGCCTTCCCAAGCCTATTCTCTCATCGCCTCAGCCCATGACTTGTTTCTCCCTGGTAGGTAGACAGGCCTTCCCAAGCCTATTCTGTAATAGCCGCTGCAAATTACTTGCTTGCCTCTGATAGGTAGACAAGCCTTCCCAAGCCTATTCTGTAATAGTCCCAGCAAATTACTTGCTTGCCCCTGGTAGGTAGACAGGCCTTCCCAAACCAATTCTCTTATAGCCCAAGCCAATTCTCGAATAGCCACAGCACATTATTTGCTTGCCCCTGGTAGGTAGACAGGCCTTCCCAAGCCTTTTCTCTCATTGCCCCAGCAAATTACTTGCTTGCCCCTGGTCGGCACACAGGCCTCCCAAGCCTATTCTGTAATAGCCCCAGCAAATTACTTGCTTGTCCCAGGTAGGTAGACAGGCCTTCCCAAGCCTTTTCTCTCATAGCCCCTGCACATTACTTGCTTGCCCATGTAGGTAGACAGGCCTTCCCAAACCTATTCTGTAATAGTCCCAGCAAATTACTTCCTTGCCCCAGGTAGGTAGACAGGCCTTCCCAAACCAATTCTCTTATAGCCCATGCCAATTCTCGAATAGCCACAGCACATTATTTGCTTGCCCCTGGTAGGTAGACAGGCCTTCCCAAGCCTTTTCTCTCATCGCCCCAGCAAATTACTTGCTTGCCCCTGGTAGGTAGACACGCCTTCCCAAGCCTATTCTGTAATAGCCCCAGCAAATTACTTGCCTGCCCCTGGTAGGTAGACCAGCCTTCCCAGGCCTTTTCTCTCATAGCCACAGCCCATGACTTACTTGTACCTGGTAGGTAGACAGGCCTTCCCAAGCCTATTCTGTAAAAGCCCCAGCAAATTATTGCTTGCCCCTGGTGGTAGACTGGCCTTCCCAAGCCTTTTCTTTCATAGCCCCTGCAAATTACTTGCTTGCCCCTGGTAGGTTGACAGGCCTTCCCAAGCCTATTCTGTAATAGCCCCAGCAAATTACTTTCTTACCCCTTATAGGTAGACAGGCCTTCCCAAGCCAATTCTCTCATAACCCCAGCAAATTATTTGCTTGCCCCTGGTAGGTAGACAGGCCTTCCCAAGCCTATTCTGTAATAGCCCCTGCAAATTACATGCTTGCCCCAGGTAGGTAGACTGGCCTTCCCAAGCTTTTTCTCTCATAGCCCCTGCAAATTACTTGCTTGCCCCTGGTAGGTAGATAGGCCTTCCAAACCTATTCTCTCATAACAACAGCCCATAATTTACTTTCCCATGGTAGGTAGACAGGCCTTCCCAAGCCTATTCTGTAAAAGCCCCAGCAAATTACTTGCTTGCCCCTGGTAGGTAGACTGGCCTTCCCAAGCCTTTTCTCTCAAAGCCCCAGCAAATTACTTTCTTGCCCCTGGTAGGTAGATAGGCCTTCCCAAGCCTATTCTGTAATAGTCCCAGCAAATTACTTGCTTGTCCCTGGTAGGTAGACAGGCCTTCCCAAACCAATTCTCTTATAGCCCATGCCAATTCTCGAATAGCCCCAGCACATTACTTGCTTGCCCCAGGTAGGTAGACAAGCTTTCCCAAGCCTATTCTGCAATACCCCCAGCAAATTACTTGCTTGCCCCTGGTAGGTAGACAAGCCTTCCCAAGCCTATTCTGTAATTGTCCCAGCAAATCACTTGCTTGCCCCTGGTAGGTAGATAGGCCTTCCCAAGCCTATTCTCTCATCGCCTCAGCCCATGACTTATTTCTCCCTGGTAGGTAGACAGGCCTTCCCAAGCCTATTCTGTAATAGCCGCTGCAAATTACTTGCTTGCCTCTGATAGGTACACAAGCCTTCCCAAGCCTATTCTGTAATAGTCCCAGCAAATTACTTGCTTGCCCCTGGTAGGTAGACAGGCCTTCCCAAACCAATTCTCTTATAGCCCAAGCCAATTCTCGAATAGCCACAGCACATTATTTGCTTGCCCCTGGTAGGTAGACAGGCGTTCCCAAGCCTTTTCTCTCATCGCCCCAGCAAATTACTTGCTTGCCCCTGGTCGGCAGACAGGCCTCCCAAGCCTATTCTGTAATAGCCCCAGCAAATTACTTGCTTGCCCCAGGTAGGTAGACAGGCCTTCCCAAGCCTTTTCTCTCATAGCCCCTGCACATTACTTGCTTGCCCATGTAGGTAGACAGGCCTTCCCAAACCTATTCTGTAATAGTCCCAGCAAATTACTTGCTTGCCCCTGGTAGGTAGAAGGCCTTCCCAAACCAATTCTCTTATAGCCCAAGCCAATTCTCGAATAGCCACAGCACATTATTTGCTTGCCCCTGGTAGGTAGACAGGCCTTCCCAAGCCTTTTCTCTCATCGCCCCAGCAAATTACTTGCTTGCCCCTGGTAGGTAGACACGCCTTCCCAAGCCTATTCTCTCATCGCCTCAGCCCATGACTTATTTCTCCCTGGTAGCTAGTCAGGCCTTCCCAATCCTATTCTGTAATAGCCCCAGCAAATTCCTTGCTTGCCCCTGGTAGGTAGACAGGCCTTCCCAAACCAATTCTCTTATAGCCCAAGCCAATTCTCGAATAGCCACAGCACATTATTTGCTTGCCCCTGGTAGGTAGACAGGCCTTCCCAAGCCTTTTCTCTCATCGCCCCAGCAAATTACTTGCTTGCCCCTGGTAGGTAGACACGCCTTCCCAAGCCTATTCTCTCATCGCCTCAGCCCATGACTTATTTCTCCCTGGTAGCTAGTCAGGCCTTCCCAAGCCTATTCTGTAATAGCCCCAGCAAATTACTTGCTTGCCCCAGGTAGGTAGACAGGCCTTCCCAAGCCTTTTCTCTCATCGCCCCTGCACATTACTTGCTTGCCCCTGGTAGGTAGACAGGCCTTCCCAAACCTATTCTGTAATAGCCCCAGCAAATTCCTTGCTTGCCCCTGGTCCGTAGATAGACAGGCCTTCCCAAACCAATTCTCCTATAGCCCAAGCCAATTCTCGAATAGCCCCAGAACATTACTTGCTTGCCCCTGGTAGGTAGACAGGCCTTCCCAAACCAATTCTCTTATAGCCCAAGCCAATTCTCGAATAGCCACAGCACATTATTTGCTTGCCCCTGGTAGGTAGACAGGCCTTCCCAAGCCTTTTCTCTCATCGCCCCAGCAAATTACTTGCTTGCCCCTGGTAGGTAGACACGCCTTCCCAAGCCTATTCTCTCATCGCCTCAGCCCATGACTTATTTCTCCCTGGTAGCTAGTCAGGCCTTCCCAAGCCTATTCTGTAATAGCCCCATCAAATTACTTGCTTGCCCCAGGTAGGTAGACAGGCCTTCCCAAGCCTTTTCTCTCATCGCCCCTGCACATTACTTGCTTGCCCCTGGTAGGTAGACAGGCCTTCCCAAACCTATTCTGTAATAGCCCCAGCAAATTCCTTGCTTGCCCCTGGTCGGTAGATAGACAGGCCTTCCCAAACCAATTCTCCTATAGCCCAAGCCAATTCTCGAATAGCCCCAGAACATTACTTGCTTGCCCCTGGTAGGTAGACAGGCCTTCCCAAGCCTATTCTGTAATAGCCCCAGCAAATTACTTGTTTGCCCCAGGTAGGTAGACAGGCCTTCCCAAGCCTTTTCTTTCATCGCCCCTGCACATTACTTGCTTGCCACTGGTAGGTAGACAGGCCTTCCCAAACCTATTCTGGAATAGTCCCAGCAAATTACTTGCTTGCCCCTGGTAGGTAGACAGGCTTTCCCAAGCCTATTCTGTAATAGTCCCAGCAAATTACTTGCTTGTTCCTGGTAGGCAGACAGGCCTTCCCAAGCCTATTCTGTAATAGCCCCAGCAAATTACTTGCTTGCCCAAGTATGGTAGGCAGGGCTTCCCAAGCCTATTCTGTAATTGCCCCAGCAAATTACTTGCTTGCCCCTGGTATGTAGACAGGCCTTCCTAAGCCAATTCTCGAATAGCCCCAGCAAATTATTTGCTTGCCCCTGATAGGTAGACTGCCCTTCCCAAGCCTATTCTCTCATTGCTTCAGCCCATGACTTACTTCTCCCTGGTAGGTCCACTGGCCTTCCCGAGCCAATTCTCTTATATCCCAAGCCAATTCTCTAATAGCCCCTGCACATTACTTGCTTGCCCCTGATAGGTAGACAGGCTTTCCCAAGCCTATTCCGTAATAGTCCCAGCAAATTACTTGCTTGTCCCTGTTAGGTAGACAGGCCTTCCCAAACCTATTCTGTAATAGCCCCAGCAAATTACTTGCTTCCCCCTGGTAGGTAGACAGGCCTTCCCAAGCCTATTCTGTAATAGTCCCAGCAAATTACTTGCTTGCCCCTGGTAGGTAGACAGGCCTTCCCAAGCCTATTCTGTAATAGCCCCAGCAAATTACTTGTTTGCCCCAGGTAGGTAGACAGGCCTTCCCAAGCCTTTTCTTTCATCGCCCCTGCACATTACTTGCTTGCCACTGGTAGGTAGACAGGCCTTCCCAAACCTATTCTGGAATAGTCCCAGCAAATTACTTGCTTGCCCCTGGTAGGTAGACAGGCCTTCCCAAGCCTATTCTGTAATAGTCCCAGCAAATTACTTGCTTGCCCCTGGTAGGTAGACAGGCCTTCCCAAGCCAATTCTCTAATAGCCCCTGCACATTACTTGCTTGCCCCTGGTAGGTAGACAGGCTTTCCCAAGCCTATTCTGTAATAGCCGCTGCAAATTACTTGCTTGCCCCTGGTAGGTAGACACGCCTTCCCAAGCCTATTCTCTCATCGCCTCAGCCCATGACTTATTTCTCCCTGGTAGGTAGACAGGCCTTATCAAGCCTATTCTGTAATAGCCGCTGCAAATTACTGCTTGCCCCTGGTAGGTAGACAGGCTTTCCCAAGCCTATTCTGTAATAGTCACAGCAAATTACT
Organism: Corythoichthys intestinalis; assembly: GCF_030265065.1. Classification (NCBI taxonomy): domain Eukaryota; kingdom Metazoa; phylum Chordata; class Actinopteri; order Syngnathiformes; family Syngnathidae; genus Corythoichthys; species Corythoichthys intestinalis. The sequence continues at coordinate 32,465,906 of NC_080407.1, forward strand.
TGTTTGTCCCTGGTATGTGGACAGGCCTTCCCAAACCTATTCTGTAATAGCCCCAGCAAATTACTTGCTTCCCCCTGGTAGGTAGACAGGCCTTCCCAAGCCTATTCTGTAATAGTCCCAGCAAATTACTTGCTTGTCCCTGGTAGGTAGACAGGCCTTCCCAAGCCTATTCTGTAATAGTCCCAGCACACTACTTGCTTGCCCCTGGTAGGTAGACAGGCCTTTCCAAACCAATTCTCTTATAGCCCAAGCCAATTCTCGAATAGCCCCAGCAAATTACTTGCTTGCCCCTGGTAGGTAGATAGGCCTTCCCAAGCCTATTCTCTCATCGCCTCAGCCCATGACTTGTTTCTCCCTGGTAGGTAGACAGGCCTTCCCAAGCCTATTCTGTAATAGCCGCTGCAAATTACTTGCTTGCCTCTGATAGGTAGACAAGCCTTCCCAAGCCTATTCTGTAATAGTCCCAGCAAATTACTTGCTTGCCCCTGGTAGGTAGACAGGCCTTCCCAAACCAATTCTCTTATAGCCCAAGCCAATTCTCGAATAGCCACAGCACATTATTTGCTTGCCCCTGGTAGGTAGACAGGCCTTCCCAAGCCTTTTCTCTCATTGCCCCAGCAAATTACTTGCTTGCCCCTGGTCGGCACACAGGCCTCCCAAGCCTATTCTGTAATAGCCCCAGCAAATTACTTGCTTGTCCCAGGTAGGTAGACAGGCCTTCCCAAGCCTTTTCTCTCATAGCCCCTGCACATTACTTGCTTGCCCATGTAGGTAGACAGGCCTTCCCAAACCTATTCTGTAATAGTCCCAGCAAATTACTTGCTTGCCCCTGGTAGGTAGACAGGCCTTCCCAAACCAATTCTCTTATAGCCCATGCCAATTCTCGAATAGCCACAGCACATTATTTGCTTGCCCCTGGTAGGTAGACAGGCCTTCCCAAGCCTTTTCTCTCATCGCCCCAGCAAATTACTTGCTTGCCCCTGGTAGGTAGACACGCCTTCCCAAGCCTATTCTGTAATAGCCCCAGCAAATTACTTGCCTGCCCCTGGTAGCTAGACCAGCCTTCCCAGGCCTTTTCTCTCATAGCCACAGCCCATGACTTGTACCTGGTAGGTAGACAGGCCTTCCCAAGCCTATTCTGTAAAAGCCCCAGCAAATTATTGCTTGCCCCTGGTGGTAGACTGGCCTTCCCAAGCCTTTTCTTTCATAGCCCCTGCAAATTACTTGCTTGCCCCTGGTAGGTTGACAGGCCTTCCCAAGCCTATTCTGTAATAGCCCCAGCAAATTACTTTCTTACCCCTTATAGGTAGACAGGCCTTCCCAAGCCAATTCTCTCATAACCCCAGCAAATTATTTGCTTGCCCCTGGTAGGTAGACAGGCCTTCCCAAGCCTATTCTGTAATAGCCCCTGCAAATTACATGCTTGCCCCAGGTAGGTAGACTGGCCTTCCCAAGCTTTTTCTCTCATAGCCCCTGCAAATTACTTGCTTGCCCCTGGTAGGTAGATAGGCCTTCCCAAACCTATTCTCTCATAACAACAGCCCATAATTTAATTTCCCATGGTAGGTAGACAGGCCTTCCCAAGCCTATTCTGTAAAAGCCCCAGCAAATTACTTGCTTGCCCCTGGTAGGTAGACTGGCCTTCCAAAGCCTTTTCTCTCAAAGCCCCAGCAAATTACTTTCTTGCCCCTGGTAGGTAGATAGGCCTTCCCAAGCCTATTCTGTAATAGTCCCAGCAAATTACTTGCTTGTCCCTGGTAGGTAGACAGGCCTTCCCAAACCAATTCTCTTATAGCCCATGCCAATTCTCGAATAGCCCCAGCACATTACTTGCTTGCCCCAGGTAGGTAGACAAGCTTTCCCAAGCCTATTCTGCAATACCCCCAGCAAATTACTTGCTTGCCCCTGGTAGGTAGACAAGCCTTCCCAAGCCTATTCTGTAATTGTCCCAGCAAATCACTTGCTTGCCCCTGGTAGGTAGATAGGCCTTCCCAAGCCTATTCTCTCATCGCCTCAGCCCATGACTTATTTCTCCCTGGTAGGTAGACAGGCCTTCCCAAGCCTATTCTGTAATAGCCGCTGCAAATTACTTGCTTGCCTCTGATAGGTACACAAGCCTTCCCAAGCCTATTCTGTAATAGTCCCAGCAAATTACTTGCTTGCCCCTGGTAGGTAGAAGGCCTTCCCAAACCAATTCTCTTAAAGCCCAAGCCAATTCTCGAATAGCCACAGCACATTATTTGCTTGCCCCTGGTAGGTAGACAGGCCTTCCCAAGCCTTTTCTCTCATCGCCCCAGCAAATTACTTGCTTGCCCCTGGTAGGTAGACACGCCTTCCCAAGCCTATTCTCTCATCGCCTCAGCCCATGACTTATTTCTCCCTGGTAGCTAGTCAGGCCTTCCCAATCCTATTCTGTAATAGCCCCAGCAAATTCCTTGCTTGCCCCTGGTAGGTAGACAGGCCTTCCCAAACCAATTCTCTTATAGCCCAAGCCAATTCTCGAATAGCCACAGCACATTATTTGCTTGCCCCTGGTAGGTAGACAGGCCTTCCCAAGCCTTTTCTCTCATCGCCCCAGCAAATTACTTGCTTGCCCCTGGTAGGTAGACACGCCTTCCCAAGCCTATTCTCTCATCGCCTCAGCCCATGACTTATTTCTCCCTGGTAGCTAGTCAGGCCTTCCCAAGCCTATTCTGTAATAGCCCCAGCAAATTACTTGCTTGCCCCAGGTAGGTAGACAGGCCTTCCCAAGCCTTTTCTCTCATCGCCCCTGCACATTACTTGCTTGCCCCTGGTAGGTAGACAGGCCTTCCCAAACCTATTCTGTAATAGCCCCAGCAAATTCCTTGCTTGCCCCTGGTCGGTAGATAGACAGGCCTTCCCAAACCAATTCTCCTATAGCCCAAGCCAATTCTCGAATAGCCCCAGAACATTACTTGCTTGCCCCTGGTAGGTAGACAGGCCTTCCCAAACCAATTCTCTTATAGCCCAAGCCAATTCTCGAATAGCCACAGCACATTATTTGCTTGCCCCTGGTAGGTAGACAGGCCTTCCCAAGCCTTTTCTCTCATCGCCCCAGCAAATTACTTGCTTGCCCCTGGTAGGTAGACACGCCTTCCCAAGCCTATTCTCTCATCGCCTCAGCCCATGACTTATTTCTCCCTGGTAGCTAGTCAGGCCTTCCCAAGCCTATTCTGTAATAGCCCCAGCAAATTACTTGCTTGCCCCAGGTAGGTAGACAGGCCTTCCCAAGCCTTTTCTCTCATCGCCCCTGCACATTACTTGCTTGCCCCTGGTAGGTAGACAGGCCTTCCCAAACCTATTCTGTAATAGCCCCAGCAAATTCCTTGCTTGCCCCTGGTCGGTAGATAGACAGGCCTTCCCAAACCAATTCTCCTATAGCCCAAGCCAATTCTCGAATAGCCCCAGAACATTACTTGCTTGCCCCTGGTAGGTAGACAGGCCTTCCCAAGCCTATTCTGTAATAGCCCCAGCAAATTACTTGTTTGCCCCAGGTAGGTAGACAGGCCTTCCCAAGCCTTTTCTTTCATCGCCCCTGCACATTACTTGCTTGCCACTGGTAGGTAGACAGGCCTTCCCAAACCTATTCTGGAATAGTCCCAGCAAATTACTTGCTTGCCCCTGGTAGGTAGACAGGCTTTCCCAAGCCTATTCTGTAATAGTCCCAGCAAATTACTTGCTTGTTCCTGGTAGGCAGACAGGCCTTCCCAAGCCTATTCTGTAATAGCCCCAGTAAATTACTTGCTTGCCCAAGTATGGTAGGCAGGGCTTCCCAAGCCTATTCTGTAATTGCCCCAGCAAATTACTTGCTTGCCCCTGGTATGTAGACAGGCCTTCCTAAGCCAATTCTCGAATAGCCCCAGCAAATTATTTGCTTGCCCCTGATAGGTAGACTGCCCTTCCCAAGCCTATTCTCTCATTGCTTCAGCCCATGACTTACTTCTCCCTGGTAGGTCCACTGGCCTTCCCGAGCCAATTCTCTTATATCCCAAGCCAATTCTCTAATAGCCCCTGCACATTACTTGCTTGCCCCTGATAGGTAGACAGGCTTTCCCAAGCCTATTCCGTAATAGTCCCAGCAAATTACTTGCTTGTCCCTGTTAGGTAGACAGGCCTTCCCAAACCTATTCTGTAATAGCCCCAGCAAATTACTTGCTTCCCCCCGGTAGGTAGACAGGCCTTCCCAAGCCTATTCTGTAATAGTCCCAGCAAATTACTTGCTTGCCCCTGGTAGGTAGACAGGCCTTCCCAAGCCTATTCTGTAATAGCCCCAGCAAATTACTTGTTTGCCCCAGGTAGGTAGACAGGCCTTCCCAAGCCTTTTCTTTCATCGCCCCTGCACATTACTTGCTTGCCACTGGTAGGTAGACAGGCCTTCCCAAACCTATTCTGGAATAGTCCCAGCAAATTACTTGCTTGCCCCTGGTAGGTAGACAGGCCTTCCCAAGCCTATTCTGTAATAGTCCCAGCAAATTACTTGCTTGCCCCTGGTAGGTAGACAGGCCTTCCCAAGCCAATTCTCTAATAGCCCCTGCACATTACTTGCTTGCCCCTGGTAGGTAGACAGGCTTTCCCAAGCCTATTCTGTAATAGCCGCTGCAAATTACTTGCTTGCCCCTGGTAGGTAGACACGCCTTCCCAAGCCTATTCTCTCATCGCCTCAGCCAATGACTTATTTCTCCCTGGTAGGTAGACAGGCCTTATCAAGCCTATTCTGTAATAGCCGCTGCAAATTACTGCTTGCCCCTGGTAGGTAGACAGGCTTTCCCAAGCCTATTCTGTAATAGTCACAGCAAATTACTTGTTTGTCCCTGGTATGTGGACAGGCCTTCCCAAACCTATTCTGTAATAGCCCCAGCAAATTACTTGCTTCCCCCTGGTAGGTAGACAGGCCTTCCCAAGCCTATTCTGTAATAGTCCCAGCAAATTACTTGCTTGTCCCTGGTAGGTAGACAGGCCTTCCCAAGCCTATTCTGTAATAGTCCCAGCAAACTACTTGCTTGCCCCTGGTAGGTAGACAGGCCTTTCCAAACCAATTCTCTTATAGCCCAAGCCAATTCTCGAATAGCCCCAGCAAATTACTTGCTTGCCCCTGGTAGGTAGATAGGCCTTCCCAAGCCTATTTTCTCATCGCCTCAGCCCATGACTTATTTCTCCCTGGTAGTTAGACAGGCCTTCCCAAGCCTATTCTGTAATAGTCCCAGCAAATTACTTGCTTGCCCCTGGTAGGTAGACAGGCCTTCCCAAACCAATTCTGTAATAGCCCCAGCAAATTACTTGCTTCCCCCTGGTAGGTAGACAGGCCTTATCAAGCCTATTCTGTAATAGCCGCTGCAAATTACTGCTTGCCCCTGGTAGGTAGACAGGCTTTCCCAAGCCTATTCTGTAATAGTCACAGCAAATTACTTGTTTGTCCCTGGTATGTGGACAGGCCTTCCCAAACCTATTCTGTAATAGCCCCAGCAAATTACTTGCTTCCCCCTGGTAGGTAGACAGGCCTTCCCAAGCCTATTCTGTAATAGTCCCAGCAAATTACTTGCTTGTCCCTGGTAGGTAGACAGGCCTTCCCAAGCCTATTCTGTAATAGTCCCAGCAAATTACTTGCTTGCCCCTGGTAGGTAGACAGGCCTTTCCAAACCAATTCTCTTATAGCCCAAGCCAATTCTCGAATAGCCCCAGCAAATTACTTGCTTGCCCCTGGTAGGTAGATAGGCCTTCCCAAGCCTATTTTCTCATCGCCTCAGCCCATGACTTATTTCTCCCTGGTAGTTAGACAGGCCTTCCCAAGCCTATTCTGTAATAGTCCCAGCAAATTACTTGCTTGCCCCTGGTCGGTAGACAGGCCTTCCCAAACCAATTCTCCTATAGCCCAAGCCAATTCTCGAATAGCCCTAGAACATTACTTGCTTGCCCCAGGTAGGTAGACAGGCCTTCCCAAGCCTTTTCTCTCATAGCCCCTGCACATTACTTGCTTGCCCATGGTAGGTAGAAAGGCCTTCCCAAGCCTATTCTGTAATAGCCCCAGCAAATTACTTGCTTGCCCCAGGTAGGTAGACAGGCCTTCCCAAGCCTTTTCTCTCATAGCCCCTGCACATTACTTGCTTGCCCATGGTAGGTAGAAAGGCCTTCCCAAACCTATTCTGTAATAGTCCCAGCAAATTATTTGCTTGCCCCTGGTAGGTAGACAGGCTTTCCCAAGCCTATTCTGTAATAGTCCCAGCAAATTACTTGCTTGCCCCTGGTAGGTAGACAGGGCTTCCCAAGCCTATTCTGTAATAGTCCCAGCAAATTACTTGCTTGCCCCTGGTAGGTAGATAGGCCTTCCCAAACCAATTCTCTTATAGCCCAAGCCAATTCTCGAATAGCCCCAGCAAATTATTTGCTTGCCCCTGGTAGGTAGACAGGCCTTCCCAAGCCAATTCTCGAATAGCCCCGGCACATTATTTGCTTGCCCCTGGTAGGTAAACAGGCCTTCCAAAGCCATTTCTCTAATAGCCCCTGCACATTACTTGCTTGCCCCTGATAGGTAGACAGGCTTTCCCAAGCCTATTCTGTAATAGTCCCAGCAAATTACTTGCTTGCCCCTGATAGGTAGATAGGCCTTCCCAAGCCTATTCTCTCATCGCCTCAGCCCATGACTTATTTCTCCCTGGTACGTAGACAGGTCTTCCCAAGCCTATTCTGTAATAGTCCCAGCAAATTACTTGCTTGCCCCTGGTAGGTAGACAGGCCTTCCCAAACCAATTCTCTTATAGCCCAAGCCAATTCTCGAATAGCTCCAGCATATTATTTGCTTGCCCCTGGTAGGTAGACAGGCCTTCCCAAGCCAATTCTCTAATAGCCCCTGCACTTTACTTGCTTGCCCCTGTTAGTTAGACAGGCTTTCCCAAGCCTATTCTGTAATAGTCCCAGCAAATTACTTGCTTGCCCCTGGTAGGTAGATAGGCCTTCCCAAGCCTATTCTGTAATAGTCCCAGCAAATTACTTGCTTGTCCCTGGTAGGTAGACAGGCCTTCCCAAACCAATTCTCTTATAGCCCATGCCAATTCTCGAATAGCCCCAGCACATTACTTGCTTGCCCCAGGTAGGTAGACAAGCTTTCCCAAGCCTATTCTGCAATACCCCCAGCAAATTACTTGCTTGCCCCTGGTAGGTAGACAAGCCTTCCCAAGCCTATTCTGTAATTGTCCCAGCAAATCACTTGCTTGCCCCTGGTAGGTAGATAGGCCTTCCCAAGCCTATTCTCTCATCGCCTCAGCCCATGACTTATTTCTCCCTGGTAGGTAGACAGGCCTTCCCAAGCCTATTCTGTAATAGCCGCTGCAAATTACTTGCTTGCCTCTGATAGGTAGACAAGCCTTCCCAAGCCTATTCTGTAATAGTCCCAGCAAATTACTTGCTTGCCCCTGGTAGGTAGACAGGCCTTCCCAAACCAATTCTCTTATAGCCCAAGCCAATTCTCGAATAGCCACAGCACATTATTTGCTTGCCCCTGGTAGGTAGACAGGCCTTCCCAAGCCTTTTCTCTCATCGCCCCAGCAAATTACTTGCTTGCCCCTGGTCGGCACACAGGCCTCCCAAGCCTATTCTGTAATAGCCCCAGCAAATTACTTGCTTGCCCCAGGTAGGTAGACAGGCCTTCCCAAGCCTTTTCTCTCATAGCCCCTGCACATTACTTGCTTGCCCATGTAGGTAGACAGGCCTTCCCAAACCTATTCTGTAATAGTCCCAGCAAATTACTTGCTTGCCCCTGGTAGGTAGACAGGCCTTCCCAAACCAATTCTCTTATAGCCCATGCCAATTCTCGAATAGCCACAGCACATTATTTGCTTGCCCCTGGTAGGTAGACAGGCCTTCCCAAGCCTTTTCTCTCATCGCCCCTGCAAATTACTTGCTTGCCCCTGGTAGGTAGACACGCCTTCCCAAGCCTATTCTGTAATAGCCCCAGCAAATTACTTGCCTGCCCCTGGTAGGTAGACCAGCATTCCCAGGCCTTTTCTCTCATAGCCACAGCCCATGACTTACTTGTACCTGGTAGTTAGACAGGCCTTCCCAAGCCTATTCTGTAAAAGCCCCAGCAAATTATTGCTTGCCCCAGGTGGTAGACTGGCCTTCCCAAGCCTTTTCTTTCATAGCCCCTGCAAATTACTTGCTTGCCCCTGGTAGGTAGATAGGCCTTCCCAAACCTATTCTCTCATAACAACAGCCCATGATTTACTTTCCCATGGTAGGTAGACAGGCCTTCCCAAGCCTATTCTGTAATAGCCCCAAAAAATTACTTGCTTGCTCCTGGTAGGTAGACAGCCTGGTAGGTAGACAGGCCTTCCCAAGCCTATTCTGTAATAGCCCCAGCAAATTACTTGTTTGCCCCAGGTAGGTAGACAGGCCTTCCCAAGCCTTTTCTTTCATCGCCCCTGCACATTACTTGCTTGCCCCTGGTAGGTAGACAGGCCTTCCCAAACCTATTCTGGAATAGTCCCAGCAAATTACTTGCTTGCCCCTGGTAGGTAGACAGGCTTTCCCAAGCCTATTCTGTAATAGTCCCAGCAAATTACTTGCTTGTTCCTGGTAGGCAGACAGGCCTTCCCAAGCCTATTCTGTAATAGCCCCAGCAAATTACTTGCTTGCCCAAGTATGGTAGGCAGGGCTTCCCAAGCCTATTCTGTAATTGCCCCAGCAAATTACTTGCTTGCCCCTGGTATGTAGACAGGCCTTCCTAAGCCAATTCTCGAATAGCCCCAGCAAATTATTTGCTTGCCCCTGATAGGTAGACTGCCCTTCCCAAGCCTATTCTCTCATTGCTTCAGCCCATGACTTACTTCTCCCTGGTAGGTCCACTGGCCTTCCCGAGCCAATTCTCTTATATCCCAAGCCAATTCTCTAATAGCCCCTGCACATTACTTGCTTGCCCCTGATAGGTAGACAGGCTTTCCCAAGCCTATTCCGTAATAGTCCCAGCAAATTACTTGCTTGTCCCTGTTAGGTAGACAGGCCTTCCCAAGCCTATTCTGTAATAGTCCCAGCAAATTACTTGCTTGCCCCTGGTAGGTAGACAGGCCTTCCCAAGCCAATTCTCTAATAGCCCCTGCACATTACTTGCTTGCCCCTGGTAGGTAGACAGGCTTTCCCAAGCCTATTCTGTAATAGCCGCTGCAAATTACTTGCTTGCCCCTGGTAGGTAGACACGCCTTCCCAAGCCTATTCTCTCATCGCCTCAGCCCATGACTTATTTCTCCCTGGTAGGTAGACAGGCCTTATCAAGCCTATTCTGTAATAGCCGCTGCAAATTACTGCTTGCCCCTGGTAGGTAGACAGGCTTTCCCAAGCCTATTCTGTAATAGTCACAGCAAATTACTTGTTTGTCCCTGGTATGTGGACAGGCCTTCCCAAACCTATTCTGTAATAGCCCCAGCAAATTACTTGCTTCCCCCTGGTAGGTAGACAGGCCTTCCCAAGCCTATTCTGTAATAGTCCCAGCAAATTACTTGCTTGTCCCTGGTAGGTAGACAGGCCTTCCCAAGCCTATTCTGTAATAGTCCCAGCAAATTACTTGCTTGCCCCTGGTAGGTAGACAGGCCTTTCCAAACCAATTCTCTTATAGCCCAAGCCAATTCTCGAATAGCCCCAGCAAATTAATTGCTTGCCCCTGGTAGGTAGATAGGCCTTCCCAAGCCTATTTTCTCATCGCCTCAGCCCATGACTTATTTCTCCCTGGTAGTTAGACAGGCCTTCCCAAGCCTATTCTGTAATAGTCCCAGCAAATTACTTGCTTGCCCCTGGTCGGTAGACAGGCCTTCCCAAACCAATTCTCCTATAGCCCAAGCCAATTCTCGAATAGCCCCAGAACATTACTTGCTTGCCCCTGGTAGGTAGACAGGCCTTCCCAAGCCTATTCTGTAATAGCCCCAGCAAATTACTTGCTTGCCCCAGGTAGGTAGACAGGCCTTCCCAAGCCTTTTCTCTCATAGCCCCTGCACATTACTTGCTTGCCCATGGTAGGTAGAAAGGCCTTCCCAAACCTATTCTGTAATAGTCCCAGCAAATTATTTGCTTGCCCCTGGTAGGTAGACAGGCTTTCCCAAGCCTATTCTGTAATAGTCCCAGCAAATTACTTGCTTGCCCCTGGTAGGTAGACAGGGCTTCCCAAGCCTATTCTGTAATAGTCCCAGCAAATTACTTGCTTGCCCCTGGTAGGTAGATAGGCCTTCCCAAACCAATTCTCTTATAGCCCAAGCCAATTCTCGAATAGCCCCAGCAAATTATTTGCTTGCCCCTGGTAGGTAGACAGGCCTTCCCAAGCCAATTCTCGAATAGCCCCGGCACATTATTTGCTTGCCCCTGGTAGGTAAACAGGCCTTCCAAAGCCATTTCTCTAATAGCCCCTGCACATTACTTGCTTGCCCCTGATAGGTAGACAGGCTTTCCCAAGCCTATTCTGTAATAGTCCCAGCAAATTACTTGCTTGCCCCTGATAGGTAGATAGGCCTTCCCAAGCCTATTCTCTCATCGCCTCAGCCCATGACTTATTTCTCCCTGGTACGTAGACAGGTCTTCCCAAGCCTATTCTGTAATAGTCCCAGCAAATTACTTGCTTGCCCCTGGTAGGTAGACAGGCCTTCCCAAACCAATTCTCTTATAGCCCAAGCCAATTCTCGAATAGCTCCAGCATATTATTTGCTTGCCCCTGGTAGGTAGACAGGCCTTCCCAAGCCAATTCTCTAATAGCCCCTGCACTTTACTTGCTTGCCCCTGGTAGTTAGACAGGCTTTCCCAAGCCTATTCTGTAATAGTCCCAGCAAATTACTTGCTTGCCCCTGGTAGGTAGATAGGCCTTCCCAAGCCTATTCTGTAATAGTCCCAGCAAATTACTTGCTTGTCCCTGGTAGGTAGACAGGCCTTCCCAAACCAATTCTCTTATAGCCCATGCCAATTCTCGAATAGCCCCAGCACATTACTTGCTTGCCCCAGGTAGGTAGACAAGCTTTCCCAAGCCTATTCTGCAATACCCCCAGCAAATTACTTGCTTGCCCCTGGTAGGTAGACAAGCCTTCCCAAGCCTATTCTGTAATTGTCCCAGCAAATCACTTGCTTGCCCCTGGTAGGTAGATAGGCCTTCCCAAGCCTATTCTCTCATCGCCTCAGCCCATGACTTGTTTCTCCCTGGTAGGTAGACAGGCCTTCCCAAGCCTATTCTGTAATAGCCCCTGCAAATTACATGCTTGCCCCAGGTAGGTAGACTGGCCTTCCCAAGCTTTTTCTCTCATAGCCCCTGCAAATTACTTGCTTGCCCCTGGTAGGTAGATAGGCCTTCCCAAACCTATTCTCTCATAACAACAGCCCATAATTTACTTTCCCATGGTAGGTAGACAGGCCTTCCCAAGCCTATTCTGTAAAAGCCCCAGCAAATTACTTGCTTGCCCCTGGTAGGTAGACTGGCCTTCCCAAGCCTTTTCTCTCAAAGCCCCAGCAAATTACTTTCTTGCCCCTGGTAGGTAGATAGGCCTTCCCAAGCCTATTCTGTAATAGTCCCAGCAAATTACTTGCTTGTCCCTGGTAGGTAGACAGGCCTTCCCAAACCAATTCTCTTATAGCCCATGCCAATTCTCGAATAGCCCCAGCACATTACTTGCTTGCCCCAGGTAGGTAGACAAGCTTTCCCAAGCCTATTCTGCAATACCCCCAGCAAATTACTTGCTTGCCCCTGGTAGGTAGACAAGCCTTCCCAAGCCTATTCTGTAATTGTCCCAGCAAATCACTTGCTTGCCCCTGGTAGGTAGATAGGCCTTCCCAAGCCTATTCTCTCATCGCCTCAGCCCATGACTTATTTCTCCCTGGTAGGTAGACAGGCCTTCCCAAGCCTATTCTGTAATAGCCGCTGCAAATTACTTGCTTGCCTCTGATAGGTAGACAAGCCTTCCCAAGCCTATTCTGTAATAGTCCCAGCAAATTACTTGCTTGCCCCTGGTAGGTAGACAGGCCTTCCCAAACCAATTCTCTTATAGCCCAAGCCAATTCTCGAATAGCCACAGCACATTATTTGCTTGCCCCTGGTAGGTAGACAGGCCTTCCCAAGCCTTTTCTCTCATCGCCCCAGCAAATTACTTGCTTGCCCCTGGTCGGCACACAGGCCTCCCAAGCCTATTCTGTAATAGCCCCAGCAAATTACTTGCTTGCCCCAGGTAGGTAGACAGGCCTTCCCAAGCCTTTTCTCTCATAGCCCCTGCACATTACTTGCTTGCCCATGTAGGTAGACAGGCCTTCCCAAACCTATTCTGTAATAGTCCCAGCAAATTACTTGCTTGCCCCTGGTAGGTAGACAGGCCTTCCCAAACCAATTCTCTTATAGCCCATGCCAATTCTCGAATAGCCACAGCACATTATTTGCTTGCCCCTGGTAGGTAGACAGGCCTTCCCAAGCCTTTTCTCTCATCGCCCCTGCAAATTACTTGCTTGCCCCTGGTAGGTAGACACGCCTTCCCAAGCCTATTCTGTAATAGCCCCAGCAAATTACTTGCCTGCCCCTGGTAGGTAGACCAGCATTCCCAGGCCTTTTCTCTCATAGCCACAGCCCATGACTTACTTGTACCTGGTAGTTAGACAGGCCTTCCCAAGCCTATTCTGTAAAAGCCCCAGCAAATTATTGCTTGCCCCTGGTGGTAGACTGGCCTTCCCAAGCCTTTTCTTTCATAGCCCCTGCAAATTACTTGCTTGCCCCTGGTAGGTAGATAGGCCTTCCCAAACCTATTCTCTCATAACAACAGCCCATGATTTACTTTCCCATGGTAGGTAGACAGGCCTTCCCAAGCCTATTCTGTAATAGCCCCAAAAAATTACTTGCTTGCTCCTGGTAGGTAGACAGCCTGGTAGGTAGACAGGCCTTCCCAAGCCTATTCTGTAATAGCCCCAGCAAATTACTTGTTTGCCCCAGGTAGGTAGACAGGCCTTCCCAAGCCTTTTCTTTCATCGCCCCTGCACATTACTTGCTTGCCCCTGGTAGGTAGACAGGCCTTCCCAAACCTATTCTGGAATAGTCCCAGCAAATTACTTGCTTGCCCCTGGTAGGTAGACAGGCTTTCCCAAGCCTATTCTGGAATAGTCCCAGCAAATTACTTGCTTGCCCCTGGTAGGTAGACACGCCTTCCCAAGCCTATTCTCTCATCGCCTCAGCCCATGACTTATTTCTCCCTGGTAGCTAGTCAGGCCTTCCCAATCCTATTCTGTAATAGCCCCAGCAAATTCCTTGCTTGCCCCTGGTAGGTAGACAGGCCTTCCCAAACCAATTCTCTTATAGCCCAAGCCAATTCTCGAATAGCCACAGCACATTATTTTCTTGCCCCTGGTAGGTAGACAGGCCTTCCCAAGCCTTTTCTCTCATCGCCCCAGCAAATTACTTGCTTGCCCCTGGTAGGTAGACACGCCTTCCCAAGCCTATTCTCTCATCGCCTCAGCCCATGACTTATTTCTCCCTGGTAGCTAGTCAGGCCTTCCCAAGCCTATTCTGTAATAGCCCCAGCAAATTACTTGCTTGCCCCAGGTAGGTAGACAGGCCTTCCCAAGCCTTTTCTCTCATCGCCCCTGCACATTACTTGCTTGCCCCTGGTAGGTAGACAGGCCTTCCCAAACCTATTCTGTAATAGCCCCAGCAAATTCCTTGCTTGCCCCTGGTCGGTAGATAGACAGGCCTTCCCAAACCAATTCTCCTATAGCCCAAGCCAATTCTCGAATAGCCCCAGAACATTACTTGCTTGCCCCTGGTAGGTAGACAGGCCTTCCCAAACCAATTCTCTTATAGCCCAAGCCAATTCTCGAATAGCCACAGCACATTATTTGCTTGCCCCTGGTAGGTAGACAGGCCTTCCCAAGCCTTTTCTCTCATCGCCCCAGCAAATTACTTGCTTGCCCCTGGTAGGTAGACACGCCTTCCCAAGCCTATTCTCTCATCGCCTCAGCCCATGACTTATTTCTCCCTGGTAGCTAGTCAGGCCTTCCCAAGCCTATTCTGTAATAGCCCCAGCAAATTACTTGCTTGCCCCAGGTAGGTAGACAGGCCTTCCCAAGCCTTTTCTCTCATCGCCCCTGCACATTACTTGCTTGCCCCTGGTAGGTAGACAGGCCTTCCCAAACCTATTCTGTAATAGCCCCAGCAAATTCCTTGCTTGCCCCTGGTCGGTAGTTAGACAGGCCTTCCCAAACCAATTCTCCTATAGCCCAAGCCAATTCTCGAATAGCCCCAGAACATTACTTGCTTGCCCCTGGTAGGTAGACAGGCCTTCCCAAGCCTATTCTGTAATAGCCCCAGCAAATTACTTGTTTGCCCCAGGTAGGTAGACAGGCCTTCCCAAGCCTTTTCTTTCATCGCCCCTGCACATTACTTGCTTGCCCCTGGTAGGTAGACAGGCCTTCCCAAACCTATTCTGGAATAGTCCCAGCAAATTACTTGCTTGCCCCTGGTAGGTAGACAGGCTTTCCCAAGCCTATTCTGTAATAGTCCCAGCAAATTACTTGCTTGTTCCTGGTAGGCAGACAGGCCTTCCCAAGCCTATTCTGTAATAGCCCCAGCAAATTACTTGCTTGCCCAAGTATGGTAGGCAGGGCTTCCCAAGCCTATTCTGTAATTGCCCCAGCAAATTACTTGCTTGCCCCTGGTATGTAGACAGGCCTTCCTAAGCCAATTCTCGAATAGCCCCAGCAAATTATTTGCTTGCCCCTGATAGGTAGAATGCCCTTCCCAAGCCTATTCTCTCATTGCTTCAGCCCATGACTTACTTCTCCCTGGTAGGTCCACTGGCCTTCCCGAGCCAATTCTCTTATATCCCAAGCCAATTCTCTAATAGCCCCTGCACATTACTTGCTTGCCCCTGATAGGTAGACAGGCTTTCCCAAGCCTATTCCGTAATAGTCCCAGCAAATTACTTGCTTGTCCCTGTTAGGTAGACAGGCCTTCCCAAGCCTATTCTGTAATAGTCCCAGCAAATTACTTGCTTGCCCCTGGTAGGTAGACAGGCCTTCCCAAGCCAATTCTCTAATAGCCCCTGCACATTACTTGCTTGCCCCTGGTAGGTAGACAGGCTTTCCCAAGCCTATTCTGTAATAGCCGCTGCAAATTACTTGCTTGCCCCTGGTAGGTAGACACGCCTTCCCAAGCCTATTCTCTCATCGCCTCAGCCCATGACTTATTTCTCCCTGGTAGGTAGACAGGCCTTATCAAGCCTATTCTGTAATAGCCGCTGCAAATTACTGCTTGCCCCTGGTAGGTAGACAGGCTTTCCCAAGCCTATTCTGTAATAGTCACAGCAAATTACTTGTTTGTCCCTGGTATGTGGACAGGCCTTCCCAAACCTATTCTGTAATAGCCCCAGCAAATTACTTGCTTCCCCCTGGTAGGTAGACAGGCCTTCCCAAGCCTATTCTGTAATAGTCCCAGCAAATTACTTGCTTGTCCCTGGTAGGTAGACAGGCCTTCCCAAGCCTATTCTGTAATAGTCCCAGCAAATTACTTGCTTGCCCCTGGTAGGTAGACAGGCCTTTCCAAACCAATTCTCTTATAGCCCAAGCCAATTCTCGAATAGCCCCAGCAAATTAATTGCTTGCCCCTGGTAGGTAGATAGGCCTTCCCAAGCCTATTTTCTCATCGCCTCAGCCCATGACTTATTTCTCCCTGGTAGTTAGACAGGCCTTCCCAAGCCTATTCTGTAATAGTCCCAGCAAATTACTTGCTTGCCCCTGGTCGGTAGACAGGCCTTCCCAAACCAATTCTCCTATAGCCCAAGCCAATTCTCGAATAGCCCCAGAACATTACTTGCTTGCCCCTGGTAGGTAGACAGGCCTTCCCAAGCCTATTCTGTAATAGCCCCAGCAAATTACTTGCTTGCCCCAGGTAGGTAGACAGGCCTTCCCAAGCCTTTTCTCTCATAGCCCCTGCACATTACTTGCTTGCCCATGGTAGGTAGAAAGGCCTTCCCAAACCTATTCTGTAATAGTCCCAGCAAATTATTTGCTTGCCCCTGGTAGGTAGACAGGCTTTCCCAAGCCTATTCTGTAATAGTCCCAGCAAATTACTTGCTTGCCCCTGGTAGGTAGACAGGGCTTCCCAAGCCTATTCTGTAATAGTCCCAGCAAATTACTTGCTTGCCCCTGGTAGGTAGATAGGCCTTCCCAAACCAATTCTCTTATAGCCCAAGCCAATTCTCGAATAGCCCCAGCAAATTATTTGCTTGCCCCTGGTAGGTAGACAGGCCTTCCCAAGCCAATTCTCGAATAGCCCCGGCACATTATTTGCTTGCCCCTGGTAGGTAAACAGGCCTTCCAAAGCCATTTCTCTAATAGCCCCTGCACATTACTTGCTTGCCCCTGATAGGTAGACAGGCTTTCCCAAGCCTATTCTGTAATAGTCCCAGCAAATTACTTGCTTGCCCCTGATAGGTAGATAGGCCTTCCCAAGCCTATTCTCTCATCGCCTCAGCCCATGACTTATTTCTCCCTGGTACGTAGACAGGTCTTCCCAAGCCTATTCTGTAATAGTCCCAGCAAATTACTTGCTTGCCCCTGGTAGGTAGACAGGCCTTCCCAAACCAATTCTCTTATAGCCCAAGCCAATTCTCGAATAGCTCCAGCATATTATTTGCTTGCCCCTGGTAGGTAGACAGGCCTTCCCAAGCCAATTCTCTAATAGCCCCTGCACTTTACTTGCTTGCCCCTGGTAGTTAGACAGGCTTTCCCAAGCCTATTCTGTAATAGTCCCAGCAAATTACTTGCTTGCCCCTGGTAGGTAGATAGGCCTTCCCAAGCCTATTCTGTAATAGTCCCAGCAAATTACTTGCTTGTCCCTGGTAGGTAGACAGGCCTTCCCAAACCAATTCTCTTATAGCCCATGCCAATTCTCGAATAGCCCCAGCACATTACTTGCTTGCCCCAGGTAGGTAGACAAGCTTTCCCAAGCCTATTCTGCAATACCCCCAGCAAATTACTTGCTTGCCCCTGGTAGGTAGACAAGCCTTCCCAAGCCTATTCTGTAATTGTCCCAGCAAATCACTTGCTTGCCCCTGGTAGGTAGATAGGCCTTCCCAAGCCTATTCTCTCATCGCCTCAGCCCATGACTTGTTTCTCCCTGGTAGGTAGACAGGCCTTCCCAAGCCTATTCTGTAATAGCCCCTGCAAATTACATGCTTGCCCCAGGTAGGTAGACTGGCCTTCCCAAGCTTTTTCTCTCATAGCCCCTGCAAATTACTTGCTTGCCCCTGGTAGGTAGATAGGCCTTCCCAAACCTATTCTCTCATAACAACAGCCCATAATTTACTTTCCCATGGTAGGTAGACAGGCCTTCCCAAGCCTATTCTGTAAAAGCCCCAGCAAATTACTTGCTTGCCCCTGGTAGGTAGACTGGCCTTCCCAAGCCTTTTCTCTCAAAGCCCCAGCAAATTACTTTCTTGCCCCTGGTAGGTAGATAGGCCTTCCCAAGCCTATTCTGTAATAGTCCCAGCAAATTACTTGCTTGTCCCTGGTAGGTAGACAGGCCTTCCCAAACCAATTCTCTTATAGCCCATGCCAATTCTCGAATAGCCCCAGCACATTACTTGCTTGCCCCAGGTAGGTAGACAAGCTTTCCCAAGCCTATTCTGCAATACCCCCAGCAAATTACTTGCTTGCCCCTGGTAGGTAGACAAGCCTTCCCAAGCCTATTCTGTAATTGTCCCAGCAAATCACTTGCTTGCCCCTGGTAGGTAGATAGGCCTTCCCAAGCCTATTCTCTCATCGCCTCAGCCCATGACTTATTTCTCCCTGGTAGGTAGACAGGCCTTCCCAAGCCTATTCTGTAATAGCCGCTGCAAATTACTTGCTTGCCTCTGATAGGTAGACAAGCCTTCCCAAGCCTATTCTGTAATAGTCCCAGCAAATTACTTGCTTGCCCCTGGTAGGTAGACAGGCCTTCCCAAACCAATTCTCTTATAGCCCAAGCCAATTCTCGAATAGCCACAGCACATTATTTGCTTGCCCCTGGTAGGTAGACAGGCCTTCCCAAGCCTTTTCTCTCATCGCCCCAGCAAATTACTTGCTTGCCCCTGGTCGGCACACAGGCCTCCCAAGCCTATTCTGTAATAGCCCCAGCAAATTACTTGCTTGCCCCAGGTAGGTAGACAGGCCTTCCCAAGCCTTTTCTCTCATAGCCCCTGCACATTACTTGCTTGCCCATGTAGGTAGACAGGCCTTCCCAAACCTATTCTGTAATAGTCCCAGCAAATTACTTGCTTGCCCCTGGTAGGTAGACAGGCCTTCCCAAACCAATTCTCTTATAGCCCATGCCAATTCTCGAATAGCCACAGCACATTATTTGCTTGCCCCTGGTAGGTAGACAGGCCTTCCCAAGCCTTTTCTCTCATCGCCCCTGCAAATTACTTGCTTGCCCCTGGTAGGTAGACACGCCTTCCCAAGCCTATTCTGTAATAGCCCCAGCAAATTACTTGCCTGCCCCTGGTAGGTAGACCAGCATTCCCAGGCCTTTTCTCTCATAGCCACAGCCCATGACTTACTTGTACCTGGTAGTTAGACAGGCCTTCCCAAGCCTATTCTGTAAAAGCCCCAGCAAATTATTGCTTGCCCCTGGTGGTAGACTGGCCTTCCCAAGCCTTTTCTTTCATAGCCCCTGCAAATTACTTGCTTGCCCCTGGTAGGTAGATAGGCCTTCCCAAACCTATTCTCTCATAACAACAGCCCATGATTTACTTTCCCATGGTAGGTAGACAGGCCTTCCCAAGCCTATTCTGTAATAGCCCCAAAAAATTACTTGCTTGCTCCTGGTAGGTAGACAGCCTGGTAGGTAGACAGGCCTTCCCAAGCCTATTCTGTAATAGCCCCAGCAAATTACTTGTTTGCCCCAGGTAGGTAGACAGGCCTTCCCAAGCCTTTTCTTTCATCGCCCCTGCACATTACTTGCTTGCCCCTGGTAGGTAGACAGGCCTTCCCAAACCTATTCTGGAATAGTCCCAGCAAATTACTTGCTTGCCCCTGGTAGGTAGACAGGCTTTCCCAAGCCTATTCTGGAATAGTCCCAGCAAATTACTTGCTTGCCCCTGGTAGGTAGACACGCCTTCCCAAGCCTATTCTCTCATCGCCTCAGCCCATGACTTATTTCTCCCTGGTAGCTAGTCAGGCCTTCCCAATCCTATTCTGTAATAGCCCCAGCAAATTCCTTGCTTGCCCCTGGTAGGTAGACAGGCCTTCCCAAACCAATTCTCTTATAGCCCAAGCCAATTCTCGAATAGCCACAGCACATTATTTTCTTGCCCCTGGTAGGTAGACAGGCCTTCCCAAGCCTTTTCTCTCATCGCCCCAGCAAATTACTTGCTTGCCCCTGGTAGGTAGACACGCCTTCCCAAGCCTATTCTCTCATCGCCTCAGCCCATGACTTATTTCTCCCTGGTAGCTAGTCAGGCCTTCCCAAGCCTATTCTGTAATAGCCCCAGCAAATTACTTGCTTGCCCCAGGTAGGTAGACAGGCCTTCCCAAGCCTTTTCTCTCATCGCCCCTGCACATTACTTGCTTGCCCCTGGTAGGTAGACAGGCCTTCCCAAACCTATTCTGTAATAGCCCCAGCAAATTCCTTGCTTGCCCCTGGTCGGTAGATAGACAGGCCTTCCCAAACCAATTCTCCTATAGCCCAAGCCAATTCTCGAATAGCCCCAGAACATTACTTGCTTGCCCCTGGTAGGTAGACAGGCCTTCCCAAACCAATTCTCTTATAGCCCAAGCCAATTCTCGAATAGCCACAGCACATTATTTGCTTGCCCCTGGTAGGTAGACAGGCCTTCCCAAGCCTTTTCTCTCATCGCCCCAGCAAATTACTTGCTTGCCCCTGGTAGGTAGACACGCCTTCCCAAGCCTATTCTCTCATCGCCTCAGCCCATGACTTATTTCTCCCTGGTAGCTAGTCAGGCCTTCCCAAGCCTATTCTGTAATAGCCCCAGCAAATTACTTGCTTGCCCCAGGTAGGTAGACAGGCCTTCCCAAGCCTTTTCTCTCATCGCCCCTGCACATTACTTGCTTGCCCCTGGTAGGTAGACAGGCCTTCCCAAACCTATTCTGTAATAGCCCCAGCAAATTCCTTGCTTGCCCCTGGTCGGTAGTTAGACAGGCCTTCCCAAACCAATTCTCCTATAGCCCAAGCCAATTCTCGAATAGCCCCAGAACATTACTTGCTTGCCCCTGGTAGGTAGACAGGCCTTCCCAAGCCTATTCTGTAATAGCCCCAGCAAATTACTTGTTTGCCCCAGGTAGGTAGACAGGCCTTCCCAAGCCTTTTCTTTCATCGCCCCTGCACATTACTTGCTTGCCCCTGGTAGGTAGACAGGCCTTCCCAAACCTATTCTGGAATAGTCCCAGCAAATTACTTGCTTGCCCCTGGTAGGTAGACAGGCTTTCCCAAGCCTATTCTGTAATAGTCCCAGCAAATTACTTGCTTGTTCCTGGTAGGCAGACAGGCCTTCCCAAGCCTATTCTGTAATAGCCCCAGCAAATTACTTGCTTGCCCAAGTATGGTAGGCAGGGCTTCCCAAGCCTATTCTGTAATTGCCCCAGCAAATTACTTGCTTGCCCCTGGTATGTAGACAGGCCTTCCTAAGCCAATTCTCGAATAGCCCCAGCAAATTATTTGCTTGCCCCTGATAGGTAGAATGCCCTTCCCAAGCCTATTCTCTCATTGCTTCAGCCCATGACTTACTTCTCCCTGGTAGGTCCACTGGCCTTCCCGAGCCAATTCTCTTATATCCCAAGCCAATTCTCTAATAGCCCCTGCACATTACTTGCTTGCCCCTGATAGGTAGACAGGCTTTCCCAAGCCTATTCCGTAATAGTCCCAGCAAATTACTTGCTTGTCCCTGTTAGGTAGACAGGCCTTCCCAAGCCTATTCTGTAATAGTCCCAGCAAATTACTTGCTTGCCCCTGGTAGGTAGACAGGCCTTCCCAAGCCAATTCTCTAATAGCCCCTGCACATTACTTGCTTGCCCCTGGTAGGTAGACAGGCTTTCCCAAGCCTATTCTGTAATAGCCGCTGCAAATTACTTGCTTGCCCCTGGTAGGTAGACACGCCTTCCCAAGCCTATTCTCTCATCGCCTCAGCCCATGACTTATTTCTCCCTGGTAGGTAGACAGGCCTTATCAAGCCTATTCTGTAATAGCCGCTGCAAATTACTGCTTGCCCCTGGTAGGTAGACAGGCTTTCCCAAGCCTATTCTGTAATAGTCACAGCAAATTACTTGTTTGTCCCTGGTATGTGGACAGGCCTTCCCAAACCTATTCTGTAATAGCCCCAGCAAATTACTTGCTTCCCCCTGGTAGGTAGACAGGCCTTCCCAAGCCTATTCTGTAATAGTCCCAGCAAATTACTTGCTTGTCCCTGGTAGGTAGACAGGCCTTCCCAAGCCTATTCTGTAATAGTCCCAGCAAATTACTTGCTTGCCCCTGGTAGGTAGACAGGCCTTCCCAAACCTATTCTGTAATAGCCCCAGCAAATTACTTGCTTCCCCCTGGTAGGTAGACAGGCCTTCCCAAGCCTATTCTGTAATAGTCCCAGCAAATTACTTGCTTGCCCCTGGTAGGTAGACAGGCCTTCCCAAGCCTATTCTGTAATAGCCCCAGCAAATTACTTGTTTGCCCCAGGTAGGTAGACAGGCCTTCCCAAGCCTTTTCTTTCATCGCCCCTGCACATTACTTGCTTGCCACTGGTAGGTAGACAGGCCTTCCCAAACCTATTCTGGAATAGTCCCAGCAAATTACTTGCTTGCCCCTGGTAGGTAGACAGGCCTTCCCAAGCCTATTCTGTAATAGTCCCAGCAAATTACTTGCTTGCCCCTGGTAGGTAGACAGGCCTTCCCAAGCCAATTCTCTAATAGCCCCTGCACATTACTTGCTTGCCCCTGGTAGGTAGACAGGCTTTCCCAAGCCTATTCTGTAATAGCCGCTGCAAATTACTTGCTTGCCCCTGGTAGGTAGACACGCCTTCCCAAGCCTATTCTCTCATCGCCTCAGCCAATGACTTATTTCTCCCTGGTAGGTAGACAGGCCTTATCAAGCCTATTCTGTAATAGCCGCTGCAAATTACTGCTTGCCCCTGGTAGGTAGACAGGCTTTCCCAAGCCTATTCTGTAATAGTCACAGCAAATTACTTGTTTGTCCCTGGTATGTGGACAGGCCTTCCCAAACCTATTCTGTAATAGCCCCAGCAAATTACTTGCTTCCCCCTGGTAGGTAGACAGGCCTTCCCAAGCCTATTCTGTAATAGTCCCAGCAAATTACTTGCTTGTCCCTGGTAGGTAGACAGGCCTTCCCAAGCCTATTCTGTAATAGTCCCAGCAAACTACTTGCTTGCCCCTGGTAGGTAGACAGGCCTTTCCAAACCAATTCTCTTATAGCCCAAGCCAATTCTCGAATAGCCCCAGCAAATTACTTGCTTGCCCCTGGTAGGTAGATAGGCCTTCCCAAGCCTATTTTCTCATCGCCTCAGCCCATGACTTATTTCTCCCTGGTAGTTAGACAGGCCTTCCCAAGCCTATTCTGTAATAGTCCCAGCAAATTACTTGCTTGCCCCTGGTAGGTAGACAGGCCTTCCCAAACCAATTCTGTAATAGCCCCAGCAAATTACTTGCTTCCCCCTGGTAGGTAGACAGGCCTTATCAAGCCTATTCTGTAATAGCCGCTGCAAATTACTGCTTGCCCCTGGTAGGTAGACAGGCTTTCCCAAGCCTATTCTGTAATAGTCACAGCAAATTACTTGTTTGTCCCTGGTATGTGGACAGGCCTTCCCAAACCTATTCTGTAATAGCCCCAGCAAATTACTTGCTTCCCCCTGGTAGGTAGACAGGCCTTCCCAAGCCTATTCTGTAATAGTCCCAGCAAATTACTTGCTTGTCCCTGGTAGGTAGACAGGCCTTCCCAAGCCTATTCTGTAATAGTCCCAGCAAATTACTTGCTTGCCCCTGGTAGGTAGACAGGCCTTTCCAAACCAATTCTCTTATAGCCCAAGCCAATTCTCGAATAGCCCCAGCAAATTACTTGCTTGCCCCTGGTAGGTAGATAGGCCTTCCCAAGCCTATTTTCTCATCGCCTCAGCCCATGACTTATTTCTCCCTGGTAGTTAGACAGGCCTTCCCAAGCCTATTCTGTAATAGTCCCAGCAAATTACTTGCTTGCCCCTGGTCGGTAGACAGGCCTTCCCAAACCAATTCTCCTATAGCCCAAGCCAATTCTCGAATAGCCCTAGAACATTACTTGCTTGCCCCAGGTAGGTAGACAGGCCTTCCCAAGCCTTTTCTCTCATAGCCCCTGCACATTACTTGCTTGCCCATGGTAGGTAGAAAGGCCTTCCCAAGCCTATTCTGTAATAGCCCCAGCAAATTACTTGCTTGCCCCAGGTAGGTAGACAGGCCTTCCCAAGCCTTTTCTCTCATAGCCCCTGCACATTACTTGCTTGCCCATGGTAGGTAGAAAGGCCTTCCCAAACCTATTCTGTAATAGTCCCAGCAAATTATTTGCTTGCCCCTGGTAGGTAGACAGGCTTTCCCAAGCCTATTCTGTAATAGTCCCAGCAAATTACTTGCTTGCCCCTGGTAGGTAGACAGGGCTTCCCAAGCCTATTCTGTAATAGTCCCAGCAAATTACTTGCTTGCCCCTGGTAGGTAGATAGGCCTTCCCAAACCAATTCTCTTATAGCCCAAGCCAATTCTCGAATAGCCCCAGCAAATTATTTGCTTGCCCCTGGTAGGTAGACAGGCCTTCCCAAGCCAATTCTCGAATAGCCCCGGCACATTATTTGCTTGCCCCTGGTAGGTAAACAGGCCTTCCAAAGCCATTTCTCTAATAGCCCCTGCACATTACTTGCTTGCCCCTGATAGGTAGACAGGCTTTCCCAAGCCTATTCTGTAATAGTCCCAGCAAATTACTTGCTTGCCCCTGATAGGTAGATAGGCCTTCCCAAGCCTATTCTCTCATCGCCTCAGCCCATGACTTATTTCTCCCTGGTACGTAGACAGGTCTTCCCAAGCCTATTCTGTAATAGTCCCAGCAAATTACTTGCTTGCCCCTGGTAGGTAGACAGGCCTTCCCAAACCAATTCTCTTATAGCCCAAGCCAATTCTCGAATAGCTCCAGCATATTATTTGCTTGCCCCTGGTAGGTAGACAGGCCTTCCCAAGCCAATTCTCTAATAGCCCCTGCACTTTACTTGCTTGCCCCTGGTAGTTAGACAGGCTTTCCCAAGCCTATTCTGTAATAGTCCCAGCAAATTACTTGCTTGCCCCTGGTAGGTAGATAGGCCTTCCCAAGCCTATTCTGTAATAGTCCCAGCAAATTACTTGCTTGTCCCTGGTAGGTAGACAGGCCTTCCCAAACCAATTCTCTTATAGCCCATGCCAATTCTCGAATAGCCCCAGCACATTACTTGCTTGCCCCAGGTAGGTAGACAAGCTTTCCCAAGCCTATTCTGCAATACCCCCAGCAAATTACTTGCTTGCCCCTGGTAGGTAGACAAGCCTTCCCAAGCCTATTCTGTAATTGTCCCAGCAAATCACTTGCTTGCCCCTGGTAGGTAGATAGGCCTTCCCAAGCCTATTCTCTCATCGCCTCAGCCCATGACTTATTTCTCCCTGGTAGGTAGACAGGCCTTCCCAAGCCTATTCTGTAATAGCCGCTGCAAATTACTTGCTTGCCTCTGATAGGTAGACAAGCCTTCCCAAGCCTATTCTGTAATAGTCCCAGCAAATTACTTGCTTGCCCCTGGTAGGTAGACAGGCCTTCCCAAACCAATTCTCTTATAGCCCAAGCCAATTCTCGAATAGCCACAGCACATTATTTGCTTGCCCCTGGTAGGTAGACAGGCCTTCCCAAGCCTTTTCTCTCATCGCCCCAGCAAATTACTTGCTTGCCCCTGGTCGGCACACAGGCCTCCCAAGCCTATTCTGTAATAGCCCCAGCAAATTACTTGCTTGCCCCAGGTAGGTAGACAGGCCTTCCCAAGCCTTTTCTCTCATAGCCCCTGCACATTACTTGCTTGCCCATGTAGGTAGACAGGCCTTCCCAAACCTATTCTGTAATAGTCCCAGCAAATTACTTGCTTGCCCCTGGTAGGTAGACAGGCCTTCCCAAACCAATTCTCTTATAGCCCATGCCAATTCTCGAATAGCCACAGCACATTATTTGCTTGCCCCTGGTAGGTAGACAGGCCTTCCCAAGCCTTTTCTCTCATCGCCCCTGCAAATTACTTGCTTGCCCCTGGTAGGTAGACACGCCTTCCCAAGCCTATTCTGTAATAGCCCCAGCAAATTACTTGCCTGCCCCTGGTAGGTAGACCAGCATTCCCAGGCCTTTTCTCTCATAGCCACAGCCCATGACTTACTTGTACCTGGTAGTTAGACAGGCCTTCCCAAGCCTATTCTGTAAAAGCCCCAGCAAATTATTGCTTGCCCCAGGTGGTAGACTGGCCTTCCCAAGCCTTTTCTTTCATAGCCCCTGCAAATTACTTGCTTGCCCCTGGTAGGTAGATAGGCCTTCCCAAACCTATTCTCTCATAACAACAGCCCATGATTTACTTTCCCATGGTAGGTAGACAGGCCTTCCCAAGCCTATTCTGTAATAGCCCCAAAAAATTACTTGCTTGCTCCTGGTAGGTAGACAGCCTGGTAGGTAGACAGGCCTTCCCAAGCCTATTCTGTAATAGCCCCAGCAAATTACTTGTTTGCCCCAGGTAGGTAGACAGGCCTTCCCAAGCCTTTTCTTTCATCGCCCCTGCACATTACTTGCTTGCCCCTGGTAGGTAGACAGGCCTTCCCAAACCTATTCTGGAATAGTCCCAGCAAATTACTTGCTTGCCCCTGGTAGGTAGACAGGCTTTCCCAAGCCTATTCTGTAATAGTCCCAGCAAATTACTTGCTTGTTCCTGGTAGGCAGACAGGCCTTCCCAAGCCTATTCTGTAATAGCCCCAGCAAATTACTTGCTTGCCCAAGTATGGTAGGCAGGGCTTCCCAAGCCTATTCTGTAATTGCCCCAGCAAATTACTTGCTTGCCCCTGGTATGTAGACAGGCCTTCCTAAGCCAATTCTCGAATAGCCCCAGCAAATTATTTGCTTGCCCCTGATAGGTAGACTGCCCTTCCCAAGCCTATTCTCTCATTGCTTCAGCCCATGACTTACTTCTCCCTGGTAGGTCCACTGGCCTTCCCGAGCCAATTCTCTTATATCCCAAGCCAATTCTCTAATAGCCCCTGCACATTACTTGCTTGCCCCTGATAGGTAGACAGGCTTTCCCAAGCCTATTCCGTAATAGTCCCAGCAAATTACTTGCTTGTCCCTGTTAGGTAGACAGGCCTTCCCAAGCCTATTCTGTAATAGTCCCAGCAAATTACTTGCTTGCCCCTGGTAGGTAGACAGGCCTTCCCAAGCCAATTCTCTAATAGCCCCTGCACATTACTTGCTTGCCCCTGGTAGGTAGACAGGCTTTCCCAAGCCTATTCTGTAATAGCCGCTGCAAATTACTTGCTTGCCCCTGGTAGGTAGACACGCCTTCCCAAGCCTATTCTCTCATCGCCTCAGCCCATGACTTATTTCTCCCTGGTAGGTAGACAGGCCTTATCAAGCCTATTCTGTAATAGCCGCTGCAAATTACTGCTTGCCCCTGGTAGGTAGACAGGCTTTCCCAAGCCTATTCTGTAATAGTCACAGCAAATTACTTGTTTGTCCCTGGTATGTGGACAGGCCTTCCCAAACCTATTCTGTAATAGCCCCAGCAAATTACTTGCTTCCCCCTGGTAGGTAGACAGGCCTTCCCAAGCCTATTCTGTAATAGTCCCAGCAAATTACTTGCTTGTCCCTGGTAGGTAGACAGGCCTTCCCAAGCCTATTCTGTAATAGTCCCAGCAAATTACTTGCTTGCCCCTGGTAGGTAGACAGGCCTTTCCAAACCAATTCTCTTATAGCCCAAGCCAATTCTCGAATAGCCCCAGCAAATTAATTGCTTGCCCCTGGTAGGTAGATAGGCCTTCCCAAGCCTATTTTCTCATCGCCTCAGCCCATGACTTATTTCTCCCTGGTAGTTAGACAGGCCTTCCCAAGCCTATTCTGTAATAGTCCCAGCAAATTACTTGCTTGCCCCTGGTCGGTAGACAGGCCTTCCCAAACCAATTCTCCTATAGCCCAAGCCAATTCTCGAATAGCCCCAGAACATTACTTGCTTGCCCCTGGTAGGTAGACAGGCCTTCCCAAGCCTATTCTGTAATAGCCCCAGCAAATTACTTGCTTGCCCCAGGTAGGTAGACAGGCCTTCCCAAGCCTTTTCTCTCATAGCCCCTGCACATTACTTGCTTGCCCATGGTAGGTAGAAAGGCCTTCCCAAACCTATTCTGTAATAGTCCCAGCAAATTATTTGCTTGCCCCTGGTAGGTAGACAGGCTTTCCCAAGCCTATTCTGTAATAGTCCCAGCAAATTACTTGCTTGCCCCTGGTAGGTAGACAGGGCTTCCCAAGCCTATTCTGTAATAGTCCCAGCAAATTACTTGCTTGCCCCTGGTAGGTAGATAGGCCTTCCCAAACCAATTCTCTTATAGCCCAAGCCAATTCTCGAATAGCCCCAGCAAATTATTTGCTTGCCCCTGGTAGGTAGACAGGCCTTCCCAAGCCAATTCTCGAATAGCCCCGGCACATTATTTGCTTGCCCCTGGTAGGTAAACAGGCCTTCCAAAGCCATTTCTCTAATAGCCCCTGCACATTACTTGCTTGCCCCTGATAGGTAGACAGGCTTTCCCAAGCCTATTCTGTAATAGTCCCAGCAAATTACTTGCTTGCCCCTGATAGGTAGATAGGCCTTCCCAAGCCTATTCTCTCATCGCCTCAGCCCATGACTTATTTCTCCCTGGTACGTAGACAGGTCTTCCCAAGCCTATTCTGTAATAGTCCCAGCAAATTACTTGCTTGCCCCTGGTAGGTAGACAGGCCTTCCCAAACCAATTCTCTTATAGCCCAAGCCAATTCTCGAATAGCTCCAGCATATTATTTGCTTGCCCCTGGTAGGTAGACAGGCCTTCCCAAGCCAATTCTCTAATAGCCCCTGCACTTTACTTGCTTGCCCCTGGTAGTTAGACAGGCTTTCCCAAGCCTATTCTGTAATAGTCCCAGCAAATTACTTGCTTGCCCCTGGTAGGTAGATAGGCCTTCCCAAGCCTATTCTGTAATAGTCCCAGCAAATTACTTGCTTGTCCCTGGTAGGTAGACAGGCCTTCCCAAACCAATTCTCTTATAGCCCATGCCAATTCTCGAATAGCCCCAGCACATTACTTGCTTGCCCCAGGTAGGTAGACAAGCTTTCCCAAGCCTATTCTGCAATACCCCCAGCAAATTACTTGCTTGCCCCTGGTAGGTAGACAAGCCTTCCCAAGCCTATTCTGTAATTGTCCCAGCAAATCACTTGCTTGCCCCTGGTAGGTAGATAGGCCTTCCCAAGCCTATTCTCTCATCGCCTCAGCCCATGACTTGTTTCTCCCTGGTAGGTAGACAGGCCTTCCCAAGCCTATTCTGTAATAGCCCCTGCAAATTACATGCTTGCCCCAGGTAGGTAGACTGGCCTTCCCAAGCTTTTTCTCTCATAGCCCCTGCAAATTACTTGCTTGCCCCTGGTAGGTAGATAGGCCTTCCCAAACCTATTCTCTCATAACAACAGCCCATAATTTACTTTCCCATGGTAGGTAGACAGGCCTTCCCAAGCCTATTCTGTAAAAGCCCCAGCAAATTACTTGCTTGCCCCTGGTAGGTAGACTGGCCTTCCCAAGCCTTTTCTCTCAAAGCCCCAGCAAATTACTTTCTTGCCCCTGGTAGGTAGATAGGCCTTCCCAAGCCTATTCTGTAATAGTCCCAGCAAATTACTTGCTTGTCCCTGGTAGGTAGACAGGCCTTCCCAAACCAATTCTCTTATAGCCCATGCCAATTCTCGAATAGCCCCAGCACATTACTTGCTTGCCCCAGGTAGGTAGACAAGCTTTCCCAAGCCTATTCTGCAATACCCCCAGCAAATTACTTGCTTGCCCCTGGTAGGTAGACAAGCCTTCCCAAGCCTATTCTGTAATTGTCCCAGCAAATCACTTGCTTGCCCCTGGTAGGTAGATAGGCCTTCCCAAGCCTATTCTCTCATCGCCTCAGCCCATGACTTATTTCTCCCTGGTAGGTAGACAGGCCTTCCCAAGCCTATTCTGTAATAGCCGCTGCAAATTACTTGCTTGCCTCTGATAGGTAGACAAGCCTTCCCAAGCCTATTCTGTAATAGTCCCAGCAAATTACTTGCTTGCTCCTGGTAGGTAGACAGGCCTTCCCAAACCAATTCTCTTATAGCCCAAGCCAATTCTCGAATAGCCACAGCACATTATTTGCTTGCCCCTGGTAGGTAGACAGGCCTTCCCAAGCCTTTTCTCTCATCGCCCCAGCAAATTACTTGCTTGCCCCTGGTCGGCACACAGGCCTCCCAAGCCTATTCTGTAATAGCCCCAGCAAATTACTTGCTTGCCCCAGGTAGGTAGACAGGCCTTCCCAAGCCTTTTCTCTCATAGCCCCTGCACATTACTTGCTTGCCCATGTAGGTAGACAGGCCTTCCCAAACCTATTCTGTAATAGTCCCAGCAAATTACTTGCTTGCCCCTGGTAGGTAGACAGGCCTTCCCAAACCAATTCTCTTATAGCCCATGCCAATTCTCGAATAGCCACAGCACATTATTTGCTTGCCCCTGGTAGGTAGACAGGCCTTCCCAAGCCTTTTCTCTCATCGCCCCTGCAAATTACTTGCTTGCCCCTGGTAGGTAGACACGCCTTCCCAAGCCTATTCTGTAATAGCCCCAGCAAATTACTTGCCTGCCCCTGGTAGGTAGACCAGCATTCCCAGGCCTTTTCTCTCATAGCCACAGCCCATGACTTACTTGTACCTGGTAGTTAGACAGGCCTTCCCAAGCCTATTCTGTAAAAGCCCCAGCAAATTATTGCTTGCCCCTGGTGGTAGACTGGCCTTCCCAAGCCTTTTCTTTCATAGCCCCTGCAAATTACTTGCTTGCCCCTGGTAGGTAGATAGGCCTTCCCAAACCTATTCTCTCATAACAACAGCCCATGATTTACTTTCCCATGGTAGGTAGACAGGCCTTCCCAAGCCTATTCTGTAATAGCCCCAAAAAATTACTTGCTTGCTCCTGGTAGGTAGACAGCCTGGTAGGTAGACAGGCCTTCCCAAGCCTATTCTGTAATAGCCCCAGCAAATTACTTGTTTGCCCCAGGTAGGTAGACAGGCCTTCCCAAGCCTTTTCTTTCATCGCCCCTGCACATTACTTGCTTGCCCCTGGTAGGTAGACAGGCCTTCCCAAACCTATTCTGGAATAGTCCCAGCAAATTACTTGCTTGCCCCTGGTAGGTAGACAGGCTTTCCCAAGCCTATTCTGGAATAGTCCCAGCAAATTACTTGCTTGCCCCTGGTAGGTAGACACGCCTTCCCAAGCCTATTCTCTCATCGCCTCAGCCCATGACTTATTTCTCCCTGGTAGCTAGTCAGGCCTTCCCAATCCTATTCTGTAATAGCCCCAGCAAATTCCTTGCTTGCCCCTGGTAGGTAGACAGGCCTTCCCAAACCAATTCTCTTATAGCCCAAGCCAATTCTCGAATAGCCACAGCACATTATTTTCTTGCCCCTGGTAGGTAGACAGGCCTTCCCAAGCCTTTTCTCTCATCGCCCCAGCAAATTACTTGCTTGCCCCTGGTAGGTAGACACGCCTTCCCAAGCCTATTCTCTCATCGCCTCAGCCCATGACTTATTTCTCCCTGGTAGCTAGTCAGGCCTTCCCAAGCCTATTCTGTAATAGCCCCAGCAAATTACTTGCTTGCCCCAGGTAGGTAGACAGGCCTTCCCAAGCCTTTTCTCTCATCGCCCCTGCACATTACTTGCTTGCCCCTGGTAGGTAGACAGGCCTTCCCAAACCTATTCTGTAATAGCCCCAGCAAATTCCTTGCTTGCCCCTGGTCGGTAGATAGACAGGCCTTCCCAAACCAATTCTCCTATAGCCCAAGCCAATTCTCGAATAGCCCCAGAACATTACTTGCTTGCCCCTGGTAGGTAGACAGGCCTTCCCAAACCAATTCTCTTATAGCCCAAGCCAATTCTCGAATAGCCACAGCACATTATTTGCTTGCCCCTGGTAGGTAGACAGGCCTTCCCAAGCCTTTTCTCTCATCGCCCCAGCAAATTACTTGCTTGCCCCTGGTAGGTAGACACGCCTTCCCAAGCCTATTCTCTCATCGCCTCAGCCCATGACTTATTTCTCCCTGGTAGCTAGTCAGGCCTTCCCAAGCCTATTCTGTAATAGCCCCAGCAAATTACTTGCTTGCCCCAGGTAGGTAGACAGGCCTTCCCAAGCCTTTTCTCTCATCGCCCCTGCACATTACTTGCTTGCCCCTGGTAGGTAGACAGGCCTTCCCAAACCTATTCTGTAATAGCCCCAGCAAATTCCTTGCTTGCCCCTGGTCGGTAGTTAGACAGGCCTTCCCAAACCAATTCTCCTATAGCCCAAGCCAATTCTCGAATAGCCCCAGAACATTACTTGCTTGCCCCTGGTAGGTAGACAGGCCTTCCCAAGCCTATTCTGTAATAGCCCCAGCAAATTACTTGTTTGCCCCAGGTAGGTAGACAGGCCTTCCCAAGCCTTTTCTTTCATCGCCCCTGCACATTACTTGCTTGCCCCTGGTAGGTAGACAGGCCTTCCCAAACCTATTCTGGAATAGTCCCAGCAAATTACTTGCTTGCCCCTGGTAGGTAGACAGGCTTTCCCAAGCCTATTCTGTAATAGTCCCAGCAAATTACTTGCTTGTTCCTGGTAGGCAGACAGGCCTTCCCAAGCCTATTCTGTAATAGCCCCAGCAAATTACTTGCTTGCCCAAGTATGGTAGGCAGGGCTTCCCAAGCCTATTCTGTAATTGCCCCAGCAAATTACTTGCTTGCCCCTGGTATGTAGACAGGCCTTCCTAAGCCAATTCTCGAATAGCCCCAGCAAATTATTTGCTTGCCCCTGATAGGTAGAATGCCCTTCCCAAGCCTATTCTCTCATTGCTTCAGCCCATGACTTACTTCTCCCTGGTAGGTCCACTGGCCTTCCCGAGCCAATTCTCTTATATCCCAAGCCAATTCTCTAATAGCCCCTGCACATTACTTGCTTGCCCCTGATAGGTAGACAGGCTTTCCCAAGCCTATTCCGTAATAGTCCCAGCAAATTACTTGCTTGTCCCTGTTAGGTAGACAGGCCTTCCCAAGCCTATTCTGTAATAGTCCCAGCAAATTACTTGCTTGCCCCTGGTAGGTAGACAGGCCTTCCCAAGCCAATTCTCTAATAGCCCCTGCACATTACTTGCTTGCCCCTGGTAGGTAGACAGGCTTTCCCAAGCCTATTCTGTAATAGCCGCTGCAAATTACTTGCTTGCCCCTGGTAGGTAGACACGCCTTCCCAAGCCTATTCTCTCATCGCCTCAGCCCATGACTTATTTCTCCCTGGTAGGTAGACAGGCCTTATCAAGCCTATTCTGTAATAGCCGCTGCAAATTACTGCTTGCCCCTGGTAGGTAGACAGGCTTTCCCAAGCCTATTCTGTAATAGTCACAGCAAATTACTTGTTTGTCCCTGGTATGTGGACAGGCCTTCCCAAACCTATTCTGTAATAGCCCCAGCAAATTACTTGCTTCCCCCTGGTAGGTAGACAGGCCTTCCCAAGCCTATTCTGTAATAGTCCCAGCAAATTACTTGCTTGTCCCTGGTAGGTAGACAGGCCTTCCCAAGCCTATTCTGTAATAGTCCCAGCAAATTACTTGCTTGCCCCTGGTAGGTAGACAGGCCTTCCCAAACCTATTCTGTAATAGCCCCAGCAAATTACTTGCTTCCCCCTGGTAGGTAGACAGGCCTTCCCAAGCCTATTCTGTAATAGTCCCAGCAAATTACTTGCTTGCCCCTGGTAGGTAGACAGGCCTTCCCAAGCCTATTCTGTAATAGCCCCAGCAAATTACTTGTTTGCCCCAGGTAGGTAGACAGGCCTTCCCAAGCCTTTTCTTTCATCGCCCCTGCACATTACTTGCTTGCCACTGGTAGGTAGACAGGCCTTCCCAAACCTATTCTGGAATAGTCCCAGCAAATTACTTGCTTGCCCCTGGTAGGTAGACAGGCCTTCCCAAGCCTATTCTGTAATAGTCCCAGCAAATTACTTGCTTGCCCCTGGTAGGTAGACACGCCTTCCCAAGCCTATTCTCTCATCGCCTCAGCCAATGACTTATTTCTCCCTGGTAGGTAGACAGGCCTTATCAAGCCTATTCTGTAATAGCCGCTGCAAATTACTGCTTGCCCCTGGTAGGTAGACAGGCTTTCCCAAGCCTATTCTGTAATAGTCACAGCAAATTACTTGTTTGTCCCTGGTATGTGGACAGGCCTTCCCAAACCTATTCTGTAATAGCCCCAGCAAATTACTTGCTTCCCCCTGGTAGGTAGACAGGCCTTCCCAAGCCTATTCTGTAATAGTCCCAGCAAATTACTTGCTTGTCCCTGGTAGGTAGACAGGCCTTCCCAAGCCTATTCTGTAATAGTCCCAGCAAACTACTTGCTTGCCCCTGGTAGGTAGACAGGCCTTTCCAAACCAATTCTCTTATAGCCCAAGCCAATTCTCGAATAGCCCCAGCAAATTACTTGCTTGCCCCTGGTAGGTAGATAGGCCTTCCCAAGCCTATTTTCTCATCGCCTCAGCCCATGACTTATTTCTCCCTGGTAGTTAGACAGGCCTTCCCAAGCCTATTCTGTAATAGTCCCAGCAAATTACTTGCTTGCCCCTGGTAGGTAGACAGGCCTTCCCAAACCAATTCTGTAATAGCCCCAGCAAATTACTTGCTTCCCCCTGGTAGGTAGACAGGCCTTATCAAGCCTATTCTGTAATAGCCGCTGCAAATTACTGCTTGCCCCTGGTAGGTAGACAGGCTTTCCCAAGCCTATTCTGTAATAGTCACAGCAAATTACTTGTTTGTCCCTGGTATGTGGACAGGCCTTCCCAAACCTATTCTGTAATAGCCCCAGCAAATTACTTGCTTCCCCCTGGTAGGTAGACAGGCCTTCCCAAGCCTATTCTGTAATAGTCCCAGCAAATTACTTGCTTGTCCCTGGTAGGTAGACAGGCCTTCCCAAGCCTATTCTGTAATAGTCCCAGCAAATTACTTGCTTGCCCCTGGTAGGTAGACAGGCCTTTCCAAACCAATTCTCTTATAGCCCAAGCCAATTCTCGAATAGCCCCAGCAAATTACTTGCTTGCCCCTGGTAGGTAGATAGGCCTTCCCAAGCCTATTTTCTCATCGCCTCAGCCCATGACTTATTTCTCCCTGGTAGTTAGACAGGCCTTCCCAAGCCTATTCTGTAATAGTCCCAGCAAATTACTTGCTTGCCCCTGGTCGGTAGACAGGCCTTCCCAAACCAATTCTCCTATAGCCCAAGCCAATTCTCGAATAGCCCTAGAACATTACTTGCTTGCCCCAGGTAGGTAGACAGGCCTTCCCAAGCCTTTTCTCTCATAGCCCCTGCACATTACTTGCTTGCCCATGGTAGGTAGAAAGGCCTTCCCAAGCCTATTCTGTAATAGCCCCAGCAAATTACTTGCTTGCCCCAGGTAGGTAGACAGGCCTTCCCAAGCCTTTTCTCTCATAGCCCCTGCACATTACTTGCTTGCCCATGGTAGGTAGAAAGGCCTTCCCAAACCTATTCTGTAATAGTCCCAGCAAATTATTTGCTTGCCCCTGGTAGGTAGACAGGCTTTCCCAAGCCTATTCTGTAATAGTCCCAGCAAATTACTTGCTTGCCCCTGGTAGGTAGACAGGGCTTCCCAAGCCTATTCTGTAATAGTCCCAGCAAATTACTTGCTTGCCCCTGGTAGGTAGATAGGCCTTCCCAAACCAATTCTCTTATAGCCCAAGCCAATTCTCGAATAGCCCCAGCAAATTATTTGCTTGCCCCTGGTAGGTAGACAGGCCTTCCCAAGCCAATTCTCGAATAGCCCCGGCACATTATTTGCTTGCCCCTGGTAGGTAAACAGGCCTTCCAAAGCCATTTCTCTAATAGCCCCTGCACATTACTTGCTTGCCCCTGATAGGTAGACAGGCTTTCCCAAGCCTATTCTGTAATAGTCCCAGCAAATTACTTGCTTGCCCCTGATAGGTAGATAGGCCTTCCCAAGCCTATTCTCTCATCGCCTCAGCCCATGACTTATTTCTCCCTGGTACGTAGACAGGTCTTCCCAAGCCTATTCTGTAATAGTCCCAGCAAATTACTTGCTTGCCCCTGGTAGGTAGACAGGCCTTCCCAAACCAATTCTCTTATAGCCCAAGCCAATTCTCGAATAGCTCCAGCATATTATTTGCTTGCCCCTGGTAGGTAGACAGGCCTTCCCAAGCCAATTCTCTAATAGCCCCTGCACTTTACTTGCTTGCCCCTGGTAGTTAGACAGGCTTTCCCAAGCCTATTCTGTAATAGTCCCAGCAAATTACTTGCTTGCCCCTGGTAGGTAGATAGGCCTTCCCAAGCCTATTCTGTAATAGTCCCAGCAAATTACTTGCTTGTCCCTGGTAGGTAGACAGGCCTTCCCAAACCAATTCTCTTATAGCCCATGCCAATTCTCGAATAGCCCCAGCACATTACTTGCTTGCCCCAGGTAGGTAGACAAGCTTTCCCAAGCCTATTCTGCAATACCCCCAGCAAATTACTTGCTTGCCCCTGGTAGGTAGACAAGCCTTCCCAAGCCTATTCTGTAATTGTCCCAGCAAATCACTTGCTTGCCCCTGGTAGGTAGATAGGCCTTCCCAAGCCTATTCTCTCATCGCCTCAGCCCATGACTTATTTCTCCCTGGTAGGTAGACAGGCCTTCCCAAGCCTATTCTGTAATAGCCGCTGCAAATTACTTGCTTGCCTCTGATAGGTAGACAAGCCTTCCCAAGCCTATTCTGTAATAGTCCCAGCAAATTACTTGCTTGCCCCTGGTAGGTAGACAGGCCTTCCCAAACCAATTCTCTTATAGCCCAAGCCAATTCTCGAATAGCCACAGCACATTATTTGCTTGCCCCTGGTAGGTAGACAGGCCTTCCCAAGCCTTTTCTCTCATCGCCCCAGCAAATTACTTGCTTGCCCCTGGTCGGCACACAGGCCTCCCAAGCCTATTCTGTAATAGCCCCAGCAAATTACTTGCTTGCCCCAGGTAGGTAGACAGGCCTTCCCAAGCCTTTTCTCTCATAGCCCCTGCACATTACTTGCTTGCCCATGTAGGTAGACAGGCCTTCCCAAACCTATTCTGTAATAGTCCCAGCAAATTACTTGCTTGCCCCTGGTAGGTAGACAGGCCTTCCCAAACCAATTCTCTTATAGCCCATGCCAATTCTCGAATAGCCACAGCACATTATTTGCTTGCCCCTGGTAGGTAGACAGGCCTTCCCAAGCCTTTTCTCTCATCGCCCCTGCAAATTACTTGCTTGCCCCTGGTAGGTAGACACGCCTTCCCAAGCCTATTCTGTAATAGCCCCAGCAAATTACTTGCCTGCCCCTGGTAGGTAGACCAGCATTCCCAGGCCTTTTCTCTCATAGCCACAGCCCATGACTTACTTGTACCTGGTAGTTAGACAGGCCTTCCCAAGCCTATTCTGTAAAAGCCCCAGCAAATTATTGCTTGCCCCAGGTGGTAGACTGGCCTTCCCAAGCCTTTTCTTTCATAGCCCCTGCAAATTACTTGCTTGCCCCTGGTAGGTAGATAGGCCTTCCCAAACCTATTCTCTCATAACAACAGCCCATGATTTACTTTCCCATGGTAGGTAGACAGGCCTTCCCAAGCCTATTCTGTAATAGCCCCAAAAAATTACTTGCTTGCTCCTGGTAGGTAGACAGCCTGGTAGGTAGACAGGCCTTCCCAAGCCTATTCTGTAATAGCCCCAGCAAATTACTTGTTTGCCCCAGGTAGGTAGACAGGCCTTCCCAAGCCTTTTCTTTCATCGCCCCTGCACATTACTTGCTTGCCCCTGGTAGGTAGACAGGCCTTCCCAAACCTATTCTGGAATAGTCCCAGCAAATTACTTGCTTGCCCCTGGTAGGTAGACAGGCTTTCCCAAGCCTATTCTGTAATAGTCCCAGCAAATTACTTGCTTGTTCCTGGTAGGCAGACAGGCCTTCCCAAGCCTATTCTGTAATAGCCCCAGCAAATTACTTGCTTGCCCAAGTATGGTAGGCAGGGCTTCCCAAGCCTATTCTGTAATTGCCCCAGCAAATTACTTGCTTGCCCCTGGTATGTAGACAGGCCTTCCTAAGCCAATTCTCGAATAGCCCCAGCAAATTATTTGCTTGCCCCTGATAGGTAGACTGCCCTTCCCAAGCCTATTCTCTCATTGCTTCAGCCCATGACTTACTTCTCCCTGGTAGGTCCACTGGCCTTCCCGAGCCAATTCTCTTATATCCCAAGCCAATTCTCTAATAGCCCCTGCACATTACTTGCTTGCCCCTGATAGGTAGACAGGCTTTCCCAAGCCTATTCCGTAATAGTCCCAGCAAATTACTTGCTTGTCCCTGTTAGGTAGACAGGCCTTCCCAAGCCTATTCTGTAATAGTCCCAGCAAATTACTTGCTTGCCCCTGGTAGGTAGACAGGCCTTCCCAAGCCAATTCTCTAATAGCCCCTGCACATTACTTGCTTGCCCCTGGTAGGTAGACAGGCTTTCCCAAGCCTATTCTGTAATAGCCGCTGCAAATTACTTGCTTGCCCCTGGTAGGTAGACACGCCTTCCCAAGCCTATTCTCTCATCGCCTCAGCCCATGACTTATTTCTCCCTGGTAGGTAGACAGGCCTTATCAAGCCTATTCTGTAATAGCCGCTGCAAATTACTGCTTGCCCCTGGTAGGTAGACAGGCTTTCCCAAGCCTATTCTGTAATAGTCACAGCAAATTACTTGTTTGTCCCTGGTATGTGGACAGGCCTTCCCAAACCTATTCTGTAATAGCCCCAGCAAATTACTTGCTTCCCCCTGGTAGGTAGACAGGCCTTCCCAAGCCTATTCTGTAATAGTCCCAGCAAATTACTTGCTTGTCCCTGGTAGGTAGACAGGCCTTCCCAAGCCTATTCTGTAATAGTCCCAGCAAATTACTTGCTTGCCCCTGGTAGGTAGACAGGCCTTTCCAAACCAATTCTCTTATAGCCCAAGCCAATTCTCGAATAGCCCCAGCAAATTAATTGCTTGCCCCTGGTAGGTAGATAGGCCTTCCCAAGCCTATTTTCTCATCGCCTCAGCCCATGACTTATTTCTCCCTGGTAGTTAGACAGGCCTTCCCAAGCCTATTCTGTAATAGTCCCAGCAAATTACTTGCTTGCCCCTGGTCGGTAGACAGGCCTTCCCAAACCAATTCTCCTATAGCCCAAGCCAATTCTCGAATAGCCCCAGAACATTACTTGCTTGCCCCTGGTAGGTAGACAGGCCTTCCCAAGCCTATTCTGTAATAGCCCCAGCAAATTACTTGCTTGCCCCAGGTAGGTAGACAGGCCTTCCCAAGCCTTTTCTCTCATAGCCCCTGCACATTACTTGCTTGCCCATGGTAGGTAGAAAGGCCTTCCCAAACCTATTCTGTAATAGTCCCAGCAAATTATTTGCTTGCCCCTGGTAGGTAGACAGGCTTTCCCAAGCCTATTCTGTAATAGTCCCAGCAAATTACTTGCTTGCCCCTGGTAGGTAGACAGGGCTTCCCAAGCCTATTCTGTAATAGTCCCAGCAAATTACTTGCTTGCCCCTGGTAGGTAGATAGGCCTTCCCAAACCAATTCTCTTATAGCCCAAGCCAATTCTCGAATAGCCCCAGCAAATTATTTGCTTGCCCCTGGTAGGTAGACAGGCCTTCCCAAGCCAATTCTCGAATAGCCCCGGCACATTATTTGCTTGCCCCTGGTAGGTAAACAGGCCTTCCAAAGCCATTTCTCTAATAGCCCCTGCACATTACTTGCTTGCCCCTGATAGGTAGACAGGCTTTCCCAAGCCTATTCTGTAATAGTCCCAGCAAATTACTTGCTTGCCCCTGATAGGTAGATAGGCCTTCCCAAGCCTATTCTCTCATCGCCTCAGCCCATGACTTATTTCTCCCTGGTACGTAGACAGGTCTTCCCAAGCCTATTCTGTAATAGTCCCAGCAAATTACTTGCTTGCCCCTGGTAGGTAGACAGGCCTTCCCAAACCAATTCTCTTATAGCCCAAGCCAATTCTCGAATAGCTCCAGCATATTATTTGCTTGCCCCTGGTAGGTAGACAGGCCTTCCCAAGCCAATTCTCTAATAGCCCCTGCACTTTACTTGCTTGCCCCTGGTAGTTAGACAGGCTTTCCCAAGCCTATTCTGTAATAGTCCCAGCAAATTACTTGCTTGCCCCTGGTAGGTAGATAGGCCTTCCCAAGCCTATTCTGTAATAGTCCCAGCAAATTACTTGCTTGTCCCTGGTAGGTAGACAGGCCTTCCCAAACCAATTCTCTTATAGCCCATGCCAATTCTCGAATAGCCCCAGCACATTACTTGCTTGCCCCAGGTAGGTAGACAAGCTTTCCCAAGCCTATTCTGCAATACCCCCAGCAAATTACTTGCTTGCCCCTGGTAGGTAGACAAGCCTTCCCAAGCCTATTCTGTAATTGTCCCAGCAAATCACTTGCTTGCCCCTGGTAGGTAGATAGGCCTTCCCAAGCCTATTCTCTCATCGCCTCAGCCCATGACTTGTTTCTCCCTGGTAGGTAGACAGGCCTTCCCAAGCCTATTCTGTAATAGCCCCTGCAAATTACATGCTTGCCCCAGGTAGGTAGACTGGCCTTCCCAAGCTTTTTCTCTCATAGCCCCTGCAAATTACTTGCTTGCCCCTGGTAGGTAGATAGGCCTTCCCAAACCTATTCTCTCATAACAACAGCCCATAATTTACTTTCCCATGGTAGGTAGACAGGCCTTCCCAAGCCTATTCTGTAAAAGCCCCAGCAAATTACTTGCTTGCCCCTGGTAGGTAGACTGGCCTTCCCAAGCCTTTTCTCTCAAAGCCCCAGCAAATTACTTTCTTGCCCCTGGTAGGTAGATAGGCCTTCCCAAGCCTATTCTGTAATAGTCCCAGCAAATTACTTGCTTGTCCCTGGTAGGTAGACAGGCCTTCCCAAACCAATTCTCTTATAGCCCATGCCAATTCTCGAATAGCCCCAGCACATTACTTGCTTGCCCCAGGTAGGTAGACAAGCTTTCCCAAGCCTATTCTGCAATACCCCCAGCAAATTACTTGCTTGCCCCTGGTAGGTAGACAAGCCTTCCCAAGCCTATTCTATAATTGTCCCAGCAAATCACTTGCTTGCCCCTGGTAGGTAGATAGGCCTTCCCAAGCCTATTCTCTCATCGCCTCAGCCCATGACTTATTTCTCCCTGGTAGGTAGACAGGCCTTCCCAAGCCTATTCTGTAATAGCCGCTGCAAATTACTTGCTTGCCTCTGATAGGTAGACAAGCCTTCCCAAGCCTATTCTGTAATAGTCCCAGCAAATTACTTGCTTGCCCCTGGTAGGTAGACAGGCCTTCCCAAACCAATTCTCTTATAGCCCAAGCCAATTCTCGAATAGCCACAGCACATTATTTGCTTGCCCCTGATAGGTAGACAGGCCTTCCCAAGCCTTTTCTCTCATCGCCCCAGCAAATTACTTGCTTGCCCCTGGTCGGCACACAGGCCTCCCAAGCCTATTCTGTAATAGCCCCAGCAAATTACTTGCTTGCCCCAGGTAGGTAGACAGGCCTTCCCAAGCCTTTTCTCTCATAGCCCCTGCACATTACTTGCTTGCCCATGTAGGTAGACAGGCCTTCCCAAACCTATTCTGTAATAGTCCCAGCAAATTACTTGCTTGCCCCTGGTAGGTAGACAGGCCTTCCCAAACCAATTCTCTTATAGCCAATGCCAATTCTCGAATAGCCACAGCACATTATTTGCTTGCCCCTGGTAGGTAGACAGGCCTTCCCAAGCCTTTTCTCTCATCGCCCCTGCAAATTACTTGCTTGCCCCTGGTAGGTAGACACGCCTTCCCAAGCCTATTCTGTAATAGCCCCAGCAAATTACTTGCCTGCCCCTGGTAGGTAGACCAGCATTCCCAGGCCTTTTCTCTCATAGCCACAGCCCATGACTTACTTGTACCTGGTAGTTAGACAGGCCTTCCCAAGCCTATTCTGTAAAAGCCCCAGCAAATTATTGCTTGCCCCTGGTGGTAGACTGGCCTTCCCAAGCCTTTTCTTTCATAGCCCCTGCAAATTACTTGCTTGCCCCTGGTAGGTAGATAGGCCTTCCCAAACCTATTCTCTCATAACAACAGCCCATGATTTACTTTCCCATGGTAGGTAGACAGGCCTTCCCAAGCCTATTCTGTAATAGCCCCAAAAAATTACTTGCTTGCTCCTGGTAGGTAGACAGCCTGGTAGGTAGACAGGCCTTCCCAAGCCTATTCTGTAATAGCCCCAGCAAATTACTTGTTTGCCCCAGGTAGGTAGACAGGCCTTCCCAAGCCTTTTCTTTCATCGCCCCTGCACATTACTTGCTTGCCCCTGGTAGGTAGACAGGCCTTCCCAAACCTATTCTGGAATAGTCCCAGCAAATTACTTGCTTGCCCCTGGTAGGTAGACAGGCTTTCCCAAGCCTATTCTGGAATAGTCCCAGCAAATTACTTGCTTGCCCCTGGTAGGTAGACACGCCTTCCCAAGCCTATTCTCTCATCGCCTCAGCCCATGACTTATTTCTCCCTGGTAGCTAGTCAGGCCTTCCCAATCCTATTCTGTAATAGCCCCAGCAAATTCCTTGCTTGCCCCTGGTAGGTAGACAGGCCTTCCCAAACCAATTCTCTTATAGCCCAAGCCAATTCTCGAATAGCCACAGCACATTATTTTCTTGCCCCTGGTAGGTAGACAGGCTTTCCCAAGCCTTTTCTCTCATCGCCCCAGCAAATTACTTGCTTGCCCCTGGTAGGTAGACACGCCTTCCCAAGCCTATTCTCTCATCGCCTCAGCCCATGACTTATTTCTCCCTGGTAGCTAGTCAGGCCTTCCCAAGCCTATTCTGTAATAGCCCCAGCAAATTACTTGCTTGCCCCAGGTAGGTAGACAGGCCTTCCCAAGCCTTTTCTCTCATCGCCCCTGCACATTACTTGCTTGCCCCTGGTAGGTAGACAGGCCTTCCCAAACCTATTCTGTAATAGCCCCAGCAAATTCCTTGCTTGCCCCTGGTCGGTAGATAGACAGGCCTTCCCAAACCAATTCTCCTATAGCCCAAGCCAATTCTCGAATAGCCCCAGAACATTACTTGCTTGCCCCTGGTAGGTAGACAGGCCTTCCCAAACCAATTCTCTTATAGCCCAAGCCAATTCTCGAATAGCCACAGCACATTATTTGCTTGCCCCTGGTAGGTAGACAGGCCTTCCCAAGCCTTTTCTCTCATCGCCCCAGCAAATTACTTGCTTGCCCCTGGTAGGTAGACACGCCTTCCCAAGCCTATTCTCTCATCGCCTCAGCCCATGACTTATTTCTCCCTGGTAGCTAGTCAGGCCTTCCCAAGCCTATTCTGTAATAGCCCCAGCAAATTACTTGCTTGCCCCAGGTAGGTAGACAGGCCTTCCCAAGCCTTTTCTCTCATCGCCCCTGCACATTACTTGCTTGCCCCTGGTAGGTAGACAGGCCTTCCCAAACCTATTCTGTAATAGCCCCAGCAAATTCCTTGCTTGCCCCTGGTCGGTAGTTAGACAGGCCTTCCCAAACCAATTCTCCTATAGCCCAAGCCAATTCTCGAATAGCCCCAGAACATTACTTGCTTGCCCCTGGTAGGTAGACAGGCCTTCCCAAGCCTATTCTGTAATAGCCCCAGCAAATTACTTGTTTGCCCCAGGTAGGTAGACAGGCCTTCCCAAGCCTTTTCTTTCATCGCCCCTGCACATTACTTGCTTGCCCCTGGTAGGTAGACAGGCCTTCCCAAACCTATTCTGGAATAGTCCCAGCAAATTACTTGCTTGCCCCTGGTAGGTAGACAGGCTTTCCCAAGCCTATTCTGTAATAGTCCCAGCAAATTACTTGCTTGTTCCTGGTAGGCAGACAGGCCTTCCCAAGCCTATTCTGTAATAGCCCCAGCAAATTACTTGCTTGCCCAAGTATGGTAGGCAGGGCTTCCCAAGCCTATTCTGTAATTGCCCCAGCAAATTACTTGCTTGCCCCTGGTATGTAGACAGGCCTTCCTAAGCCAATTCTCGAATAGCCCCAGCAAATTATTTGCTTGCCCCTGATAGGTAGAATGCCCTTCCCAAGCCTATTCTCTCATTGCTTCAGCCCATGACTTACTTCTCCCTGGTAGGTCCACTGGCCTTCCCGAGCCAATTCTCTTATATCCCAAG
Source organism: Corythoichthys intestinalis (assembly GCF_030265065.1). NCBI lineage: Eukaryota > Metazoa > Chordata > Actinopteri > Syngnathiformes > Syngnathidae > Corythoichthys > Corythoichthys intestinalis. The sequence continues at coordinate 32,509,383 of NC_080407.1, forward strand.
CCAATTCTCTAATAGCCCCTGCACATTACTTGCTTGCCCCTGATAGGTAGACAGGCTTTCCCAAGCCTATTCCGTAATAGTCCCAGCAAATTACTTGCTTGTCCCTGTTAGGTAGACAGGCCTTCCCAAGCCTATTCTGTAATAGTCCCAGCAAATTACTTGCTTGCCCCTGGTAGGTAGACAGGCCTTCCCAAGCCAATTCTCTAATAGCCCCTGCACATTACTTGCTTGCCCCTGGTAGGTAGACAGGCTTTCCCAAGCCTATTCTGTAATAGCCGCTGCAAATTACTTGCTTGCCCCTGGTAGGTAGACACGCCTTCCCAAGCCTATTCTCTCATCGCCTCAGCCCATGACTTATTTCTCCCTGGTAGGTAGACAGGCCTTATCAAGCCTATTCTGTAATAGCCGCTGCAAATTACTGCTTGCCCCTGGTAGGTAGACAGGCTTTCCCAAGCCTATTCTGTAATAGTCACAGCAAATTACTTGTTTGTCCCTGGTATGTGGACAGGCCTTCCCAAACCTATTCTGTAATAGCCCCAGCAAATTACTTGCTTCCCCCTGGTAGGTAGACAGGCCTTCCCAAGCCTATTCTGTAATAGTCCCAGCAAATTACTTGCTTGTCCCTGGTAGGTAGACAGGCCTTCCCAAGCCTATTCTGTAATAGTCCCAGCAAATTACTTGCTTGCCCCTGGTAGGTAGACAGGCCTTCCCAAACCTATTCTGTAATAGCCCCAGCAAATTACTTGCTTCCCCCTGGTAGGTAGACAGGCCTTCCCAAGCCTATTCTGTAATAGTCCCAGCAAATTACTTGCTTGCCCCTGGTAGGTAGACAGGCCTTCCCAAGCCTATTCTGTAATAGCCCCAGCAAATTACTTGTTTGCCCCAGGTAGGTAGACAGGCCTTCCCAAGCCTTTTCTTTCATCGCCCCTGCACATTACTTGCTTGCCACTGGTAGGTAGACAGGCCTTCCCAAACCTATTCTGGAATAGTCCCAGCAAATTACTTGCTTGCCCCTGGTAGGTAGACAGGCCTTCCCAAGCCTATTCTGTAATAGTCCCAGCAAATTACTTGCTTGCCCCTGGTAGGTAGACAGGCCTTCCCAAGCCAATTCTCTAATAGCCCCTGCACATTACTTGCTTGCCCCTGGTAGGTAGACAGGCTTTCCCAAGCCTATTCTGTAATAGCCGCTGCAAATTACTTGCTTGCCCCTGGTAGGTAGACACGCCTTCCCAAGCCTATTCTCTCATCGCCTCAGCCAATGACTTATTTCTCCCTGGTAGGTAGACAGGCCTTATCAAGCCTATTCTGTAATAGCCGCTGCAAATTACTGCTTGCCCCTGGTAGGTAGACAGGCTTTCCCAAGCCTATTCTGTAATAGTCACAGCAAATTACTTGTTTGTCCCTGGTATGTGGACAGGCCTTCCCAAACCTATTCTGTAATAGCCCCAGCAAATTACTTGCTTCCCCCTGGTAGGTAGACAGGCCTTCCCAAGCCTATTCTGTAATAGTCCCAGCAAATTACTTGCTTGTCCCTGGTAGGTAGACAGGCCTTCCCAAGCCTATTCTGTAATAGTCCCAGCAAACTACTTGCTTGCCCCTGGTAGGTAGACAGGCCTTTCCAAACCAATTCTCTTATAGCCCAAGCCAATTCTCGAATAGCCCCAGCAAATTACTTGCTTGCCCCTGGTAGGTAGATAGGCCTTCCCAAGCCTATTTTCTCATCGCCTCAGCCCATGACTTATTTCTCCCTGGTAGTTAGACAGGCCTTCCCAAGCCTATTCTGTAATAGTCCCAGCAAATTACTTGCTTGCCCCTGGTCGGTAGACAGGCCTTCCCAAACCAATTCTCCTATAGCCCAAGCCAATTCTCGAATAGCCCTAGAACATTACTTGCTTGCCCCAGGTAGGTAGACAGGCCTTCCCAAGCCTTTTCTCTCATAGCCCCTGCACATTACTTGCTTGCCCATGGTAGGTAGAAAGGCCTTCCCAAGCCTATTCTGTAATAGCCCCAGCAAATTACTTGCTTGCCCCAGGTAGGTAGACAGGCCTTCCCAAGCCTTTTCTCTCATAGCCCCTGCACATTACTTGCTTGCCCATGGTAGGTAGAAAGGCCTTCCCAAACCTATTCTGTAATAGTCCCAGCAAATTATTTGCTTGCCCCTGGTAGGTAGACAGGCTTTCCCAAGCCTATTCTGTAATAGTCCCAGCAAATTACTTGCTTGCCCCTGGTAGGTAGACAGGGCTTCCCAAGCCTATTCTGTAATAGTCCCAGCAAATTACTTGCTTGCCCCTGGTAGGTAGATAGGCCTTCCCAAACCAATTCTCTTATAGCCCAAGCCAATTCTCGAATAGCCCCAGCAAATTATTTGCTTGCCCCTGGTAGGTAGACAGGCCTTCCCAAGCCAATTCTCGAATAGCCCCGGCACATTATTTGCTTGCCCCTGGTAGGTAAACAGGCCTTCCAAAGCCATTTCTCTAATAGCCCCTGCACATTACTTGCTTGCCCCTGATAGGTAGACAGGCTTTCCCAAGCCTATTCTGTAATAGTCCCAGCAAATTACTTGCTTGCCCCTGATAGGTAGATAGGCCTTCCCAAGCCTATTCTCTCATCGCCTCAGCCCATGACTTATTTCTCCCTGGTACGTAGACAGGTCTTCCCAAGCCTATTCTGTAATAGTCCCAGCAAATTACTTGCTTGCCCCTGGTAGGTAGACAGGCCTTCCCAAACCAATTCTCTTATAGCCCAAGCCAATTCTCGAATAGCTCCAGCATATTATTTGCTTGCCCCTGGTAGGTAGACAGGCCTTCCCAAGCCAATTCTCTAATAGCCCCTGCACTTTACTTGCTTGCCCCTGGTAGTTAGACAGGCTTTCCCAAGCCTATTCTGTAATAGTCCCAGCAAATTACTTGCTTGCCCCTGGTAGGTAGATAGGCCTTCCCAAGCCTATTCTGTAATAGTCCCAGCAAATTACTTGCTTGTCCCTGGTAGGTAGACAGGCCTTCCCAAACCAATTCTCTTATAGCCCATGCCAATTCTCGAATAGCCCCAGCACATTACTTGCTTGCCCCAGGTAGGTAGACAAGCTTTCCCAAGCCTATTCTGCAATACCCCCAGCAAATTACTTGCTTGCCCCTGGTAGGTAGACAAGCCTTCCCAAGCCTATTCTGTAATTGTCCCAGCAAATCACTTGCTTGCCCCTGGTAGGTAGATAGGCCTTCCCAAGCCTATTCTCTCATCGCCTCAGCCCATGACTTATTTCTCCCTGGTAGGTAGACAGGCCTTCCCAAGCCTATTCTGTAATAGCCGCTGCAAATTACTTGCTTGCCTCTGATAGGTAGACAAGCCTTCCCAAGCCTATTCTGTAATAGTCCCAGCAAATTACTTGCTTGCCCCTGGTAGGTAGACAGGCCTTCCCAAACCAATTCTCTTATAGCCCAAGCCAATTCTCGAATAGCCACAGCACATTATTTGCTTGCCCCTGGTAGGTAGACAGGCCTTCCCAAGCCTTTTCTCTCATCGCCCCAGCAAATTACTTGCTTGCCCCTGGTCGGCACACAGGCCTCCCAAGCCTATTCTGTAATAGCCCCAGCAAATTACTTGCTTGCCCCAGGTAGGTAGACAGGCCTTCCCAAGCCTTTTCTCTCATAGCCCCTGCACATTACTTGCTTGCCCATGTAGGTAGACAGGCCTTCCCAAACCTATTCTGTAATAGTCCCAGCAAATTACTTGCTTGCCCCTGGTAGGTAGACAGGCCTTCCCAAACCAATTCTCTTATAGCCCATGCCAATTCTCGAATAGCCACAGCACATTATTTGCTTGCCCCTGGTAGGTAGACAGGCCTTCCCAAGCCTTTTCTCTCATCGCCCCTGCAAATTACTTGCTTGCCCCTGGTAGGTAGACACGCCTTCCCAAGCCTATTCTGTAATAGCCCCAGCAAATTACTTGCCTGCCCCTGGTAGGTAGACCAGCATTCCCAGGCCTTTTCTCTCATAGCCACAGCCCATGACTTACTTGTACCTGGTAGTTAGACAGGCCTTCCCAAGCCTATTCTGTAAAAGCCCCAGCAAATTATTGCTTGCCCCAGGTGGTAGACTGGCCTTCCCAAGCCTTTTCTTTCATAGCCCCTGCAAATTACTTGCTTGCCCCTGGTAGGTAGATAGGCCTTCCCAAACCTATTCTCTCATAACAACAGCCCATGATTTACTTTCCCATGGTAGGTAGACAGGCCTTCCCAAGCCTATTCTGTAATAGCCCCAAAAAATTACTTGCTTGCTCCTGGTAGGTAGACAGCCTGGTAGGTAGACAGGCCTTCCCAAGCCTATTCTGTAATAGCCCCAGCAAATTACTTGTTTGCCCCAGGTAGGTAGACAGGCCTTCCCAAGCCTTTTCTTTCATCGCCCCTGCACATTACTTGCTTGCCCCTGGTAGGTAGACAGGCCTTCCCAAACCTATTCTGGAATAGTCCCAGCAAATTACTTGCTTGCCCCTGGTAGGTAGACAGGCTTTCCCAAGCCTATTCTGTAATAGTCCCAGCAAATTACTTGCTTGTTCCTGGTAGGCAGACAGGCCTTCCCAAGCCTATTCTGTAATAGCCCCAGCAAATTACTTGCTTGCCCAAGTATGGTAGGCAGGGCTTCCCAAGCCTATTCTGTAATTGCCCCAGCAAATTACTTGCTTGCCCCTGGTATGTAGACAGGCCTTCCTAAGCCAATTCTCGAATAGCCCCAGCAAATTATTTGCTTGCCCCTGATAGGTAGACTGCCCTTCCCAAGCCTATTCTCTCATTGCTTCAGCCCATGACTTACTTCTCCCTGGTAGGTCCACTGGCCTTCCCGAGCCAATTCTCTTATATCCCAAGCCAATTCTCTAATAGCCCCTGCACATTACTTGCTTGCCCCTGATAGGTAGACAGGCTTTCCCAAGCCTATTCCGTAATAGTCCCAGCAAATTACTTGCTTGTCCCTGTTAGGTAGACAGGCCTTCCCAAGCCTATTCTGTAATAGTCCCAGCAAATTACTTGCTTGCCCCTGGTAGGTAGACAGGCCTTCCCAAGCCAATTCTCTAATAGCCCCTGCACATTACTTGCTTGCCCCTGGTAGGTAGACAGGCTTTCCCAAGCCTATTCTGTAATAGCCGCTGCAAATTACTTGCTTGCCCCTGGTAGGTAGACACGCCTTCCCAAGCCTATTCTCTCATCGCCTCAGCCCATGACTTATTTCTCCCTGGTAGGTAGACAGGCCTTATCAAGCCTATTCTGTAATAGCCGCTGCAAATTACTGCTTGCCCCTGGTAGGTAGACAGGCTTTCCCAAGCCTATTCTGTAATAGTCACAGCAAATTACTTGTTTGTCCCTGGTATGTGGACAGGCCTTCCCAAACCTATTCTGTAATAGCCCCAGCAAATTACTTGCTTCCCCCTGGTAGGTAGACAGGCCTTCCCAAGCCTATTCTGTAATAGTCCCAGCAAATTACTTGCTTGTCCCTGGTAGGTAGACAGGCCTTCCCAAGCCTATTCTGTAATAGTCCCAGCAAATTACTTGCTTGCCCCTGGTAGGTAGACAGGCCTTTCCAAACCAATTCTCTTATAGCCCAAGCCAATTCTCGAATAGCCCCAGCAAATTAATTGCTTGCCCCTGGTAGGTAGATAGGCCTACCCAAGCCTATTTTCTCATCGCCTCAGCCCATGACTTATTTCTCCCTGGTAGTTAGACAGGCCTTCCCAAGCCTATTCTGTAATAGTCCCAGCAAATTACTTGCTTGCCCCTGGTCGGTAGACAGGCCTTCCCAAACCAATTCTCCTATAGCCCAAGCCAATTCTCGAATAGCCCCAGAACATTACTTGCTTGCCCCTGGTAGGTAGACAGGCCTTCCCAAGCCTATTCTGTAATAGCCCCAGCAAATTACTTGCTTGCCCCAGGTAGGTAGACAGGCCTTCCCAAGCCTTTTCTCTCATAGCCCCTGCACATTACTTGCTTGCCCATGGTAGGTAGAAAGGCCTTCCCAAACCTATTCTGTAATAGTCCCAGCAAATTATTTGCTTGCCCCTGGTAGGTAGACAGGCTTTCCCAAGCCTATTCTGTAATAGTCCCAGCAAATTACTTGCTTGCCCCTGGTAGGTAGACAGGGCTTCCCAAGCCTATTCTGTAATAGTCCCAGCAAATTACTTGCTTGCCCCTGGTAGGTAGATAGGCCTTCCCAAACCAATTCTCTTATAGCCCAAGCCAATTCTCGAATAGCCCCAGCAAATTATTTGCTTGCCCCTGGTAGGTAGACAGGCCTTCCCAAGCCAATTCTCGAATAGCCCCGGCACATTATTTGCTTGCCCCTGGTAGGTAAACAGGCCTTCCAAAGCCATTTCTCTAATAGCCCCTGCACATTACTTGCTTGCCCCTGATAGGTAGACAGGCTTTCCCAAGCCTATTCTGTAATAGTCCCAGCAAATTACTTGCTTGCCCCTGATAGGTAGATAGGCCTTCCCAAGCCTATTCTCTCATCGCCTCAGCCCATGACTTATTTCTCCCTGGTACGTAGACAGGTCTTCCCAAGCCTATTCTGTAATAGTCCCAGCAAATTACTTGCTTGCCCCTGGTAGGTAGACAGGCCTTCCCAAACCAATTCTCTTATAGCCCAAGCCAATTCTCGAATAGCTCCAGCATATTATTTGCTTGCCCCTGGTAGGTAGACAGGCCTTCCCAAGCCAATTCTCTAATAGCCCCTGCACTTTACTTGCTTGCCCCTGGTAGTTAGACAGGCTTTCCCAAGCCTATTCTGTAATAGTCCCAGCAAATTACTTGCTTGCCCCTGGTAGGTAGATAGGCCTTCCCAAGCCTATTCTGTAATAGTCCCAGCAAATTACTTGCTTGTCCCTGGTAGGTAGACAGGCCTTCCCAAACCAATTCTCTTATAGCCCATGCCAATTCTCGAATAGCCCCAGCACATTACTTGCTTGCCCCAGGTAGGTAGACAAGCTTTCCCAAGCCTATTCTGCAATACCCCCAGCAAATTACTTGCTTGCCCCTGGTAGGTAGACAAGCCTTCCCAAGCCTATTCTGTAATTGTCCCAGCAAATCACTTGCTTGCCCCTGGTAGGTAGATAGGCCTTCCCAAGCCTATTCTCTCATCGCCTCAGCCCATGACTTGTTTCTCCCTGGTAGGTAGACAGGCCTTCCCAAGCCTATTCTGTAATAGCCCCTGCAAATTACATGCTTGCCCCAGGTAGGTAGACTGGCCTTCCCAAGCTTTTTCTCTCATAGCCCCTGCAAATTACTTGCTTGCCCCTGGTAGGTAGATAGGCCTTCCCAAACCTATTCTCTCATAACAACAGCCCATAATTTACTTTCCCATGGTAGGTAGACAGGCCTTCCCAAGCCTATTCTGTAAAAGCCCCAGCAAATTACTTGCTTGCCCCTGGTAGGTAGACTGGCCTTCCCAAGCCTTTTCTCTCAAAGCCCCAGCAAATTACTTTCTTGCCCCTGGTAGGTAGATAGGCCTTCCCAAGCCTATTCTCGAATAGCCCCAGCACATTACTTGCTTGCCCCAGGTAGGTAGACAAGCTTTCCCAAGCCTATTCTGCAATACCCCCAGCAAATTACTTGCTTGCCCCTGGTAGGTAGACAAGCCTTCCCAAGCCTATTCTGTAATTGTCCCAGCAAATCACTTGCTTGCCCCTGGTAGGTAGATAGGCCTTCCCAAGCCTATTCTCTCATCGCCTCAGCCCATGACTTATTTCTCCCTGGTAGGTAGACAGGCCTTCCCAAGCCTATTCTGTAATAGCCGCTGCAAATTACTTGCTTGCCTCTGATAGGTAGACAAGCCTTCCCAAGCCTATTCTGTAATAGTCCCAGCAAATTACTTGCTTGCCCCTGGTAGGTAGACAGGCCTTCCCAAACCAATTCTCTTATAGCCCAAGCCAATTCTCGAATAGCCACAGCACATTATTTGCTTGCCCCTGGTAGGTAGACAGGCCTTCCCAAGCCTTTTCTCTCATCGCCCCAGCAAATTACTTGCTTGCCCCTGGTCGGCACACAGGCCTCCCAAGCCTATTCTGTAATAGCCCCAGCAAATTACTTGCTTGCCCCAGGTAGGTAGACAGGCCTTCCCAAGCCTTTTCTCTCATAGCCCCTGCACATTACTTGCTTGCCCATGTAGGTAGACAGGCCTTCCCAAACCTATTCTGTAATAGTCCCAGCAAATTACTTGCTTGCCCCTGGTAGGTAGACAGGCCTTCCCAAACCAATTCTCTTATAGCCCATGCCAATTCTCGAATAGCCACAGCACATTATTTGCTTGCCCCTGGTAGGTAGACAGGCCTTCCCAAGCCTTTTCTCTCATCGCCCCTGCATATTACTTGCTTGCCCCTGGTAGGTAGACACGCCTTCCCAAGCCTATTCTGTAATAGCCCCAGCAAATTACTTGCCTGCCCCTGGTAGGTAGACCAGCATTCCCAGGCCTTTTCTCTCATAGCCACAGCCCATGACTTACTTGTACCTGGTAGTTAGACAGGCCTTCCCAAGCCTATTCTGTAAAAGCCCCAGCAAATTATTGCTTGCCCCTGGTGGTAGACTGGCCTTCCCAAGCCTTTTCTTTCATAGCCCCTGCAAATTACTTGCTTGCCCCTGGTAGGTAGATAGGCCTTCCCAAACCTATTCTCTCATAACAACAGCCCATGTTTTACTTTCCCATGGTAGGTAGACAGGCCTTCCCAAGCCTATTCTGTAATAGCCCCAAAAAATTACTTGCTTGCTCCTGGTAGGTAGACAGCCTGGTAGGTAGACAGGCCTTCCCAAGCCTATTCTGTAATAGCCCCAGCAAATTACTTGTTTGCCCCAGGTAGGTAGACAGGCCTTCCCAAGCCTTTTCTTTCATCGCCCCTGCACATTACTTGCTTGCCCCTGGTAGGTAGACAGGCCTTCCCAAACCTATTCTGGAATAGTCCCAGCAAATTACTTGCTTGCCCCTGGTAGGTAGACAGGCTTTCCCAAGCCTATTCTGGAATAGTCCCAGCAAATTACTTGCTTGCCCCTGGTAGGTAGACACGCCTTCCCAAGCCTATTCTCTCATCGCCTCAGCCCATGACTTATTTCTCCCTGGTAGCTAGTCAGGCCTTCCCAATCCTATTCTGTAATAGCCCCAGCAAATTCCTTGCTTGCCCCTGGTAGGTAGACAGGCCTTCCCAAACCAATTCTCTTATAGCCCAAGCCAATTCTCGAATAGCCACAGCACATTATTTGCTTGCCCCTGGTAGGTAGACAGGCCTTCCCAAGCCTTTTCTCTCATCGCCCCAGCAAATTACTTGCTTGCCCCTGGTAGGTAGACACGCCTTCCCAAGCCTATTCTCTCATCGCCTCAGCCCATGACTTATTTCTCCCTGGTAGCTAGTCAGGCCTTCCCAAGCCTATTCTGTAATAGCCCCAGCAAATTACTTGCTTGCCCCAGGTAGGTAGACAGGCCTTCCCAAGCCTTTTCTCTCATCGCCCCTGCACATTACTTGCTTGCCCCTGGTAGGTAGACAGGCCTTCCCAAACCTATTCTGTAATAGCCCCAGCAAATTCCTTGCTTGCCCCTGGTCGGTAGATAGACAGGCCTTCCCAAACCAATTCTCCTATAGCCCAAGCCAATTCTCGAATAGCGCCAGAACATTACTTGCTTGCCCCTGGTAGGTAGACAGGCCTTCCCAAACCAATTCTCTTATAGCCCAAGCCAATTCTCGAATAGCCACAGCACATTATTTGCTTGCCCCTGGTAGGTAGACAGGCCTTCCCAAGCCTTTTCTCTCATCGCCCCAGCAAATTACTTGCTTGCCCCTGGTAGGTAGACACGCCTTCCCAAGCCTATTCTCTCATCGCCTCAGCCCATGACTTATTTCTCCCTGGTAGCTAGTCAGGCCTTCCCAAGCCTATTCTGTAATAGCCCCAGCAAATTACTTGCTTGCCCCAGGTAGGTAGACAGGCCTTCCCAAGCCTTTTCTCTCATCGCCCCTGCACATTACTTGCTTGCCCCTGGTAGGTAGACAGGCCTTCCCAAACCTATTCTGTAATAGCCCCAGCAAATTCCTTGCTTGCCCCTGGTCGGTAGTTAGACAGGCCTTCCCAAACCAATTCTCCTATAGCCCAAGCCAATTCTCGAATAGCCCCAGAACATTACTTGCTTGCCCCTGGTAGGTAGACAGGCCTTCCCAAGCCTATTCTGTAATAGCCCCAGCAAATTACTTGTTTGCCCCAGGTAGGTAGACAGGCCTTCCCAAGCCTTTTCTTTCATCGCCCCTGCACATTACTTGCTTGCCCCTGGTAGGTAGACAGGCCTTCCCAAACCTATTCTGGAATAGTCCCAGCAAATTACTTGCTTGCCCCTGGTAGGTAGACAGGCTTTCCCAAGCCTATTCTGTAATAGTCCCAGCAAATTACTTGCTTGTTCCTGGTAGGCAGACAGGCCTTCCCAAGCCTATTCTGTAATAGCCCCAGCAAATTACTTGCTTGCCCAAGTATGGTAGGCAGGGCTTCCCAAGCCTATTCTGTAATTGCCCCAGCAAATTACTTGCTTGCCCCTGGTATGTAGACAGGCCTTCCTAAGCCAATTCTCGAATAGCCCCAGCAAATTATTTGCTTGCCCCTGATAGGTAGAATGCCCTTCCCAAGCCTATTCTCTCATTGCTTCAGCCCATGACTTACTTCTCCCTGGTAGGTCCACTGGCCTTCCCGAGCCAATTCTCTTATATCCCAAGCCAATTCTCTAATAGCCCCTGCACATTACTTGCTTGCCCCTGATAGGTAGACAGGCTTTCCCAAGCCTATTCCGTAATAGTCCCAGCAAATTACTTGCTTGTCCCTGTTAGGTAGACAGGCCTTCCCAAGCCTATTCTGTAATAGTCCCAGCAAATTACTTGCTTGCCCCTGGTAGGTAGACAGGCCTTCCCAAGCCAATTCTCTAATAGCCCCTGCACATTACTTGCTTGCCCCTGGTAGGTAGACAGGCTTTCCCAAGCCTATTCTGTAATAGCCGCTGCAAATTACTTGCTTGCCCCTGGTAGGTAGACACGCCTTCCCAAGCCTATTCTCTCATCGCCTCAGCCCATGACTTATTTCTCCCTGGTAGGTAGACAGGCCTTATCAAGCCTATTCTGTAATAGCCGCTGCAAATTACTGCTTGCCCCTGGTAGGTAGACAGGCTTTCCCAAGCCTATTCTGTAATAGTCACAGCAAATTACTTGTTTGTCCCTGGTATGTGGACAGGCCTTCCCAAACCTATTCTGTAATAGCCCCAGCAAATTACTTGCTTCCCCCTGGTAGGTAGACAGGCCTTCCCAAGCCTATTCTGTAATAGTCCCAGCAAATTACTTGCTTGTCCCTGGTAGGTAGACAGGCCTTCCCAAGCCTATTCTGAAATAGTCCCAGCAAATTACTTGCTTGCCCCTGGTAGGTAGACAGGCCTTTCCAAACCAATTCTCTTATAGCCCAAGCCAATTCTCGAATAGCCCCAGCAAATTACTTGCTTGACCCTGGTAGGTAGATAGGCCTTCCCAAGCCTATTTTCTCATCGCCTCAGCCCATGACTTATTTCTCCCTGGTAGTTAGACAGGCCTTCCCAAGCCTATTCTGTAATAGTCCCAGCAAATTACTTGCTTGCCCCTGGTCGGTAGACAGGCCTTCCCAAACCAATTCTCCTATAGCCCAAGCCAATTCTCGAATAGCCCCAGAACATTACTTGCTTGCCCCTGGTAGGTAGACAGGCCTTCCCAAGCCTATTCTGTAATAGCCCCAGCAAATTACTTGCTTGCCCCAGGTAGGTAGACAGGCCTTCCCAAGCCTTTTCTCTCATAGCCCCTGCACATTACTTGCTTGCCCATGGTAGGTAGAAAGGCCTTCCCAAACCTATTCTGTAATAGTCCCAGCAAATTATTTGCTTGCCCCTGGTAGGTAGACAGGCTTTCCCAAGCCTATTCTGTAATAGTCCCAGCAAATTACTTGCTTGCCCCTGGTAGGTAGACAGGGCTTCCCAAGCCTATTATGTAATAGTCCCAGCAAATTACTTGCTTGCCCCTGGTAGGTAGATAGGCCTTCCCAAACCAATTCTCTTATAGCCCAAGCCAATTCTCGAATAGCCCCAGCAAATTATTTGCTTGCCCCTGGTAGGTAGACAGGCCTTCCCAAGCCAATTCTCGAATAGCCCCGGCACATTATTTGCTTGCCCCTGGTAGGTAAACAGGCCTTCCAAAGCCATTTCTCTAATAGCCCCTGCACATTACTTGCTTGCCCCTGATAGGTAGACAGGCTTTCCCAAGCCTATTCTGTAATAGTCCCAGCAAATTACTTGCTTGCCCCTGATAGGTAGATAGGCCTTCCCAAGCCTATTCTCTCATCGCCTCAGCCCATGACTTATTTCTCCCTGGTACGTAGACAGGTCTTCCCAAGCCTATTCTGTAATAGTCCCAGCAAATTACTTGCTTGCCCCTGGTAGGTAGACAGGCCTTCCCAAACCAATTCTCTTATAGCCCAAGCCAATTCTCGAATAGCTCCAGCATATTATTTGCTTGCCCCTGGTAGGTAGACAGGCCTTCCCAAGCCAATTCTCTAATAGCCCCTGCACTTTACTTGCTTGCCCCTGGTAGTTAGACAGGCTTTCCCAAGCCTATTCTGTAATAGTCCCAGCAAATTACTTGCTTGCCCCTGGTAGGTAGACAAGCTTTCCCAAGCCTATTCTGCAATACCCCCAGCAAATTACTTGCTTGCCCCTGGTAGGTAGACAAGCCTTCCCAAGCCTATTCTGTAATTGTCCCAGCAAATCACTTGCTTGCCCCTGGTAGGTAGATAGGCCTTCCCAAGCCTATTCTCTCATCGCCTCAGCCCATGACTTGTTTCTCCCTGGTAGGTAGACAGGCCTTCCCAAGCCTATTCTGTAATAGCCGCTGCAAATTACTTGCTTGCCTCTGATAGGTAGACAAGCCTTCCCAAGCCTATTCTGTAATAGTCCCAGCAAATTACTTGCTTGCCCCTGGTAGGTAGACAGGCCTTCCCAAACCAATTCTCTTATAGCCCAAGCCAATTCTCGAATAGCCACAGCACATTATTTGCTTGCCCCTGGTAGGTAGACAGGCCTTCCCAAGCCTTTTCTCTCATCGCCCCAGCAAATTACTTGCTTGCCCCTGGTCGGCACACAGGCCTCCCAAGCCTATTCTGTAATAGCCCCAGCAAATTACTTGCTTGCCCCAGGTAGGTAGACAGGCCTTCCCAAGCCTTTTCTCTCATAGCCCCTGCACATTACTTGCTTGCCCATGTAGGTAGACAGGCCTTCCCAAACCTATTCTGTAATAGTCCCAGCAAATTACTTGCTTGCCCCTGGTAGGTAGACAGGCCTTCCCAAACCAATTCTCTTATAGCCCATGCCAATTCTCGAATAGCCACAGCACATTATTTGCTTGCCCCTGGTAGGTAGACAGGCCTTCCCAAGCCTTTTCTCTCATCGCCCCAGCAAATTACTTGCTTGCCCCTGGTAGGTAGACACGCCTTCCCAAGCCTATTCTGTAATAGCCCCAGCAAATTACTTGCCTGCCCCTGGTAGGTAGACCAGCCTTCCCAGGCCTTTTCTCTCATAGCCACAGCCCATGACTTACTTGTACCTGGTAGGTAGACAGGCCTTCCCAAGCCTATTCTGTAAAAGCCCCAGCAAATTATTGCTTGCCCCTGGTGGTAGACTGGCCTTCCCAAGCCTTTTCTTTCATAGCCCCTGCAAATTACTTGCTTGCCCCTGGTAGGTAGATAGGCCTTCCCAAACCTATTCTCTCATAACAACAGCCCATGATTTACTTTCCCATGGTAGGTAGACAGGCCTTCCCAAGCCTATTCTGTAATAGCCCCAAAAAATTACTTGCTTGCTCCTGGTAGGTAGACAGCCTGGTAGGTAGACAGGCCTTCCCAAGCCTATTCTGTAATAGCCCCAGCAAATTACTTTCTTACCCCTTATAGGTAGACTGGCCTTCCCAAGCCAATTCTCTCATAACCCCAGCAAATTATTTGCTTGCCCCTGGTAGGTAGACAGGCCTTCCCAAGCCTATTCTGTAATAGCCCCTGCAAATTACATGCTTGCCCCAGGTAGGTAGACTGGCCTTCCCAAGCTTTTTCTCTCATAGCCCCTGCAAATTACTTGCTTGCCCCTGGTAGGTAGATAGGCCTTCCCAAACCTATTCTCTCATAACAACAGCCCATAATTTACTCTCCCATGGTAGGTAGACAGGCCTTCCCAAGCCTATTCTGTAAAAGCCCCAGCAAATTACTTGCTTGCCCCTGGTAGGTAGACTGGCCTTCCCAAGCCTTTTCTCTCAAAGCCCCAGCAAATTACTTTCTTGCCCCTGGTAGGTAGATAGGCCTTCCCAAGCCTATTCTGTAATAGTCCCAGCAAATTACTTGCTTGTCCCTGGTAGGTAGACAGGCCTTCCCAAACCAATTCTCTTATAGCCCATGCCAATTCTCGAATAGCCCCAGCACATTACTTGCTTGCCCCAGGTAGGTAGACAAGCTTTCCCAAGCCTATTCTGCAATACCCCCAGCAAATTACTTGCTTGCCCCTGGTAGGTAGACAAGCCTTCCCAAGCCTATTCTGTAATTGTCCCAGCAAATCACTTGCTTGCCCCTGGTAGGTAGATAGGCCTTCCCAAGCCTATTCTCTCATCGCCTCAGCCCATGACTTATTTCTCCCTGGTAGGTAGACAGGCCTTCCCAAGCCTATTCTGTAATAGCCGCTGCAAATTACTTGCTTGCCTCTGATAGGTACACAAGCCTTCCCAAGCCTATTCTGTAATAGTCCCAGCAAATTACTTGCTTGCCCCTGGTAGGTAGACAGGCCTTCCCAAACCAATTCTCTTATAGCCCAAGCCAATTCTCGAATAGCCACAGCACATTATTTGCTTGCCCCTGGTAGGTAGACAGGCGTTCCCAAGCCTTTTCTCTCATCGCCCCAGCAAATTACTTGCTTGCCCCTGGTCGGCAGACAGGCCTCCCAAGCCTATTCTGTAATAGCCCCAGCAAATTACTTGCTTGCCCCAGGTAGGTAGACAGGCCTTCCCAAGCCTTTTCTCTCATAGCCCCTGCACATTACTTGCTTGCCCATGTAGGTAGACAGGCCTTCCCAAACCAATTCTCTTATAGCCCAAGCCAATTCTCGAATAGCCACAGCACATTATTTGCTTGCCCCTGGTAGGTAGACAGGCCTTCCCAAGCCTTTTCTCTCATCGCCCCAGCAAATTACTTGCTTGCCCCTGGTAGGTAGACACGCCTTCCCAAGCCTATTCTCTCATCGCCTCAGCCCATGACTTATTTCTCCCTGGTAGCTAGTCAGGCCTTCCCAAGCCTATTCTGTAATAGCCCCAGCAAATTACTTGCTTGCCCCAGGTAGGTAGACAGGCCTTCCCAAGCCTTTTCTCTCATCGCCCCTGCACATTACTTGCTTGCCCCTGGTAGGTAGACAGGCCTTCCCAAACCTATTCTGTAATAGCCCCAGCAAATTCCTTGCTTGCCCCTGGTCAGTAGATAGACAGGCCTTCCCAAACCAATTCTCCTATAGCCCAAGCCAATTCTCGAATAGCCCCAGAACATTACTTGCTTGCCCCTGGTAGGTAGACAGGCCTTCCCAAGCCTATTCTGTAATAGCCCCAGCAAATTACTTGTTTGCCCCAGGTAGGTAGACAGGCCTTCCCAAGCCTTTTCTTTCATCGCCCCTGCACATTACTTGCTTGCCCCTGGTAGGTAGACAGGCCTTCCCAAACCTATTCTGGAATAGTCCCAGCAAATTACTTGCTTGCCCCTGGTAGGTAGACAGGCTTTCCCAAGCCTATTCTGTAATAGTCCCAGCAAATTACTTGCTTGTTCCTGGTAGGCAGACAGGCCTTCCCAAGCCTATTCTGTAATAGCCCCAGCAAATTACTTGCTTGCCCAAGTATGGTAGGCAGGGCTTCCCAAGCCTATTCTGTAATTGCCCCAGCAAATTACTTGCTTGCCCCTGGTATGTAGACAGGCCTTCCTAAGCCAATTCTCGAATAGCCCCAGCAAATTATTTGCTTGCCCCTGATAGGTAGACTGCCCTTCCCAAGCCTATTCTCTCATTGCTTCAGCCCATGACTTACTTCTCCCTGGTAGGTCCACTGGCCTTCCCGGGCCAATTCTCTTATATCCCAAGCCAATTCTCTAATAGCCCCTGCACATTACTTGCTTGCCCCTGATAGGTAGACAGGCTTTCCCAAGCCTATTCCGTAATAGTCCCAGCAAATTACTTGCTTGTCCCTGTTAGGTAGACAGGCCTTCCCAAGCCTATTCTGTAATAGTCCCAGCAAATTACTTGCTTGCCCCTGGTAGGTAGACAGGCCTTCCCAAGCCAATTCTCTAATAGCCCCTGCACATTACTTGCTTGCCCCTGGTAGGTAGACAGGCTTTCCCAAGCCTATTCTGTAATAGCCGCTGCAAATTACTTGCTTGCCCCTGGTAGGTAGACACGCCTTCCCAAGCCTATTCTCTCATCGCCTCAGCCCATGACTTATTTCTCCCTGGTAGGTAGACAGGCCTTATCAAGCCTATTCTGTAATAGCCGCTGCAAATTACTGCTTGCCCCTGGTAGGTAGACAGGCTTTCCCAAGCCTATTCTGTAATAGTCACAGCAAATTACTTGTTTGTCCCTGGTATGTGGACAGGCCTTCCCAAACCTATTCTGTAATAGCCCCAGCAAATTACTTGCTTCCCCCTGGTAGGTAGACAGGCCTTATCAAGCCTATTCTGTAATAGCCGCTGCAAATTACTGCTTGCCCCTGGTAGGTAGACAGGCTTTCCCAAGCCTATTCTGTAATAGTCACAGCAAATTACTTGTTTGTCCCTGGTATGTGGACAGGCCTTCCCAAACCTATTCTGTAATAGCCCCAGCAAATTACTTGCTTCCCCCTGGTAGGTAGACAGGCCTTCCCAAGCCTATTCTGTAATAGTCCCAGCAAATTACTTGCTTGTCCCTGGTAGGTAGACAGGCCTTCCCAAGCCTATTCTGTAATAGTCCCAGCAAATTACTTGCTTGCCCCTGGTAGGTAGACAGGCCTTTCCAAACCAATTCTCTTATAGCCCAAGCCAATTCTCGAATAGCCCCAGCAAATTACTTGCTTGCCCCTGGTAGGTAGATAGGCCTTCCCAAGCCTATTTTCTCATCGCCTCAGCCCATGACTTATTTCTCCCTGACAGGTAGACAGGCATTCCCAAGCCTATTCTGTAATAGCCCCTGCACATTACTTGCTTGCCCCTGGTCGGTAGACAGGCCTTCCCAAACCAATTCTCCTATAGCCCAAGCCAATTCTCGAATAGCCCCAGCAAATTACTTGCTTGCCCCTGGTAGGTAGATAGGCCTTCCCAAGCCTATTTTCTCATCGCCTCAGCCCATGACTTATTTCTCCCTGGTAGGTAGACAGGCTTTCCCAAGCCTATTCTGTAATAGTCCTAGCAAATTACTTGCTTGCCCCTTGTAGGTCGATAGGCCTTCCCAAGCCTATTCTCTCATCGCCTCAGCCCATGACTTATTTCTCCCTGGTAGGTAGACAGGCCTTCCCAAGCCTATTCTGTAATAGTCCCAGCAAATTACTTGCTTGTCCCTGGTAGGTAGACAGGCCTTCCCAAGCCTATTCTGTAATAGCCCCAGCAAATTACTTGCTTGCCCCTGGTAGGTAGACAGGCTTTCCCAAGCCTATTCTGTAATAGTCCTAGCAAATTACTTGCTTGCCCCTGGTAGGTCGATAGGCCTTCCCAAGCCTATTCTCTCATCGCCTCAGCCCATGACTTATTTCTCCCTGGTAGGTAGACAGGCCTTCCCAAGCCTATTCTGTAATAGTCCCAGCAAATTACTTGCTTGTCCCTGGTAGGTAGACAGGGCTTCCCAAGCCAATTCTCTAATAGCCCCTGCACATTACTTGCTTGCCCCTGGTAGGTAGACATCTTTCCCAAGCCTATTCTGTAATAGTCCCAGCAAATTACTTGCTTGCCCCTGGTAGGTAGACAGGCCTTCCCAAGCCTATTCTGTAATAGTCCCAGCAAATTACTTGCTTGCCCCTGGTAGGTAGACAGGCCTTCCCAAGCCTATTCTGTAATAGTCCCAGCAAATTACTTGCTTGCCCCTGGTAGGTAGACAGGCCTTCCCAAACCAATTCTCTTATAGCCCAAGCCAATTCTCGAATAGCCACAGCACATTATTTGCTTGCCCCTGGTAGGTAGACAGGCCTTCCCAAGCCTTTTCTCTCATCGCCCCAGCAAATTACTTGCTTGCCCCTGGTCGGCACACAGGCCTCCCAAGCCTATTCTGTAATAGCCCCAGCAAATTACTTGCTTGCCCCAGGTAGGTAGACAGGCCTTCCCAAGCCTTTTCTCTCATAGCCCCTGCACATTACTTGCTTGCCCATGTAGGTAGACAGGCCTTCCCAAACCTATTCTGTAATAGTCCCAGCAAATTACTTGCTTGCCCCTGGTAGGTAGACAGGCCTTCCCAAACCAATTCTCTTATAGCCCATGCCAATTCTCGAATAGCCACAGCACATTATTTGCTTGCCCCTGGTAGGTAGACAGGCCTTCCCAAGCCTTTTCTCTCATCGCCCCAGCAAATTACTTGCTTGCCCCTGGTAGGTAGACACGCCTTCCCAAGCCTATTCTGTAATAGCCCCAGCAAATTACTTGCCTGCCCCTGGTAGGTAGACCAGCCTTCCCAGGCCTTTTCTCTCATAGCCACAGCCCATGACTTACTTGTACCTGGTAGGTAGACAGGCCTTCCCAAGCCTATTCTGTAAAAGCCCCAGCAAATTATTGCTTGCCCCTGGTGGTAGACTGGCCTTCCCAAGCCTTTTCTTTCATAGCCCCTGCAAATTACTTGCTTGCCCCTGGTAGGTAGATAGGCCTTCCCAAACCTATTCTCTCATAACAACAGCCCATGATTTACTTTCCCATGGTAGGTAGACAGGCCTTCCCAAGCCTATTCTGTAATAGCCCCAAAAAATTACTTGCTTGCTCCTGGTAGGTAGACAGCCTGGTAGGTAGACAGGCCTTCCCAAGCCTATTCTGTAATAGCCCCAGCAAATTACTTTCTTACCCCTTATAGGTAGACTGGCCTTCCCAAGCCAATTCTCTCATAACCCCAGCAAATTATTTGCTTGCCCCTGGTAGGTAGACAGGCCTTCCCAAGCCTATTCTGTAATAGCCCCTGCAAATTACATGCTTGCCCCAGGTAGGTAGACTGGCCTTCCCAAGCTTTTTCTCTCATAGCCCCTGCAAATTACTTGCTTGCCCCTGGTAGGTAGATAGGCCTTCCCAAACCTATTCTCTCATAACAACAGCCCATAATTTACTCTCCCATGGTAGGTAGACAGGCCTTCCCAAGCCTATTCTGTAAAAGCCCCAGCAAATTACTTGCTTGCCCCTGGTAGGTAGACTGGCCTTCCCAAGCCTTTTCTCTCAAAGCCCCAGCAAATTACTTTCTTGCCCCTGGTAGGTAGATAGGCCTTCCCAAGCCTATTCTGTAATAGTCCCAGCAAATTACTTGCTTGTCCCTGGTAGGTAGACAGGCCTTCCCAAACCAATTCTCTTATAGCCCATGCCAATTCTCGAATAGCCCCAGCACATTACTTGCTTGCCCCAGGTAGGTAGACAAGCTTTCCCAAGCCTATTCTGCAATACCCCCAGCAAATTACTTGCTTGCCCCTGGTAGGTAGACAAGCCTTCCCAAGCCTATTCTGTAATTGTCCCAGCAAATCACTTGCTTGCCCCTGGTAGGTAGATAGGCCTTCCCAAGCCTATTCTCTCATCGCCTCAGCCCATGACTTATTTCTCCCTGGTAGGTAGACAGGCCTTCCCAAGCCTATTCTGTAATAGCCGCTGCAAATTACTTGCTTGCCTCTGATAGGTACACAAGCCTTCCCAAGCCTATTCTGTAATAGTCCCAGCAAATTACTTGCTTGCCCCTGGTAGGTAGACAGGCCTTCCCAAACCAATTCTCTTATAGCCCAAGCCAATTCTCGAATAGCCACAGCACATTATTTGCTTGCCCCTGGTAGGTAGACAGGCGTTCCCAAGCCTTTTCTCTCATCGCCCCAGCAAATTACTTGCTTGCCCCTGGTCGGCAGACAGGCCTCCCAAGCCTATTCTGTAATAGCCCCAGCAAATTACTTGCTTGCCCCAGGTAGGTAGACAGGCCTTCCCAAGCCTTTTCTCTCATAGCCCCTGCACATTACTTGCTTGCCCATGTAGGTAGACAGGCCTTCCCAAACCTATTCTGTAATAGTCCCAGCAAATTACTTGCTTGCCCCTGGTAGGTAGAAGGCCTTCCCAAACCAATTCTCTTATAGCACAAGCCAATTCTCGAATAGCCACAGCACATTATTTGCTTGCCCCTGGTAGGTAGACAGGCCTTCCCAAGCCTTTTCTCTCATCGCCCCAGCAAATTACTTGCTTGCCCCTGGTAGGTAGACACGCCTTCCCAAGCCTATTCTCTCATCGCCTCAGCCCATGACTTATTTCTCCCTGGTAGCTAGTCAGGCCTTCCCAATCCTATTCTGTAATAGCCCCAGCAAATTCCTTGCTTGCCCCTGGTAGGTAGACAGGCCTTCCCAAACCAATTCTCTTATAGCCCAAGCCAATTCTCGAATAGCCACAGCACATTATTTGCTTGCCCCTGGTAGGTAGACAGGCCTTCCCAAGCCTTTTCTCTCATCGCCCCAGCAAATTACTTGCTTGCCCCTGGTAGGTAGACACGCCTTCCCAAGCCTATTCTCTCATCGCCTCAGCCCATGACTTATTTCTCCCTGGTAGCTAGTCAGGCCTTCCCAAGCCTATTCTGTAATAGCCCCAGCAAATTACTTGCTTGCCCCAGGTAGGTAGACAGGCCTTCCCAAGCCTTTTCTCTCATCGCCCCTGCACATTACTTGCTTGCCCCTGGTAGGTAGACAGGCCTTCCCAAACCTATTCTGTAATAGCCCCAGCAAATTCCTTGCTTGCCCCTGGTCGGTAGATAGACAGGCCTTCCCAAACCAATTCTCCTATAGCCCAAGCCAATTCTCGAATAGCCCCAGAACATTACTTGCTTGCCCCTGGTAGGTAGACAGGCCTTCCCAAGCCTATTCTGTAATAGCCCCAGCAAATTACTTGTTTGCCCCAGGTAGGTAGACAGGCCTTCCCAAGCCTTTTCTTTCATCGCCCCTGCACATTACTTGCTTGCCCCTGGTAGGTAGACAGGCCTTCCCAAACCTATTCTGGAATAGTCCCAGCAAATTACTTGCTTGCCCCTGGTAGGTAGACAGGCTTTCCCAAGCCTATTCTGTAATAGTCCCAGCAAATTACTTGCTTGTTCCTGGTAGGCAGACAGGCCTTCCCAAGCCTATTCTGTAATAGCCCCAGCAAATTACTTGCTTGCCCAAGTATGGTAGGCAGGGCTTCCCAAGCCTATTCTGTAATTGCCCCAGCAAATTACTTGCTTGCCCCTGGTATGTAGACAGGCCTTCCTAAGCCAATTCTCGAATAGCCCCAGCAAATTATTTGCTTGCCCCTGATAGGTAGACTGCCCTTCCCAAGCCTATTCTCTCATTGCTTCAGCCCATGACTTACTTCTCCCTGGTAGGTCCACTGGCCTTCCCGGGCCAATTCTCTTATATCCCAAGCCAATTCTCTAATAGCCCCTGCACATTACTTGCTTGCCCCTGATAGGTAGACAGGCTTTCCCAAGCCTATTCCGTAATAGTCCCAGCAAATTACTTGCTTGTCCCTGTTAGGTAGACAGGCCTTCCCAAGCCTATTCTGTAATAGTCCCAGCAAATTACTTGCTTGCCCCTGGTAGGTAGACAGGCCTTCCCAAGCCAATTCTCTAATAGCCCCTGCACATTACTTGCTTGCCCCTGGTAGGTAGACAGGCTTTCCCAAGCCTATTCTGTAATAGCCGCTGCAAATTACTTGCTTGCCCCTGGTAGGTAGACACGCCTTCCCAAGCCTATTCTCTCATCGCCTCAGCCCATGACTTATTTCTCCCTGGTAGGTAGACAGGCCTTATCAAGCCTATTCTGTAATAGCCGCTGCAAATTACTGCTTGCCCCTGGTAGGTAGACAGGCTTTCCCAAGCCTATTCTGTAATAGTCACAGCAAATTACTTGTTTGTCCCTGGTATGTGGACAGGCCTTCCCAAACCTATTCTGTAATAGCCCCAGCAAATTACTTGCTTCCCCCTGGTAGGTAGACAGGCCTTATCAAGCCTATTCTGTAATAGCCGCTGCAAATTACTGCTTGCCCCTGGTAGGTAGACAGGCTTTCCCAAGCCTATTCTGTAATAGTCACAGCAAATTACTTGTTTGTCCCTGGTATGTGGACAGGCCTTCCCAAACCTATTCTGTAATAGCCCCAGCAAATTACTTGCTTCCCCCTGGTAGGTAGACAGGCCTTCCCAAGCCTATTCTGTAATAGTCCCAGCAAATTACTTGCTTGTCCCTGGTAGGTAGACAGGCCTTCCCAAGCCTATTCTGTAATAGTCCCAGCAAATTACTTGCTTGCCCCTGGTAGGTAGACAGGCCTTTCCAAACCAATTCTCTTATAGCCCAAGCCAATTCTCGAATAGCCCCAGCAAATTACTTGCTTGCCCCTGGTAGGTAGATAGGCCTTCCCAAGCCTATTTTCTCATCGCCTCAGCCCATGACTTATTTCTCCCTGACAGGTAGACAGGCATTCCCAAGCCTATTCTGTAATAGCCCCTGCACATTACTTGCTTGCCCCTGGTCGGTAGACAGGCCTTCCCAAACCAATTCTCCTATAGCCCAAGCCAATTCTCGAATAGCCCCAGCAAATTACTTGCTTGCCCCTGGTAGGTAGATAGGCCTTCCCAAGCCTATTTTCTCATCGCCTCAGCCCATGACTTATTTCTCCCTGGTAGGTAGACAGGCTTTCCCAAGCCTATTCTGTAATAGTCCTAGCAAATTACTTGCTTGCCCCTTGTAGGTCGATAGGCCTTCCCAAGCCTATTCTCTCATCGCCTCAGCCCATGACTTATTTCTCCCTGGTAGGTAGACAGGCCTTCCCAAGCCTATTCTGTAATAGTCCCAGCAAATTACTTGCTTGTCCCTGGTAGGTAGACAGGCCTTCCCAAGCCTATTCTGTAATAGCCCCAGCAAATTACTTGCTTGCCACTGGTAGGTAGACAGGCTTTCCCAAGCCTATTCTGTAATAGTCCTAGCAAATTACTTGCTTGCCCCTGGTAGGTCGATAGGCCTTCCCAAGCCTATTCTCTCATCGCCTCAGCCCATGACTTATTTCTCCCTGGTAGGTAGACAGGCCTTCCCAAGCCTATTCTGTAATAGTCCCAGCAAATTACTTGCTTGTCCCTGGTAGGTAGACAGGGCTTCCCAAGCCAATTCTCTAATAGCCCCTGCACATTACTTGCTTGCCCCTGGTAGGTAGACATCTTTCCCAAGCCTATTCTGTAATAGTCCCAGCAAATTACTTGCTTGCCCCTGGTAGGTAGACAGGCCTTCCCAAGCCTATTCTGTAATAGTCCCAGCAAATTACTTGCTTGCCCCTGGTAGGTAGACAGGCCTTCCCAAACCTATTCTGTAATAGCCCCACAAATTACTTGCTTGCCCCTGGTAGGTAGACAGGCCTTCCCAAGCCTATTCTGTAATAGCCCCAGCAAATTATTTGCTTGCCCCTGGTATGGTAGACAGGCCTTCCAAAGTCTTTTCTCTCATAGCCCCTGGAAATTACTTGCTTGCCCCTGGTATGGTAGACAGGCCTTCCCAAGCCTTTTCTCTCATAGCCCCTGCACATTACTTGCTTGCCCCTGGTAGGTAGACAGGCCTTCCCAAGCCTATTATGTAATAGCCCCAGCAAATTACTTGCTTGCCCCTGGTAGGTAGACAGGGCTTCCCAAGCCAATTCTCTAATAGTCCCAGCAAATTACTTGCTTGCCCCTGGTAGGTAGACAGGCCTTCCCAAGCCTATTCTGTAATAGCCCCAGCAAATTACTTGCTTGCCCCAGGTAGGTAGACAGGCCTTCCCAAGCCTTTTCTCTCATAGCCCCAGCAAATTACTTGCTTATCCCTGGTAGGTATACAGGCCTTCCCAATCCTATTCTGTAATAGCCCCAGCAAATTACTTGTTTGCCCCTGGTCAGCAGACAGGCCTTCCCAAGCCTATTCTGTAATAGCCCCAGCAAATTACTTGCTTGCCCCTGGTAGGTAGATAGGCCTTCACAAGACAATTCTCTAATAGCCCCTGCACATTACTTGCTTGCCCCTGGTAGGTAGACAGGCTTTCCCAAGCCTATTCTGTAATAGTCCCAGCAAATTACTTGTTTGTCCCTGATAGGTAGACAGGCATTCCCAAGCCTATTCTGTAATAGCCCCTGCACATTACTTGCTTGCCCCTGGTAGGTAGACAGGCCTTCCCAAGCCTATTCTGTAATAGTCCCAGCAAATTACTTGCTTGCCCCTGGTAGGTAAACAAGCCTTCATGAGCCAATTCTCTTAAATCCCAAGCCAATTCTCTGATAGCCCAGGCACATTACTTGCTTGCCCCTGGTAGGTAGACGGGGCTTCCCAAGCGTATTCTGTAATAACCCCTGCAAATTACTTGCTTGCCCCTGGTTGGTAGACAGGCCTTCCCAAGCCTATTCTGTAATAGCCCCAGCAAATTACTTGCTTGCCCCTGGTAGGTAGACTGCCCTTCCCAAGCCTATTCTCTCATTGCCTCAGCCCATGACTTACTTCTCACTAGTAGGTCGCCTGGCCTTCCAGAGCCAATTCTCTTATATCCCAAGCCAATTCTCTAATAGCCCCTGCACATTACTTGCTTGCCCCTGGTAGGTAGACAGGCTTTCCCAAGCCTATTCTCTAATAGCCCCTGCAAATTACTTGCTTGCCCCTGGTAGGTAGACAGGCCTTCCCAAGCCTTTTCTCTCATAGCCCCTGCAAATTACTTGCTTGCCCCTGGTAGGTAGACAGGCCTTCCCAAGCCTATTCTGTAATAGTCCCAGCAAATTATTTGCTTGCCCCTGGGAGGTAGACAGGCCTTTCCAAACCAATTCTCTTATAGCCCAAGCCAATTCTCTAATAGCCCCTGCACATTACTTGCTTGCCCCTGGTAGGTAGACTGCCCTTCCCAAGCCTGTTCTCTCATTACCTCAGCCCATGACTTACTTCTCCCTGGTAGGTCGACTGATCTTCCCGAGCCAATTCCCTTATATCCCAAGCCAATTCTCTAATAGCCCATGCACATTACTTGCTTGCCCCTGGTAGGTAGACAGGCCTTCCCAAGCCTATTCTGTAATAGCCCCAGCAAATTATTTATTTGCCCCTGGTAGGTAGACAGGCCTTCCCAAGCCAATTCTCTTATAGTCCCTGCACATTACTTGCTTGCCCCTGGTAGGTAGACAGGCTTTCCCGAGCCAATTCTCTTATATCCCAAGCCAATTCTCTAATACCCCCTGCACATTACTTGCTTTCCTCTGGTAGGTAGACAGGCCTTCCCAAGCCTATTCTGAAATAGTCCTAGCAAATTACTTGCTTGCCGCTGGTAGGTAGACATGCCTTCCCAAGCCTATTCTGTAATAGCCCCAGCAAATTACTTGCTTGCCCCTGGTAGGTAGACAGGCCTTCCCAAGCCTATTCTGTAATAGTCCCAGCAAATTACTTGCTTGTCCCTGGTAAGTAGACAGGACTTCCCATGCCTATTCTGTAATAGCACCAGCAAATTACTTGCTTGCCCCTGGTAGGTAGACAGGCCTTCCCAAGCCAATTCTCTCATCGCCTCAGCCCATGACTTATTTCTCCCTGGTAGGTAGACAGGCCTTCCCAAGCCTATTCTGTAATAGTCCCAGAAAATTACTTGCTTCTCCCTGGTAGGTAGACTGGCCTTCCCAAGCCTATTCTGTAATAGCCCAAGCAAATTACTTGCTTGCCCCTGGTAGGTAGACAGGCCTTCCCAAGCCAGTTCTCTAATAGCCCCTGCACATTACTTGCTTGCCCCTGGTAGGTAGACAGGCTTTCCCAAGCCTATTCTGTAATAGTCCCAGCAAATTACTTGCTTGTCCCTGGTAGGTAGACTGCCCTTCCCAAGCCTATTCTCTCATTGCCTCAGCCCATGACTTACTTCTCCCTGGTATGTCGACTGGCCTTCCCGAACCAATTATCTTATAGCCCCTGCACATTACTTGCTTGCCCCTGGTAGGTAGACAGGCTTTCCCAAGCCTGTTCTGTAATAGTCCCAGCAAATTACTTGCTTGCCCCTGGTAGGTAGATAGGCCTTCCCAAGCCTATTCTCTCATCGCCTCAGCCCATGACTTATTTCTCCCTGGTAGCTAGACAGGCCTTCCCAAGCCTATTCTCTCATTGCCTCAGCTCATGACTTATTTCTCCCTGGTAGGTCGACTGGTCTTCCCGAGCCAATTCTCTTATATCCCAAGCCTATTCTCTAATAGCCCCTGCACATTACTTACTTGCCCCTGGTAGGTAGACAGGCCTTCCCAAGCCTATTCTGTAATAGTCCCAGCAAATTACTTGCTTGTCCCTGGTAGGTAGACAGGGCTTCCCATGCCAATTCTTTAATAGCCCCTGCACATTACTTGCTTGCCCCTGGTAGGTAGACAGGCCTTCCCAAGCCTATTCTGTAATAGTCCCAGCAAATTACTTGCTTGTCCCTGGTAGGTAGACAGGCCTTCCCAAGCCTATTCTCTCATCGCCTCAGCCCATGACTTATTTCTCCCTGGTAGGTAGACAGGCCTTCCCAAGCCTATTCTGTAATAGCCGCTGCAAATTACTTGCTTGCCCCTGGTAGGTAGACAGGCCTTCCCAAGCCTATTCTGTAATAGCCCCAGCAAATTACTTGCTTGCCCCTGGTAGGTAGACAGGCCTTCCCAAGCCTATTCTGTAATAGCCCCAGCAAATTACTTGCTTTCCCCTGGTAGGTAGACAGGCCTTCCCAAGCCAATTCTCTAATAGCCCCTGCACATTACTTGCTTGCCCCTGGTAGGTAGACAGGCTTTCCCAAGCCTATTCTGTAATAGCCCCTGCACATTACTTGAGTGCCCCTGGTAGGTAGACAGGCCTTCCCAAGCCTATTCTCTAATAGCCCCAGCACATTACTTGCTTGCCCCTGGTAGGTAGACAGGCCTTCCCAAGCCTTTTCTCTCATAGCCCCAGCAAATTACTTGCTTGCCCCTGGTAGGTCGATAGGCCTTCCCAAGCCTATTCTCTCATCGCCTCAGCCCATGACTTATTTCTCCCTGGTAGCTAGACAGGCCTTCCCAAGCCTATTCTGTCATAGTCCCAGCAAATTACTTGCTTGCCCCTGGTAGGTAAACAGTCCTTCCCAAACCAATTCTCTTATAGCCCAAGCCAATTCTCGAATAGCCCCAGCACATTACTTGCTTGCCCCTGGTAGGTAGAAAGGCCTTCCCAAGCCTATTCTGTCATAGCCCCAGCACATTACTTGGTTGCTGCTGGTAGTTTGACATGCCTTCCCAAGCCTATTCTGTAATAGCCCCAGCAATTTACTTGCTTGCCCCTGGGAGGTAGACAGGCCTTTCCAAACCAATTCTCTTATAGCCCAAGCCAATTCTGTAATAGCCCCTGCACATTACTTGCTTGCCCCTGGTAGGTAGACAGGCCTTCCCAAGCCTATTCTGTAATAGTCCCAGCAAATTACTTGCTTGTCCCTGGTAGGTAGACAGGCCTTCCCAAGCCTATTCTCTCATCGCCTCAGCCCATGACTTATTTCTCCCTGGTAGGTAGACAGGCCTTCCCAAGCCTATTCTGTAATAGCCGCTGCAAATTACTTGCTTGCCCCTGGTAGGTAGACAGGCCTTCCCAAGCCTATTCTGTAATAGCCCCAGCAAATTACTTGCTTGCCCCTGGTAGGTAGACAGTCCTTCCCAAGCCTATTCTGTAATAGCCCCAGCAAATTACTTGCTTGCCCCTGGTAGGTAGACAGGCCTTCCCAAGCCAATTCTCTAATAGCCCCTGCACATTACTTGCTTGCCCCTGGTAGGTACACAGGCCTTCCCAAGCCTTTTCTCTCATAGCCCCTGCACATTACTTGCTTGCCCCTGGTAGGTAAACATGCCTTCCCATGCCTATTCTCTCATAGTCCCAGCAAATTACTTGCTTAACCCTGGTAGGTAGACAGGCCTTCCCAAGCCAATTCTCGAATAGCCCCAGCACATTACTTGGTTGCTGCTGGTAGTTAGACATGCCTTCCCAAGCCTATTCTGTAATAGCCCCAGCAATTTATTTGCTTGCCCCTGGTAGGTAGAAAGACATTCCCAAGCCTATTCTGTAATAGCCCCAGCAAATTGCTTGCCCCTGGTAGGTACACAGGCCTTCCCAAGCCTTTTCTCTCATAGCCCCTGCACATTACTTGCTTGCCCCTGGTAGGTAAACATGCCTTCCCATGCCTATTCTCTCATAGCCCCAGCAAATTACTTTCTTATCCTTGGTAGTTTGACTGGCCTTCCCGAGCCAATTCTCTTATATCCCAAGCCAATTCTCTCATAGCCCATGACCATTACTTGCTTGCCCCTGGGAGGTGTACAGGCTTTTGCAAGCCTATTCTGTAACAGCCCCAGCAAATCACTTGCTTATACCTGGTAGGTAGACTGGCCTTCCCAAGCCTATTCTTTCATAGCCCCAGCAAATTACTTGCTTATACCTGGTAGGTCGACTGGCCTTATCGAAACAATTCTCTTATATCCCAAGCCAATTCTCTAATTGCCCCAGCACATTACTTGCTTGCCCCTGGTAGGTAAACAGGCCTTCCCAAGCCTTTTCTCTCATAGCACCAGCAAATTACTTGCTTGCCCCTGGTAGGTAGACTTGCCTTCCCAAGCCTATTCTTTAATAGCCCCAGGAAATTACTTGCTTGCCCCTGGTTTGTAGACAGGCCTTCCCAAGCCTTTTCTCTCATAGCCCCCACACATTACTTGCTTGCCCCTGGTAAGTAGAAAGGCCTTCCTAAGCCTATTCTGTAATAGACCCAGCAAATTACTTGCTTGCCCCTGGTAGGTAAACAGGCCTTCCCAAGCCTTTTCTCTCATAGCACCAGCAAATTACTTGCTTGCCCCTGGTAGGTAGACTTGCCTTCCCAAGCCTATTCTTTAATAGCCCCATGAAATTACTTGCTTGCCCCTGTTTTGTAGACAGGCCTTCCCAAGCCTTTTCTCTCATAGCCCCCACACATTACTTGCTTGCCCCTGGTAAGTAGAAAGGCCTTCCTAAGCCTATTCTGTAATAGTCCCAGCAAATTACTTGCTTGCCCCTGGTAGGTAGACAGGCCTTCCCAAGCTTATTCTGTAATAGCCCCAGCAAATTACTTGCTTGCCCCTGGTAGGTATACAAGCCCTCCCAAACCAATTCTCTTATAGCCCAAGCCAATTCTCGAATATCCTCAGCCCATGACTTATTTCTCCCTGGTAGCTAGACAGGCCTTCCCAAGCCTATTCTCTAATAGCCCCAGCAAATTACTTGCTTGACCCTGGTAGGTAGACAGGCCTTCCCAAGCCTATTCTGTAATAGTCCCAGCAAATTACTTGCTTGCCCCTGGTAGGTAGACAAGCCTTCCCAAACCAATTCTCTGAAAGCCCAAGCCAATTCTCGAATAGCCCCAGCACATTATTTGCTTGCCCCTGGTAGGTACGTAGGCCTTCCCAAGCCAATTCTCTTATAGCCCCTGCACATTACTTGCTTGCCCCTGGTAGGTAGACAGGCTTTCCCAAGCCTATTCTGTAATAGTCCCAGCAAATTACTTGCTTGCCCCTGGTAGGGAGAAAGGCCTTCCCAAGCCTATTCTCTCATTGCCTCAGCCCATGACTTATTTCTCCCTGGTAGGTAGACAGGCCATCCCAAGCCTATTCTGTAATAACCCCAGCAAATTACTTGCTTGCCCCTGGTAGGTAGACAGGCCTTCCCAAGCCTATTCTGTAATAGTCCCAGCAAATTACTTGCTTGCCCCTGGTAGGTAGATAGGCCTTCCCAAGCCTATTCTCTCATTGCCTCAGCCCATGACTTACTTCTCCCTGGTAGGTCGACTGGTCTTCCCGAGCCAATTCTCTTATATCCCAAGCCTATTCTGTAATAGCCCCTGCACATTACTTGCTTGCCCCTGGTAGGTATACAGGCCTTCCCAATCCTATTCTGTAATAGCCCCAGCAAATTACTTGCTTGCCCCTGGTAGGTAGACAGGCCTTCCCAAGCCTATTCTGTAATAGTCCCTGCAAATTACTTGCTTGCCCCTGGTAGGTAGACAGGCCTTCCCAAACCAGTTCTGTAATAGCCCCAGCAAATTACTTGCTTGCCCCTGGTAGGTAGACAGGCCTTCCCAAGCCTATTCTGCAATAGCCCCAGCAAATTACTTGCTTGCCCCTGGTAGGTAGACAGGCCTTCCCAAGCGTTTTCTCTCATAGCCCCTGCAAATTACTTGCTTGCCCCTGGTAGGTAGACTGCCCTTCCCATGCCTATTCTGTAATAGTCCCAGCAAATTACTTGCTTGCCCCTGGTAGGTAGACAGGCTTTTCCAAGCCAATTCTCTAATAGCCCCTCCACATTACTTGCTTGCCCTTGGTAGGTATACAGGCCTTCCCAAGCCTATTCTGTAATAGCCCCAGCAAATTACTTGCTTGCCCCTGGTAGGTAGACTGCCCTTCCCAAGCCTATTCTCTCATTGCCTCAGCCCATGACTTACTTCTCCCTGGTAGGTCGACTGGCCTTCCCGAACCAATTCTCTTATAGCCCAAGCCAATTCTCGAATAGCCCCAGCCCATGACTTACTTCTCCCTGGTAGGTCGACTGGCCTTCCCGAACCAATTCTCTTATAGCCCAAGCCAATTCTCGAATAGCCCCAGCACATTACTTGCTTGCCCCTGGTAGGTATACAGGCCTTCCCAAGAATTTTCTCTCATAGACCCTGCACATTACTTGCTTGCCCCTGGTAGGTATACAGGCCTTCCCAAGCCTATTCTGTAATAGCCCCAGCAAATTACTTGCTTGCCCCTGGTAGGTAGACTGCCCTTCCCAAGCCTATACTGTAATAGTCCCAGCAAATTACTTGCTTGCCCGTGGTAGGTAGACAAGCCTTCCCAAACCAATTCTCTTATAGCCCAAGCCAATTCTCGAATAGCCCCAGCACATTACTTGCTTGCCCCTGGTAGGTATACAGGCCTTCCCAAGAATTTTCTCTCATAGACCCATCAAATTACTTGCTTGCCCCTGGTCGGCAGACAGGAATTCCCAAGCCTATTCTGTCATAGTCCCAGCAAATTACTTGCTTGCCCCTGGTAGGTAGAAAGGCCTTCCCAAACCTATTCTCTCATCGCCTCAGCCCATGACTTATTTCTCCCTGATAGCTAGACAGGCCTTCCCAAGCCTATTCTCTAATAGCCCCAGCACATTACTTGCTTGCCCCTGGTAGGTAGACAGGCCTTCCCAAGAATTTTCTCTCATAGCCCCAGCAAATTACATGCTTGCCCCTGGTCGGCAGACAGGAATTCCCAAGCCTATTCTGTCATAGTCCCAGCAAATTACTTGCTTGTCTCTCGTAGGTAGACAGGCCTTCCCAAGCCTATTCTGTAATAGTCCCAGCAAATTACTTGCTTGCCCCTGGTAGGTATACAAGCCCTCCCAAACCAATTCTCTTATAGCCCAAGCCAATTCTCGAATATCCTCAGCCCATGACTTATTTCTCCCTGGTAGCTAGACAGGCCTTCCCAAGCCTATTCTCTAATAGCCCCAGCAAATTACTTGCTTGACCCAAGTAGGTAGACAGGCCTTCCCAAGCCTATTCTGTAATAGTCCCAGCAAATTACTTGCTTGCCCCTGGTAGGTAGACAAGCCTTCCCAAACCAATTGTCTGAAAGCCCAAGCCAATTCTCGAATAGCCCCAGCACATTATTTGCTTGCCCCTGGTAGGTACGTAGGCCTTCCCAAGCCAATTCTCTTATAGCCCCTGCACATTACTTGCTTGCCCCTGGTAGGTAGACAGGCTTTCCCAAGCCTATTCTGTAATAGTCCCAGCAAATTACTTGCTTGCCCCTGGTAGGGAGATAGGCCTGCCCAAGCCTATTCTCTCATTGCCTCAGCCCATGACTTATTTCTCCCTGGTAGGTAGACAGGCCTTCCCAAGCCTATTCTGTAATAACCCCAGCAAATTACTTGCTTGCCCCTGGTAGGTAGACAGGCCTTCCCAAGCCAATTCTCTCATAGCCCCTGCAAATTACTTACTTGCTCCTGTTAGGTAGACTGCCCTTCCCAAGCCTATTCTCTCATTGCCTCAGCCCATGACTTACTTCTCCCTGGTAGGTCGACTGGTCTTCCCGAGCCAATTCTCTTATATCCCAAGCATATTCTCTAATAGCCCCTGCACATTACTTGCTTGCCCCTGGTAGGTAGACAGGCCTTCCCAAGCCTATTCTGTAATAGTCCCAGCAAATTACTTGCTTGCCCCTGGTAGGTAGATAGGCCTTCCCAAGCCTATTCTCTCATTGCCTCAGCCCATGACTTACTTCTCCCTGGTAGGTCGACTGGTCTTCCCGAGCCAATTCTCTTATATCCCAAGCCTATTCTGTAATAGCCCCTGCACATTACTTGCTTGCCCCTGGTAGGTATACAGGCCTTCCCAATCCTATTCTGTAATAGCCCCAGCAAATTACTTGCTTGCCCCTGGTAGGTAGACAGGCCTTCCCAAGCCTATTCTGTAATAGTCCCTGCAAATTACTTGCTTGCCCCTGGTAGGTAGACAGGCCTTCCCAAACCAGTTCTGTAATAGCCCCAGCAAATTACTTGCTTGCCCCTGGTAGGTAGACAGGCCTTCCCAAGCCTATTCTGCAATAGCCCCAGCAAATTACTTGCTTTCCCCTGGTAGGTAGACAGGCCTTCCCAAGCCTTTTCTCTCATAGCCCCTGCAAATTACTTGCTTGCCCCTGGTAGGTAGACTGCCCTTCCCAAGCCTATTCTGTAATAGTCCCAGCAAATTACTTGCTTGCCCCTGGTAGGTAGACAGGCCTTCCCAAGCCAATTCTCTAATAGCCCCTCCACATTACTTGCTTGCCCTTGGTAGGTATACAGGCCTTCCCAAGCCTATTCTGTAATAGCCCCAGCAAATTACTTGCTTGCCCCTGGTAGGTAGACTGCCCTTCCCAAGCCTATTCTCTCATTGCCTCAGCCCATGACTTACTTCTCCCTGGTAGGTCGACTGGCCTTCCCGAACCAATTCTCTTATAGCCCAAGCCAATTCTCGAATAGCCCCAGCCCATTAATTACTTCTCCCTGGTAGGTCGACTGGCCTTCCCGAACCAATTCTCTTATAGCCCAAGCATATTCTCGAATAGCCCCAGCACATTACTTGCTTGCCCCTGGTAGGTATACAGGCCTTCCCAAGCCTATTCTGCAATAGCCCCAGCAAATTACTTGCTTTCCCCTGATAGCTAGACAGGCCTTCCCAAGCCTATTCTCTAATAGCCCCAGCACATTACTTGCTTGCCCCTGGTAGGTAGACAGGCCTTCCCAAGAATTTTCTCTCATAGCCCCAGCAAATTACATGCTTGCCCCTGGTCGGCAGACAGGAATTCCCAAGCCTATTCTGTCATAGTCCCAGCAAATTACTTGCTTGCCCCTGGTAGGTAGATAGGCCTTCCCAAGCCAATTCTCTAATAGTCCCAGCAAATTACTTGCTTGCCCCTGGTAGGTAGACAGGCCTTCCCAAGCTTATTCTGTAATAGCCCCAGCAAATTACTTGCTTGCCCCTGGTAGGTAGACTGCCCTTCCCAAGCCTGTTCTCTCATTGCCTCAGCCCATGACTTACTTCTCCCTGGTAGGTCGACTGATCTTCCCGAGCCAATTCCCTTATATCCCAAGCCAATTCTCTAATAGCCCATGCACATTACTTGCTTGCCCCTGGTAGGTAGACAGGCCTTCCCAAGCCTATTCTCTCATCGCCTCAGCCCATGACTTATTTCTTCTCCCTGGTAGGTAGACAGGCCTTCCCAAGCCTATTCTGTAATAGCCGCTGCAAATTACTTGCTTGTCCCTGGTAGGTAGACTGGCCTTCCCAAGCCTATTCTGTAATAGCCCATGCAAATTACTTGCTTGCCCCTGGTAGGTAGACAGGCCTTCCCAAACCAGTTCTGTAATAGCCCCAGCAAATTACTTGCTTGCCCCTGGTAGGTAGACAGGCCTTCCCAAGCCTATTCTGCAATAGCCCCAGCAAATTACTTGCTTGCCCCTGGTAGGTAGACAGGCCTTCCCAAGCCTATTCTCTAATAGCCCCAGCAAATTACTTGCTTGACCCTGGTAGGTAGACAGGCCTTCCCAAGCCTATTCTGTAATAGTCCCAGCAAATTACTTGCTTGCACCTGGTAGGTAGACAAGCCTTCCCAAACCAATTCTCTGAAAGCCCAAGCCAATTCTCGAATAGCCCCAGCACATTACTTGCTTGTCCCTAGTAGGTAGACAGGCTTTCCCAAGCCTATTCTGTAATAGCCCAAGCAAATTACTTGCTTGCCCCTGGTAGGTAGAATGCCCTTCCCAAGCCTATTCTCTCATTGCCTCAGCCCATGACTTACTTCTCCCTGGTAGGTCGACTGGCCTTCCCGAACCAATTCTCTTATATCCCAAGCCAATTCTCTAATAGCCCCTGCACATTACTTACTTGCCCCTGGTAGGTAGACAGGCCTTCCCAAGCCTATTCTCTAATAGTCCCAGCAAATTACTTGCTTGCCCCTGGTAGGTAGACAGTCCTTCCCAAGCCTATTCTCTAATAGTCCCAGCAAATTACTTGCTTGCCCCTGGTAGGTAGACAGGCTTTCCCAAGCCTATTCTGTAATAGTCCCATCACATTACTTGCTTGTCTCTGGTAGGTAGACAGGCCTTCCCAAGCCTATTCTGTAATAGTCCCAGAAAATTACTTGCTTGCCCCTGGTAGGGAGACTGGCCTTCCAAAGCCTTTTCTCTCATAGCCCCTGCAAATTACTTGCTTGCCTCTGGTAGGTAGACTGGCTTTCCCGAGCCAATTCTCTTATAGCCCAAGCCAATTCTCGAATAGCCCCAGCACATTACTTGCTTGCCCCTGGTAGGTAGACAGGCCTTCCCTAGCCTATTCTGTAATAGTCCCAGCAAATTACTTGCTTGCCCCTGGTAGGTAGACAGGCCTTCCCTAGCCTATTCTGTAATACTCCCAGCAAATTACTTGCTTGCCCCTGGTAGGGAGACTGGCCTTCCAAAGACTTTTCTCTCATAGCCCCTGCAAATTACTTACTTGCCTCTGGTAGATAGACTGGCCTTCCAGAGCCAATTATCTTATATCCCAAAGCAATTCTCTAATAGCCCCTGCACATTACTTGCTTGCCCCTGGTAGGTAGACAGGCCTTCCCAAGCCTATTCTGTAATAGTCCCAGCAAATTACTTGCTTGCCCCTGGGAGGTAGACAGGCCTTTCCAAACCAATTCTCTTATAGCCCAAGCCAATTCTCTAATAGCCCCTGCACATTACTTGCTTGCCCCTGGTAGGTAGACAGGCCTTCCCAAGCCAATTCTCTAATAGCCCCTGCACATTACTTGCTTGCCCCTGGTAGGTAGACAGGCCTTCCCAAGCCTATTCTGTAATAGTCCCAGCAAATTACTTGCTTGTCCCTGGTAGGTAGACAGGCCTTCCCAAGCCTATTCTCTCATCGCCTCAGCCCATGACTTATTTCTCCCTGGTAGGTAGACAGGCCTTCCCAAGCCTATTCTGTAATAGCCACTGCAAATTACTTGCTTGCCCCTGGTAGGTAGACAGGCCTTCCCAAGCCAATTCTCTAATAGCTCCTGCACATTACTTGCTTGCCCCTTGTAGGTAGACAGGCTTTCCCAAGCCTATTCTGTAATAGCCCCTGCACATTACTTGCTTGCCCCTGGTAGGTAGACAGGCCTTCCCAAGCCTATTCTCTAATAGCCCCAGCACATTACTTGCTTGCCCCTGGTAGGTAGACAGGCCTTCCCAAGCCTTTTCTCTCATAGCCCCAGCAAATTACTTGCTTGCCCCTGGTAGGTAGATAGGCCTTCCCAAGCCTATTCTCTCATCGCCTCAGCCCATGACTTATTTCTCCCTGGTAGCTAGACAGGCCTTCCCAAGCCTATTCTGTAATAGCCCCAACAAATTACTTGCTTGCCCCTGGTAGGTAGACAGGCCTTCCCAAGCCTATTCTGTAATAGTCCCAGCAAATTACTTGCTTGACTCTGGTAGGTAGACAGGCCTTCCCAAGCCTATTCTGTAATAGTCCCAGCAAATTACTTGCTTGCCCCTGGTAGGTAGACAAGCCATCCCAAACCAATTCTGTAATAGCCCCTGCAAATTACTTGCTTGCCCCTGGTAGGTAGACAGGCCTTCCCAAGCCTATTCTTTCATAGTCCCAGCAAATTACTTGCTTGCCCCTGGTAGGTACACAGGCCTTCCCAAGCCTTTTCTCTCATAGCCCCTGCACATTACTTGCTTGCCCCTGGTAGGTAAACATGCCTTCCCATGCCTATTCTCTCATAGCCCCAGCAAATTACTTTCTTATCCTTGGTAGTTTGACTGGCCTTCCCGAGCCAATTCTCTTATATCCCAAGCCAATTCTCTCATAGCCCATGACCATTACTTGCTTGCCCCTGGGAGGTGTACAGGCTTTTGCAAGCCTATTCTGTAACAGCCCCAGCAAATCACTTGCTTATACCTGGTAGGTAGACTGGCCTTCCCAAGCCTATTCTTTCATAGCCCCAGCAAATTACTTGCTTATACCTGGTAGGTCGACTGGCCTTATCGAAACAATTCTCTTATATCCCAAGCCAATTCTCTAATTGCCCCAGCACATTACTTGCTTGCCCCTGGTAGGTAAACAGGCCTTCCCAAGCCTTTTCTCTCATAGCACCAGCAAATTACTTGCTTGCCCCTGGTAGGTAGACTTGCCTTCCCAAGCCTATTCTTTAATAGCCCCAGGAAATTACTTGCTTGCCCCTGGTTTGTAGACAGGCCTTCCCAAGCCTTTTCTCTCATAGCCCCCACACATTACTTGCTTGCCCCTGGTAAGTAGAAAGGCCTTCCTAAGCCTATTCTGTAATAGACCCAGCAAATTACTTGCTTGCCCCTGGTAGGTAAACAGGCCTTCCCAAGCCTTTTCTCTCATAGCACCAGCAAATTACTTGCTTGCCCCTGGTAGGTAGACTTGCCTTCCCAAGCCTATTCTTTAATAGCCCCATGAAATTACTTGCTTGCCCCTGTTTTGTAGACAGGCCTTCCCAAGCCTTTTCTCTCATAGCCCCCACACATTACTTGCTTGCCCCTGGTAAGTAGAAAGGCCTTCCTAAGCCTATTCTGTAATAGTCCCAGCAAATTACTTGCTTGCCCCTGGTAGGTAGACAGGCCTTCCCAAGCTTATTCTGTAATAGCCCCAGCAAATTACTTGCTTGCCCCTGGTAGGTATACAAGCCCTCCCAAACCAATTCTCTTATAGCCCAAGCCAATTCTCGAATATCCTCAGCCCATGACTTATTTCTCCCTGGTAGCTAGACAGGCCTTCCCAAGCCTATTCTCTAATAGCCCCAGCAAATTACTTGCTTGACCCTGGTAGGTAGACAGGCCTTCCCAAGCCTATTCTGTAATAGTCCCAGCAAATTACTTGCTTGCCCCTGGTAGGTAGACAAGCCTTCCCAAACCAATTCTCTGAAAGCCCAAGCCAATTCTCGAATAGCCCCAGCACATTATTTGCTTGCCCCTGGTAGGTACGTAGGCCTTCCCAAGCCAATTCTCTTATAGCCCCTGCACATTACTTGCTTGCCCCTGGTAGGTAGACAGGCTTTCCCAAGCCTATTCTGTAATAGTCCCAGCAAATTACTTGCTTGCCCCTGGTAGGGAGAAAGGCCTTCCCAAGCCTATTCTCTCATTGCCTCAGCCCATGACTTATTTCTCCCTGGTAGGTAGACAGGCCATCCCAAGCCTATTCTGTAATAACCCCAGCAAATTACTTGCTTGCCCCTGGTAGGTAGACAGGCCTTCCCAAGCCTATTCTGTAATAGTCCCAGCAAATTACTTGCTTGCCCCTGGTAGGTAGATAGGCCTTCCCAAGCCTATTCTCTCATTGCCTCAGCCCATGACTTACTTCTCCCTGGTAGGTCGACTGGTCTTCCCGAGCCAATTCTCTTATATCCCAAGCCTATTCTGTAATAGCCCCTGCACATTACTTGCTTGCCCCTGGTAGGTATACAGGCCTTCCCAATCCTATTCTGTAATAGCCCCAGCAAATTACTTGCTTGCCCCTGGTAGGTAGACAGGCCTTCCCAAGCCTATTCTGTAATAGTCCCTGCAAATTACTTGCTTGCCCCTGGTAGGTAGACAGGCCTTCCCAAACCAGTTCTGTAATAGCCCCAGCAAATTACTTGCTTGCCCCTGGTAGGTAGACAGGCCTTCCCAAGCCTATTCTGCAATAGCCCCAGCAAATTACTTGCTTGCCCCTGGTAGGTAGACAGGCCTTCCCAAGCGTTTTCTCTCATAGCCCCTGCAAATTACTTGCTTGCCCCTGGTAGGTAGACTGCCCTTCCCATGCCTATTCTGTAATAGTCCCAGCAAATTACTTGCTTGCCCCTGGTAGGTAGACAGGCTTTTCCAAGCCAATTCTCTAATAGCCCCTCCACATTACTTGCTTGCCCTTGGTAGGTATACAGGCCTTCCCAAGCCTATTCTGTAATAGCCCCAGCAAATTACTTGCTTGCCCCTGGTAGGTAGACTGCCCTTCCCAAGCCTATTCTCTCATTGCCTCAGCCCATGACTTACTTCTCCCTGGTAGGTCGACTGGCCTTCCCGAACCAATTCTCTTATAGCCCAAGCCAATTCTCGAATAGCCCCAGCCCATGACTTACTTCTCCCTGGTAGGTCGACTGGCCTTCCCGAACCAATTCTCTTATAGCCCAAGCCAATTCTCGAATAGCCCCAGCACATTACTTGCTTGCCCCTGGTAGGTATACAGGCCTTCCCAAGAATTTTCTCTCATAGACCCTGCACATTACTTGCTTGCCCCTGGTAGGTATACAGGCCTTCCCAAGCCTATTCTGTAATAGCCCCAGCAAATTACTTGCTTGCCCCTGGTAGGTAGACTGCCCTTCCCAAGCCTATACTGTAATAGTCCCAGCAAATTACTTGCTTGCCCGTGGTAGGTAGACAAGCCTTCCCAAACCAATTCTCTTATAGCCCAAGCCAATTCTCGAATAGCCCCAGCACATTACTTGCTTGCCCCTGGTAGGTATACAGGCCTTCCCAAGAATTTTCTCTCATAGACCCATCAAATTACTTGCTTGCCCCTGGTCGGCAGACAGGAATTCCCAAGCCTATTCTGTCATAGTCCCAGCAAATTACTTGCTTGCCCCTGGTAGGTAGAAAGGCCTTCCCAAACCTATTCTCTCATCGCCTCAGCCCATGACTTATTTCTCCCTGATAGCTAGACAGGCCTTCCCAAGCCTATTCTCTAATAGCCCCAGCACATTACTTGCTTGCCCCTGGTAGGTAGACAGGCCTTCCCAAGAATTTTCTCTCATAGCCCCAGCAAATTACATGCTTGCCCCTGGTCGGCAGACAGGAATTCCCAAGCCTATTCTGTCATAGTCCCAGCAAATTACTTGCTTGTCTCTCGTAGGTAGACAGGCCTTCCCAAGCCTATTCTGTAATAGTCCCAGCAAATTACTTGCTTGCCCCTGGTAGGTATACAAGCCCTCCCAAACCAATTCTCTTATAGCCCAAGCCAATTCTCGAATATCCTCAGCCCATGACTTATTTCTCCCTGGTAGCTAGACAGGCCTTCCCAAGCCTATTCTCTAATAGCCCCAGCAAATTACTTGCTTGACCCAAGTAGGTAGACAGGCCTTCCCAAGCCTATTCTGTAATAGTCCCAGCAAATTACTTGCTTGCCCCTGGTAGGTAGACAAGCCTTCCCAAACCAATTGTCTGAAAGCCCAAGCCAATTCTCGAATAGCCCCAGCACATTATTTGCTTGCCCCTGGTAGGTACGTAGGCCTTCCCAAGCCAATTCTCTTATAGCCCCTGCACATTACTTGCTTGCCCCTGGTAGGTAGACAGGCTTTCCCAAGCCTATTCTGTAATAGTCCCAGCAAATTACTTGCTTGCCCCTGGTAGGGAGATAGGCCTGCCCAAGCCTATTCTCTCATTGCCTCAGCCCATGACTTATTTCTCCCTGGTAGGTAGACAGGCCTTCCCAAGCCTATTCTGTAATAACCCCAGCAAATTACTTGCTTGCCCCTGGTAGGTAGACAGGCCTTCCCAAGCCAATTCTCTCATAGCCCCTGCAAATTACTTACTTGCTCCTGTTAGGTAGACTGCCCTTCCCAAGCCTATTCTCTCATTGCCTCAGCCCATGACTTACTTCTCCCTGGTAGGTCGACTGGTCTTCCCGAGCCAATTCTCTTATATCCCAAGCATATTCTCTAATAGCCCCTGCACATTACTTGCTTGCCCCTGGTAGGTAGACAGGCCTTCCCAAGCCTATTCTGTAATAGTCCCAGCAAATTACTTGCTTGCCCCTGGTAGGTAGATAGGCCTTCCCAAGCCTATTCTCTCATTGCCTCAGCCCATGACTTACTTCTCCCTGGTAGGTCGACTGGTCTTCCCGAGCCAATTCTCTTATATCCCAAGCCTATTCTGTAATAGCCCCTGCACATTACTTGCTTGCCCCTGGTAGGTATACAGGCCTTCCCAATCCTATTCTGTAATAGCCCCAGCAAATTACTTGCTTGCCCCTGGTAGGTAGACAGGCCTTCCCAAGCCTATTCTGTAATAGTCCCTGCAAATTACTTGCTTGCCCCTGGTAGGTAGACAGGCCTTCCCAAACCAGTTCTGTAATAGCCCCAGCAAATTACTTGCTTGCCCCTGGTAGGTAGACAGGCCTTCCCAAGCCTATTCTGCAATAGCCCCAGCAAATTACTTGCTTTCCCCTGGTAGGTAGACAGGCCTTCCCAAGCCTTTTCTCTCATAGCCCCTGCAAATTACTTGCTTGCCCCTGGTAGGTAGACTGCCCTTCCCAAGCCTATTCTGTAATAGTCCCAGCAAATTACTTGCTTGCCCCTGGTAGGTAGACAGGCCTTCCCAAGCCAATTCTCTAATAGCCCCTCCACATTACTTGCTTGCCCTTGGTAGGTATACAGGCCTTCCCAAGCCTATTCTGTAATAGCCCCAGCAAATTACTTGCTTGCCCCTGGTAGGTAGACTGCCCTTCCCAAGCCTATTCTCTCATTGCCTCAGCCCATGACTTACTTCTCCCTGGTAGGTCGACTGGCCTTCCCGAACCAATTCTCTTATAGCCCAAGCCAATTCTCGAATAGCCCCAGCCCATTAATTACTTCTCCCTGGTAGGTCGACTGGCCTTCCCGAACCAATTCTCTTATAGCCCAAGCATATTCTCGAATAGCCCCAGCACATTACTTGCTTGCCCCTGGTAGGTATACAGGCCTTCCCAAGCCTATTCTGCAATAGCCCCAGTAAATTACTTGCTTTCCCCTGATAGCTAGACAGGCCTTCCCAAGCCTATTCTCTAATAGCCCCAGCACATTACTTGCTTGCCCCTGGTAGGTAGACAGGCCTTCCCAAGAATTTTCTCTCATAGCCCCAGCAAATTACATGCTTGCCCCTGGTCGGCAGACAGGAATTCCCAAGCCTATTCTGTCATAGTCCCAGCAAATTACTTGCTTGCCCCTGGTAGGTAGATAGGCCTTCCCAAGCCAATTCTCTAATAGTCCCAGCAAATTACTTGCTTGCCCCTGGTAGGTAGACAGGCCTTCCCAAGCTTATTCTGTAATAGCCCCAGCAAATTACTTGCTTGCCCCTGGTAGGTAGACTGCCCTTCCCAAGCCTGTTCTCTCATTGCCTCAGCCCATGACTTACTTCTCCCTGGTAGGTCGACTGATCTTCCCGAGCCAATTCCCTTATATCCCAAGCCAATTCTCTAATAGCCCATGCACATTACTTGCTTGCCCCTGGTAGGTAGACAGGCCTTCCCAAGCCTATTCTCTCATCGCCTCAGCCCATGACTTATTTCTTCTCCCTGGTAGGTAGACAGGCCTTCCCAAGCCTATTCTGTAATAGCCGCTGCAAATTACTTGCTTGTCCCTGGTAGGTAGACTGGCCTTCCCAAGCCTATTCTGTAATAGCCCATGCAAATTACTTGCTTGCCCCTGGTAGGTAGACAGGCCTTCCCAAACCAGTTCTGTAATAGCCCCAGCAAATTACTTGCTTGCCCCTGGTAGGTAGACAGGCCTTCCCAAGCCTATTCTGCAATAGCCCCAGCAAATTACTTGCTTGCCCCTGGTAGGTAGACAGGCCTTCCCAAGCCTATTCTCTAATAGCCCCAGCAAATTACTTGCTTGACCCTGGTAGGTAGACAGGCCTTCCCAAGCCTATTCTGTAATAGTCCCAGCAAATTACTTGCTTGCACCTGGTAGGTAGACAAGCCTTCCCAAACCAATTCTCTGAAAGCCCAAGCCAATTCTCGAATAGCCCCAGCACATTACTTGCTTGTCCCTAGTAGGTAGACAGGCTTTCCCAAGCCTATTCTGTAATAGCCCAAGCAAATTACTTGCTTGCCCCTGGTAGGTAGAATGCCCTTCCCAAGCCTATTCTCTCATTGCCTCAGCCCATGACTTACTTCTCCCTGGTAGGTCGACTGGCCTTCCCGAACCAATTCTCTTATATCCCAAGCCAATTCTCTAATAGCCCCTGCACATTACTTACTTGCCCCTGGTAGGTAGACAGGCCTTCCCAAGCCTATTCTCTAATAGTCCCAGCAAATTACTTGCTTGCCCCTGGTAGGTAGACAGTCCTTCCCAAGCCTATTCTCTAATAGTCCCAGCAAATTACTTGCTTGCCCCTGGTAGGTAGACAGGCTTTCCCAAGCCTATTCTGTAA
This sequence comes from Corythoichthys intestinalis, assembly GCF_030265065.1. Taxonomy (NCBI): domain Eukaryota; kingdom Metazoa; phylum Chordata; class Actinopteri; order Syngnathiformes; family Syngnathidae; genus Corythoichthys; species Corythoichthys intestinalis. The sequence goes on from NC_080407.1 coordinate 32,552,310, forward strand.
TAGTCCCATCACATTACTTGCTTGTCTCTGGTAGGTAGACAGGCCTTCCCAAGCCTATTCTGTAATAGTCCCAGAAAATTACTTGCTTGCCCCTGGTAGGGAGACTGGCCTTCCAAAGCCTTTTCTCTCATAGCCCCTGCAAATTACTTGCTTGCCTCTGGTAGGTAGACTGGCTTTCCCGAGCCAATTCTCTTATAGCCCAAGCCAATTCTCGAATAGCCCCAGCACATTACTTGCTTGCCCCTGGTAGGTAGACAGGCCTTCCCTAGCCTATTCTGTAATAGTCCCAGCAAATTACTTGCTTGCCCCTGGTAGGTAGACAGGCCTTCCCTAGCCTATTCTGTAATACTCCCAGCAAATTACTTGCTTGCCCCTGGTAGGGAGACTGGCCTTCCAAAGACTTTTCTCTCATAGCCCCTGCAAATTACTTACTTGCCTCTGGTAGATAGACTGGCCTTCCAGAGCCAATTATCTTATATCCCAAAGCAATTCTCTAATAGCCCCTGCACATTACTTGCTTGCCCCTGGTAGGTAGACAGGCCTTCCCAAGCCTATTCTGTAATAGTCCCAGCAAATTACTTGCTTGCCCCTGGGAGGTAGACAGGCCTTTCCAAACCAATTCTCTTATAGCCCAAGCCAATTCTCTAATAGCCCCTGCACATTACTTGCTTGCCCCTGGTAGGTAGACAGGCCTTCCCAAGCCAATTCTCTAATAGCCCCTGCACATTACTTGCTTGCCCCTGGTAGGTAGACAGGCCTTCCCAAGCCTATTCTGTAATAGTCCCAGCAAATTACTTGCTTGTCCCTGGTAGGTAGACAGGCCTTCCCAAGCCTATTCTCTCATCGCCTCAGCCCATGACTTATTTCTCCCTGGTAGGTAGACAGGCCTTCCCAAGCCTATTCTGTAATAGCCACTGCAAATTACTTGCTTGCCCCTGGTAGGTAGACAGGCCTTCCCAAGCCAATTCTCTAATAGCTCCTGCACATTACTTGCTTGCCCCTTGTAGGTAGACAGGCTTTCCCAAGCCTATTCTGTAATAGCCCCTGCACATTACTTGCTTGCCCCTGGTAGGTAGACAGGCCTTCCCAAGCCTATTCTCTAATAGCCCCAGCACATTACTTGCTTGCCCCTGGTAGGTAGACAGGCCTTCCCAAGCCTTTTCTCTCATAGCCCCAGCAAATTACTTGCTTGCCCCTGGTAGGTAGATAGGCCTTCCCAAGCCTATTCTCTCATCGCCTCAGCCCATGACTTATTTCTCCCTGGTAGCTAGACAGGCCTTCCCAAGCCTATTCTGTAATAGCCCCAACAAATTACTTGCTTGCCCCTGGTAGGTAGACAGGCCTTCCCAAGCCTATTCTGTAATAGTCCCAGCAAATTACTTGCTTGACTCTGGTAGGTAGACAGGCCTTCCCAAGCCTATTCTGTAATAGTCCCAGCAAATTACTTGCTTGCCCCTGGTAGGTAGACAAGCCATCCCAAACCAATTCTGTAATAGCCCCTGCAAATTACTTGCTTGCCCCTGGTAGGTAGACAGGCCTTCCCAAGCCTATTCTTTCATAGTCCCAGCAAATTACTTGCTTGCCCCTGGTAGGTAGACAGTCCTTCCCAAACCAATTCTCTAATAGCCCAAGCCAATTCTCGAATAGCCCCAGCACATTACTTGCTTGCCCCTGTTAGGTAGAAAGGCCTTCCCAAGCCTATTCTGTCATAGTCCCAGCACATTACTTGCTTGCCCTTGGTAGGTAGACAGGCCTTCCCAAGCCTATTCTGTCATAGTCCCAGCAAATTACTTGCTTACCCCTGGTAGGTAGACAGGCCTTCCCAAGCCTATTCTGTAATAGTCCCAGCAAATTACTTGCTTGCACCTGGTAGGTAGACAGGCCTTCCCAAGCCTATTCTCTCATCGCCTCAGCACATGACTTATTTCTCCCTGGTAGGTAGACAGGCCTTCCCAAACCAATTCTCTTATAGCCCAAGCCAATTCTCTAATAGCCCCTGCACATTACTTGCTTGCCCCTGGTAGGTAGACAGGCCTTCCCAAGCCAATTCTCTAATAGTCCATGCACATTACTTGCTTGCCCCTGGTAGGTAGACAGGCCTTCCCAAGCCTATTCTCTCATCGCCTCAGCACATGACTTATTTCTCCCTGGTAGGTAGACTGGCCTTCCCGAACCAATTATCTTAAATACCAAGCCAATGCTCTAATAGCCCCTGCACATTTCTTGCTTGCCCCTGGTAGGTAGACAGGCCTTCCCAAGCCTATTCTGTAATAGTCCCAGCAAATTACTTGCTTGCCCCTGGTAGGTAGACAGGCCTTCCCAAACCAATTCTCTTATAGCCCAAGCCAATTCTCGAATAGCCCCAGCACATTATTTGCTTGCCCCTGGTAGGTAGGTAGGCCTTCCCAAGCCAATTCTCTAATAGCCCCTGCACATTACTTGCTTGCCCCTGGTCGGCAGACAGGAATTCCCAAGCCTATTCTGTCATAGTCCCAGCAAATTACTTGCTTGCCCATGGTAGGTAGATAGGCCTTCCCAAGCCTATTCTCTCATCGCCTCAGCCCATGACTTATTTCTCCCTGGTAGCTAGACAGGCCTTCCCAAACCTTTTCTCTCATAGCCCCAGCAAATTACTTGCTTGCCCCTGGTCGGCAGACAGGCCATCCCAAGCCTATTCTGTAATAGCCCCATCAAATTACTTGCTTGCCCCTGGTAGGTAGACAGGCCTTCCCAAGCCTTTTCTCTCATAGCCCCAGCAAATTACTTGCTTGCCCCTGGTAGGTAGATAGGCCTTCCCAAGCCTATTCTCTCATCGCCTCAGCCCATGACTTATTTCTCCCTGGTAGCTAGACAGGCCTTCCCAAGCCTATTCTGTAATAGCCCCAACAAATTACTTGCTTGCCCCTGGTAGGTAGACAGGCCTTCCCAAGCCTATTCTGTAATAGTCCCAGCAAATTACTTGCTTGACTCTGGTAGGTAGACAGGCCTTCCCAAGCCTATTCTGTAATAGTCCCAGCAAATTACTTGCTTGCCCCTGGTAGGTAGACAAGCCATCCCAAACCAATTCTGTAATAGCCCCTGCAAATTACTTGCTTGCCCCTGGTAGGTAGACAGGCCTTCCCAAGCCTATTCTGTCATAGTCCCAGCAAATTACTTGCTTGCCCCTGGTAGGTAGACAGTCCTTCCCAAACCAATTCTCTAATAGCCCAAGCCAATTCTCGAATAGCCCCAGCACATTACTTGCTTGCCCCTGTTAGGTAGAAAGGCCTTCCCAAGCCTATTCTGTCATAGTCCCAGCACATTACTTGCTTGCCCTTGGTAGGTAGACAGGCCTTCCCAAGCCTATTCTGTCATAGTCCCAGCAAATTACTTGCTTACCCCTGGTAGGTAGACAGGCCTTCCCAAGCCTATTCTGTAATAGTCCCAGCAAATTACTTGCTTGCACCTGGTAGGTAGACAGGCCTTCCCAAGCCTATTCTCTCATCGCCTCAGCACATGACTTATTTCTCCCTGGTAGGTAGACAGGCCTTCCCAAACCAATTCTCTTATAGCCCAAGCCAATTCTCTAATAGCCCCTGCACATTACTTGCTTGCCCCTGGTAGGTAGACAGGCCTTCCCAAGCCAATTCTCTAATAGTCCATGCACATTACTTGCTTGCCCCTGGTAGGTAGACAGGCCTTCCCAAGCCTATTCTCTCATCGCCTCAGCACATGACTTATTTCTCCCTGGTAGGTAGACTGGCCTTCCCGAACCAATTATCTTAAATACCAAGCCAATGCTCTAATAGCCCCTGCACATTTCTTGCTTGCCCCTGGTAGGTAGACAGGCCTTCCCAAGCCTATTCTGTAATAGTCCCAGCAAATTACTTGCTTGCCCCTGGTAGGTAGACAGGCCTTCCCAAACCAATTCTCTTATAGCCCAAGCCAATTCTCGAATAGCCCCAGCACATTATTTGCTTGCCCCTGGTAGGTAGGTAGGCCTTCCCAAGCCAATTCTCTAATAGCCCCTGCACATTACTTGCTTGCCCCTGGTCGGCAGACAGGAATTCCCAAGCCTATTCTGTCATAGTCCCAGCAAATTACTTGCTTGCCCATGGTAGGTAGATAGGCCTTCCCAAGCCTATTCTCTCATCGCCTCAGCCCATGACTTATTTCTCCCTGGTAGCTAGACAGGCCTTCCCAAACCTTTTCTCTCATAGCCCCAGCAAATTACTTGCTTGCCCCTGGTCGGCAGACAGGCCATCCCAAGCCTATTCTGTAATAGCCCCATCAAATTACTTGCTTGCCCCTGGTAGGTAGACAGGCCTTCCCAAGCCTATTCTGTAATAGTCCCAGCAAATTACTTGCTTGTCTCTGGTAGGTAGACAGGCCTTCCCAAGCCTATTCTGTAATAGTCCCAGCAAATTACTTGCTTGCCCCTGGTAGGTATACAAGCCTTCCCAAACCAATTCTCTTATAGCCCAAGCCAATTCTCGAATATCCTCAGCCCATGACTTATTTCTCCCTGGTAGCTAGACAGGCCTTCCCAAGCCTATTCTGTAATAGTCCCAGCAAATTACTTGCTTGTCTCTGGTAGGTAGACAGGCCTTCCCAAGCCTATTCTGTAATAGTCCCAGCAAATTACTTGCTTGTCTCTGGTAGGTAGACAGGCCTTCCCAAGCCTATTCTGTAATAGTCCCAGCAAATTACTTGCTTGCCCCTGGTAGGTATACAAGCCTTCCCAAACCAATTCTCTTATAGCCCAAGCCAATTCTCGAATATCCTCAGCCCATGACTTATTTCTCCCTGGTAGCTAGACAGGCCTTCCCAAGCCAATTCTCTAATAGCCCCTGCACATTACTTGCTTGCCCCTGGTAGGGAGATAGGCCTTCCCAAGCCTATTCTCTCATTGCCTCAGCCCATGACTTATTTCTCCCTGGTAGGTAGACAGGCCTTCCCAAGCCTATTTTGTAATAGCCCCAGCAAATTACTTGCTTGCCCCTGGTAGGTAGACAGGCCTTCCCAAGCCTATTTTGTAATAGCCCCAGCAAATTACTTGCTTGCCCCTGGTAGGTAGACAGGCCTTCCCGAGCCAATTCTCTTAAATCCCAAGCCAATTCTCTGATAGCCCAGGCACATTACATGCTTGCCCCTGTTAGGTAGACGGGGCTTCCCAAGCCTATTCTGTAATAGTCCCAGCAAATTACTTGCTTGCCCCTGGTAGGTATACAAGCCTTCCCAAACCAATTCTCTTATAGCCCAAGCCAATTCTCGAATATCCTCAGCCCATGACTTATTTCTCCCTGGTAGCTAGACAGGCCTTCCCAAGCCAATTCTCTAATAGCCCCTGCACATTACTTGCTTGCCCCTGGTAGGGAGATAGGCCTTCCCAAGCCTAATCTCTCATCGCCTCAGCCCATGACTTATTTCTCCCTGGTAGCTAGACAGGCCTTCCCAAGCCTATTCTGTAATAGTCCCAGCAAATTACTTGCTTGCCCCTGGTAGGTAGACAGGCCTTCCCAAACCAATTCTCTTATAGCCCAAGCCAATTCTCGAATAGCCCCAGCACATTATTTGCTTGCCCCTGGTAGGTAGGTAGGCCTTCCCAAGCCAATTCTCTAATAGCCCCTGCACATTACTTGCTTGCCCCTGGTCGGCAGACAGGAATTCCCAAGCCTATTCTGTCATAGTCCCAGCAAATTACTTGCTTGCCCATGGTAGGTAGATAGGCCTTCCCAAGCCTATTCTCTCATCGCCTCAGCCCATGACTTATTTCTCCCTGGTAGCTAGACAGGCCTTCCCAAACCTTTTCTCTCATAGCCCCAGCAAATTACTTGCTTGCCCCTGGTCGGCAGACAGGCCATCCCAAGCCTATTCTGTAATAGCCCCAGCACATTATTTGCTTGCCCCTGGTAGGTACGTAGGCCTTCCCAAGCCAATTCTCTTATAGCCCCTGCACATTACTTGCTTGCCCCTTGTAGGTAGACAGGCTTTCCCAAGCCTATTCTGTAATAGTCCCAGCAAATTACTTGCTTGCCCCTGGTAGGGAGATAGGCCTTCCCAAGCCTATTCTCTCATTGCCTCAGCCCATGACTTATTTCTCCCTGGTAGCTAGACAGGCCTTCCCAAGCCTATTCTGTAATAGCCCCAACAAATTACTTGCTTGCCCCTGGTAGGTAGACAGGCCTTCCCAAGCCTATTCTGTAATAGTCCCAGCAAATTACTTGCTTGACTCTGGTAGGTAGACAGGCCTTCCCAAGCCTATTCTGTAATAGTCCCAGCAAATTACTTGCTTGCCCCTGGTAGGTAGACAAGCCATCCCAAACCAATTCTGTAATAGCCCCTGCAAATTACTTGCTTGCCCCTGGTAGGTAGACAGGCCTTCCCAAGCCTATTCTTTCATAGTCCCAGCAAATTACTTGCTTGCCCCTGGTAGGTAGACAGTCCTTCCCAAACCAATTCTCTAATAGCCCAAGCCAATTCTCGAATAGCCCCAGCACATTACTTGCTTGCCCCTGTTAGGTAGAAAGGCCTTCCCAAGCCTATTCTGTCATAGTCCCAGCACATTACTTGCTTGCCCTTGGTAGGTAGACAGGCCTTCCCAAGCCTATTCTGTCATAGTCCCAGCAAATTACTTGCTTACCCCTGGTAGGTAGACAGGCCTTCCCAAGCCTATTCTGTAATAGTCCCAGCAAATTACTTGCTTGCACCTGGTAGGTAGACAGGCCTTCCCAAGCCTATTCTCTCATCGCCTCAGCACATGACTTATTTCTCCCTGGTAGGTAGACAGGCCTTCCCAAACCAATTCTCTTATAGCCCAAGCCAATTCTCTAATAGCCCCTGCACATTACTTGCTTGCCCCTGGTAGGTAGACAGGCCTTCCCAAGCCAATTCTCTAATAGTCCATGCACATTACTTGCTTGCCCCTGGTAGGTAGACAGGCCTTCCCAAGCCTATTCTCTCATCGCCTCAGCACATGACTTATTTCTCCCTGGTAGGTAGACTGGCCTTCCCGAACCAATTATCTTAAATACCAAGCCAATGCTCTAATAGCCCCTGCACATTTCTTGCTTGCCCCTGGTAGGTAGACAGGCCTTCCCAAGCCTATTCTGTAATAGTCCCAGCAAATTACTTGCTTGCCCCTGGTAGGTAGACAGGCCTTCCCAAACCAATTCTCTTATAGCCCAAGCCAATTCTCGAATAGCCCCAGCACATTATTTGCTTGCCCCTGGTAGGTAGGTAGGCCTTCCCAAGCCAATTCTCTAATAGCCCCTGCACATTACTTGCTTGCCCCTGGTCGGCAGACAGGAATTCCCAAGCCTATTCTGTCATAGTCCCAGCAAATTACTTGCTTGCCCATGGTAGGTAGATAGGCCTTCCCAAGCCTATTCTCTCATCGCCTCAGCCCATGACTTATTTCTCCCTGGTAGCTAGACAGGCCTTCCCAAACCTTTTCTCTCATAGCCCCAGCAAATTACTTGCTTGCCCCTGGTCGGCAGACAGGCCATCCCAAGCCTATTCTGTAATAGCCCCATCAAATTACTTGCTTGCCCCTGGTAGGTAGACAGGCCTTCCCAAGCCTATTCTGTAATAGTCCCAGCAAATTACTTGCTTGTCTCTGGTAGGTAGACAGGCCTTCCCAAGCCTATTCTGTAATAGTCCCAGCAAATTACTTGCTTGCCCCTGGTAGGTATACAAGCCTTCCCAAACCAATTCTCTTATAGCCCAAGCCAATTCTCGAATATCCTCAGCCCATGACTTATTTCTCCCTGGTAGCTAGACAGGCCTTCCCAAGCCTATTCTGTAATAGTCCCAGCAAATTACTTGCTTGTCTCTGGTAGGTAGACAGGCCTTCCCAAGCCTATTCTGTAATAGTCCCAGCAAATTACTTGCTTGTCTCTGGTAGGTAGACAGGCCTTCCCAAGCCTATTCTGTAATAGTCCCAGCAAATTACTTGCTTGCCCCTGGTAGGTATACAAGCCTTCCCAAACCAATTCTCTTATAGCCCAAGCCAATTCTCGAATATCCTCAGCCCATGACTTATTTCTCCCTGGTAGCTAGACAGGCCTTCCCAAGCCAATTCTCTAATAGCCCCTGCACATTACTTGCTTGCCCCTGGTAGGGAGATAGGCCTTCCCAAGCCTATTCTCTCATTGCCTCAGCCCATGACTTATTTCTCCCTGGTAGGTAGACAGGCCTTCCCAAGCCTATTTTGTAATAGCCCCAGCAAATTACTTGCTTGCCCCTGGTAGGTAGACAGGCCTTCCCAAGCCTATTTTGTAATAGCCCCAGCAAATTACTTGCTTGCCCCTGGTAGGTAGACAGGCCTTCCCGAGCCAATTCTCTTAAATCCCAAGCCAATTCTCTGATAGCCCAGGCACATTACATGCTTGCCCCTGTTAGGTAGACGGGGCTTCCCAAGCCTATTCTGTAATAGTCCCAGCAAATTACTTGCTTGCCCCTGGTAGGTATACAAGCCTTCCCAAACCAATTCTCTTATAGCCCAAGCCAATTCTCGAATATCCTCAGCCCATGACTTATTTCTCCCTGGTAGCTAGACAGGCCTTCCCAAGCCAATTCTCTAATAGCCCCTGCACATTACTTGCTTGCCCCTGGTAGGGAGATAGGCCTTCCCAAGCCTAATCTCTCATCGCCTCAGCCCATGACTTATTTCTCCCTGGTAGCTAGACAGGCCTTCCCAAGCCTATTCTGTAATAGTCCCAGCAAATTACTTGCTTGCCCCTGGTAGGTAGACAGGCCTTCCCAAACCAATTCTCTTATAGCCCAAGCCAATTCTCGAATAGCCCCAGCACATTATTTGCTTGCCCCTGGTAGGTAGGTAGGCCTTCCCAAGCCAATTCTCTAATAGCCCCTGCACATTACTTGTTTGCCCCTGTTCGGCAGACAGGAATTCCCAAGCCTATTCTGTCATAGTCCCAGCAAATTACTTGCTTGCCCATGGTAGGTAGATAGGCCTTCCCAAGCCTATTCTCTCATCGCCTCAGCCCATGACTTATTTCTCCCTGGTCGGCAGACAGGCCTTCCCTAGCCTATTCTGTAATAGCCCCAGCAAATTACTTGCTTGCCCCTGGTAGGTAGACAGGGCTTCCCAAGCCTATTCTGTAATAGTCCCAGCAAATTACTTGCTTGTCTCTGGTAGGTAGACAGGCCTTCCCAAGCCTATTCTGTAATAGTCCCAGCAAATTACTTGCTTGCCCCTGGTAGGTATACAAGCCCTCCCAAACCAATTCTCTTATAGCCCAAGCCAATTCTCGAATATCCTCAGCCCATGACTTATTTCTCCCTGGTAGCTAGACAGGCCTTCCCAAGCCTATTCTCTAATAGCCCCAGCAAATTACTTGCTTGACCCTGGTAGGTAGACAGGCCTTCCCAAGCCTATTCTGTAATAGTCCCAGCAAATTACTTGCTTGCCCCTGGTAGGTAGACAAGCCTTCCCAAACCAATTCTCTGAAAGCCCAAGCCAATTCTCGAATAGCCCCAGCACATTATTTGCTTGCCCCTGGTAGGTACGTAGGCCTTCCCAAGCCAATTCTCTTATAGCCCCTGCACATTACTTGCTTGCCCCTTGTAGGTAGACAGGCTTTCCCAAGCCTATTCTGTAATAGTCCCAGCAAATTACTTGCTTGCCCCTGGTAGGGAGATAGGCCTTCCCAAGCCTATTCTCTCATTGCCTCAGCCCATGACTTATTTCTCCCTGGTAGGTAGACAGGCCTTCCCAAGCCTATTCTGTAATAGCCCCAGCAAATTACTTGCGTGCCCCTGGTAGGTAGACAGGCCTTCCCAAGCCTATTCTGTCATAGTCCCAGCCCATGACTTACTTCTCCCTGGTAGGTCGACTGGTCTTCCCGAGCCAATTCTCTTATATCCCAAGCATATTCTCTAATAGCCCTTGCACATTACTTGCTTGCCCCTGGTAGTTAGACAGGCCTTCCCAAGCCTATTCTGTAATAGCCCCTGCACATTACTTGCTTGCCCCTGGTAGGTAGACAGGCCTTCCCAAGCCTATTCTGTAATAGCCCCAGCAAATTACTTGCTTGCCCCTAGTAGGTAGACAGGCCTTCCCAAGCCTATTCTGTCATAGTCCCAGCCCATGACTTACTTCTCCCTGGTAGGTCGACTGGTCTTCCCGAGCCAATTCTCTTATATCCCAAGCATATTCTCTAATAGCCTCTGCACATTACTTGCTTGCCCCTGGTAGGTAGACAGGCCTTCCCAAGCCTATTCTGTAATAGTCCCAGCAAATTACTTGCTTGCCCCTGGTCGGTAGATAGGCCTTCCCAAGCCTATTCTCTCATTGCCTCAGCCCATGACTTACTTCTCCCTGGTAGGTCGACTGGTCTTCCCGAGCCAATTCTCTTATATCCCAAGCCTATTCTCTAATAGCCCCTGCACATTACTTACTTGCCCCTGGTAGGTAGACAGGCTTTCCCAATCCTATTCTTTAATAGCCGCTGCAAATTACTTGCTTGTCCCTGGTAGGTAGACAGGCCTTCCCAAGCCTATTCTCTCATCGCCTCAGCCCATGACTTATTTCTCCCTGGTAGGTAGACAGGCCTTCCCAAGCCTATTCTGTAATAGCCGCTGCAAATTACTTGCTTGTCCCTGGTAGGTAGACAGGCCTTCCCATGCCTATTCTGTAATAGCCCCAGCAAAATACTTGCTTGCCCCTGGTATGTAGACAGGCCTTCCCAAGCCAATTCTCTCATCGCCTCAGCCCATGACTTATTTCTCCCTGGTAGGTAGACAGGCCTTCCCAAGCCTATTCTGTAATAGCCGCTGCAAATTACTTGCTTGCCCCTGGTAGGTAGACAGGCTTTCCCAAGCCTTTTCTGTAATAGTCCCAGCAAATTACTTGCTTGCCCCTGGTAGGTAGACAGGCTTTCCCAAGCCTATTCTGTAATAGTCCCAGCAAATTACTTGCTTGTCCCTGGTAGGTAGACTGGCCTTCCCAAGCCTATTCTGTAATAGCCGCTGCAAATTACTTGCTTGTCCCTGGTAGGTAGACTGGCCTTCCCATGCCTATTCTATAATAGCCCCAGCAAATTACTTGCTTGCCGCTGGTAGGTAGACAGGCTTTCCCAAGCCTTTTCTGTAATAGTCCCAGCAAATTACTTGCTTGCCCCTGGTAGGTAGACTGCCCTTCCAAAGCCTATTCTCTCATTGCCTCAGCCCATGACTTACTTCTCCCTGGTATGTCGACTGGCCTTCCCGAACCAATTATCTTAAATACCAAGCCAATGCTCTAATAGCCCCTGCACATTTCTTGCTTGCCCCTGGTAGGTAGACAGGCCTTCCCAAGCCTATTCTGTAATAGTCCCAGCAAATTACTTGCTTGCCCCTGGTAGGTAGACAGGCCTTCCCAAACCAATTCTCTTATAGCCCAAGCCAATTCTCGAATAGCCCCAGCACATTATTTGCTTGCCCCTGGTAGGTAGGTAGGCCTTCCCAAGCCAATTCTCTAATAGCCCCTGCACATTACTTGCTTGCCCCTGGTCGGCAGACAGGAATTCCCAAGCCTATTCTGTCATAGTCCCAGCAAATTACTTGCTTGCCCATGGTAGGTAGATAGGCCTTCCCAAGCCTATTCTCTCATCGCCTCAGCCCATGACTTATTTCTCCCTGGTAGCTAGACAGGCCTTCCCAAACCTTTTCTCTCATAGCCCCAGCAAATTACTTGCTTGCCCCTGGTCGGCAGACAGGCCATCCCAAGCCTATTCTGTAATAGCCCCATCAAATTACTTGCTTGCCCCTGGTAGGTAGACAGGCCTTCCCAAGCCTATTCTGTAATAGTCCCAGCAAATTACTTGCTTGTCTCTGGTAGGTAGACAGGCCTTCCCAAGCCTATTCTGTAATAGTCCCAGCAAATTACTTGCTTGCCCTTGGTAGGTATACAAGCCTTCCCAAACCAATTCTCTTATAGCCCAAGCCAATTCTCGAATATCCTCAGCCCATGACTTATTTCTCCCTGGTAGCTAGACAGGCCTTCCCAAGCCTATTCTGTAATAGTCCCAGCAAATTACTTGCTTGTCTCTGGTAGGTAGACAGGCCTTCCCAAGCCTATTCTGTAATAGTCCCAGCAAATTACTTGCTTGTCTCTGGTAGGTAGACAGGCCTTCCCAAGCCTATTCTGTAATAGTCCCAGCAAATTACTTGCTTGCCCCTGGTAGGTATACAAGCCTTCCCAAACCAATTCTCTTATAGCCCAAGCCAATTCTCGAATATCCTCAGCCCATGACTTATTTCTCCCTGGTAGCTAGACAGGCCTTCCCAAGCCAATTCTCTAATAGCCCCTGCACATTACTTGCTTGCCCCTGGTAGGGAGATAGGCCTTCCCAAGCCTATTCTCTCATTGCCTCAGCCCATGACTTATTTCTCCCTGGTAGGTAGACAGGCCTTCCCAAGCCTATTCTGTAATAGCCCCAGCAAATTACTTGCTTGCCCCTGGTAGGTAGACAGGCCTTCCCAAGACAATTCTCTCATAGCCCCTGCAAATTACTTACTTGCTCCTGTTAGGTAGACTGCCCTTCCCAAGCCTAATCTCTCATCGCCTCAGCCCATGACTTATTTCTCCCTGGTAGCTAGACAGGCCTTCCCAAGCCTATTCTGTAATAGTCCCAGCAAATTACTTGCTTGCCCCTGGTAGGTAGACAGGCCTTCCCAAACCAATTCTCTTATAGCCCAAGCCAATTCTCGAATAGCCCCAGCACATTATTTGCTTGCCCCTGGTAGATAGGTAGGCCTTCCCAAGCCAATTCTCTAATAGCCCCTGCACATTACTTGTTTGCCCCTGTTCGGCAGACAGGAATTCCCAAGCCTATTCTGTCATAGTCCCAGCAAATTACTTGCTTGCCCATGGTAGGTAGATAGGCCTTCCCAAGCCTATTCTCTCATCGCCTCAGCCCATGACTTTTTTCTCCCTGGTCGGCAGACAGGCCTTCCCTAGCCTATTCTGTAATAGCCCCAGCAAATTACTTGCTTGCCCCTGGTAGGTAGACAGGGCTTCCCAAGCCTATTCTGTAATAGTCCCAGCAAATTACTTGCTTGTCTCTGGTAGGTAGACAGGCCTTCCCAAGCCTATTCTGTAATAGTCCCAGCAAATTACTTGCTTGCCCCTGGTAGGTATACAAGCCCTCCCAAACCATTTCTCTTATAGCCCAAGCCAATTCTCGAATATCCTCAGCCCATGACTTATTTCTCCCTGGTAGCTAGACAGGCCTTCCCAAGCCTATTCTCTAATAGCCCCAGCAAATTACTTGCTTGACCCTGGTAGGTAGACAGGCCTTCCCAAGCCTATTCTGTAATAGTCCCAGCAAATTACTTGCTTGCCCCTGGTAGGTAGACAAGCCTTCCCAAACCAATTCTCTGAAAGCCCAAGCCAATTCTCGAATAGCCCCAGCACATTATTTGCTTGCCCCTGGTAGGTACGTAGGCCTTCCCAAGCCAATTCTCTTATAGCCCCTGCACATTACTTGCTTGCCCCTTGTAGGTAGACAGGCTTTCCCAAGCCTATTCTGTAATAGTCCCAGCAAATTACTTGCTTGCCCCTGGTAGGGAGATAGGCCTTCCCAAGCCTATTCTCTCATTGCCTCAGCCCATGACTTATTTCTCCCTGGTAGGTAGACAGGCCTTCCCAAGCCTATTCTGTAATAGCCCCGGCAAATTACTTGCGTGCCCCTGGTAGGTAGACAGGCCTTCCCAAGCCTATTCTGTCATAGTCCCAGCCCATGACTTACTTCTCCCTGGTAGGTCGAATGGTCTTCCCGAACCAATTCTCTTATATCCCAAGCATATTCTCTAATAGCCCCTGCACATTACTTGCTTGCCCCTGGTAGGTAGACAGGCCTTCCCAAGCCTATTCTGTAATAGCCCCTGCACATTACTTGCTTGCCCCTGGTAGGTAGACAGGCCTTCCCAAGCCTATTCTGTAATAGCCCCAGCAAATTACTTGCTTGCCCCTAGTAGGTAGACAGGCCTTCCCAAGCCTATTCTGTCATAGTCCCAGCCCATGACTTACTTCTCCCTGGTAGGTCGACTGGTCTTCCCGAGCCAATTCTCTTATATCCCAAGCATATTCTCTAATAGCCTCTGCACATTACTTGCTTGCCCCTGGTAGGTAGACAGGCCTTCCCAAGCCTATTCTGTAATAGTCCCAGCAAATTACTTGCTTGCCCCTGGTAGGTAGATAGGCCTTCCCAAGCCTATTCTCTCATTGCCTCAGCCCATGACTTACTTCTCCCTGGTAGGTCGACTGGTCTTCCCGAGCCAATTCTCTTATATCCCAAGCCTATTCTCTAATAGCCCCTGCACATTACTTACTTGCCCCTGGTAGGTAGACAGGCCTTCCCAAGCCTATTCTCTAATAGTCCCAGCAAATTACTTGCTTGCCCCTGGTAGGTAGACAGGCCTTCCCAAGCCTATTCTCTAATAGTCCCAGCAAATTACTTGCTTGCCCCTGGTAGGTAGATAGGCCTTCCCAAGCCTATTCTCTCATTGCCTCAGCCCATGACTTACTTCTCCCTGGTAGGTCGACTGGTCTTCCCGAGCCAATTATCTTATATCCCAAAGCAATTCTCTAATAGCCCCTGCACATTACTTGCTTGCCCCTGGTAGGTAGACAGGCCTTCCCAAGCCTATTCTGTAAAAGTCCCAGCAAATTACTTGCTTGCCCCTGGTAGGTAGATAGGCCTTCCCAAGCCTATTCTCTCATCGCCTCAGCCCATGACTTATTTCTCCCTGGTAGGTAGACAGGCCTTCCCAAGCCTATTCTGTAATAGCCGCTGCAAATTACTTGCTTGCCCCTGGTAGGTAGACAGGCCTTCCCAAGCCTATTCTGTAATAGCCCCAGCACATTACTTGCTTGCCCCTGGTAGGTAGACAGGCCTTCCCAAGCCTTTTCTCTCATAGCCCCAGCAAATTACTTGCTTGCCCCTGGTAGGTAGACAGGCCTTCCCAAGCCTTTTCTCTCATAGCCCCAGCAAATTACTTGCTTGCCCCTGGTAGGTAGACAGGCCTTCCCAAGCCTATTCTGTCATAGTCCCAGCAAATTACTTGCTTGCCCCTGGTAGGTAGACAGTCCTTCCCAAACCAATTCTCTTATAGCCCAAGCCAATTCTCGAATAGCCCCAGCACATTACTTGCTTGCCCCTGGTAGGTAGAAAGGCCTTCCCAAGCCTATTCTGTCATAGTCCCAGCACATTACTTGCTTGCCCCTGGTAGGTAGACAGGCCTTCCCAAGCCTATTCTGTCATAGTCCCAGCAAATTACTTGCTTACCCCTGGTATGTAGACAGGCCTTCCCAAGCCTATTCTGTCATAGTCCCAGCAAATTACTTGCTTACCCCTGGTATGTAGACAGGCCTTCCCAAGCCTATTCTGTAATAGTCCCAGCAAATTACTTGCTTGTCTCTGGTAGGTAGACAGGCCTTCCCAAACCTATTCTGTAATAGCCTCAGCAAATTACTTGCTTGCCCCTGGTAGGTAGACAGGCCTTCCCAAGCCTATTCTGTAATAGTCCCAGCAAATTACTTGCTTGTCTCTGGTAGGTAGACAGGCCTTCCCAAGCCTATTCTGTAATAGTCCCAGCAAATTACTTGCTTGCCCCTGGTAGGTAGACAAGCCTTCCCAAACCAATTCTCTTATAGCCTAAGCCAATTCTCGAATAGCCCCAGCACATTACTTGCTTGCCCCTGGTAGGTAGACAGGCCTTCCCAAGCCTATTCTGTAAAAGTCCCAGCAAATTACTTGCTTGCCCCTGGTAGGTAGATAGGCCTTCCCAAGCCTATTCTCTCATCGCCTCAGCCCATGACTTATTTCTCCCTGGTAGGTAGACAGGCCTTCCCAAGCCTATTCTGTAATAGCCGCTGCAAATTACTTGCTTGCCCCTGGTAGGTAGACAGGCCTTCCCAAGCCTATTCTGTAATAGCCCCAGCACATTACTTGCTTGCCCCTGGTAGGTAGACAGGCCTTCCCAAGCCTTTTCTCTCATAGCCCCAGCAAATTACTTGCTTGCCCCTGGTAGGTAGACAGGCCTTCCCAAGCCTTTTCTCTCATAGCCCCAGCAAATTACTTGCTTGCCCCTGGTAGGTAGACAGGCCTTCCCAAGCCTATTCTGTCATAGTCCCAGCAAATTACTTGCTTGCCCCTGGTAGGTAGACAGTCCTTCCCAAACCAATTCTCTTATAGCCCAAGCCAATTCTCGAATAGCCCCAGCACATTACTTGCTTGCCCCTGGTAGGTAGAAAGGCCTTCCCAAGCCTATTCTGTCATAGTCCCAGCACATTACTTGCTTGCCCCTGGTAGGTAGACAGGCCTTCCCAAGCCTATTCTGTCATAGTCCCAGCAAATTACTTGCTTACCCCTGGTATGTAGACAGGCCTTCCCAAGCCTATTCTGTCATAGTCCCAGCAAATTACTTGCTTACCCCTGGTATGTAGACAGGCCTTCCCAAGCCTATTCTGTAATAGTCCCAGCAAATTACTTGCTTGTCTCTGGTAGGTAGACAGGCCTTCCCAAACCTATTCTGTAATAGCCCCAGCAAATTACTTGCTTGCCCCTGGTAGGTAGACAGGCCTTCCCAAGCCTATTCTGTAATAGTCCCAGCAAATTACTTGCTTGTCTCTGGTAGGTAGACAGGCCTTCCCAAGCCTATTCTGTAATAGTCCCAGCAAATTACTTGCTTGCCCCTGGTAGGTAGACAAGCCTTCCCAAACCAATTCTCTTATAGCCTAAGCCAATTCTCGAATAGCCCCAGCACATTACTTGGTTGCTGCTGGTAGTTAGACATGCCTTCCCAAGCCTATTCTGTAATAGCCCCAGCAATTTATTTGCTTGCCCCTGGTAGGTAGAAAGACATTCCCAAGCCTATTCTGTAATAGCCCCAGCAAATTACTTGCTTGCCCCTGGTAGGTACACAGGCCTTCCCAAGCCTTTTCTCTCATAGCCCCTGCACATTACTTGCTTGCCCCTGGCAGGTAAACATGCCTTCCCATGCCTATTCTCTCATAGCCCCAGCAAATTACTTTCTTATCCTTGGTAGTTTGACTGGCCTTCCCGAGCCAATTCTCTTATATCCCAAGCCAATTCTCTCATAGCCCATGACCATTACTTGCTTGCCCCTGGGAGGTGTACAGGCCTTTGCAAGCCTATTCTGTAACAGCCCCAGCAAATCACTTGCTTATACCTGGTAGGTAGACTGGCCTTCCCAAGCCTATTCTTTCATAGCCCCAGCAAATTACTTGCTTATACCTGGTAGGTCGACTGGCCTTCCCAAGCCTATTCTTTAATAGCCCCAGGAAATCACTTGCTTGCCCCTGGTTTGTAGACAGGCCTTCCCAAGCCTTTTCTCTCATAGCCCCCACACATTACTTGCTTGCCCCTGGTAAGTAGAAAGGCCTTCCTAAGCCTATTCTGTAATAGCCCCAGCAAATTACTTGCTTGCCCCTGGTAGGTAGACAGGCCTTCCCAAGCCAATTCTCTTATAGTCCCTGCACATTACTTGCTTGCCCCTGGTAGGTAGACAGGCTTTCCCGAGCCAATCTCTTATATCCCAAGCCAATTCTGTAATACCCCCTGCACATTACTTGCTTGCCTCTGGTAGGTAGACAGGCCTTCCCAAGCCTATTCTGTAATAGTCCTAGCAAATTACTTGCTTGCCGCTGGTAGGTAGACATGCCTTCCCAAGCCTATTCTGTAATAGCCCCAGCAAATTACTTGCTTGCCCCTGGTAGGTAGACAGGCCTTCCCAAGCCTATTCTGTAATAGTCCCAGCAAATTACTTGCTTGTCCCTGGTAGGTAGACAGGCCTTCCCATGCCTATTCTGTAATAGCACCAGCAAATTACTTGCTTGCCCCTGGTAGGTAGACAGGCCTTCCCAAGCCAATTCTCTCATCGCCTCAGCCCATGACTTATTTCTCCCTGGTAGGTAGACAGGCCTTCCCAAGCCTATTCTTTAATAGTCCCAGCAAATTACTTGCTTCTCCATGGTAGGTAGACTGGCCTTCCCAAGCCTATTCTGTAATAGCCCCAGCAAATTACTTGCTTGCCCCTGGTAGGTAGACAGGCCTTCCCAAGCCAATTCTCTCATAGCCCCTGCACATTACTTGCTTGCCCCTGTTCGGCAGACAGGAATTCCCAAGCCTATTCTGTCATAGTCCCAGCAAATTACTTGCTTGCCCATGGTAGGTAGATAGGCCTTCCCAAGCCTATTCTCTCATTGCCTCAGCCCATGACTTACTTCTCCCTGGTAGGTTGACTGGTCTTCCCGAGCCAATTCTCTTATATCCCAAGCATATTCTCTAATAGCCCCTGCACATTACTTGCTTGCCCCTGGTAGGTAGACAGGCCTTCCCAAGCCTATTCTGTAATAGTCCCAGCACATTACTTGCTTGTCCCTGGTAGGTAGACTGCCCTTCCCAAGCCTATTCTCTCATTGCCTCAGCCCATGACTTACTTCTCCCTGGTAGGTCGACTGGTCTTCCCGAGCCAATTCTCTTATATCCCAAGCCTATTCTCTAATAGCCCCTGCACATTACTTACTTGCCCCTGGTAGGTAGACAGGCCTTCCCAAGCCTATTCTCTAATAGTCCCAGCAAATTACTTGCTTGCCCCTGGTAGGTAGACAGGCCTTCCCAAGCCTATTCTCTAATAGTCCCAGCAAATTACTTGCTTGCCCCTGGTAGGTAGACAGGCCTTCCCAAGCCTATTCTGTAATAGTCCCATCACATTACTTGCTTGTCTCTGGTAGGTAGACAGGCCTTCCCAAGCCTATTCTGTAATAGTCCCAGCAAATAACTTGCTTGCCCCTGGTAAGGAGACTGGCCTTCCCAAGCCTATTCTGTAATAGCACCAGCAAATTACTTGCTTGCCCCTGGTAGGTAGACAGGCCTTCCCAAGCCAATTCTCTAATAGCCCCTGCACATTACTTGCTTGCCCCTGGTCGGCAGACAGGAATTCCCAAGCCTATTCTGTCATAGTCCCAGCAAATTACTTGCTTGCCCATGGTAGGTAGATAGGCCTTCCCAAGCCTATTCTCTCATCGCCTCAGCCCATGACTTATTTCTCCCTGGTCAGCAGACAGGCCTTCCCAAGCCTATTCTGTAATAGCCCCAGCAAATTACTTGCTTGCCCCTGGTAGGTAGACAGGGCTTCCCAAGCCTATTCTGTAATAGTCCCAGCAAATTACTTGCTTGTCTCTGGTAGGTAGACAGGCCTTCCCAAGCCTATTCTGTAATAGTCCCAGCAAATTACTTGCTTGCCCCTGGTAGGTATACAAGCCCTCCCAAACCAATTCTCTTATAGCCCAAGCCAATTCTCGAATATCCTCAGCCCATGACTTATTTCTCCCTGGTAGCTAGACAGTCCTTCCCAAGCCTATTCTGTAATAGTCCCAGCAAATTACTTGCTTGCCCCTGGTAGGTAGACAAGCCTTCCCAAACCAATTCTCTGAAAGCCCAAGCCAATTCTCGAATAGCCCCAGCACATTATTTGCTTGCCCCTGGTAGGTACGTAGGCCTTCCCAAGCCAATTCTCTTATAGCCCCTGCACATTACTTGCTTGCCCCTGGTAGGTAGACAGGCTTTCCCAAGCCTATTCTGTAATAGTCCCAGCAAATTACTTGCTTGCCCCTGGTAGGGAGATAGGCCTTCCCAAGCCTATTCTCTCATTGCCTCAGCCCATGACTTATTTCTCCCTGGTAGGTAGACAGGCCTTCCCAAGCCTATTCTGTAATAGCCCCAGCAAATTACTTGCTTGCCCCTGGTAGGTAGACAGGCCTTCCCAAGCCAATTCTCTAATAGCCCCTGCACATTACTTGCTTGCCCCTGGTAGGTAGACAGGCTTTCCCAAGCCTATTCTTTCATAGCCCCAGCAAATTACTTGCTTATACCTGGTAGCTCGACTGGCCTTATCGAAACAATTCTCTTATATCCCAAGCCAATTCTCTAATTGCCCCAGCACATTACTTGCTTGCCCCTGGTAGGTAAACAGGCCTTCCCAAGCCTTTTCTCTCATAGCACCAGCAAATTACTTTCTTGCTCCTGGTAGGTAGACTTGCCTTCCCAAGCCTATTCTTTCATAGACCCAGGAAATTACTTGCTTGCCCCTGGTATGTAGACTGGCCTTCCCAAGCCTGTTCTCTCATAGCCCTAGCAAATTACTTGCTGATACCCGGTAGGTAGACATATCTTCCCAAGCCTATTCTCTCATAACCCCAGCAAATTACTTGCATGCCCCCGGTAGGTAAACTGGCCTTCCCAAGCCTATTCTCTCATAGCCCCAGAAAATTACTTCCTTATCCTCGGTAAGTCAACTGGCCTTCCCGAGCCAATTCTCTTATATCCCAAGCTAATTCACTCATAGCCCATGACCATTACTTGCTTGCCCCTGGCAGGTAGGAAGGCCTTCCCAAGCCTTTTCTCTCATAGCCCAAGCAAATTACTTGCTTGCCCCTGGAAGTTAGACTGGCCTTCCCAGCCTATTCTTTCATAGCCCCAGCAAATTACTTGCTCTCCCCTGGTAGGTAGACTGGCCTTCCCAAGCCTGTTCTCTCATCGCCACAGCCCATGACTTACTTTCCCTTGGTAGGTAAACATGCCTTCCCATGACTATTCTCTCATAGCCCCAGCAAATTAATTGCTTATCCTCGGTAGGTTGACTGGCCTTCCCGAGCCAATTCTCTTATATCCCAAGCCAATTCTCTCATAGCCCATGACCATTACTCGCTGGCCCCTGGGAGGTGTACAGGCCTTCACAAGCCTATTCTGTAACAGCCCCAGCAAATTACTTGCTTATACCTGGTAGGTAGACTGGCCTTCCCAAGCAGTCTACCCAAGCCTATTCATTCATAGCCCCAGCAAATTACTTGCTTGCCCCTGGTTTGTAGACAGGCCTTCCCAAGCCTATTCTTTCATAGCCCCAGCAAATTACTTGCTTGCCCCTGGTTTGTAGACAGGCCTTCCCAAGCCTTTTCTCTCATAGCACCAGCAAATTACTTTCTTGCTCCTGGTAGGTAGACTTGCCTTCCCAAGCCTATTCTTTCATAGACCCAGGAAATTACTTGCTTGCCCCTGGTTTGTAGACAGGCCTTCCCAAGCCTTTTCTCTCATAGCCCCTGCAAATTACTTGCTTATCCTCGGTAAGGCGACTGGCCTTCCCGAGCCAATTCTATAATATCCCAAGCCAATTCTCTGATAGCCCCAGCAAGTTACTTGCTTATACCTGGTAGGTAGACTGGCCTTCCCAAGCCTAATCTCTCATAGCCCCAGCAAATTACTTGCTTGCCCCAGGTAGGTAGACAGATCTTCCCAAGCCTATTCTTTCATTACTTGAAAGAATAATTTCTTAAATTACTTTCATCAAATTACTTGCTTATCCTCGGTAAGTCGACAGGCCTTCCAAAGCCAATTCTCTTAAATCCCAAGCCTATTCTTTCATAGCCCAAGCAAA
Organism: Corythoichthys intestinalis; assembly: GCF_030265065.1. Lineage (NCBI taxonomy): Eukaryota > Metazoa > Chordata > Actinopteri > Syngnathiformes > Syngnathidae > Corythoichthys > Corythoichthys intestinalis. Next base: position 32,573,751 of record NC_080407.1, read on the forward strand.
TTACTTGCTTGCCCCTGGTATGTAGACTGGCCTTCCCAAGCCTATTCTTTCATAGCCTCAGCAAATTACTGCATGCTGCTGGTAGGTAAACTGGCCTTCCCAAGACAAGTCAACCAAACTTCACCCAATAGTGTACTGTCTCACAATCTATTAGTTACATTTGGAAATTTGGTTCTAGGACATTTGGTTTGAGCGCAATCCTTAAACGTAGTTAAAAAAGTCATTTAAGCCTTTTCACAGTGAGATCTACGCGATATGGCCGAGAAATGTAATTTTGATGTTAAATCCCAAACCGCTTCGCAGAAGTCAACCAAACTTCACCCAATAGTGTATTGTATCACAATCTAGTAGTTACATTTGAAAATTTAGTTTTAGGACATTTGGTTTGAGCGCAATCATCAAACTTAATTAAAAAAGTCATTTAAGCCTTTTCACAGTGAGATCTACGCGATATGGCCGAGAAACGTAATTTTGATGTTAACTCCCAAACCGCTGCGAAGAAGTCAACCAAACTTCACCCAATAGTGTATTGTATCACAATCTAGTAGTTACATGTAGAAATTTGGTTCTAGGACATTTGATTTGAGCGCAATTCTCAAACTTAGGTCAAAAAAGCCATTTAAGCCTTTTCACAGTGAGGTCTATGTGATATGGCCGAGAAATGTAATTTTGATGTTAACTCCCAAACCGCTGCGCAGAAGTCAACCAAACTTCACCCAATAGTGTATTTTATCACAATCTAGTAGTTACATTTAGAAATTTAGTTTTAGGACATTTGGTTTGAGCGCAATCTTCAAACTTAATTAAAAAAAGTCATTTAAGCCTTTTCACAGTGAGATCTATTCGATATGGCCGAGAAATGTAATTTTGATGTTCACTCCCAAACCGCTGCGCAGAAGTCAACCAAACTTCACCCATTAGTGTATTGTATCACAATCTAGTAGTTACATGTGGAAATTTGGTTCTAGGACATTTGATTTGAGCGCAATCCTCAAACTTAGGTCAAAAAAGCCATTTAAGCCTTTTCACAGTGAGATCTATGCAATATGGCCGAGAAATGTAATTTTGATGTTAACTCCTAAACCGCTGCGCAGAAATCAACCAAACTTCACCCAATAGTGTATTTTATCATATTCTAGTAGTTACATTTGGAAATTTAGTTCTAGGACATTTGGTTTGAGCGCAATCTTCAAACTTAATTAAAAAAAGTCATTTAAGCCTTTTCACAGTGAGATCTATGCGATATGGCTGAGAAATGTAATTTTGATGTTAACTCCCAAACCGCTGCGCAGAAGTCAACCAAACTTCACCCAATAGTGTATTTTATCACAATCTAGTAGTTACATTTGGAAATTTAGTTCTAGGACATTTGGTTTGAGCGCAATCATCAAACTTAATTAAAAAAGTCATTTAAGCCTTTTCACATTGAGATCTACGCGATATGGCCGAGAAATGTAATTTTGATGTTAACTCCCAAACCGCTGCGCAGAAGTCAACCAAACTTCACCCAATAGTGTATTTTATCACAATCTAGTAGTTACATTTGGAAATTTAGTTCTAGGACATTTGGTTTGAGCGCAATCATCAAACTTAGGTCAAAAAAGCCATTTAAGCCTTTTCACAGTGAGATTTATGCGATATGGCTGAGAAATGTAATTTTGATGTTAACTCCCAAACCGCTGCGCAGAAGTCAACCAAACTTCACCCAATAGTGTATTTTATCACAATCTAGTAGTTACATTTGGAAATTTCGTTCTAGGACATTTGGTTTGAGCGCAATCATCAAACTTAATTAAAAAAGTCATTTCAGCCTTTTCACAGTGAGATCTATGCGATATTGCCGAGAAATGTAATTTTGATGTTAACTCCCAAACCGCTGCGCAGAAGTCAACCAAACTTCACCCAATAGTGTATTGTATCACAATCTACTAGTTACATGTGGAAATTTGGTTCTAGGACATTTGTTTTGAGCGCAATCCTCAAACATAGGTCAAAAAAGCCATTTAAGCCTTTTCACAGTGAGATCTATGCGATATGGCTAAGAAATGTATTTTTGATGTTAACTCCCAAACCGCTGCGCAGAAGTCAACCAAACTTCACCCAATAGTGTATTTTATCACAGTCTAGTAGTTACATTTGGAAATTTGGTTCTAGGACATTTGGTTTGAGCGCAATCATCAAACTTAATTAAAAAAGTCATTTAAGCCTTTTCACAGTGAGATCTACGCGATATGGCCGAGAAATGTAATTTTGATGTTAACTCCCAAACCGCTGCGCAGAAGTCAACCAAACTTCACCCAATAGTGTATTTTATCACAGTCTAGTAGTTACATTTGGAAATTTGGTTCTAGGACATTTGGTTTGAGCGCAATCATTAAACTTAATTAAAAAAGTCATTTAAGCCTTTTCACAGTGAGATCTATGCGATATGGCCGAGAAATGTAATTTTGATGTTAACTCCCAAACCGCTGCGCAGAAGTCAACCAAACTTCACCCAATAGTGTATTGTATCACAATCTAGTAGTTACATTTGAAAATTTTGTTCTAGGACATTTTGTTTGAACGCAATCATCAAACTTAATTAAAAAAGTAATTTAAGCCTTTTCACAGTGAGATCTATGCGATATGGCCGAGAAATGTAATTGTTCTAGGACATTTGGTTTGAGCGCAATCATTAAACTTAGGTCAAAAAAGCCATTTAAGCCTTTTCACAGTGAGATCTATGCGATATGGCCGAGAAATGTAATTTTGATGTTAACTCCCAAACCGCTGCGCAGAAGTCAACTAAACTTCACCCAATAGTGTATTGTATCACATTCTAGTAGTTACATTTGAAAATTTCGTTCTAGGACATTTGGTTTGAGCGCAATCATTAAACTTAATTAAAAAAGTCATTTAAGCCTTTTCACAGTGAGATCTATGCGATATGGCCGAGAAATGTAATTTTGATGTTAACTCCCAAACCGCTGCGCAGAAGTCAACCAAACTTCACCCAATAGTGTATTGTATCACAATCTAGTAGTTACATTTGAAAATTTTGTTCAAGGACATTTTGTTTGAACGCAATCATCAAACTTAATTAAAAAAGTCATTTAAGCCTTTTCACAGTGAGATCTATGCGATATGGCCGAGAAATGTAATTTTGATGTTAACTCCCAAACCGCTGCGCAGAAGTCAACCAAACTTCACCCATTAGTGTATTGTATCACAATCTAGTAGTTACATGTGGAAATTTGGTTATAGGACATTTGATTTGAGCGCAATCCTCAAACTTAGGTCAAAAAAGCCATTTAAGCCTTTTCACAGTGAGATCTATGCGATATGGCCGAGAAATGTAATTTTGATGTTAACTCCCAAACCGCTGCGCAGAAGTCAACCAAACTTCACCCAATAGTGTATTGTATCACAATCTAGTAGTTACATTTAAAAATTTTGTTCTAGGACATTTTGTTTGAACGCAATCATCAAACTTAATTAAAAAAGTCATTTAAGCCTTTTCACAGTGAGATCTATGCGATATGGCCGAGAAATGTAATTTTGATGTTAACTCCCAAAACGCTGCGCAGAAGTCAACCAAACTTCACCCATTAGTGTATTGTATCACAATCTAGTAGTTACATGTGGAAATTTGGTTATAGGACATTTGATTTGAGCGCAATCCTCAAACTTAGGTCAAAAAAGCCATTTAAGCCTTTTCACAGTGAGATCTATGCGATATGGCCGAGAAATGGAATTTTGATGTTAACTCCCAAACCGCTGCGCAGAAGTCAACCAAACTTCACCCAATAGTGTATTTTATCACAATCTAGTAGTTACATTTGGATATTTAGTTCTAGGACATTTGATTTGAGCGCAATCTTCAAACTTAATTAAAAAAAGTCATTTAAGTCTTTTCACAGTGAGATCTATGCGATATGGCCGAGAAATGTAATTTTGATGTTCACTCCCAAACCGCTGCGCAGAAGTCAACCAAACTTCAACCATTAGTGTATTGTATCACAATCTAGTAGTTACATGTGGAAATTTGGTTCTAGGACATTTGATTTGAGCGCAATCCTCAAACTTAGGTCAAAAAAGCCATTTAAGCCTTTTCACAGTGAGATCTATGCGATATGGCCGAGAAATGTAATTTTGATGTTAACTCCCAAACCGCTGCGCAGAAGTCAACCAAACTTCACCCAATAGTGTATTGTATCACAATCTAGTAGTTACATTTGAAAATTTTGTTCTAGAACATTTTGTTTGAGCGCAATCATCAAACTTAATTAAAAAAGTCATTTAAGCCTTTTCACAGTGAGATCTATGCGATATGGCCGAGAAATGTAATTTTGATGTTAACTCCCAAACCGCTGCGCAGAAGTCAAACAAACTTCACCCATTAGTGTATTGTATCACATTCTAGTAGTTACATTTGAAAATTTCGTTCTAGGACATTTGGTTTGAGCGCAATCATTAAACTTAGGTCAAAAAAGCCATTTAAGCCTTTTCACAGTGAGATCTATGCGATATGGCCGAGAAATGTAATTTTGATGTTAACTCCCAAACCGCTGCGCAGAAGTCAACTAAACTTCACCCAATAGTGTATTGTATCACATTCTAGTAGTTACATTTGAATATTTCGTTCTAGGACATTTGGTTTGAGCGCAATCATTAAACTTAATTAAAAAAAGTCATTTAAGCCTTTTCACAGTGAGATCTATGCGATATGGCCGAGAAATGTAATTTTGATGTTAACTCCCAAACCGCTGCGCAGAAGTCAACCAAACTTCACCCAATAGTGTATTGTATCACAATCTAGTAGTTACATTTGAAAATTTTGTTCTAGGACATTTTGTTTGAACGCAATCATCAAACTTAATTAAAAAAGTCATTTAAGCCTTTTCACAGTGAGATCTATGCGATATGGCCGAGAAATGTAATTTTGATGTTAACTCCCAAACCGCTGCGCAGAAGTCAACCAAACTTCACCCAATAGTGTATTGTATCACAATCTAGTAGTTACATTTGAAAATTTTGTTCTAGGAAATTTTGTTTGAGCGCAATCATCAAACTTAATTAAAAAAGTCATTTAAGCCTTTTCACAGTGAGATCTATGCGATATGGCCGAGAAATGTAATTTTGATGTTAACTCCCAAACCACTGTGCAGAAGTCAACCAAACTTCACCCATTAGTGTATTGTATCACAATCTAGTAGTTACATGTGGAAATTTGGTTCTAGGACATTTGATTTGAGCGCAATCCTCAAACTTAGGTCAAAAAAGCCATTTAAGCCTTTTCACAGTGAGATCTATGCGATATGGCCGAGAAATGTAATTTTGATGTTAACTCCCAAACCGCTGCGCAGAAGTAAACCAAACTTCATCCATTAGTGTATTGTATCACAATCTAGTAGTTACATGTGGAAATTTGGTTCTAGGACATTTGATTTGAGCGCAATCCTCGAACTTAGGTCAAAAAAGCCATTTAAGCCTTTTCACAGTGAGATCTATGCGATATGGCCGAGAAATGTAATTTTGATGTTAACTCCCAAACCGCTGCGCAGAAGTCAACCAAACTTCACCCAATAGTGTATTGTATCACAATCTAGTAGTTACATTTGAAAATTTTGTTCTAGGACATTTTGTTTGAACGCAATCATCAAACTTAATTAAAAAAGTCATTTAAGCCTTTTCACAGTGAGATCTATGCGATATGGCCGAGAAATGTAATTTTGATGTTAACTCCCAAACCGCTGCGCAGAAGTCAACCAAACTTCACCCAATAGTGTATTGTATCACAATCTAGTAGTTACATTTGAAAATTTTGTTCTAGGAAATTTTGTTTGAGCGCAATCATCAAACTTAATTAAAAAAGTCATTTAAGCCTTTTCACAGTGAGATCTACGCGATATGGCCGAGAAATGTAATTTTGATGTTAACTCCCAAACCGCTGCGCAGAAGTCAACCAAACTTCACCCATTAGTGTATTGTATCACAATCTAGTAGTTACATGTGGAAATTTGGTTCTAGGACATTTGATTTGAGCGCAATCCTAAAACTTAGGTCAAAAAAGCCATTTAAGCCTTTTCACAGTGAGATCTATGCGATATGGCCGAGAAATGTAATTTTGATGTTAACTCCCAAACCGCTGCGCAGAAGTCAACCAAACTTCACCCAATAGTGTATTGTATCACATTCTAGTAGTTACATTTTAAAATTTCGTTCTAGGACATTTGGTTTGAGCGCAATTATTAAACTTAGGTCAAAAAAGCCATTTAAGCCTTTTCACAGTGAGATCTATGCGATATGGCCGAGAAATGTAATTTTGATGTTAACTCCCAAACCGCTGCGCAGAAGTCAACCAAACTTCATCCATTAGTGTATTGTATCACAATCTAGTAGTTACATTTGGAAATTTGGTTCTAGGACATTTGATTTGAGCGCAATCCTCAAACTTAGGTCAAAAAAGCCATTTAAGCCTTTTCACAGTGAGATCTATGCGATATGGCCGAGAAATGTAATTTTGATGTTAACTCCCAAACCGCTGCGCAGAAGTAAACCAAACTTCACCCATTAGTGTATTGTATCACAATCTAGTAGTTACATTTGGAAATTTGGTTCTAGGACATTTGATTTGAGCGCAATCCTCAAACTTAGGTCAAAAAAGCCATTTAAGCCTTTTCACAGTGAGATCTATGCGATATGGCCGAGAAATGTAATTTTGATGTTAACTCCCAAACCGCTGCGCAGAAGTCAACCAAACTTCACCCAATAGTGTATTGTATCACATTCTAGTAGTTACATTTGGATATTTAGTTCTAGGACATTTGATTTGAGCGCAATCTTCAAACTTAATTAAAAAAAGTCATTTAAGTCTTTTCACAGTGAGATCTATGCGATATGGCCGAGAAATGGAATTTTGATGTTAACTCCCAAACCGCTGCGCAGAAGTCAACCAAACTTCACCCAATAGTGTATTTTATCACAATCTAGTAGTTACATTTGGATATTTAGTTCTAGGACATTTGATTTGAGCGCAATCTTCAAACTTAATTAAAAAAAGTCATTTAAGTCTTTTCACAGTGAGATCTATGCGATATGGCCGAGAAATGTAATTTTGATGTTCACTCCCAAACCGCTGCGCAGAAGTCAACCAAACTTCAACCATTAGTGTATTGTATCACAATCTAGTAGTTACATGTGGAAATTTGGTTCTAGGACATTTGATTTGAGCGCAATCCTCAAACTTAGGTCAAAAAAGCCATTTAAGCCTTTTCACAGTGAGATCTATGCGATATGGCCGAGAAATGTAATTTTGATGTTAACTCCCAAACCGCTGCGCAGAAGTCAACCAAACTTCACCCAATAGTGTATTGTATCACAATCTAGTAGTTACATTTGAAAATTTTGTTCGAGAACATTTTGTTTGAGCGCAATCATCAAACTTAATTAAAAAAGTCATTTAAGCCTTTTCACAGTGAGATCTATGCGATATGGCCGAGAAATGTAATTTTGATGTTAACTCCCAAACCGCTGCGCAGAAGTCAACCAAACTTCACCCATTAGTGTATTGTATCACATTCTAGTAGTTACATTTGAAAATTTCGTTCTAGGACATTTGGTTTGAGCGCAATCATTAAACTTATGTCAAAAAAGCCATTTAAGCCTTTTCACAGTGAGATCTATGCGATATGGCCGAGAAATGTAATTTTGATGTTAACTCCCAAACCGCTGCGCAGAAGTCAACTAAACTTCACCCAATAGTGTATTGTATCACATTCTAGTAGTTACATTTGAATATTTCGTTCTAGGACATTTGGTTTGAGCGCAATCATTAAACTTAATTAAAAAAAGTCATTTAAGCCTTTTCACAGTGAGATCTATGCGATATGGCCGAGAAATGTAATTTTGATGTTAACTCCCAAACCGCTGCGCAGAAGTCAACCAAACTTCACCCAATAGTGTATTGTATCACAATCTAGTAGTTACATTTGAAAATTTTGTTCTAGGACATTTTGTTTGAACGCAATCATCAAACTTAATTAAAAAAGTCATTTAAGCCTTTTCACAGTGAGATCTATGCGATATGGCCGAGAAATGTAATTTTGATGTTAACTCCCAAACCGCTGCGCAGAAGTCAACCAAACTTCACCCAATAGTGTATTGTATCACAATCTAGTAGTTACATTTGAAAATTTTGTTCTAGGAAATTTTGTTTGAGCGCAATCATCAAACTTAATTAAAAAAGTCATTTAAGCCTTTTCACAGTGAGATCTATGCGATATGGCCGAGAAATGTAATTTTGATGTTAACTCCCAAACCACTGCGCAGAAGTCAACCAAACTTCACCCATTAGTGTATTGTATCACAATCTAGTAGTTACATGTGGAAATTTGGTTCTAGGACATTTGATTTGAGCGCAATCCTCAAACTTAGGTCAAAAAAGCCATTTAAGCCTTTTCACAGTGAGATCTATGCGATATGGCCGAGAAATGTAATTTTGATGTTAACTCCCAAACCGCTGCGCAGAAGTAAACCAAACTTCATCCATTAGTGTATTGTATCACAATCTAGTAGTTACATGTGGAAATTTGGTTCTAGGACATTTGATTTGAGCGCAATCCTCGAACTTAGGTCAAAAAAGCCATTTAAGCCTTTTCACAGTGAGATCTATGCGATATGGCCGAGAAATGTAATTTTGATGTTAACTCCCAAACCGCTGCGCAGAAGTCAACCAAACTTCACCCAATAGTGTATTGTATCACATTCTAGTAGTTACATTTTAAAATTTCGTTCTAGGACATTTGGTTTGAGCGCAATTATTAAACTTAGGTCAAAAAAGCCATTTAAGCCTTTTCACAGTGAGATCTATGCGATATGGCCGAGAAATGTAATTTTGATGTTAACTCCCAAACCGCTGCGCAGAAGTCAACTAAACTTCACCCAATAGTGTATTGTATCACATTCTAGTAGTTACATTTGAATATTTCGTTCTAGGACATTTGGTTTGAGCGCAATCATTAAACTTAATTAAAAAAAGTCATTTAAGCCTTTTCACAGTGAGATCTATGCGATATGGCCGAGAAATGTAATTTTGATGTTAACTCCCAAACCGCTGCGCAGAAGTCAACCAAACTTCACCCAATAGTGTATTGTATCACAATCTAGTAGTTACATTTGAAAATTTTGTTCTAGGACATTTTGTCTGAACGCAATCATCAAACCTAATTAAAAAAGTCATTTAAGCCTTTTCACAGTGAGATCTATGCGATATGGCCGAGAAATGTAATTTTGATGTTAACTCCCAAACCGCTGCGCAGAAGTCAACCAAACTTCACCCAATAGTGTATTGTATCACAATCTAGTAGTTACATTTGAAAATTTTGTTCTAGGACATTTTGTTTGAACGCAATCATCAAACTTAATTAAAAAAGTCATTTAAGCCTTTTCACAGTGAGATCTATGCGATATGGCCGAGAAATGTAATTTTGATGTTAACTCCCAAACCGCTGCGCAGAAGTCAACCAAACTTCACCCAATAGTGTATTGTATCACAATCTAGTAGTTACATTTGAAAATTTTGTTCTAGGAAATTTTGTTTGAGCGCAATCATCAAACTTAATTAAAAAAGTCATTTAAGCCTTTTCACAGTGAGATCTATGCGATATGGCCGAGAAATGTAATTTTGATGTTAACTCCCAAACCGCTGCGCAGAAGTCAACCAAACTTCACCCATTAGTGTATTGTATCACAATCTAGTAGTTACATGTGGAAATTTGGTTCTAGGACATTTGATTTGAGCGCAATCCTCAAACTTAGGTCAAAAAAGCCATTTAAGCCTTTTCACAGTGAGATCTATGCGATATGGCCGAGAAATGTAATTTTGATGTTAACTCCCAAACCGCTGCGCAGAAGTCAACCAAACTTCACCCAATAGTGTATTGTATCACATTCTAGTAGTTACATTTTAAAATTTCGTTCTAGGACATTTGGTTTGAGCGCAATTATTAAACTTAGGTCAAAAAAGCCATTTAAGCCTTTTCACAGTGAGATCTATGCGATATGGCCGAGAAATGTAATTTTGATGTTAACTCCCAAACCGCTGCGCAGAAGTCAACCAAACTTCACCCATTAGTGTATTGTATCACAATCTAGTAGTTACATGTGGAAATTTGGTTCTAGGACATTTGATTTGAGCGCAATCCTCAAACTTAGGTCAAAAAAGCCATTTAAGCCTTTTCACAGTGAGATCTATGCGATATGGCCGAGAAATGTAATTTTGATGTTAACTCCCAAACCGCTGCGCAGAAGTCAACTAAACTTCACCCAATAGTGTATTGTATCACATTCTAGTAGTTACATTTTAAAATTTCGTTCGAGGACATTTGGTTTGAGCGCAATCATTAAACTTAATTAAAAAAGTCATTTAAGCCTTTTCACAGTGAGATCTATGCGATATGGCCGAGAAATGTAATTTTGATGTTAACTCCCAAACCGCTGCGCAGAAGTCAACCAAACTTCACCCATTAGTGTATTGTATCACAATCTAGTAGTTACATGTGGACATTTGGTTCTAGGACATTTGATTTGAGCGCAATCCTCAAACTTAGGTCAAAAAAGCCATTTAAGCCTTTTCACAGTGAGATCTATGCGATATGGCCGAGAAATGTAATTTTGATGTTAACTCCCAAACCGCTGCGCAGAAGTCAACCAAACTTCACCCAATAGTGTATTGTATCACAATCTAGTAGTTACATTTGAAAATTTTGTTCTAGGACATTTTGTTTGAACGCAATCATCAAACTTAATTAAAAAAGTCATTTAAGCCTTTTCACAGTGAGATCTATGCGATATGGCCGAGAAATGTAATTTTGATGTTAACTCCCAAACCGCTGCGCAGAAGTCAACCAAACTTCACCCAATAGTGTATTGTATCACAATCTAGTAGTTACATTTGAAAATTTTGTTCTAGGACATTTTGTCTGAACGCAATCATCAAACTTAATTAAAAAAGTCATTTAAGCCTTTTCACAGTGAGATCTATGCGATATGGCCGAGAAATGTAATTTTGATGTTAACTCCCAAACCGCTGCGCAGAAGTCAACCAAACTTCACCCAATAGTGTATTGTATCACAATCTAGTAGTTACATTTGAAAATTTTGTTCTAGGAAATTTTGTTTGAGCGCAATCATCAAACTTAATTAAAAAAGTCATTTAAGCCTTTTCACAGTGAGATCTATGCGATATGGCCGAGAAATGTAATTTTGATGTTAACTCCCAAACCGCTGCGCAGAAGTCAACCAAACTTCACCCATTAGTGTATTGTATCACAATCTAGTAGTTACATGTGGAAATTTGGTTCTAGGACATTTGATTTGAGCGCAATCCTCAAACTTAGGTCAAAAAAGCCATTTAAGCCTTTTCACAGTGAGATCTATGCGATATGGCCGAGAAATGTAATTTTGATGTTAACTCCCAAACCGCTGCGCAGAAGTCAACCAAACTTCACCCAATAGTGTATTGTATCACATTCTAGTAGTTACATTTTAAAATTTCGTTCTAGGACATTTGGTTTGAGCGCAATTATTAAACTTAGGTCAAAAAAGCCATTTAAGCCTTTTCACAGTGAGATCTATGCGATATGGCCGAGAAATGTAATTTTGATGTTAACTCCCAAACCGCTGCGCAGAAGTCAACCAAACTTCACCCATTAGTGTATTGTATCACAATCTAGTAGTTACATGTGGAAATTTGGTTCTAGGACATTTGATTTGAGCGCAATCCTCAAACTTAGGTCAAAAAAGCCATTTAAGCCTTTTCACAGTGAGATCTATGCGATATGGCCGAGAAATGTAATTTTGATGTTAACTCCCAAACCGCTGCGCAGAAGTCAACTAAACTTCAACCAATAGTGTATTGTATCACATTCTAGTAGTTACATTTTAAAATTTCGTTCGAGGACATTTGGTTTGAGCGCAATCATTAAAGTTAATTAAAAAAGTCATTTAAGCCTTTTCACAGTGAGATCTATGCGATATGGCCGAGAAATGTAATTTTGATGTTAACTCCCAAACCGCTGCGCAGAAGTCAACCAAACTTCACCCATTAGTGTATTGTATCACAATCTTGTAATTACATGTGGAAATTTGGTTCTAGGACATTTGATTTGAGCGCAATCCTCAAACTTAGGTCAAAAAAGCCATTTAAGCCTTTTCACAGTGAGATCTATGCGATATGGCCGAGAAATGTAATTTTGATGTTAACTCCCAAACCGCTGCGCTGAAGTAAACCAAACTTCACCCATTAGTGTATTGTATCACAATCTAGTAGTTACATGTGGACATTTGGTTCTAGGACATTTGATTTGAGCGCAATCCTCAAACTTAGGTCAAAAAAGCCATTTAAGCCTTTTCACAGTGAGATCTATGCGATATGGCCGAGAAATGTAATTTTGATGTTAACTCCCAAACCGCTGCGCAGAAGTCAACCAAACTTCACCCAATAGTGTATTGTATCACAATCTAGTAGTTACATTTGAAAATTTTGTTCTAGGACATTTTGTTTGAACGCAATCATCAAACTTAATTAAAAAAGTCATTTAAGCCTTTTCACAGTGAGATCTATGCGATATGGCCGAGAAATGTAATTTTGATGTTAACTCCCAAACCGCTGCGCAGAAGTCAACCAAACTTCACCCAAAAGTGTATTGTATCACAATCTAGTAGTTACATTTGAAAATTTTGTTCTAGGACATTTTGTCTGAACGCAATCATCAAACTTAATTAAAAAAGTCATTTAAGCCTTTTCACAGTGAGATCTATGCGATATGGCCGAGAAATGTAATTTTGATGTTAACTCCCAAACCGCTGCGCAGAAGTCAACTAAACTTCACCCAATAGTGTATTGTATCACATTCTAGTAGTTACATTTTAAAATTTCGTTCGAGGACATTTGGTTTGAGCGCAATCATTAAAGTTAATTAAAAAAGTCATTTAAGCCTTTTCACAGTGAGATCTATGCGATATGGCCGAGAAATGTAATTTTGATGTTAACTCCCAAACCGCTGCGCAGAAGTCAACCAAACTTCACCCATTAGTGTATTGTATCACAATCTAGTAATTACATGTGGAAATTTGGTTCTAGGACATTTGATTTGAGCGCAATCCTCAAACTTAGGTCAAAAAAGCCATTTAAGCCTTTTCACAGTGAGATCTATGCGATATGGCCGAGAAATGTAATTTTGATGTTAACTCCCAAACCGCTGCGCAGAAGTAAACCAAACTTCACCCATTAGTGTATTGTATCACAATCTAGTAGTTACATGTGGACATTTGGTTCTAGGACATTTGATTTGAGCGCAATCCTCAAACTTAGGTCAAAAAAGCCATTTAAGCCTTTTCACAGTGAGATCTATGCGATATGGCCGAGAAATGTAATTTTGATGTTAACTCCCAAACCGCTGCGCAGAAGTCAACCAAACTTCACCCAATAGTGTATTGTATCACAATCTAGTAGTTACATTTGAAAATTTTGTTCTAGGACATTTTGTTTGAACGCAATCATCAAACTTAATTAAAAAAGTCATTTAAGCCTTTTCACAGTGAGATCTATGCGATATGGCCGAGAAATGTAATTTTGATGTTAACTCCCAAACCGCTGCGCAGAAGTCAACCAAACTTCACCCAAAAGTGTATTGTATCACAATCTAGTAGTTACATTTGAAAATTTTGTTCTAGGACATTTTGTCTGAACGCAATCATCAAACTTAATTAAAAAAGTCATTTAAGCCTTTTCACAGTGAGATCTATGCGATATGGCCGAGAAATGTAATTTTGATATTAACTCCCAAACCGCTGCGCAGAAGTCAACTAAACTTCACCCAATAGTGTATTGTATCACATTCTAGTAGTTACATTTTAAAATTTCGTTCGAGGACATTTGGTTTGAGCGCAATCATTAAAGTTAATTAAAAAAGTCATTTAAGCCTTTTCACAGTGAGATCTATGCGATATGGCCGAGAAATGTAATTTTGATGTTAACTCCCAAACCGCTGCGCAGAAGTCAACCAAACTTCACCCATTAGTGTATTGTATCACAATCTAGTAATTACATGTGGAAATTTGGTTCTAGGACATTTGATTTGAGCGCAATCCTCAAACTTAGGTCAAAAAAGCCATTTAAGCCTTTTCACAGTGAGATCTATGCGATATGGCCGAGAAATGTAATTTTGATGTTAACTCCCAAACCGCTGCGCAGAAGTCAACCAAACTTCACCCAATAGTGTATTGTATCACAATCTAGTAGTTACATTTGAAAATTTTGTTCTAGGAAATTTTGTTTGAGCGCAATCATAAAACTTAATTAAAAAAGTCATTTAAGCCTTTTCACAGTGAGATCTATGCGATATGGCCGAGAAATGTAATTTTGATGTTAACTCCCAAACCGCTGCGCAGAAGTCAACCAAACTTCACCCATTAGTGTATTGTATCACAATCTAGTAGTTACATGTGGAAATTTGGTTCTAGGACATTTGATTTGAGCGCAATCCTCAAACTTAGGTCAAAAAAGCCATTTAAGCCTTTTCACAGTGAGATCTATGCGATATGGCCGAGAAATGTAATTTTGATGTTAACTCCCAAACCGCTGCGCAGAAGTCAACTAAACTTCAACCAATAGTGTATTGTATCACATTCTAGTAGTTACATTTTAAAATTTCGTTCGAGGACATTTGGTTTGAGCGCAATCATTAAAGTTAATTAAAAAAGTCATTTAAGCCTTTTCACAGTGAGATCTATGCGATATGGCCGAGAAATGTAATTTTGATGTTAACTCCCAAACCGCTGCGCAGAAGTCAACCAAACTTCACCCATTAGTGTATTGTATCACAATCTTGTAATTACATGTGGAAATTTGGTTCTAGGACATTTGATTTGAGCGCAATCCTCAAACTTAGGTCAAAAAAGCCATTTAAGCCTTTTCACAGTGAGATCTATGCGATATGGCCGAGAAATGTAATTTTGATGTTAACTCCCAAACCGCTGCGCTGAAGTAAACCAAACTTCACCCATTAGTGTATTGTATCACAATCTAGTAGTTACATGTGGACATTTGGTTCTAGGACATTTGATTTGAGCGCAATCCTCAAACTTAGGTCAAAAAAGCCATTTAAGCCTTTTCACAGTGAGATCTACGCGATATGGCCGAGAAATGTAATTTTGATGTTAACTCCCAAACCGCTGCGCAGAAGTCAACCAAACTTCACCCATTAGTGTATTGTATCACAATCTAGTAGTTACATGTGGAAATTTGGTTCTAGGACATTTGATTTGAGCGCAATCCTCAAACTTAGGTCAAAAAAGCCATTTAAGCCTTTTCACAGTGAGATCTATGCGATATGGCCGAGAAAAGTAATTTTGATGTTAACTCCCAAACCGCTGCGCAGAAGTCAACCAAACTTCACCCAATAGTGTATTGTATCACATTCTAGTAGTTACATTTTAAAATTTCGTTCTAGGACATTTGGTTTGAGCGCAATTATTAAACTTAGGTCAAAAAAGCCATTTAAGCCTTTTCACAGTGAGATCTATGCGATATGGCCGAGAAATGTAATTTTGATGTTAACTCCCAAACCGCTGCGCAGAAGTAAACCAAACTTCACCCATTAGTGTATTGTATCACAATCTAGTAGTTACATGTGGAAATTTGGCTCTAGGACATTTGATTTGAGCGCAATCCTCAAACTTAGGTCAAAAAAGCCATTTAAGCCTTTTCACAGTGAGATCTATGCGATATGGCCGAGAAATGTAATTTTGATGTTAACTCCCAAACCGCTGCGCAGAAGTCAACCAAACTTCACCCAATAGTGTATTGTATCACATTCTAATAGTTACATTTGAAAATTTCGTTCTAGGACATTTGGTTTGAGCGCAATCATTAAACTTAGGTCAAAAAAGCCATTTCAGCCTTTTCACAGTGAGATCTATGCGATATGGCCGAGAAATGTAATTTTGATGTTAACTCCCAAACCGCTGCGCAGAAGTCAACTAAACTTCACTAAATAGTGTATTGTATCACATTCTAGTAGTTACATTTGAAAATTTCGTTCTAGGACATTTGGTTTGAGCGCAATCATTAAACTTAATTAAAAAAGTCATTTAAGCCTTTTCACAGTGAGATCCATGCGATATGGCCGAGAAATGTAATTTTGATGTTAACTCCCAAACCGCTGCGCAGAAGTCAACCAAACTTCACCCATTAGTGTATTGTATCACAATCTAGTAATTACATGTGGAAATTTGGTTCTAGGACATTTGATTTGAGCGCAATCCTCAAACTTAGGTCAAAAAAGCCATTTAAGCCTTTTCACAGTGAGATCTATGCGATATGGCCGAGAAATGTAATTTTGATGTTAACTCCCAAACCGCTGCGCAGAAGTAAACCAAACCACCCATTAGTGTATTGTATCACAATCTAGTAGTTACATGTGGAAATTTGGTTCTAGGACATTTGATTTGAGCGCAATCCTCAAACTTAGGTCAAAAAAGCCATTTAAGCCTTTTCACAGTGAGATCTATGCGATATGGCCGAGAAATGTAATTTTGATGTTAACTCCCAAACCGCTGCGCAGAAGTAAACCAAACTTCACCCATTAGTGTATTGTATCACAATCTAGTAGTTACATGTGGAAATTTGGCTCTAGGACATTTGATTTGAGCGCAATCCTCAAACTTAGGTCAAAAAAGCCATTTAAGCCTTTTCACAGTGAGATCTATGCGATATGGCCGAGAAATGTAATTTTGATGTTAACTCCCAAACCGCTGCGCAGAAGTCAACCAAACTTCACCCATTAGTGTATTGTATCACAATCTAGTAATTACATGTGGAAATTTGGTTCTAGGACATTTGATTTGAGCGCAATCCTCAAACTTAGGTCAAAAAAGCCATTTAAGCCTTTTCACAGTGAGATCTATGCGATATGGCCGAGAAATGTAATTTTGATGTTAACTCCCAAACCGCTGCGCAGAAGTAAACCAAACTTCACCCATTAGTGTATTGTATCACAATCTAGTAGTTACATGTGGAAATTTGGTTCTAGGACATTTGATTTGAGCGCAATCCTCAAACTTAGGTCAAAAAAGCCATTTAAGCCTTTTCACAGTGAGATCTATGCGATATGGCCGAGAAATGTAATTTTGATGTTAACTCCCAAACCGCTGCGCAGAAGTCAACCAAACTTCACCCAATAGTGTATTGTATCACAATCTAGTAGTTACATTTGAAAATTTTGTTCTAGGACATTTTGTTTGAACGCAATCATCAAACTTAATTAAAAAAGTCATTTAAGCCTTTTCACAGTGAGATCTATGCGATATGGCCGAGAAATGTAATTTTGATGTTAACTCCCAAACCGCTGCGCAGAAGTCAACCAAACTTCACCCAATAGTGTATTGTATCACAATCTAGTAGTTACATTTGAAAATTTTGTTCTAGGAAATTTTGTTTGAGCGCAATCATCAAACTTAATTAAAAAAGTCATTTAAGCCTTTTCACAGTGAGATCTATGCGATATGGCCGAGAAATGTAATTTTGATGTTAACTCCCAAACCGCTGCGCAGAAGTCAACCAAACTTCACCCATTAGTGTATTGTATCACAATCTAGTAGTTACATGTGGAAATTTGGTTCTAGGACATTTGATTTGAGCGCAATCCTCAAACTTAGGTCAAAAAAGCCATTTAAGCCTTTTCACAGTGAGATCTATGCGATATAGCCGAGAAATGTAATTTTGATGTTAACTCCCAAACCGCTGCGCAGAAGTCAACCAAACTTCACCCAATAGTGTATTGTATCACATTCTAGTAGTTACATTTGAAAATTTTGTTCTAGGACATTTGGTTTGAGCGCAATCATTAAACTTAGGTCAAAAAAGCCATTTAAGCCTTTTCACAGTGAGATCTATGCGATATGGCCGAGAAATGTAATTTTGATGTTAACTCCCAAACCGCTGCGCAGAAGTCAACTAAACTTCACCCAATAGTGTATTGTATCACATTCTAGTAGTTACATTTGAATATTTTGTTCTAGGACATTTGGTTTGAGCGCAATCATTAAACTTAATTAAAAAAAGTCATTTAACCCTTTTCACAGTGAGATCTATGCGATATGGCCGAGAAATGTAATTTTGATGTTAACTCCCAAACCGCTGCGCAGAAGTCAACCAAACTTCACCCAATAGTGTATTGTATCACAATCTAGTAGTTACATTTGAAAATTTTGTTCTAGGAAATTTGGTTTGAGCGCAATCATCAAACTTAATTAAAAAAGTCATTTAAGCCTTTTCACAGTGAGATCTATGCGATATGGCCGAGAAATGTCATTTTGATGTTAACTCCCAAACCGCTGCGCAGAAGTCAACCAAACTTCACCCAATAGTGTATTGTATCACAATCTAGTAGTTACATTTGAAAATTTTGTTCTAGGAAATTTGGTTTGAGCGCAATCATCAAACTTAATTAAAAAAGTCATTTAAGCCTTTTCACAGTGAGATCTACGCGATATGGCCGAGAAATGTAATTTTGATGTTAACTCCCAAACCGCTGCGCAGAAGTCAACCAAACTTCACCCATTAGTGTATTGTATCACAATCTAGTAGTTACATGTGGAAATTTGGTTCTAGGACATTTGATTTGAGCGCAATCCTCAAACTTAGGTCAAAAAAGCCATTTAAGCCTTTTCACAGTGAGATCTATGCGATATGGCCGAGAAATGTAATTTTGATGTTAACTCCCAAACCGCTGCGCAGAAGTCAACTAAACTTCACCCAATAGTGTATTGTATCACATTCTAGTAGTTACATTTGAAAATTTCGTTCTAGGACATTTGGTTTGAGCGCAATTATTAAACTTAGGTCAAAAAAGCCATTTAAGCCTTTTCACAGTGAGATCTATGCGATATGGCCGAGAAATGTAATTTTGATGTTAACTCCCAAACCGCTGCGCAGAAGTAAACCAAACTTCACCCATTAGTGTATTGTATCACAATCTAGTAGTTACATGTGGAAATTTGGCTCTAGGACATTTGATTTGAGCGCAATCCTCAAACTTAGGTCAAAAAAGCCATTTAAGCCTTTTCACAGTGAGATCTATGCGATATGGCCGAGAAATGTAATTTTGATGTTAACTCCCAAACCGCTGCGCAGAAGTCAACCAAACTTCACCCAATAGTGTATTGTATCACATTCTAATAGTTACATTTGAAAATTTCGTTCTAGGACATTTGGTTTGAGCGCAAATATTAAACTTAGGTCAAAAAAGCCATTTCAGCCTTTTCACAGTGAGATCTATGCGATATGGCCGAGAAATGTAATTTTGATGTTAACTCCCAAACCGCTGCGCAGAAGTCAACTAAACTTCACTAAATAGTGTATTGTATCACATTCTAGTAGTTACATTTGAAAATTTCGTTCTAGGACATTTGGTTTGAGCGCAATCATTAAACTTAATTAAAAAAGTCATTTAAGCCTTTTCACAGTGAGATTCATGCGATATGGCCGAGAAATGTAATTTTGATGTTAACTCCCAAACCGCTGCGCAGAAGTCAACCAAACTTCACCCATTAGTGTATTGTATCACAATCTAGTAATTACATGTGGAAATTTGGTTCTAGGACATTTGATTTGAGCGCAATCCTCAAACTTAGGTCAAAAAAGCCATTTAAGCCTTTTCACAGTGAGATCTATGCGATATGGCCGAGAAATGTAATTTTGATGTTAACTCCCAAACCGCTGCGCAGAAGTAAACCAAACTTCACCCATTAGTGTATTGTATCACAATCTAGTAGTTACATGTGGAAATTTGGTTCTAGGACATTTGATTTGAGCGCAATCCTCAAACTTAGGTCAAAAAAGCCATTTAAGCCTTTTCACAGTGAGATCTATGCGATATGGCCGAGAAATGTAATTTTGATGTTAACTCCCAAACCGCTGCGCAGAAGTCAACCAAACTTCACCCAATAGTGTATTGTATCACAATCTAGTAGTTACATTTGAAAATTTTGTTCTAGGACATTTTGTTTGAACGCAATCATCAAACTTAATTAAAAAAGTCATTTAAGCCTTTTCACAGTGAGATCTATGCGATATGGCCGAGAAATGTAATTTTGATGTTAACTCCCAAACCGCTGCGCAGAAGTCAACCAAACTTCACCCAATAGTGTATTGTATCACAATCTAGTAGTTACATTTGAAAATTTTGTTCTAGGAAATTTGGTTTGAGCGCAATCATCAAACTTAATTAAAAAAGTCATTTAAGCCTTTTCACAGTGAGATCTACGCGATATGGCCGAGAAATGTAATTTTGATGTTAACTCCCAAACCGCTGCGCAGAAGTCAACCAAACTTCACCCATTAGTGTATTGTATCACAATCTAGTAGTTACATGTGGAAATTTGGTTCTAGGACATTTGATTTGAGCGCAATCCTCAAACTTAGGTCAAAAAAGCCATTTAAGCCTTTTCACAGTGAGATCTATGCGATATGGCCGAGAAATGTAATTTTGATGTTAACTCCCAAACCGCTGCGCAGAAGTCAACTAAACTTCACCCAATAGTGTATTGTATCACATTCTAGTAGTTACATTTGAAAATTTCGTTCTAGGACATTTGGTTTGAGCGCAATTATTAAACTTAGGTCAAAAAAGCCATTTAAGCCTTTTCACAGTGAGATCTATGCGATATGGCCGAGAAATGTAATTTTGATGTTAACTCCCAAACCGCTGCGCAGAAGTAAACCAAACTTCACCCATTAGTGTATTGTATCACAATCTAGTAGTTACATGTGGAAATTTGGCTCTAGGACATTTGATTTGAGCGCAATCCTCAAACTTAGGTCAAAAAAGCCATTTAAGCCTTTTCACAGTGAGATCTATGCGATATGGCCGAGAAATGTAATTTTGATGTTAACTCCCAAACCGCTGCGCAGAAGTCAACCAAACTTCACCCAATAGTGTATTGTATCACATTCTAATAGTTACATTTGAAAATTTCGTTCTAGGACATTTGGTTTGAGCGCAAATATTAAACTTAGGTCAAAAAAGCCATTTCAGCCTTTTCACAGTGAGATCTATGCGATATGGCCGAGAAATGTAATTTTGATGTTAACTCCCAAACCGCTGCGCAGAAGTCAACTAAACTTCACTAAATAGTGTATTGTATCACATTCTAGTAGTTACATTTGAAAATTTCGTTCTAGGACATTTGGTTTGAGCGCATTCATTAAACTTAATTAAAAAAGTCATTTAAGCCTTTTCACAGTGAGATTCATGCGATATGGCCGAGAAATGTAATTTTGATGTTAACTCCCAAACCGCTGCGCAGAAGTCAACCAAACTTCACCCATTAGTGTATTGTATCACAATCTAGTAATTACATGTGGAAATTTGGTTCTAGGACATTTGATTTGAGCGCAATCCTCAAACTTAGGTCAAAAAAGCCATTTAAGCCTTTTCACAGTGAGATCTATGCGATATGGCCGAGAAATGTAATTTTGATGTTAACTCCCAAACCGCTGCGCAGAAGTAAACCAAACTTCACCCATTAGTGTATTGTATCACAATCTAGTAGTTACATGTGGAAATTTGGTTCTAGGACATTTGATTTGAGCGCAATCCTCAAACTTAGGTCAAAAAAGCCATTTAAGCCTTTTTACAGTGAGATCTATGCGATATGGCCGAGAAATGTAATTTTGATGTTAACTCCCAAACCGCTGCGCAGAAGTCAACCAAACTTCACCCAATAGTGTATTGTATCACAATCTAGTAGTTACATTTGAAAATTTTGTTCTAGGACATTTTGTTTGAACGCAATCATCAAACTTAATTAAAAAAGTAATTTAAGCCTTTTCACAGTGAGATCTATGCGATATGGCCGAGAAATGTAATTTTGATGTTAACTCCCAAACCGCTGCGCAGAAGTCAACCAAACTTCACCCAATAGTGTATTGTATCACAATCTAGTAGTTACATTTGAAAATTTTGTTCTAGGAAATTTTGTTTGAGCGCAATCATCAAACATTATTAAAAAAGTCATTTAAGCCTTTTCACAGTGAGATCTATGCGATATGGCCGAGAAATGTAATTTTGATGTTAACTCCCAAACCGCTGCGCAGAAGTCAACCAAACTTCACCCATTAGTGTATTGTATCACAATCTAGTAGTTACATGTGGAAATTTGGTTCTAGGACATTTGATTTGAGCGCAATCCTCAAACTTAGGTCAAAAAAGCCATTTAAGCCTTTTCACAGTGAGATCTATGCGATATAGCCGAGAAATGTAATTTTGATGTTAACTCCCAAACCGCTGCGCAGAAGTCAACCAAACTTCACCCAATAGTGTATTGTATCACATTCTAGTAGTTACATTTGAAAATTTTGTTCTAGGACATTTGGTTTGAGCGCAATCATTAAACTTAGGTCAAAAAAGCCATTTAAGCCTTTTCAAAGGGAGATCTATGCGATATGGCCGAGAAATGTAATTTTGATGTTAACTCCCAAACCGCTGCGCAGAAGTCAACTAAACTTCACCCAATAGTGTATTGTATCACATTCTAGTAGTTACATTTGAATATTTTGTTCTAGGACATTTGATTTGAGCGCAATCATTAAACTTAATTAAAAAAAGTCATTTAACCCTTTTCACAGTGAGATCTATGCGATATGGCCGAGAAATGTAATTTTGATGTTAACTCCCAAACCGCTGCGCAGAAGTCAACCAAACTTCACCCAATAGTGTATTGTATCACAATCTAGTAGTTACATTTGAAAATTTTGTTCTAGGACATTTTGTCTGAACGCAATCATCAAACTTAATTAAAAAAGTCATTTAAGCCTTTTCACAGTGAGATCTATGCGATATGGCCGAGAAATGTAATTTTGATGTTAACTCCCAAACCGCTGCGCAGAAGTCAACCAAACTTCACCCAATAGTGTATTGTATCACAATCTAGTAGTTACATTTGAAAATTTTGTTCTAGGAAATTTGGTTTGAGCGCAATCATCAAACTTAATTAAAAAAGTCATTTAAGCCTTTTCACAGTGAGATCTATGCGATATGGCCGAGAAATGTCATTTTGATGTTAACTCCCAAACCGCTGCGCAGAAGTCAACCAAACTTCACCCAATAGTGTATTGTATCACAATCTAGTAGTTACATTTGAAAATTTTGTTCTAGGAAATTTGGTTTGAGCGCAATCATCAAACTTAATTAAAAAAGTCATTTAAGCCTTTTCACAGTGAGATCTACGCGATATGGCCGAGAAATGTAATTTTGATGTTAACTCCCAAACCGCTGCGCAGAAGTCAACCAAACTTCACCCATTAGTGTATTGTATCACAATCTAGTAGTTACATGTGGAAATTTGGTTCTAGGACATTTGATTTGAGCGCAATCCTCAAACTTAGGTCAAAAAAGCCATTTAAGCCTTTTCACAGTGAGATCTATGCAATATGGCCGAGAAATGTAATTTTGATGTTAACTCCCAAACCGCTGCGCAGAAGTCAACCAAACTTCACCCAATAGTGTATTGTATCACATTCTAGTAGTTACATTTGAAAATTTCGTTCTAGGACATTTGGTTTGAGCGCAATCATTATACTTAGGTCAAAAAAGCCATTTAAGCCTTTTCACAGTGAGATCTATGCGATATGGCCGAGAAATGTAATTTTGATGTTAACTCCCAAACCGCTGCGCAGAAGTCAACTAAACTTCACCCAATAGTGTATTGTATCACATTCTAGTAGTTACATTTGAAAATTTCGTTCTAGGACATTTGGTTTGAGCGCAATCATTAAACTTAATTAAAAAAAGTCATTTAAGCCTTTTCACAGTGAGATCTATGCGATATGGCCGAGAAATGTAATTTTGATGTTAACTCCCAAACCGCTGCGCAGAAGTCAACCAAACTTCACCCATTAGTGTATTGTATCACAATCTAGTAGTTACATGTGGAAATTTGGTTCTAGGACATTTGATTTGAGCGCAATCATTAAACTTAGGTCAAAAAAGCCATTTAAGCCTTTTCACAGTGAGATCTATGCGATATGGCCGAGAAATGTAATTTTGATGTTAACTCCCAAACCGCTGCGCAGAAGTCAACCAAACTTCACCCAATAGTGTATTGTATCACATTCTAGTAGTTACATTTTAAAATTTCGTTCTAGGACATTTGGTTTGAGCGCAATTATTAAACTTAGGTCAAAAAAGCCATTTAAGCCTTTTCACAGTGAGATCTATGCGATATGGCCGAGAAATGTAATTTTGATGTTAACTCCCAAACCGCTGCGCAGAAGTAAACCAAACTTCACCCATTAGTGTATTGTATCACAATCTAGTAGTTACATGTAGAAATTTGGCTCTAGGACATTTGATTTGAGCGCAATCCTCAAACTTAGGTCAAAAAAGCCATTTAAGCCTTTTCACAGTGAGATCTATGCGATATGGCCGAGAAATGTAATTTTGATGTTAACTCCCAAACCGCTGCGCAGAAGTCAACCAAACTTCACCCAATAGTGTATTGTATCACATTCTAGTAGTTACATTTGAAATTTTCGTTCTAGGACATTTGGTTTGAGCGCAATCATTAAACTTAGGTCAAAAAAGCCATTTAAGCCTTTTCACAGTGAGATCTATGCGATATGGCCGAGAAATGTAATTTTGATGTTAACTCCCAAACCGCTGCGCAGAAGTCAACTAAACTTCACCCAATAGTGTATTGTATCACATTCTAGTAGTTACATTTGAAAATTTCGTTCTAGGACATTTGGTTTGAGCGCAATCATTAAACTTAATTAAAAAAGTCATTTAAGCCTTTTCACAGTGAGATCCATGCGATATGGCCGAGAAATGTAATTCTGATGTTAACTCCCAAACCGCTGCGCAGAAGTCAACCAAACTTCACCCATTAGTGTATTGTATCACAATCTAGTAATTACATGTGGAAATTTGGTTCTAGGACATTTGATTTGAGCGCAATCCTCAAACTTAGGTCAAAAAAGCCATTTAAGCCTTTTCACAGTGAGATCTATGCGATATGGCCGAGAAATGTAAATTTGATGTTAACTCCCAAACCGCTGCGCAGAAGTCAACCAAACTTCACCCAATAGTGTATTGTATCACATTCTAGTAGTTACATTTGAAAATTTCGTTCTAGGACATTTGGTTTGAGCGCAATCATTATACTTAGGTCAAAAAAGCCATTTAAGCCTTTTCACAGTGAGATCTATGCGATATGGCCGAGAAATGTAATTTTGATGTTAACTCCCAAACCGCTGCGCAGAAGTCAACTAAACTTCACCCAATAGTGTATTGTATCACATTCTAGTAGTTACATTTGAAAATTTCGTTCTAGGACATTTGGTTTGAGCGCAATCATTAAACTTAATTTAAAAAAGTCATTTAAGCCTTTTCACAGTGAGATCTATGCGATATGGCCGAGAAATGTAATTTTGATGTTAACTCCCAAACCGCTGCGCAGAAGTCAACCAAACTTCACCCATTAGTGTATTGTATCACAATCTAGTAGTTACATGTGGAAATTTGGTTCTAGGACATTTGATTTGAGCGCAATCCTCAAACTTAGGTCAAAAAAGCCATTTAAGCCTTTTCACAGTGAGATCTATGCGATATGGCCGAGAAATGTAATTTTGATGTTAACTCCCAAACCGCTGCGCAGAAGTCAACCAAACTTCACCCAATAGTGTATTGTATCACATTCTAGTAGTTACATTTTAAAATTTCGTTCTAGGACATTTGGTTTGAGCGCAATTATTAAACTTAGGTCAAAAAAGCCATTTAAGCCTTTTCACAGTGAGATCTATGCGATATGGCCGAGAAATGTAATTTTGATGTTAACTCCCAAACCGCTGCGCAGAAGTCAACCAAACTTCACCCAATAGTGTATTGTATCACATTCTAGTAGTTACATTTGAAATTTTCGTTCTAGGACATTTGGTTTGAGCGCAATCATTAAACTTAGGTCAAAAAAGCCATTTAAGCCTTTTCACAGTGAGATCTATGCGATATGGCCGAGAAATGTAATTTTGATGTTAACTCCCAAACCGCTGCGCAGAAGTCAACTAAACTTCACCCAATAGTGTATTGTATCACATTCTAGTAGTTACATTTGAAAATTTCGTTCTAGGACATTTGGTTTGAGCGCAATCATTAAACTTAATTAAAAAAGTCATTTAAGCCTTTTCACAGTGAGATCCATGCGATATGGCCGAGAAATGTAATTTTGATGTTAACTCCCAAACCGCTGCGCAGAAGTCAACCAAACTTCACCCATTAGTGTATTGTATCACAATCTAGTAATTACATGTGGAAATTTGGTTCTAGGACATTTGATTTGAGCGCAATCCTCAAACTTAGGTCAAAAAAGCCATTTAAGCCTTTTCACAGTGAGATCTATGCGATATGGCCGAGAAATGTCATTTTGATGTTAACTCCCAAACCGCTGCGCAGAAGTCAACCAAACTTCACCCAATAGTGTATTGTATCACAATCTAGTAGTTACATTTGAAAATTTTGTTCTAGGAAATTTGGTTTGAGCGCAATCATCAAACTTAATTAAAAAAGTCATTTAAGCCTTTTCACAGTGAGATCTACGCGATATGGCCGAGAAATGTAATTTTGATGTTAACTCCCAAACCGCTGCGCAGAAGTCAACCAAACTTCACCCATTAGTGTATTGTATCACAATCTAGTAGTTACATGTGGAAATTTGGTTCTAGGACATTTGATTTGAGCGCAATCCTCAAACTTAGGTCAAAAAAGCCATTTAAGCCTTTTCACAGTGAGATCTATGCGATATGGCCGAGAAATGTAAATTTGATGTTAACTCCCAAACCGCTGCGCAGAAGTCAACCAAACTTCACCCAATAGTGTATTGTATCACATTCTAGTAGTTACATTTGAAAATTTCGTTCTAGGACATTTGGTTTGAGCGCAATCATTATACTTAGGTCAAAAAAGCCATTTAAGCCTTTTCACAGTGAGATCTATGCGATATGGCCGAGAAATGTAATTTTGATGTTAACTCCCAAACCGCTGCGCAGAAGTCAACTAAACTTCACCCAATAGTGTATTGTATCACATTCTAGTAGTTACATTTGAAAATTTCGTTCTAGGACATTTGGTTTGAGCGCAATCATTAAACTTAATTTAAAAAAGTCATTTAAGCCTTTTCACAGTGAGATCTATGCGATATGTCCGAGAAATGTAATTTTGATGTTAACTCCCAAACCGCTGCGCAGAAGTCAACCAAACTTCACCCATTAGTGTATTGTATCACAATCTAGTAGTTACATGTGGAAATTTGGTTCTAGGACATTTGATTTGAGCGCAATCCTCAAACTTAGGTCAAAAAAGCCATTTAAGCCTTTTCACAGTGAGATCTATGCGATATGGCCGAGAAATGTAATTTTGATGTTAACTCCCAAACCGCTGCGCAGAAGTCAACCAAACTTCACCCAATAGTGTATTGTATCACATTCTAGTAGTTACATTTTAAAATTTCGTTCTAGGACATTTGGTTTGAGCGCAATTATTAAACTTAGGTCAAAAAAGCCATTTAAGCCTTTTCACAGTGAGATCTATGCGATATGGCCGAGAAATGTAATTTTGATGTTAACTCCCAAACCGCTGCGCAGAAGTAAACCAAACTTCACCCATTAGTGTATTGTATCACAATCTAGTAGTTACATGTAGAAATTTGGCTCTAGGACATTTGATTTGAGCGCAATCCTCAAACTTAGGTCAAAAAAGCCATTTAAGCCTTTTCACAGTGAGATCTATGCGATATGGCCGAGAAATGTAATTTTGATGTTAACTCCCAAACCGCTGCGCAGAAGTCAACCAAACTTCACCCAATAGTGTATTGTATCACATTCTAGTAGGTACATTTGAAATTTTCGTTCTAGGACATTTGGTTTGAGCGCAATCATTAAACTTAGGTCAAAAAAGCCATTTAAGCCTTTTCACAGTGAGATCTATGCGATATGGCCGAGAAATGTAATTTTGATGTTAACTCCCAAAACGCTGCGCAGAAGTCAACTAAACTTCACCCAATAGTGTATTGTATCACATTCTAGTAGTTACATTTGAAAATTTCGTTCTAGGACATTTGGTTTGAGCGCAATCATTAAACTTAATTAAAAAAGTCATTTAAGCCTTTTCACAGTGAGATCCATGCGATATGGCCGAGAAATGTAATTTTGATGTTAACTCCCAAACCGCTGCGCAGAAGTCAACCAAACTTCACCCATTAGTGTATTGTATCACAATCTAGTAATTACATGTGGAAATTTGGTTCTAGGACATTTGATTTGAGCGCAATCCTCAAACTTAGGTCAAAAAAGCCATTTAAGCCTTTTCACAGTGAGATCTATGCGATATGGCCGAGAAATGTAATTTTGATGTTAACTCCCAAACCGCTGCGCAGAAGTCAACCAAACTTCACCCATTAGTGTATTGTATCACAATCTAGTAGTTACATGTGGAAATTTGGTTCTAGGACATTTGATTTGAGCGCAATCCTCAAACTTAGGTCAAAAAAGCCATTTAAGCCTTTTCACAGTGAGATCTATGCGATATGGCCGAGAAATGTAATTTTGATGTTAACTCCCAAACCGCTGCGCAGAAGTCAACCAAACTTCACCCAATAGTGTATTGTATCACAATCTAGTAGTTACATTTGAAAATTTTGTTCTAGGACATTTTGTTTGAACGCAATCATCAAACTTAATTAAAAAAGTCATTTAAGCCTTTTCACAGTGAGATCTATGCGATATGGCCGAGAAATGTAATTTTGATGTTAACTCCCAAACCGCTGCGCAGAAGTCAACCAAACTTCACCCAATAGTGTATTGTATCACATTCTAGTAGTTACATTTGAAAATTTTGTTCTAGGAAATTTTGTTTGAGCGCAATCATCAAACTTAATTAAAAAAGTCATTTAAGCCTTTTCACAGTGAGATCTATGCGATATGGCCGAGAAATGTAATTTTGATGTTAACTCCCAAACCGCTGCGCAGAAGTCAACCAAACTTCACCCATTAGTGTATTGTATCACAATCTAGTAGTTACATGTGGAAATTTGGTTCTAGGACATTTGATTTGAGCGCAATCCTCAAACTTAGGTCAAAAAAGCCATTTAAGCCTTTTCACAGTGAGATCTATGCGATATGGCCGAGAAATGTCATTTTGATGTTAACTCCCAAACCGCTGCGCAGAAGTCAACCAAACTTCACCCAATAGTGTATTGTATCACATTCTAGTAGTTACATTTGAAAATTTCGTTCTAGGACATTTGGTTTGAGCGCAATCATTAAACTTAGGTCAAAAAAGCCATTTAAGCCTTTTCACAGTGAGATCTATGCGATATGGCCGAGAAATGTAATTTTGATGTTAACTCCCAAACCGCTGCGCAGAAGTCAACTAAACTTCACCCAATAGTGTATTGTATCACATTCTAGTAGTTACATTTGAAAATTTCGTTCTAGGACATTTGGTTTGAGCGCAATCATTAAACTTAATTAAAAAAAGTCATTTAAGCCTTTTCACAGTGAGATCTATGCGATATGGCCGAGAAATGTAATTTTGATGTTAACTCCCAAACCGCTGCGCAGAAGTCAACCAAACTTCACCCAATAGTGTATTGTATCACAATCTAGTAGTTACATTTGAAAAATTTGTTCTAGGACATTTTGTTTGAACGCAATCATCAAACTTAATTAAAAAAGTCATTTAAGCCTTTTCACAGTGAGATCTATGCGATATGGCCGAGAAATGTAATTTTGATGTTAACTCCCAAACCGCTGCGCAAAAGTCAACCAAACTTCACCCAATAGTGTATTGTATCACAATCTAGTAGTTACATTTGAAAATTTTGTTCTAGGAAATTTTGTTTGAGCGCAATCATCAAACTTAATTAAAAAAGTCATTTAAGCCTTTTCACAGTGAGATCTATGCGATATGGCCGAGAAATGTAATTTTGATGTTAACTCCCAAACCGCTGCGCAGAAGTCAACCAAACTTCACCCATTAGTGTATTGTATCACAATCTAGTAGTTACATGTGAAAATTTGGTTCTAGGACATTTGATTTGAGCGCAATCCTCAAACTTAGGTCAAAAAAGCCATTTAAGCCTTTTCACAGTGAGATATGCGATATGGCCGAGAAATGTAATTTTGATGTTAACTCCCAAACCGCTGCGCAGAAGTCAACCAAACTTCACCCAATAGTGTATTGTATCACATTCTAGTAGTTACATTTGAAAATTTCGTTCTAGGACATTTGGTTTGAGCGCAATCATTAAACTTAGGTCAAAAAAGCCATTTAAGCCTTTTCACAGTGAGATCTATGCGATATGGCCGAGAAATGTAATTTTGATGTTAACTCCCAAACCGCTGCGCAGAAGTAAACCAAACTTCACCCATTAGTGTATTGTATCACAATCTAGTAGTTACATGTGGAAATTTGGCTCTAGGACATTTGATTTGAGCGCAATCCTCAAACTTAGGTCAAAAAAGCCATTTAAGCCTTTTCACAGTGAGATCTAGGCGATATGGCCGAGAAATGTAATTTTGATGTTAACTCCCAAACCGCTGCGCAGAAGTCAACTAAACTTCACCCAATAGTGTATTGTATCACATTCTAGTAGTTACATTTGAAAATTTCGTTCGAGGACATTTGGTTTGAGCGCAATCATTAAACTTAATTAAAAAAGTCATTTAAGCCTTTTCACAGTGAGATCTATGCGATATGGCCGAGAAATGTAATTTTGATGTTAACTCCCAAACCGCTGCGCAGAAGTCAACCAAACTTCACCCATTAGTGTATTGTATCACAATCTAGTAATTACATGTGGAAATTTGGTTCTAGGACATTTGATTTGAGCGCAATCCTCAAACTTAGGTCAAAAAAGCCATTTAAGCCTTTTCACAGTGAGATCTATGCGATATGGCCGAGAAATGTAATTTTGATGTTAACTCCCAAACCGCCGCGCAGAAGTCAACTAAACTTCACCCAGTAGTGTATTGTATCACATTCTAGTAGTTACATTTGAAAATTTCGTTCGAGGACATTTGGTTTGAGCGCAATCATTAAACTTAATTAAAAAAGTCATTTAAGCCTTTTCACAGTGAGATCTATGCGATATGGCCGAGAAATGTAATTTTGATGTTAACTCCCAAACCGCTGCGCAGAAGTAAACCAAACTTCACCCATTAGTGTATTGTATCACAATCTAGTAGTTACATGTGGAAATTTGGTTCTAGGACATTTGATTTGAGCGCAATCCTCAAACTTAGGTCAAAAAAGCCATTTAAGCCTTTTCACAGTGAGATCTATGCGATATGGCCGAGAAATGTAATTTTGATGTTAACTCCCAAACCGCTGCGCAGAAGTCAACCAAACTTCACCCAATAGTGTATTGTATCACATTCTAGTAGTTACATTTGAAAATTTCGTTCTAGGACATTTGGTTTGAGCGCAATCATTAAACTTAGGTCAAAAAAGCCATTTAAGCCTTTTCACAGTGAGATCTATGCGATATGGCCGAGAAATGTAATTTTGATGTTAACTCCCAAACCGCTGCGCAGAAGTCAACCAAACTTCACCCATTAGTGTATTGTATCACAATCTAGTAATTACATGTGGAAATTTGGTTCTAGGACATTTGATTTGAGCGCAATCCTCAAACTTAGGTCAAAAAAGCCATTTAAGCCTTTTCACAGTGAGATCTATGCGATATGGCCGAGAAATGTAATTTTGATGTTAACTCCCAAACCGCTGCGCAGAAGTCAACCAAACTTCACCCAATAGTGTATTGTATCACATTCTAGTAGTTACATTTGAAAATTTCGTTCTAGGACATTTGGTTTGAGCGCAATCATTAAACTTAGGTCAAAAAAGCCATTTAAGCCTTTTCACAGTGAGATCTATGCGATATGGCCGAGAAATGTAATTTTGATGTTAACTCCCAAACCGCTGCGCAGAAGTCAACTAAACTTCACCCAATAGTGTATTGTATCACATTCTAGTAGTTACATTTGAAAATTTCGTTCTAGGACATTTGGTTTTAGCGCAATCATCAAACTTAATTAAAAAAGTCATTTAAGCCTTTTCACAGTGAGATCTATGCGATATGGCCGAGAAATGTAATTTTGATGTTAACTCCCAAACCGCTGCGCAAAAGTCAACCAAACTTCACCCAATAGTGTATTGTATCACAATCTAGTAGTTACATTTGAAAATTTTGTTCTAGGAAATTTTGTTTGAGCGCAATCATCAAACTTAATTAAAAAAGTCATTTAAGCCTTTTCACAGTGAGATCTATGCGATATGGCCGAGAAATGTAATTTTGATGTTAACTCCCAAACCGCTGCGCAGAAGTCAACCAAACTTCACCCAATAGTGTATTGTATCACATTCTAGTAGTTACATTTTAAAATTTCGTTCTAGGACATTTGGTTTGAGCGCAATCATTAAACTTAGGTCAAAAAAGCCATTTAAGCCTTTTCACAGTGAGATCTATGCGATATGGCCGAGAAATGTAATTTTGATGTTAACTCCCAAACCGCTGCGCAGAAGTCAACTAAACTTCACCCAATAGTGTATTGTATCACATTCTAGTAGTTACATTTGAAAATTTCGTTCTAGGACATTTGGTTTGAGCGCAATCATTAAACTTAATTAAAAAAAGTCATTTAAGCCTTTTCACAGTGAGATCTATGCGATATGGCCGAGAAATGTAATTTTGATGTTAACTCCCAAACCGCTGCGCAGAAGTCAACCAAACTTCACCCAATAGTGTATTGTATCACAATCTAGTAGTTACATTTGAAAATTTTGTTCTAAGACATTTTGTTTGAACGCAATCATCAAACTTAATTAAAAAAGTCATTTAAGCCTTTTCACAGTGAGATCTATGCGATATGGCCGAGAAATGTAATTTTGATGTTAACTCCCAAACCGCTGCGCAGAAGTCAACCAAACTTCACCCAATAGTGTATTGTATCACAATCTAGTAGTTACATTTGAAAATTTTGTTCTAGGAAATTTTGTTTGAGCGCAATCATCAAACTTAATTAAAAAAGTCATTTAAGCCTTTTCACAGTGAGATCTACGCGATATGGCCGAGAAATGTAATTTTGATGTTAACTCCCAAACCGCTGCGCAGAAGTCAACCAAACTTCACCCATTAGTGTATTGTATCACAATCTAGTAGTTACATGTGGAAATTTGGTTCTAGGACATTTGATTTGAGCGCAATCCTCAAACTTAGGTCAAAAAAGCCATTTAAGCCTTTTCACAGTGAGATCTATGCGATATGGCCGAGAAAAGTAATTTTGATGTTAACTCCCAAACCGCTGCGCAGAAGTCAACCAAACTTCACCCAATAGTGTATTGTATCACATTCTAGTAGTTACATTTGAAAATTTCGTTCTAGGACATTTGGTTTGAGCGCAATCATTAAACTTAGGTCAAAAAAGCCATTTAAGCCTTTTCACAGTGAGATCTATGCGATATGGCCGAGAAATGTAATTTTGATGTTAACTCCCAAACCGCTGCGCAGAAGTCAACCAAACTTCACCCAATAGTGTATTGTATCACAATCTAGTAGTTACATTTGAAAATTTTGTTCTAGGACATTTTGTTTGAACGCAATCATCAAACTTAATTAAAAAAGTCATTTAAGCCTTTTCACAGTGAGATCTATGCGATATGGCCGAGAAATGTAATTTTGATGTTAACTCCCAAACCGCTGCGCAAAAGTCAACTAAACTTCACCCAATAGTGTATTGTATCACATTCTAGTAGTTACATTTGAAAATTTCGTTCTAGGACATTTGGTTTGAGCGCAATCATTAAACTTAATTTAAAAAAGTCATTTAAGCCTTTTCACAGTGAGATCTATGCGATATGGCCGAGAAATGTAATTTTGATGTTAACTCCCAAACCGCTGCGCAGAAGTCAACTAAACTTCACCCAATAGTGTATTGTATCACATTCTAGTAGTTACATTTGAAAATTTCGTTCTAGGACATTTGGTTTGAGCGCAATCATTAAACTTAATTAAAAAAAGTCATTTAAGCCTTTTCACAGTGAGATCTATGCGATATGGCCGAGAAATGTAATTTTGATGTTAACTCCCAAACCGCTGCGCAGAAGTCAACCAAACTTCACCCAATAGTGTATTGTATCACAATCTAGTAGTTACATTTGAAAATTTTGTTCTAGGACATTTTGTTTGAACGCAATCATCAAACTTAATTAAAAAAGTCATTTAAGCCTTTTCACAGTGAGATCTATGCGATATGGCCGAGAAATGTCATTTTGATGTTAACTCCCAAACCGCTGCGCAAAAGTCAACCAAACTTCACCCAATAGTGTATTGTATCACAATCTAGTAGTTACATTTGAAAATTTTGTTCTAGGAAATTTTGTTTGAGCGCAATCATCAAACTTAATTAAAAAAGTCATTTAAGCCTTTTCACAGTGAGATCTATGCGATATGGCCGAGAAATGTAATTTTGATGTTAACTCCCAAACCGCTGCGCAGAAGTCAACCAAACTTCACCCATTAGTGTATTGTATCACAATCTAGTAGTTACATGTGGAAATTTGGTTCTAGGACATTTGATTTGAGCGCAATCCTCAAACTTAGGTCAAAAAAGCCATTTAAGCCTTTTCACAGTGAGATCTATGCGATATGGCCGAGAAATGTAATTTTGATGTTAACTCCCAAACCGCTGCGCAGAAGTCAACCAAACTTCACCCAATAGTGTATTGTATCACATTCTAGTAGTTACATTTGAAAATTTCGTTCTAGGACATTTGGTTTGAGCGCAATCATTAAACTTAGGTCAAAAAAGCCATTTAAGCCTTTTCACAGTGAGATCTATGCGATATGGCCGAGAAATGTAATTTTGATGTTAACTCCCAAACCGCTGCGCAGAAGTCAACTAAACTTCACCCAATAGTGTATTGTATCACATTCTAGTAGTTACATTTGAAAATTTCGTTCTAGGACATTTGGTTTTAGCGCAATCATCAAACTTAATTAAAAAAGTCATTTAAGCCTTTTCACAGTGAGATCTATGCGATATGGCCGAGAAATGTAATTTTGATGTTAACTCCCAAACCGCTGCGCAAAAGTCAACCAAACTTCACCCAATAGTGTATTGTATCACAATCTAGTAGTTACATTTGAAAATTTTGTTCTAGGAAATTTTGTTTGAGCGCAATCATCAAACTTAATTAAAAAAGTCATTTAAGCCTTTTCACAGTGAGATCTATGCGATATGGCCGAGAAATGTAATTTTGATGTTAACTCCCAAACCGCTGCGCAGAAGTCAACCAAACTTCACCCATTAGTGTATTGTATCACAATCTAGTAGTTACATGTGAAAATTTGGTTCTAGGACATTTGATTTGAGCGCAATCCTCAAACTTAGGTCAAAAAAGCCATTTAAGCCTTTTCACAGTGAGATCTATGCGATATGGCCGAGAAATGTAATTTTGATGTTAACTCCCAAACCGCTGCGCAGAAGTCAACCAAACTTCACCCAATAGTGTATTGTATAACATTCTAGTAGTTACATTTTAAAATTTCGTTCTAGGACATTTGGTTTGAGCGCAATTATTAAACTTAGGTCAAAAAAGCCGTTTAAGCCTTTTCACAGTGAGATCTATGCGATATGGCCGAGAAATGTAATTTTGATGTTAACTCCCAAACCGCTGCGCAGAAGTAAACCAAACTTCACCCATTAGTGTATTGTATCACAATCTAGTAGTTACATGTGGAAATTTGGCTCTAGGACATTTGATTTGAGCGCAATCCTCAAACTTAGGTCAAAAAAGCCATTTAAGCCTTTTCACAGTGAGATCTAGGCGATATGGCCGAGAAATGTAATTTTGATGTTAACTCCCAAACCGCTGCGCAGAAGTCAACCAAACTTCACCCAATAGTGTATTGTATCACATTCTAGTAGTTACATTTGAAAATTTCGTTCTAGGACATTTGGTTTGAGCGCAATCATTAAACTTAGGTCAAAAAAGCCATTTAAGCCTTTTCACAGTGAGATCTATGCGATATGGCCGAGAAATGTAATTTTGATGTTAACTCCCAAACCGCTGCGCAGAAGTCAACTAAACTTCACCCAATAGTGTATTGTATCACATTCTAGTAGTTACATTTGAAAATTTCGTTCTAGGACATTTGGTTTTAGCGCAATCATCAAACTTAATTAAAAAAGTCATTTAAGCCTTTTCACAGTGAGATCTATGCGATATGGCCGAGAAATGTAATTTTGATGTTAACTCCCAAACCGCTGCGCAAAAGTCAACCAAACTTCACCCAATAGTGTATTGTATCACAATCTAGTAGTTACATTTGAAAATTTTGTTCTAGGAAATTTTGTTTGAGCGCAATCATCAAACTTAATTAAAAAAGTCATTTAAGCCTTTTCACAGTGAGATCTATGCGATATGGCCGAGAAATGTAATTTTGATGTTAACTCCCAAACCGCTGCGCAGAAGTCAACCAAACTTCACCCAATAGTGTATTGTATCACATTCTAGTAGTTACATTTTAAAATTTCGTTCTAGGACATTTGGTTTGAGCGCAATCATTAAACTTAGGTCAAAAAAGCCATTTAAGCCTTTTCACAGTGAGATCTATGCGATATGGCCGAGAAATGTAATTTTGATGTTAACTCCCAAACCGCTGCGCAGAAGTCAACTAAACTTCACCCAATAGTGTATTGTATCACATTCTAGTAGTTACATTTGAAAATTTCGTTCTAGGACATTTGGTTTGAGCGCAATCATTAAACTTAATTAAAAAAAGTCATTTAAGCCTTTTCACAGTGAGATCTATGCGATATGGCCGAGAAATGTAATTTTGATGTTAACTCCCAAACCGCTGCGCAGAAGTCAACCAAACTTCACCCAATAGTGTATTGTATCACAATCTAGTAGTTACATTTGAAAATTTTGTTCTAAGACATTTTGTTTGAACGCAATCATCAAACTTAATTAAAAAAGTCATTTAAGCCTTTTCACAGTGAGATCTATGCGATATGGCCGAGAAATGTAATTTTGATGTTAACTCCCAAACCGCTGCGCAGAAGTCAACCAAACTTCACCCAATAGTGTATTGTATCACAATCTAGTAGTTACATTTGAAAATTTTGTTCTAGGAAATTTTGTTTGAGCGCAATCATCAAACTTAATTAAAAAAGTCATTTAAGCCTTTTCACAGTGAGATCTATGCGATATGGCCGAGAAATGTAATTTTGATGTTAACTCCCAAACCGCTGCGCAGAAGTCAACCAAACTTCACCCATTAGTGTATTGTATCACAATCTAGTAGTTACATGTGGAAATTTGGTTCTAGGACATTTGATTTGAGCGCAATCCTCAAACTTAGGTCAAAAAAGCCATTTAAGCCTTTTCACAGTGAGATCTATGCGATATGGCCGAGAAATGTAATTTTGATGTTAACTCCCAAACCGCTGCGCAGAAGTCAACCAAACTTCACCCAATAGTGTATTGTATCACATTCTAGTAGTTACATTTGAAAATTTCGTTCTAGGACATTTGGTTTGAGCGCAATCATTAAACTTAGGTCAAAAAAGCCATTTAAGCCTTTTCACAGTGAGATCTATGCGATATGGCCGAGAAATGTAATTTTGATGTTAACTCCCAAACCGCTGCGCAGAAGTCAACTAAACTTCACCCAATAGTGTATTGTATCACATTCTAGTAGTTACATTTGAAAATTTCGTTCTAGGACATTTGGTTTTAGCGCAATCATCAAACTTAATTAAAAAAGTCATTTAAGCCTTTTCACAGTGAGATCTATGCGATATGGCCGAGAAATGTAATTTTGATGTTAACTCCCAAACCGCTGCGCAAAAGTCAACCAAACTTCACCCAATAGTGTATTGTATCACAATCTAGTAGTTACATTTGAAAATTTTGTTCTAGGAAATTTTGTTTGAGCGCAATCATCAAACTTAATTAAAAAAGTCATTTAAGCCTTTTCACAGTGAGATCTATGCGATATGGCCGAGAAATGTAATTTTGATGTTAACTCCCAAACCGCTGCGCAGAAGTCAACCAAACTTCACCCATTAGTGTATTGTATCACAATCTAGTAGTTACATGTGAAAATTTGGTTCTAGGACATTTGATTTGAGCGCAATCCTCAAACTTAGGTCAAAAAAGCCATTTAAGCCTTTTCACAGTGAGATCTATGCGATATGGCCGAGAAATGTAATTTTGATGTTAACTCCCAAACCGCTGCGCAGAAGTCAACCAAACTTCACCCAATAGTGTATTGTATAACATTCTAGTAGTTACATTTTAAAATTTCGTTCTAGGACATTTGGTTTGAGCGCAATTATTAAACTTAGGTCAAAAAAGCCGTTTAAGCCTTTTCACAGTGAGATCTATGCGATATGGCCGAGAAATGTAATTTTGATGTTAACTCCCAAACCGCTGCGCAGAAGTAAACCAAACTTCACCCATTAGTGTATTGTATCACAATCTAGTAGTTACATGTGGAAATTTGGCTCTAGGACATTTGATTTGAGCGCAATCCTCAAACTTAGGTCAAAAAAGCCATTTAAGCCTTTTCACAGTGAGATCTAGGCGATATGGCCGAGAAATGTAATTTTGATGTTAACTCCCAAACCGCTGCGCAGAAGTCAACCAAACTTCACCCAATAGTGTATTGTATCACATTCTAGTAGTTACATTTGAAAATTTCGTTCTAGGACATTTGGTTTGAGCGCAATCATTAAACTTAGGTCAAAAAAGCCATTTAAGCCTTTTCACAGTGAGATCTATGCGATATGGCCGAGAAATGTAATTTTGATGTTAACTCCCAAACCGCTGCGCAGAAGTCAACTAAACTTCACCCAATAGTGTATTGTATCACATTCTAGTAGTTACATTTGAAAATTTCGTTCTAGGACATTTGGTTTTAGCGCAATCATCAAACTTAATTAAAAAAGTCATTTAAGCCTTTTCACAGTGAGATCTATGCGATATGGCCGAGAAATGTAATTTTGATGTTAACTCCCAAACCGCTGCGCAAAAGTCAACCAAACTTCACCCAATAGTGTATTGTATCACAATCTAGTAGTTACATTTGAAAATTTTGTTCTAGGAAATTTTGTTTGAGCGCAATCATCAAACTTAATTAAAAAAGTCATTTAAGCCTTTTCACAGTGAGATCTATGCGATATGGCCGAGAAATGTAATTTTGATGTTAACTCCCAAACCGCTGCGCAGAAGTCAACCAAACTTCACCCAATAGTGTATTGTATCACATTCTAGTAGTTACATTTTAAAATTTCGTTCTAGGACATTTGGTTTGAGCGCAATCATTAAACTTAGGTCAAAAAAGCCATTTAAGCCTTTTCACAGTGAGATCTATGCGATATGGCCGAGAAATGTAATTTTGATGTTAACTCCCAAACCGCTGCGCAGAAGTCAACTAAACTTCACCCAATAGTGTATTGTATCACATTCTAGTAGTTACATTTGAAAATTTCGTTCTAGGACATTTGGTTTGAGCGCAATCATTAAACTTAATTAAAAAAAGTCATTTAAGCCTTTTCACAGTGAGATCTATGCGATATGGCCGAGAAATGTAATTTTGATGTTAACTCCCAAACCGCTGCGCAGAAGTCAACCAAACTTCACCCAATAGTGTATTGTATCACAATCTAGTAGTTACATTTGAAAATTTTGTTCTAAGACATTTTGTTTGAACGCAATCATCAAACTTAATTAAAAAAGTCATTTAAGCCTTTTCACAGTGAGATCTATGCGATATGGCCGAGAAATGTAATTTTGATGTTAACTCCCAAACCGCTGCGCAGAAGTCAACCAAACTTCACCCAATAGTGTATTGTATCACAATCTAGTAGTTACATTTGAAAATTTTGTTCTAGGAAATTTTGTTTGAGCGCAATCATCAAACTTAATTAAAAAAGTCATTTAAGCCTTTTCACAGTGAGATCTACGCGATATGGCCGAGAAATGTAATTTTGATGTTAACTCCCAAACCGCTGCGCAGAAGTCAACCAAACTTCACCCATTAGTGTATTGTATCACAATCTAGTAGTTACATGTGGAAATTTGGTTCTAGGACATTTGATTTGAGCGCAATCCTCAAACTTAGGTCAAAAAAGCCATTTAAGCCTTTTCACAGTGAGATCTATGCGATATGGCCGAGAAAAGTAATTTTGATGTTAACTCCCAAACCGCTGCGCAGAAGTCAACCAAACTTCACCCAATAGTGTATTGTATCACATTCTAGTAGTTACATTTGAAAATTTCGTTCTAGGACATTTGGTTTGAGCGCAATCATTAAACTTAGGTCAAAAAAGCCATTTAAGCCTTTTCACAGTGAGATCTATGCGATATGGCCGAGAAATGTAATTTTGATGTTAACTCCCAAACCGCTGCGCAGAAGTCAACCAAACTTCACCCAATAGTGTATTGTATCACAATCTAGTAGTTACATTTGAAAATTTTGTTCTAGGACATTTTGTTTGAACGCAATCATCAAACTTAATTAAAAAAGTCATTTAAGCCTTTTCACAGTGAGATCTATGCGATATGGCCGAGAAATGTAATTTTGATGTTAACTCCCAAACCGCTGCGCAAAAGTCAACTAAACTTCACCCAATAGTGTATTGTATCACATTCTAGTAGTTACATTTGAAAATTTCGTTCTAGGACATTTGGTTTGAGCGCAATCATTAAACTTAATTTAAAAAAGTCATTTAAGCCTTTTCACAGTGAGATCTATGCGATATGGCCGAGAAATGTAATTTTGATGTTAACTCCCAAACCGCTGCGCAGAAGTCAACTAAACTTCACCCAATAGTGTATTGTATCACATTCTAGTAGTTACATTTGAAAATTTAGTTCTAGGACATTTGGTTTGAGCGCAATCATTAAACTTAATTAAAAAAAGTCATTTAAGCCTTTTCACAGTGAGATCTATGCGATATGGCCGAGAAATGTAATTTTGATGTTAACTCCCAAACCGCTGCGCAGAAGTCAACCAAACTTCACCCAATAGTGTATTGTATCACAATCTAGTAGTTACATTTGAAAATTTTGTTCTAGGACATTTTGTTTGAACGCAATCATCAAACTTAATTAAAAAAGTCATTTAAGCCTTTTCACAGTGAGATCTATGCGATATGGCCGAGAAATGTCATTTTGATGTTAACTCCCAAACCGCTGCGCAAAAGTCAACCAAACTTCACCCAATAGTGTATTGTATCACAATCTAGTAGTTACATTTGAAAATTTTGTTCTAGGAAATTTTGTTTGAGCACAATCATCAAACTTAATTAAAAAAGTCATTTAAGCCTTTTCACAGTGAGATCTATGCGATATGGCCGAGAAATGTAATTTTGATGTTAACTCCCAAACCGCTGCGCAGAAGTCAACCAAACTTCACCCATTAGTGTATTGTATCACAATCTAGTAGTTACATGTGGAAATTTGGTTCTAGGACATTTGATTTGAGCGCAATCCTCAAACTTAGGTCAAAAAAGCCATTTAAGCCTTTTCACAGTGAGATCTATGCGATATGGCCGAGAAATGTAATTTTGATGTTAACTCCCAAACCGCTGCGCAGAAGTCAACCAAACTTCACCCAATAGTGTATTGTATCACATTCTAGTAGTTACATTTGAAAATTTCGTTCTAGGACATTTGGTTTGAGCGCAATCATTAAACTTAGGTCAAAAAAGCCATTTAAGCCTTTTCACAGTGAGATCTATGCGATATGGCCGAGAAATGTAATTTTGATGTTAACTCCCAAACCGCTGCGCAGAAGTCAACTAAACTTCACCCAATAGTGTATTGTATCACATTCTAGTAGTTACATTTGAAAATTTCGTTCTAGGACATTTGGTTTTAGCGCAATCATCAAACTTAATTAAAAAAGTCATTTAAGCCTTTTCACAGTGAGATCTATGCGATATGGCCGAGAAATGTAATTTTGATGTTAACTCCCAAACCGCTGCGCAAAAGTCAACCAAACTACACCCAATAGTGTATTGTATCACAATCTAGTAGTTACATTTGAAAATTTTGTTCTAGGAAATTTTGTTTGAGCGCAATCATCAAACTTAATTAAAAAAGTCATTTAAGCCTTTTCACAGTGAGATCTATGCGATATGGCCGAGAAATGTAATTTTGATGTTAGCTCCCAAACCGCTGCGCAGAAGTCAACCAAACTTCACCCATTAGTGTATTGTATCACAATCTAGTAGTTACATGTGAAAATTTGGTTCTAGGACATTTGATTTGAGCGCAATCCTCAAACTTAGGTCAAAAAAGCCATTTAAGCCTTTTCACAGTGAGATCTATGCGATATGGCCGAGAAATGTAATTTTGATGTTAACTCCCAAACCGCTGCGCAGAAGTCAACCAAACTTCACCCAATAGTGTATTGTATCACATTCTAGTAGTTACATTTTAAAATTTCGTTCTAGGACATTTGGTTTGAGCGCAATTATTAAACTTAGGTCAAAAAAGCCGTTTAAGCCTTTTCACAGTGAGATCTATGCGATATGGCCGAGAAATGTAATTTTGATGTTAACTCCCAAACCGCTG
Source organism: Corythoichthys intestinalis (assembly GCF_030265065.1). Lineage (NCBI taxonomy): Eukaryota > Metazoa > Chordata > Actinopteri > Syngnathiformes > Syngnathidae > Corythoichthys > Corythoichthys intestinalis. The sequence goes on from NC_080407.1 coordinate 32,616,440, forward strand.
CGCAGAAGTAAACCAAACTTCACCCATTAGTGTATTGTATCACAATCTAGTAGTTACATGTGGAAATTTGGCTCTAGGACATTTGATTTGAGCGCAATCCTCAAACTTAGGTCAAAAAAGCCATTTAAGCCTTTTCACAGTGAGATCTAGGCGATATGGCCGAGAAATGTAATTTTGATGTTAACTCCCAAACCGCTGCGCAGAAGTCAACCAAACTTCACCCAATAGTGTATTTTATCACAATCTAGTAGTTACATTCGGAAATTTAGTTCTAGGACATTTGGTTTGAGCGCAATCATCAAACTTAGGTCAAAAAAGCCATTTAAGCCTTTTCACAGTGAGATCTATGCGATATGGCCGAGAAATGTAATTTTGATGTTAACTCCCAAACCGCTGTGCAGAAGTCAACCAAACTTCACCCAATAGTGTATTTTATCACAATCTAGTAGTTACATTTGGAAATTTAGTTTTAGGACATTTGGTTTGAGCGCAATCTTCAAACTTAATTAAAAAAAGTCATTTAAGCCTTTTCACAGTGAGATCTATGCGATATGGCCGAGAAATGTAATTTTGATGTTAACTCCCAAACCGCTGCGCAGAAGTAAACCAAACTTCACCCAATAGTGTATTTTATCATAATCTGGTAGTTACATTTGGAAATTTAGTTCTAGGACATTTGATTTTAGCGCAATTCTCAAACTTAGGTCAAAAAAGCCATTTAAGCCTTTTCACAGTGAGATCTATGCGATATGGCCGAGAAATGTAATTTTGATGTTAACTCCCAAACCGCTGCGCAGAAGTCAACCAAACTTCACCCAATAGTGTATTTTATCACAATCTAGTAGTTACATTTGGAAATTTAGTTCTAGGACATTTGGTTTGAGCGCAATCATCAAACTTAGGTCAAAAAAGCCATTTAAGCCTTTTCACAGTGAGATCTATGCGATATGGCTGAGAAATGTAATTTTGATGTTAACTCCCAAACCGCTGCGCAGAAGTCAACCAAACTTCACCCAATAGTGTATTTTATCACAATCTAGTAGTTACATTTAGAAATTTAGTTCTAGGACATTTGGTTTGAGCGCAATCTTCAAACTTAATTAAAAAAAGTCATTTAAGCCTTTTCACAGTGAGATCTATGCGATATGGCCGAGAAATGTAATTTTGATGTTAACTCCCAAACCGCTGCGCAGAAGTCAACCAAACTTCACCCAATAGTGTATTGTATCACAATTTATTAGTTACATGTGGAAATTTGGTTCTAGGACATTTGATTTGAGCGCAATTTTCAAACTTAGGTCAAAAATGCCAATTAAGCCTTTTCACAGTGAGATCTATGCGATATGGCCGAGAAATGTAATTTTGATGTTAACTCCCAAACCGCTGCGCAGAAGTCAACCAAACTTCACCCAATAGTGTATTTTATCACAATCTAGTAGTTACATTTGGAAATTTAGTTTTAGGACATTTGGTTTGAGCGCAATCTTCAAAATTAATTAAAAAAAGTCATTTAAGCCTTTTCACAGTGAGATCTATGCGATATGGCCGAGAAATGTAATTTTGATGTTAACTCCCAAACCGCTGCGCAGAAGTCAACCAAACTTCACCCAATAGTGTATTGTATCACAATTTATTAGTTACATGTGGAAATTTGGTTCTAGGACATTTGATTTGAGCGCAATTTTCAAACTTAGGTCAAAAATGCCATTTAAGCCTTTTCACAGTGAGATCTATGCGATATGGCCGAGAAATGTAATTTTGATGTTAACTCCCAAACCGCTGCGCAGAAGTCAACCAAACTTCACCCAATAGTGTATTTTATCACAATCTAGTAGTTACATTTGGAAATTTAGTTTTAGGACATTTGGTTTGAGCGCAATCTTCAAACTTAGGTCAAAAAAGCCATTTAAGCCTTTTCACAGTGAGATCTATGCGATATGGCCGAGAAATGTAATTTTGATGTTAACTCCCAAACCGCTGCGCAGAAGTCAACCAAACTTCACCCAATAGTGTATTTTATCACAATCTAGTAGTTACATTTGGAAATTTAGTTCTAGGACATTTGGTTTGAGCGCAATCATCAAACTTAGGTCAAAAAAGCCATTTAAGCCTTTTCACAGTGAGATCTATGCGATATGGCGGAGAAATGTAATTTTGATGTTCACTCCCAAACCGCTGCGCAGAAGTCAACCAAACTTCACCCATTAGTGTATTGTATCACAATCTAGTAGTTACATATGGAAATTTGGTTTTAGGACATTTGGTTTGAGCGCAATCTTCAAACTTAATTAAAAAAAGTCATTTAAGCCTTTTCACAGTGAGATCTATGCGATATGGCCGAGAAATGTAATTTTGATGTTAACTCCCAAACCGCTGCGCAGAAGTCAACCAAACTTCACCCAATAGTGTATTGTATCACAATTTATTAGTTACATGTGGAAATTTGGTTCTAGGACATTTGATTTGAGCGCAATTCTCAAACTTAGGTCAAAAATGCCATTTAAGCCTTTTCACAGTGAGATCTATGCGATATGGCTGAGAAATGTAATTTTAATGTTAACTCCCAAACCGCTGCGCAGAAGTCAACCAAACTTCACCCAATAGTGTATTTTATCACAATCTAGTAGTTACATTTGGAAATTTAGTTTTAGGACATTTGGTTTGAGCGCAATCTTCAAACTTAATTAAAAAAAGTCATTTAAGCCTTTTCACAGTGAGATCTATGCGATATGGCCGAGAAATGTAATTTTGATGTTAACTCCCAAACCGCTGCGCAGATGTCAACCAAACTTCACCCAATAGTGTATTGTATCACAATTTATTAGTTACATGTGGAAATTTGGTTCTAGGACATTTGATTTGAGCGCAATTCTCAAACTTAGGTCAAAAATGCCATTTAAGCCTTTTCACAATGAGATCTATGCGATATGGCCGAGAAATGTAATTTTGATGTTAACTCCCAAACCGCTGCGCAGAAGTCAACTAAACTTCACCCAATAGTGTATGTTATCACAATCTAGTAGTTACATTTGGAAATTTAGTTTTAGGACATTTGGTTTGAGCGCAATCTTCAAACTTAATTAAAAAAAGTCATTTAAGCCTTTTCACAGTGAGATCTATGCGATATGGCCGAGAAATGTAATTTTGATGTTAACTCCCAAACCGCTGCGCAGAAGTCAACCAAACTTCACCCAATAGTGTATTGTATCACAATTTATTAGTTACATGTGGAAATTTGGTTCTAGGACATTTGATTTGAGCGCAATTCTCAAACTTAGGTCAAAAATGCCATTTAAGCCTTTTCACAGTGAGATCTATGCGATATGGCCGAGAAATGTAATTTTGATGTTAACTCCCAAACCGCTGCGCAGAAGTCAACCAAACTTCACCCAGTAGTGTATTGTATCACAATTTAGTAGTTACATGTGGAAATTTGGTTCTAGGACATTTGATTTGAGCGCAATCCTCAAACTTAGGTCAAAAAAGCCATTTAAGCCTTTTCACAGTGAGATCTATGCGATATGGCCGAGAAATGTAATTTTGATGTTAACTCCCAAACCGCTGCGCAGAAGTAAACCAAACTTCACCCAATAGTGTATTGTATCACAATCTAGTAGTTACATGTGGAAATTTGGTTCTAGGACATATGGTTTGAGCGCAATCCTCAAACTTAGGTCAAAAAAGCCATTTAAGCCTTTTCACAGTGAGATCTATGCGATATGGCCGAGAAGTGTAATTTTGATGTTAACTCCCAAACCGCTGCGCAGAAGTCAACCAAACTTCACCCAATAGTGTATTTTATCACAATCTAGTAGTTACATTTGGAAATTTAGTTTTAGGACATTTGGTTTGAGCGCAATCTTCAAACTTAATTAAAAAAAGTCATTTAAGCCTTTTCACAGTGAGATCTATGCGATATGGCCGAGAAATGTAATTTTGATGTTAACTCCCAAACCGCTGCGCAGAAGTAAACCAAACTTCACCCAATAGTGTATTTTATCATAATCTAGTAGTTGCATTTGGAAATTTAGTTCTAGGACATTTGATTTGAGCGCAATTCTCAAACTTAGGTCAAAAATGCCATTTAAGCCTTTTCACAGTGAGATCTATGCGATATGGCCGAGAAATGTAATTTTGATGTTAACTCCCAAACCGCTGCGCAGAAGTCAACCAAACTTCACCCAATAGTGTATTGTATCACAATTTATTAGTTACATGTGGAAATTTGGTTCTAGGACATTTGATTTGAGCGCAATTCTCAAACTTAGGTCAAAAAACCATTTAAGCCTTTTCACAGTGAGATCTATGCGATATGGCCGAGAAATGTAATTTTGATGTTCACTCCCAAACCGCTGCGCAGAAGTCAACCAAACTTCACCCAATAGTGTATTGTATCACAATCTAGTAGTTACATGTGGAAATTTGGTTCTAGGACATTTGATTTGAGCGCAATCCTCAAACTTAGGTCAAAAAAGCCATTTAAACCTTTTCACAGTGATATCTATGCGATATGGCCGAGAAATGTAATTTTGATGTTAACTCCCAAACCGCTGCGCAGAAGTCAACCAAACTTCACCCAATAGTGTATTTTATCACAATCTAGTAGTTACATTTAGAAATTTAGTTCTAGGACATTTCGTTTGAGCGCAATCTTCAAACTTAATTAAAAAAAGTCATTTAAGCCTTTTCACAGTGAGATCTATGCGATATGGCCGAGAAATGTAATTTTGATGTTAACTCCCAAACCGCTGCGCAGAAGTCAACCAAACTTCACCCAATAGTGTATTGTATCACAATTTATTAGTTACATGTGGAAATTTGGTTCTAGGACATTTGATTTGAGCGCAATTCTCAAACTTAGGTCAAAAATGCCATTTAAGCCTTTTCACAATGAGATCAATGCGATATGGCCGAGAAATGTAATTTTGATGTTAACTCCCAAACCGCTGCGCAGAAGTCAACTAAACTTCACCCAATAGTGTATGTTATCACAATCTAGTAGTTACATTTGGAAATTTAGTTTTAGGACATTTGGTTTGAGCGCAATCTTCAAACTTAATTAAAAAAAGTCATTTAAGCCTTTTCACAGTGAGATCTATGCGATATGGCCGAGAAATGTAATTTTGATGTTAACTCCCAAACCGCTGCGCAGAAGTAAACCAAACTTCACCCAATAGTGTATTTTATCACAATCTAGTAGTTACATATGGAAATTTGGTTTTAGGACATTTGATTTGAGCGCAATCCTCAAACTTAGGTCAAAAAAGCCATTTAAGCCTTTTCACAGTGAGATCTATGCGATATGGCCGAGAAATGTAATTTTGATGTTAACTCCCAAACCACTGCGCAAAAGTCAACCAAACTTCACCCAATAGTGTATTTTATCACAATCTAGTAGTTACATTTAGAAATTTAGTTTTAGGACATTTGGTTTGAGCGCAATCTTCAAACTTAATTAAAAAAAAGTCATTTAAGCCTTTTCACAGTGAGATCTATGCGATATGGCCGAGAAATGTAATTTTGATGTTCACTCCCAAACCGCTGCGCAGAAGTCAACCAAACTTCACCCATTAGTGTATTTTATCACAATCTAGTAGTTACATTTGGAAATTTAGTTTTAGGACATTTGGTTTGAGCGCAATCTACAAACTTAATTTAAAAAAGTCATTTAAGCCTTTTCACAGTGAGATCTATGCGATATGGCCGAGAAATGTAATTTTGATGTTAACTCCCAAACCACTGCGCAGAAGTCAACCAAACTTCACCCAATAGTGTATTTTATCATAGTCTAGTAGTTACATTTGGAAATTTAGTTCTAGTACATTTGATTTGAGCGCAATTCTCAAATTTAGGTCAAAAAAGCCATTTAAGCCTTTTCACAGTGAGATCTATGCGATATGGCCGAGAAATGTAATTTTGATGTTAACTCCCAAACCGCTGCGCAGAAGTCAACCAAACTTCACCCAATAGTGTATTTTATCACAATCTAGTAGTTACATTTGGAAATTTAGTTCTAGGACATTTGGTTTGAGCGCAATCATCAAACTTAGGTCAAAAAAGCCATTTAAGCCTTTTCACAGTGAGATCTATGCGATATGGCTGAGAAATGTAATTTTGATGTTAACTCCCAAACCGCTGCGCAGAAGTCAACCAAACTTCACCCAATAGTGTATTTTATCACAATCTAGTAGTTACATTTAGAAATTTAGTTCTAGGACATTTGGTGTGAGCGCAATCTTCAAACTTAATTAAAAAAAGTCATTTAAGCCTTTTCACAGTGAGATCTATGCGATATGGCCGAGAAATGTAATTTTGATGTTAACTCCCAAACCGCTGCGCAGAAGTCAACCAAACTTCACCCAATAGTGTATTTTATCACAATCTAGTAGTTACATTTGGAAATTTAGTTTTAGGACATTTGGTTTGAGCACAATCATCAAACTTAATTAAAAAAGTCATTTAAGCCTTTTCACAGTGAGATCTATGCGATATGGCCGAGAAATGTAATTTTGATGTTAACTCCCAAACCGCTGCGCAGAAGTCAACCAAACTTCACCCAGTAGTGTATTGTATCACAATTTAGTAGTTACATGTGGAAATTTGGTTGTAGGACATTTGATTTGAGCGCAATTCTCCAACTTAGGTCAAAAAAGCCATTTAAGCCTTTTCACAGTGAGATCTATGCGATATGGCCGAGAAGTGTAATTTTGATGTTAACTCCCAAACCGCTGCGCAGAAGTCAACCAAACTTCACCCAATAGTGTATTGTATCACAATTTATTAGTTACATGTGGAAATTTGGTTCTAGGACATTTGATTTGAGCGCAATTCTCAAACTTAGGTCAAAAATGCCATTTAAGCCTTTTCACAGTGAGATCTATGCGATATGGCCGAGAAATGTAATTTTGATGTTAACTCCCAAACCGCTGCGCAGAAGTCAACCAAACTTCACCCAATAGTGTATTTTTATCACAATCTAGTAGTTACATTTAGAAATTTAGTTCTAGGACATTTGGTTTGAGCGCAATCTTCAAACTTAATTAAAAAAAGTCATTTAAGCCTTTTCACAGTGAGATCTATGCGATATGGCCGAGAAATGTAATTTTGATGTTAACTCCCAAACCGCTGCGCAGAAGTCAACCAAACTTCACCCAATACTGTATTTTATCACAATCTAGTAGTTACATTTTGAAATTTGGTTCTAGGACATTTGGTTTGAGCGCAATCATCAAACTTAGGTCAAAAAAGCCATTTAAGCCTTTTCACAGTGAGATCTATGCGATATGGCTGAGAAATGTAATTTTGATGTTAACTCCCAAACCGCTGCGCAGAAGTCAACCAAACTTCACCCAATAGTGTATTTTATCACAATCTAGTAGTTACATTTAGAAATTTAGTTCTAGGACATTTGGTTTGAGCGCAATCTTCAAACTTAATTAAAAAAAGTCATTTAAGCCTTTTCACAGTGAGATCTATGCGATATGGCCGAGAAATGTAATTTTGATGTTAACTCCAAACCGCTGCGCAGAAATCAACCAAACTTCACCCAATAGTGTATTGTATCACAATTAATTAGTTACATGTGGAAATTTGGTTCTAGGACATTTGATTTGAGCGCAATTCTCAAACTTAGGTCAAAAATGCCATTTAAGCCTTTTCACAGTGAGATCTATGCGATATGGCCGAGAAATGTAATTTTGATGTTAACTCCCAAACCGCTGCGCAGAAGTCAACCAAACTTCACCCAATAGTGTATTTTATCACAATCTAGTAGTTACATTTGGAAATTTAGTTTTAGGACATTTGGTTTGAGCGCAATCTTCAAACTTAATTAAAAAAAGTCATTTAAGCCTTTTCACAGTGTGATCTATGCGATATGGCCGAGAAATGTAATTTTGATGTTAACTCCCAAACCGCTGCGCAGAAGTAAACCAAACTTCACCCAATAGTGTATTTTATCATAATCTAGTAGTTACATTTGGAAATTTAGTTCTAGGACATTTGATTTGAGCGCAATTCTCAAACTTAGGTCAAAAAAGCCATTTAAGCCTTTTCACAGTGAGATCTATGCGATATGGCCGAGAAATGTAATTTTGATGTTAACTCCCAAACCGCTGCGCAGAAGTCAACCAAACTTCACCCAATAGTGTATTTTATCACAATCTAGTAGTTACATTTGGAAATTTAGTTCTAGGACATTTGGTTTGAGCGCAATCATCAAACTTAGGTCAAAAAAGCCATTTAAGCCTTTTCACAGTGAGATCTATGCGATATGGCTGAGAAATGTAATTTTGATGTTAACTCCCAAACCGCTGCGCAGAAGTCAACCAAACTTCACCCAATAGTGTATTTTATCACAATCTAGTAGTTACATTTAGAAATTTTGTTCTAGGACATTTGGTTTGAGCGCAATCTTCAAACTTAATTAAAAAAAGTCATTTAAGCCTTTTCACAGTGAGATCTATGCGATATGGCCGAGAAATGTAATTTTGATGTTAACTCCCAAACCGCTGCGCAGAAGTAAACCAAACTTCACCCAATAGTGTATTGTATCACAATCTAGTAGTTACATGTGGAAATTTGGTTCTAGGACATTTGGTTTGAGCGCAATCCTCAAACTTAGGTCAAAAAAGCCATTTAAGCCTTTTCACAGTGAGATCTATGCGATATGGCCGAGAAGTGTAATTTTGATGTTAACTCCCAAACCGCTGCGCAGAAGTCAACCAAACTTCACCCAATAGTGTATTTTATCACAATCTAGTAGTTACATTTGGAAATTTAGTTTTAGGACATTTGGTTTGAGCGCAATCTTCAAACTTAATTAAAAAAAGTCATTTAAGCCTTTTCACAGTGAGATCTATGCGATATGGCCGAGAAATGTAATTTTGATGTTCACTCCCAAACCGCTGCGCAGAAGTCAACCAAACTTCACCCAATAGTGTATTGTATCACAATCTAGTAGTTACATGTGGAAATTTGGTTCTAGGACATTTGATTTGAGCGCAATCCTCAAACTTAGGTCAAAAAAGCCATTTAAGCCTTTTCACAGTGAGATCTATGCGATATGGCCGAGAAATGTAATTTTGATGTTAACTCCCAAACCGCTGCGCAGAAGTCAACCAAACTTCACCCAATAGTGTATTGTATCACAATTTATTAGTTACATGTGGAAATTTGGTTCTAGGACATTTGATTTGAGCGCAATTCTCAAACTTAGGTCAAAAAAGCCATTTAAGCCTTTTCACAGTGAGATCTATGCGATATGGCCGAGAAATGTAATTTTGATGTTAACTCCCAAACCGCTGCGCAAAAGTCAACCAAACTTCACCCAATAGTGTATTTTATCACAATCTAGTAGTTACATTTAGAAATTTAGTTTTAGGACATTTGGTTTGAGCGCAATTTTCAAACTTAATTAAAAAAAGTCATTTAAGCCTTTTCACAGTGAGATCTATGCGATATGGCCGAGAAATGTAATTTTGATGTTCACTCCCAAACCGCTGCGCAGAAGTCAACCAAACTTCACCCATTAGTGTATTGTATCACAATCTAGTAGTTACATGTGGAAATGTGGTTCTAGGACATTTGATTTGAGCGCAATCCTCAAACTTAGGTCAAAAAAGCCATTTAAGCCTTTTCACAGTGAGATCTATGCGATATGGCCGAGAAATGTAATTTTGATGTTAACTCCCAAACCGCTGCGCAGAAGTCAACCAAACTTCACCCAATAGTGTATTGTATCACAATCTAGTAGTTACATGTGGAAATTTGGTTCTAGGACATTTGATTTGAGCGCAATCCTCAAACTTAGGTCAAAAAAGCCATTTAAGCCTTTTCACAGTGAGATCTATGCGATATGGCCGAGAAATGTAATTTTGATGTTAACTCCCAAACCGCTGCGCAGAAGTCAACCAAACTTCACCCAATAGTGTATTGTATCACAATTTATTAGTTACATGTGGAAATTTAGTTTTAGGACATTTGGTTTGAGCGCAATCTTCAAACTTAATTAAAAAAAGTCATTTAAGCCTTTTCACAGTGTGATCTATGCGATATGGCCGAGAAATGTAATTTTGATGTTAACTCCCAAACCGCTGCGCAGAAGTAAACCAAACTTCACCCAATAGTGTATTTTATCATAATCTAGTAGTTACATTTGGAAATTTAGTTCTAGGACATTTGATTTGAGCGCAATTCTCAAACTTAGGTCAAAAAAGCCATTTAAGCCTTTTCACAGTGAGATCTATGCGATATGGCCGAGAAATGTAATTTTGATGTTAACTCCCAAACCGCTGCGCAGAAGTCAACCAAACTTCACCCAATAGTGTATTTTATCACAATCTAGTAGTTACATTTGGAAATTTAGTTCTAGGACATTTGGTTTGAGCGCAATCATCAAACTTAGGTCAAAAAAGCCATTTAAGCCTTTTCACAGTGAGATCTATGCGATATGGCTGAGAAATGTAATTTTGATGTTAACTCCCAAACCGCTGCGCAGAAGTCAACCAAACTTCACCCAATAGTGTATTTTATCACAATCTAGTAGTTACATTTAGAAATTTTGTTCTAGGACATTTGGTTTGAGCGCAATCTTCAAACTTAATTAAAAAAAGTCATTTAAGCCTTTTCACAGTGAGATCTATGCGATATGGCCGAGAAATGTAATTTTGATGTTAACTCCCAAACCGCTGCGCAGAAGTAAACCAAACTTCACCCAATAGTGTATTGTATCACAATCTAGTAGTTACATGTGGAAATTTGGTTCTAGGACATTTGGTTTGAGCGCAATCCTCAAACTTAGGTCAAAAAAGCCATTTAAGCCTTTTCACAGTGAGATCTATGCGATATGGCCGAGAAGTGTAATTTTGATGTTAACTCCCAAACCGCTGCGCAGAAGTCAACCAAACTTCACCCAATAGTGTATTTTATCACAATCTAGTAGTTACATTTGGAAATTTAGTTTTAGGACATTTGGTTTGAGCGCAATCTTCAAACTTAATTAAAAAAAGTCATTTAAGCCTTTTCACAGTGAGATCTATGCGATATGGCCGAGAAATGTAATTTTGATGTTCACTCCCAAACCGCTGCGCAGAAGTCAACCAAACTTCACCCAATAGTGTATTGTATCACAATCTAGTAGTTACATGTGGAAATTTGGTTCTAGGACATTTGATTTGAGCGCAATCCTCAAACTTAGGTCAAAAAAGCCATTTAAGCCTTTTCACAGTGAGATCTATGCGATATGGCCGAGAAATGTAATTTTGATGTTAACTCCCAAACCGCTGCGCAGAAGTCAACCAAACTTCACCCAATAGTGTATTGTATCACAATTTATTAGTTACATGTGGAAATTTGGTTCTAGGACATTTGATTTGAGCGCAATTCTCAAACTTAGGTCAAAAAAGCCATTTAAGCCTTTTCACAGTGAGATCTATGCGATATGGCCGAGAAATGTAATTTTGATGTTAACTCCCAAACCGCTGCGCAAAAGTCAACCAAACTTCACCCAATAGTGTATTTTATCACAATCTAGTAGTTACATTTAGAAATTTAGTTTTAGGACATTTGGTTTGAGCGCAATTTTCAAACTTAATTAAAAAAAGTCATTTAAGCCTTTTCACAGTGAGATCTATGCGATATGGCCGAGAAATGTAATTTTGATGTTCACTCCCAAACCGCTGCGCAGAAGTCAACCAAACTTCACCCATTAGTGTATTGTATCACAATCTAGTAGTTACATGTGGAAATGTGGTTCTAGGACATTTGATTTGAGCGCAATCCTCAAACTTAGGTCAAAAAAGCCATTTAAGCCTTTTCACAGTGAGATCTATGCGATATGGCCGAGAAATGTAATTTTGATGTTAACTCCCAAACCGCTGCGCAGAAGTCAACCAAACTTCACCCAATAGTGTATTGTATCACAATCTAGTAGTTACATGTGGAAATTTGGTTCTAGGACATTTGATTTGAGCGCAATCCTCAAACTTAGGTCAAAAAAGCCATTTAAGCCTTTTCACAGTGAGATCTATGCGATATGGCCGAGAAATGTAATTTTGATGTTAACTCCCAAACCGCTGCGCAGAAGTCAACCAAACTTCACCCAATAGTGTATTGTATCACAATTTATTAGTTACATGTGGAAATTTGGTTCTAGGACATTTGATTTGAGCGCAATTCTCAAACTTAGGTCAAAAATGCCATTTAAGCCTTTTCACAGTGAGATCTATGCGATATGGCCGAGAAATGTAATTTTGATGTTAACTCCCAAACCGCTGCGCAGAAGTCAAACAAAGTTCACCCAATAGTGTATTTTATCACAATCTAGTAGTTACATTTGGAAATTTAGTTTTAGGACATTTGGTTTGAGCGCAATCTTCAAACTTAATTAAAAAAAGTCATTTAAGCCTTTTCACAGTGAGATCTATGCGATATGGCCGAGAAATGTAATTTTGATGTTAACTCCCAAACCGCTGCGCAGAAGTCAACCAAACTTCACCCAATAGTGTATTTTATCATAATCTAGTAGTTACATTTGGAAATTTAGTTCTAGGACATTTGGTTTGAGCGCAATCTTCAAACTTAATTAAAAAAAGTCATTTAAGCCTTTTCACAGTGAGATCTATGCGATATGGCCGAGAAATGTAATTTTGATGTTAACTCCCAAACCGCTGCGCAGAAGTCAACCAAACTTCACACAATAGTGTATTTTATCACAATCTAGTAGTTACATTTGGAAATTTAGTTCTAGGACATTTGATTTGAGCGCAATCCTCAAACTTAGGTCAAAAAAGCCATTTAAGCCTTTTCACAGTGAGATCTATGCGATATGGCCGAGAAATGTAATTTTGATGTTAACTCCCAAACCGCTGCGCAGAAGTCAACCAAACTTCACCCATTAGTGTATTGTATCACAATCTAGTAGTTACATGTGGAAATGTGGTTCTAGGACATTTGATTTGAGCGCAATCCTCAAACTTAGGTCAAAAAAGCCATTTAAGCCTTTTCACAGTGAGATCTATGCGATATGGCCGAGAAATGTAATTTTGATGTTAACTCCCAAACCGCTGCGCAGAAGTCAACCAAACTTCACCCAATAGTGTATTGTATCACAATTTATTAGTTACATGTGGAAATTTGGTTCTAGGACATTTGATTTGAGTGCAATTCTCAAACTTAGGTCAAAAATGCCATTTAAGCCTTTTCACAGTGAGATCTATGCGATATGGCCGAGAAATGTAATTTTGATGTTAACTCCCAAACCGCTGCGCAGAAGTCAACCAAACTTCACCCAATAGTGTATTTTATCACAATCTAGTAGTTACATTTAGAAATTTAGTTCTAGGACATTTGGTTTGAGCGCAATCTTCAAACTTAATTAAAAAAAGTCATTTAAGCCTTTTCACAGTGAGATCTATGCGATATGGCCGAGAAATGTAATTTTGATGTTAACTCCCAAACCGCTGCGCAGAAGTAAACCAAACTTCACCCAATAGTGTATTGTATCACAATCTAGTAGTTACATGTGGAAATTTGGTGCTAGGACATTTGATTTGAGCGCAATCCTCAAACTTAGGTCAAAAAAGCCATTTAAGCCTTTTCACAGTGAGATCTATGCGATATGGCCGAGAAATGTAATTTGGATGTTAACTCCCAAACCGCTGCGCAGAAGTCAACCAAACTTCACCCAATAGTGTATTGTATCACAATCTAGTAGTTACATGTGGAAATTTGGTTCTAGGACATTTGATTTGAGCGCAATTCTCAAACTTAGGTCAAAAAAGCCATTTAAGCCTTTTCACAGTGAGATCTATGCGATATGGCCGAGAAATGTAATTTTGATGTTAACTCCCAAACCGCTGCGCAGAAGTCAACCAAACTTCACACAATAGTGTATTTTATCACAATCTAGTAGTTACATTTGGAAATTTGGTTCTAGGACATTTGATTTGAGTGCAATCCTCAAACTTAGGTCAAAAAAGCCATTTAAGCCTTTTCACAGTGAGATCTATGCGATATGGCCGAGAAATGTAATTTTGATGTTAACTCCCAAACCGCTGCGCAGAAGTCAACCAAACTTCACCCAATAGTGTATTTTATCACAATCTAGTAGTTACATTTGGAAATTTAGTTTTAGGACATTTGGTTTGAGCGCAGTCTTCAAACTTAATTAAAAAAAGTCATTTAAGCCTTTTCACAGTGAGATCTATGCGATATGGCCGAGAAATGTAATTTTGATGTTAACTCCCAAACCGCTGCGCAGAAGTCAACCAAACTTCACCCAATAGTGTATTTTATCATAATCTAGTAGTTACATTTGGAAATTTAGTTCTAGGACATTTGGTTTGAGCGCAATCTTCAAACTTAATTAAAAAAAGTCATTTAAGCCTTTTCACAGTGAGATCTATGCGATATGGCCGAGAAATGTAATTTTGATGTTAACTCCCAAACCGCTGCGCCGAAGTCAACCAAACTTCACACAATAGTGTATTTTATCACAATCTAGTAGTTACATTTGGAAATTTAGTTCTAGGACATTTGATTTGAGCGCAATCCTCAAACTTAGGTCAAAAAAGCCATTTAAGCCTTTTCACAGTGAGATCTATGCGATATGGCCGAGAAATGTAATTTTGATGTTAACTCCCAAACCGCTGCGCAGAAGTCAACCAAACTTCACCCAATAGTGTATTTTATCACAATCTAGTAGTTACATTTGGAAATTTAGTTTTAGGACATTTGGTTTGAGCGCAGTCTTCAAACTTAATTAAAAAAAGTCATTTAAGCCTTTTCACAGTGAGATCTATGCGATATGGCCGAGAAATGTAATTTGGATGTTAACTCCCAAACCGCTGCGCAGAAGTCAACCAAACTTCACCCAATAGTGTATTTTATCACAATCTAGTAGTTACATGTGGAAATTTAGTTCTAGGACATTTGATTTGAGCGCAATCCTCAAACTTAGGTCAAAAAAGCCATTTAAGCCTTTTCACAGTGAGATCTATGCGATATGGCCGAGAAATGTAATTTTGATGTTAACTCCCAAACCGCTGCGCAGAAGTAAACCAAACTTCACCCAATAGTGTATTTTATCATAATCTAGTAGTTACATTTGGAAATTTAGTTCTAGGACATTTGGTTTGAGCGCAATCTTCAAACTTAATTAAAAAAAGTCATTTAAGCCTTTTCACAGTGAGATCTATGCGATATGGCCGAGAAATGTAATTTTGATGTTAACTCCCAAACCGCTGCGCAGAAGTCAACCAAACTTCACACAATAGTGTATTTTATCACAATCTAGTAGTTACATTTGGAAATTTAGTTCTAGGACATTTGATTTGAGCGCAATCCTCAAACTTAGGTCAAAAAAGCCATTTAAGCCTTTTCACAGTGAGATCTATGCGATATGGCCGAGAAATGTAATTTTGATGTTAACTCCCAAACCGCTGCGCAGAAGTAAACCAAACTTCACCCAATAGTGTATTGTATCACATTCTAGTAGTTACATTTGGAAATTTAGTTTTAGGACATTTGGTTTGAGCGCAGTCTTCAAACTTAATTAAAAAAAGTCATTTAAGCCTTTTCACAGTGAGATCTATGCGATATGGCCGAGAAATGTAATTTTGATGTTAACTCCCAAACCGCTGCGCAGAAGTAAACCAAACTTCACCCAATAGTGTATTGTATCACAATCTAGTAGTTACATGTGGAAATTTGGTTCTAGGACATTTGATTTGAGCGCAATCCTCAAACTTAGGTCAAAAAAGCCATTTAAGCCTTTTCACAGTGAGATCTATGCGATATGGCCGAGAAATGTAATTTTGATGTTAACTCCCAAACCGCTGCGCAGAAGTAAACCAAACTTCACCCAATAGTGTATTTTATCATAATCTAGTAGTTACATTTGGAAATTTAGTTCTAGGACATTTGGTTTGAGAGCAGTCTTCAAACTTAATTTAAAAAAGTCATTTAAGCCTTTTCACAGTGAGATCTATGCGATATGGCCGAGAAATGTAATTTTGATGTTAACTCCCAAACCGCTGCGCAGAAGTCAACCAAACTTCACCCAATAGTGTATTTTATCACAATCTAGTAGTTACATTTGGAAATTTAGTTCTAGGACATTTGATTTGAGCGCAATCCTCAAACTTAGGTCAAAAAAGTCATTTAAGCCTTTTCACAGTGAGATCTATGCGATATGGCCGAGAAATGTAATTTTGATGTTAACTCCCAAACCGCTGCGCAGAAGTCAACCAAACTTCACCCAATAGTGTATTTTATCACAATCTAGTAGTTACATTTGGAAATTTAGTTCTAGGACATTTGATTTGAGCGCAGTCCTCAAACTTAGGTCAAAAAAGCCATTTAAGCCTTTTCACAGTGAGATCTATGCGATATGGCCGAGAAATGTAATTTTGATGTTAACTCCCAAACCGCTGCGCAGAAGTAAACCAAACTTAACCCAATAGTGGATTTTATCATAATCTAGTAGTTACATTTGGAAATTTAGTTCTAGGACATTTGGTTTGAGCGCAATCTTCACACTTAATTAAAAAAAGTCATTTAAGCCTTTTCACAGTGAGATCTATGCGATATGGACGAGAAATGTAATTTTGATGTTAACTTCAAACCGCTGCGCAGAAGTCAACCAAACTTCACCCAATAGTGTATTTTATCATAATCTAGTAGTTACATTTGGAAATTTAGTTCTAGGACATTTGGTTTGAGCGCAATCTTCAAACTTAATTAAAAAAAGTCATTTAAGCCTTTTCACAGTGAGATCTATGCGATATGGCCGAGAAATGTAATTTTGATGTTAACTCCCAAACCGCTGCGCAGAAGTCAACCAAACTTCACCCAATAGTGTATTGTATCACAATTTAGTAGTTACATGTGGAAATTTGGTTCTAGGACATTTGATTTGAGCGCAATTCTTAAACTTAGGTCAAAAAAGCCATTTAAGCCTTTTCACAGTGAGATCTATGCGATATGGCCGAGAAATGTAATTTTGATGTTAAGTCCCAAACCGCTGCGCAGAAGTCAACCAAACTTCACCCAATAGTGTATTGTATCACAATTTAGTAGTTACATGTGGAAATTTGGTTCTAGGACATTTGATTTGAGCGCAATTCTCAAACTTAGGTCAAAAAAGCCATTTAAGCCTTTTCACAGTGAGATCTATGCGATATGGCCGAGAAATGTAATTTTGATGTTAACTCCCAAACCGCTGCGCAGAAGTCAACCAAACTTCACCCAATAGTGTATTGTATCACAATTTAGTAGTTACATGTGGAAATTTGGTTCTAGGACATTTGATTTGAGCGCAATTCTCAAACTTAGGTCAAAAAAGCCATTTAAGCCTTTTCACAGTGAGATCTATGCGATATGGCCGAGAAATGTAATTTTGATGTTAACTCCCAAACCGCTGCGCAGAAGTCAACCAAACTTCACCCAATAGTGTATTTTATCACAATCTAGTAGTTACATTTGGAAATTTAGTTTTAGGACATTTGGTTTGAGCGCAGTCTTCAAACTTAATTAAAAAAAGTCATTTAAGCCTTTTCACAGTGAGATCTATGCGATATGGCCGAGAAATGTAATTTTGATGTTAACTCCCAAACCGCTGCGCAGAAGTCAACCAAACTTCACCCATTAGTGTATTGTATCACAATCTAGTAGTTACATGTGTAAATTTGGTTCTAGGACATTTGATTTGAGCGCAATCCTCAAACTTAGGTCAAAAAAGCCATTTAAGCCTTTTCACAGTGAGATCTATGCGATATGGCCGAGAAATGTAATTTTGATGTTCACTCCCAAACCGCTGCGCAGAAGTCAACTAAACTTCACCCAATAGTGTATTGTATCACAATTTAGTAGTTACATGTGGAAATTTGGTTCTAGGACATTTGATTTGAGCGCAATCATCAAACTTAGGTCAAAAAAGTCATTTAATCCTTTTCACAGTGAGATCTATGCGATATGGCCGAGAAATGTAATTTTGATGTTAACTCCCAAACCGCTGCGCAGAAGTAAACCAAACTTCACCCAATAGTGTATTGTATCACAATCTAGTAGTTACATGTGGAAATTTGGTTCTAGGACATTTGATTTGAGCGCAATCTTCAAACTTAATTAAAAAAAGTCATTTAAGCCTTTTCACATTGAGATCTATGCAATATGGCCGAGAAATGTAATTTTGATGTTCACTCCCAAACCGCTGCGCAGAAGTAAACCAAACTTCACCCAATAGTGTATTTTATCATAATCTAGTAGTTACATTTGGAAATTTAGTTCTAGGACATTTGGTTTGAGCGCAGTCTTCAAACTTAATTAAAAAAAGTCATTTAAGCCTTTTCACAGTGAGATCTATGCGATATGGCCGAGAAATGTAATTTTGATGTTAACTCCCAAACCGCTGCGCAGAAGTCAACCAAACTTCACCCAATAGTGTATTTTATCACAATCTAGTAGTTACATTTGGAAATTTAGTTCTAGGACATTTGATTTGAGCGCAATCCTCAAACTTAGGTCAAAAAAGTCATTTAAGCCTTTTCACAGTGAGATCTATGCGATATGGCCGAGAAATGTAATTTTGATGTTAACTCCCAAACCGCTGCGCAGAAGTCAACCAAACTTCACCCAATAGTGTATTTTATCACAATCTAGTAGTTACATTTGGAAATTTAGTTCTAGGACATTTGATTTGAGCGCAGTCCTCAAACTTAGGTCAAAAAAGCCATTTAAGCCTTTTCACAGTGAGATCTATGCGATATGGCCGAGAAATGTAATTTTGATGTTAACTCCCAAACCGCTGCGCAGAAGTAAACCAAACTTCACCCAATAGTGTATTTTATCATAATCTAGTAGTTACATTTGGAAATTTAGTTCTAGGACATTTGGTTTGAGCGCAATCTTCAAACTTAATTAAAAAAAGTCATTTAAGCCTTTTCACAGTGAGATCTATGCGATATGGCCGAGAAATGTAATTTTGATGTTAACTCCCAAACCGCTGCGCAGAAGTCAACCAAACTTCACCCAATAGTGTATTTTTTCATAATCTAGTAGTTACATTTGGAAATTTAGTTCTAGGACATTTGGTTTGAGCGCAATCTTCAAACTTAATTAAAAAAAGTCATTTAAGCCTTTTCACAGTGAGATCTATGCGATATGGCCGAGAAATGTAATTTTGATGTTAACTCCCAAACCGCTGCGCAGAAGTCAACCAAACTTCACCCAATAGTGTATTTTATCACAATCTAGTAATTACATTTGGAAATTTAGTTTTAGGACATTTGGTTTGAGCGCAATCTTCAAACTTAATTAAAAAAAGTCATTTAAGCCTTTTCACAGTGAGATCTATGCGATATGGCCGAGAAATGTAATTTTGATGTTAACTCCCAAACCGCTGCGCAGAAGTCAACCAAACTTCACCCAATAGTGTATTGTATCACAATTTAGTAGTTACATGTGGAAATTTGGTTCTAGGACATTTGATTTGAGCGCAATTCTCAAACTTAGGTCAAAAAAGCCATTTAAGCCTTTTCACAGTGAGATCTATGCGATATGGCCGAGAAATGTAATTTTGATGTTAACTCCCAAACCGCTGCGCAGAAGTCAACCAAACTTCACCCAATAGTGTATTTTATCATAATCTAGTAGTTACATTTGGAAATTTAGTTCTAGGACATTTGGTTTGAGCGCAGTCTTCAAACTTAATTAAAAAAAGTCATTTAAGCCTTTTCACAGTGAGATCTATGCGATATGGCCGAGAAATGTAATTTTGATGTTAACTCCCAAACCGCTGCGCAGAAGTAAACCAAACTTCACCCAATAGTGTATTTTATCATAATCTAGTAGTTACATTTGGAAATTTAGTTCTAGGACATTTGGTTTGAGCGCAATTCTCAAACTTAGGTCAAAAAAGCCATTTAAGCCTTTTCACAGTGAGATCTATGCGATATGGCCGAGAAATGTAATTTTGATGTTAACTCCCAAACCGCTGCGCAGAAGTCAACCAAACTTCACCCAATAGTGTATTTTATCACAATCTAGTAGTTACATTTGGAAATTTAGTTTTAGGACATTTGGTTTGAGCGCAGTCTTCAAACTTAATTAAAAAAAGTCATTTAAGCCTTTTCACAGTGAGATCTATGCGATATGGCCGAGAAATGTAATTTTGATGTTAACTCCCAAACCGCTGCGCAGAAGTCAACCAAACTTCACCCAATAGTGTATTTTATCACAATCTAGTAGTTACATTTGGAAATTTAGTTTTAGGACATTTGGTTTGAGCGCAATCTTCAAACTTAATTAAAAAAAGTCATTTAAGCCTTTTCACAGTGAGATCTATGCGATATGGCCGAGAAATGTAATTTTGATGTTCACTCCCAAACCGCTGCGCAGAAGTCAACCAAACTTCACCCATTAGTGTATTGTATCACAATCTAGTAGTTACATGTGGAAATTTGGTTCTAGGACATTTGATTTGAGCGCAATCCTCAAACTTAGGTCAAAAAAGCCATTTAAGCCTTTTCACAGTGAGATCTATGCGATATGGCCGAGAAATGTAATTTTGATGTTAACTCCCAAACCGCTGCGCAGAAGTAAACCAAACTTCACCCAATAGTGTATTGTATCACAATCTAGTAGTTACATGTGGAAATTTGGTTCTAGGACATTTGATTTGAGCGCAATCCTCAAACTTAGGTCAAAAAAGCCATTTAAGCCTTTTCACAGTGAGATCTATGCGATATGGCCGAGAAATGTAATTTTGATGTTAACTCCCAAACCGCTGCGCAGAAGTAAACCAAACTTCACCCAATAGTGTATTTTATCATAATCTAGTAGTTACATTTGGAAATTTAGTTCTAGGACATTTGGTTTGAGAGCAGTCTTCAAACTTAATTTAAAAAAGTCATTTAAGCCTTTTCACAGTGAGATCTATGCGATATGGCCGAGAAATGTAATTTTGATGTTAACTCCCAAACCGCTGCGCAGAAGTCAACCAAACTTCACCCAATAGTGTATTTTATCACAATCTAGTAGTTACATTTGGAAATTTAGTTCTAGGACATTTGATTTGAGCGCAATCCTCAAACTTAGGTCAAAAAAGTCATTTAAGCCTTTTCACAGTGAGATCTATGCGATATGGCCGAGAAATGTAATTTTGATGTTAACTCCCAAACCGCTGCGCAGAAGTCAACCAAACTTCACCCAATAGTGTATTTTATCACAATCTAGTAGTTACATTTGGAAATTTAGTTCTAGGACATTTGATTTGAGCGCAGTCCTCAAACTTAGGTCAAAAAAGCCATTTAAGCCTTTTCACAGTGAGATCTATGCGATATGGCCGAGAAATGTAATTTTGATGTTAACTCCCAAACCGCTGCGCAGAAGTAAACCAAACTTAACCCAATAGTGGATTTTATCATAATCTAGTAGTTACATTTGGAAATTTAGTTCTAGGACATTTGGTTTGAGCGCAATCTTCACACTTAATTAAAAAAAGTCATTTAAGCCTTTTCACAGTGAGATCTATGCGATATGGCCGAGAAATGTAATTTTGATGTTAACTTCAAACCGCTGCGCAGAAGTCAACCAAACTTCACCCAATAGTGTATTTTATCATAATCTAGTAGTTACATTTGGAAATTTAGTTCTAGGACATTTGGTTTGAGCGCAATCTTCAAACTTAATTAAAAAAAGTCATTTAAGCCTTTTCACAGTGAGATCTATGCGATATGGCCGAGAAATGTAATTTTGATGTTAACTCCCAAACCGCTGCGCAGAAGTCAACCAAACTTCACCCAATAGTGTATTGTATCACAATTTAGTAGTTACATGTGGAAATTTGGTTCTAGGACATTTGATTTGAGCGCAATTCTTAAACTTAGGTCAAAAAAGCCATTTAAGCCTTTTCACAGTGAGATCTATGCGATATGGCCGAGAAATGTAATTTTGATGTTAAGTCCCAAACCGCTGCGCAGAAGTCAACCAAACTTCACCCAATAGTGTATTGTATCACAATTTAGTAGTTACATGTGGAAATTTGGTTCTAGGACATTTGATTTGAGCGCAATTCTCAAACTTAGGTCAAAAAAGCCATTTAAGCCTTTTCACAGTGAGATCTATGCGATATGGCCGAGAAATGTAATTTTGATGTTAACTCCCAAACCGCTGCGCAGAAGTCAACCAAACTTCACCCAATAGTGTATTGTATCACAATTTAGTAGTTACATGTGGAAATTTGGTTCTAGGACATTTGATTTGAGCGCAATTCTCAAACTTAGGTCAAAAAAGCCATTTAAGCCTTTTCACAGTGAGATCTATGCGATATGGCCGAGAAATGTAATTTTGATGTTAACTCCCAAACCGCTGCGCAGAAGTCAACCAAACTTCACCCAATAGTGTATTTTATCACAATCTAGTAGTTACATTTGGAAATTTAGTTTTAGGACATTTGGTTTGAGCGCAATCTTCAAACTTAGGTCAAAAAAGCCATTTAAGCCTTTTCACAGTGAGATCTATGCGATATGGCCGAGAAATGTAATTTTGATGTTCACTCCCAAACCGCTGCGCACAAGTCAACCAAACTTCACCCATTAGTGTATTGTATCACAATCTAGTAGTTACATGTGGAAATTTGGTTCTAGGACATTTGATTTGAGCGCAATCATCAAACTTAGGTCAAAAAAGCCATTTAAGCCTTTTCACAGTGAGATCTATGCGATATGGCCGAGAAATGTAATTTTGATGTTAACTCCCAAACCGCTGCGCAGAAGTCAACCAAACTTCACCCAATAGTGTATTTTATCATAATCTAGTAGTTACATTTGGAAATTTAGTTCTAGGACATTTGGTTTGAGAGCAATCATCAAACTTAGGTCAAAAAAGCCATTTAAGCTTTTTCACAGTGAGATCTATGCGATATGGCCGAGAAATGTAATTTTGATGTTAACTCCCAAACCGCTGCGCAGAAGTAAACCAAACTTCACCCAATAGTGTATTTTATCATAATCTAGTAGTTACATTTGGAAATTTAGTTCTAGGACATTTGGTTTGAGCGCAGTCTTCAAACTTAATTAAAAAAAGTCATTTAAGCCTTTTCACAGTGAGATCTATGCGATATGGCCGAGAAATGTAATTTTGATGTTAACTCCCAAACCGCTGCGCAGAAGTCAACCAAACTTCACCCAATAGTGTATTTTATCACAATCTAGTAGTTACATTTGGAAATTTAGTTCTAGGACATTTGATTTGAGCGCAATCCTCAAACTTAGGTCAAAAAAGTCATTTAAGCCTTTTCACAGTGAGATCTATGCGATATGGCCGAGAAATGTAATTTTGATGTTAACTCCCAAACCGCTGCGCAGAAGTCAACCAAACTTCACCCAATAGTGTATTTTATCACAATCTAGTAGTTACATTTGGAAATTTAGTTCTAGGACATTTGATTTGAGCGCAGTCCTCAAACTTAGGTCAAAAAAGCCATTTAAGCCTTTTCACAGTGAGATCTATGCGATATGGCCGAGAAATGTAATTTTGATGTTAACTCCCAAACCGCTGCGCAGAAGTAAACCAAACTTCACCCAATAGTTTATTTTATCATAATCTAGTAGTTACATTTGGAAATTTAGTTCTAGGACATTTGGTTTGAGCGCAGTCTTCAAACTTAATTAAAAAAAGTCATTTAAGCCTTTTCACAGTGAGATCTATGCGATATGGCCGAGAAATGTAATTTTGATGTTAACTCCCAAACCGCTGCGCAGAAGTAAACCAAACTTCACCCAATAGTGTATTTTATCATAATCTAGTAGTTACATGTGGAAATTTGGTTCTAGGACATTTGATTTGAGCGCAATCTTCAAACTTAGGTCAAAAAAGCCATTTAAGCCTTTTCACAGTGAGATCTATGCGATATGGCCGAGAAATGTAATTTTGATGTTAACTCTCAAACCGCTTCGCAGAATTAAACCAAACTTCACCCAATAGTGTATTGTATCACAATCTAGTAGTTACATGTGGAAATTTGGTTCTAGGACATTTGATTTGAGCGCAATCCTCAAACTTAGGTCAAAAAAGCCATTTAAGCCTTTTCACAGTGAGATCTATGCGATATGGCCGAGAAATGTAATTTTGATGTTAACTCCCAAACCGCTGCGCAGAAGTCAACCAAACTTCACCCAATAGTGTATTTTATCACAATCTAGTAGTTACATTTGGAAATTTAGTTTTAGGACATTTGGTTTGAGCGCAATCTTCAAACTTAATTAAAAAAAGTCATTTAAGCCTTTTCACAGTGAGATCTATGCGATATGGCCGAGAAATGTAATTTTGATGTTCACTCCCAAACCGCTGCGCAGAAGTCAACCAAACTTCACCCATTAGTGTATTGTATCACAATCTAGTAGTTACATGTGGAAATTTGGTTCTAGGACATTTGATTTGAGCGCAATCCTCAAACTTAGGTCAAAAAAGCCATTTAAGCCTTTTCACAGTGAGATCTATGCGATATGGCCGAGAAATGTAATTTTGATGTTAACTCCCAAACCGCTGCGCAGAAGTAAACCAAACTTCACCCAATAGTGTATTGTATCACAATCTAGTAGTTACATGTGGAAATTTGGTTCTAGGACATTTGATTTGAGCGCAATCCTCAAACTTAGGTCAAAAAAGCCATTTAAGCCTTTTCACAGTGAGATCTATGCGATATGGCCGAGAAATGTAATTTTGATGTTAACTCCCAAACCGCTGCGCAGAAGTAAACCAAACTTCACCCAATAGTGTATTTTATCATAATCTAGTAGTTACATTTGGAAATTTAGTTCTAGGACATTTGGTTTGAGCGCAGTCTTCAAACTTAATTAAAAAAAGTCATTTAAGCCTTTTCACAGTGAGATCTATGCGATATGGCCGAGAAATGTAATTTTGATGTTAACTCCCAAACCGCTGCGCAGAAGTCAACCAAACTTCACCCAATAGTGTATTTTATCACAATCTAGTAGTTACATTTGGAAATTTAGTTCTAGGACATTTGATTTGAGCGCAATCCTCAAACTTAGGTCAAAAAAGCCATTTAAGCCTTTTCACAGTGAGATCTATGCGATATGGCCGAGAAATGTAATTTTGATGTTAACTCCCAAACCGCTGCGCAGAAGTAAACCAAACTTCACCCAATAGTGTATTTTATCATAATCTAGTAGTTACATTTGGAAATTTAGTTCTAGGACATTTGGTTTGAGCGCAATCTTCACACTTAATTAAAAAAAGTCATTTAAGCCTTTTCACAGTGAGATCTATGCGATATGGCCGAGAAATGTAATTTTGATGTTAACTTCAAACCGCTGCGCAGAAGTCAACCAAACTTCACCCAATAGTGTATTTTATCATAATCTAGTAGTTACATTTGGAAATTTAGTTCTAGGACATTTGGTTTGAGCGCAATCTTCAAACTTAATTAAAAAAAGTCATTTAAGCCTTTTCACAGTGAGATCTATGCGATATGGCCGAGAAATGTAATTTTGATGTTAACTCCCAAACCGCTGCGCAGAAGTCAACCAAACTTCACCCAATAGTGTATTGTATCACAATTTAGTAGTTACATGTGGAAATTTGGTTCTAGGACATTTGATTTGAGCGCAATTCTTAAACTTAGGTCAAAAAAGCCATTTAAGCCTTTTCACAGTGAGATCTATGCGATATGGCCGAGAAATGTAATTTTGATGTTAAGTCCCAAACCGCTGCGCAGAAGTCAACCAAACTTCACCCAATAGTGTATTGTATCACAATTTAGTAGTTACATGTGGAAATTTGGTTCTAGGACATTTGATTTGAGCGCAATTCTCAAACTTAGGTCAAAAAAGCCATTTAAGCCTTTTCACAGTGAGATCTATGCGATATGGCCGAGAAATGTAATTTTGATGTTAACTCCCAAACCGCTGCGCAGAAGTCAACCAAACTTCACCCAATAGTGTATTGTATCACAATTTAGTAGTTACATGTGGAAATTTGGTTCTAGGACATTTGATTTGAGCGCAATTCTCAAACTTAGGTCAAAAAAGCCATTTAAGCCTTTTCACAGTGAGATCTATGCGATATGGCCGAGAAATGTAATTTTGATGTTAACTCCCAAACCGCTGCGCAGAAGTCAACCAAACTTCACCCAATAGTGTATTTTATCACAATCTAGTAGTTACATTTGGAAATTTAGTTTTAGGACATTTGGTTTGAGCGCAATCTTCAAACTTAGGTCAAAAAAGCCATTTAAGCCTTTTCACAGTGAGATCTATGCGATATGGCCGAGAAATGTAATTTTGATGTTCACTCCCAAACCGCTGCGCAGAAGTCAACCAAACTTCACCCATTAGTGTATTGTATCACAATCTAGTAGTTACATGTGGAAATTTGGTTCTAGGACATTTGATTTGAGCGCAATCATCAAACTTAGGTCAAAAAAGCCATTTAAGCCTTTTCACAGTGAGATCTATGCGATATGGCCGAGAAATGTAATTTTGATGTTAACTCCCAAACCGCTGCGCAGAAGTCAACCAAACTTCACCCAATAGTGTATTTTATCATAATCTAGTAGTTACATTTGGAAATTTAGTTCTAGGACATTTGGTTTGAGAGCAATCATCAAACTTAGGTCAAAAAAGCCATTTAAGCTTTTTCACAGTGAGATCTATGCGATATGGCCGAGAAATGTAATTTTGATGTTAACTCCCAAACCGCTGCGCAGAAGTAAACCAAACTTCACCCAATAGTGTATTTTATCATAATCTAGTAGTTACATTTGGAAATTTAGTTCTAGGACATTTGGTTTGAGCGCAGTCTTCAAACTTAATTAAAAAAAGTCATTTAAGCCTTTTCACAGTGAGATCTATGCGATATGGCCGAGAAATGTAATTTTGATGTTAACTCCCAAACCGCTGCGCAGAAGTCAACCAAACTTCACCCAATAGTGTATTTTATCACAATCTAGTAGTTACATTTGGAAATTTAGTTCTAGGACATTTGATTTGAGCGCAATCCTCAAACTTAGGTCAAAAAAGTCATTTAAGCCTTTTCACAGTGAGATCTATGCGATATGGCCGAGAAATGTAATTTTGATGTTAACTCCCAAACCGCTGCGCAGAAGTCAACCAAACTTCACCCAATAGTGTATTTTATCACAATCTAGTAGTTACATTTGGAAATTTAGTTCTAGGACATTTGATTTGAGCGCAGTCCTCAAACTTAGGTCAAAAAAGCCATTTAAGCCTTTTCACAGTGAGATCTATGCGATATGGCCGAGAAATGTAATTTTGATGTTAACTCCCAAACCGCTGCGCAGAAGTAAACCAAACTTCACCCAATAGTTTATTTTATCATAATCTAGTAGTTACATTTGGAAATTTAGTTCTAGGACATTTGGTTTGAGCGCAGTCTTCAAACTTAATTAAAAAAAGTCATTTAAGCCTTTTCACAGTGAGATCTATGCGATATGGCCGAGAAATGTAATTTTGATGTTAACTCCCAAACCGCTGCGCAGAAGTAAACCAAACTTCACCCAATAGTGTATTTTATCATAATCTAGTAGTTACATGTGGAAATTTGGTTCTAGGACATTTGATTTGAGCGCAATCTTCAAACTTAGGTCAAAAAAGCCATTTAAGCCTTTTCACAGTGAGATCTATGCGATATGGCCGAGAAATGTAATTTTGATGTTAACTCTCAAACCGCTTCGCAGAAGTAAACCAAACTTCACCCAATAGTGTATTGTATCACAATCTAGTAGTTACATGTGGAAATTTGGTTCTAGGACATTTGATTTGAGCGCAATCCTCAAACTTAGGTCAAAAAAGCCATTTAAGCCTTTTCACAGTGAGATCTATGCGATATGGCCGAGAAATGTAATTTTGATGTTAACTCCCAAACCGCTGCGCAGAAGTCAACCAAACTTCACCCAATAGTGTATTTTATCACAATCTAGTAGTTACATTTGGAAATTTAGTTTTAGGACATTTGGTTTGAGCGCAATCTTCAAACTTAATTAAAAAAAGTCATTTAAGCCTTTTCACAGTGAGATCTATGCGATATGGCCGAGAAATGTAATTTTGATGTTCACTCCCAAACCGCTGCGCAGAAGTCAACCAAACTTCACCCATTAGTGTATTGTATCACAATCTAGTAGTTACATGTGGAAATTTGGTTCTAGGACATTTGATTTGAGCGCAATCCTCAAACTTAGGTCAAAAAAGCCATTTAAGCCTTTTCACAGTGAGATCTATGCGATATGGCCGAGAAATGTAATTTTGATGTTAACTCCCAAACCGCTGCGCAGAAGTAAACCAAACTTCACCCAATAGTGTATTGTATCACAATCTAGTAGTTACATGTGGAAATTTGGTTCTAGGACATTTGATTTGAGCGCAATCCTCAAACTTAGGTCAAAAAAGCCATTTAAGCCTTTTCACAGTGAGATCTATGCGATATGGCCGAGAAATGTAATTTTGATGTTAACTCCCAAACCGCTGCGCAGAAGTAAACCAAACTTCACCCAATAGTGTATTTTATCATAATCTAGTAGTTACATTTGGAAATTTAGTTCTAGGACATTTGGTTTGAGCGCAGTCTTCAAACTTAATTAAAAAAAGTCATTTAAGCCTTTTCACAGTGAGATCTATGCGATATGGCCGAGAAATGTAATTTTGATGTTAACTCCCAAACCGCTGCGCAGAAGTCAACCAAACTTCACCCAATAGTGTATTTTATCACAATCTAGTAGTTACATTTGGAAATTTAGTTCTAGGACATTTGATTTGAGCGCAGTCCTCAAACTTAGATCAAAAAAGCCATTTAAGCCTTTTCACAGTGAGATCTATGCGATATGGCCGAGAAATGTAATTTTGATGTTAACTCCCAAACAGCTGCGCAGAAGTAAACCAAACTTAACCCAATAGTGGATTTTATCATAATCTAGTAGTTACATTTGGAAATTTAGTTCTAGGACATTTGGTTTGAGCGCAATCTTCAAACTTAATTAAAAAAAGTCATTTAAGCCTTTTCACAGTGAGATCTATGCGATATGGCCGAGAAATGTAATTTTGATGTTAACTTCAAACCGCTGCGCAGAAGTCAACCAAACTTCACCCAATAGTGTATTTTATCATAATCTAGTAGTTACATTTGGAAATTTAGTTCTAGGACATTTGGTTTGAGCGCAATCTTCAAACTTAATTAAAAAAAGTCATTTAAGCCTTTTCACAGTGAGATCTATGCGATATGGCCGAGAAATGTAATTTTGATGTTAACTCCCAAACCGCTGCGCAGAAGTCAACCAAACTTCACCCAATAGTGTATTTTATCACAATCTAGTAGTTACATTTAGAAATTTAGTTTTAGGACATTTGGTTTGAGCGCAATCTTCAAACTTAATTAAAAAAATGTCATTTAAGCCTTTTCACAGTGAGATCTATGCGATATGGCCGAGAAATGTAATTTTGATGTTAACTCCCAAACCGCTGCGCAGAAGTCAACCAAACTTCACCCAATAGTGTATTGTATCACAATTTAGTAGTTACATGTGGAAATTTGGTTCTAGGACATTTGATTTGAGCGCAATTCTCAAACTTAGGTCAAAAAAGCCATTTAAGCCTTTTCACATTGAGATCTATGCAATATGGCCGAGAAATGTAATTTTGATGTTAACTCCCAAACCGCTGCGCAGAAGTCAACTAAACTTCACCCAATAGTGTATTGTATCACAATTTAATAGTTACATGTGGAAATTTGGTTCTAGGACATTTGATTTGAGCGCAATCATCAAACTTAGGTCAAAAAAGCCATTTAAGCCTTTTCACAGTGAGATCTATGCGATATGGCCGAGAAATGTAATTTTGATGTTCACTCCCAAACCGCTGCGCAGAAGTCAACCAAACTTCACCCATTAGTGTATTGTATCACAATCTAGTAGTTACATGTGGAAATTTGGTTCTAGGACATTTGATTTGAGCGCAATCATCAAACTTAGGTCAAAAAAGCCATTTAAGCCTTTTCACAGTGAGATCTATGCGATATGGCCGAGAAATGTAATTTTGATGTTAACTCCCAAACCGCTGCGCAGAAGTCAACCAAACTTCACCCAATAGTGTATTTTATCATAATCTAGTAGTTACATTTGGAAATTTAGTTCTAGGACATTTGGTTTGAGAGCAATCATCAAACTTAGGTCAAAAAAGCCATTTAAGCTTTTTCACAGTGAGATCTATGCGATATGGCCGAGAAATGTAATTTTGATGTTAACTCCCAAACCGCTGCGCAGAAGTAAACCAAACTTCACCCAATAGTGTATTTTATCATAATCTAGTAGTTACATTTGGAAATTTAGTTCTAGGACATTTGGTTTGAGCGCAGTCTTCAAACTTAATTAAAAAAAGTCATTTAAGCCTTTTCACAGTGAGATCTATGCGATATGGCCGAGAAATGTAATTTTGATGTTAACTCCCAAACCGCTGCGCAGAAGTAAACCAAACTTCACCCAATAGTGTATTTTATCATAATCTAGTAGTTACATGTGGAAATTTGGTTCTAGGACATTTGATTTGAGCGCAATCTTCAAACTTAGGTCAAAAAAGCCATTTAAGCCTTTTCACAGTGAGATCTATGCGATATGGCCGAGAAATGTAATTTTGATGTTAACTCTCAAACCGCTTCGCAGAAGTAAACCAAACTTCACCCAATAGTGTATTGTATCACAATCTAGTAGTTACATGTGGAAATTTGGTTCTAGGACATTTGATTTGAGCGCAATCCTCAAACTTAGGTCAAAAAAGCCATTTAAGCCTTTTCACAGTGAGATCTATGCGATATGGCCGAGAAATGTAATTTTGATGTTAACTCCCAAACCGCTGCGCAGAAGTCAACCAAACTTCACCCAATAGTGTATTTTATCACAATCTAGTAGTTACATTTGGAAATTTAGTTTTAGGACATTTGGTTTGAGCGCAATCTTCAAACTTAATTAAAAAAAGTCATTTAAGCCTTTTCACAGTGAGATCTATGCGATATGGCCGAGAAATGTAATTTTGATGTTCACTCCCAAACCGCTGCGCAGAAGTCAACCAAACTTCACCCATTAGTGTATTGTATCACAATCTAGTAGTTACATGTGGAAATTTGGTTCTAGGACATTTGATTTGAGCGCAATCCTCAAACTTAGGTCAAAAAAGCCATTTAAGCCTTTTCACAGTGAGATCTATGCGATATGGCCGAGAAATGTAATTTTGATGTTAACTCCCAAACCGCTGCGCAGAAGTAAACCAAACTTCACCCAATAGTGTATTGTATCACAATCTAGTAGTTACATGTGGAAATTTGGTTCTAGGACATTTGATTTGAGCGCAATCCTCAAACTTAGGTCAAAAAAGCCATTTAAGCCTTTTCACAGTGAGATCTATGCGATATGGCCGAGAAATGTAATTTTGATGTTAACTCCCAAACCGCTGCGCAGAAGTAAACCAAACTTCACCCAATAGTGTATTTTATCATAATCTAGTAGTTACATTTGGAAATTTAGTTCTAGGACATTTGGTTTGAGCGCAGTCTTCAAACTTAATTAAAAAAAGTCATTTAAGCCTTTTCACAGTGAGATCTATGCGATATGGCCGAGAAATGTAATTTTGATGTTAACTCCCAAACCGCTGCGCAGAAGTCAACCAAACTTCACCCAATAGTGTATTTTATCACAATCTAGTAGTTACATTTGGAAATTTAGTTCTAGGACATTTGATTTGAGCGCAGTCCTCAAACTTAGATCAAAAAAGCCATTTAAGCCTTTTCACAGTGAGATCTATGCGATATGGCCGAGAAATGTAATTTTGATGTTAACTCCCAAACAGCTGCGCAGAAGTAAACCAAACTTAACCCAATAGTGGATTTTATCATAATCTAGTAGTTACATTTGGAAATTTAGTTCTAGGACATTTGGTTTGAGCGCAATCTTCAAACTTAATTAAAAAAAGTCATTTAAGCCTTTTCACAGTGAGATCTATGCGATATGGCCGAGAAATGTAATTTTGATGTTAACTTCAAACCGCTGCGCAGAAGTCAACCAAACTTCACCCAATAGTGTATTTTATCATAATCTAGTAGTTACATTTGGAAATTTAGTTCTAGGACATTTGGTTTGAGCGCAATCTTCAAACTTAATTAAAAAAAGTCATTTAAGCCTTTTCACAGTGAGATCTATGCGATATGGCCGAGAAATGTAATTTTGATGTTAACTCCCAAACCGCTGCGCAGAAGTCAACCAAACTTCACCCAATAGTGTATTTTATCACAATCTAGTAGTTACATTTAGAAATTTAGTTTTAGGACATTTGGTTTGAGCGCAATCTTCAAACTTAATTAAAAAAATGTCATTTAAGCCTTTTCACAGTGAGATCTATGCGATATGGCCGAGAAATGTAATTTTGATGTTAACTCCCAAACCGCTGCGCAGAAGTCAACCAAACTTCACCCAATAGTGTATTGTATCACAATTTAGTAGTTACATGTGGAAATTTGGTTCTAGGACATTTGATTTGAGCGCAATTCTCAAACTTAGGTCAAAAAAGCCATTTAAGCCTTTTCACATTGAGATCTATGCAATATGGCCGAGAAATGTAATTTTGATGTTAACTCCCAAACCGCTGCGCAGAAGTCAACTAAACTTCACCCAATAGTGTATTGTATCACAATTTAATAGTTACATGTGGAAATTTGGTTCTAGGACATTTGATTTGAGCGCAATCATCAAACTTAGGTCAAAAAAGCCATTTAAGCCTTTTCACAGTGAGATCTATGCGATATGGCCGAGAAATGTAATTTTGATGTTCACTCCCAAACCGCTGCGCAGAAGTCAACCAAACTTCACCCATTAGTGTATTGTATCACAATCTAGTAGTTACATGTGGAAATTTGGTTCTAGGACATTTGATTTGAGCGCAATCATCAAACTTAGGTCAAAAAAGCCATTTAAGCCTTTTCACAGTGAGATCTATGCGATATGGCCGAGAAATGTAATTTTGATGTTAACTCCCAAACCGCTGCGCAGAAGTCAACCAAACTTCACCCAATAGTGTATTTTATCATAATCTAGTAGTTACATTTGGAAATTTAGTTCTAGGACATTTGGTTTGAGAGCAATCATCAAACTTAGGTCAAAAAAGCCATTTAAGCTTTTTCACAGTGAGATCTATGCGATATGGCCGAGAAATGTAATTTTGATGTTAACTCCCAAACCGCTGCGCAGAAGTAAACCAAACTTCACCCAATAGTGTATTTTATCATAATCTAGTAGTTACATTTGGAAATTTAGTTCTAGGACATTTGGTTTGAGCGCAGTCTTCAAACTTAATTAAAAAAAGTCATTTAAGCCTTTTCACAGTGAGATCTATGCGATATGGCCGAGAAATGTAATTTTGATGTTAACTCCCAAACCGCTGCGCAGAAGTAAACCAAACTTCACCCAATAGTGTATTTTATCATAATCTAGTAGTTACATGTGGAAATTTGGTTCTAGGACATTTGATTTGAGCGCAATCTTCAAACTTAGGTCAAAAAAGCCATTTAAGCCTTTTCACAGTGAGATCTATGCGATATGGCCGAGAAATGTAATTTTGATGTTAACTCTCAAACCGCTTCGCAGAAGTAAACCAAACTTCACCCAATAGTGTATTGTATCACAATCTAGTAGTTACATGTGGAAATTTGGTTCTAGGACATTTGATTTGAGCGCAATCCTCAAACTTAGGTCAAAAAAGCCATTTAAGCCTTTTCACAGTGAGATCTATGCGATATGGCCGAGAAATGTAATTTTGATGTTAACTCCCAAACCGCTGCGCAGAAGTCAACCAAACTTCACCCAATAGTGTATTTTATCACAATCTAGTAGTTACATTTGGAAATTTAGTTTTAGGACATTTGGTTTGAGCGCAATCTTCAAACTTAATTAAAAAAAGTCATTTAAGCCTTTTCACAGTGAGATCTATGCGATATGGCCGAGAAATGTAATTTTGATGTTCACTCCCAAACCGCTGCGCAGAAGTCAACCAAACTTCACCCATTAGTGTATTGTATCACAATCTAGTAGTTACATGTGGAAATTTGGTTCTAGGACATTTGATTTGAGCGCAATCCTCAAACTTAGGTCAAAAAAGCCATTTAAGCCTTTTCACAGTGAGATCTATGCGATATGGCCGAGAAATGTAATTTTGATGTTAACTCCCAAACCGCTGCGCAGAAGTAAACCAAACTTCACCCAATAGTGTATTGTATCACAATCTAGTAGTTACATGTGGAAATTTGGTTCTAGGACATTTGATTTGAGCGCAATCCTCAAACTTAGGTCAAAAAAGCCATTTAAGCCTTTTCACAGTGAGATCTATGCGATATGGCCGAGAAATGTAATTTTGATGTTAACTCCCAAACCGCTGCGCAGAAGTAAACCAAACTTCACCCAATAGTGTATTTTATCATAATCTAGTAGTTACATTTGGAAATTTAGTTCTAGGACATTTGGTTTGAGCGCAGTCTTCAAACTTAATTAAAAAAAGTCATTTAAGCCTTTTCACAGTGAGATCTATGCGATATGGCCGAGAAATGTAATTTTGATGTTAACTCCCAAACCGCTGCGCAGAAGTCAACCAAACTTCACCCAATAGTGTATTTTATCACAATCTAGTAGTTACATTTGGAAATTTAGTTCTAGGACATTTGATTTGAGCGCAGTCCTCAAACTTAGATCAAAAAAGCCATTTAAGCCTTTTCACAGTGAGATCTATGCGATATGGCCGAGAAATGTAATTTTGATGTTAACTCCCAAACAGCTGCGCAGAAGTAAACCAAACTTAACCCAATAGTGGATTTTATCATAATCTAGTAGTTACATTTGGAAATTTAGTTCTAGGACATTTGGTTTGAGCGCAATCTTCAAACTTAATTAAAAAAAGTCATTTAAGCCTTTTCACAGTGAGATCTATGCGATATGGCCGAGAAATGTAATTTTGATGTTAACTTCAAACCGCTGCGCAGAAGTCAACCAAACTTCACCCAATAGTGTATTTTATCATAATCTAGTAGTTACATTTGGAAATTTAGTTCTAGGACATTTGGTTTGAGCGCAATCTTCAAACTTAATTAAAAAAAGTCATTTAAGCCTTTTCACAGTGAGATCTATGCGATATGGCCGAGAAATGTAATTTTGATGTTAACTCCCAAACCGCTGCGCAGAAGTCAACCAAACTTCACCCAATAGTGTATTTTATCACAATCTAGTAGTTACATTTAGAAATTTAGTTTTAGGACATTTGGTTTGAGCGCAATCTTCAAACTTAATTAAAAAAATGTCATTTAAGCCTTTTCACAGTGAGATCTATGCGATATGGCCGAGAAATGTAATTTTGATGTTAACTCCCAAACCGCTGCGCAGAAGTCAACCAAACTTCACCCAATAGTGTATTGTATCACAATTTAGTAGTTACATGTGGAAATTTGGTTCTAGGACATTTGATTTGAGCGCAATTCTCAAACTTAGGTCAAAAAAGCCATTTAAGCCTTTTCACATTGAGATCTATGCAATATGGCCGAGAAATGTAATTTTGATGTTAACTCCCAAACCGCTGCGCAGAAGTCAACTAAACTTCACCCAATAGTGTATTGTATCACAATTTAATAGTTACATGTGGAAATTTGGTTCTAGGACATTTGATTTGAGCGCAATCATCAAACTTAGGTCAAAAAAGCCATTTAAGCCTTTTCACAGTGAGATCTATGCGATATGGCCGAGAAATGTAATTTTGATGTTCACTCCCAAACCGCTGCGCAGAAGTCAACCAAACTTCACCCATTAGTGTATTGTATCACAATCTAGTAGTTACATGTGGAAATTTGGTTCTAGGACATTTGATTTGAGCGCAATCATCAAACTTAGGTCAAAAAAGCCATTTAAGCCTTTTCACAGTGAGATCTATGCGATATGGCCGAGAAATGTAATTTTGATGTTAACTCCCAAACCGCTGCGCAGAAGTCAACCAAACTTCACCCAATAGTGTATTTTATCATAATCTAGTAGTTACATTTGGAAATTTAGTTCTAGGACATTTGGTTTGAGAGCAATCATCAAACTTAGGTCAAAAAAGCCATTTAAGCTTTTTCACAGTGAGATCTATGCGATATGGCCGAGAAATGTAATTTTGATGTTAACTCCCAAACCGCTGCGCAGAAGTAAACCAAACTTCACCCAATAGTGTATTTTATCATAATCTAGTAGTTACATTTGGAAATTTAGTTCTAGGACATTTGGTTTGAGCGCAGTCTTCAAACTTAATTAAAAAAAGTCATTTAAGCCTTTTCACAGTGAGATCTATGCGATATGGCCGAGAAATGTAATTTTGATGTTAACTCCCAAACCGCTGCGCAGAAGTCAACCAAACTTCACCCAATAGTGTATTTTATCACAATCTAGTAGTTACATTTGGAAATTTAGTTCTAGGACATTTGATTTGAGCGCAATCCTCAAACTTAGGTCAAAAAAGTCATTTAAGCCTTTTCACAGTGAGATCTATGCGATATGGCCGAGAAATGTAATTTTGATGTTAACTCCCAAACCGCTGCGCAGAAGTCAACCAAACTTCACCCAATAGTGTATTTTATCACAATCTAGTAGTTACATTTGGAAATTTAGTTCTAGGACATTTGATTTGAGCGCAGTCCTCAAACTTAGGTCAAAAAAGCCATTTAAGCCTTTTCACAGTGAGATCTATGCGATATGGCCGAGAAATGTAATTTTGATGTTAACTCCCAAACCGCTGCGCAGAAGTAAACCAAACTTCACCCAATAGTGTATTTTATCATAATCTAGTAGTTACATTTGGAAATTTAGTTCTAGGACATTTGGTTTGAGCGCAGTCTTCAAACTTAATTAAAAAAAGTCATTTAAGCCTTTTCACAGTGAGATCTATGCGATATGGCCGAGAAATGTAATTTTGATGTTAACTCCCAAACCGCTGCGCAGAAGTAAACCAAACTTCACCCAATAGTGTATTTTATCATAATCTAGTAGTTACATTTGGAAATTTAGTTCTAGGACATTTGGTTTGAGCGCAGTCTTCAAACTTAATTAAAAAAAGTCATTTAAGCCTTTTCACAGTGAGATCTATGCGATATGGCCGAGAAATGTAATTTTGATGTTAACTCCCAAACCGCTGCGCAGAAGTCAACCAAACTTCACCCAATAGTGTATTTTATCACAATCTAGTAGTTACATTTGGAAATTTAGTTCTAGGACATTTGATTTGAGCGCAATCCTCAAACTTAGGTCAAAAAAGTCATTTAAGCCTTTTCACAGTGAGATCTATGCGATATGGCCGAGAAATGTAATTTTGATGTTAACTCCCAAACCGCTGCGCAGAAGTCAACCAAACTTCACCCAATAGTGTATTTTATCACAATCTAGTAGTTACATTTGGAAATTTAGTTCTAGGACATTTGGTTTGAGCGCAGTCTTCAAACTTAATTAAAAAAAGTCATTTAAGCCTTTTCACAGTGAGATCTATGCGATATGGCCGAGAAATGTAATTTTGATGTTAACTCCCAAACCGCTGCGCAGAAGTAAACCAAACTTCACCCAATAGTGTATTTTATCATAATCTAGTAGTTACATTTGGAAATTAAGTTCTAGGACATTTGGTTTGAGCGCAATCTTCAAACTTAATTAAAAAAAGTCATTTAAGCCTTTTCACAGTGAGATCTATGCGATATGGCCGAGAAATGTAATTTTGATGTTAACTCCCAAACCGCTGCGCAGAAGTCAACCAAACTTCACCCAATAGTGTATTTTTTCATAATCTAGTAGTTACATTTGGAAATTTAGTTCTAGGACATTTGGTTTGAGCGCAATCTTCAAACTTAATTAAAAAAAGTCATTTAAGCCTTTTCACAGTGAGATCTATGCGATATGGCCGAGAAATGTAATTTTGATGTTAACTCCCAAACCGCTGCGCAGAAGTCAACCAAACTTCACCCAATAGTGTATTTTATCACAATCTAGTAATTACATTTGGAAATTTAGTTTTAGGACATTTGGTTTGAGCGCAATCTTCAAACTTAATTAAAAAAAAGTCATTTAAGCCTTTTCACAGTGAGATCTATGCGATATGGCCGAGAAATGTAATTTTGATGTTAACTCCCAAACCGCTGCGCAGAAGTCAACCAAACTTCACCCAATAGTGTATTGTATCACAATTTAGTAGTTACATGTGGAAATTTGGTTCTAGGACATTTGATTTGAGCGCAATTCTCAAACTTAGGTCAAAAAAGCCATTTAAGCCTTTTCACAGTGAGATCTATGCGATATGGCCGAGAAATGTAATTTTGATGTTAACTCCCAAACCGCTGCGCAGAAGTCAACCAAACTTCACCCAATAGTGTATTTTATCACAATCTAGTAGTTACATTTGGAAATTTAGTTTTAGGACATTTGGTTTGAGCGCAATCTTCAAACTTAGGTCAAAAA
This sequence comes from Corythoichthys intestinalis, assembly GCF_030265065.1. Lineage (NCBI taxonomy): Eukaryota > Metazoa > Chordata > Actinopteri > Syngnathiformes > Syngnathidae > Corythoichthys > Corythoichthys intestinalis. The sequence goes on from NC_080407.1 coordinate 32,654,967, forward strand.
AGCCATTTAAGCCTTTTCACAGTGAGATCTATGCGATATGGCCGAGAAATGTAATTTTGATGTTCACTCCCAAACCGCTGCGCAGAAGTCAACTAAACTTCACCCAATAGTGTATTGTATCACAATTTATTAGTTACATGTGGAAATTTGGTTCTAGGACATTTGATTTGAGCGCAATCATCAAACTTAGGTCAAAAAAGCCATTTAAGCCTTTTCACAGTGAGATCTATGCGATATGGCCGAGAAATGTAATTTTGATGTTAACTCCCAAACCGCTGCGCAGAAGTAAACCAAACTTCACCCAATAGTGTATTGTATCACAATCTAGTAGTTACATGTGGAAATTTGGTTCTAGGACATTTGATTTGAGCGCAATCTTCAAACTTAATTAAAAAAAGTCATTTAAGCCTTTTCACATTGAGATCTATGCAATATGGCCGAGAAATGTAATTTTGATGTTAACTCCCAAACCGCTGCGCAGAAGTCAACTAAACTTCACCCAATAGTGTATTGTATCACAATTTAATAGTTACATGTGGAAATTTGGTTCTAGGACATTTGATTTGAGCGCAATCATCAAACTTAGGTCAAAAAAGCCATTTAAGCCTTTTCACAGTGAGATCTATGCGATATGGCCGAAAAATGTAATTTTGATGTTAACTCCCAAACCGCTGCGCAGAAGTCAACCAAACTTCACCCATTAGTGTATTGTATCACAATCTAGTAGTTACATGTGGAAATTTGGTTCTAGGACATTTGATTTGAGCGCAATCATCAAACTTAGGTCAAAAAAGCCATTTAAGCCTTTTCACAGTGAGATCTATGCGATATGGCCGAGAAATGTAATTTTGATGTTAACTCCCAAACCGCTGCGCAGAAGTCAACCAAACTTCACCCAATAGTGTATTTTATCATAATCTAGTAGTTACATTTGGAAATTTAGTTCTAGGACATTTGGTTTGAGAGCAATCATCAAACTTAGGTCAAAAAAGCCATTTAAGCTTTTTCACAGTGAGATCTATGCGATATGGCCGAGAAATGTAATTTTGATGTTAACTCCCAAACCGCTGCGCAGAAGTAAACCAAACTTCACCCAATAGTGTATTTTATCATAATCTAGTAGTTACATTTGGAAATTTAGTTCTAGGACATTTGGTTTGAGCGCAGTCTTCAAACTTAATTAAAAAAAGTCATTTAAGCCTTTTCACAGTGAGATCTATGCGATATGGCCGAGAAATGTAATTTTGATGTTAACTCCCAAACCGCTGCGCAGAAGTCAACCAAACTTCACCCAATAGTGTATTTTATCACAATCTAGTAGTTACATTTGGAAATTTAGTTCTAGGACATTTGATTTGAGCGCAATCCTCAAACTTAGGTCAAAAAAGTCATTTAAGCCTTTTCACAGTGAGATCTATGCGATATGGCCGAGAAATGTAATTTTGATGTTAACTCCCAAACCGCTGCGCAGAAGTCAACCAAACTTCACCCAATAGTGTATTTTATCACAATCTAGTAGTTACATTTGGAAATTTAGTTCTAGGACATTTGATTTGAGCGCAGTCCTCAAACTTAGGTCAAAAAAGCCATTTAAGCCTTTTCACAGTGAGATCTATGCGATATGGCCGAGAAATGTAATTTTGATGTTAACTCCCAAACCGCTGCGCAGAAGTCAACCAAACTTCACCCAATAGTGTATTTTATCATAATCTAGTAGTTACATTTGGAAATTTAGTTCTAGGACATTTGGTTTGAGCGCAGTCTTCAAACTTAATTAAAAAAAGTCATTTAAGCCTTTTCACAGTGAGATCTATGCGATATGGCCGAGAAATGTAATTTTGATGTTAACTCCCAAACCGCTGCGCAGAAGTAAACCAAACTTCACCCAATAGTGTATTTTATCATAATCTAGTAGTTACATTTGGAAATTTAGTTCTAGGACATTTGGTTTGAGCGCAGTCTTCAAACTTAATTAAAAAAAGTCATTTAAGCCTTTTCACAGTGAGATCAATGCGATATGGCCGAGAAATGTAATTTTGATGTTAACTCCCAAACCGCTGCGCAGAAGTCAACCAAACTTCACCCAATAGTGTATTTTATCACAATCTAGTAGTTACATTTGGAAATTTAGTTCTAGGACATTTGATTTGAGCGCAATCCTCAAACTTAGGTCAAAAAAGTCATTTAAGCCTTTTCACAGTGAGATCTATGCGATATGGCCGAGAAATGTAATTTTGATGTTAACTCCCAAACAGCTGCGCAGAAGTCAACCAAACTTCACCCAATAGTGTATTTTATCACAATCTAGTAGTTACATTTGGAAATTTAGTTCTAGGACATTTGATTTGAGCGCAGTCCTCAAACTTAGGTCAAAAAAGCCATTTAAGCCTTTTCACAGTGAGATCTATGCGATATGGCCGAGAAATGTAATTTTGATGTTAACTCCCAAACCGCTGCGCAGAAGTAAACCAAACTTAACCCAATAGTGGATTTTATCATAATCTAGTAGTTACATTTGGAAATTTAGTTCTAGGACATTTGGTTTGAGCGCAGTCTTCAAACTTAATTAAAAAAAGTCATTTAAGCCTTTTCACAGTGAGATCTATGCGATATGGCCGAGAAATGTAATTTTGATGTTAACTCCCAAACCGCTGCGCAGAAGTAAACCAAACTTCACCCAATAGTGTATTTTATCATAATCTAGTAGTTACATTTGGAAATTAAGTTCTAGGACATTTGGTTTGAGCGCAATCTTCAAACTTAATTAAAAAAAGTCATTTAAGCCTTTTCACAGTGAGATCTATGCGATATGGCCGAGAAATGTAATTTTGATGTTAACTCCCAAACCGCTGCGCAGAAGTCAACCAAACTTCACCCAATAGTGTATTTTTTCATAATCTAGTAGTTACATTTGGAAATTTAGTTCTAGGACATTTGGTTTGAGCGCAATCTTCAAACTTAATTAAAAAAAGTCATTTAAGCCTTTTCACAGTGAGATCTATGCGATATGGCCGAGAAATGTAATTTTGATGTTAACTCCCAAACCGCTGCGCAGAAGTCAACCAAACTTCACCCAATAGTGTATTTTATCACAATCTAGTAATTACATTTGGAAATTTAGTTTTAGGACATTTGGTTTGAGCGCAATCTTCAAACTTAATTAAAAAAAAGTCATTTAAGCCTTTTCACAGTGAGATCTATGCGATATGGCCGAGAAATGTAATTTTGATGTTAACTCCCAAACCGCTGCGCAGAAGTCAACCAAACTTCACCCAATAGTGTATTGTATCACAATTTAGTAGTTACATGTGGAAATTTGGTTCTAGGACATTTGATTTGAGCGCAATTCTCAAACTTAGGTCAAAAAAGCCATTTAAGCCTTTTCACAGTGAGATCTATGCGATATGGCCGAGAAATGTAATTTTGATGTTAACTCCCAAACCGCTGCGCAGAAGTCAACCAAACTTCACCCAATAGTGTATTTTATCACAATCTAGTAGTTACATTTGGAAATTTAGTTCTAGGACATTTGATTTGAGCGCAGTCCTCAAACTTAGGTCAAAAAAGCCATTCAAGCCTTTTCACAGTGAGATCTATGCGATATGGCCGAGAAATGTAATTTTGATGTTCACTCCCAAACCGCTGCGCAGAAGTCAACTAAACTTCACCCAATAGTGTATTGTATCACAATTTAGTAGTTACATGTGGAAATTTGGTTCTAGGACATTTGATTTGAGCGCAATCATCAAACTTAGGTCAAAAAAGCCATTTAAGCCTTTTCACAGTGAGATCTATGCGATATGGCCGAGAAATGTAATTTTGATGTTCACTCCCAAACCGCTGCGCAGAAGTCAACTAAACTTCACCCAATAGTGTATTGTATCACAATTTAGTAGTTACATGTGGAAATTTGGTTCGAGGACATTTGATTTGAGCGCAATCTTCAAACTTAATTAAAAAAAGTCATTTAAGCCTTTTCACATTGAGATCTATGCAATATGGCCGAGAAATGTAATTTTGATGTTAACTCCCAAACCGCTGCGCAGAAGTCAACTAAACTTCACCCAATAGTGTATTGTATCACAATTTAATAGTTACATGTGGAAATTTGGTTCTAGGACATTTGATTTGAGCGCAATCATCAAACTTAGGTCAAAAAAGCCATTTAAGCCTTTTCACAGTGAGATCTATGCGATATGGCCGAGAAATGTAATTTTGATGTTAACTCCCAAACCGCTGCGCAGAAGTCAACCAAACTTCACCCATTAGTGTATTGTATCACAATCTAGTAGTTACATGTGGAAATTTGGTTCTAGGACATTTGATTTGAGCGCAATCATCAAACTTAGGTCAAAAAAGCCATTTAAGCCTTTTCACAGTGAGATCTATGCGATATGGCCGAGAAATGTAATTTTGATGTTAACTCCCAAACCGCTGCGCAGAAGTCAACCAAACTTCACCCAATAGTGTATTTTATCATAATCTAGTAGTTACATTTGGAAATTTAGTTCTAGGACATTTGGTTTGAGAGCAATCATCAAACTTAGGTCAAAAAAGCCATTTAAGCTTTTTCACAGTGAGATCTATGCGATATGGCCGAGAAATGTAATTTTGATGTTAACTCCCAAACCGCTGCGCAGAAGTAAACCAAACTTCACCCAATAGTGTATTTTATCATAATCTAGTAGTTACATTTGGAAATTTAGTTCTAGGACATTTGGTTTGAGCGCAGTCTTCAAACTTAATTAAAAAAAGTCATTTAAGCCTTTTCACAGTGAGATCTATGCGATATGGCCGAGAAATGTAATTTTGATGTTAACTCCCAAACCGCTGCGCAGAAGTCAACCAAACTTCACCCAATAGTGTATTTTATCACAATCTAGTAGTTACATTTGGAAATTTAGTTCTAGGACATTTGATTTGAGCGCAATCCTCAAACTTAGGTCAAAAAAGTCATTTAAGCCTTTTCACAGTGAGATCTATGCGATATGGCCGAGAAATGTAATTTTGATGTTAACTCCCAAACCGCTGCGCAGAAGTCAACCAAACTTCACCCAATAGTGTATTTTATCACAATCTAGTAGTTACATTTGGAAATTTAGTTCTAGGACATTTGATTTGAGCGCAGTCCTCAAACTTAGGTCAAAAAAGCCATTTAAGCCTTTTCACAGTGAGATCTATGCGATATGGCCGAGAAATGTAATTTTGATGTTAACTCCCAAACCGCTGCGCAGAAGTCAACCAAACTTCACCCAATAGTGTATTTTATCATAATCTAGTAGTTACATTTGGAAATTTAGTTCTAGGACATTTGGTTTGAGCGCAGTCTTCAAACTTAATTAAAAAAAGTCATTTAAGCCTTTTCACAGTGAGATCTATGCGATATGGCCGAGAAATGTAATTTTGATGTTAACTCCCAAACCGCTGCGCAGAAGTAAACCAAACTTCACCCAATAGTGTATTTTATCATAATCTAGTAGTTACATTTGGAAATTTAGTTCTAGGACATTTGGTTTGAGCGCAGTCTTCAAACTTAATTAAAAAAAGTCATTTAAGCCTTTTCACAGTGAGATCAATGCGATATGGCCGAGAAATGTAATTTTGATGTTAACTCCCAAACCGCTGCGCAGAAGTCAACCAAACTTCACCCAATAGTGTATTTTATCACAATCTAGTAGTTACATTTGGAAATTTAGTTCTAGGACATTTGATTTGAGCGCAATCCTCAAACTTAGGTCAAAAAAGTCATTTAAGCCTTTTCACAGTGAGATCTATGCGATATGGCCGAGAAATGTAATTTTGATGTTAACTCCCAAACAGCTGCGCAGAAGTCAACCAAACTTCACCCAATAGTGTATTTTATCACAATCTAGTAGTTACATTTGGAAATTTAGTTCTAGGACATTTGATTTGAGCGCAGTCCTCAAACTTAGGTCAAAAAAGCCATTTAAGCCTTTTCACAGTGAGATCTATGCGATATGGCCGAGAAATGTAATTTTGATGTTAACTCCCAAACCGCTGCGCAGAAGTAAACCAAACTTAACCCAATAGTGGATTTTATCATAATCTAGTAGTTACATTTGGAAATTTAGTTCTAGGACATTTGGTTTGAGCGCAGTCTTCAAACTTAATTAAAAAAAGTCATTTAAGCCTTTTCACAGTGAGATCTATGCGATATGGCCGAGAAATGTAATTTTGATGTTAACTCCCAAACCGCTGCGCAGAAGTAAACCAAACTTCACCCAATAGTGTATTTTATCATAATCTAGTAGTTACATTTGGAAATTAAGTTCTAGGACATTTGGTTTGAGCGCAATCTTCAAACTTAATTAAAAAAAGTCATTTAAGCCTTTTCACAGTGAGATCTATGCGATATGGCCGAGAAATGTAATTTTGATGTTAACTCCCAAACCGCTGCGCAGAAGTCAACCAAACTTCACCCAATAGTGTATTTTTTCATAATCTAGTAGTTACATTTGGAAATTTAGTTCTAGGACATTTGGTTTGAGCGCAATCTTCAAACTTAATTAAAAAAAGTCATTTAAGCCTTTTCACAGTGAGATCTATGCGATATGGCCGAGAAATGTAATTTTGATGTTAACTCCCAAACCGCTGCGCAGAAGTCAACCAAACTTCACCCAATAGTGTATTTTATCACAATCTAGTAATTACATTTGGAAATTTAGTTTTAGGACATTTGGTTTGAGCGCAATCTTCAAACTTAATTAAAAAAAAGTCATTTAAGCCTTTTCACAGTGAGATCTATGCGATATGGCCGAGAAATGTAATTTTGATGTTAACTCCCAAACCGCTGCGCAGAAGTCAACCAAACTTCACCCAATAGTGTATTGTATCACAATTTAGTAGTTACATGTGGAAATTTGGTTCTAGGACATTTGATTTGAGCGCAATTCTCAAACTTAGGTCAAAAAAGCCATTTAAGCCTTTTCACAGTGAGATCTATGCGATATGGCCGAGAAATGTAATTTTGATGTTAACTCCCAAACCGCTGCGCAGAAGTCAACCAAACTTCACCCAATAGTGTATTTTATCACAATCTAGTAGTTACATTTGGAAATTTAGTTCTAGGACATTTGATTTGAGCGCAGTCCTCAAACTTAGGTCAAAAAAGCCATTCAAGCCTTTTCACAGTGAGATCTATGCGATATGGCCGAGAAATGTAATTTTGATGTTCACTCCCAAACCGCTGCGCAGAAGTCAACTAAACTTCACCCAATAGTGTATTGTATCACAATTTAGTAGTTACATGTGGAAATTTGGTTCTAGGACATTTGATTTGAGCGCAATCATCAAACTTAGGTCAAAAAAGCCATTTAAGCCTTTTCACAGTGAGATCTATGCGATATGGCCGAGAAATGTAATTTTGATGTTCACTCCCAAACCGCTGCGCAGAAGTCAACTAAACTTCACCCAATAGTGTATTGTATCACAATTTAGTAGTTACATGTGGAAATTTGGTTCGAGGACATTTGATTTGAGCGCAATCTTCAAACTTAATTAAAAAAAGTCATTTAAGCCTTTTCACATTGAGATCTATGCAATATGGCCGAGAAATGTAATTTTGATGTTAACTCCCAAACCGCTGCGCAGAAGTCAACTAAACTTCACCCAATAGTGTATTGTATCACAATTTAATAGTTACATGTGGAAATTTGGTTCTAGGACATTTGATTTGAGCGCAATCATCAAACTTAGGTCAAAAAAGCCATTTAAGCCTTTTCTCAGTGAGATCTATGCGATATGGCCGAGAAATGTAATTTTGATGTTCACTCCCAAACCGCTGCGCAGAAGTCAACCAAACTTCACCCATTAGTGTATTGTATCACAATCTAGTAGTTACATTTGGAAATTTGGTTCTAGGACATTTGATTTGAGCGCAATCATCAAACTTAGGTCAAAAAAGCCATTTAAGCCTTTTCACAGTGAGATCTATGCGATATGGCCGAGAAATGTAATTTTGATGTTAACTCCCAAACCGCTGCGCAGAAGTCAACCAAACTTCACCCAATAGTGTATTTTATCATAATCTAGTAGTTACATTTGGAAATTTAGTTCTAGGACATTTGGTTTGAGAGCAATCATCAAACTTAGGTCAAAAAAGCCATTTAAGCTTTTTCACAGTGAGATCTATGCGATATGGCCGAGAAATGTAATTTTGATGTTAACTCCCAAACCGCTGCGCAGAAGTAAACCAAACTTCACCCAATAGTGTATTTTATCATAATCTAGTAGTTACATTTGGAAATTTAGTTCTAGGACATTTGGTTTGAGCGCAGTCTTCAAACTTAATTAAAAAAAGTCATTTAAGCCTTTTCACAGTGAGATCTATGCGATATGGCCGAGAAATGTAATTTTGATGTTAACTCCCAAACCGCTGCGCAGAAGTAAACCAAACTTCACCCAATAGTGTATTTTATCATAATCTAGTAGTTACATTTGGAAATTTAGTTCTAGGACATTTGGTTTGAGCGCAGTCTTCAAACTTAATTAAAAAAAGTCATTTAAGCCTTTTCACAGTGAGATCTATGCGATATGGCCGAGAAATGTAATTTTGATGTTAACTCCCAAACCGCTGCGCAGAAGTAAACCAAACTTCACCCAATAGTGTATTTTATCATAATCTAGTAGTTACATTTGGAAATGTAGTTCTAGGACATTTGGTTTGAGCGCAATCTTCAAACTTAATTAAAAAAAGTCATTTAAGCCTTTTCACAGTGAGATCTATGCGATATGGCCGAGAAATGTAATTTTGATGTTAACTCCCAAACCGCTGCGCAGAAGTCAACCAAACTTCACCCAATAGTGTATTTTTTCATAATCTAGTAGTTACATTTGGAAATTTAGTTCTAGGACATTTGGTTTGAGCGCAATCTTGAAACTTAATTAAAAAAAGTCATTTAAGCCTTTTCACAGTGAGATCTATGCGATATGGCCGAGAAATGTAATTTTGATGTTAACTCCCAAACCGCTGCGCAGAAGTCAACCAAACTTCACCCAATAGTGTATTTTATCACAATCTAGTAATTACATTTGGAAATTTAGTTTTAGGACATTTGGTTTGAGCGCAATCTTCAAAATTAATTAAAAAAAAGTCATTTAAGCCTTTTCACAGTGAGATCTATGCGATATGGCCGAGAAATGTAATTTTGATGTTAACTCCCAAACCGCTGCGCAGAAGTCAACCAAACTTCACCCAATAGTGTATTGTATCACAATTTAGTAGTTACATGTGGAAATTTGGTTCTAGGACATTTGATTTGAGCGCAATTCTCAAACTTAGGTCAAAAAAGCCATTTAAGCCTTTTCACAGTGAGATCTATGCGATATGGCCGAGAAATGTAATTTTGATGTTAACTCCCAAACCGCTGCGCAGAAGTCAACCAAACTTCACCCAATAGTGTATTTTATCACAATCTAGTAGTTACATTTGGAAATTTAGTTTTAGGACATTTGGTTTGAGCGCAGTCTTCAAACTTAATTAAAAAAAGTCATTTAAGCCTTTTCACAGTGAGATCTATGCGATATGGCCGAGAAATGTAATTTTGATGTTAACTCCCAAACCGCTGCGCAGAAGTCAACCAAACTTCACCCAATAGTGTATTGTATCACAATCTAGTAGTTACATGTGGAAATTTGGTTCTAGGACATTTGATTTGAGTGCAATCCTCAAACTTAGGTCAAAAAAGCCATTTAAGCCTTTTCACAGTGAGATCTATGCGATATGGCCGAGAAATGTAATTTTGATGTTAACTCCCAAACCGCTGCACAGAAGTAAACCAAACTTCACCCAATAGTGTATTGTATCACAATCTAGTAGTTACATGTGGAAATTTGGTTCTAGGACATTTGATTTGAGCGCAATCCTCAAACTTAGGTCAAAAAAGCCATTTAAGCCTTTTCACAGTGAGATCTATGCGATATGGCCGAGAAATGTAATTTTGATGTTAACTCCCAAACCGCTGCGCAGAAGTCAACCAAACTTCACCCAATAGTGTATTTTATCACAATCTAGTAGTTACATGTGGAAATTTGGTTCTAGGACATTTGGTTTGAGCGCAATCCTCAAACTTAGGTCAAAAAAGCCATTTAAGCCTTTTCACAGTGAGATCTATGCGATATGGCCGAGAAATGTAATTTTGATGTTCACTCCCAAACCGCTGCGCAGAAGTTAACCAAACCTCACCCAATAGTGTATTTTATCATAATCTAGTAGTTACATTTGGAAATTTAGTTCTAGGACATTTGGTTTGAGAGCAATCATCAAACTTAGGTCAAAAAAGCCATTTAAGCTTTTTCACAGTGAGATCTATGCGATATGGCCGAGAAATGTAATTTTGATGTTAACTCCCAAACCGCTGCGCAGAAGTAAACCAAACTTCACCCAATAGTGTATTTTATCATAATCTAGTAGTTACATTTGGAAATTTAGTTCTAGGACATTTGGTTTGAGCGCAGTCTTCAAACTTAATTAAAAAAAGTCATTTAAGCCTTTTCACAGTGAGATCTATGCGATATGGCCGAGAAATGTAATTTTGATGTTAACTCCCAAACCGCTGCGCAGAAGTCAACCAAACTTCACCCAATAGTGTATTTTATCACAATCTAGTAGTTACATTTGGAAATTTAGTTCTAGGACATTTGATTTGAGCGCAATCCTCAAACTTAGGTCAAAAAAGTCATTTAAGCCTTTTCACAGTGAGATCTATGCGATATGGCCGAGAAATGTAATTTTGATGTTAACTCCCAAACCGCTGCGCAGAAGTCAACCAAACGTCACCCAATAGTGTATTTTATCACAATCTAGTAGTTACATTTGGAAATTTAGTTCTAGGACATTTGATTTGAGCGCAGTCCTCAAACTTAGGTCAAAAAAGCCATTTAAGCCTTTTCACAGTGAGATCTATGCGATATGGCCGAGAAATGTAATTTTGATGTTAACTCCCAAACCGCTGCGCAGAAGTAAACCAAACTTCACCCAATAGTGTATTTTATCATAATCTAGTAGTTACATTTGGAAATTTAGTTCTAGGACATTTGGTTTGAGCGCAGTCTTCAAACTTAATTAAAAAAAGTCATTTAAGCCTTTTCACAGTGAGATCTATGCGATATGGCCGAGAAATGTAATTTTGATGTTAACTCCCAAACCGCTGCGCAGAAGTAAACCAAACTTCACCCAATAGTGTATTTTATCATAATCTAGTAGTTACATTTGGAAATTTAGTTCTAGGACATTTGGTTTGAGCGCAATCTTCAAACTTAATTAAAAAAAGTCATTTAAGCCTTTTCACAGTGAGATCTATGCGATATGGCCGAGAAATGTAATTTTGATGTTAACTCCCAAACCGCTGCGCAGAAGTCAACCAAACTTCACCCAATAGTGTATTTTTTCATAATCTAGTAGTTACATTTGGAAATTTAGTTCTAGGACATTTGGTTTGAGCGCAATCTTCAAACTTAATTAAAAAAAGTCATTTAAGCCTTTTCACAGTGAGATCTATGCGATATGGCCGAGAAATGTAATTTTGATGTTAACTCCCAAACCGCTGCGCAGAAGTCAACCAAACTTCACCCAATAGTGTATTGTATCACAATTTAGTAGTTACATGTGGAAATTTGGTTCTAGGACATTTGATTTGAGCGCAATTCTCAAACTTAGGTCAAAAAAGCCATTTAAGCCTTTTCACAGTGAGATCTATGCGATATGGCCGAGAAATGTAATTTTGATGTTAACTCCCAAACCGCTGCGCAGAAGTCAACCAAACTTCACCCAATAGTGTATTTTATCACAATCTAGTAGTTACATTTGGAAATTTAGTTTTAGGACATTTGGTTTGAGCGCAGTCTTCAAACTTAATTAAAAAAAGTCATTTAAGCCTTTTCACAGTGAGATCTATGCGATATGGCCGAGAAATGTAATTTTGATGTTAACTCCCAAACCGCTGCGCAGAAGTCAACCAAACTTCACCCAATAGTGTATTGTATCACAATCTAGTAGTTACATGTGGAAATTTGGTTCTAGGACATTTGATTTGAGCGCAATCCTCAAACTTAGGTCAAAAAAGCCATTTAAGCCTTTTCACAGTGAGATCTATGCGATATGGCCGAGAAATGTAATTTTGATGTTAACTCCCAAACCGCTGCGCAGAAGTAAACCAAACTTCACCCAATAGTGTATTGTATCACAATCTAGTAGTTACATGTGGAAATTTGGTTCTAGGACATTTGATTTGAGCGCAATCCTCAAACTTAGGTCAAAAAAGCCATTTAAGCCTTTTCACAGTGAGATCTATGCGATATGGCCGAGAAATGTAATTTTGATGTTAACTCCCAAACCGCTGCGCAGAAGTCAACCAAACTTCACCCAATAGTGTATTTTATCACAATCTAGTAGTTACATTTGGAAATTTAGTTTTAGGACATTTGGTTTGAGCGCAATCTTCAAACTTAATTAAAAAAAGTCATTTAAGCCTTTTCACAGTGAGATCTATGCGATATGGCCGAGAAATGTAATTTTGATGTTCACTCCCAAACCGCTGCGCAGAAGTCAACCAAACTTCACCCATTAGTGTATTATATCACAATCTAGTAGTTACATGTGGAAATTTGGTTCTAGGACATTTGATTTGAGCGCAATCCTCAAACTTAGGTCAAAAAAGCCATTTAAGCCTTTTCACAGTGAGATCTATGCGATATGGCCGAGAAATGTAATTTTGATGTTAACTCCCAAACCGCTGCGCAGAAGTAAACCAAACTTCACCCAATAGTGTATTGTATCACAATCTAGTAGTTACATGTGGAAATTTGGTTCTAGGACATTTGATTTGAGCGCAATCCTCAAACTTAGGTCAAAAAAGCCATTTAAGCCTTTTCACAGTGAGATCTATGCGATATGGCCGAGAAATGTAATTTTGATGTTCACTCCCAAACCGCTGCGCAGAAGTCAACCAAACTTCACCCATTAGTGTATTGTATCACAATCTAGTAGTTACATTTGGAAATTTGGTTCTAGGACATTTGATTTGAGCGCAATCATCAAACTTAGGTCAAAAAAGCCATTTAAGCCTTTTCACAGTGAGATCTATGCGATATGGCCGAGAAATGTAATTTTGATGTTAACTCCCAAACCGCTGCGCAGAAGTTAACCAAACTTCACCCAATAGTGTATTTTATCATAATCTAGTAGTTACATTTGGAAATTTAGTTCTAGGACATTTGGTTTGAGAGCAATCATCAAACTTAGGTCAAAAAAGCCATTTAAGCCTTTTCACAGTGAGATCTATGCGATATGGCCGAGAAATGTAATTTTGATGTTAACTCCCAAACCGCTGCGCAGAAGTTAACCAAACTTCACCCAATAGTGTATTTTATCATAATCTAGTAGTTACATTTGGAAATTTAGTTCTAGGACATTTGGTTTGAGCGCAATCTTCAAACTTAATTAAAAAAAGTCATTTAAGCCTTTTCACAGTGAGATCTATGCGATATGGCCGAGAAATGTAATTTTGATGTTAACTCCCAAACCGCTGCGCAGAAGTCAACCAAACTTCACCCAATAGTGTATTTTATCACAATCTAGTAATTACATTTGGAAATTTAGTTTTAGGACATTTGGTTTGAGCGCAATCTTCAAACTTAATTAAAAAAAAGTCATTTAAGCCTTTTCACAGTGAGATCTATGCGATATGGCCGAGAAATGTAATTTTGATGTTAACTCCCAAACCGCTGCGCAGAAGTCAACCAAACTTCACCCAATAGTGTATTGTATCACAATTTAGTAGTTACATGTGGAAATTTGGTTCTAGGACATTTGATTTGAGCGCAATTCTCAAACTTAGGTCAAAAAAGCCATTTAAGCCTTTTCACAGTGAGATCTATGCGATATGGCCGAGAAATGTAATTTTGATGTTAACTCCCAAACCGCTGCGCAGAAGTCAACCAAACTTCACCCAATAGTGTATTTTATCACAATCTAGTAGTTACATTTGGAAATTTAGTTTTAGGACATTTGGTTTGAGCGCAGTCTTCAAACTTAATTAAAAAAAGTCATTTAAGCCTTTTCACAGTGAGATCTATGCGATATGGCCGAGAAATGTAATTTTGATGTTAACTCCCAAACCGCTGCGCAGAAGTCAACCAAACTTCACCCAATAGTGTATTGTATCACAATCTAGTAGTTACATGTGGAAATTTGGTTCTAGGACATTTGATTTGAGCGCAATCCTCAAACTTAGGTCAAAAAAGCCATTTAAGCCTTTTCACAGTGAGATCTATGCGATATGGCCGAGAAATGTAATTTTGATGTTAACTCCCAAACCGCTGCGCAGAAGTCAACCAAACTTCACCCAATAGTGTATTTAATCACAATCTAGTAGATACATTTGGAAATTTAGTTATAGGACATTTGATTTGAGCGCAATCCTCAAACTTAGGTCAAAAAAGCCATTTAAGCCTTTTCACAGTGAGATCTATGCGATATGGCCGAGAAATGTAATTTTGATGTTAACTCCCAAACCGCTGCGCAGAAGTAAACCAAACTTCACCCAATAGTGTATTTTATCATAATCTAGTAGTTACATTTGGAAATTTAGTTCTAGGACATTTGGTTTGAGCGCAGTCTTCAAACTTAATTAAAAAAAGTCATTTAAGCCTTTTCACAGTGAGATCTATGCGATATGGCCGAGAAATGTAATTTTGATGTTAACTCCCAAACCGCTGCGCAGAAGTAAACCAAACTTCACCCAATAGTGTATTTTATCATAATCTAGTAGTTACATTTGGAAATTTAGTTCTAGGACATTTGATTTGAGCGCAATCCTCAAACTTAGGTCAAAAAAGCCATTTAAGCCTTTTCACAGTGAGATCTATGCGATATGGCCGAGAAATGTAATTTTGATGTTAACTCCCAAACCGCTGCGCAGAAGTAAACCAAACTTCACCCAATAGTGTATTGTATCACAATCTAGTAGTTACATGTGGAAATTTGGTTCTAGGACATTTGATTTGAGCGCAGTCCTCAAACTTAGGTCAAAAAAGCCATTTAAGCCTTTTCACAGTGAGATCTATGCGATATGGCCGAGAAATGTAATTTTGATGTTAACTCCCAAACCGCTGCGCAGAAGTCAACCAAACTTCACCCAATAGTGTATTTTATCACAATCTAGTAGTTACATTTGGAAATTTAGTTTTAGGACATTTGGTTTGAGCGCAATCTTCAAACTTAATTAAAAAAAAGTCATTTAAGCCTTTTCACAGTGAGATCTATGCGATATGGCCGAGAAATGTAATTTTGATGTTCACTCCCAAACCGCTGCGCAGAAGTCAACCAAACTTCACCCATTAGTGTATTGTATCACAATCTAGTAGTTACATGTGGAAATTTGGTTCTAGGACATTTGATTTGAGCGCAATCCTCAAACTTAGGTCAAAAAAGCCATTTAAGCCTTTTCACAGTGAGATCTATGCGATATGGCCGAGAAATGTAATTTTGATGTTAACTCCCAAACCGCTGCGCAGAAGTAAACCAAACTTCACCCAATAGTGTATTTTATCACAATCTAGTAGTTACATTTGGAAATTTAGTTTTAGGACATTTGGTTTGAGCGCAGTCTTCAAACTTAATTAAAAAAAGTCATTTAAGCCTTTTCACAGTGAGATCTATGCGATATGGCCGAGAAATGTAATTTTGATGTTAACTCCCAAACCGCTGCGCAGAAGTCAACCAAACTTCACCCAATAGTGTATTGTATCACAATCTAGTAGTTACATGTGGAAATTTGGTTCTAGGACATTTGATTTGAGCGCAATCCTCAAACTTAGGTCAAAAAAGCCATTTAAGCCTTTTCACAGTGAGATCTATGCGATATGGCCGAGAAATGTAATTTTGATGTTCACTCCCAAACCGCTGCGCAGAGGTCAACTAAACTTCACCCAATACTGTATTGTATCACAATTTAGTAGTTACATGTGGAAATTTGGTTCTAGGACATTTGATTTGAGCGCAATCTTCAAACTTAATTAAAAAAAGTCATTTAAGCCTTTTCACATTGAGATCAATGCAATATGGCCGAGAAATGTAATTTTGATGTTAACTCCCAAACCGCTGCGCAGAAGTCAACTAAACTTCACCCAATAGTGTATTGTATTACAATTTAATAGTTACATGTGGAAATTTGGTTCTAGGACATTTGATTTGAGCGCAATCATCAAACTTAGGTCAAAAAAGCCATTTAAGCCTTTTCACAGTGAGATCTATGCGATATGGCCGAGAAATGTAATTTTGATGTTAACTCCCAAACCGCTGCGCAGAAGTCAACCAAACTTCACCCATTAGTGTATTGTATCACAATCTAGTAGTTACATTTGGAAATTTGGTTCTAGGACATTTGATTTGAGCGCAATCATCAAACTTAGGTCAAAAAAGCCATTTAAGCCTTTTCACAGTGAGATCTATGCGATATGGCCGAGAAATGTAATTTTGATGTTAACTCCCAAACCGCTGCGCAGAAGTTAACCAAACTTCACCCAATAGTGTATTTTATCATAATCTAGTAGTTACATTTGGAAATTTAGTTCTAGGACATTTGGTTTGAGAGCAATCATCAAACTTAGGTCAAAAAAGCCATTTAAGCTTTTTCACAGTGAGATCTATGCGATATGGCCGAGAAATGTAATTTTGATGTTAACTCCCAAACCGCTGCGCAGAAGTAAACCAAACTTCACCCAATAGTGTATTTTATCATAATCTAGTAGTTACATTTGGAAATTTAGCTCTAGGACATTTGGTTTGAGCGCAGTCTTCAAACTTAATTAAAAAAAGGCATTTAAGCCTTTTCACAGTGAGATCTATGCGATATGGCCGAGAAATGTAATTTTGATGTTAACTCCCAAACCGCTGCGCAGAAGTCAACCAAACTTCACCCAATAGTGTATTTTATCACAATCTAGTAGTTACATTTGGAAATTTAGTTCTAGGACATTTGATTTGAGCGCAATCCTCAAACTTAGGTCAAAAAAGTCATTTAAGCCTTTTCACAGTGAGATCTATGCGATATGGCCGAGAAATGTAATTTTGATGTTAACTCCCAAACCGCTGCGCAGAAGTCAACCAAACTTCACCCAATAGTGTATTTTATCACAATCTAGTAGTTACATTTGGAAATTTAGTTCTAGGACATTTGATTTGAGCGCAATCCTCAAACTTAGGTCAAAAAAGCCATTTAAGCCTTTTCACAGTGAGATCTATGCGATATGGCCGAGAAATGTAATTTTGATGTTAACTCCCAAACCGCTGCGCAGAAGTAAACCAAACTTCACCCAATAGTGTATTTTATCATAATCTAGTAGTTACATTTGGAAATTTAGTTCTAGGACATTTGGTTTGAGAGCAATCATCAAACTTAGGTCAAAAAAGCCATTTAAGCTTTTTCACAGTGAGATCTATGCGATATGGCCGAGAAATGTAATTTTGATGTTAACTCCCAAACCGCTGCGCAGAAGTAAACCAAACTTCACCCAATAGTGTATTTTATCATAATCTAGTAGTTACATTTGGAAATTTAGTTCTAGGACATTTGGTTTGAGCGCAATCTTCAAACTTAATTAAAAAAAGTCATTTAAGCCTTTTCACAGTGAGATCTATGCGATATGGCCGAGAAATGTAATTTTGATGTTAACTCCCAAACCGCTGCGCAGAAGTAAACCAAACTTCACCCAATAGTGTATTTTATCATAATCTAGTAGTTACATTTGGAAATTTAGTTCTAGGACATTTGGTTTGAGCGCAGTCTTCAAACTTAATTAAAAAAAGTCATTTAAGCCTTTTCACAGTGAGATCTATGCGATATGGCCGAGAAATGTAATTTTGATGTTAACTCCCAAACCGCTGCGCAGAAGTAAACCAAACTTCACCCAATAGTGTATTTTATCATAATCTAGTAGTTACATTTGGAAATTTAGTTCTAGGACATTTGATTTGAGCGCAATCCTCAAACTTAGGTCAAAAAAGCCATTTAAGCCTTTTCACAGTGAGATCTATGCGATATGGCCGAGAAATGTAATTTTGATGTTAACTCCCAAACCGCTGCGCAGAAGTCAACCAAACTTCACCCAATAGTGTATTGTATCACAATCTAGTAGTTACATTTGAAAATTTTGTTCTAGGACATTTTGTTTGAACGCAATCATCAAACTTAATTAAAAAAGTCATTTAAGCCTTTTCACAGTGAGATCTATGCGATATGGCCGAGAAATGTAATTTTGATGTTAACTTCCAAACCGCTGCGCAGAAGTCAACCAAACTTCACCCAATAGTGTATTGTATCACAATCTAGTAATTACATGTGAAAATTTGGTTATTGGACATTTGATTTGAACGCAATCATCAAACTTAATTAAAAAAGTCATTTAAGCCTTTTCACAGTGAGATCTATGCGATATGGCCGAGAAATGTAATTTTGATGTTAACTCCCAAACCGCTGCGCAGAAGTCAACCAAACTTCACCCAATAGTGTATTGTATCACAATCTAGTAGTTACATTTGAAAATTTTGTTCTAGGAAATTTTGTTTGAGCGCAATCATCAAACTTAATTAAAAAAGTCATTTAAGCCTTTTCACAGTGAGATCTATGCGATATGGCCGAGAAATGTAATTTTGATGTTAACTCCCAAACCGCTGCGCAGAAGTCAACCAAACTTCACCCATTAGTGTATTGTATCACAATCTAGTAGTTACATTTGAAAATTTTGTTCTAGGACATTTGGTTTGAGCGCAATCTTCAAACTTAATTAAAAAAAGTCATTTAAGGCTTTTCACAGTGAGATCTATGCGATATGGCCGAGAAATGTAATTTTGATGTTAACTCCCAAACCGCTGCGCAGAAGTAAACCAAACTTCACCCAATAGTGTATTGTATCACAATCTAGTAGTTACATTTGAAAATTTTGTTCTAGGACATTTTGTTTGAGCGCAATCATCAAACTTAATTAAAAAAGTCATTTAAGCCTTTTCACAGTGAGATCTATGCGATATGGCCGAGAAATGTAATTTTGATGTTAACTCCCAAACCGCTGAGCAGAAGTCAACCAAACTTCACCCAATAGTGTATTGTATCACATTCTAGTAGTTACATTTTAAAATTTCGTTCTAGGACATTTGGTTTGAGCGCAATTATTAAACTTAGGTCAAAAAAGCCATTTAAGCCTTTTCACAGTGAGATCTATGCGATATGGCCGAGAAATGTAATTTTGATGTTAACTCCCAAACCGCTGCGCAGAAGTCAACCAAACTTCACCCATTAGTGTATTGTATCACAATCTAGTAGTTACATGTGGAAATTTGGTTATTGGACATTTGATTTGAACGCAATCATCAAACTTAATTAAAAAAGTCCTTTAAGCCTTTTCACAGTGAGATCTATGCGATATGGCCGAGAAATGTAATTTTGATGTTAACTCCCAAACCGCTGCGCAGAAGTCAACCAAACTTCACCCAATAGTGTATTGTATCACAATCTAGTTGTTACATTTGAAAATTTTGTTCTAGGACATTTTGTTTGAACACAATCATCAAACTTAATTAAAAAAGTCATTTAAGCCTTTTCACAGTGAGATCTATGCGATATGGCCGAGAAATGTAATTTTGATGTTAACTCCCAAACCGCTGCGCAGAAGTCAACCAAACTTCACCCAATAGTGTATTGTATCACAATCTAGTAATTACATGTGAAAATTTGGTTATTGGACATTTGATTTGAACGCAATCATCAAACTTAATTAAAAAAGTCATTTAAGCCTTTTCACAGTGAGATCTATGCGATATGGCCGAGAAATGTAATTTTGATGTTAACTCCCAAACCGCTGCGCAGAAGTCAACCAAACTTCACCCAATAGTGTATTGTATCACAATCTAGTAGTTACATTTGAAAATTTTGTTCTAGGAAATTTTGTTTGAGCGCAATCATCAAACTTAATTAAAAAAGTCATTTAAGCCTTTTCACAGTGAGATCTATGCGATATGGCCGAGAAATGTAATTTTGATGTTAACTCCCAAACCGCTGCGCAGAAGTCAACCAAACTTCACCCATTAGTGTATTGTATCACAATCTAGTAGTTACATTTGAAAATTTTGTTCTAGGACATTTGGTTTGAGCGCAATCTTCAAACTTAATTAAAAAAAGTCATTTAAGGCTTTTCACAGTGAGATCTATGCGATATGGCCGAGAAATGTAATTTTGATGTTAACTCCCAAACCGCTGCGCAGAAGTAAACCAAACTTCACCCAATAGTGTATTGTATCACAATCTAGTAGTTACATTTGAAAATTTTGTTCTAGGACATTTTGTTTGAGCGCAATCATCAAACTTAATTAAAAAAGTCATTTAAGCCTTTTCACAGTGAGATCTATGCGATATGGCCGAGAAATGTAATTTTGATGTTAACTCCCAAACCGCTGAGCAGAAGTCAACCAAACTTCACCCAATAGTGTATTGTATCACATTCTAGTAGTTACATTTTAAAATTTCGTTCTAGGACATTTGGTTTGAGCGCAATTATTAAACTTAGGTCAAAAAAGCCATTTAAGCCTTTTCACAGTGAGATCTATGCGATATGGCCGAGAAATGTAATTTTGATGTTAACTCCCAAACCGCTGCGCAGAAGTCAACCAAACTTCACCCATTAGTGTATTGTATCACAATCTAGTAGTTACATGTGGAAATTTGGTTATTGGACATTTGATTTGAACGCAATCATCAAACTTAATTAAAAAAGTCCTTTAAGCCTTTTCACAGTGAGATCTATGCGATATGGCCGAGAAATGTAATTTTGATGTTAACTCCCAAACCGCTGCGCAGAAGTCAACCAAACTTCACCCAATAGTGTATTGTATCACAATCTAGTTGTTACATTTGAAAATTTTGTTCTAGGACATTTTGTTTGAACACAATCATCAAACTTAATTAAAAAAGTCATTTAAGCCTTTTCACAGTGAGATCTATGCGATATGGCCGAGAAATGTAATTTTGATGTTAACTCCCAAACCGCTGCGCAGAAGTCAACCAAACTTCACCCATTAGTGTATTGTATCACAATCTAGTAGTTACATGTGGAAATTTGGTTATAGGACATTTGATTTGAGCGCAATCCTCAAACTTAGGTCAAAAAAGCCATTTAAGCCTTTTCACAGTGAGATCTATGCGATATGGCCGAGAAATGTAATTTTGATGTTAACTCCCAAACCGCTGCGCAGAAGTCAACCAAACTTCACCCAATAGTGTATTGTATCACAATCTAGTAGTTACATTTGAAAATTTTGTTCTAGGACATTTTGTTTGAACGCAATCATCAAACTTAATTAAAAAAGTCATTTAAGCCTTTTCACAGTGAGATCTATGCGATATGGCCGAGAAATGTAATTTTGATGTTAACTTCCAAACCGCTGCGCAGAAGTCAACCAAACTTCACCCAATAGTGTATTGTATCACAATCTAGTAGTTACATGTGAAAATTTGGTTATTGGACATTTGATTTGAACGCAATCATCAAACTTAATTAAAAAAGTCATTTAAGCCTTTTCACAGTGAGATCTATGCGATATGGCCGAGAAATGTAATTTTGATGTTAACTCCCAAACCGCTGCGCAGAAGTCAACCAAACTTCACCCAATAGTGTATTGTATCACAATCTAGTAGTTACATTTGAAAATTTTGTTCTAGGAAATTTTGTTTGAGCGCAATCATCAAACTTAATTAAAAAAGTCATTTAAGCCTTTTCACAGTGAGATCTATGCGATATGGCCGAGAAATGTAATTTTGATGTTAACTCCCAAACCGCTGCGCAGAAGTCAACCAAACTTCACCCATTAGTGTATTGTATCACAATCTAGTAGTTACATTTGAAAATTTTGTTCTAGGACATTTGGTTTGAGCGCAATCTTCAAACTTAATTAAAAAAAGTCATTTAAGGCTTTTCACAGTGAGATCTATGCGATATGGCCGAGAAATGTAATTTTGATGTTAACTCCCAAACCGCTGCGCAGAAGTAAAACAAACTTCACCCAATAGTGTATTGTATCACAATCTAGTAGTTACATTTGAAAATTTTGTTCTAGGACATTTTGTTTGAGCGCAATCATCAAACTTAATTAAAAAAGTCATTTAAGCCTTTTCACAGTGAGATCTATGCGATATGGCCGAGAAATGTAATTTTGATGTTAACTCCCAAACCGCTGAGCAGAAGTCAACCAAACTTCACCCAATAGTGTATTGTATCACATTCTAGTAGTTACATTTTAAAATTTCGTTCTAGGACATTTGGTTTGAGCGCAATTATTAAACTTAGGTCAAAAAAGCCATTTAAGCCTTTTCACAGTGAGATCTATGCGATATGGCCGAGAAATGTAATTTTGATGTTAACTCCCAAACCGCTGCGCAGAAGTAAACCAAACTTCACCCATTAGTGTATTGTATCACAATCTAGTAGTTACATGTGGAAATTTGGTTCTAGGACATTTGATTTGAGCGCAATCCTCAAACTTAGGTCAAAAAAGCCATTTAAGCCTTTTCACAGTGAGATCTATGCGATATGGCCGAGAAATGTAATTTTGATGTTAACTCCCAAACCGCTGCGCAGAAGTCAACCAAACTTCACCCAATAGTGTATTGTATCACAATCTAGTAGTTACATTTGAAAATTTTGTTCTAGGACATTTGGTTTGAGCGCAATCATTAAACTTAGGTCAAAAAAGCCATTTAAGCCTTTTCACAGTGAGATCTATGCGATATGGCCGAGAAATGTAATTTTGATGTTAACTCCCAAACCGCTGCGCAGAAGTCAACCAAACTTCACCCAATAGTGTATTGTATCACAATCTAGTAGTTACATTTGAAAATTTTGTTCTAGGACATTTTGTTTGAGCGCAATCATCAAACTTAATTAAAAAAGTCATTTAAGCCTTTTCACAGTGAGATCTATGCGATATGGCCGAGAAATGTAATTTTGATGTTAACTCCCAAACCGCTGCGCAGAAGTCAACCAAACTTCACCCAATAGTGTATTGTATCACATTCTAGTAGTTACATTTTAAAATTTCGTTCTAGGACATTTGGTTTGAGCGCAATTATTAAACTTAGGTCAAAAAAGCCATTTAAGCCTTTTCACAGTGAGATCTATGCGATATGGCCGAGAAATGTAATTTTGATGTTAACTCCCAAACCGCTGCGCAGAAGTCAACCAAACTTCACCCAT
This sequence comes from Corythoichthys intestinalis, assembly GCF_030265065.1. Taxonomy (NCBI): domain Eukaryota; kingdom Metazoa; phylum Chordata; class Actinopteri; order Syngnathiformes; family Syngnathidae; genus Corythoichthys; species Corythoichthys intestinalis. The sequence continues at coordinate 32,678,229 of NC_080407.1, forward strand.
TAGTGTATTGTATCACAATCTAGTAGTTACATGTGGAAATTTGGTTATTGGACATTTGATTTGAACGCAATCATCAAACTTAATTAAAAAAGTCCTTTAAGCCTTTTCACAGTGAGATCTATGCGATATGGCCGAGAAATGTAATTTTGATGTTAACTCCCAAACCGCTGCGCAGAAGTCAACCAAACTTCACCCAATAGTGTATTGTATCACAATCTAGTTGTTACATTTGAAAATTTTGTTCTAGGACATTTTGTTTGAACACAATCATCAAACTTAATTAAAAAAGTCATTTAAGCCTTTTCACAGTGAGATCTATGCGATATGGCCGAGAAATGTAATTTTGATGTTAACTCCCAAACCGCTGCGCAGAAGTCAACCAAACTTCACCCATTAGTGTATTGTATCACAATCTAGTAGTTACATGTGGAAATTTGGTTATAGGACATTTGATTTGAGCGCAATCCTCAAACTTAGGTCAAAAAAGCCATTTAAGCCTTTTCACAGTGAGATCTATGCGATATGGCCGAGAAATGTAATTTTGATGTTAACTCCCAAACCGCTGCGCAGAAGTCAACCAAACTTCACCCAATAGTGTATTGTATCACAATCTAGTAGTTACATTTGAAAATTTTGTTCTAGGACATTTTGTTTGAACGCAATCATCAAACTTAATTAAAAAAGTCATTTAAGCCTTTTCACAGTGAGATCTATGCGATATGGCCGAGAAATGTAATTTTGATGTTAACTTCCAAACCGCTGCGCAGAAGTCAACCAAACTTCACCCAATAGTGTATTGTATCACAATCTAGTAGTTACATGTGAAAATTTGGTTATTGGACATTTGATTTGAACGCAATCATCAAACTTAATTAAAAAAGTCATTTAAGCCTTTTCACAGTGAGATCTATGCGATATGGCCGAGAAATGTAATTTTGATGTTAACTCCCAAACCGCTGCGCAGAAGTCAACCAAACTTCACCCAATAGTGTATTGTATCACAATCTAGTAGTTACATTTGAAAATTTTGTTCTAGGAAATTTTGTTTGAGCGCAATCATCAAACTTAATTAAAAAAGTCATTTAAGCCTTTTCACAGTGAGATCTATGCGATATGGCCGAGAAATGTAATTTTGATGTTAACTCCCAAACCGCTGCGCAGAAGTCAACCAAACTTCACCCATTAGTGTATTGTATCACAATCTAGTAGTTACATTTGAAAATTTTGTTCTAGGACATTTGGTTTGAGCGCAATCTTCAAACTTAATTAAAAAAAGTCATTTAAGGCTTTTCACAGTGAGATCTATGCGATATGGCCGAGAAATGTAATTTTGATGTTAACTCCCAAACCGCTGCGCAGAAGTAAAACAAACTTCACCCAATAGTGTATTGTATCACAATCTAGTAGTTACATTTGAAAATTTTGTTCTAGGACATTTTGTTTGAGCGCAATCATCAAACTTAATTAAAAAAGTCATTTAAGCCTTTTCACAGTGAGATCTATGCGATATGGCCGAGAAATGTAATTTTGATGTTAACTCCCAAACCGCTGAGCAGAAGTCAACCAAACTTCACCCAATAGTGTATTGTATCACATTCTAGTAGTTACATTTTAAAATTTCGTTCTAGGACATTTGGTTTGAGCGCAATTATTAAACTTAGGTCAAAAAAGCCATTTAAGCCTTTTCACAGTGAGATCTATGCGATATGGCCGAGAAATGTAATTTTGATGTTAACTCCCAAACCGCTGCGCAGAAGTAAACCAAACTTCACCCATTAGTGTATTGTATCACAATCTAGTAGTTACATGTGGAAATTTGGTTCTAGGACATTTGATTTGAGCGCAATCCTCAAACTTAGGTCAAAAAAGCCATTTAAGCCTTTTCACAGTGAGATCTATGCGATATGGCCGAGAAATGTAATTTTGATGTTAACTCCCAAACCGCTGCGCAGAAGTCAACCAAACTTCACCCAATAGTGTATTGTATCACAATCTAGTAGTTACATTTGAAAATTTTGTTCTAGGACATTTGGTTTGAGCGCAATCATTAAACTTAGGTCAAAAAAGCCATTTAAGCCTTTTCACAGTGAGATCTATGCGATATGGCCGAGAAATGTAATTTTGATGTTAACTCCCAAACCGCTGCGCAGAAGTCAACCAAACTTCACCCAATAGTGTATTGTATCACAATCTAGTAGTTACATTTGAAAATTTTGTTCTAGGACATTTTGTTTGAGCGCAATCATCAAACTTAATTAAAAAAGTCATTTAAGCCTTTTCACAGTGAGATCTATGCGATATGGCCGAGAAATGTAATTTTGATGTTAACTCCCAAACCGCTGCGCAGAAGTCAACCAAACTTCACCCATTAGTGTATTGTATCACAATCTAGTAGTTACATTTGAAAATTTTGTTCTAGGAAATTTTGTTTGAGCGCAATCATCAAACTTAATTAAAAAAGTCATTTAAGCCTTTTCACAGTGAGATCTATGCGATATGGCCGAGAAATGTAATTTTGATGTTAACTCCCAAACCGCTGCGCAGAAGTCAACCAAACTTCACCCAATAGTGTATTGTATCACATTCTAGTAGTTACATTTTAAAATTTCGTTCTAGGACATTTGGTTTGAGCGCAATTATTAAACTTAGGTCAAAAAAGCCATTTAAGCCTTTTCACAGTGAGATCTATGCGATATGGCCGAGAAATGTAATTTTGATGTTAACTCCCAAACCGCTGCGCAGAAGTAAACCAAACTTCACCCATTAGTGTATTGTATCACAATCTAGTAGTTACATGTGGAAATTTGGTTCTAGGACATTTGGTTTGAGCGCAATTATTAAACTTAGGTCAAAAAAGCCATTTAAGCCTTTTCACAGTGAGATCTATGCGATATGGCCGAGAAATGTAATTTTGATGTTAACTCCCAAACCGCTGCGCAGAAGTAAACCAAACTTCACCCATTAGTGTATTGTATCACAATCTAGTAGTTACATGTGGAAATTTGGTTCTAGGACATTTGATTTGAGCGCAATCCTCAAACTTAGGTCAAAAAAGCCATTTAAGCCTTTTCACAGTGAGATCTATGCGATATGGCCAAGAAATGTAATTTTGATGTTCACTCCCAAACCGCTGCGCAGAAGTCAACCAAACTTCACCCATTAGTGTATTGTATCACAATCTAGTAGTTACATGTGGAAATTTGGTTCTAGGACATTTGATTTGAGCGCAATCATCAAACTTAGGTCAAAAAAGCCATTTAAGCCTTTTCACAGTGAGATCTATGCGATATGGCCGAGAAATGTAATTTTGATGTTAACTCCCAAACCGCTGCGCAGAAGTCAACCAAACTTCACCCAATAGTGTATTTTATCATAATCTAGTAGTTACATTTGGAAATTTAGTTCTAGGACATTTGGTTTGAGAGCAATCATCAAACTTAGGTCAAAAAAGCCATTTAAGCTTTTTCACAGTGAGATCTATGCGATATGGCCGAGAAATGTAATTTTGATGTTAACTCCCAAACCGCTGCGCAGAAGTAAACCAAACTTCACCCAATAGTGTATTTTATCATAATCTAGTAGTTACATTTGGAAATTTAGTTCTAGGACATTTGGTTTGAGCGCAGTCTTCAAACTTAATTAAAAAAAGTCATTTAAGCCTTTTCACAGTGAGATCTATGCGATATGGCCGAGAAATGTAATTTTGATGTTAACTCCCAAACCGCTGCGCAGAAGTAAACCAAACTTCACCCAATAGTGTATTTTATCATAATCTAGTAGTTACATTTGGAAATTTAGTTCTAGGACATTTGGTTTGAGCGCAGTCTTCAAACTTAATTAAAAAAAGTCATTTAAGCCTTTTCACAGTGAGATCTATGCGATATGGCCGAGAAATGTAATTTTGATGTTAACTCCCAAACCGCTGCGCAGAAGTAAACCAAACTTCACCCAATAGTGTATTTTATCATAATCTAGTAGTTACATTTGGAAATGTAGTTCTAGGACATTTGGTTTGAGCGCAATCTTCAAACTTAATTAAAAAAAGTCATTTAAGCCTTTTCACAGTGAGATCTATGCGATATGGCCGAGAAATGTAATTTTGATGTTAACTCCCAAACCGCTGCGCAGAAGTCAACCAAACTTCACCCAATAGTGTATTTTTTCATAATCTAGTAGTTACATTTGGAAATTTAGTTCTAGGACATTTGGTTTGAGCGCAATCTTGAAACTTAATTAAAAAAAGTCATTTAAGCCTTTTCACAGTGAGATCTATGCGATATGGCCGAGAAATGTAATTTTGATGTTAACTCCCAAACCGCTGCGCAGAAGTCAACCAAACTTCACCCAATAGTGTATTTTATCACAATCTAGTAATTACATTTGGAAATTTAGTTTTAGGACATTTGGTTTGAGCGCAATCTTCAAAATTAATTAAAAAAAAGTCATTTAAGCCTTTTCACAGTGAGATCTATGCGATATGGCCGAGAAATGTAATTTTGATGTTAACTCCCAAACCGCTGCGCAGAAGTCAACCAAACTTCACCCAATAGTGTATTGTATCACAATTTAGTAGTTACATGTGGAAATTTGGTTCTAGGACATTTGATTTGAGCGCAATTCTCAAACTTAGGTCAAAAAAGCCATTTAAGCCTTTTCACAGTGAGATCTATGCGATATGGCCGAGAAATGTAATTTTGATGTTAACTCCCAAACCGCTGCGCAGAAGTCAACCAAACTTCACCCAATAGTGTATTTTATCACAATCTAGTAGTTACATTTGGAAATTTAGTTTTAGGACATTTGGTTTGAGCGCAGTCTTCAAACTTAATTAAAAAAAGTCATTTAAGCCTTTTCACAGTGAGATCTATGCGATATGGCCGAGAAATGTAATTTTGATGTTAACTCCCAAACCGCTGCGCAGAAGTCAACCAAACTTCACCCAATAGTGTATTGTATCACAATCTAGTAGTTACATGTGGAAATTTGGTTCTAGGACATTTGATTTGAGTGCAATCCTCAAACTTAGGTCAAAAAAGCCATTTAAGCCTTTTCACAGTGAGATCTATGCGATATGGCCGAGAAATGTAATTTTGATGTTAACTCCCAAACCGCTGCACAGAAGTAAACCAAACTTCACCCAATAGTGTATTGTATCACAATCTAGTAGTTACATGTGGAAATTTGGTTCTAGGACATTTGATTTGAGCGCAATCCTCAAACTTAGGTCAAAAAAGCCATTTAAGCCTTTTCACAGTGAGATCTATGCGATATGGCCGAGAAATGTAATTTTGATGTTAACTCCCAAACCGCTGCGCAGAAGTCAACCAAACTTCACCCAATAGTGTATTTTATCACAATCTAGTAGTTACATGTGGAAATTTGGTTCTAGGACATTTGGTTTGAGCGCAATCCTCAAACTTAGGTCAAAAAAGCCATTTAAGCCTTTTCACAGTGAGATCTATGCGATATGGCCGAGAAATGTAATTTTGATGTTCACTCCCAAACCGCTGCGCAGAAGTTAACCAAACCTCACCCAATAGTGTATTTTATCATAATCTAGTAGTTACATTTGGAAATTTAGTTCTAGGACATTTGGTTTGAGAGCAATCATCAAACTTAGGTCAAAAAAGCCATTTAAGCTTTTTCACAGTGAGATCTATGCGATATGGCCGAGAAATGTAATTTTGATGTTAACTCCCAAACCGCTGCGCAGAAGTAAACCAAACTTCACCCAATAGTGTATTTTATCATAATCTAGTAGTTACATTTGGAAATTTAGTTCTAGGACATTTGGTTTGAGCGCAGTCTTCAAACTTAATTAAAAAAAGTCATTTAAGCCTTTTCACAGTGAGATCTATGCGATATGGCCGAGAAATGTAATTTTGATGTTAACTCCCAAACCGCTGCGCAGAAGTCAACCAAACTTCACCCAATAGTGTATTTTATCACAATCTAGTAGTTACATTTGGAAATTTAGTTCTAGGACATTTGATTTGAGCGCAATCCTCAAACTTAGGTCAAAAAAGTCATTTAAGCCTTTTCACAGTGAGATCTATGCGATATGGCCGAGAAATGTAATTTTGATGTTAACTCCCAAACCGCTGCGCAGAAGTCAACCAAACGTCACCCAATAGTGTATTTTATCACAATCTAGTAGTTACATTTGGAAATTTAGTTCTAGGACATTTGATTTGAGCGCAGTCCTCAAACTTAGGTCAAAAAAGCCATTTAAGCCTTTTCACAGTGAGATCTATGCGATATGGCCGAGAAATGTAATTTTGATGTTAACTCCCAAACCGCTGCGCAGAAGTAAACCAAACTTCACCCAATAGTGTATTTTATCATAATCTAGTAGTTACATTTGGAAATTTAGTTCTAGGACATTTGGTTTGAGCGCAGTCTTCAAACTTAATTAAAAAAAGTCATTTAAGCCTTTTCACAGTGAGATCTATGCGATATGGCCGAGAAATGTAATTTTGATGTTAACTCCCAAACCGCTGCGCAGAAGTCAACCAAACTTCACCCAATAGTGTATTGTATCACAATTTAGTAGTTACATGTGGAAATTTGGTTCTAGGACATTTGGTTTGAGCGCAATCTTCAAAATTAATTAAAAAAAAGTCATTTAAGCCTTTTCACAGTGAGATCTATGCGATATGGCCGAGAAATGTAATTTTGATGTTAACTCCCAAACCGCTGCGCAGAAGTCAACCAAACTTCACCCAATAGTGTATTGTATCACAATTTAGTAGTTACATGTGGAAATTTGGTTCTAGGACATTTGATTTGAGCGCAATTCTCAAACTTAGGTCAAAAAAGCCATTTAAGCCTTTTCACAGTGAGATCTATGCGATATGGCCGAGAAATGTAATTTTGATGTTAACTCCCAAACCGCTGCGCAGAAGTCAACCAAACTTCACCCAATAGTGTATTTTATCACAATCTAGTAGTTACATTTGGAAATTTAGTTTTAGGACATTTGGTTTGAGCGCAGTCTTCAAACTTAATTAAAAAAAGTCATTTAAGCCTTTTCACAGTGAGATCTATGCGATATGGCCGAGAAATGTAATTTTGATGTTAACTCCCAAACCGCTGCGCAGAAGTCAACCAAACTTCACCCAATAGTGTATTGTATCACAATCTAGTAGTTACATGTGGAAATTTGGTTCTAGGACATTTGATTTGAGTGCAATCCTCAAACTTAGGTCAAAAAAGCCATTTAAGCCTTTTCACAGTGAGATCTATGCGATATGGCCGAGAAATGTAATTTTGATGTTAACTCCCAAACCGCTGCACAGAAGTAAACCAAACTTCACCCAATAGTGTATTGTATCACAATCTAGTAGTTACATGTGGAAATTTGGTTCTAGGACATTTGATTTGAGCGCAATCCTCAAACTTAGGTCAAAAAAGCCATTTAAGCCTTTTCACAGTGAGATCTATGCGATATGGCCGAGAAATGTAATTTTGATGTTAACTCCCAAACCGCTGCGCAGAAGTCAACCAAACTTCACCCAATAGTGTATTTTATCACAATCTAGTAGTTACATGTGGAAATTTGGTTCTAGGACATTTGGTTTGAGCGCAATCCTCAAACTTAGGTCAAAAAAGCCATTTAAGCCTTTTCACAGTGAGATCTATGCGATATGGCCGAGAAATGTAATTTTGATGTTCACTCCCAAACCGCTGCGCAGAAGTTAACCAAACCTCACCCAATAGTGTATTTTATCATAATCTAGTAGTTACATTTGGAAATTTAGTTCTAGGACATTTGGTTTGAGAGCAATCATCAAACTTAGGTCAAAAAAGCCATTTAAGCTTTTTCACAGTGAGATCTATGCGATATGGCCGAGAAATGTAATTTTGATGTTAACTCCCAAACCGCTGCGCAGAAGTAAACCAAACTTCACCCAATAGTGTATTTTATCATAATCTAGTAGTTACATTTGGAAATTTAGTTCTAGGACATTTGGTTTGAGCGCAGTCTTCAAACTTAATTAAAAAAAGTCATTTAAGCCTTTTCACAGTGAGATCTATGCGATATGGCCGAGAAATGTAATTTTGATGTTAACTCCCAAACCGCTGCGCAGAAGTCAACCAAACTTCACCCAATAGTGTATTTTATCACAATCTAGTAGTTACATTTGGAAATTTAGTTCTAGGACATTTGATTTGAGCGCAATCCTCAAACTTAGGTCAAAAAAGTCATTTAAGCCTTTTCACAGTGAGATCTATGCGATATGGCCGAGAAATGTAATTTTGATGTTAACTCCCAAACCGCTGCGCAGAAGTCAACCAAACGTCACCCAATAGTGTATTTTATCACAATCTAGTAGTTACATTTGGAAATTTAGTTCTAGGACATTTGATTTGAGCGCAGTCCTCAAACTTAGGTCAAAAAAGCCATTTAAGCCTTTTCACAGTGAGATCTATGCGATATGGCCGAGAAATGTAATTTTGATGTTAACTCCCAAACCGCTGCGCAGAAGTAAACCAAACTTCACCCAATAGTGTATTTTATCATAATCTAGTAGTTACATTTGGAAATTTAGTTCTAGGACATTTGGTTTGAGCGCAGTCTTCAAACTTAATTAAAAAAAGTCATTTAAGCCTTTTCACAGTGAGATCTATGCGATATGGCCGAGAAATGTAATTTTGATGTTAACTCCCAAACCGCTGCGCAGAAGTAAACCAAACTTCACCCAATAGTGTATTTTATCATAATCTAGTAGTTACATTTGGAAATTTAGTTCTAGGACATTTGGTTTGAGCGCAATCTTCAAACTTAATTAAAAAAAGTCATTTAAGCCTTTTCACAGTGAGATCTATGCGATATGGCCGAGAAATGTAATTTTGATGTTAACTCCCAAACCGCTGCGCAGAAGTCAACCAAACTTCACCCAATAGTGTATTTTTTCATAATCTAGTAGTTACATTTGGAAATTTAGTTCTAGGACATTTGATTTGAGCGCAATTCTCAAACTTAGGTCAAAAAAGCCATTTAAGCCTTTTCACAGTGAGATCTATGCGATATGGCCGAGAAATGTAATTTTGATGTTAACTCCCAAACCGCTGCGCAGAAGTCAACCAAACTTCACCCAATAGTGTATTTTATCACAATCTAGTAGTTACATTTGGAAATTTAGTTTTAGGACATTTGGTTTGAGCGCAGTCTTCAAACTTAATTAAAAAAAGTCATTTAAGCCTTTTCACAGTGAGATCTATGCGATATGGCCGAGAAATGTAATTTTGATGTTAACTCCCAAACCGCTGCGCAGAAGTCAACCAAACTTCACCCAATAGTGTATTGTATCACAATCTAGTAGTTACATGTGGAAATTTGGTTCTAGGACATTTGATTTGAGCGCAATCCTCAAACTTAGGTCAAAAAAGCCATTTAAGCCTTTTCACAGTGAGATCTATGCGATATGGCCGAGAAATGTAATTTTGATGTTAACTCCCAAACCGCTGCGCAGAAGTAAACCAAACTTCACCCAATAGTGTATTGTATCACAATCTAGTAGTTACATGTGGAAATTTGGTTCTAGGACATTTGATTTGAGCGCAATCCTCAAACTTAGGTCAAAAAAGCCATTTAAGCCTTTTCACAGTGAGATCTATGCGATATGGCCGAGAAATGTAATTTTGATGTTAACTCCCAAACCGCTGCGCAGAAGTCAACCAAACTTCACCCAATAGTGTATTTTATCACAATCTAGTAGTTACATTTGGAAATTTAGTTTTAGGACATTTGGTTTGAGCGCAATCTTCAAACTTAATTAAAAAAAGTCATTTAAGCCTTTTCACAGTGAGATCTATGTGATATGGCCGAGAAATGTAATTTTGATGTTCACTCCCAAACCGCTGCGCAGAAGTCAACCAAACTTCACCCATTAGTGTATTATATCACAATCTAGTAGTTACATGTGGAAATTTGGTTCTAGGACATTTGATTTGAGCGCAATCCTCAAACTTAGGTCAAAAAAGCCATTTAAGCCTTTTCACAGTGAGATCTATGCGATATGGCCGAGAAATGTAATTTTGATGTTAACTCCCAAACCGCTGCGCAGAAGTAAACCAAACTTCACCCAATAGTGTATTGTATCACAATCTAGTAGTTACATGTGGAAATTTGGTTCTAGGACATTTGATTTGAGCGCAATCCTCAAACTTAGGTCAAAAAAGCCATTTAAGCCTTTTCACAGTGAGATCTATGCGATATGGCCGAGAAATGTAATTTTGATGTTCACTCCCAAACCGCTGCGCAGAAGTCAACCAAACTTCACCCATTAGTGTATTGTATCACAATCTAGTAGTTACATTTGGAAATTTGGTTCTAGGACATTTGATTTGAGCGCAATCATCAAACTTAGGTCAAAAAAGCCATTTAAGCCTTTTCACAGTGAGATCTATGCGATATGGCCGAGAAATGTAATTTTGATGTTAACTCCCAAACCGCTGCGCAGAAGTTAACCAAACTTCACCCAATAGTGTATTTTATCATAATCTAGTAGTTACATTTGGAAATTTAGTTCTAGGACATTTGGTTTGAGAGCAATCATCAAACTTAGGTCAAAAAAGCCATTTAAGCCTTTTCACAGTGAGATCTATGCGATATGGCCGAGAAATGTAATTTTGATGTTAACTCCCAAACCGCTGCGCAGAAGTTAACCAAACTTCACCCAATAGTGTATTTTATCATAATCTAGTAGTTACATTTGGAAATTTAGTTCTAGGACATTTGGTTTGAGCGCAATCTTCAAACTTAATTAAAAAAAGTCATTTAAGCCTTTTCACAGTGAGATCTATGCGATATGGCCGAGAAATGTAATTTTGATGTTAACTCCCAAACCGCTGCGCAGAAGTCAACCAAACTTCACCCAATAGTGTATTTTATCACAATCTAGTAATTACATTTGGAAATTTAGTTTTAGGACATTTGGTTTGAGCGCAATCTTCAAACTTAATTAAAAAAAAGTCATTTAAGCCTTTTCACAGTGAGATCTATGCGATATGGCCGAGAAATGTAATTTTGATGTTAACTCCCAAACCGCTGCGCAGAAGTCAACCAAACTTCACCCAATAGTGTATTGTATCACAATTTAGTAGTTACATGTGGAAATTTGGTTCTAGGACATTTGATTTGAGCGCAATTCTCAAACTTAGGTCAAAAAAGCCATTTAAGCCTTTTCACAGTGAGATCTATGCGATATGGCCGAGAAATGTAATTTTGATGTTAACTCCCAAACCGCTGCGCAGAAGTCAACCAAACTTCACCCAATAGTGTATTTTATCACAATCTAGTAGTTACATTTGGAAATTTAGTTTTAGGACATTTGGTTTGAGCGCAGTCTTCAAACTTAATTAAAAAAAGTCATTTAAGCCTTTTCACAGTGAGATCTATGCGATATGGCCGAGAAATGTAATTTTGATGTTAACTCCCAAACCGCTGCGCAGAAGTCAACCAAACTTCACCCAATAGTGTATTGTATCACAATCTAGTAGTTACATGTGGAAATTTGGTTCTAGGACATTTGATTTGAGCGCAATCCTCAAACTTAGGTCAAAAAAGCCATTTAAGCCTTTTCACAGTGAGATCTATGCGATATGGCCGAGAAATGTAATTTTGATGTTAACTCCCAAACCGCTGCGCAGAAGTCAACCAAACTTCACCCAATAGTGTATTTAATCACAATCTAGTAGATACATTTGGAAATTTAGTTATAGGACATTTGATTTGAGCGCAATCCTCAAACTTAGGTCAAAAAAGCCATTTAAGCCTTTTCACAGTGAGATCTATGCGATATGGCCGAGAAATGTAATTTTGATGTTAACTCCCAAACCGCTGCGCAGAAGTAAACCAAACTTCACCCAATAGTGTATTTTATCATAATCTAGTAGTTACATTTGGAAATTTAGTTCTAGGACATTTGGTTTGAGCGCAGTCTTCAAACTTAATTAAAAAAAGTCATTTAAGCCTTTTCACAGTGAGATCTATGCGATATGGCCGAGAAATGTAATTTTGATGTTAACTCCCAAACCGCTGCGCAGAAGTAAACCAAACTTCACCCAATAGTGTATTTTATCATAATCTAGTAGTTACATTTGGAAATTTAGTTCTAGGACATTTGATTTGAGCGCAATCCTCAAACTTAGGTCAAAAAAGCCATTTAAGCCTTTTCACAGTGAGATCTATGCGATATGGCCGAGAAATGTAATTTTGATGTTAACTCCCAAACCGCTGCGCAGAAGTAAACCAAACTTCACCCAATAGTGTATTGTATCACAATCTAGTAGTTACATGTGGAAATTTGGTTCTAGGACATTTGATTTGAGCGCAGTCCTCAAACTTAGGTCAAAAAAGCCATTTAAGCCTTTTCACAGTGAGATCTATGCGATATGGCCGAGAAATGTAATTTTGATGTTAACTCCCAAACCGCTGCGCAGAAGTCAACCAAACTTCACCCAATAGTGTATTTTATCACAATCTAGTAGTTACATTTGGAAATTTAGTTTTAGGACATTTGGTTTGAGCGCAATCTTCAAACTTAATTAAAAAAAAGTCATTTAAGCCTTTTCACAGTGAGATCTATGCGATATGGCCGAGAAATGTAATTTTGATGTTCACTCCCAAACCGCTGCGCAGAAGTCAACCAAACTTCACCCATTAGTGTATTGTATCACAATCTAGTAGTTACATGTGGAAATTTGGTTCTAGGACATTTGATTTGAGCGCAATCCTCAAACTTAGGTCAAAAAAGCCATTTAAGCCTTTTCACAGTGAGATCTATGCGATATGGCCGAGAAATGTAATTTTGATGTTAACTCCCAAACCGCTGCGCAGAAGTAAACCAAACTTCACCCAATAGTGTATTTTATCACAATCTAGTAGTTACATTTGGAAATTTAGTTTTAGGACATTTGGTTTGAGCGCAGTCTTCAAACTTAATTAAAAAAAGTCATTTAAGCCTTTTCACAGTGAGATCTATGCGATATGGCCGAGAAATGTAATTTTGATGTTAACTCCCAAACCGCTGCGCAGAAGTCAACCAAACTTCACCCAATAGTGTATTGTATCACAATCTAGTAGTTACATGTGGAAATTTGGTTCTAGGACATTTGATTTGAGCGCAATCCTCAAACTTAGGTCAAAAAAGCCATTTAAGCCTTTTCACAGTGAGATCTATGCGATATGGCCGAGAAATGTAATTTTGATGTTCACTCCCAAACCGCTGCGCAGAAGTCAACTAAACTTCACCCAATAGTGTATTGTATCACAATTTAGTAGTTACATGTGGAAATTTGGTTCTAGGACATTTGATTTGAGCGCAATCTTCAAACTTAATTAAAAAAAGTCATTTAAGCCTTTTCACATTGAGATCAATGCAATATGGCCGAGAAATGTAATTTTGATGTTAACTCCCAAACCGCTGCGCAGAAGTCAACTAAACTTCACCCAATAGTGTATTGTATTACAATTTAATAGTTACATGTGGAAATTTGGTTCTAGGACATTTGATTTGAGCGCAATCATCAAACTTAGGTCAAAAAAGCCATTTAAGCCTTTTCACAGTGAGATCTATGCGATATGGCCGAGAAATGTAATTTTGATGTTCACTCCCAAACCGCTGCGCAGAAGTCAACCAAACTTCACCCATTAGTGTATTGTATCACAATCTAGTAGTTACATTTGGAAATTTGGTTCTAGGACATTTGATTTGAGCGCAATCATCAAACTTAGGTCAAAAAAGCCATTTAAGCCTTTTCACAGTGAGATCTATGCGATATGGCCGAGAAATGTAATTTTGATGTTAACTCCCAAACCGCTGCGCAGAAGTTAACCAAACTTCACCCAATAGTGTATTTTATCATAATCTAGTAGTTACATTTGGAAATTTAGTTCTAGGACATTTGGTTTGAGAGCAATCATCAAACTTAGGTCAAAAAAGCCATTTAAGCTTTTTCACAGTGAGATCTATGCGATATGGCCGAGAAATGTAATTTTGATGTTAACTCCCAAACCGCTGCGCAGAAGTAAACCAAACTTCACCCAATAGTGTATTTTATCATAATCTAGTAGTTACATTTGGAAATTTAGTTCTAGGACATTTGGTTTGAGCGCAGTCTTCAAACTTAATTAAAAAAAGGCATTTAAGCCTTTTCACAGTGAGATCTATGCGATATGGCCGAGAAATGTAATTTTGATGTTAACTCCCAAACCGCTGCGCAGAAGTCAACCAAACTTCACCCAATAGTGTATTTTATCACAATCTAGTAGTTACATTTGGAAATTTAGTTCTAGGACATTTGATTTGAGCGCAATCCTCAAACTTAGGTCAAAAAAGTCATTTAAGCCTTTTCACAGTGAGATCTATGCGATATGGCCGAGAAATGTAATTTTGATGTTAACTCCCAAACCGCTGCGCAGAAGTCAACCAAACTTCACCCAATAGTGTATTTTATCACAATCTAGTAGTTACATTTGGAAATTTAGTTCTAGGACATTTGATTTGAGCGCAATCCTCAAACTTAGGTCAAAAAAGCCATTTAAGCCTTTTCACAGTGAGATCTATGCGATATGGCCGAGAAATGTAATTTTGATGTTAACTCCCAAACCGCTGCGCAGAAGTAAACCAAACTTCACCCAATAGTGTATTTTATCATAATCTAGTAGTTACATTTGGAAATTTAGTTCTAGGACATTTGGTTTGAGAGCAATCATCAAACTTAGGTCAAAAAAGCCATTTAAGCTTTTTCACAGTGAGATCTATGCGATATGGCCGAGAAATGTAATTTTGATGTTAACTCCCAAACCGCTGCGCAGAAGTAAACCAAACTTCACCCAATAGTGTATTTTATCATAATCTAGTAGTTACATTTGGAAATTTAGTTCTAGGACATTTGGTTTGAGCGCAATCTTCAAACTTAATTAAAAAAAGTCATTTAAGCCTTTTCACAGTGAGATCTATGCGATATGGCCGAGAAATGTAATTTTGATGTTAACTCCCAAACCGCTGCGCAGAAGTAAACCAAACTTCACCCAATAGTGTATTTTATCATAATCTAGTAGTTACATTTGGAAATTTAGTTCTAGGACATTTGGTTTGAGCGCAGTCTTCAAACTTAATTAAAAAAAGTCATTTAAGCCTTTTCACAGTGAGATCTATGCGATATGGCCGAGAAATGTAATTTTGATGTTAACTCCCAAACCGCTGCGCAGAAGTAAACCAAACTTCACCCAATAGTGTATTTTATCATAATCTAGTAGTTACATTTGGAAATTTAGTTCTAGGACATTTGATTTGAGCGCAATCCTCAAACTTAGGTCAAAAAAGCCATTTAAGCCTTTTCACAGTGAGATCTATGCGATATGGCCGAGAAATGTAATTTTGATGTTAACTCCCAAACCGCTGCGCAGAAGTAAACCAAACTTCACCCAATAGTGTATTGTATCACAATCTAGTAGTTACATGTGGAAATTTGGTTCTAGGACATTTGATTTGAGCGCAGTCCTCAAACTTAGGTCAAAAAAGCCATTTAAGCCTTTTCACAGTGAGATCTATGCGATATGGCCGAGAAATGTAATTTTGATGTTAACTCCCAAACCGCTGCGCAGAAGTCAACCAAACTTCACCCAATAGTGTATTTTATCACAATCTAGTAGTTACATTTGGAAATTTAGTTTTAGGACATTTGGTTTGAGCGCAATCTTCAAACTTAATTAAAAAAAAGTCATTTAAGCCTTTTCACAGTGAGATCTATGCGATATGGCCGAGAAATGTAATTTTGATGTTCACTCCCAAACCGCTGCGCAGAAGTCAACCAAACTTCACCCATTAGTGTATTGTATCACAATCTAGTAGTTACATGTGGAAATTTGGTTCTAGGACATTTGATTTGAGCGCAATCCTCAAACTTAGGTCAAAAAAGCCATTTAAGCCTTTTCACAGTGAGATCTATGCGATATGGCCGAGAAATGTAATTTTGATGTTCACTCCCAAACCGCTGCGCAGAAGTCAACTAAACTTCACCCAATAGTGTATTGTATCACAATTTAGTAGTTACATGTGGAAATTTGGTTCTAGGACATTTGATTTGAGCGCAATCTTCAAACTTAATTAAAAAAAGTCATTTAAGCCTTTTCACATTGAGATCAATGCAATATGGCCGAGAAATGTAATTTTGATGTTAACTCCCAAACCGCTGCGCAGAAGTCAACTAAACTTCACCCAATAGTGTATTGTATTACAATTTAATAGTTACATGTGGAAATTTGGTTCTAGGACATTTGATTTGAGCGCAATCATCAAACTTAGGTCAAAAAAGCCATTTAAGCCTTTTCACAGTGAGATCTATGCGATATGGCCGAGAAATGTAATTTTGATGTTCACTCCCAAACCGCTGCGCAGAAGTCAACCAAACTTCACCCATTAGTGTATTGTATCACAATCTAGTAGTTACATTTGGAAATTTGGTTCTAGGACATTTGATTTGAGCGCAATCATCAAACTTAGGTCAAAAAAGCCATTTAAGCCTTTTCACAGTGAGATCTATGCGATATGGCCGAGAAATGTAATTTTGATGTTAACTCCCAAACCGCTGCGCAGAAGTTAACCAAACTTCACCCAATAGTGTATTTTATCATAATCTAGTAGTTACATTTGGAAATTTAGTTCTAGGACATTTGGTTTGAGAGCAATCATCAAACTTAGGTCAAAAAAGCCATTTAAGCTTTTTCACAGTGAGATCTATGCGATATGGCCGAGAAATGTAATTTTGATGTTAACTCCCAAACCGCTGCGCAGAAGTAAACCAAACTTCACCCAATAGTGTATTTTATCATAATCTAGTAGTTACATTTGGAAATTTAGTTCTAGGACATTTGGTTTGAGCGCAGTCTTCAAACTTAATTAAAAAAAGGCATTTAAGCCTTTTCACAGTGAGATCTATGCGATATGGCCGAGAAATGTAATTTTGATGTTAACTCCCAAACCGCTGCGCAGAAGTCAACCAAACTTCACCCAATAGTGTATTTTATCACAATCTAGTAGTTACATTTGGAAATTTAGTTCTAGGACATTTGATTTGAGCGCAATCCTCAAACTTAGGTCAAAAAAGTCATTTAAGCCTTTTCACAGTGAGATCTATGCGATATGGCCGAGAAATGTAATTTTGATGTTAACTCCCAAACCGCTGCGCAGAAGTCAACCAAACTTCACCCAATAGTGTATTTTATCACAATCTAGTAGTTACATTTGGAAATTTAGTTCTAGGACATTTGATTTGAGCGCAATCCTCAAACTTAGGTCAAAAAAGTCATTTAAGCCTTTTCACAGTGAGATCTATGCGATATGGCCGAGAAATGTAATTTTGATGTTAACTCCCAAACCGCTGCGCAGAAGTCAACCAAACTTCACCCAATAGTGTATTTTATCACAATCTAGTAGTTACATTTGGAAATTTAGTTCTAGGACATTTGATTTGAGCGCAGTCCTCAAACTTAGGTCAAAAAAGCCATTTAAGCCTTTTCACAGTGAGATCTATGCGATATGGCCGAGAAATGTAATTTTGATGTTAACTCCCAAACCGCTAAGCAGAAGTAAACCAAACTTCACCCAATAGTGTATTTTATCATAATCTAGTAGTTACATTTGGAAATTTAGTTCTAGGACATTTGGTTTGAGCGCAGTCTTCAAACTTAATTAAAAAAAGTCATTTAAGCCTTTTCACAGTGAGATCTATGCGATATGGCCGAGAAATGTAATTTTGATGTTAACTCCCAAACCGCTGCGCAGAAGTAAACCAAACTTCACCCAATAGTGTATTTTATCATAATCTAGTAGTTACATTTGGAAATTTAGTTCTAGGACATTTGGTTTGAGCGCAATCTTCAAACTTAATTAAAAAAAGTCATTTAAGCCTTTTCACAGTGAGATCTATGCGATATGGCCGAGAAATGTAATTTTGATGTTAACTCCCAAACCGCTGCGCAGAAGTCAACCAAACTTCACCCAATAGTGTATTTTTTCATAATCTAGTAGTTACATTTGGAAATTTAGTTCTAGGACATTTGGTTTGAGCGCAATCTTCAAACTTAATTTAAAAAAGTCATTTAAGCCTTTTCACAGTGAGATCTATGCGATATGGCCGAGAAATGTAATTTTGATGTTAACTCCCAAACCGCTGCGCAGAAGTCAACCAAACTTCACCCAATAGTGTATTTTATCACAATCTAGTAATTACATTTGGAAATTTAGTTTTAGGACATTTGGTTTGAGCGCAATCTTCAAACTTAATTAAAAAAAAGTCATTTAAGCCTTTTCACAGTGAGATCTATGCGATATGGCCGAGAAATGTAATTTTGATGTTAACTCCCAAACCGCTGCGCAGAAGTCAACCAAACTTCACCCAATAGTGTATTGTATCACAATTTAGTAGTTACATGTGGAAATTTGGTTCTAGGACATTTGATTTGAGCGCAATTCTCAAACTTAGGTCAAAAAAGCCATTTAAGCCTTTTCACAGTGAGATATATGCGATATGGCCGAGAAATGTAATTTTGATGTTAACTCCCAAACCGCTGCGCAGAAGTCAACCAAACTTCACCCAATAGTGTATTTTATCACAATCTAGTAGTTACATTTGGAAATTTAGTTTTAGGACATTTGGTTTGAGCGCAGTCTTCAAACTTAATTAAAAAAAGTCATTTAAGCCTTTTCACAGTGAGATCTATGCGATATGGCCGAGAAATGTAATTTTGATGTTAACTCCCAAACCGCTGCGCAGAAGTCAACCAAACTTCACCCAATAGTGTATTGTATCACAATCTAGTAGTTACATGTGGAAATTTGGTTCTAGGACATTTGATTTGAGCGCAATCCTCAAACTTAGGTCAAAAAAGCCATTTAAGCCTTTTCACAGTGAGATCTATGCGATATGGCCGAGAAATGTAATTTTGATGTTAACTCCCAAACCGCTGCGCAGAAGTAAACCAAACTTCACCCAATAGTGTATTGTATCACAATCTAGTAGTTACATGTGGAAATTTGGTTCTAGGACATTTGATTTGAGCGCAATCCTCAAACTTAGGTCAAAAAAGCCATTTAAGCCTTTTCACAGTGAGATCTATGCGATATGGCCGAGAAATGTAATTTTGATGTTAACTCCCAAACCGCTGCGCAGAAGTCAACCAAACTTCACCCAATAGTGTATTTTATCACAATCTAGTAGTTACATTTGGAAATTTAGTTTTAGGACATTTGGTTTGAGCGCAATCTTCAAACTTAATTAAAAAAAGTCATTTAAGCCTTTTCACAGTGAGATCTATGCGATATGGCCGAGAAATGTAATTTTGATGTTCACTCCCAAACCGCTGCGCAGAAGTCAACCAAACTTCACCCATTAGTGTATTATATCACAATCTAGTAGTTACATGTGGAAATTTGGTTCTAGGACATTTGATTTGAGCGCAATCCTCAAACTTAGGTCAAAAAAGCCATTTAAGCCTTTTCACAGTGAGATCTATGCGATATGGCCGAGAAATGTAATTTTGATGTTAACTCCCAAACCGCTGCGCAGAAGTAAACCAAACTTCACCCAATAGTGTATTGTATCACAATCTAGTAGTTACATGTGGAAATTTGGTTCTAGGACATTTGATTTGAGCGCAATCCTCAAACTTAGGTCAAAAAAGCCATTTAAGCCTTTTCACAGTGAGATCTATGCGATATGGCCGAGAAATGTAATTTTGATGTTAACTCCCAAACCGCTGCGCAGAAGTAAACCAAACTTCACCCAATAGTGTATTTTATCATAATCTAGTAGTTACATTTGGAAATTTAGTTCTAGGACATTTGGTTTGAGAGCAATCATCAAACTTAGGTCAAAAAAGCCATTTAAGCTTTTTCACAGTGAGATCTATGCGATATGGCCGAGAAATGTAATTTTGATGTTAACTCCCAAACCGCTGCGCAGAAGTAAACCAAACTTCACCCAATAGTGTATTTTATCATAATCTAGTAGTTACATTTGGAAATTTAGTTCTAGGACATTTGGTTTGAGCGCAATCTTCAAACTTAATTAAAAAAAGTCATTTAAGCCTTTTCACAGTGAGATCTATGCGATATGGCCGAGAAATGTAATTTTGATGTTAACTCCCAAACCGCTGCGCAGAAGTCAACCAAACTTCACCCAATAGTGTATTTTATCACAATCTAGTAGATACATTTGGAAATTTAGTTATAGGACATTTGATTTGAGCGCAATCCTCAAACTTAGGTCAAAAAAGCCATTTAAGCCTTTTCACAGTGAGATCTATGCGATATGGCCGAGAAATGTAATTTTGATGTTAACTCCCAAACCGCTGCGCAGAAGTAAACAAAACCACCCAATAGTGTATTTTATCATAATCTAGTAGTTACATTTGGAAATTTAGTTCTAGGACATTTGGTTTGAGCGCAGTCTTCAAACTTAATTAAAAAAAGTCATTTAAGCCTTTTCACAGTGAGATCTATGCGATATGGCCGAGAAATGTAATTTTGATGTTAACTCCCAAACCGCTGCGCAGAAGTCAACCAAACTTCACCCAATAGTGTATTGTATCACAATCTAGTAGTTACATGTGGAAATTTGGTTCTAGGACATTTGATTTGAGCGCAATCCTCAAACTTAGGTCAAAAAAGCCATTTAAGCCTTTTCACAGTGAGATCTATGCGATATGGCCGAGAAATGTAATTTTGATGTTAACTCCCAAACCGCTGCGCAGAAGTCAACCAAACTTCACCCAATAGTGTATTTTATCACAATCTAGTAGTTACATTTGGAAATTTAGTTTTAGGACATTTGGTTTGAGCGCAATCTTCAAACTTAATTAAAAAAAGTCATTTAAGCCTTTTCACAGTGAGATCTATGCGATATGGCCGAGAAATGTAATTTTGATGTTCACTCCCAAACCGCTGCGCAGAAGTCAACCAAACTTCACCCATTAGTGTATTATATCACAATCTAGTAGTTACATGTGGAAATTTGGTTCTAGGACATTTGATTTGAGCGCAATCCTCAAACTTAGGTCAAAAAAGCCATTTAAGCCTTTTCACAGTGAGATCTATGCGATATGGCCGAGAAATGTAATTTTGATGTTAACTCCCAAACCGCTGCGCAGAAGTAAACCAAACTTCACCCAATAGTGTATTGTATCACAATCTAGTAGTTACATGTGGAAATTTGGTTCTAGGACATTTGATTTGAGCGCAATCCTCAAACTTAGGTCAAAAAAGCCATTTAAGCCTTTTCACAGTGAGATCTATGCGATATGGCCGAGAAATGTAATTTTGATGTTAACTCCCAAACCGCTGCGCAGAAGTAAACCAAACTTCACCCAATAGTGTATTTTATCATAATCTAGTAGTTACATTTGGAAATTTAGTTCTAGGACATTTGGTTTGAGAGCAATCATCAAACTTAGGTCAAAAAAGCCATTTAAGCTTTTTCACAGTGAGATCTATGCGATATGGCCGAGAAATGTAATTTTGATGTTAACTCCCAAACCGCTGCGCAGAAGTAAACCAAACTTCACCCAATAGTGTATTTTATCATAATCTAGTAGTTACATTTGGAAATTTAGTTCTAGGACATTTGGTTTGAGCGCAATCTTCAAACTTAATTAAAAAAAGTCATTTAAGCCTTTTCACAGTGAGATCTATGCGATATGGCCGAGAAATGTAATTTTGATGTTAACTCCCAAACCGCTGCGCAGAAGTCAACCAAACTTCACCCAATAGTGTATTTTATCACAATCTAGTAGATACATTTGGAAATTTAGTTATAGGACATTTGATTTGAGCGCAATCCTCAAACTTAGGTCAAAAAAGCCATTTAAGCCTTTTCACAGTGAGATCTATGCGATATGGCCGAGAAATGTAATTTTGATGTTAACTCCCAAACCGCTGCGCAGTAGTAAACAAAACCACCCAATAGTGTATTTTATCATAATCTAGTAGTTACATTTGGAAATTTAGTTCTAGGACATTTGGTTTGAGCGCAGTCTTCAAACTTAATTAAAAAAAGTCATTTAAGCCTTTTCACAGTGAGATCTATGCGATATGGCCGAGAAATGTAATTTTGATGTTAACTCCCAAACCGCTGCGCAGAAGTCAACCAAACTTCACCCAATAGTGTATTTTATCACAATCTAGTAGTTACATTTGGAAATTTAGTTCTAGGACATTTGATTTGAGCGCAATCCTCAAAGTTAGGTCAAAAAAGTCATTTAAGCCTTTTCACAGTGAGATCTATGCGATATGGCCGAGAAATGTAATTTTGATGTTAACTCCCAAACCGCTGCGCAGAAGTCAACCAAACTTCACCCAATAGTGTATTTTATCACAATCTAGTAGTTACATGTGTAAATTTAGTTCTAGGACATTTGATTTGAGCGCAGTCCTCAAACTTAGGTCAAAAAAGCCATTTAAGCCTTTTCACAGTGAGATCTATGCGATATGGCCGAGAAATGTAATTTTGATGTTAACTCCCAAACCGCTGCGCAGAAGTAAACCAAACTTCACCCAATAGTGTATTTTATCATAATCTAGTAGTTACATTTGGAAATTTAGTTCTAGGACATTTGGTTTGAGCGCAGTCTTCAAACTTAATTAAAAAAAGTCATTTAAGCCTTTTCACAGTGAGATCTATGCGATATGGCCGAGAAATGTAATTTTGATGTTAACTCCCAAACCGCTGCGCAGAAGTAAACCAAACTTCACCCAATAGTGTATTTTATCATAATCTAGTAGTTACATTTGGAAATTTAGTTCTAGGACATTTGATTTGAGCGCAATCCTCAAACTTAGGTCAAAAAAGCCATTTAAGCCTTTTCACAGTGAGATCTATGCGATATGGCCGAGAAATGTAATTTTGATGTTAACTCCCAAACCGCTGCGCAGAAGTAAACCAAACTTCACCCAATAGTGTATTGTATCACAATCTAGTAGTTACATGTGGAAATTTGGTTCTAGGACATTTGATTTGAGCGCAGTCCTCAAACTTAGGTCAAAAAAGCCATTTAAGCCTTTTCACAGTGAGATCTATGCGATATGGCCGAGAAATGTAATTTTGATGTTAACTCCCAAACCGCTGCGCAGAAGTCAACCAAACTTCACCCAATAGTGTATTTTATCACAATCTAGTAGTTACATTTGGAAATTTAGTTTTAGGACATTTGGTTTGAGCGCAATCTTCAAACTTAATTAAAAAAAAGTCATTTAAGCCTTTTCACAGTGAGATCTATGCGATATGGCCGAGAAATGTAATTTTGATGTTCACTCCCAAACCGCTGCGCAGAAGTCAACCAAACTTCACCCATTAGTGTATTGTATCACAATCTAGTAGTTACATGTGGAAATTTGGTTCTAGGACATTTGATTTGAGCGCAATCCTCAAACTTAGGTCAAAAAAGCCATTTAAGCCTTTTCACAGTGAGATCTATGCGATATGGCCGAGAAATGTAATTTTGATGTTAACTCCCAAACCGCTGCGCAGAAGTCAACCAAACTTCACCCAATAGTGTATTGTATCACAATTTAGTAGTTACATGTGGAAATTTGGTTCTAGGACATTTGATTTGAGCGCAATTCTCAAACTTAGGTCAAAAAAGCCATTTAAGCCTTTTCACAGTGAGATCTATGCGATATGGCCGAGAAATGTAATTTTGATGTTAACTCCCAAACCGCTGCGCAGAAGTCAACCAAACTTCACCCAATAGTGTATTGTATCACAATCTAGTAGTTACATGTGGAAATTTGGTTCTAGGACATTTGATTTGAGCGCAGTCTTCAAACTTAATTAAAAAAAGTCATTTAAGCCTTTTCACAGTGAGATCTATGCGATATGGCCGAGAAATGTAATTTTGATGTTAACTCCCAAACCGCTGCGCAGAAGTCAACCAAACTTCACCCAATAGTGTATTTTATCATAATCTAGTAGTTACATTTGGAAATTTAGTTTTAGGACATTTGGTTTGAGCGCAATCTTCAAACTTAATTAAAAAAAGTCATTTAAGCCTTTTCACAGTGAGATCTATGCGATATGGCCGAGAAATGTAATTTTGATGTTAACTCCCAAACCGCTGCGCAGAAGTCAACCAAACTTCACCCAATAGTGTATTTTATCACAATCTAGTAGTTACATTTGGAAATTTAGTTTTAGGACATTTGGTTTGAGCGCAATCTTCAAACTTAATTAAAAAAAGTCATTTAAGCCTTTTCACAGTGAGATCTATGCGATATGGCCGAGAAATGTAATTTTGATGTTCACTCCCAAACCGCTGCGCAGAAGTCAACCAAACTTCACCCATTAGTGTATTATATCACAATCTAGTAGTTACATGTGGAAATTTGGTTCTAGGACATTTGATTTGAGCGCAATCCTCAAACTTAGGTCAAAAAAGCCATTTAAGCCTTTTCACAGTGAGATCTATGCGATATGGCCGAGAAATGTAATTTTGATGTTAACTCCCAAACCGCTGCGCAGAAGTAAACCAAACTTCACCCAATAGTGTATTGTATCACAATCTAGTAGTTACATGTGGAAATTTGGTTCTAGGACATTTGATTTGAGCGCAATCCTCAAACTTAGGTCAAAAAAGCCATTTAAGCCTTTTCACAGTGAGATCTATGCGATATGGCCGAGAAATGTAATTTTGATGTTAACTCCCAAACCGCTGCGCAGAAGTAAACCAAACTTCACCCAATAGTGTATTTTATCATAATCTAGTAGTTACATTTGGAAATTTAGTTCTAGGACATTTGGTTTGAGAGCAATCATCAAACTTAGGTCAAAAAAGCCATTTAAGCTTTTTCACAGTGAGATCTATGCGATATGGCCGAGAAATGTAATTTTGATGTTAACTCCCAAACCGCTGCGCAGAAGTAAACCAAACTTCACCCAATAGTGTATTTTATCATAATCTAGTAGTTACATTTGGAAATTTAGTTCTAGGACATTTGGTTTGAGCGCAATCTTCAAACTTAATTAAAAAAAGTCATTTAAGCCTTTTCACAGTGAGATCTATGCGATATGGCCGAGAAATGTAATTTTGATGTTAACTCCCAAACCGCTGCGCAGAAGTCAACCAAACTTCACCCAATAGTGTATTTTATCACAATCTAGTAGATACATTTGGAAATTTAGTTATAGGACATTTGATTTGAGCGCAATCCTCAAACTTAGGTCAAAAAAGCCATTTAAGCCTTTTCACAGTGAGATCTATGCGATATGGCCGAGAAATGTAATTTTGATGTTAACTCCCAAACCGCTGCGCAGTAGTAAACAAAACCACCCAATAGTGTATTTTATCATAATCTAGTAGTTACATTTGGAAATTTAGTTCTAGGACATTTGGTTTGAGCGCAGTCTTCAAACTTAATTAAAAAAAGTCATTTAAGCCTTTTCACAGTGAGATCTATGCGATATGGCCGAGAAATGTAATTTTGATGTTAACTCCCAAACCGCTGCGCAGAAGTCAACCAAACTTCACCCAATAGTGTATTTTATCACAATCTAGTAGTTACATTTGGAAATTTAGTTCTAGGACATTTGATTTGAGCGCAATCCTCAAAGTTAGGTCAAAAAAGTCATTTAAGCCTTTTCACAGTGAGATCTATGCGATATGGCCGAGAAATGTAATTTTGATGTTAACTCCCAAACCGCTGCGCAGAAGTCAACCAAACTTCACCCAATAGTGTATTTTATCACAATCTAGTAGTTACATGTGGAAATTTGGTTCTAGGACATTTGATTTGAGCGCAGTCTTCAAACTTAATTAAAAAAAGTCATTTAAGCCTTTTCACAGTGAGATCTATGCGATATGGCCGAGAAATGTAATTTTGATGTTAACTCCCAAACCGCTGCGCAGAAGTCAACCAAACTTCACCCAATAGTGTATTTTATCATAATCTAGTAGTTACATTTGGAAATTTAGTTTTAGGACATTTGGTTTGAGCGCAATCTTCAAACTTAATTAAAAAAAGTCATTTAAGCCTTTTCACAGTGAGATCTATGCGATATGGCCGAGAAATGTAATTTTGATGTTAACTCCCAAACCGCTGCGCAGAAGTCAACCAAACTTCACCCAATAGTGTATTTTATCACAATCTAGTAGTTACATTTGGAAATTTAGTTTTAGGACATTTGGTTTGAGCGCAATCTTCAAACTTAATTAAAAAAAGTCATTTAAGCCTTTTCACAGTGAGATCTATGCGATATGGCCGAGAAATGTAATTTTGATGTTCACTCCCAAACCGCTGCGCAGAAGTCAACCAAACTTCACCCATTAGTGTATTATATCACAATCTAGTAGTTACATGTGGAAATTTGGTTCTAGGACATTTGATTTGAGCGCAATCCTCAAACTTAGGTCAAAAAAGCCATTTAAGCCTTTTCACAGTGAGATCTATGCGATATGGCCGAGAAATGTAATTTTGATGTTAACTCCCAAACCGCTGCGCAGAAGTAAACCAAACTTCACCCAATAGTGTATTGTATCACAATCTAGTAGTTACATGTGGAAATTTGGTTCTAGGACATTTGATTTGAGCGCAATCCTCAAACTTAGGTCAAAAAAGCCATTTAAGCCTTTTCACAGTGAGATCTATGCGATATGGCCGAGAAATGTAATTTTGATGTTAACTCCCAAACCGCTGCGCAGAAGTAAACCAAACTTCACCCAATAGTGTATTTTATCATAATCTAGTAGTTACATTTGGAAATTTAGTTCTAGGACATTTGGTTTGAGAGCAATCATCAAACTTAGGTCAAAAAAGCCATTTAAGCTTTTTCACAGTGAGATCTATGCGATATGGCCGAGAAATGTAATTTTGATGTTAACTCCCAAACCGCTGCGCAGAAGTAAACCAAACTTCACCCAATAGTGTATTTTATCATAATCTAGTAGTTACATTTGGAAATTTAGTTCTAGGACATTTGGTTTGAGCGCAATCTTCAAACTTAATTAAAAAAAGTCATTTAAGCCTTTTCACAGTGAGATCTATGCGATATGGCCGAGAAATGTAATTTTGATGTTAACTCCCAAACCGCTGCGCAGAAGTCAACCAAACTTCACCCAATAGTGTATTTTATCACAATCTAGTAGATACATTTGGAAATTTAGTTATAGGACATTTGATTTGAGCGCAATCCTCAAACTTAGGTCAAAAAAGCCATTTAAGCCTTTTCACAGTGAGATCTATGCGATATGGCCGAGAAATGTAATTTTGATGTTAACTCCCAAACCGCTGCGCAGTAGTAAACAAAACCACCCAATAGTGTATTTTATCATAATCTAGTAGTTACATTTGGAAATTTAGTTCTAGGACATTTGGTTTGAGCGCAGTCTTCAAACTTAATTAAAAAAAGTCATTTAAGCCTTTTCACAGTGAGATCTATGCGATATGGCCGAGAAATGTAATTTTGATGTTAACTCCCAAACCGCTGCGCAGAAGTCAACCAAACTTCACCCAATAGTGTATTTTAT
The DNA here is from genome assembly GCF_030265065.1 of Corythoichthys intestinalis. Taxonomy (NCBI): domain Eukaryota; kingdom Metazoa; phylum Chordata; class Actinopteri; order Syngnathiformes; family Syngnathidae; genus Corythoichthys; species Corythoichthys intestinalis. The sequence goes on from NC_080407.1 coordinate 32,705,755, forward strand.
CACAATCTAGTAGTTACATTTGGAAATTTAGTTCTAGGACATTTGATTTGAGCGCAATCCTCAAAGTTAGGTCAAAAAAGTCATTTAAGCCTTTTCACAGTGAGATCTATGCGATATGGCCGAGAAATGTAATTTTGATGTTAACTCCCAAACCGCTGCGCAGAAGTCAACCAAACTTCACCCAATAGTGTATTTTATCACAATCTAGTAGTTACATGTGTAAATTTAGTTCTAGGACATTTGATTTGAGCGCAGTCCTCAAACTTAGGTCAAAAAAGCCATTTAAGCCTTTTCACAGTGAGATCTATGCGATATGGCCGAGAAATGTAATTTTGATGTTAACTCCCAAACCGCTGCGCAGAAGTAAACCAAACTTCACCCAATAGTGTATTTTATCATAATCTAGTAGTTACATTTGGAAATTTAGTTCTAGGACATTTGGTTTGAGCGCAGTCTTCAAACTTAATTAAAAAAAGTCATTTAAGCCTTTTCACAGTGAGATCTATGCGATATGGCCGAGAAATGTAATTTTGATGTTAACTCCCAAACCGCTGCGCAGAAGTAAACCAAACTTCACCCAATAGTGTATTTTATCATAATCTAGTAGTTACATTTGGAAATTTAGTTCTAGGACATTTGATTTGAGCGCAATCCTCAAACTTAGGTCAAAAAAGCCATTTAAGCCTTTTCACAGTGAGATCTATGCGATATGGCCGAGAAATGTAATTTTGATGTTAACTCCCAAACCGCTGCGCAGAAGTAAACCAAACTTCACCCAATAGTGTATTGTATCACAATCTAGTAGTTACATGTGGAAATTTGGTTCTAGGACATTTGATTTGAGCGCAGTCCTCAAACTTAGGTCAAAAAAGCCATTTAAGCCTTTTCACAGTGAGATCTATGCGATATGGCCGAGAAATGTAATTTTGATGTTAACTCCCAAACCGCTGCGCAGAAGTCAACCAAACTTCACCCAATAGTGTATTTTATCACAATCTAGTAGTTACATTTGGAAATTTAGTTTTAGGACATTTGGTTTGAGCGCAATCTTCAAACTTAATTAAAAAAAAGTCATTTAAGCCTTTTCACAGTGAGATCTATGCGATATGGCCGAGAAATGTAATTTTGATGTTCACTCCCAAACCGCTGCGCAGAAGTCAACCAAACTTCACCCATTAGTGTATTGTATCACAATCTAGTAGTTACATGTGGAAATTTGGTTCTAGGACATTTGATTTGAGCGCAATCCTCAAACTTAGGTCAAAAAAGCCATTTAAGCCTTTTCACAGTGAGATCGATGCGATATGGCCGAGAAATGTAATTTTGATGTTAACTCCCAAACCGCTGCGCAGAAGTCAACCAAACTTCACCCAATAGTGTATTGTATCACAATTTAGTAGTTACATGTGGAAATTTGGTTCTAGGACATTTGATTTGAGCGCAATTCTCAAACTTAGGTCAAAAAAGCCATTTAAGCCTTTTCACAGTGAGATCTATGCGATATGGCCGAGAAATGTAATTTTGATGTTAACTCCCAAACCGCTGCGCAGAAGTCAACCAAACTTCACCCAATAGTGTATTGTATCACAATCTAGTAGTTACATGTGGAAATTTGGTTCTAGGACATTTGATTTGAGCGCAGTCTTCAAACTTAATTAAAAAAAGTCATTTAAGCCTTTTCACAGTGAGATCTATGCGATATGGCCGAGAAATGTAATTTTGATGTTAACTCCCAAACCGCTGCGCAGAAGTCAACCAAACTTCACCCAATAGTGTATTTTATCATAATCTAGTAGTTACATTTGGAAATTTAGTTTTAGGACATTTGGTTTGAGCGCAATCTTCAAACTTAATTAAAAAAAGTCATTTAAGCCTTTTCACAGTGAGATCTATGCGATATCGCCGAGAAATGTAATTTTGATGTTAACTCCCAAACCGCTGCGCAGAAGTCAACCAAACTTCACCCAATAGTGTATTTTATCACAATCTAGTAGTTACATTTGGAAATTTAGTTTTAGGACATTTGGTTTGAGCGCAATCTTCAAACTTAATTAAAAAAAGTCATTTAAGCCTTTTCACAGTGAGATCTATGCGATATGGCCGAGAAATGTAATTTTGATGTTCACTCCCAAACCGCTGCGCAGAAGTCAACCAAACTTCACCCATTAGTGTATTATATCACAATCTAGTAGTTACATGTGGAAATTTGGTTCTAGGACATTTGATTTGAGCGCAATCCTCAAACTTAGGTCAAAAAAGCCATTTAAGCCTTTTCACAGTGAGATCTATGCGATATGGCCGAGAAATGTAATTTTGATGTTAACTCCCAAACCGCTGCGCAGAAGTAAACCAAACTTCACCCAATAGTGTATTGTATCACAATCTAGTAGTTACATGTGGAAATTTGGTTCTAGGACATTTGATTTGAGCGCAATCCTCAAACTTAGGTCAAAAAAGCCATTTAAGCCTTTTCACAGTGAGATCTATGCGATATGGCCGAGAAATGTAATTTTGATGTTAACTCCCAAACCGCTGCGCAGAAGTAAACCAAACTTCACCCAATAGTGTATTTTATCATAATCTAGTAGTTACATTTGGAAATTTAGTTCTAGGACATTTGGTTTGAGAGCAATCATCAAACTTAGGTCAAAAAAGCCATTTAAGCTTTTTCACAGTGAGATCTATGCGATATGGCCGAGAAATGTAATTTTGATGTTAACTCCCAAACCGCTGCGCAGAAGTAAACCAAACTTCACCCAATAGTGTATTTTATCATAATCTAGTAGTTACATTTGGAAATTTAGTTCTAGGACATTTGGTTTGAGCGCAATCTTCAAACTTAATTAAAAAAAGTCATTTAAGCCTTTTCACAGTGAGATCTATGCGATATGGCCGAGAAATGTAATTTTGATGTTAACTCCCAAACCGCTGCGCAGAAGTCAACCAAACTTCACCCAATAGTGTATTTTATCACAATCTAGTAGATACATTTGGAAATTTAGTTATAGGACATTTGATTTGAGCGCAATCCTCAAACTTAGGTCAAAAAAGCCATTTAAGCCTTTTCACAGTGAGATCTATGCGATATGGCCGAGAAATGTAATTTTGATGTTAACTCCCAAACCGCTGCGCAGAAGTAAACCAAACCACCCAATAGTGTATTTTATCATAATCTAGTAGTTACATTTGGAAATTTAGTTCTAGGACATTTGGTTTGAGCGCAGTCTTCAAACTTAATTAAAAAAAGTCATTTAAGCCTTTTCACAGTGAGATCTATGCGATATGGCCGAGAAATGTAATTTTGATGTTAACTCCCAAACCGCTGCGCAGAAGTCAACCAAACTTCACCCAATAGTGTATTTTATCACAATCTAGTAGTTACATTTGGAAATTTAGTTCTAGGACATTTGATTTGAGCGCAATCCTCAAACTTAGGTCAAAAAAGTCATTTAAGCCTTTTCACAGTGAGATCTATGCGATATGGCCGAGAAATGTAATTTTGATGTTAACTCCCAAACCGCTGCGCAGAAGTCAACCAAACTTCACCCAATAGTGTATTTTATCACAATCTAGTAGTTACATTTGGAAATTTAGTTCTAGGACATTTGATTTGAGCGCAGTCCTCAAACTTAGGTCAAAAAAGCCATTTAAGCCTTTTCACAGTGAGATCTATGCGATATGGCCGAGAAATGTAATTTTGATGTTAACTCCCAAACCGCTGCGCAGAAGTAAACCAAACTTCACCCAATAGTGTATTTTATCATAATCTAGTAGTTACATTTGGAAATTTAGTTCTAGGACATTTGGTTTGAGCGCAGTCTTCAAACTTAATTAAAAAAAGTCATTTAAGCCTTTTCACAGTGAGATCTATGCGATATGGCCGAGAAATGTAATTTTGATGTTAACTCCCAAACCGCTGCGCAGAAGTAAACCAAACTTCACCCAATAGTGTATTTTATCATAATCTAGTAGTTACATTTGGAAATTTAGTTCTAGGACATTTGGTTTGAGCGCAATCTTCAAACTTAATTAAAAAAAGTCATTTAAGCCTTTTCACAGTGAGATCTATGCGATATGGCCGAGAAATGTAATTTTGATGTTAACTCCCAAACCGCTGCGCAGAAGTCAACCAAACTTCACCCAACAGAGTATTTTTTCATAATCTAGTAGTTACATTTGGAAATTTAGTTCTAGGACTTTTGGTTTGAGCGCAATCTTCAAACTTAATTAAAAAAAGTCATTTAAGCCTTTTCACAGTGAGATCTATGCGATATGGCCGAGAAATGTAATTTTGATGTTAACTCCCAAACCGCTGCGCAGAAGTCAACCAAACTTCACCCAATAGTGTATTTTATCATAATCTAGTAGTTACATTTGGAAATTTAGTTTTAGGACATTTGGTTTGAGCGCAATCTTCAAACTTAATTAAAAAAAGTCATTTAAGCCTTTTCACAGTGAGATCTATGCGATATGGCCGAGAAATGTAATTTTGATGTTAACTCCCAAACCGCTGCGCAGAAGTCAACCAAACTTCACCCAATAGTGTATTGTATCACAATCTAGTAGTTACATGTGGAAATTTGGTTCTAGGACATTTGATTTGAGCGCAGTCTTCAAACTTAATTAAAAAAAGTCATTTAAGCCTTTTCACAGTGAGATCTATGCGATATGGCCGAGAAATGTAATTTTGATGTTAACTCCCAAACCGCTGCGCAGAAGTCAACCAAACTTCACCCAATAGTGTATTTTATCATAATCTAGTAGTTACATTTGGAAATTTAGTTTTAGGACATTTGGTTTGAGCGCAATCTTCAAACTTAATTAAAAAAAGTCATTTAAGCCTTTTCACAGTGAGATCTATGCGATATGGCCGAGAAATGTAATTTTGATGTTCACTCCCAAACCGCTGCGCAGAAGTCAACCAAACTTCACCCATTAGTGTATTGTATCACAATCTAGTAGTTACATGTGGAAATTTGGTTCTAGGACATTTGATTTGAGCGCAATCCTCAAACTTAGGTCAAAAAAGCCATTTAAGCCTTTTCACAGTGAGATCTATGCGATATGGCCGAGAAATGTAATTTTGATGTTCACTCCCAAACCGCTGCGCAGAAGTCAACCAAACTTCACCCATTAGTGTATTGTATCACAATCTAGTAGTTACATTTGGAAATTTGGTTCTAGGACATTTGATTTGAGCGCAATCCTCAAACTTAGGTCAAAAAAGCCATTTAAGCCTTTTCACAGTGAGATCTATGCGATATGGCCGAGAAATGTAATTTTGATGTTAACTCCCAAACCGCTGCGCAGAAGTAAACCAAACTTCACCCAATAGTGTATTTTATCATAATCTAGTAGTTACATTTGGAAATTTAGTTCTAGGACATTTGGTTTGAGCGCAATCTTCAAACTTAATTAAAAAAAGTCATTTAAGCCTTTTCACAGTGAGATCTATGCGATATGGCCGAGAAATGTAATTTTGATGTTAACTCCCAAACCGCTGCGCAGAAGTCAACCAAACTTCACCCAATAGTGTATTTTATCACAATCTAGTAGTTACATTTGGAAATTTAGTTTTAGGACATTTGGTTTGAGCGCAATCTTCAAACTTAGGTAAAAAAAGCCATTTAAGCCTTTTCACAGTGAGATCTATGCGATATGGCCGAGAAATGTAATTTTGATGTTAACACCCAAACCGCTGCGCAGAAGTAAACCAAACTTCACCCATTAGTGTATTGTATCACAATCTAGTAGTTACATTTGGAAATTTCGTTCTAGGACATTTGGTTTGAGCGCAATCCTCAAACTTAGGTCAAAAAAGCCATTTAAGCCTTTTCACAGTGAGATCTATGCGATATGGCCGAGAAATGTAATTTTGATGTTAACTCCCAAACCGCTGCGCAGAAGTAAACCAAACTTCACCCAATAGTGTATTTTATCATAATCTAGTAGTTACATTTGAAAATTTAGTTCTAGGACATTTGGTTTGAGCGCAATCTTCAAACTTAATTAAAAAAAGTCATTTAAGCCTTTTCACAGTGAGATCTATGCGATATGGCCGAGAAATGTAATTTTGATGTTAACTCCCAAACCGCTGCGCAGATTTCAACCAAACTTCACACAATAGTGTATTTTATCACAATCTAGTAGTTACATTTGGAAATTTGGTTCTAGGACATTTGATTTGAGTGCAATCCTCAAACTTAGGTCAAAAAAGCCATTTAAGCCTTTTCACAGTGAGATCTATGCGATATGGCCGAGAAATGTAATTTTGATGTTAACTCCCAAACCGCTGCGCAGAAGTCAACCAAACTTCACCCAATAGTGTATTTTTTCACAATCTAGTAGTTACATTTGGAAATTTAGTTTTAGGACATTTGGTTTGAGCGCAGTCTTCAAACTTAATTAAAAAAAGTCATTTAAGCCTTTTCACAGTGAGATCTATGCGATATGGCCGAGAAATGTAATTTTGATGTTAACTCCCAAACCGCTGCGCAGAAGTAAACCAAACTTCACCCAATAGTGTATTGTATCACAATCTAGTAGTTACATGTGGAAATTTGGTTCTAGGACATTTGATTTGAGCGCAATCCTCAAACTTAGGTCAAAAAAGCCATTTAAGCCTTTTCACAGTGAGATCTATGCGATATGGCCGAGAAATGTAATTTTGATGTTAACTCCCAAACCGCTGCGCAGAAGTAAACCAAACTTCACCCAATAGTGTATTTTATCATAATCTAGTAGTTACATTTGGAAATTTAGTTCTAGGACATTTGGTTTGAGCGCAATCTTCAAACTTAATTAAAAAAAGTCATTTAAGCCTTTTCACAGTGAGATCTATGCGATATGGCCGAGAAATGTAATTTTGATGTTAACTCCCAAACCGCTGCGCAGAAGTCAACCAAACTTCACCCAATAGTGTATTTTATCACAATCTAGTAGTTACATTTGGAAATTTAGTTCTAGGACATTTGATTTGAGCGCAATCCTCAAACTTAGGTCAAAAAAGCCATTTAAGCCTTTTCACAGTGAGATCTATGCGATATGGCCGAGAAATGTAATTTTGATGTTAACTCCCAAACCGCTGCGCAGAAGTAAACCAAACTTCACCCAATAGTGTATTTTATCATAATCTAGTAGTTACATTTGGAAATTTAGTTCTAGGACATTTGGTTTGAGCGCAATCTTCAAACTTAATTAAAAAAAGTCATTTAAGCCTTTTCACAGTGAGATCTATGCGATATGGCCGAGAAATGTAATTTTGATGTTAACTCCCAAACCGCTGCGCAGATTTCAACCAAACTTCACACAATAGTGTATTTTATCACAATCTAGTAGTTACATTTGGAAATTTGGTTCTAGGACATTTGATTTGAGTGCAATCCTCAAACTTAGGTCAAAAAAGCCATTTAAGCCTTTTCACAGTGAGATCTATGCGATATGGCCGAGAAATGTAATTTTGATGTTAACTCCCAAACCGCTGCGCAGAAGTCAACCAAACTTCACCCAATAGTGTATTTTTTCACAATCTAGTAGTTACATTTGGAAATTTAGTTTTAGGACATTTGGTTTGAGCGCAGTCTTCAAACTTAATTAAAAAAAGTCATTTAAGCCTTTTCACAGTGAGATCTATGCGATATGGCCGAGAAATGTAATTTTGATGTTAACTCCCAAACCGCTGCGCAGAAGTAAACCAAACTTCACCCAATAGTGTATTGTATCACAATCTAGTAGTTACATGTGGAAATTTGGTTCTAGGACATTTGATTTGAGCGCAATCCTCAAACTTAGGTCAAAAAAGCCATTTAAGCCTTTTCACAGTGAGATCTATGCGATATGGCCGAGAAATGTAATTTTGATGTTAACTCCCAAACCGCTGCGCAGAAGTAAACCAAACTTCACCCAATAGTGTATTTTATCATAATCTAGTAGTTACATTTGAAAATTTAGTTCTAGGACATTTGGTTTGAGCGCAATCTTCAAACTTAATTAAAAAAAGTCATTTAAGCCTTTTCACAGTGAGATCTATGCGATATGGCCGAGAAATGTAATTTTGATGTTAACTCCCAAACCGCTGCGCAGAAGTCAACCAAACTTCACCCAATAGTGTATTTTATCACAATCTAGTAGTTACATTTGGAAATTTAGTTCTAGGACATTTGATTTGAGCGCAATCCTCAAACTTAGGTCAAAAAAGCCATTTAAGCCTTTTCACAGTGAGATCTATGCGATATGGCCGAGAAATGTAATTTTGATGTTAACTCCCAAACCGCTGCGCAGAAGTAAACCAAACTTCACCCAATAGTGTATTTTATCATAATCTAGTAGTTACATTTGGAAATTTAGTTCTAGGACATTTGGTTTGAGCGCAATCTTCAAACATAATTTAAAAAAGTCATTTAAGCCTTTTCACAGTGAGATCTATGCGATATGGCCGAGAAATGTAATTTTGATGTTAACTTCCAAACCGCTGCGCAGAAGTCAACCAAACTTCACCCAATAGTGTATTTTATCACAATCTAGTAGTTACATTTGGAAATTTAGTTCTAGGACATTTGATTTGAGCGCAATCCTCAAACTTAGGTCAAAAAAGCCATTTAAGCCTTTTCACAGTGAGATCTATGCGATATGGCCGAGAAATGTAATTTTGATGTTAACTCCCAAACCGCTGCGCAGAAGTCAACCAAACTTCACCCAATAGTGTATTTTATCACAATCTAGTAGTTACATTTGGACATTTAGTTTTAGGACATTTGGTTTGAGCGCAATCTTCAAACTTAATTAAAAAAAGTCATTTAAGCCTTTTCACAGTGAGATCTATGCGATATGGCCGAGAAATGTAATTTTGATGTTCACTCCCAAACCGCTGCGCAGAAGTCAACCAAACTTCACCCATTAGTGTATTGTATCACAATCTAGTAGTTACATGTGGAAATTTGGTTCTAGGACATTTGATTTGAGCGCAATCCTCAAACTTAGGTCAAAAAAGCCATTTAAGCCTTTTCACAGTGAGATCTATGCGATATGGCCAAGAAATGTAATTTTGATGTTCACTCCCAAACCGCTGCGCAGAAGTCAACCAAACTTCACCCATTAGTGTATTGTATCACAATCTAGTAGTTACATGTGGAAATTTGGTTCTAGGACATTTGATTTGAGCGCAATCCTCAAACTTAGGTCAAAAAAGCCATTTAAGCCTTTTCACAGTGAGATCTATGCGATATGGCCGAGAAATGTAATTTTGATGTTAACTCCCAAACCGCTGCGCAGAAGTCAACCAAACTTCACCCAATAGTGTATTTTACCATAATCTAGTAGTTACATTTAGAAATTTAGTTCTAGGACATTTGGTTTGAGCGCAATCTTCAAACTTAATTTTAAAAAATCATTTAAGCCTTTTCACAGTGAGATCTATGCGATATGGCCGAGAAATGTAATTTTGATGTTCACTCCCAAACCGCTGCGCAGAAGTCAACCAAACTTCACCCATTAGTGTATTGTATCACAATCTAGTAGTTACATGTGGAAATTTGGTTCTAGGACATTTGATTTGAGCGCAATCCTCAAATTTAGGTCAAAAAAGCCATTTAAGCCTTTTCACAGTGAGATCTATGCGATATGGCCGAGAAATGTAATTTTGATGTTAACTCCCAAACCGCTGCGCAGAAGTAAACCAAACTTCACCCAATAGTGTATTTTATCATAATCTAGTAGTTACATTTGGAAATTTAGTTCTAGGACATTTGGTTTGAGCGCAATCTTCAAACTTAATTAAAAAAAGTCATTTAAGCCTTTTCACAGTGAGATCTATGCGATATGGCCGAGAAATGTAATTTTGATGTAAACTCCCAAACCGCTGCGCAGATTTCAACCAAACTTCACACAATAGTGTATTTTATCACAATCTAGTAGTTACATTTGGAAATTTGGTTCTAGGACATTTGATTTGAGTGCAATCCTCAAACTTAGGTTTAAAAAGCCATTTAAGCCTTTTCACAGTGAGATCTATGCGATATGGCCGAGAAATGTAATTTTGATGTTAACTCCCAAACCGCTGCGCAGAAGTCAACCAAACTTCACCCAATAGTGTATTTTATCACAATCTAGTAGTTACATTTGGAAATTTAGTTTTAGGACATTTGGTTTGAGCGCAGTCTTCAAACTTAATTAAAAAAAGTCATTTAAGCCTTTTCACAGTGAGATCTATGCGATATGGCCGAGAAATGTAATTTTGATGTTAACTCCCAAACCGCTGCGCAGAAGTAAACCAAACTTCACCCAATAGTGTATTGTATCACAATCTAGTAGTTACATGTGGAAATTTGGTTCTAGGACATTTGATTTGAGCGCAATCCTCAAACTTAGGTCAAAAAAGCCATTTAAGACTTTTCACAGTGAGATCTATGCGATATGGCCGAGAAATGTAATTTTGATGTTAACTCCCAAACCGCTGCGCAGAAGTAAACCAAACTTCACCCAATAGTGTATTTTATCATAATCTAGTAGTTACATTTGGAAATTTAGTTCTAGGACATTTGGTTTGAGCGCAATCTTCAAACTTAATTAAAAAAAGTCATTTAAGCCTTTTCACAGTGAGATCTATGCGATATGGCCGAGAAATGTAATTTTGATGTTAACTCCCAAACCGCTGCGCAGAAGTCAACCAAACTTCACCCAATAGTGTATTTTATCACAATCTAGTAGTTACATTTGGAAATTTAGTTCTAGGACATTTGATTTGAGCGCAATCCTCAAACTTAGGTCAAAAAAGCCATTTAAGCCTTTTCACAGTGAGATCTATGCGATATGGCCGAGAAATGTAATTTTGATGTTAACTCCCAAACCGCTGCGCAGAAGTAAACCAAACTTCACCCAATAGTGTATTTTATCATAATCTAGTAGTTACATTTGGAAATTTAGTTCTAGGACATTTGGTTTGAGCGCAATCTTCAAACTTAATTTAAAAAAGTCATTTAAGCCTTTTCACAGTGATATCTATGCGATATGGCCGAGAAATGTAATTTTGATGTTAACTCCCAAACCGCTGCGCAGAAGTCAACCAAACTTCACCCAATAGTGTATTTTATCACAATCTAGTAGTTACATTTGAAAATTTAGTTCTAGGACATTTGATTTGAGCGCAATCCTCAAACTTAGGTCAAAAAAGCCATTTAAGCCTTTTCACAGTGAGATCTATGCGATATGGCCGAGAAATGTAATTTTGATGTTAACTCCCAAACCGCTGCGCAGAAGTCAACCAAACTTCACCCATTAGTGTATTGTATCACAATCTAGTAGTTACATGTGGAAATTTGGTTCTAGGACATTTGATTTGAGCGCAATCCTCAAACTTAGGTCAAAAAAGCCATTTAAGCCTTTTCACAGTGAGATCTATGCGATATGGCCGAGAAATGTAATTTTGATGTTCACTCCCAAACCGCTGCGCAGAAGTCAACCAAACTTCACCCATTAGTGTATTGTATCACAATCTAGTAGTTACATGTGGAAATTTGGTTCTAGGACATTTGATTTGAGCGCAATCCTCAAACTTAGGTCAAAAAAGCCATTTAAGCCTTTTCACAGTGAGATCTATGCGATATGGCCGAGAAATGTAATTTTGATGTTAACTCCCAAACCGCTGCGCAGAAGTAAACCAAACTTCACCCAATAGTGTATTTTATCATAATCTAGTAGTTACATTTGGAAATTTAGTTCTAGGACATTTGGTTTGAGCGCAATCTTCAAACTTAATTAAAAAAAGTCATTTAAGCCTTTTCACAGTGAGATCTATGCGATATGGCCGAGAAATGTAATTTTGATGTTCACTCCCAAACCGCTGCGCAGAAGTCAACCAAACTTCACCCATTAGTGTATTGTATCACAATCTAGTAGTTACATGTGGAAATTTGGTTCTAGGACATTTGATTTGAGCGCAATCCTCAAACTTAATTAAAAAAAGTCATTTAAGCCTTTTCACAGTGAGATCTATGCGATATGGCCGAGAAATGTAATTTTGATGTTAACTCCCAAACCGCTGCGCAGAAGTCAACCAAACTTCACCCAATAGTGTATTTTATCAAAATCTAGTAGTTACATTTGGAAATTTAGTTTTAGGACATTTGGTTTGAGCGCAATCTTCAAACTTAGGTAAAAAAAGCCATTTAAGCCTTTTCACAGTGAGATCTATGCGATATGGCCGAGAAATGTAATTTTGATGTTAACACCCAAACCGCTGCGCAGAAGTAAACCAAACTTCACCCATTAGTGTATTGTATCACAATCTAGTAGTTACATTTGGAAATTTCGTTCTAGGACATTTGGTTTGAGCGCAATCCTCAAACTTAGGTCAAAAAAGCCATTTAAGCCTTTTCACAGTGAGATCTATGCGATATGGCCGAGAAATGTAATTTTGATGTTAACTCCCAAACCGCTGCGCAGAAGTAAACCAAACTTCACCCAATAGTGTATTTTATCATAATCTAGTAGTTACATTTGAAAATTTAGTTTTAGGACATTTGGTTTGAGCGCAATCTTCAAACTTAATTAAAAAAAGTCATTTAAGCCTTTTCACAGTGAGATCTATGCGATATGGCCGAGAAATGTAATTTTGATGTTAACTCCCAAACCGCTGCGCAGAAGTCAACCAAACTTCACCCAATAGTGTATTTTTATCACAATCTAGTAGTTACATTTGGAAATTTAGTTCTAGGACATTTGATTTGAGCGCAATCCTCAAACTTAGGTCAAAAAAGCCATTTAAGCCTTTTCACAGTGAGATCTATGCGATATGGCCGAGAAATGTAATTTTGATGTTAACTCCCAAACCGCTGCGCAGAAGTCAACCAAACTTCACCCAATAGTGTATTTTATCACAATCTAGTAGTTACATTTGGAAATTTAGTTTTAGGACATTTGGTTTGAGCGCAATCTTCAAACTTAATTAAAAAAAGTCATTTAAGCCTTTTCACAGTGAGATCTATGCGATATGGCCGAGAAATGTAATTTTGATGTTCACTCCCAAACCGCTGCGCAGAAGTCAACCAAACTTCACCCATTAGTGTATTGTATCACAATCTAGTAGTTACATGTGGAAATTTGGTTCTAGGACATTTGATTTGAGCGCAATCCTCAAACTTAGGTCAAAAAAGCCATTTAAGCCTTTTCACAGTGAGATCTATGCGATATGGCCGAGAAATGTAATTTTGATGTTCACTCCCAAACCGCTGCGCAGAAGTCAACCAAACTTCACCCATTAGTGTATTGTATCACAATCTAGTAGTTACATGTGGAAATTTGGTTCTAGGACATTTGATTTGAGCGCAATCCTCAAACTTAGGTCAAAAAAGCCATTTAAGCCTTTTCACAGTGAGATCTATGCGATATGGCCGAGAAATGTAATTTTGATGTTAACTCCCAAACCGCTGCGCAGAAGTCAACCAAACTTCACCCAATAGTGTATTTTACCATAATCTAGTAGTTACATTTAGAAATTTAGTTCTAGGACATTTGGTTTGAGCGCAATCTTCAAACTTAATTTAAAAAAGTCATTTAAGCCTTTTCACAGTGAGATCTATGCGATATGGCCGAGAAATGTAATTTTGATGTTAACTCCCAAACCGCTGCGCAGAAGTCAACCAAACTTCACCCAATAGTGTATTTTATCACAATCTAGTAGTTACATTTGGAAATTTAGTTCTAGGACATTTGGTTTGAGCGCAATCTTCAAACTTAATTAAAAAAAGTCATTTAAGCCTTTTCACAGTGAGATCTATGCGATATGGCCGAGAAATGTAATTTTGATGTTAACTCCCAAACCGCTGCGCAGAAGTCAACCAAACTTCACCCAATAGTGTATTTTATCACAATCTAGTAGTTACATTTGGAAATTTAGTTCTAGGACATTTGATTTGAGCGCAATCCTCAAACTTAGGTCAAAAAAGCCATTTAAGCCTTTTCACAGTGAGAACTATGCGATATGGCCGAGAAATGTAATTTTGATGTTAACTCCCAAACCGCTGCGCAGAAGTAAACCAAACTTCACCCAATAGTGTATTTTATCATAATCTAGTAGTTACATTTGGAAATTTAGTTCTAGGACATTTGGTTTGAGCGCAATCTTCAAACTTAATTTAAAAAAGTCATTTAAGCCTTTTCACAGTGAGATCTATGCGATATGGCCGAGAAATGTAATTTTGATGTTAACTCCCAAACCGCTGCGCAGAAGTCAACCAAACTTCACCCAATAGTGTATTTTATCACAATCTAGTAGTTACATTTGGAAATTTAGTTCTAGGACATTTGATTTGAGCGCAATCCTCAAACTTAGGTCAAAAAAGCCATTTAAGCCTTTTCACAGTGAGATCTATGCGATATGGCCGAGAAATGTAATTTTGATGTTCACTCCCAAACCGCTGCGCAGAAGTCAACCAAACTTCACCCATTAGTGTATTGTATCACAATCTAGTAGTTACATGTGGAAATTTGGTTCTAGGACATTTGATTTGAGCGCAATCCTCAAACTTAGGTCAAAAAAGCCATTTAAGCCTTTTCACAGTGAGATCTGTGCGATATGGCCGAGAAATGTAATTTTGATGTTCACTCCCAAACCGCTGCGCAGAAGTCAACCAAACTTCACCCATTAGTGTATTGTATCACAATCTAGTAGTTACATGTGGAAATTTGGTTCTAGGACATTTGATTTGAGCGCAATCCTCAAACTTAGGTCAAAAAAGCCATTTAAGCCTTTTCACAGTGAGATCTATGCGATATGGCCGAGAAATGTAATTTTGATGTTAACTCCCAAACCGCTGCGCAGAAGTCAACCAAACTTCACCCAATAGTGTATTTTATCACAATCTAGTAGTTACATTTGGAAATTTAGTTCTAGGACATTTGATTTGAGCGCAATCCTCAAACTTAGGTCAAAAAAGCCATTTAAGCCTTTTCACAGTGAGATCTATGCGATATGGCCGAGAAATGTAATTTTGATGTTAACTCCCAAACCGCTGCGCAGAAGTAAACCAAACTTCACCCAATAGTGTATTGTATCACAATCTAGTAGTTACATGTGGAAATTTGGTTCTAGGACATTTGATTTGAGCGCAATCCTCAAACTTAGGTCAAAAAAGCCATTTAAACCTTTTCACAGTGAGATCTATGCGATATGGCCGAGAAATGTAATTTTGATGTTAACTCCCAAACCGCTGCGCAGAAGTAAACTAAACTTCACCCAATAGTGTATTTTATCATAATCTAGTAGTTACATTTGGAAATTTAGTTCTAGGACATTTGGTTTGAGCGCAATCTTCAAACTTAATTAAAAAAAGTCATTTAAGCCTTTTCACAGTGAGATCTATGCGATATGGCCAAGAAATGTAATTTTGATGTTAACTCCCAAACCGCTGCGCAGAAGTCAACCAAACTTCACCCAATAGTGTATTTTATCACAATCTAGTAGTTACATGTGGAAATTTGGTTCTAGGACATTTGATTTGAGCGCAATCCTCAAACTTAGGTCAAAAAAGCCATTTAAGCCTTTTCACAGTGAGATCTATGCGATATGGCCGAGAAATGTAATTTTGATGTTAACTCCCAAACCGCTGCGCAGAAGTAAACCAAACTTCACCCAATAGTGTATTTTATCATAATCTAGTAGTTACATTTGGAAATTTAGTTCTAGGACATTTGGTTTGAGCGCAATCTTCAAACTTAATTTAAAAAAGTCATTTAAGCCTTTTCACAGTGAGATCTATGCGATATGGCCGAGAAATGTAATTTTGATGTTAACTCCCAAACCGCTGCGCAGAAGTCAACCAAACTTCACCCAATAGTGTATTTTATCACAATCTAGTAGTTACATTTGGAAATTTAGTTCTAGGACATTTGATTTGAGCGCAATCCTCAAACTTAGGTCAAAAAAGCCATTTAAGCCTTTTCACAGTGAGATCTATGCGATATGGCCGAGAAATGTAATTTTGATGTTCACTCCCAAACCGCTGCGCAGAAGTCAACCAAACTTCACCCATTAGTGTATTGTATCACAATCTAGTAGTTACATGTGGAAATTTGGTTCTAGGACATTTGATTTGAGCGCAATCCTCAAACTTAGGTCAAAAAAGCCATTTAAGCCTTTTCACAGTGAGATCTGTGCGATATGGCCGAGAAATGTAATTTTGATGTTCACTCCCAAACCGCTGCGCAGAAGTCAACCAAACTTCACCCATTAGTGTATTGTATCACAATCTAGTAGTTACATGTGGAAATTTGGTTCTAGGACATTTGATTTGAGCGCAATCCTCAAACTTAGGTCAAAAAAGCCATTTAAGCCTTTTCACAGTGAGATCAATGCGATATGGCCGAGAAATGTAATTTTGATGTTAACTCCCAAACCGCTGCGCAGAAGTCAACCAAACTTCACCCAATAGTGTATTTTATCACAATCTAGTAGTTACATTTGGAAATTTAGTTCTAGGACATTTGATTTGAGCGCAATCCTCAAACTTAGGTCAAAAAAGCCATTTAAGCCTTTTCACAGTGAGATCTATGCGATATGGCCGAGAAATGTAATTTTGATGTTAACTCCCAAACCGCTGCGCAGAAGTAAACCAAACTTCACCCAATAGTGTATTTTATCATAATCTAGTAGTTACATTTGGAAATTTAGTTCTAGGACATTTGGTTTGAGCGCAATCTTCAAACTTAATTAAAAAAAGTCATTTAAGCCTTTTCACAGTGAGATCTATGCGATATGGCCGAGAAATGTAATTTTGATGTTAACTCCTAAACCGCTGCGCAGAAGTCAACCAAACTTCACCCAATAGTGTATTGTATCACAATCTAGTAGTTACATGTGGAAATTTGGTTCTAGGACATTTGATTTGAGCGCAATTCTCAAACTTAGGTCAAAAAAGCCATTTAAGCCTTTTCACAGTGAGATCTATGCGATATGGCCGAGAAATGTAATTTTGATGTTAACTCCCAAACCGCTGCGCAGAAGTCAACCAAACTTCACCCAATAGTGTATTTTATCACAATCTAGTAGTTACATTTGGAAATTTAGTTCTAGGACATTTGATTTGAGCGCAGTCCTCAAACTTAGGTCAAAAAAGCCATTTAAGCCTTTTCACAGTGAGATCTATGCGATATGGCCGAGAAATGTAATTTTGATGTTAACTCCCAAACCGCTGCGCAGAAGTAAACCAAACTTCACCCAATAGTGTATTTTATCATAATCTAGTAGTTACATTTGGAAATTTAGTTCTAGGACATTTGGTTTGAGCGCAATCTTCAAACTTAATTAAAAAAAGCCATTTAAGCCTTTTCACAGTGAGATCTATGCGATATGGCCGAGAAATGTAATTTTGATGTTAACTCCCAAACCGCTGCGCAGAAGTAAACCAAACTTCACCCAATAGTGTATTTTATCATAATCTAGTAGTTACATTCGGAAATTTAGTTCTAGGACATTTGGTTTGAGCGCAATCTTCAAACTTAATTAAAAAAAGTCATTTAAGCCTTTTCACAGTGAGATCTATGCGATATGGCCGAGAAATGTAATTTTGATGTTAACTCCCAAACCGCTGCGCAGAAGTAAACCAAACTTCACCCAATAGTGTATTTTATCATAATCTAGTAGTTACATTTGGAAATTTAGTTCTAGGACATTTGGTTTGAGCGCAATCTTCAAACTTAATTAAAAAAAGTCATTTAAGCCTTTTCACAGTGAGATCTATGCGATATGGCCGAGAAATGTAATTTTGATGTTAACTCCCAAACCGCTGCGCAGAAGTCAACCAAACTTCACCCAATAGTGTATTTTATCACAATCTAGTAGTTACATTTGGAAATTTAGTTTTAGGACATTTGGTTTGAGCGCAATCTTCAAACTTAATTAAAAAAAGTCATTTAAGCCTTTTCACAGTGAGATCTATGCGATATGGCCGAGAAATGTAATTTTGATGTTAACTCCCAAACCGCTGCGCAGATTTCAACCAAACTTCACACAATAGTGTATTTTATCACAATCTAGTAGTTACATTTGGAAATTTGGTTCTAGGACATTTGATTTGAGTGCAATCCTCAAACTTAGGTCAAAAAAGCCATTTAAGCCTTTTCACAGTGAGATCTATGCGATATGGCCCAGAAATGTAATTTTGATGTTAACTCCCAAACCGCTGCGCAGAAGTCAACCAAACTTCACCCAATAGTGTATTTTATCACAATCTAGTAGTTACATTTGGAAATTTAGTTTTAGGACATTTGGTTTTAGCGCAGTCTTCAAACTTAATTAAAAAAAGTCATTTAAGCCTTTTCACAGTGAGATCTATGCGATATGGCCGAGAAATGTAATTTTGATGTTAACTCCCAAACCGCTGCGCAGAAGTAAACCAAACTTCACCCAATAGTGTATTGTATCACAATCTAGTAGTTACATGTGGAAATTTGGTTCTAGGACATTTGATTTGAGCGCAATCCTCAAACTTAGGTCAAAAAAGCCATTTAAGCCTTTTCACAGTGAGATCTATGCGATATGGCCGAGAAATGTAATTTTGATGTTAACTCCCAAACCGCTGCGCAGAAGTAAACCAAACTTCACCCAATAGTGTATTTTATCATAATCTAGTAGTTACATTTGGAAATTTAGTTCTAGGACATTTGGTTTGAGCGCAATCTTCAAACTTAATTAAAAAAAGTCATTTAAGCCTTTTCACAGTGAGATCTATGCGATATGGCCGAGAAATGTAATTTTGATGTTAACTCCCAAACCGCTGCGCAGAAGTCAACCAAACTTCACCCAATAGTGTATTTTATCACAATCTAGTAGTTACATTTGGAAATTTAGTTCTAGGACATTTGATTTGAGCGCAATCCTCAAACCTAGGTCAAAAAAGCCATTTAAGCCTTTTCACAGTGAGATCTATGCGATATGGCCGAGAAATGTAATTTTGATGTTAACTCCCAAACCGCTGCGCAGAAGTAAACCAAACTTCACCCAATAGTGTATTTTATCATAATCTAGTAGTTACATTTGGAAATTTAGTTCTAGGACATTTGGTTTGAGCGCAATCTTCAAACTTAATTAAAAAAAGCCATTTAAGCCTTTTCACAGTGAGATCTATGCGATATGGCCGAGAAATGTAATTTTGATGTTAACTCCCAAACCGCTGCGCAGAAGTAAACCAAACTTCACCCAATAGTGTATTTTATCATAATCTAGTAGTTACATTCGGAAATTTAGTTCTAGGACATTTGGTTTGAGCGCAATCTTCAAACTTAATTAAAAAAAGTCATTTAAGCCTTTTCACAGTGAGATCTATGCGATATGGCCGAGAAATGTAATTTTGATGTTAACTCCCAAACCGCTGCGCAGAAGTAAACCAAACTTCACCCAATAGTGTATTTTATCATAATCTAGTAGTTACATTTGGAAATTTAGTTCTAGGACATTTGGTTTGAGCGCAATCTTCAAACTTAATTAAAAAAAGTCATTTAAGCCTTTTCACAGTGAGATCTATGCGATATGGCCGAGAAATGTAATTTTGATGTTAACTCCCAAACCGCTGCGCAGAAGTCAACCAAACTTCACCCAATAGTGTATTTTATCACAATCTAGTAGTTACATTTGGAAATTTAGTTTTAGGACATTTGGTTTGAGCGCAATCTTCAAACTTAATTAAAAAAAGTCATTTAAGCCTTTTCACAGTGAGATCTATGCGATATGGCCGAGAAATGTAATTTTGATGTTAACTCCCAAACCGCTGCGCAGATTTCAACCAAACTTCACACAATAGTGTATTTTATCACAATCTAGTAGTTACATTTGGAAATTTGGTTCTAGGACATTTGATTTGAGTGCAATCCTCAAACTTAGGTCAAAAAAGCCATTTAAGCCTTTTCACAGTGAGATCTATGCGATATGGCCCAGAAATGTAATTTTGATGTTAACTCCCAAACCGCTGCGCAGAAGTCAACCAAACTTCACCCAATAGTGTATTTTATCACAATCTAGTAGTTACATTTGGAAATTTAGTTTTAGGACATTTGGTTTTAGCGCAGTCTTCAAACTTAATTAAAAAAAGTCATTTAAGCCTTTTCACAGTGAGATCTATGCGATATGGCCGAGAAATGTAATTTTGATGTTAACTCCCAAACCGCTGCGCAGAAGTAAACCAAACTTCACCCAATAGTGTATTGTATCACAATCTAGTAGTTACATGTGGAAATTTGGTTCTAGGACATTTGATTTGAGCGCAATCCTCAAACTTAGGTCAAAAAAGCCATTTAAGCCTTTTCACAGTGAGATCTATGCGATATGGCCGAGAAATGTAATTTTGATGTTAACTCCCAAACCGCTGCGCAGAAGTAAACCAAACTTCACCCAATAGTGTATTTTATCATAATCTAGTAGTTACATTTGGAAATTTAGTTCTATTACATTTGGTTTGAGCGCAATCTTCAAACTTAATTAAAAAAAGTCATTTAAGCCTTTTCACAGTGAGATCTATGCGATATGGCCGAGAAATGTAATTTTGATGTTAACTCCCAAACCGCTGCGCAGAAGTCAACCAAACTTCACCCAATAGTGTATTTTATCACAATCTAGTAGTTACATTTGGAAATTTAGTTCTAGGACATTTGATTTGAGCGCAATCCTCAAACTTAGGTCAAAAAAGCCATTTAAGCCTTTTCACAGTGAGATCTATGCGATATGGCCGAGAAATGTAATTTTGATGTTAACTTCCAAACCACTGCGCAGAAGTCAACCAAACTTCACCCAATAGTGTATTTTATCACAATCTAGTAGTTACATTTGGAAATTTAGTTTTAGGACATTTGGTTTGAGCGCAATCTTCAAACTTAATTAAAAAAAGTCATTTAAGCCTTTTCACAGTGAGATCTATGCGATATGGCCGAGAAATGTAATTTTGATGTTCACTCCCAAACCGCTGCGCAGAAGTCAACCAAACTTCACCTATTAGTGTATTGTATCACAATCTAGTAGTTACATGTGGAAATTTGGTTCTAGGACATTTGATTTGAGCGCAATCCTCAAACTTAGGTCAAAAAAGCCATTTAAGCCTTTTCACAGTGAGATCTATGCGATATGGCCGAGAAATGTAATTTTGATGTTAACTCCCAAACCGCTGCGCAGAAGTCAACCAAACTTCACCCAATAGTGTATTTTATCACAATCTAGTAGTTACATTTGGAAATTTAGTTCTAGGACATTTGATTTGAGCGCAATCTTCAAACTTAATTAAAAAAAGTCATTTAAGCCTTTTCACAGTGAGATCTATGCGATATGGCCGAGAAATGTAATTTTGATGTTCACTCCCAAACCGCTGCGCAGAAGTCAACCAAACTTCACCCAATAGTGTATTGTATCACAGTCTAGTAGTTACATTTGAAAATTTGTTCTAGGACATTTTGTTTGAGCGCAATCATCAAACTTAATTAAAAAAGTCATTTAAGCCTTTTCACAGTGAGATCTATGCGATATGGCCGAGAAATGTAATTTTGATGTTAACTCCCAAACCGCTGCGCAGAAGTCAACCAAACTTCACCCAATAGTGTATTGTATCACATTCTAGTAGTTACATTTGAAAATTTCGTTCTAGGACATTTGGTTTGAGCGCAATCTTTAAACTTAGGTCAAAAAAGCCATTTAAGCCTTTTCACAGTGAGATCTATGCGATATGGCCGAGAAATGTAATTTTGATGTTAACTCCCAAACCGCTGCGCAGAAGTCAACCAAACTTCACCCAATAGTGTATTGTATCACAATCTAGTAGTTACATTTGAAAATTTTGTTCTAGGACATTTTGTTTGAACGCAATCATCAAACTTAATTAAAAAAGTCATTTAAGCCTTTTCACAGTGAGATCTATGCGATATGGCCGAGAAATGTAATTTTGATGTTAACTCCCAAACCGCTGCGCAGAAGTCAACCAAACTTCACCCAATAGTGTATTGTATCACAATCTAGTAGTTACATTTGGAAATTTGGTTCTAGGACATTTGATTTGAGCGCAATCCTCAAACTTAGGTCAAAAAAGCCATTTAAGCCTTTTCACAGTGAGATCTATGCGATATGGCCGAGAAATGTAATTTTGATGTTAACTCCCAAACCGCTGCGCAGAAGTCAACCAAACTTCACCCAATAGTGTATTGTATCACAATCTAGTAGTTACATTTGAAAATTTTGTTCTAGGACATTTTGTTTGAACGCAATCATCAAACTTAATTAAAAAAGTCATTTAAGCCTTTTCACAGTGAGATCTATGCGATATGGCCGAGAAATGTAATTTTGATGTTAACTCCCAAACCGCTGCGCAGAAGTCAACCAAACTTCACCCAATAGTGTATTGTATCACAATCTAGTAGTTACATTTGAAAATTTTGTTCTAGGAAATTTTGTTTGAGCGCAATCATCAAACTTAATTAAAAAAGTCATTTAAGCCTTTTCACAGTGAGATCTATGCGATATGGCCGAGAAATGTAATTTTGATGTTAACTCCAAACCGCTGCGCAGAAGTCAACCAAACTTCACCCAATAGTGTATTGTATCACAATCTAGTAGTTACATTTGAAAATTTTGTTCTAGGAAATTTTGTTTGAGCACAATCATCAAACTTAATTAAAAAAGTCATTTAAGCCTTTTCACAGTGAGATCTATGCGATATGGCCGAGAAATGTAATTTTGATGTTAACTCCCAAACCGCTGCGCAGAAGTCAACTAAACTTCACCCAATAGTGTATTGTATCACATTCTAGTAGTTACATTTGAAAATTTCGTTCTAGGACATTTGGTTTGAGCGCAATCATTAAACTTAATTAAAAAAGTCATTTAAGCCTTTTCACAGTGAGATCTATGCGATATGGCCGAGAAATGTAATTTTGATGTTAACTCCCAAACCGCTGCGCAGAAGTCAACCAAACTTCACCCATTAGTGTATTGTATCACAATCTAGTAATTACATGTGGAAATTTGGTTCTAGGACATTTGATTTGAGCGCAATCCTCAAACTTAGGTCAAAAAAGCCATTTAAGCCTTTTCACAGTGAGATCTATGCGATATGGCCGAGAAATGTAATTTTGATGTTAACTCCCAAACCGCTGCGCAGAAGTAAACCAAACTTCACCCATTAGTGTATTGTATCACAATCTAGTAGTTACATGTGGAAATTTGGTTCTAGGACATTTGATTTGAGCGCAATCCTCAAACTTAGGTCAAAAAAGCCATTTAAGCCTTTTCACAGTGAGATCTATGCGATATGGCCGAGAAATGTAATTTTGATGTTAACTCCCAAACCGCTGCGCAGAAGTCAACCAAACTTCACCCAATAGTGTATTGTATCACAATCTAGTAGTTACATTTGAAAATTTTGTTCTAGGACATTTTGTTTGAACGCAATCATCAAACTTAATTAAAAAAGTCATTTAAGCCTTTTCACAGTGAGATCTATGCGATATGGCCGAGAAATGTAATTTTGATGTTCACTCCCAAACCGCTGCGCAGAAGTCAACCAAACTTCACCCATTAGTGTATTGTATCACAATCTAGTAGTTACATGTGGAAATTTGGTTCTAGGACATTTAATTTGAGCGCAATCCTCAAACTTAGGTCAAAAAAGCCATTTAAGCCTTTTCACAGTGAGATCTATGCGATATGGCCGAGAAATGTAATTTTGATGTTAACTCCCAAACCGCTGCGCAGAAGTCAACCAAACTTCACCCAATAGTGTATTGTATCACATTCTAGTAGTTACATTTGAAAATTTCGTTCTAGGACATTTGGTTTGAGCGCAATTATTAAACTTAGGTCAAAAAAGCCATTTAAGCCTTTTCACAGTGAGATCTATGCGATATGGCCGAGAAATGTAATTTTGATGTTAACTCCCAAACCGCTGCGCAGAAGTAAACCAAACTTCACCCATTAGTGTATTGTATCACAATCTAGTAGTTACATGTGGAAATTTGGTTCTAGGACATTTGATTTGAGCGCAATCCTCAAACTTAGGTCAAAAAAGCCATTTAAGCCTTTTCACAGTGAGATCTATGCGATATGGCCGAGAAATGTAATTTTGATGTTCACTCCCAAACCGCTGCGCAGAAGTCAACCAAACTTCACCCAATAGTGTATTGTATCACAATCTAGTAGTTACATTTGGAAATTTAGTTCTAGGACATTTGGTTTGAGCGCAATCTTCAAACTTAATTAAAAAAAGTCATTTAAGGCTTTTCACAGTGAGATCTATGCGATATGGCCGAGAAATGTAATTTTGATGTTAACTCCCAAACCGCTGCGCAGAAGTCAACCAAACTTCACCCAATAGTGTATTGTATCACATTCTAGTAGTTACATTTGAAAATTTTGTTCTAGGACATTTTGTTTGAACGCAATCATCAAACTTAATTAAAAAAGTCATTTAAGCCTTTTCACAGTGAGATCTATGCGATATGGCCGAGAAATGTAATTTTGATGTTAACTCCCAAACCGCTGCGCAGAAGTCAACCAAACTTCACCCAATAGTGTATTGTATCACAATCTAGTAGTTACATTTGGAAATTTGGTTCTAGGACATTTGATTTGAGCGCAATCCTCAAACTTAGGTCAAAAAAGCCATTTAAGCCTTTTCACAGTGATATCTATGCGATATGGCCGAGAAATGTAATTTTGATGTTAACTCCCAAACCGCTGCGCAGAAGTCAACCAAACTTCACCCAATAGTGTATTGTATCACAATCTAGTAGTTACATTTGAAAATTTTGTTCTAGGACATTTTGTTTGAACGCAATCATCAAACTTAATTAAAAAAGTCATTTAAGCCTTTTCACAGTGAGATCTATGCGATATGGCCGAGAAATGTAATTTTGATGTTAACTCCCAAACCGCTGCGCAGAAGTCAACCAAACTTCACCCAATAGTGTATTGTATCATAATCTAGTAGTTACATTTGAAAATTTTGTTCTAGGAAATTTTGTTTGAGCGCAATCATCAAACTTAATTAAAAAAGTCATTTAAGCCTTTTCCCAGTGAGATCTATGCGATATGGCCGAGAAATGTAATTTTGATGTTCAATCCCAAACCGCTGCGCAGAAGTCAACCAAACTTCACCCATTAGTGTATTGTATCACAATCTAGTAGTTACATGTGGAAATTTGGTTATAGGACATTTGATTTGAGCGCAATCCTCAAACTTAGGTCAAAAAAGCCATTTAAGCCTTTTCACAGTGAGATCTATGCGATATGGCCGAGAAATGTAATTTTGATGTTAACTCCCAAACCGTTGCGCAGAAGTCAACCAAACTTCACCCATTAGTGTATTGTATCACAATCTAGTAGTTACATGTGGAAATTTGGTTCTAGGACATTTGATTTGAGCGTAATCCTCAAACTTAGGTCAAAAAAGCCATTTAAGCCTTTTCACAGTGAGATCTATGCGATATGGCCGAGAAATGTAATTTTGATGTTAACTCCCAAACCGCTGCGCAGAAGTCAACCAAACTTCACCCAATAGTGTATTGTATCACATTCTAGTAGTTACATTTTAAAATTTCGTTCTAGGACATTTGGTTTGAGCGCAATTATTAAACTTAGGTCAAAAAAGCCATTTAAGCCTTTTCACAGTGAGATCTATGCGATATGGCCGAGAAATGTAATTTTGATGTTAACTCCCAAACCGCTGCGCAGAAGTCAACCAAACTTCACCCATTAGTGTATTGTATCACAATCTAGTAGTTACATGTGGAATTTTGGTTCTAGGACATTTGATTTGAGCGTAATCCTCAAACTTAGGTCAAAAAAGCCATTTAAGCCTTTTCACAGTGAGATCTATGCGATATGGCCGAGAAATGTAATTTTGATGTTAACACCCAAACCGCTGCGCAGAAGTAAACCAAACTTCACCCATTAGTGTATTGTATCACAATCTAGTAGTTACATGTGGAAATTTGGTTCTAGGACATTTGATTTGAGCGCAATCCTCAAACTTAGGTCAAAAAAGCCATTTAAGCCTTTTCACAGTGAGATCTATGCGATATGGCCGAGAAATGTAATTTTGATGTTAACTCCCAAACCGCTGCGCAGAAGTCAACCAAACTTCACCCAATAGTGTATTGTATCACAATCTAGTAGTTACATTTGAAAATTTTGTTCTAGGACATTTTGTTTGAACGCAATCATCAAACTTAATTAAAAAAGTCATTTAAGCCTTTTCACAGTGAGATCTATGCGATATGGCCGAGAAATGTAATTTTGATGTTAACTCCCAAACCGCTGCGCAGAAGTCAACCAAACTTCACCCAATAGTGTATTGTATCACAATCTAGTAGTTACATTTGAAAATTTTGTTCTAGGACATTTTGTTTGAGCGCAATCCTCAAACTTAGGTCAAAAAAGCCATTTAAGCCTTTTCACAGTGAGATCTATGCGATATGGCCGAGAAATGTAATTTTGATGTTAACTCCCAAACCGCTGCGCAGAAGTCAACCAAACTTCACCCAATAGTGTATTGTATCACATTCTAGTAGTTACATTTGAAAATTTCGTTCTAGGACATTTGGTTTGAGCGCAATCATTAAACTTAGGTCAAAAAAGCCATTTAAGCCTTTTCACAGTGAGATCTATGCGATATGGCCGAGAAATGTAATTTTGATGTTAACTCCCAAACCGCTGCGCAGAAGTCAACCAAACTTCACCCAATAGTGTATTTTATCACAATCTAGTAGTTACATTTGGAAATTTAGTTCTAGGACATTTGATTTGAGCGCAATCTTCAAACTTAATTAAAAAAAGTCATTTAAGCCTTTTCACAGTGAGATCTATGCGATATGGCCGAGAAATGTAATTTTGATGTTCACTCCCAAACCGCTGCGCAGAAGTCAACCAAACTTCAACCATTAGTGTATTGTATCACAATCTAGTAGTTACATGTGGAAATTTGGTTCTAGGACATTTGATTTGAGCGCAATCCTCAAACATAGGTCAAAAAAGCCATTTAAGCCTTTTCACAGTGAGATCTATGCGATATGGCCGAGAAATGTAATTTTGATGTTAACTCCCAAACCGCTGCACAGAAGTAAACCAAACTTCACCCAATAGTGTATTTTATCATAATCTAGTAGTTACATTTGGAAATTTAGTTCTATTACATTTGGTTTGAGCGCAATCTTCAAACTTAATTTAAAAAAGTCATTTAAGCCTTTTCACAGTGAGATCTATGCGATATGGCCGAGAAATGTAATTTTGATGTTAACTCCCAAACCGCTGCGCAGAAGTCAACCAAACTTCACCCAATAGTGTATTTTATCACAATCTAGTAGTTACATTTGGAAATTTAGTTCTAGGACATTTGATTTGAGCGCAATCCTCAAACTTAGGTCAAAAAAGCCATTTAAGCCTTTTCACAGTGAGATCTATGCGATATGGCCGAGAAATGTAATTTTGATGTTAACTTCCAAACCACTGCGCAGAAGTCAACCAAACTTCACCCAATAGTGTATTTTATCACAATCTAGTAGTTACATTTGGAAATTTAGTTTTAGGACATTTGGTTTGAGCGCAATCTTCAAACTTAATTAAAAAAAGTCATTTAAGCCTTTTCACAGTGAGATCTATGCGATATGGCCGAGAAATGTAATTTTGATGTTCACTCCCAAACCGCTGCGCAGAAGTCAACCAAACTTCACCTATTAGTGTATTGTATCACAATCTAGTAGTTACATGTGGAAATTTGGTTCTAGGACATTTGATTTGAGCGCAATCCTCAAACTTAGGTCAAAAAAGCCATTTAAGCCTTTTCACAGTGAGATCTATGCGATATGGCCGAGAAATGTAATTTTGATGTTAACTCCCAAACCGCTGCGCAGAAGTCAACCAAACTTCACCCAATAGTGTATTTTATCACAATCTAGTAGTTACATTTGGAAATTTAGTTCTAGGACATTTGATTTGAGCGCAATCTTCAAACTTAATTAAAAAAAGTCATTTAAGCCTTTTCACAGTGAGATCTATGCGATATGGCCGAGAAATGTAATTTTGATGTTCACTCCCAAACCGCTGCGCAGAAGTCAACCAAACTTCACCCAATAGTGTATTGTATCACAGTCTAGTAGTTACATTTGAAAATTTGTTCTAGGACATTTTGTTTGAGCGCAATCATCAAACTTAATTAAAAAAGTCATTTAAGCCTTTTCACAGTGAGATCTATGCGATATGGCCGAGAAATGTAATTTTGATGTTAACTCCCAAACCGCTGCGCAGAAGTCAACCAAACTTCACCCAATAGTGTATTGTATCACATTCTAGTAGTTACATTTGAAAATTTCGTTCTAGGACATTTGGTTTGAGCGCAATCTTTAAACTTAGGTCAAAAAAGCCATTTAAGCCTTTTCACAGTGAGATCTATGCGATATGGCCGAGAAATGTAATTTTGATGTTAACTCCCAAACCGCTGCGCAGAAGTCAACCAAACTTCACCCAATAGTGTATTGTATCACAATCTAGTAGTTACATTTGAAAATTTTGTTCTAGGACATTTTGTTTGAACGCAATCATCAAACTTAATTAAAAAAGTCATTTAAGCCTTTTCACAGTGAGATCTATGCGATATGGCCGAGAAATGTAATTTTGATGTTAACTCCCAAACCGCTGCGCAGAAGTCAACCAAACTTCACCCAATAGTGTATTGTATCACAATCTAGTAGTTACATTTGGAAATTTGGTTCTAGGACATTTGATTTGAGCGCAATCCTCAAACTTAGGTCAAAAAAGCCATTTAAGCCTTTTCACAGTGAGATCTATGCGATATGGCCGAGAAATGTAATTTTGATGTTAACTCCCAAACCGCTGCGCAGAAGTCAACCAAACTTCACCCAATAGTGTATTGTATCACAATCTAGTAGTTACATTTGAAAATTTTGTTCTAGGACATTTTGTTTGAACGCAATCATCAAACTTAATTAAAAAAGTCATTTAAGCCTTTTCACAGTGAGATCTATGCGATATGGCCGAGAAATGTAATTTTGATGTTAACTCCCAAACCGCTGCGCAGAAGTCAACCAAACTTCACCCAATAGTGTATTGTATCACAATCTAGTAGTTACATTTGAAAATTTTGTTCTAGGAAATTTTGTTTGAGCGCAATCATCAAACTTAATTAAAAAAGTCATTTAAGCCTTTTCACAGTGAGATCTATGCGATATGGCCGAGAAATGTAATTTTGATGTTAACTCCCAAACCGCTGCGCAGAAGTCAACCAAACTTCACCCAATAGTGTATTGTATCACAATCTAGTAGTTACATTTGAAAATTTTGTTCTAGGAAATTTTGTTTGAGCACAATCATCAAACTTAATTAAAAAAGTCATTTAAGCCTTTTCACAGTGAGATCTATGCGATATGGCCGAGAAATGTAATTTTGATGTTAACTCCCAAACCGCTGCGCAGAAGTCAACTAAACTTCACCCAATAGTGTATTGTATCACATTCTAGTAGTTACATTTGAAAATTTCGTTCTAGGACATTTGGTTTGAGCGCAATCATTAAACTTAATTAAAAAAGTCATTTAAGCCTTTTCACAGTGAGATCTATGCGATATGGCCGAGAAATGTAATTTTGATGTTAACTCCCAAACCGCTGCGCAGAAGTCAACCAAACTTCACCCATTAGTGTATTGTATCACAATCTAGTAATTACATGTGGAAATTTGGTTCTAGGACATTTGATTTGAGCGCAATCCTCAAACTTAGGTCAAAAAAGCCATTTAAGCCTTTTCACAGTGAGATCTATGCGATATGGCCGAGAAATGTAATTTTGATGTTAACTCCCAAACCGCTGCGCAGAAGTAAACCAAACTTCACCCATTAGTGTATTGTATCACAATCTAGTAGTTACATGTGGAAATTTGGTTCTAGGACATTTGATTTGAGCGCAATCCTCAAACTTAGGTCAAAAAAGCCATTTAAGCCTTTTCACAGTGAGATCTATGCGATATGGCCGAGAAATGTAATTTTGATGTTAACTCCCAAACCGCTGCGCAGAAGTCAACCAAACTTCACCCAATAGTGTATTGTATCACAATCTAGTAGTTACATTTGAAAATTTTGTTCTAGGACATTTTGTTTGAACGCAATCATCAAACTTAATTAAAAAAGTCATTTAAGCCTTTTCACAGTGAGATCTATGCGATATGGCCGAGAAATGTAATTTTGATGTTCACTCCCAAACCGCTGCGCAGAAGTCAACCAAACTTCACCCATTAGTGTATTGTATCACAATCTAGTAGTTACATGTGGAAATTTGGTTCTAGGACATTTAATTTGAGCGCAATCCTCAAACTTAGGTCAAAAAAGCCATTTAAGCCTTTTCACAGTGAGATCTATGCAATATGGCCGAGAAATGTAATTTTGATGTTAACTCCCAAACCGCTGCGCAGAAGTCAACCAAACTTCACCCAATAGTGTATTGTATCACATTCTAGTAGTTACATTTGAAAATTTCGTTCTAGGACATTTGGTTTGAGCGCAATTATTAAACTTAGGTCAAAAAAGCCATTTAAGCCTTTTCACAGTGAGATCTATGCGATATGGCCGAGAAATGTAATTTTGATGTTAACTCCCAAACCGCTGCGCAGAAGTAAACCAAACTTCACCCATTAGTGTATTGTATCACAATCTAGTAGTTACATGTGGAAATTTGGTTCTAGGACATTTGATTTGAGCGCAATCCTCAAACTTAGGTCAAAAAAGCCATTTAAGCCTTTTCACAGTGAGATCTATGCGATATGGCCCAGAAATGTAATTTTGATGTTCACTCCCAAACCGCTGCGCAGAAGTCAACCAAACTTCACCCAATAGTGTATTGTATCACAATCTAGTAGTTACATTTGGAAATTTAGTTCTAGGACATTTGGTTTGAGCGCAATCTTCAAACTTAATTAAAAAAAGTCATTTAAGGCTTTTCACAGTGAGATCTATGCGATATGGCCGAGAAATGTAATTTTGATGTTAACTCCCAAACCGCTGCGCAGAAGTCAACCAAACTTCACCCAATAGTGTATTGTATCACATTCTAGTAGTTACATTTGAAAATTTTGTTCTAGGACATTTTGTTTGAACGCAATCATCAAACTTAATTAAAAAAGTCATTTAAGCCTTTTCACAGTGAGATCTATGCGATATGGCCGAGAAATGTAATTTTGATGTTAACTCCCAAACCGCTGCGCAGAAGTCAACCAAACTTCACCCAATAGTGTATTGTATCACAATCTAGTAGTTACATTTGGAAATTTGGTTCTAGGACATTTGATTTGAGCGCAATCCTCAAACTTAGGTCAAAAAAGCCATTTAAGCCTTTTCACAGTGATATCTATGCGATATGGCCGAGAAATGTAATTTTGATGTTAACTCCCAAACCGCTGCGCAGAAGTCAACCAAACTTCACCCAATAGTGTATTGTATCACAATCTAGTAGTTACATTTGAAAATTTTGTTCTAGGACATTTTGTTTGAACGCAATCATCAAACTTAATTAAAAAAGTCATTTAAGCCTTTTCACAGTGAGATCTATGCGATATGGCCGAGAAATGTAATTTTGATGTTAACTCCCAAACCGCTGCGCAGAAGTCAACCAAACTTCACCCAATAGTGTATTGTATCATAATCTAGTAGTTACATTTGAAAATTTTGTTCTAGGAAATTTTGTTTGAGCGCAATCATCAAACTTAATTAAAAAAGTCATTTAAGCCTTTTCCCAGTGAGATCTATGCGATATGGCCGAGAAATGTAATTTTGATGTTCAATCCCAAACCGCTGCGCAGAAGTCAACCAAACTTCACCCATTAGTGTATTGTATCACAATCTAGTAGTTACATGTGGAAATTTGGTTATAGGACATTTGATTTGAGCGCAATCCTCAAACTTAGGTCAAAAAAGCCATTTAAGCCTTTTCACAGTGAGATCTATGCGATATGGCCGAGAAATGTAATTTTGATGTTAACTCCCAAACCGTTGCGCAGAAGTCAACCAAACTTCACCCATTAGTGTATTGTATCACAATCTAGTAGTTACATGTGGAAATTTGGTTCTAGGACATTTGATTTGAGCGTAATCCTCAAACTTAGGTCAAAAAAGCCATTTAAGCCTTTTCACAGTGAGATCTATGCGATATGGCCGAGAAATGTAATTTTGATGTTAACTCCCAAACCGCTGCGCAGAAGTCAACCAAACTTCACCCAATAGTGTATTGTATCACATTCTAGTAGTTACATTTTAAAATTTCGTTCTAGGACATTTGGTTTGAGCGCAATTATTAAACTTAGGTCAAAAAAGCCATTTAAGCCTTTTTACAGTGAGATCTATGCGATATGGCCGAGAAATGTAATTTTGATGTTAACTCCCAAACCGCTGCGCAGAAGTCAACCAAACTTCACCCATTAGTGTATTGTATCACAATCTAGTAGTTACATGTGGAATTTTGGTTCTAGGACATTTGATTTGAGCGTAATCCTCAAACTTAGGTCAAAAAAGCCATTTAAGCCTTTTCACAGTGAGATCTATGCGATATGGCCGAGAAATGTAATTTTGATGTTAACACCCAAACCGCTGCGCAGAAGTAAACCAAACTTCACCCATTAGTGTATTGTATCACAATCTAGTAGTTACATGTGGAAATTTGGTTCTAGGACATTTGATTTGAGCGCAATCCTCAAACTTAGGTCAAAAAAGCCATTTAAGCCTTTTCACAGTGAGATCTATGCGATATGGCCGAGAAATGTAATTTTGATGTTAACTCCCAAACCGCTGCGCAGAAGTCAACCAAACTTCACCCAATAGTGTATTGTATCACAATCTAGTAGTTACATTTGAAAATTTTGTTCTAGGACATTTTGTTTGAACGCAATCATCAAACTTAATTAAAAAAGTCATTTAAGCCTTTTCACAGTGAGATCTATGCGATATGGCCGAGAAATGTAATTTTGATGTTAACTCCCAAACCGCTGCGCAGAAGTCAACCAAACTTCACCCAATAGTGTATTGTATCACAATCTAGTAGTTACATTTGAAAATTTTGTTCTAGGACATTTTGTTTGAGCGCAATCCTCAAACTTAGGTCAAAAAAGCCATTTAAGCCTTTTCACAGTGAGATCTATGCGATATGGCCGAGAAATGTAATTTTGATGTTAACTCCCAAACCGCTGCGCAGAAGTCAACCAAACTTCACCCAATAGTGTATTGTATCACATTCTAGTAGTTACATTTGAAAATTTCGTTCTAGGACATTTGGTTTGAGCGCAATCATTAAACTTAGGTCAAAAAAGCCATTTAAGCCTTTTCACAGTGAGATCTATGCGATATGGCCGAGAAATGTAATTTTGATGTTAACTCCCAAACCGCTGCGCAGAAGTCAACCAAACTTCACCCAATAGTGTATTTTATCACAATCTAGTAGTTACATTTGGAAATTTAGTTCTAGGACATTTGATTTGAGCGCAATCTTCAAACTTAATTAAAAAAAGTCATTTAAGCCTTTTCACAGTGAGATCTATGCGATATGGCCGAGAAATGTAATTTTGATGTTCACTCCCAAACCGCTGCGCAGAAGTCAACCAAACTTCAACCATTAGTGTATTGTATCACAGTCTAGTAGTTACATTTGAAAATTTGTTCTAGGACATTTTGTTTGAGCGCAATCATCAAACTTAATTAAAAAAGTCATTTAAGCCTTTTCACAGTGAGATCTATGCGATATGGCCGAGAAATGTAATTTTGATGTTAACTCCCAAACCGCTGCGCAGAAGTCAACCAAACTTCACCTATTAGTGTATTGTATCACAATCTAGTAGTTACATGTGGAAATTTGGTTCTAGGACATTTGATTTGAGCGCAATCCTCAAACTTAGGTCAAAAAAGCCATTTAAGCCTTTTCACAGTGAGATCTATGCGATATGGCCGAGAAATGTAATTTTGATGTTAACTCCCAAACCGCTGCGCAGAAGTCAACCAAACTTCACCCAATAGTGTATTTTATCACAATCTAGTAGTTACATTTGGAAATTTAGTTCTAGGACATTTGATTTGAGCGCAATCTTCAAACTTAATTAAAAAAAGTCATTTAAGCCTTTTCACAGTGAGATCTATGCGATATGGCCGAGAAATGTAATTTTGATGTTCACTCCCAAACCGCTGCGCAGAAGTCAACCAAACTTCACCCAATAGTGTATTGTATCACAGTCTAGTAGTTACATTTGAAAATTTGTTCTAGGACATTTTGTTTGAGCGCAATCATCAAACTTAATTAAAAAAGTCATTTAAGCCTTTTCACAGTGAGATCTATGCGATATGGCCGAGAAATGTAATTTTGATGTTAACTCCCAAACCGCTGCGCAGAAGTCAACCAAACTTCACCCAATAGTGTATTGTATCACATTCTAGTAGTTACATTTGAAAATTTCGTTCTAGGACATTTGGTTTGAGCGCAATCTTTAAACTTAGGTCAAAAAAGCCATTTAAGCCTTTTCACAGTGAGATCTATGCGATATGGCCGAGAAATGTAATTTTGATGTTAACTCCCAAACCGCTGCGCAGAAGTCAACCAAACTTCACCCAATAGTGTATTGTATCACAATCTAGTAGTTACATTTGAAAATTTTGTTCTAGGACATTTTGTTTGAACGCAATCATCAAACTTAATTAAAAAAGTCATTTAAGCCTTTTCACAGTGAGATCTATGCGATATGGCCGAGAAATGTAATTTTGATGTTAACTCCCAAACCGCTGCGCAGAAGTCAACCAAACTTCACCCAATAGTGTATTGTATCACAATCTAGTAGTTACATTTGGAAATTTGGTTCTAGGACATTTGATTTGAGCGCAATCCTCAAACTTAGGTCAAAAAAGCCATTTAAGCCTTTTCACAGTGAGATCTATGCGATATGGCCGAGAAATGTAATTTTGATGTTAACTCCCAAACCGCTGCGCAGAAGTCAACCAAACTTCACCCAATAGTGTATTGTATCACAATCTAGTAGTTACATTTGAAAATTTTGTTCTAGGACATTTTGTTTGAACGCAATCATCAAACTTAATTAAAAAAGTCATTTAAGCCTTTTCACAGTGAGATCTATGCGATATGGCCGAGAAATGTAATTTTGATGTTAACTCCCAAACCGCTGCGCAGAAGTCAACCAAACTTCACCCAATAGTGTATTGTATCACAATCTAGTAGTTACATTTGAAAATTTTGTTCTAGGAAATTTTGTTTGAGCGCAATCATCAAACTTAATTAAAAAAGTCATTTAAGCCTTTTCACAGTGAGATCTATGCGATATGGCCGAGAAATGTAATTTTGATGTTAACTCCCAAACCGCTGCGCAGAAGTCAACCAAACTTCACCCAATAGTGTATTGTATCACAATCTAGTAGTTACATTTGAAAATTTTGTTCTAGGAAATTTTGTTTGAGCACAATCATCAAACTTAATTAAAAAAGTCATTTAAGCCTTTTCACAGTGAGATCTATGCGATATGGCCGAGAAATGTAATTTTGATGTTAACTCCCAAACCGCTGCGCAGAAGTCAACTAAACTTCACCCAATAGTGTATTGTATCACATTCTAGTAGTTACATTTGAAAATTTCGTTCTAGGACATTTGGTTTGAGCGCAATCATTAAACTTAATTAAAAAAGTCATTTAAGCCTTTTCACAGTGAGATCTATGCGATATGGCCGAGAAATGTAATTTTGATGTTAACTCCCAAACCGCTGCGCAGAAGTCAACCAAACTTCACCCATTAGTGTATTGTATCACAATCTAGTAATTACATGTGGAAATTTGGTTCTAGGACATTTGATTTGAGCGCAATCCTCAAACTTAGGTCAAAAAAGCCATTTAAGCCTTTTCACAGTGAGATCTATGCGATATGGCCGAGAAATGTAATTTTGATGTTAACTCCCAAACCGCTGCGCAGAAGTAAACCAAACTTCACCCATTAGTGTATTGTATCACAATCTAGTAGTTACATGTGGAAATTTGGTTCTAGGACATTTGATTTGAGCGCAATCCTCAAACTTAGGTCAAAAAAGCCATTTAAGCCTTTTCACAGTGAGATCTATGCGATATGGCCGAGAAATGTAATTTTGATGTTAACTCCCAAACCGCTGCGCAGAAGTCAACCAAACTTCACCCAATAGTGTATTGTATCACAATCTAGTAGTTACATTTGAAAATTTTGTTCTAGGACATTTTGTTTGAACGCAATCATCAAACTTAATTAAAAAAGTCATTTAAGCCTTTTCACAGTGAGATCTATGCGATATGGCCGAGAAATGTAATTTTGATGTTCACTCCCAAACCGCTGCGCAGAAGTCAACCAAACTTCACCCATTAGTGTATTGTATCACAATCTAGTAGTTACATGTGGAAATTTGGTTCTAGGACATTTAATTTGAGCGCAATCCTCAAACTTAGGTCAAAAAAGCCATTTAAGCCTTTTCACAGTGAGATCTATGCAATATGGCCGAGAAATGTAATTTTGATGTTAACTCCCAAACCGCTGCGCAGAAGTCAACCAAACTTCACCCAATAGTGTATTGTATCACATTCTAGTAGTTACATTTGAAAATTTCGTTCTAGGACATTTGGTTTGAGCGCAATTATTAAACTTAGGTCAAAAAAGCCATTTAAGCCTTTTCACAGTGAGATCTATGCGATATGGCCGAGAAATGTAATTTTGATGTTAACTCCCAAACCGCTGCGCAGAAGTAAACCAAACTTCACCCATTAGTGTATTGTATCACAATCTAGTAGTTACATGTGGAAATTTGGTTCTAGGACATTTGATTTGAGCGCAATCCTCAAACTTAGGTCAAAAAAGCCATTTAAGCCTTTTCACAGTGAGATCTATGCGATATGGCCCAGAAATGTAATTTTGATGTTCACTCCCAAACCGCTGCGCAGAAGTCAACCAAACTTCACCCAATAGTGTATTGTATCACAATCTAGTAGTTACATTTGGAAATTTAGTTCTAGGACATTTGGTTTGAGCGCAATCTTCAAACTTAATTAAAAAAAGTCATTTAAGGCTTTTCACAGTGAGATCTATGCGATATGGCCGAGAAATGTAATTTTGATGTTAACTCCCAAACCGCTGCGCAGAAGTCAACCAAACTTCACCCAATAGTGTATTGTATCACATTCTAGTAGTTACATTTGAAAATTTTGTTCTAGGACATTTTGTTTGAACGCAATCATCAAACTTAATTAAAAAAGTCATTTAAGCCTTTTCACAGTGAGATCTATGCGATATGGCCGAGAAATGTAATTTTGATGTTAACTCCCAAACCGCTGCGCAGAAGTCAACCAAACTTCACCCAATAGTGTATTGTATCACAATCTAGTAGTTACATTTGGAAATTTGGTTCTAGGACATTTGATTTGAGCGCAATCCTCAAACTTAGGTCAAAAAAGCCATTTAAGCCTTTTCACAGTGATATCTATGCGATATGGCCGAGAAATGTAATTTTGATGTTAACTCCCAAACCGCTGCGCAGAAGTCAACCAAACTTCACCCAATAGTGTATTGTATCACAATCTAGTAGTTACATTTGAAAATTTTGTTCTAGGACATTTTGTTTGAACGCAATCATCAAACTTAATTAAAAAAGTCATTTAAGCCTTTTCACAGTGAGATCTATGCGATATGGCCGAGAAATGTAATTTTGATGTTAACTCCCAAACCGCTGCGCAGAAGTCAACCAAACTTCACCCAATAGTGTATTGTATCATAATCTAGTAGTTACATTTGAAAATTTTGTTCTAGGAAATTTTGTTTGAGCGCAATCATCAAACTTAATTAAAAAAGTCATTTAAGCCTTTTCCCAGTGAGATCTATGCGATATGGCCGAGAAATGTAATTTTGATGTTCAATCCCAAACCGCTGCGCAGAAGTCAACCAAACTTCACCCATTAGTGTATTGTATCACAATCTAGTAGTTACATGTGGAAATTTGGTTATAGGACATTTGATTTGAGCGCAATCCTCAAACTTAGGTCAAAAAAGCCATTTAAGCCTTTTCACAGTGAGATCTATGCGATATGGCCGAGAAATGTAATTTTGATGTTAACTCCCAAACCGTTGCGCAGAAGTCAACCAAACTTCACCCATTAGTGTATTGTATCACAATCTAGTAGTTACATGTGGAAATTTGGTTCTAGGACATTTGATTTGAGCGTAATCCTCAAACTTAGGTCAAAAAAGCCATTTAAGCCTTTTCACAGTGAGATCTATGCGATATGGCCGAGAAATGTAATTTTGATGTTAACTCCCAAACCGCTGCGCAGAAGTCAACCAAACTTCACCCAATAGTGTATTGTATCACATTCTAGTAGTTACATTTTAAAATTTCGTTCTAGGACATTTGGTTTGAGCGCAATTATTAAACTTAGGTCAAAAAAGCCATTTAAGCCTTTTCACAGTGAGATCTATGCGATATGGCCGAGAAATGTAATTTTGATGTTAACTCCCAAACCGCTGCGCAGAAGTCAACCAAACTTCACCCATTAGTGTATTGTATCACAATCTAGTAGTTACATGTGGAATTTTGGTTCTAGGACATTTGATTTGAGCGTAATCCTCAAACTTAGGTCAAAAAAGCCATTTAAGCCTTTTCACAGTGAGATCTATGCGATATGGCCGAGAAATGTAATTTTGATGTTAACACCCAAACCGCTGCGCAGAAGTAAACCAAACTTCACCCATTAGTGTATTGTATCACAATCTAGTAGTTACATGTGGAAATTTGGTTCTAGGACATTTGATTTGAGCGCAATCCTCAAACTTAGGTCAAAAAAGCCATTTAAGCCTTTTCACAGTGAGATCTATGCGATATGGCCGAGAAATGTAATTTTGATGTTAACTCCCAAACCGCTGCGCAGAAGTCAACCAAACTTCACCCAATAGTGTATTGTATCACAATCTAGTAGTTACATTTGAAAATTTTGTTCTAGGACATTTTGTTTGAACGCAATCATCAAACTTAATTAAAAAAGTCATTTAAGCCTTTTCACAGTGAGATCTATGCGATATGGCCGAGAAATGTAATTTTGATGTTAACTCCCAAACCGCTGCGCAGAAGTCAACCAAACTTCACCCAATAGTGTATTGTATCACAATCTAGTAGTTACATTTGAAAATTTTGTTCTAGGACATTTTGTTTGAGCGCAATCCTCAAACTTAGGTCAAAAAAGCCATTTAAGCCTTTTCACAGTGAGATCTATGCGATATGGCCGAGAAATGTAATTTTGATGTTAACTCCCAAACCGCTGCGCAGAAGTCAACCAAACTTCACCCAATAGTGTATTGTATCACATTCTAGTAGTTACATTTGAAAATTTCGTTCTAGGACATTTGGTTTGAGCGCAATCATTAAACTTAGGTCAAAAAAGCCATTTAAGCCTTTTCACAGTGAGATCTATGCGATATGGCCGAGAAATGTAATTTTGATGTTAACTCCCAAACCGCTGCGCAGAAGTCAACCAAACTTCACCCAATAGTGTATTTTATCACAATCTAGTAGTTACATTTGGAAATTTAGTTCTAGGACATTTGATTTGAGCGCAATCTTCAAACTTAATTAAAAAAAGTCATTTAAGCCTTTTCACAGTGAGATCTATGCGATATGGCCGAGAAATGTAATTTTGATGTTCACTCCCAAACCGCTGCGCAGAAGTCAACCAAACTTCAACCATTAGTGTATTGTATCACAATCTAGTAGTTACATGTGGAAATTTGGTTCTAGGACATTTGATTTGAGCGCAATCTTCAAACTTAATTAAAAAAAGTCATTTAAGCCTTTTCACAGTGAGATCTATGCGATATGGCCGAGAAATGTAATTTTGATGTTCACTCCCAAACCGCTGCGCAGAAGTCAACCAAACTTCAACCATTAGTGTATTGTATCACAGTCTAGTAGTTACATTTGAAAATTTGTTCTAGGACATTTTGTTTGAGCGCAATCATCAAACTTAATTAAAAAAGTCATTTAAGCCTTTTCACAGTGAGATCTATGCGATATGGCCGAGAAATGTAATTTTGATGTTAACTCCCAAACCGCTGCGCAGAAGTCAACCAAACTTCACCCAATAGTGTATTGTATCACATTCTAGTAGTTACATTTGAAAATTTCGTTCTAGGACATTTGGTTTGAGCGCAATCATTAAACTTAATTAAAAAAGTCATTTAAGCCTTTTCACAGTGAGATCTATGCGATATGGCCGAGAAATGTAATTTTGATGTTAACTCCCAAACCGCTGCGCAGAAGTCAACCAAACTTCACCCATTAGTGTATTGTATCACAATCTAGTAATTACATGTGGAAATTTGGTTCTAGGACATTTGATTTGAGCGCAATCCTCAAACTTAGGTCAAAAAAGCCATTTAAGCCTTTTCACAGTGAGATCTATGCGATATGGCCGAGAAATGTAATTTTGATGTTAACTCCCAAACCGCTGCGCAGAAGTAAACCAAACTTCACCCATTAGTGTATTGTATCACAATCTAGTAGTTACATGTGGAAATTTGGTTCTAGGACATTTGATTTGAGCGCAATCCTCAAACTTAGGTCAAAAAAGCCATTTAAGCCTTTTCACAGTGAGATCTATGCGATATGGCCGAGAAATGTAATTTTGATGTTAACTCCCAAACCGCTGCGCAGAAGTCAACCAAACTTCACCCAATAGTGTATTGTATCACAATCTAGTAGTTACATTTGAAAATTTTGTTCTAGGACATTTTGTTTGAACGCAATCATCAAACTTAATTAAAAAAGTCATTTAAGCCTTTTCACAGTGAGATCTATGCGATATGGCCGAGAAATGTAATTTTGATGTTAACTCCCAAACCGCTGCGCAGAAGTCAACCAAACTTCACCCAATAGTGTATTGTATCACAATCTAGTAGTTACATTTGAAAATTTTGTTCTAGGAAATTTTGTTTGAGCGCAATCATCAAACTTAATTAAAAAAGTCATTTAAGCCTTTTCACAGTGAGATCTATGCGATATGGCCGAGAAATGTAATTTTGATGTTCACTCCCAAACCGCTGCGCAGAAGTCAACCAAACTTCACCCATTAGTGTATTGTATCACAATCTAGTAGTTACATGTGGAAATTTGGTTCTAGGACATTTAATTTGAGCGCAATCCTCAAACTTAGGTCAAAAAAGCCATTTAAGCCTTTTCACAGTGAGATCTATGCGATATGGCCGAGAAATGTAATTTTGATGTTAACTCCCAAACCGCTGCGCAGAAGTCAACCAAACTTCACCCAATAGTGTATTGTATCACATTCTAGTAGTTACATTTGAAAATTTCGTTCTAGGACATTTGGTTTGAGCGCAATTATTAAACTTAGGTCAAAAAAGCCATTTAAGCCTTTTCACAGTGAGATCTATGCGATATGGCCGAGAAATGTAATTTTGATGTTAACTCCCAAACCGCTGCGCAGAAGTAAACCAAACTTCACCCATTAGTGTATTGTATCACAATCTAGTAGTTACATGTGGAAATTTGGTTCTAGGACATTTGATTTGAGCGCAATCCTCAAACTTAGGTCAAAAAAGCCATTTAAGCCTTTTCACAGTGAGATCTATGCGATATGGCCGAGAAATGTAATTTTGATGTTCACTCCCAAACCGCTGCGCAGAAGTCAACCAAACTTCACCCAATAGTGTATTGTATCACAATCTAGTAGTTACATTTGGAAATTTAGTTCTAGGACATTTGGTTTGAGCGCAATCTTCAAACTTAATTAAAAAAAGTCATTTAAGGCTTTTCACAGTGAGATCTATGCGATATGGCCGAGAAATGTAATTTTGATGTTAACTCCCAAACCGCTGCGCAGAAGACAACCAAACTTCACCCAATAGTGTATTGTATCACATTCTAGTAGTTACATTTGAAAATTTTGTTCTAGGACATTTTGTTTGAACGCAATCATCAAACTTAATTAAAAAAGTCATTTAAGCCTTTTCACAGTGAGATCTATGCGATATGGCCGAGAAATGTAATTTTGATGTTCACTCCCAAACCGCTGCGCAGAAGTCAACCAAACTTCACCCATTAGTGTATTGTATCACAATCTAGTAGTTACATGTGGAAATTTGGTTCTAGGACATTTAATTTGAGCGCAATCCTCAAACTTAGGTCAAAAAAGCCATTTAAGCCTTTTCACAGTGAGATCTATGCGATATGGCCGAGAAATGTAATTTTGATGTTAACTCCCAAACCGCTGCGCAGAAGTCAACCAAACTTCACCCAATAGTGTATTGTATCACATTCTAGTAGTTACATTTGAAAATTTCGTTCTAGGACATTTGGTTTGAGCGCAATTATTAAACTTAGGTCAAAAAAGCCATTTAAGCCTTTTCACAGTGAGATCTATGCGATATGGCCGAGAAATGTAATTTTGATGTTAACTCCCAAACCGCTGCGCAGAAGTAAACCAAACTTCACCCATTAGTGTATTGTATCACAATCTAGTAGTTACATGTGGAAATTTGGTTCTAGGACATTTGATTTGAGCGCAATCCTCAAACTTAGGTCAAAAAAGCCATTTAAGCCTTTTCACAGTGAGATCTATGCGATATGGCCGAGAAATGTAATTTTGATGTTCACTCCCAAACCGCTGCGCAGAAGTCAACCAAACTTCACCCAATAGTGTATTGTATCACAATCTAGTAGTTACATTTGGAAATTTAGTTCTAGGACATTTGGTTTGAGCGCAATCTTCAAACTTAATTAAAAAAAGTCATTTAAGGCTTTTCACAGTGAGATCTATGCGATATGGCCGAGAAATGTAATTTTGATGTTAACTCCCAAACCGCTGCGCAGAAGTCAACCAAACTTCACCCAATAGTGTATTGTATCACATTCTAGTAGTTACATTTGAAAATTTTGTTCTAGGACATTTTGTTTGAACGCAATCATCAAACTTAATTAAAAAAGTCATTTAAGCCTTTTCACAGTGAGATCTATGCGATATGGCCGAGAAATGTAATTTTGATGTTAACTCCCAAACCGCTGCGCAGAAGTCAACCAAACTTCACCCAATAGTGTATTGTATCACAATCTAGTAGTTACATTTGGAAATTTGGTTCTAGGACATTTGATTTGAGCGCAATCCTCAAACTTAGGTCAAAAAAGCCATTTAAGCCTTTTCACAGTGATATCTATGCGATTTGGCCGAGAAATGTAATTTTGATGTTAACTCCCAAACCGCTGCGCAGAAGTCAACCAAACTTCACCCAATAGTGTATTGTATCACAATCTAGTAGTTACATTTGAAAATTTTGTTCTAGGACATTTTGTTTGAACGCAATCATCAAACTTAATTAAAAAAGTCATTTAAGCCTTTTCACAGTGAGATCTATGCGATATGGCCGAGAAATGTAATTTTGATGTTAACTCCCAAACCGCTGCGCAGAAGTCAACCAAACTTCACCCAATAGTGTATTGTATCACAATCTAGTAGTTACATTTGAAAATTTTGTTCTAGGAAATTTTGTTTGAGCGCAATCATCAAACTTAATTAAAAAAGTCATTTAAGCCTTTTCACAGTGAGATCTATGCGATATGGCCGAGAAATGTAATTTTGATGTTCAATCCCAAACCGCTGCGCAGAAGTCAACCAAACTTCACCCATTAGTGTATTGTATCACAATCTAGTAGTTACATGTGGAAATTTGGTTCTAGGACATTTGATTTGAGCGCAATCCTCAAACTTAGGTCAAAAAAGCCATTTAAGCCTTTTCACAGTGAGATCTATGCGATATGGCCGAGAAATGTAATTTTGATGTTAACTCCCAAACCGCTGCGCAGAAGTCAACCAAACTTCACCCAATAGTGTATTGTATCACAATCTAGTAGTTACATTTGAAAATTTTGTTCTAGGACATTTTGTTTGAACGCAATCATCAAACTTAATTAAAAAAGTCATTTAAGCCTTTTCACAGTGAGATCTATGCGATATGGCCGAGAAATGTAATTTTGATGTTAACTCCCAAACCGCTGCGCAGAAGTCAACCAAACTTCACCCAATAGTGTATTGTATCACA
Source organism: Corythoichthys intestinalis (assembly GCF_030265065.1). NCBI lineage: Eukaryota > Metazoa > Chordata > Actinopteri > Syngnathiformes > Syngnathidae > Corythoichthys > Corythoichthys intestinalis. The sequence goes on from NC_080407.1 coordinate 32,749,864, forward strand.
ATCTAGTAGTTACATTTGAAAATTTTGTTCTAGGACATTTTGTTTGAGCGCAATCATCAAACTTAATTAAAAAAGTCATTTAAGCCTTTTCACAGTGAGATCTATGCGATATGGCCGAGAAATGTAATTTTGATGTTAACTCCCAAACCGCTGCGCAGAAGTCAACCAAACTTCACCCATTAGTGTATTGTATCACAATCTAGTAGTTACATGTGGAAATTTGGTTCTAGGACATTTGATTTGAGCGCAATCCTCAAACTTAGGTCAAAAAAGCCATTTAAGCCTTTTCACAGTGAGATCTATGCGATATGGCTGAGAAATGTAATTTTGATGTTAACTCCCAAACCGCTGCGCAGAAGTCAACCAAACTTCACCCAATAGTGTATTGTATCACATTCTAGTAGTTACATTTGAAAATTTCGTTCTAGGACATTTGGTTTGAGGGCAATCATTAAACTTAGTTCAAAAAAGCCATTTAAGCCTTTTCACAGTGAGATCTATGCGATATGGCCGAGAAATGTAATTTTGATGTTAACTCCCCAACCGCTGCGCAGAAGTGAACTAAACTTCACCCAATAGTGTATTGTATCACATTCTAGTAGTTACATTTGAAAATTTCGTTCTAGGACATTTGGTTTGAGCGCAATCATTAAACTCAATTAAAAAAGTCATTTAAGCCTTTTCACAGTGAGATCTATGCGATATGGCCGAGAAATGTAATTTTGATGTTCACTCCCAAACCGCTGCGCAGAAGTCAACCAAACTTCACCCATTAGTGTATTGTATCACAATCTAGTAATTACATGTGGAAATTTGGTTCTAGGACATTTGATTTGAGCGCAATCCTCAAATTTAGGTCAAAAAAGCCATTTAAGCCTTTTCACAGTGAGATCTATGCGATATGGCCGAGAAATGTAATTTTGATGTTAACTCCCAAACCGCTGCGCAGAAGTCAACCAAACTTCACCCAATAGTGTATTGTATCACAATCTAGTAGTTACATTTGAAAATTTTGTTCTAGGACATTTTGTTTGAACGCAATCATCAAACTTAATTAAAAAAGTCATTTAAGCCTTTTCACAGTGAGATCTATGCGATATGGCCGAGAAATGTAATTTTGATGTTAACTCCCAAACCGCTGCGCAGAAGTCAACCAAACTTCACCCATTAGTGTATTGTATCACAATCTAGTAGTTACATTTGGAAATTTAGTTCTAGGACATTTGATTTGAGCGCAATCTTCAAACTTAATTAAAAAAAGTCATTTAAGCCTTTTCACAGTGAGATCTATGCGATATGGCCGAGAAATGTAATTTTGATGTTCACTTCCAAACCGCTGCGCAGAAGTCAACCAAACTTCAACCATTAGTGTATTGTATCACAATCTAGTAGTTACATGTGGAAATTTGGTTCTAGGACATTTGATTTGAGCGCAATCCTCAAACTTAGGTCAAAAAAGCCATTTAAGCCTTTTCACAGTGAGATCTATGCGATATGGCCGAGAAATGTAATTTTGATGTTAACTCCCAAACCGCTGCGCAGAAGTCAACCAAACTTCACCCAATAGTGTATTGTATCACAATCTAGTAGTTACATTTGAAAATTTTGTTCTAGGACATTTTGTTTGAGCGCAATCATCAAACTTAATTAAAAAAGTCATTTAAGCCTTTTCACAGTGAGATCTATGCGATATGGCCGAGAAATGTAATTTTGATGTTAACTCCCAAACCGCTGCGCAGAAGTAAACCAAACGTCACCCATTAGTGTATTGTATCACAATCTAGTAGTTACATGTGGAAATTTGGTTCTAGGACATTTGATTTGAGCGCAATCCTCAAACTTAGGTCAAAAAAGCCATTTAAGCCTTTTCACAGTGAGATCTATGCGATATGGCCGAGAATTGTAATTTTGATGTTAACTCCCAAACCGCTGCGCAGAAGTCAACCAAACTTCACCCAATAGTGTATTGTATCACAATCTAGTAGTTACATTTGAAAATTTTGTTCTATGACATTTTGTTTGAACGCAATCATCAAACTTAATTAAAAAAGTCATTTAAGCCTTTTCACAGTGAGATCTATGCGATATGGCCGAGAAATGTAATTTTGATGTTAACTCCCAAACCGCTGCGCAGAAGTCAACCAAACTTCACCCATTAGTGTATTGTATCACAATCTAGTAGTTACATGTGGAAATTTGGTTATAGGACATTTGATTTGAGCGCAATCCTCAAACTTAGGTCAAAAAAGCCATTTAAGCCTTTTCACAGTGAGATCTATGCGATATGGCCGAGAAATGTAATTTTGATGTTAACTCCCAAACCGCTGCGCAGAAGTCAACCAAACTTCACCCAATAGTGTATTTTATCACAATCTAGTAGTTACATTTGGAAATTTAGTTCTAGGACATTTGATTTGAGCGCAATCTTCAAACTTAATTAAAAAAAGTCATTTAAGCCTTTTCACAGTGAGATCTATGCGATATGGCCGAGAAATGTAATTTTGATGTTCACTCCCAAACCGCTGCGCAGAAGTCAACCAAACTTCAACCATTAGTGTATTGTATCACAATCTAGTAGTTACATGTGGAAATTTGGTTCTAGGACATTTGATTTGAGCGCAATCCTCAAACTTAGGTCAAAAAAGCCATTTAAGCCTTTTCACAGTGAGATCTATGCGATATGGCCGAGAAATGTAATTTTGATGTTAACTCCCAAACCGCTGCGCAGAAGTCAACCAAACTTCACCCAATAGTGTATTGTATCACAATCTAGTAGTTACATTTGAAAATTTTGTTCTAGGACATTTTGTTTGAGCGCAATCATCAAACTTAATTAAAAAAGTCATTTAAGCCTTTTCACAGTGAGATCTATGCGATATGGCCGAGAAATGTAATTTTGATGTTAACTCCCAAACCGCTGCGCAGAAGTCAACCAAACTTCACCCATTAGTGTATTGTATCACAATCTAGTAGTTACATGTGGAAATTTGGTTCTAGGACATTTGATTTGAGCGCAATCCTCAAACTTAGGTCAAAAAAGCCATTTAAGCCTTTTCACAGTGAGATCTATGCGATATGGCTGAGAAATGTAATTTTGATGTTAACTCCCAAACCGCTGCGCAGAAGTCAACCAAACTTCACCCAATAGTGTATTGTATCACATTCTAGTAGTTACATTTGAAAATTTCGTTCTAGGACATTTGGTTTGAGGGCAATCATTAAACTTAGGTCAAAAAAGCCATTTAAGCCTTTTCACAGTGAGATCTATGCGATATGGCCGAGAAATGTAATTTTGATGTTAACTCCCCAACCGCTGCGCAGAAGTGAACTAAACTTCACCCAATAGTGTATTGTATCACATTCTAGTAGTTACATTTGAAAATTTCGTTCTAGGACATTTTGTTTGAGCGCAATCATCAAACTTAATTAAAAAAGTCATTTAAGCCTTTTCACAGTGAGATCTATGCGATATGGCCGAGAAATGTAATTTTGATGTTAACTCCCAAACCGCTGCGCAGAAGTCAACCAAACTTCACCCAATAGTGTATTGTATCACATTCTAGTAGTTACATTTGAAAATTTCGTTCTAGGACATTTGGTTTGAGGGCAATCATTAAACTTAGGTCAAAAAAGCCATTTAAGCCTTTTCACAGTGAGATCTATGCGATATGGCCGAGAAATGTAATTTTGATGTTAACTCCCCAACCGCTGCGCAGAAGTGAACTAAACTTCACCCAATAGTGTATTGTATCACATTCTAGTAGTTACATTTGAAAATTTCGTTCTAGGACATTTGGTTTGAGCGCAATCATTAAACTCAATTAAAAAAGTCATTTAAGCCTTTTCACAGTGAGATCTATGCGATATGGCCGAGAAATGTAATTTTGATGTTCACTCCCAAACCGCTGCGCAGAAGTCAACCAAACTTCACCCATTAGTGTATTGTATCACAATCTAGTAATTACATGTGGAAATTTGGTTCTAGGACATTTGATTTGAGCGCAATCCTCAAATTTAGGTCAAAAAAGCCATTTAAGCCTTTTCACAGTGAGATCTATGCGATATGGCTGAGAAATGTAATTTTGATGTTAACTCCCAAACCGCTGCGCAGAAGTCAACCAAACTTCACCCAATAGTGTATTGTATCACAATCTAGTAGTTACATTTGAAAATTTTGTTCTAGGACACTTTGTTTGAACGCAATCATCAAACTTAATTAAAAAAGTCATTTAAGCCTTTTCACAGTGAGATCTATGCGATATGGCCGAGAAATGTAATTTTGATGTTAACTCCCAAACCGCTGCACAGAAGTCAACCAAACTTCACCCATTAGTGTATTGTATCACAATCTAGTAGTTACATTTGGAAATTTAGTTCTAGGACATTTGATTTGAGCGCAATCTTCAAACTTAGGTCAAAAAAGCCATTTAAGCCTTTTCACAGTGAGATCTATGCGATATGGCCGAGAAATGTAATTTTGATGTTAACTCCCAAACCGCTGCGCAGAAGTCAACCAAACTTCACCCAATAGTGTATTTTATCACAATCTAGTAGTTACATTTGGAAATTTAGTTCTAGGACATTTGATTTGAGCGCAATCTTCAAACTTAATTAAAAAAAGTCATTTAAGCCTTTTCACAGTGAAGGTAAAATAATTTCATAACAAGAGAAAACAGTGTTTTACCATGCATAACTTTAATCAACAGTCAAATGTAATGGCAGAGGCATTCCTACAAGTGTCAGGAAATAACATAACAGATGTGTGTGAAGGCACAATTACAGGACTTGCAGAACAAGCCCAAAGTTAACCACAACAAGGGGGGCAGACGCTCCCTTTTGTCTCAAAAGGCGGCCGCTCCTTTTTTCTCAAAAAAGGCGGGAAAACAACTCGGCTGACCCCCACTGAGAGGGACCCCCGGAGATAAAGAGAGAAGACCCCGCCATCCTGCAGGGGATTTTAAACCAATCAGAGCAAGCTAAGAGTAACTGCAGGTATCACATAGCCAATCAATAGTCGATAGGAACATGTATTTGCATATTGTGTAGTATGAATCATTCTTGGGCAACACAGGGTGTGTGCTTCTCCTGATAGACACAGGGGAGTACGAGACTGTCCTGAGAGGGACCTGTGCCCCAAAATGCTGTATTAGATTTCCGTGTTAGGAATAAATCCACTCGTGTGTGAAAATGCCGGCTTCCTGACGCCTTTCTTTTCAGAACGAATACGCGTAATTGTTGGAAGAGTTTTTGATGATAAGGTAAAACTTATATAACACTAAAACGGAGTCAGGTAATTATTGCGTAATATTTGAAGGTATGAATTATTCCCAACAACAGTGAGATCTATGCGATATGGCCGAGAAATGTAATTTTGATGTTCACTCCCAAACCGCTGCGCAGAAGTCAACCAAACTTCAACCATTAGTGTATTGTATCACAATCTAGTAGTTACATGTGGAAATTTGGTTCTAGGACATTTGATTTGAGCGCAATCCTCAAACTTAGGTCAAAAAAGCCATTTAAGCCTTTTCACAGTGAGATCTATGCGATATGGCCGAGAAATGTAATTTTGATGTTAACTCCCAAACCGCTGCGCAGAAGTCAACCAAACTTCACCCAATAGTGTATTGTATCACAATCTAGTAGTTACATTTGAAAATTTTGTTCTAGGACATTTTGTTTGAGCGCAATCATCAAACTTAATTAAAAAAGTCATTTAAGCCTTTTCACAGTGAGATCTATGCGATATGGCCGAGAAATGTAATTTTGATGTTAACTCCCAAACCGCTGTGCAGAAGTCAACCAAACTTCACCCATTAGTGTATTGTATCACAATCTAGTAGTTACATGTGGAAATTTGGTTGTAGGACATTTGATTTGAGCGCAATCCTCAAACTTAGGTCAAAAAAGCCATTTAAGCCTTTTCACAGTGAGATCTATGCGATATGGCCGAGAAATGTAATTTTGATGTTAACTCCCAAACCGCTGCGCAGAAGTCAACCAAACTTCAACCAATAGTGTATTGTATTACATTCTAGTAGTTACATTTGAAAATTTCGTTCTAGGACATTTGGTTTGAGCGCAATCATTAAACTTAGGTCAAAAAAGCCATTTAAGCCTTTTCACAGTGAGATCTATGCGATATGGCCGAGAAATGTAATTTTAATGTTAACTCCCCAACCGCTGCGCAGAAGTGAACTAAACTTCACCCAATAGTGTATTGTATCACATTCTAGTAGTTACATTTGAAAATTTCGTTCTAGGACATTTGGTTTGAGCGCAATCATTAAACTCAATTAAAAAAGCCATTTAAGCCTTTTCACAGTGAGATCTATGCGATATGGCCGAGAAATGTAATTTTGATGTTAACTCCCAAACCGCTGCGCAGAAGTCAACCAAACTTCACCCAATAGTGTATTGTATCACAATCTAGTAGTTACATTTGAAAATTTTGTTCTAGGACATTTTGTTTGAGCGCAATCATCAAACTTAATTAAAAAAGTCATTTAAGCCTTTTCACAGTGAGATCTATGCGATATGGCCGAGAAATGTAATTTTGATGTTAACTCCCAAACCGCTGTGCAGAAGTCAACCAAACTTCACCCATTAGTGTATTGTATCACAATCTAGTAGTTACATGTGGAAATTTGGTTGTAGGACATTTGATTTGAGCGCAATCCTCAAACTTAGGTCAAAAAAGCCATTTAAGCCTTTTCACAGTGAGATCTATGCGATATGGCCGAGAAATGTAATTTTGATGTTAACTCCCAAACCGCTGCGCAGAAGTCAACCAAACTTCACCCAATAGTGTATTGTATCACATTCTAGTAGTTACATTTGAAAATTTCGTTCTAGGACATTTGGTTTGAGCGCAATCATTAAACTTAGGTCAAAAAAGCCATTTAAGCCTTTTCACAGTGAGATCTATGCGATATGGCCGAGAAATGTAATTTTAATGTTAACTCCCCAACCGCTGCGCAGAAGTGAACTAAACTTCACCCAATAGTGTATTGTATCACATTCTAGTAGTTACATTTGAAAATTTCGTTCTAGGACATTTGGTTTGAGCGCAATCATTAAACTCAATTAAAAAAGTCATTTAAGCCTTTTCACAGTGAGATCTATGCGATATGGCCGAGAAATGTAATTTTGATGTTAACTCCCAAACCGCTGCGCAGAAGTCAACCAAACTTCACCCATTAGTGTATTGTATCACAATCTAGTAATTACATATGGAAATTTGGTTCTAGGACATTTGATTTGAGCGCAATCCTCAAATTTAGGTCAAAAAAGCCATTTAAGCCTTTTCACAGTGAGATCTATGCGATATGGCCGAGAAATGTAATTTTGATGTTAACTCCCAAACCGCTGCGCAGAAGTCAACCAAACTTCACCCAATAGTGTATTGTATCATAATCTAGTAGTTACATTTGAAAATTTTGTTCTAGGACATTTTGTTTGAACGCAATCATCAAACTTAATTAAAAAAGTCATTTAAGCCTTTTCACAGTGAGATCTATGTGATATGGCCGAGAAATGTAATTTTGATGTTAACTCCCAAACCGCTGCGCAGAAGTCAACCAAACTTCACCCATTAGTGTATTGTATCACAATCTAGTAGTTACATGTGGAAATTTGGTTATTGGACATTTGATTTGAACGCAAACATCAAACTTAATTAAAAAAGTCATTTAAGCCTATCACAGTGAGATCTATGCGATATGGCCGAGAAATGTAATTTTGATGTTAACTCCCAAACCGCTGCGCAGAAGTCAACCAAACTTCACCCAATAGTGTATTGTATCACAATCTAGTAGTTACATTTGAAAATTTTGTTCTAGGAAATTTTGTTTGAGCGCAATCATCAAACTTAATTAAAAAAGTCATTTAAGCCTTTTCACAGTGAGATCTATGCGATATGGCCGAGAAATGTAATTTTGATGTTAACTCCCAAACCGCTGCGCAGAAGTCAACCAAACTTCACCCATTAGTGTATTGTATCACAATCTAGTAGTTACATTTGAAAATTTTGTTCTAGGACATTTGGTTTGAGCGCAATCTTCAAACTTAATTAAAAAAAGTCATTTAAGGCTTTTCACAGTGAGATCTATGCGATATGGCCGAGAAATGTAATTTTGATGTTAACTCCCAAACCGCTGCGCAGAAGTAAACCAAACTTCACCTAATAGTGTATTGTATCACAATCTAGTAGTTACATTTGAAAATTTTGTTCTAGGACATTTTGTTTGAGCGCAATCATCAAACTTAATTAAAAAAGTCATTTAAGCCTTTTCACAGTGAGATCTATGCGATATGGCCGAGAAATGTAATTTTGATGTTAACTCCCAAACCGCTGCGCAGAAGTCAACCAAACTTCACCCAATAGTGTATTGTATCACATTCTAGTAGTTACATTTTAAAATTTCGTTCTAGGACATTTGGTTTGAGCGCAATTATTAAACTTAGGTCAAAAAAGCCATTTAAGCTTTTTCACAGTGAGATCTATGCGATATGGCCGAGAAATGTAATTTTGATGTTAACTCCCAAACCGCTGCGCAGAAGTAAACCAAACTTCACCCATTAGTGTATTGTATCACAATCTAGTAGTTACATGTGGAAATTTGGTTCTAGGACATTTGATTTGAGCGCAATCCTCAAACTTAGGTCAAAAAAGCCATTTAAGCCTTTTCACAGTGAGATCTATGCGATATGGCCGAGAAATGTAATTTTGATGTTAACTCCCAAACCGCTGCGCAGAAGTCAACCAAACTTCACCCAATTGTGTATTGTATCACAATCTAGTAGTTACATTTGAAAATTTTGTTCTAGGACATTTTGTTTGAACGCAATCATCAAACTTAATTAAAAAAGTCATTTAAGCCTTTTCACAGTGAGATCTATGCGATATGGCCGAGAAATGTAATTTTGATGTTAACTCCCAAACCGCTGCGCAGAAGTCAACCAAACTTCACCCATTAGTGTATTGTATCACAATCTAGTAGTTACATGTGGAAATTTGGTTCTAGGACATTTGATTTGAGCGCAATCCTCAAACTTAGGTCAAAAAAGCCATTTAAGCCTTTTCACAGTGAGATCTATGCGATATGGCCGAGAAATGTAATTTTGATGTTAGCTCCCAAACCGCTGCGCAGAAGTCAACCAAACTTCACCCAATAGTGTATTGTATCACATTCTAGTAGTTACATTTGAAAATTTCGTTCTAGGACATTTGGTTTGAGCGCAATCATTAAACTTAGGTCAAAAAAGCCATTTAAGCCTTTTCACAGTGAGATCTATGCGATATGGCCGAGAAATGTAATTTTGATGTTAACTCCCCAACCGCTGCACAGAAGTGAACTAAACTTCACCCAATAGTGTATTGTATCACATTCTAGTAGTTACATTTGACAATTTCGTTCTAGGACATTTGGTTTGAGCGCAATCATTAAACTCAATTAAAAAAGTCATTTAAGCCTTTTCACAGTGAGATCTATGCGATATGGCCGAGAAATGTAATTTTGATGTTAACTCCCAAACCGCTGCGCAGAAGTCAACCAAACTTCACCCATTAGTGTATTGTATCACAATCTAGTAGTTACATGTGGAAATTTGGTTATTGGACATTTGATTTGAACGCAAACATCAAACTTAATTAAAAAAGTCATTTAAGCCTATCACAGTGAGATCTATGCGATATGGCCGAGAAATGTAATTTTGATGTTAACTCCCAAACCGCTGCGCAGAAGTCAACCAAACTTCACCCAATAGTGTATTTTATCACAATCTAGTAGTTACATTTGGAAATTTTGTTCTAGGACATTTTGTTTGAACGCAATCATCAAACTTAATTAAAAAAGTCATTTAAGCCTTTTCACAGTGAGATCTATGCGATATGGCCGAGAAATGTAATTTTGATGTTAACTCCCAAACCGCTGCGCAGAAGTCAACCAAACTTCACCCATTAGTGTATTGTATCACAATCTAGTAGTTACATTTGAAAATTTTGTTCTAGGACATTTGGTTTGAGCGCAATCTTCAAACTTAATTAAAAAAAGTCATTTAAGGCTTTTCACAGTGAGATCTATGCGATATGGCCGAGAAATGTAATTTTGATGTTAACTCCCAAACCGCTGCGCAGAAGTAAACCAAACTTCACCCAATAGTGTATTGTATCACAATCTAGTAGTTACATTTGAAAATTTTGTTCTAGGACATTTTGTTTGAGCGCAATCATCAAACTTAATTAAAAAAGTCATTTAAGCCTTTTCACAGTGAGATCTATGCGATATGGCCGAGAAATGTAATTTTGATGTTAACTCCCAAACCGCTGCGCAGAAGTAAACCAAACTTCACCCATTAGTGTATTGTATCACAATCTAGTAGTTACATGTGGAAATTTGGTTCTAGGACATTTGATTTGAGCGCAATCCTCAAACTTAGGTCAAAAAAGCCATTTAAGCCTTTTCACAGTGAGATCTATGCGATATGGCCGAGAAATGTAATTTTGATGTTAACTCCCAAACCGCTGCGCAGAAGTCAACCAAACTTCACCCAATAGTGTATTGTATCACAATCTAGTAGTTACATTTGAAAATTTTGTTCTAGGACATTTTGTTTGAACGCAATCATCAAACTTAATTAAAAAAGTCATTTAAGCCTTTTCACAGTGAGATCTATGCGATATGGCCGAGAAATGTAATTTTGATGTTAACTCCCAAACCGCTGCGCAGAAGTCAACCAAACTTCACCCATTAGTGTATTGTATCACAATCTAGTAGTTACATGTGGAAATTTGTTTCTAGGACATTTGATTTGAGCGCAATCCTCAAACTTAGGTCAAAAAAGCCATTTAAGCCTTTTCACAGTGAGATCTATGCGATATGGCCGAGAAATGTAATTTTGATGTTAGCTCCCAAACCGCTGCGCAGAAGTCAACCAAACTTCACCCAATAGTGTATTGTATCACATTCTAGTAGTTACATTTGAAAATTTCGTTCTAGGACATTTGGTTTGAGCGCAATCATTAAACTTAGGTCAAAAAAGCCATTTAAGCCTTTTCACAGTGAGATCTATGCGATATGGCCGAGAAATGTAATTTTGATGTTAACTCCCCAACCGCTGCACAGAAGTGAACTAAACTTCACCCAATAGTGTATTGTATCACATTCTAGTAGTTACATTTGACAATTTCGTTCTAGGACATTTGGTTTGAGCGCAATCATTAAACTCAATTAAAAAAGTCATTTAAGCCTTTTCACAGTGAGATCTATGCGATATGGCCGAGAAATGTAATTTTGATGTTAACTCCCAAACCGCTGCGCAGAAGTCAACCAAACTTCACCCAATAGTGTATTGTATCACAATCTAGTAGTTACATTTGAAAATTTTGTTCTAGGACATTTTGTTTGAACGCAATCATCAAACTTAATTAAAAAAGTCATTTAAGCCTTTTCACAGTGAGATCTATGCGATATGGCCGAGAAATGTAATTTTGATGTTAACTCCCAAACCGCTGCGCAGAAGTCAACCAAACTTCACCCATTAGTGTATTGTATCACAATCTAGTAGTTACATGTGGAAATTTGGTTATTGGACATTTGATTTGAACGCAATCATCAAACTTAATTAAAAAAGTCATTTAAGCCTTTTCACAGTGAGATCTATGCGATATGGCCGAGAAATGTAATTTTGATGTTAACTCCCAAACCGCTGCGCAGAAGTCAACCAAACTTCACCCAATAGTGTATTGTATCACATTCTAGTAGTTACATTTTAAAATTTCGTTCTAGGACATTTGGTTTGAGCGCAATTATTAAACTTAGGTCAAAAAAGCCATTTAAGCCTTTTCACAGTGAGATCTATGCGATATGGCCGAGAAATGTAATTTTGATGTTAACTCCCAAACCGCTGCGCAGAAGTAAACCAAACTTCACCCATTAGTGTATTGTATCACAATCTAGTAGTTACATGTGGAAATTTGGTTCTAGGACATTTGATTTGAGCGCAATCCTCAAACTTAGGTCAAAAAAGCCATTTAAGCCTTTTCACAGTGAGATCTATGCGATATGGCCGAGAAATGTAATTTTGATGTTAACTCCCAAACCGCTGCGCAGAAGTCAACCAAACTTCACCCAATAGTGTATTGTATCACAATCTAGTAGTTACATTTGAAAATTTTGTTCTAGGACATTTTGTTTGAACGCAATCATCAAACTTAATTAAAAAAGTCATTTAAGCCTTTTCACAGTGAGATCTATGCGATATGGCCGAGAAATGTAATTTTGATGTTAACTCCCAAACCGCTGCGCAGAAGTCAACCAAACTTCACCCATTAGTGTATTGTATCACAATCTAGTAGTTACATGTGGAAATTTGGTTATAGGACATTTGATTTGAGCGCAATCCTCAAACTTAGGTCAAAAAAGCCATTTAAGCCTTTTCACAGTGAGATCTATGCGATATGGCCGAGAAATGTAATTTTGATGTTAACTCCCAAACCGCTGCGCAGAAGTCAACGAAACTTCACCCAATAGTGTATTTTATCACAATCTAGTAGTTACATTTGGAAATTTAGTTCTAGGACATTTTGTTTGAACGCAATCATCAAACTTAATTAAAAAAGTCATTTAAGCCTTTTCACAGTGAGATCTATGCGATATGGCCGAGAAATGTAATTTTGATGTTCACTCCCAAACCGCTGCGCAGAAGTCAACCAAACTTCACCCATTAGTGTATTGTATCACAATCTAGTAGTTACATGTGGAAATTTGGTTATAGGACATTTGATTTGAGCGCAATCCTCAAACTTAGGTCAAAAAAGCCATTTAAGCCTTTTCACAGTGAGATCTATGCGATATGGCCGAGAAATGTAATTTTGATGTTAACTCCCAAACCGCTGCGCAGAAGTCAACCAAACTTCACCCAATAGTGTATTTTATCACAATCTAGTAGTTACATTTGGAAATTTAGTTCTAGGACATTTGATTTGAGCGCAATCTTCAAACTTAATTTAAAAAAGTCATTTAAGCCTTTTCACAGTGAGATCTATGCGATATGGCCGAGAAATGTAATTTTGATGTTCACTCCCAAACCGCTGCGCAGAAGTCAACCAAACTTCAACCATTAGTGTATTGTATCACAATCTAGTAGTTACATGTGGAAATTTGGTTCTAGGACATTTGATTTGAGCGCAATCCTCAAACTTAGGTCAAAAAAGCCATTCAAGCCTTTTCACAGTGAGATCTATGCGATATGGCCGAGAAATGTAATTTTGATGTTAACTCCCAAACCGCTGCGCAGAAGTCAACCAAACTTCACCCAATAGTGTATTGTATCACAATCTAGTAGTTACATTTGAAAATTTTGTTCTAGGACATTTTGTTTGAGCGCAATCATCAAACTTAATTAAAAAAGTCATTTAAGCCTTTTCACAGTGAGATCTATGCGATATGGCCGAGAAATGTAATTTTGATGTTAACTCCCAAACCGCTGCGCAGAAGTCAACCAAACTTCACCCATTAGTGTATTGTATCACAATCTAGTAGTTACATGTGGAAATTTGGTTCTAGGACATTTGATTTGAGCGCAATCCTCAAACTTAGGTCAAAAAAGCCATTTAAGCCTTTTCACAGTGAGATCTATGCGATATGGCCGAGAAATGTAATTTTGATGTTAACTCCCAAACCGCTGCGCAGAAGTCAACCAAACTTCACCCAATAGTGTATTTTATCACAATCTAGTAGTTACATTTGGAAATTTAGTTCTAGGACATTTGATTTGAGCGCAATCTTCAAACTTAATTAAAAAAAGTCATTTAAGCCTTTTCACAGTGAGATCTATGCGATATGGCCGAGAAATGTAATTTTGATGTTCACTCCCAAACCGCTGCGCAGAAGTCAACCAAACTTCAACCATTAGTGTATTGTATCACAATCTAGTAGTTACATGTGGAAATTTGGTTCTAGGACATTTGATTTGAGCGCAATCCTCAAACTTAGGTCAAAAAAGCCATTTAAGCCTTTTCACAGTGAGATCTATGCGATATGGCCGAGAAATGTAATTTTGATGTTAACTCCCAAACCGCTGCGCAGAAGTCAACCAAACTTCACCCAATAGTGTATTGTATCACAATCTAGTAGTTACATTTGAAAATTTTGTTCTAGGACATTTTGTTTGAGCGCAATCATCAAACTTAATTAAAAAAGTCATTTAAGCCTTTTCACAGTGAGATCTATGCGATATGGCCGAGAAATGTAATTTTGATGTTAACTCCCAAACCGCTGCGCAGAAGTCAACCAAACTTCACCCATTAGTGTATTGTATCACAATCTAGTAGTTACATGTGGAAATTTGGTTATAGGACATTTGATTTGAGCGCAATCCTCAAACTTAGGTCAAAAAAGCCATTTAAGCCTTTTCACAGTGAGATCTATGCGATATGGCCGAGAAATGTAATTTTGATGTTAACTCCCAAACCGCTGCGCAGAAGTCAACCAAACTTCGCCCAATAGTGTATTTTATCACAATCTAGTAGTTACATTTGGAAATTTAGTTCTAGGACATTTGATTTGAGCGCAATCTTCAAACTTAATTAAAAAAAGTCATTTAAGCCTTTTCACAGTGAGATCTATGCGATATGGCCGAGAAATGTAATTTTGATGTTAACTCCCCAACCGCTGCGCAGAAGTGAACTAAACTTCACCCAATAGTGTATTGTATCACATTCTAGTAGTTACATGTGGAAATTTGGTTCTAGGACATTTTGTTTGAGCGCAATCATCAAACTTAATTAAAAAAGTCATTTAAGCCTTTTCACAGTGAGATCTATGCGATATGGCCGAGAAATGTAATTTTGATGTTAACTCCCAAACCGCTGCGCAGAAGTCAACCAAACTTCACCCATTAGTGTATTGTATCACAATCTAGTAGTTACATGTGGAAATTTGGTTATAGGACATTTGATTTGAGCGCAATCCTCAAACTTAGGTCAAAAAAGCCATTTAAGCCTTTTCACAGTGAGATCTATGCGATATGGCCGAGAAATGTAATTTTGATGTTAACTCCCAAACCGCTGCGCAGAAGTCAACCAAACTTCACCCAATAGTGTATTGTATCACAATCTAGTAGTTACATTTGAAAATTTTGTTCTATGACATTTTGTTTGAACGCAATCATCAAACTTAATTAAAAAAGTCATTTAAGCCTTTTCACAGTGAGATCTATGCGATATGGCCGAGAAATGTAATTTTGATGTTAACTCCCAAACCGCTGCGCAGAAGTCAACCAAACTTCACCCAATAGTGTATTTTATCACAATCTAGTAGTTACATTTGGAAATTTAGTTCTAGGACATTTGATTTGAGCGCAATCTTCAAACTTAATTAAAAAAAGTCATTTAAGCCTTTTCACAGTGAGATCTATGCGATATGGCCGAGAAATGTAATTTTGATGTTCACTCCCAAACCGCTGCGCAGAAGTCAACCAAACTTCAACCATTAGTGTATTGTATCACAATCTAGTAGTTACATGTGGAAATTTGGTTCTAGGACATTTGATTTGAGCGCAATCCTCAAACTTAGGTCAAAAAAGCCATTTAAGCCTTTTCACAGTGAGATCTATGCGATATGGCCGAGAAATGTAATTTTGATGTTAACTCCCAAACCGCTGCGCAGAAGTCAACCAAACTTCACCCAATAGTGTATTGTATCACAATCTAGTAGTTACATTTGAAAATTTTGTTCTAGGACATTTTGTTTGAGCGCAATCATCAAACTTAATTAAAAAAGTCATTTAAGCCTTTTCACAGTGAGATCTATGCGATATGGCCGAGAAATGTAATTTTGATGTTAACTCCCAAACCGCTGCGCAGAAGTCAACCAAACTTCACCCATTAGTGTATTGTATCACAATCTAGTAGTTACATGTGGAAATTTGGTTCTAGGACATTTGATTTGAGCGCAATCCTCAAACTTAGGTCAAAAAAGCCATTTAAGCCTTTTCACAGTGAGATCTATGCGATATGGCTGAGAAATGTAATTTTGATGTTAACTCCCAAACCGCTGCGCAGAAGTCAACCAAACTTCACCCAATAGTGTATTGTATCACATTCTAGTAGTTACATTTGAAAATTTCGTTCTAGGACATTTGGTTTGAGGGCAATCATTAAACTTAGGTCAAAAAAGCCATTTAAGCCTTTTCACAGTGAG
This sequence comes from Corythoichthys intestinalis, assembly GCF_030265065.1. Lineage (NCBI taxonomy): Eukaryota > Metazoa > Chordata > Actinopteri > Syngnathiformes > Syngnathidae > Corythoichthys > Corythoichthys intestinalis. The sequence goes on from NC_080407.1 coordinate 32,766,069, forward strand.
ATCTATGCGATATGGCCGAGAAATGTAATTTTGATGTTAACTCCCCAACCGCTGCGCAGAAGTGAACTAAACTTCACCCAATAGTGTATTGTATCACATTCTAGTAGTTACATTTGAAAATTTCGTTCTAGGACATTTGGTTTGAGCGCAATCATTAAACTCAATTAAAAAAGTCATTTAAGCCTTTTCACAGTGAGATCTATGCGATATGGCCGAGAAATGTAATTTTGATGTTCACTCCCAAACCGCTGCGCAGAAGTCAACCAAACTTCACCCATTAGTGTATTGTATCACAATCTAGTAATTACATGTGGAAATTTGGTTCTAGGACATTTGATTTGAGCGCAATCCTCAAATTTAGGTCAAAAAAGCCATTTAAGCCTTTTCACAGTGAGATCTATGCGATATGGCTGAGAAATGTAATTTTGATGTTAACTCCCAAACCGCTGCGCAGAAGTCAACCAAACTTCACCCAATAGTGTATTGTATCACAATCTAGTAGTTACATTTGAAAATTTTGTTCTAGGACATTTTGTTTGAACGCAATCATCAAACTTAATTAAAAAAGTCATTTAAGCCTTTTCACAGTGAGATCTATGCGATATGGCCGAGAAATGTAATTTTGATGTTAACTCCCAAACCGCTGCACAGAAGTCAACCAAACTTCACCCATTAGTGTATTGTATCACAATCTAGTAGTTACATTTGGAAATTTAGTTCTAGGACATTTGATTTGAGCGCAATCTTCAAACTTAGGTCAAAAAAGCCATTTAAGCCTTTTCACAGTGAGATCTATGCGATATGGCCGAGAAATGTAATTTTGATGTTAACTCCCAAACCGCTGCGCAGAAGTCAACCAAACTTCACCCAATAGTGTATTGTATCACAATCTAGTAGTTACATTTGAAAATTTTGTTCTAGGACATTTTGTTTGAGCGCAATCATCAAACTTAATTAAAAAAGTCATTTAAGCCTTTTCACAGTGAGATCTATGCGATATGGCCGAGAAATGTAATTTTGATGTTAACTCCCAAACCGCTGCGCAGAAGTAAACCAAACGTCACCCATTAGTGTATTGTATCACAATCTAGTAGTTACATGTGGAAATTTGGTTCTAGGACATTTGATTTGAGCGCAATCCTCAAACTTAGGTCAAAAAAGCCATTTAAGCCTTTTCACAGTGAGATCTATGCGATATGGCCGAGAAATGTAATTTTGATGTTAACTCCCAAACCGCTGTGCAGAAGTCAACCAAACTTCACCCAATAGTGTATTGTATCACAATCTAGTAGTTACATTTGAAAATTTTGTTCTATGACATTTTGTTTGAACGCAATCATCAAACTTAATTAAAAAAGTCATTTAAGCCTTTTCACAGTGAGATCTATGCGATATGGCCGAGAAATGTAATTTTGATGTTAACTCCCAAACCGCTGCGCAGAAGTCAACCAAACTTCACCCATTAGTGTATTGTATCACAATCTAGTAGTTACATGTGGAAATTTGGTTATAGGACATTTGATTTGAGCGCAATCCTCAAACTTAGGTCAAAAAAGCCATTTAAGCCTTTTCACAGTGAGATCTATGCGATATGGCCGAGAAATGTAATTTTGATGTTAACTCCCAAACCGCTGCGCAGAAGTCAACCAAACTTCGCCCAATAGTGTATTTTATCACAATCTAGTAGTTACATTTGGAAATTTAGTTCTAGGACATTTGATTTGAGCGCAATCTTCAAACTTAATTAAAAAAAGTCATTTAAGCCTTTTCACAGTGAGATCTATGCGATATGGCCGAGAAATGTAATTTTGATGTTCACTCCCAAACCGCTGCGCAGAAGTCAACCAAACTTCAACCATTAGTGTATTGTATCACAATCTAGTAGTTACATGTGGAAATTTGGTTCTAGGACATTTGATTTGAGCGCAATCCTCAAACTTAGGTCAAAAAAGCCATTTAAGCCTTTTCACAGTGAGATCTATGCGATATGGCCGAGAAATGTAATTTTGATGTTAACTCCCAAACCGCTGCGCAGAAGTCAACCAAACTTCACCCAATAGTGTATTGTATCACAATCTAGTAGTTACATTTGAAAATTTTGTTCTAGGACATTTTGTTTGAGCGCAATCATCAAACTTAATTAAAAAAGTCATTTAAGCCTTTTCACAGTGAGATCTATGCGGTATGGCCGAGAAATGTAATTTTGATGTTAACTCCCAAACCGCTGTGCAGAAGTCAACCAAACTTCACCCATTAGTGTATTGTATCACAATCTAGTAGTTACATGTGGAAATTTGGTTGTAGGACATTTGATTTGAGCGCAATCCTCAAACTTAGGTCAAAAAAGCCATTTAAGCCTTTTCACAGTGAGATCTATGCGATATGGCCGAGAAATGTAATTTTGATGTTAACTCCCAAACCGCTGCGCAGAAGTCAACCAAACTTCACCCAATAGTGTATTGTATCACATTCTAGTAGTTACATTTGAAAATTTCGTTCTAGGACATTTGGTTTGAGCGCAATCATTAAACTTAGGTCAAAAAAGCCATTTAAGCCTTTTCACAGTGAGATCTATGCGATATGGCCGAGAAATGTAATTTTGATGTTAACTCCCAAACCGCTGCGCAGAAGTCAACCAAACTTCACCCAATAGTGTATTGTATCACAATCTAGTAGTTACATTTGAAAATTTTGTTCTAGGACATTTTGTTTGAGCGCAATCATCAAACTTAATTAAAAAAGTCATTTAAGCCTTTTCACAGTGAGATCTATGCGATATGGCCGAGAAATGTAATTTTGATGTTAACTCCCAAACCGCTGCGCAGAAGTAAACCAAACGTCACCCATTAGTGTATTGTATCACAATCTAGTAGTTACATGTGGAAATTTGGTTCTAGGACATTTGATTTGAGCGCAATCCTCAAACTTAGGTCAAAAAAGCCATTTAAGCCTTTTCACAGTGAGATCTATGCGATATGGCCGAGAAATGTAATTTTGATGTTAACTCCCAAACCGCTGTGCAGAAGTCAACCAAACTTCACCCAATAGTGTATTGTATCACAATCTAGTAGTTACATTTGAAAATTTTGTTCTATGACATTTTGTTTGAACGCAATCATCAAACTTAATTAAAAAAGTCATTTAAGCCTTTTCACAGTGAGATCTATGCGATATGGCCGAGAAATGTAATTTTGATGTTAACTCCCAAACCGCTGCGCAGAAGTCAACCAAACTTCACCCATTAGTGTATTGTATCACAATCTAGTAGTTACATGTGGAAATTTGGTTATAGGACATTTGATTTGAGCGCAATCCTCAAACTTAGGTCAAAAAAGCCATTTAAGCCTTTTCACAGTGAGATCTATGCGATATGGCCGAGAAATGTAATTTTGATGTTAACTCCCAAACCGCTGCGCAGAAGTCAACCAAACTTCGCCCAATAGTGTATTTTATCACAATCTAGTAGTTACATTTGGAAATTTAGTTCTAGGACATTTGATTTGAGCGCAATCTTCAAACTTAATTAAAAAAAGTCATTTAAGCCTTTTCACAGTGAGATCTATGCGATATGGCCGAGAAATGTAATTTTGATGTTCACTCCCAAACCGCTGCGCAGAAGTCAACCAAACTTCAACCATTAGTGTATTGTATCACAATCTAGTAGTTACATGTGGAAATTTGGTTCTAGGACATTTGATTTGAGCGCAATCCTCAAACTTAGGTCAAAAAAGCCATTTAAGCCTTTTCACAGTGAGATCTATGCGATATGGCCGAGAAATGTAATTTTGATGTTAACTCCCAAACCGCTGCGCAGAAGTCAACCAAACTTCACCCAATAGTGTATTGTATCACAATCTAGTAGTTACATTTGAAAATTTTGTTCTAGGACATTTTGTTTGAGCGCAATCATCAAACTTAATTAAAAAAGTCATTTAAGCCTTTTCACAGTGAGATCTATGCGGTATGGCCGAGAAATGTAATTTTGATGTTAACTCCCAAACCGCTGTGCAGAAGTCAACCAAACTTCACCCATTAGTGTATTGTATCACAATCTAGTAGTTACATGTGGAAATTTGGTTGTAGGACATTTGATTTGAGCGCAATCCTCAAACTTAGGTCAAAAAAGCCATTTAAGCCTTTTCACAGTGAGATCTATGCGATATGGCCGAGAAATGTAATTTTGATGTTAACTCCCAAACCGCTGCGCAGAAGTCAACCAAACTTCACCCAATAGTGTATTGTATCACATTCTAGTAGTTACATTTGAAAATTTCGTTCTAGGACATTTGGTTTGAGCGCAATCATTAAACTTAGGTCAAAAAAGCCATTTAAGCCTTTTCACAGTGAGATCTATGCGATATGGCCGAGAAATGTAATTTTAATGTTAACTCCCCAACCGCTGCGCAGAAGTGAACTAAACTTCACCCAATAGTGTATTGTATCACATTCTAGTAGTTACATTTGAAAATTTCGTTCTAGGACATTTGGTTTGAGCGCAATCATTAAACTCAATTAAAAAAGCCATTTAAGCCTTTTCACAGTGAGATCTATGCGATATGGCCGAGAAATGTAATTTTGATGTTAACTCCCAAACCGCTGCGCAGAAGTCAACCAAACTTCACCCAATAGTGTATTGTATCACAATCTAGTAGTTACATTTGAAAATTTTGTTCTAGGACATTTTGTTTGAGCGCAATCATCAAACTTAATTAAAAAAGTCATTTAAGCCTTTTCACAGTGAGATCTATGCGATATGGCCGAGAAATGTAATTTTGATGTTAACTCCCAAACCGCTGTGCAGAAGTCAACCAAACTTCACCCATTAGTGTATTGTATCACAATCTAGTAGTTACATGTGGAAATTTGGTTGTAGGACATTTGATTTGAGCGCAATCCTCAAACTTAGGTCAAAAAAGCCATTTAAGCCTTTTCACAGTGAGATCTATGCGATATGGCCGAGAAATGTAATTTTGATGTTAACTCCCAAACCGCTGCGCAGAAGTCAACCAAACTTCACCCAATAGTGTATTGTATCACATTCTAGTAGTTACATTTGAAAATTTCGATCTAGGACATTTGGTTTGAGCGCAATCATTAAACTTAGGTCAAAAAAGCCATTTAAGCCTTTTCACAGTGAGATCTATGCGATATGGCCGAGAAATGTAATTTTAATGTTAACTCCCCAACCGCTGCGCAGAAGTGAACTAAACTTCACCCAATAGTGTATTGTATCACATTCTAGTAGTTACATTTGAAAATTTCGTTCTAGGACATTTGGTTTGAGCGCAATCATTAAACTCAATTAAAAAAGTCATTTAAGCCTTTTCACAGTGAGATCTATGCGATATGGCCGAGAAATGTAATTTTGATGTTAACTCCCAAACCGCTGCGCAGAAGTCAACCAAACTTCACCCATTAGTGTATTGTATCACAATCTAGTAATTACATGTGGAAATTTGGTTCTAGGACATTTGATTTGAGCGCAATCCTCAAATTTAGGTCAAAAAAGCCATTTAAGCCTTTTCACAGTGAGATCTATGCGATATGGCCGAGAAATGTAATTTTGATGTTAACTCCCAAACCGCTGCGCAGAAGTCAACCAAACTTCACCCAATAGTGTATTGTATCATAATCTAGTAGTTACATTTGAAAATTTTGTTCTAGGACATTTTGTTTGAACGCAATCATCAAACTTAATTAAAAAAGTCATTTAAGCCTTTTCACAGTGAGATCTATGTGATATGGCCGAGAAATGTAATTTTGATGTTAACTCCCAAACCGCTGCGCAGAAGTCAACCAAACTTCACCCATTAGTGTATTGTATCACAATCTAGTAGTTACATGTGGAAATTTGGTTATTGGACATTTGATTTGAACGCAAACATCAAACTTAATTAAAAAAGTCATTTAAGCCTATCACAGTGAGATCTATGCGATATGGCCGAGAAATGTAATTTTGATGTTAACTCCCAAACCGCTGCGCAGAAGTCAACCAAACTTCACCCAATAGTGTATTGTATCACAATCTAGTAGTTACATTTGAAAATTTTGTTCTAGGAAATTTTGTTTGAGCGCAATCATCAAACTTAATTAAAAAAGTCATTTAAGCCTTTTCACAGTGAGATCTATGCGATATGGCCGAGAAATGTAATTTTGATGTTAACTCCCAAACCGCTGCGCAGAAGTCAACCAAACTTCACCCATTAGTGTATTGTATCACAATCTAGTAGTTACATTTGAAAATTTTGTTCTAGGACATTTGGTTTGAGCGCAATCTTCAAACTTAATTAAAAAAAGTCATTTAAGGCTTTTCACAGTGAGATCTATGCGATATGGCCGAGAAATGTAATTTTGATGTTAACTCCCAAACCGCTGCGCAGAAGTAAACCAAACTTCACCCAATAGTGTATTGTATCACAATCTAGTAGTTACATTTGAAAATTTTGTTCTAGGACATTTTGTTTGAGCGCAATCATCAAACTTAATTAAAAAAGTCATTTAAGCCTTTTCACAGTGAGATCTATGCGATATGGCCGAGAAATGTAATTTTGATGTTAACTCCCAAACCGCTGCGCAGAAGTCAACCAAACTTCACCCAATAGTGTATTGTATCACATTCTAGTAGTTACATTTTAAAATTTCGTTCTAGGACATTTGGTTTGAGCGCAATTATTAAACTTAGGTCAAAAAAGCCATTTAAGCTTTTTCACAGTGAGATCTATGCGATATGGCCGAGAAATGTAATTTTGATGTTAACTCCCAAACCGCTGCGCAGAAGTAAACCAAACTTCACCCATTAGTGTATTGTATCACAATCTAGTAGTTACATGTGGAAATTTGGTTCTAGGACATTTGATTTGAGCGCAATCCTCAAACTTAGGTCAAAAAAGCCATTTAAGCCTTTTCACAGTGAGATCTATGCGATATGGCCGAGAAATGTAATTTTGATGTTAACTCCCAAACCGCTGCGCAGAAGTCAACCAAACTTCACCCAATTGTGTATTGTATCACAATCTAGTAGTTACATTTGAAAATTTTGTTCTAGGACATTTTGTTTGAACGCAATCATCAAACTTAATTAAAAAAGTCATTTAAGCCTTTTCACAGTGAGATCTATGCGATATGGCCGAGAAATGTAATTTTGATGTTAACTCCCAAACCGCTGCGCAGAAGTCAACCAAACTTCACCCATTAGTGTATTGTATCACAATCTAGTAGTTACATGTGGAAATTTGGTTCTAGGACATTTGATTTGAGCGCAATCCTCAAACTTAGGTCAAAAAAGCCATTTAAGCCTTTTCACAGTGAGATCTATGCGATATGGCCGAGAAATGTAATTTTGATGTTAGCTCCCAAACCGCTGCGCAGAAGTCAACCAAACTTCACCCAATAGTGTATTGTATCACATTCTAGTAGTTACATTTGAAAATTTCGTTCTAGGACATTTGGTTTGAGCGCAATCATTAAACTTAGGTCAAAAAAGCCATTTAAGCCTTTTCACAGTGAGATCTATGCGATATGGCCGAGAAATGTAATTTTGATGTTAACTCCCCAACCGCTGCACAGAAGTGAACTAAACTTCACCCAATAGTGTATTGTATCACATTCTAGTAGTTACATTTGACAATTTCGTTCTAGGACATTTGGTTTGAGCGCAATCATTAAACTCAATTAAAAAAGTCATTTAAGCCTTTTCACAGTGAGATCTATGCGATATGGCCGAGAAATGTAATTTTGATGTTAACTCCCAAACCGCTGCGCAGAAGTCAACCAAACTTCACCCATTAGTGTATTGTATCACAATCTAGTAGTTACATGTGGAAATTTGGTTATTGGACATTTGATTTGAACGCAAACATCAAACTTAATTAAAAAAGTCATTTAAGCCTATCACAGTGAGAGCTATGCGATATGGCCGAGAAATGTAATTTTGATGTTAACTCCCAAACCGCTGCGCAGAAGTCAACCAAACTTCACCCAATAGTGTATTTTATCACAATCTAGTAGTTACATTTGGAAATTTTGTTCTAGGACATTTTGTTTGAACGCAATCATCAAACTTAATTAAAAAAGTCATTTAAGCCTTTTCACAGTGAGATCTATGCGATATGGCCGAGAAATGTAATTTTGATGTTAACTCCCAAACCGCTGCGCAGAAGTCAACCAAACTTCACCCATTAGTGTATTGTATCACAATCTAGTAGTTACATTTGAAAATTTTGTTCTAGGACATTTGGTTTGAGCGCAATCTTCAAACTTAATTAAAAAAAGTCATTTAAGGCTTTTCACAGTGAGATCTATGCGATATGGCCGAGAAATGTAATTTTGATGTTAACTCCCAAACCGCTGCGCAGAAGTAAACCAAACTTCACCCAATAGTGTATTGTATCACAATCTAGTAGTTACATTTGAAAATTTTGTTCTAGGACATTTTGTTTGAGCGCAATCATCAAACTTAATTAAAAAAGTCATTTAAGCCTTTTCACAGTGAGATCTATGCGATATGGCCGAGAAATGTAATTTTGATGTTAACTCCCAAACCGCTGCGCAGAAGTCAACCAAACTTCACCCAATAGTGTATTGTATCACATTCTAGTAGTTACATTTTAAAATTTCGTTCTAGGACATTTGGTTTGAGCGCAATTATTAAACTTAGGTCAAAAAAGCCATTTAAGCCTTTTCACAGTGAGATCTATGCGATATGGCCGAGAAATGTAATTTTGATGTTAACTCCCAAACCGCTGCGCAGAAGTAAACCAAACTTCACCCATTAGTGTATTGTATCACAATCTAGTAGTTACATGTGGAAATTTGGTTCTAGGACATTTGATTTGAGCGCAATCCTCAAACTTAGGTCAAAAAAGCCATTTAAGCCTTTTCACAGTGAGATCTATGCGATATGGCCGAGAAATGTAATTTTGATGTTAACTCCCAAACCGCTGCGCAGAAGTCAACCAAACTTCACCCAATAGTGTATTGTATCACAATCTAGTAGTTACATTTGAAAATTTTGTTCTAGGACATTTTGTTTGAACGCAATCATCAAACTTAATTAAAAAAGTCATTTAAGCCTTTTCACAGTGAGATCTATGCGATATGGCCGAGAAATGTAATTTTGATGTTAACTCCCAAACCGCTGCGCAGAAGTCAACCAAACTTCACCCATTAGTGTATTGTATCACAATCTAGTAGTTACATGTGGAAATTTGTTTCTAGGACATTTGATTTGAGCGCAATCCTCAAACTTAGGTCAAAAAAGCCATTTAAGCCTTTTCACAGTGAGATCTATGCGATATGGCCGAGAAATGTAATTTTGATGTTAGCTCCCAAACCGCTGCGCAGAAGTCAACCAAACTTCACCCAATAGTGTATTGTATCACATTCTAGTAGTTACATTTGAAAATTTCGTTCTAGGACATTTGGTTTGAGCGCAATCATTAAACTTAGGTCAAAAAAGCCATTTAAGCCTTTTCACAGTGAGATCTATGCGATATGGCCGAGAAATGTAATTTTGATGTTAACTCCCCAACCGCTGCACAGAAGTGAACTAAACTTCACCCAATAGTGTATTGTATCACATTCTAGTAGTTACATTTGACAATTTCGTTCTAGGACATTTGGTTTGAGCGCAATCATTAAACTCAATTAAAAAAGTCATTTAAGCCTTTTCACAGTGAGATCTATGCGATATGGCCGAGAAATGTAATTTTGATGTTAACTCCCAAACCGCTGCGCAGAAGTCAACCAAACTTCACCCATTAGTGTATTGTATCACAATCTAGTAATTACATGTGGAAATTTGGTTCTAGGACATTTGATTTGAGCGCAATCCTCAAATTTAGGTCAAAAAAGCCATTTAAGCCTTTTCACAGTGAGATCTATGCGATATGGCCGAGAAATGTAATTTTGATGTTAACTCCCAAACCGCTGCGCAGAAGTCAACCAAACTTCACCCATTAGTGTATTGTATCACAATCTAGTAGTTACATGTGGAAATTTGGTTATTGGACATTTGATTTGAACGCAAACATCAAACTTAATTAAAAAAGTCATTTAAGCCTATCACAGTGAGAGCTATGCGATATGGCCGAGAAATGTAATTTTGATGTTAACTCCCAAACCGCTGCGCAGAAGTCAACCAAACTTCACCCAATAGTGTATTTTATCACAATCTAGTAGTTACATTTGGAAATTTTGTTCTAGGACATTTTGTTTGAACGCAATCATCAAACTTAATTAAAAAAGTCATTTAAGCCTTTTCACAGTGAGATCTATGCGATATGGCCGAGAAATGTAATTTTGATGTTAACTCCCAAACCGCTGCGCAGAAGTCAACCAAACTTCACCCATTAGTGTATTGTATCACAATCTAGTAGTTACATTTGAAAATTTTGTTCTAGGACATTTGGTTTGAGCGCAATCTTCAAACTTAATTAAAAAAAGTCATTTAAGGCTTTTCACAGTGAGATCTATGCGATATGGCCGAGAAATGTAATTTTGATGTTAACTCCCAAACCGCTGCGCAGAAGTAAACCAAACTTCACCCAATAGTGTATTGTATCACAATCTAGTAGTTACATTTGAAAATTTTGTTCTAGGACATTTTGTTTGAGCGCAATCATCAAACTTAATTAAAAAAGTCATTTAAGCCTTTTCACAGTGAGATCTATGCGATATGGCCGAGAAATGTAATTTTGATGTTAACTCCCAAACCGCTGCGCAGAAGTCAACCAAACTTCACCCAATAGTGTATTGTATCACATTCTAGTAGTTACATTTTAAAATTTCGTTCTAGGACATTTGGTTTGAGCGCAATTATTAAACTTAGGTCAAAAAAGCCATTTAAGCCTTTTCACAGTGAGATCTATGCGATATGGCCGAGAAATGTAATTTTGATGTTAACTCCCAAACCGCTGCGCAGAAGTAAACCAAACTTCACCCATTAGTGTATTGTATCACAATCTAGTAGTTACATGTGGAAATTTGGTTCTAGGACATTTGATTTGAGCGCAATCCTCAAACTTAGGTCAAAAAAGCCATTTAAGCCTTTTCACAGTGAGATCTATGCGATATGGCCGAGAAATGTAATTTTGATGTTAACTCCCAAACCGCTGCGCAGAAGTCAACCAAACTTCACCCAATAGTGTATTGTATCACAATCTAGTAGTTACATTTGAAAATTTTGTTCTAGGACATTTTGTTTGAACGCAATCATCAAACTTAATTAAAAAAGTCATTTAAGCCTTTTCACAGTGAGATCTATGCGATATGGCCGAGAAATGTAATTTTGATGTTAACTCCCAAACCGCTGCGCAGAAGTCAACCAAACTTCACCCATTAGTGTATTGTATCACAATCTAGTAGTTACATGTGGAAATTTGTTTCTAGGACATTTGATTTGAGCGCAATCCTCAAACTTAGGTCAAAAAAGCCATTTAAGCCTTTTCACAGTGAGATCTATGCGATATGGCCGAGAAATGTAATTTTGATGTTAGCTCCCAAACCGCTGCGCAGAAGTCAACCAAACTTCACCCAATAGTGTATTGTATCACATTCTAGTAGTTACATTTGAAAATTTCGTTCTAGGACATTTGGTTTGAGCGCAATCATTAAACTTAGGTCAAAAAAGCCATTTAAGCCTTTTCACAGTGAGATCTATGCGATATGGCCGAGAAATGTAATTTTGATGTTAACTCCCCAACCGCTGCACAGAAGTGAACTAAACTTCACCCAATAGTGTATTGTATCACATTCTAGTAGTTACATTTGACAATTTCGTTCTAGGACATTTGGTTTGAGCGCAATCATTAAACTCAATTAAAAAAGTCATTTAAGCCTTTTCACAGTGAGATCTATGCGATATGGCCGAGAAATGTAATTTTGATGTTAACTCCCAAACCGCTGCGCAGAAGTCAACCAAACTTCACCCATTAGTGTATTGTATCACAATCTAGTAATTACATGTGGAAATTTGGTTCTAGGACATTTGATTTGAGCGCAATCCTCAAATTTAGGTCAAAAAAGCCATTTAAGCCTTTTCACAGTGAGATCTATGCGATATGGCCGAGAAATGTAATTTTGATGTTAACTCCCAAACCGCTGCGCAGAAGTCAACCAAACTTCACCCAATAGTGTATTGTATCACAATCTAGTAGTTACATTTGAAAATTTTGTTCTAGGACATTTTGTTTGAACGCAATCATCAAACTTAATTAAAAAAGTCATTTAAGCCTTTTCACAGTGAGATCTATGCGATATGGCTGAGAAATGTAATTTTGATGTTAACTCCCAAACCGCTGCGCAGAAGTCAACCAAACTTCACCCAATAGTGTATTGTATCACAATCTAGTAGTTACATTTGAAAATTTTGTTCTAGGACATTTTGTTTGAACGCAATCATCAAACTTAATTAAAAAAGTCATTTAAGCCTTTTCACAGTGAGATCTATGCGATATGGCTGAGAAATGTAATTTTGATGTTAACTCCCAAACCGCTGCGCAGAAGTCAACCAAACTTCACCCATTAGTGTATTGTATCACAATCTAGTAGTTACATGTGGAAATTTGGTTATTGGACATTTGATTTGAACGCAATCATCAAACTTAATTAAAAAAGTCATTTAAGCCTTTTCACAGTGAGATCTATGCGATATGGCCGAGAAATGTAATTTTGATGTTAACTCCCAAACCGCTGCGCAGAAGTCAACCAAACTTCACCCAATAGTGTATTGTATCACATTCTAGTAGTTACATTTTAAAATTTCGTTCTAGGACATTTGGTTTGAGCGCAATTATTAAACTTAGGTCAAAAAAGCCATTTAAGCCTTTTCACAGTGAGATCTATGCGATATGGCCGAGAAATGTAATTTTGATGTTAACTCCCAAACCGCTGCGCAGAAGTAAACCAAACTTCACCCATTAGTGTATTGTATCACAATCTAGTAGTTACATGTGGAAATTTGGTTCTAGGACATTTGGTTTGAGCGCAATTATTAAACTTAGGTCAAAAAAGCCATTTAAGCCTTTTCACAGTGAGATCTATGCGATATGGCCGAGAAATGTAATTTTGATGTTAACTCCCAAACCGCTGCGCAGAAGTAAACCAAACTTCACCCATTAGTGTATTGTATCACAATCTAGTAGTTACATGTGGAAATTTGGTTCTAGGACATTTGATTTGAGCGCAATCCTCAAACTTAGGTCAAAAAAGCCATTTAAGCCTTTTCACAGTGAGATCTATGCGATATGGCCGAGAAATGTAATTTTGATGTTAACTCCCAAACCGCTGCGCAGAAGTCAACCAAACTTCACCCAATAGTGTATTGTATCACAATCTAGTAGTTACATTTGAAAATTTTGTTCTAGGACATTTTGTTTGAACGCAATCATCAAACTTAATTAAAAAAGTCATTTAAGCCTTTTCACAGTGAGATCTATGCGATATGGCCGAGAAATGTAATTTTGATGTTAACTCCCAAACCGCTGCGCAGAAGTCAACCAAACTTCACCCATTAGTGTATTGTATCACAATCTAGTAGTTACATGTGGAAATTTGGTTATAGGACATTTGATTTGAGCGCAATCCTCAAACTTAGGTCAAAAAAGCCATTTAAGCCTTTTCACAGTGAGATCTATGCGATATGGCCGAGAAATGTAATTTTGATGTTAACTCCCAAACCGCTGCGCAGAAGTCAACCAAACTTCACCCAATAGTGTATTTTATCACAATCTAGTAGTTACATTTGGAAATTTAGTTCTAGGACATTTGATTTGAGCGCAATCTTCAAACTTAATTTAAAAAAGTCATTTAAGCCTTTTCACAGTGAGATCTATGCGATATGGCCGAGAAATGTAATTTTGATGTTCACTCCCAAACCGCTGCGCAGAAGTCAACCAAACTTCAACCATTAGTGTATTGTATCACAATCTAGTAGTTACATGTGGAAATTTGGTTCTAGGACATTTGATTTGAGCGCAATCCTCAAACTTAGGTCAAAAAAGCCATTCAAGCCTTTTCACAGTGAGATCTATGCGATATGGCCGAGAAATGTAATTTTGATGTTAACTCCCAAACCGCTGCGCAGAAGTCAACCAAACTTCACCCAATAGTGTATTGTATCACAATCTAGTAGTTACATTTGAAAATTTTGTTCTAGGACATTTTGTTTGAGCGCAATCATCAAACTTAATTAAAAAAGTCATTTAAGCCTTTTCACAGTGAGATCTATGCGATATGGCCGAGAAATGTAATTTTGATGTTAACTCCCAAACCGCTGCGCAGAAGTCAACCAAACTTCACCCAATAGTGTATTGTATCACATTCTAGTAGTTACATTTTAAAATTTCGTTCTAGGACATTTGGTTTGAGCGCAATTATTAAACTTAGGTCAAAAAAGCCATTTAAGCCTTTTCACAGTGAGATCTATGCGATATGGCCGAGAAATGTAATTTTGATGTTAACTCCCAAACCGCTGCGCAGAAGTAAACCAAACTTCACCCATTAGTGTATTGTATCACAATCTAGTAGTTACATGTGGAAATTTGGTTCTAGGACATTTGGTTTGAGCGCAATTATTAAACTTAGGTCAAAAAAGCCATTTAAGCCTTTTCACAGTGAGATCTATGCGATATGGCCGAGAAATGTAATTTTGATGTTAACTCCCAAACCGCTGCGCAGAAGTAAACCAAACTTCACCCATTAGTGTATTGTATCACAATCTAGTAGTTACATGTGGAAATTTGGTTCTAGGACATTTGATTTGAGCGCAATCCTCAAACTTAGGTCAAAAAAGCCATTTAAGCCTTTTCACAGTGAGATCTATGCGATATGGCCGAGAAATGTAATTTTGATGTTAACTCCCAAACCGCTGCGCAGAAGTCAACCAAACTTCACCCAATAGTGTATTGTATCACAATCTAGTAGTTACATTTGAAAATTTTGTTCTAGGACATTTTGTTTGAACGCAATCATCAAACTTAATTAAAAAAGTCATTTAAGCCTTTTCACAGTGAGATCTATGCGATATGGCCGAGAAATGTAATTTTGATGTTAACTCCCAAACCGCTGCGCAGAAGTCAACCAAACTTCACCCATTAGTGTATTGTATCACAATCTAGTAGTTACATGTGGAAATTTGGTTATAGGACATTTGATTTGAGCGCAATCCTCAAACTTAGGTCAAAAAAGCCATTTAAGCCTTTTCACAGTGAGATCTATGCGATATGGCCGAGAAATGTAATTTTGATGTTAACTCCCAAACCGCTGCGCAGAAGTCAACCAAACTTCACCCAATAGTGTATTTTATCACAATCTAGTAGTTACATTTGGAAATTTAGTTCTAGGACATTTGATTTGAGCGCAATCTTCAAACTTAATTTAAAAAAGTCATTTAAGCCTTTTCACAGTGAGATCTATGCGATATGGCCGAGAAATGTAATTTTGATGTTCACTCCCAAACCGCTGCGCAGAAGTCAACCAAACTTCAACCATTAGTGTATTGTATCACAATCTAGTAGTTACATGTGGAAATTTGGTTCTAGGACATTTGATTTGAGCGCAATCCTCAAACTTAGGTCAAAAAAGCCATTCAAGCCTTTTCACAGTGAGATCTATGCGATATGGCCGAGAAATGTAATTTTGATGTTAACTCCCAAACCGCTGCGCAGAAGTCAACCAAACTTCACCCAATAGTGTATTGTATCACATTCTAGTAGTTACATTTTAAAATTTCGTTCTAGGACATTTGGTTTGAGCGCAATTATTAAACTTAATTAAAAAAGTCATTTAAGCCTTTTCACAGTGAGATCTATGCGATATGGCCGAGAAATGTAATTTTGATGTTAACTCCCCAACCGCTGCGCAGAAGTGAACTAAACTTCACCCAATAGTGTATTGTATCACATTCTAGTAGTTACATTTGAAAATTTCGTTCTAGGACATTTGGTTTGAGCGCAATCATTAAACTCAATTAAAAAAGTCATTTAAGCCTTTTCACAGTGAGATCTATGCGATATGGCCGAGAAATGTAATTTTGATGTTAACTCCCAAACCGCTGCGCAGAAGTCAACCAAACTTCACCCATTAGTGTATTGTATCACAATCTAGTAATTACATGTGGAAATTTGGTTCTAGGACATTTGATTTGAGCGCAATCCTCAAACTTAGGTCAAAAAAGCCATTTAAGCCTTTTCACAGTGAGATCTATGCGATATGGCCGAGAAATGTAATTTTGATGTTAACTCCCAAACCGCTGCGCAGAAGTCAACCAAACTTCACCCAATAGTGTATTGTATCACAATCTAGTAGTTACATTTGAAAATTTTGTTCTAGGACATTTTGTTTGAACGCAATCATCAAACTTAATTAAAAAAGTCATTTAAGCCTTTTCACAGTGAGATCTATGCGATATGGCCGAGAAATGTAATTTTGATGTTAACTTCCAAACCGCTGCGCAGAAGTCAACCAAACTTCACCCAATAGTGTATTGTATCACAATCTAGTAGTTACATGTGGAAATTTGGTTATTGGACATTTGATTTGAACGCAATCATCAAACTTAATTAAAAAAGTCATTTAAGCCTTTTCACAGTGAGATCTATGCGATATGGCCGAGAAATGTAATTTTGATGTTAACTCCCAAACCGCTGCGCAGAAGTCAACCAAACTTCACCCAATAGTGTATTGTATCACAATCTAGTAGTTACATTTGAAAATTTTGTTCTAGGAAATTTTGTTTGAGCGCAATCATCAAACTTAATTAAAAAAGTCATTTAAGCCTTTTCACAGTGAGATCTATGCGATATGGCCGAGAAATGTAATTTTGATGTTAACTCCCAAACCGCTGCGCAGAAGTCAACCAAACTTCACCCATTAGTGTATTGTATCACAATCTAGTAGTTACATTTGAAAATTTTGTTCTAGGACATTTGGTTTGAGCGCAATCTTCAAACTTAATTAAAAAAAGTCATTTAAGGCTTTTCACAGTGAGATCTATGCGATATGGCCGAGAAATGTAATTTTGATGTTAACTCCCAAACCGCTGCGCAGAAGTAAACCAAACTTCACCCAATAGTGTATTGTATCACAATCTAGTAGTTACATTTGAAAATTTTGTTCTAGGACATTTTGTTTGAGCGCAATCATCAAACTTAATTAAAAAAGTCATTTAAGCCTTTTCACAGTGAGATCTATGCGATATGGCCGAGAAATGTAATTTTGATGTTAACTCCCAAACCGCTGAGCAGAAGTCAACCAAACTTCACCCAATAGTGTATTGTATCACATTCTAGTAGTTACATTTTAAAATTTCGTTCTAGGACATTTGGTTTGAGCGCAATTATTAAACTTAGGTCAAAAAAGCCATTTAAGCCTTTTCACAGTGAGATCTATGCGATATGGCCGAGAAATGTAATTTTGATGTTAACTCCCAAACCGCTGCGCAGAAGTAAACCAAACTTCACCCATTAGTGTATTGTATAACAATCTAGTAGTTACATGTGGAAATTTGGTTCTAGGACATTTGATTTGAGCGCAATCCTCAAACTTAGGTCAAAAAAGCCATTTAAGCCTTTTCACAGTGAGATCTATGCGATATGGCCGAGAAATGTAATTTTGATGTTAACTCCCAAACCGCTGCGCAGAAGTCAACCAAACTTCACCCAATAGTGTATTGTATCACAATCTAGTAGTTACATTTGAAAATTTTGTTCTAGGACATTTGGTTTGAGCGCAATCATTAAACTTAGGTCAAAAAAGCCATTTAAGCCTTTTCACAGTGAGATCTATGCGATATGGCCGAGAAATGTAATTTTGATGTTAACTCCCAAACCGCTGCGCAGAAGTCAACCAAACTTCACCCAATAGTGTATTGTATCACAATCTAGTAGTTACATTTGAAAATTTTGTTCTAGGACATTTTGTTTGAGCGCAATCATCAAACTTAATTAAAAAAGTCATTTAAGCCTTTTCACAGTGAGATCTATGCGATATGGCCGAGAAATGTAATTTTGATGTTAACTCCCAAACCGCTGCGCAGAAGTCAACCAAACTTCACCCATTAGTGTATTGTATCACAATCTAGTAGTTACATGTGGAAATTTGGTTCTAGGACATTTGATTTGAGCGCAATCCTCAAACTTAGGTCAAAAAAGCCATTTAAGCCTTTTCACAGTGAGATCTATGCGATATGGCCGAGAAATGTAATTTTGATGTTAACTCCCAAACCGCTGCGCAGAAGTCAACCAAACTTCACCCATTAGTGTATTGTATCACAATCTAGTAGTTACATTTGAAAATTTTGTTCTAGGACATTTTGTTTGAGCGCAATCATCAAACTTAATTAAAAAAGTCATTTAAGCCTTTTCACAGTGAGATCTATGCGATATGGCCGAGAAATGTAATTTTGATGTTAACTCCCAAACCGCTGAGCAGAAGTCAACCAAACTTCACCCAATAGTGTATTGTATCACATTCTAGTAGTTACATTTTAAAATTTCGTTCTAGGACATTTGGTTTGAGCGCAATTATTAAACTTAGGTCAAAAAAGCCATTTAAGCCTTTTCACAGTGAGATCTATGCGATATGGCCGAGAAATGTAATTTTGATGTTAACTCCCAAACCGCTGCGCAGAAGTAAACCAAACTTCACCCATTAGTGTATTGTATCACAATCTAGTAGTTACATGTGGAAATTTGGTTCTAGGACATTTGATTTGAGCGCAATCCTCAAACTTAGGTCAAAAAAGCCATTTAAGCCTTTTCACAGTGAGATCTATGCGATATGGCCGAGAAATGTAATTTTGATGTTAACTCCCAAACCGCTGCGCAGAAGTCAACCAAACTTCACCCAATAGTGTATTGTATCACAATCTAGTAGTTACATTTGAAAATTTTGTTCTAGGACATTTGGTTTGAGCGCAATCATTAAACTTAGGTCAAAAAAGCCATTTAAGCCTTTTCACAGTGAGATCTATGCGATATGGCCGAGAAATGTAATTTTGATGTTAACTCCCAAACCGCTGCGCAGAAGTCAACCAAACTTCACCCAATAGTGTATTGTATCACAATTTAGTAGTTACATTTGAAAATTTTGTTCTAGGACATTTTGTTTGAACGCAATCATCAAACTTAATTAAAAAAGTCATTTAAGCCTTTTCACAGTGAGATCTATGCGATATGGCCGAGAAATGTAATTTTGATGTTAACTCCCAAACCGCTGCGCAGAAGTCAACCAAACTTCACCCAATAGTGTATTGTATCACAATCTAGTAGTTACATTTGAAAATTTTGTTCTAGGACATTTTGTTTGAGCGCAATCCTCAAACTTAGGTCAAAAAAGCCATTTAAGCCTTTTCACAGTGAGATCTATTCGATATGGCCGAGAAATGTAATTTTGATGTTAACTCCCAAACCGCTGCGCAGAAGTCAACCAAACTTCACCCAATAGTGTATTGTATCACAATCTAGTAGTTACATTTGAAAATTTCGTTCTAGGACATTTGGTTTGAGCGCAATCATTAAACTTAGGTCAAAAAAGCCATTTAAGCCTTTTCACAGTGAGATCTATGCGATATGGCCGAGAAATGTAATTTTGATGTTAACTCCCAAACCGCTGCGCAGAAGTCAACCAAACTTCAACCATTAGTGTATTGTATCACAATCTAGTAGTTACATGTGGAAATTTGGTTCTAGGACATTTGATTTGAGCGCAATCCTCAAACTTAGGTCAAAAAAGCCATTCAAGCCTTTTCACAGTGAGATCTATGCGATATGGCCGAGAAATGTAATTTTGATGTTAACTCCCAAACCGCTGCGCAGAAGTCAACCAAACTTCACCCAATAGTGTATTGTATCACAATCTAGTAGTTACATTTGAAAATTTTGTTCTAGGACATTTTGTTTGAGCGCAATCATCAAACTTAATTAAAAAAGTCATTTAAGCCTTTTCACAGTGAGATCTATGCGATATGGCCGAGAAATGTAATTTTGATGTTAACTCCCAAACCGCTGCGCAGAAGTCAACCAAACTTCACCCATTAGTGTATTGTATCACAATCTAGTAGTTACATGTGGAAATTTGGTTCTAGGACATTTGATTTGAGCGCAATCCTCAAACTTAGGTCAAAAAAGCCATTTAAGCCTTTTCACAGTGAGATCTATGCGATATGGCCGAGAAATGTAATTTTGATGTTAACTCCCAAACCGCTGCGCAGAAGTCAACCAAACTTCACCCAATAGTGTATTGTATCACATTCTAGTAGTTACATTTGAAAATTTTGTTCTAGGACATTTGGTTTAAGCGCAATCATTAAACTTAGGTCAAAAAAGCCATTTAAGCCTTTTCACAGTGAGATCTATGCGATATGGCCGAGAAATGTAATTTTGATGTTAACTCCCCAACCGCTGCGCAGAAGTGAACTAAACTTCACCCAATAGTGTATTGTATCACATTCTAGTAGTTACATTTGAAAATTTCGTTCTAGGACATTTGGTTTGAGCGCAATCATTAAACTCAATTAAAAAAGTCATTTAAGCCTTTTCACAGTGAGATCTATGCGATATGGCCGAGAAATGTAATTTTGATGTTAACTCCCAAACCGCTGCGCAGAAGTCAACCAAACTTCACCCATTAGTGTATTGTATCACAATCTAGTAATTACATGTGGAAATTTGGTTCTAGGACATTTGATTTGAGCGCAATCCTCAAACTTAGGTCAAAAAAGCCATTTAAGCCTTTTCACAGTGAGATCTATGCGATATGGCCGAGAAATGTAATTTTGATGTTAACTCCCAAACCGCTGCGCAGAAGTCAACCAAACTTCACCCAATAGTGTATTGTATCACAATCTAGTAGTTACATTTGAAAATTTTGTTCTAGGACATTTTGTTTGAACGCAATCATCAAACTTAATTAAAAAAGTCATTTAAGCCTTTTCACAGTGAGATCTATGCGATATGGCCGAGAAATGTAATTTTGATGTTAACTTCCAAACCGCTGCGCAGAAGTCAACCAAACTTCACCCAATAGTGTATTGTATCACAATCTAGTAGTTACATGTGGAAATTTGGTTATTGGACATTTGATTTGAACGCAATCATCAAACTTAATTAAAAAAGTCATTTAAGCCTTTTCACAGTGAGATCTATGCGATATGGCCGAGAAATGTAATTTTGATGTTAACTCCCAAACCGCTGCGCAGAAGTCAACCAAACTTCACCCAATAGTGTATTGTATCACAATCTAGTAGTTACATTTGAAAATTTTGTTCTAGGAAATTTTGTTTGAGCGCAATCATCAAACTTAATTAAAAAAGTCATTTAAGCCTTTTCACAGTGAGATCTATGCGATATGGCCGAGAAATGTAATTTTGATGTTAACTCCCAAACCGCTGCGCAGAAGTCAACCAAACTTCACCCATTAGTGTATTGTATCACAATCTAGTAGTTACATTTGAAAATTTTGTTCTAGGACATTTTGTTTGAGCGCAATCATCAAACTTAATTAAAAAAGTCATTTAAGCCTTTTCACAGTGAGATCTATGCGATATGGCCGAGAAATGTAATTTTGATGTTAACTCCCAAACCGCTGAGCAGAAGTCAACCAAACTTCACCCAATAGTGTATTGTATCACATTCTAGTAGTTACATTTTAAAATTTCGTTCTAGGACATTTGGTTTGAGCGCAATTATTAAACTTAGGTCAAAAAAGCCATTTAAGCCTTTTCACAGTGAGATCTATGCGATATGGCCGAGAAATGTAATTTTGATGTTAACTCCCAAACCGCTGCGCAGAAGTAAACCAAACTTCACCCATTAGTGTATTGTATAACAATCTAGTAGTTACATGTGGAAATTTGGTTCTAGGACATTTGATTTGAGCGCAATCCTCAAACTTAGGTCAAAAAAGCCATTTAAGCCTTTTCACAGTGAGATCTATGCGATATGGCCGAGAAATGTAATTTTGATGTTAACTCCCAAACCGCTGCGCAGAAGTCAACCAAACTTCACCCAATAGTGTATTGTATCACAATCTAGTAGTTACATTTGAAAATTTTGTTCTAGGACATTTGGTTTGAGCGCAATCATTAAACTTAGGTCAAAAAAGCCATTTAAGCCTTTTCACAGTGAGATCTATGCGATATGGCCGAGAAATGTAATTTTGATGTTAACTCCCAAACCGCTGCGCAGAAGTCAACCAAACTTCACCCAATAGTGTATTGTATCACAATCTAGTAGTTACATTTGAAAATTTTGTTCTAGGACATTTTGTTTGAGCGCAATCATCAAACTTAATTAAAAAAGTCATTTAAGCCTTTTCACAGTGAGATCTATGCGATATGGCCGAGAAATGTAATTTTGATGTTAACTCCCAAACCGCTGCGCAGAAGTCAACCAAACTTCACCCATTAGTGTATTGTATCACAATCTAGTAGTTACATGTGGAAATTTGGTTCTAGGACATTTGATTTGAGCGCAATCCTCAAACTTAGGTCAAAAAAGCCATTTAAGCCTTTTCACAGTGAGATCTATGCGATATGGCCGAGAAATGTAATTTTGATGTTAACTCCCAAACCGCTGCGCAGAAGTCAACCAAACTTCACCCATTAGTGTATTGTATCACAATCTAGTAGTTACATTTGAAAATTTTGTTCTAGGACATTTTGTTTGAGCGCAATCATCAAACTTAATTAAAAAAGTCATTTAAGCCTTTTCACAGTGAGATCTATGCGATATGGCCGAGAAATGTAATTTTGATGTTAACTCCCAAACCGCTGAGCAGAAGTCAACCAAACTTCACCCAATAGTGTATTGTATCACATTCTAGTAGTTACATTTTAAAATTTCGTTCTAGGACATTTGGTTTGAGCGCAATTATTAAACTTAGGTCAAAAAAGCCATTTAAGCCTTTTCACAGTGAGATCTATGCGATATGGCCGAGAAATGTAATTTTGATGTTAACTCCCAAACCGCTGCGCAGAAGTAAACCAAACTTCACCCATTAGTGTATTGTATCACAATCTAGTAGTTACATGTGGAAATTTGGTTCTAGGACATTTGATTTGAGCGCAATCCTCAAACTTAGGTCAAAAAAGCCATTTAAGCCTTTTCACAGTGAGATCTATGCGATATGGCCGAGAAATGTAATTTTGATGTTAACTCCCAAACCGCTGCGCAGAAGTCAACCAAACTTCACCCAATAGTGTATTGTATCACAATCTAGTAGTTACATTTGAAAATTTTGTTCTAGGACATTTGGTTTGAGCGCAATCATTAAACTTAGGTCAAAAAAGCCATTTAAGCCTTTTCACAGTGAGATCTATGCGATATGGCCGAGAAATGTAATTTTGATGTTAACTCCCAAACCGCTGCGCAGAAGTCAACCAAACTTCACCCAATAGTGTATTGTATCACAATTTAGTAGTTACATTTGAAAATTTTGTTCTAGGACATTTTGTTTGAACGCAATCATCAAACTTAATTAAAAAAGTCATTTAAGCCTTTTCACAGTGAGATCTATGCGATATGGCCGAGAAATGTAATTTTGATGTTAACTCCCAAACCGCTGCGCAGAAGTCAACCAAACTTCACCCAATAGTGTATTGTATCACAATCTAGTAGTTACATTTGAAAATTTTGTTCTAGGACATTTTGTTTGAGCGCAATCCTCAAACTTAGGTCAAAAAAGCCATTTAAGCCTTTTCACAGTGAGATCTATGCGATATGGCCGAGAAATGTAATTTTGATGTTAACTCCCAAACCGCTGCGCAGAAGTCAACCAAACTTCACCCAATAGTGTATTGTATCACAATCTAGTAGTTACATTTGAAAATTTCGTTCTAGGACATTTGGTTTGAGCGCAATCATTAAACTTAGGTCAAAAAAGCCATTTAAGCCTTTTCACAGTGAGATCTATGCGATATGGCCGAGAAATGTAATTTTGATGTTAACTCCCAAACCGCTGCGCAGAAGTCAACCAAACTTCACCCAATAGTGTATTGTATCACAATCTAGTAGTTACATTTGAAAATTTTGTTCTAGGACATTTTGTTTGAACGCAATCATCAAACTTAATTAAAAAAGTCATTAAAGCCTTTTCACAGTGAGATCTATGCGATATGGCCGAGAAATGTAATTTTGATGTTAACTCCCAAACCGCTGCGCAGAAGTCAACCAAACTTCACCCATTAGTGTATTGTATCACAATCTAGTAGTTACATGTGGAAATTTGGTTATAGGACATTTGATTTGAGCGCAATCCTCAAAATTAGGTCAAAAAAGCCATTTAAGCCTTTTCACAGTGAGATCTATGCGATATGGCCTAGAAATGTAATTTTGATGTTAACTCCCATACCGCTGCGCAGAAGTCAACCAAACTTCACCCAATAGTGTACTGTATCACAATCTAGTAGTTACATTTGAAAATTTTGTTCTAGGACATTTTGTTTGAGCGCAATCATCAAACTTAATTAAAAAAGTCATTTAAGCCTTTTCACAGTGAGATCT
Source organism: Corythoichthys intestinalis (assembly GCF_030265065.1). Lineage (NCBI taxonomy): Eukaryota > Metazoa > Chordata > Actinopteri > Syngnathiformes > Syngnathidae > Corythoichthys > Corythoichthys intestinalis. The sequence goes on from NC_080407.1 coordinate 32,790,569, forward strand.
ATGCGATATGGCCGAGAAATGTAATTTTGATGTTAACTCCCAAACCGCTGCGCAGAAGTCAACCAAACTTCACCCATTAGTGTATTGTATCACAATCTAGTAGTTACATGTGGAAATTTGGTTCTAGGACATTTGATTTGAGCGCAATCCTCAAACTTAGGTTAAAAAAGCCATTTAAGCCTTTTCACAGTGAGATCTATGCGATATGGCCGAGAAATGTAATTTTGATGTTAACTCCCAAACCGCTGCGCAGAAGTCAACCAAACTTCACCCAATAGTGTATTGTATCACATTCTAGTAGTTACATTTGAAAATTTTGTTCTAGGACATTTGGTTTCAGCGCAATCATTAAACTTAGGTCAAAAAAGCCATTTAAGCCTTTTCACAGTGAGATCTATGCGATATGGCCGAGAAATGTAATTTTGATGTTAACTCCCCAACCGCTGCGCAGAAGTGAACTAAACTTCACCCAATAGTGTATTGTATCACATTCTAGTAGTTACATTTGAAAATTTCGTTCTAGGACATTTGGTTTGAGCGCAATCATTAAACTCAATTAAAAAAGTCATTTAAGCCTTTTCACAGTGAGATCTATGCGATATGGCCGAGAAATGTAATTTTGATGTTAACTCCCAAACCGCTGCGCAGAAGTCAACCAAACTTCACCCATTAGTGTATTGTATCACAATCTAGTAATTACATGTGGAAATTTGGTTCTAGGACATTTGATTTGAGCGCAATCCTCAAACTTAGGTCAAAAAAGCCATTTAAGCCTTTTCACAGTGAGATCTATGCGATATGGCCGAGAAATGTAATTTTGATGTTAACTCCCAAACCGCTGCGCAGAAGTCAACCAAACTTCACCCAATAGTGTATTGTATCACAATCTAGTAGTTACATTTGAAAATTTTGTTCTAGGACATTTTGTTTGAACGCAATCATCAAACTTAATTAAAAAAGTCATTTAAGCCTTTTCACAGTGAGATCTATGCGATATGGCCGAGAAATGTAATTTTGATGTTAACTTCCAAACCGCTGCGCAGAAGTCAACCAAACTTCACCCAATAGTGTATTGTATCACAATCTAGTAGTTACATGTGGAAATTTGGTTATTGGACATTTGATTTGAACGCAATCATCAAACTTAATTAAAAAAGTCATTTAAGCCTTTTCACAGTGAGATCTATGCGATATGGCCGAGAAATGTAATTTTGATGTTAACTCCCAAACCACTGCGCAGAAGTCAACCAAACTTCACCCAATAGTGTATTGTATCACAATCTAGTAGTTACATTTGAAAATTTTGTTCTAGGAAATTTTGTTTGAGCGCAATCATCAAACTTAATTAAAAAAGTCATTTAAGCCTTTTCACAGTGAGATCTATGCGATATGGCCGAGAAATGTAATTTTGATGTTAACTCCCAAACCGCTGCGCAGAAGTCAACCAAACTTCACCCATTAGTGTATTGTATCACAATCTAGTAGTTACATTTGAAAATTTTGTTCTAGGACATTTGGTTTGAGCGCAATCTTCAAACTTAATTAAAAAAAGTCATTTAAGGCTTTTCACAGTGAGATCTATGCGATATGGCCGAGAAATGTAATTTTGATGTTAACTCCCAAACCGCTGCGCAGAAGTAAACCAAACTTCACCCAATAGTGTATTGTATCACAATCTAGTAGTTACATTTGAAAATTTTGTTCTAGGACATTTTGTTTGAGCGCAATCATCAAACTTAATTAAAAAAGTCATTTAAGCCTTTTCACAGTGAGATCTATGCGATATGGCCGAGAAATGTAATTTTGATGTTAACTCCCAAACCGCTGAGCAGAAGTCAACCAAACTTCACCCAATAGTGTATTGTATCACATTCTAGTAGTTACATTTTAAAATTTCGTTCTAGGACATTTGGTTTGAGCGCAATTATTAAACTTAGGTCAAAAAAGCCATTTAAGCCTTTTCACAGTGAGATCTATGCGATATGGCCGAGAAATGTAATTTTGATGTTAACTCCCAAACCGCTGCGCAGAAGTAAACCAAACTTCACCCATTAGTGTATTGTATCACAATCTAGTAGTTACATGTGGAAATTTGGTTCTAGGACATTTGATTTGAGCGCAATCCTCAAACTTAGGTCAAAAAAGCCATTTAAGCCTTTTCACAGTGAGATCTATGCGATATGGCCGAGAAATGTAATTTTGATGTTAACTCCCAAACCGCTGCGCAGAAGTCAACCAAACTTCACCCAATAGTGTATTGTATCACAATCTAGTAGTTACATTTGAAAATTTTGTTCTAGGACATTTGGTTTGAGCGCAATCATTAAACTTAGGTCAAAAAAGCCATTTAAGCCTTTTCACAGTGAGATCTATGCGATATGGCCGAGAAATGTAATTTTGATGTTAACTCCCAAACCGCTGCGCAGAAGTCAACCAAACTTCACCCAATAGTGTATTGTATCACAATCTAGTAGTTACATTTGAAAATTTTGTTCTAGGACATTTTGTTTGAGCGCAATCATCAAACTTAATTAAAAAAGTCATTTAAGCCTTTTCACAGTGAGATCTATGCGATATGGCCGAGAAATGTAATTTTGATGTTAACTCCCAAACCGCTGCGCAGAAGTCAACCAAACTTCACCCATTAGTGTATTGTATCACAATCTAGTAGTTACATGTGGAAATTTGGTTCTAGGACATTTGATTTGAGCGCAATCCTCAAACTTAGGTCAAAAAAGCCATTTAAGCCTTTTCACAGTGAGATCTATGCGATATGGCCGAGAAATGTAATTTTGATGTTAACTCCCAAACCGCTGCGCAGAAGTCAACCAAACTTCACCCAATAGTGTATTGTATCACATTCTAGTAGTTACATTTGAAAATTTCGTTCTAGGACATTTGGTTTGAGCGCAATCATTAAACTCAATTAAAAAAGTCATTTAAGCCTTTTCACAGTGAGATCTATGCGATATGGCCGAGAAATGTAATTTTGATGTTAACTCCCAAACCGCTGCGCAGAAGTAAACCAAACTTCACCCATTAGTGTATTGTATCACAATCTAGTAGTTACATGTGGAAATTTGGTTCTAGGACATTTGATTTGAGCGCAATCCTCAAACTTAGGTCAAAAAAGCCATTTAAGCCTTTTCACAGTGAGATCTATGCGATATGGCCGAGAAATGTAATTTTGATGTTAACTCCCAAACCGCTGCGCAGAAGTCAACCAAACTTCACCCAATAGTGTATTGTATCACAATTTAGTAGTTACATTTGAAAATTTTGTTCTAGGACATTTTGTTTGAACGCAATCATCAAACTTAATTAAAAAAGTCATTTAAGCCTTTTCACAGTGAGATCTATGCGATATGGCCGAGAAATGTAATTTTGATGTTAACTCCCAAACCGCTGCGCAGAAGTCAACCAAACTTCACCCAATAGTGTATTGTATCACAATCTAGTAGTTACATTTGAAAATTTTGTTCTAGGACATTTTGTTTGAGCGCAATCCTCAAACTTAGGTCAAAAAAGCCATTTAAGCCTTTTCACAGTGAGATCTATGCGATATGGCCGAGAAATGTAATTTTGATGTTAACTCCCAAACCGCTGCGCAGAAGTCAACCAAACTTCACCCAATAGTGTATTGTATCACAATCTAGTAGTTACATTTGAAAATTTCGTTCTAGGACATTTGGTTTGAGCGCAATCATTAAACTTAGGTCAAAAAAGCCATTTAAGCCTTTTCACAGTGAGATCTATGCGATATGGCCGAGAAATGTAATTTTGATGTTAACTCCCAAACCGCTGCGCAGAAGTCAACCAAACTTCACCCAATAGTGTATTGTATCACAATCTAGTAGTTACATTTGAAAATTTTGTTCTAGGACATTTTGTTTGAACGCAATCATCAAACTTAATTAAAAAAGTCATTAAAGCCTTTTCACAGTGAGATCTATGCGATATGGCCGAGAAATGTAATTTTGATGTTAACTCCCAAACCGCTGCGCAGAAGTCAACCAAACTTCACCCATTAGTGTATTGTATCACAATCTAGTAGTTACATGTGGAAATTTGGTTATAGGACATTTGATTTGAGCGCAATCCTCAAAATTAGGTCAAAAAAGCCATTTAAGCCTTTTCACAGTGAGATCTATGCGATATGGCCTAGAAATGTAATTTTGATGTTAACTCCCATACCGCTGCGCAGAAGTCAACCAAACTTCACCCAATAGTGTACTGTATCACAATCTAGTAGTTACATTTGAAAATTTTGTTCTAGGACATTTTGTTTGAGCGCAATCATCAAACTTAATTAAAAAAGTCATTTAAGCCTTTTCACAGTGAGATCTATGCGATATGGCCGAGAAATGTAATTTTGATGTTAACTCCCAAACCGCTGCGCAGAAGTCAACCAAACTTCACCCATTAGTGTATTGTATCACAATCTAGTAGTTACATGTGGAAATTTGGTTCTAGGACATTTGATTTGAGCGCAATCCTCAAACTTAGGTTAAAAAAGCCATTTAAGCCTTTTCACAGTGAGATCTATGCGATATGGCCGAGAAATGTAATTTTGATGTTAACTCCCAAACCGCTGCGCAGAAGTCAACCAAACTTCACCCAATAGTGTATTGTATCACATTCTAGTAGTTACATTTGAAAATTTTGTTCTAGGACATTTGGTTTCAGCGCAATCATTAAACTTAGGTCAAAAAAGCCATTTAAGCCTTTTCACAGTGAGATCTATGCGATATGGCCGAGAAATGTAATTTTGATGTTAACTCCCCAACCGCTGCGCAGAAGTGAACTAAACTTCACCCAATAGTGTATTGTATCACATTCTAGTAGTTACATTTGAAAATTTCGTTCTAGGACATTTGGTTTGAGCGCAATCATTAAACTCAATTAAAAAAGTCATTTAAGCCTTTTCACAGTGAGATCTATGCGATATGGCCGAGAAATGTAATTTTGATGTTAACTCCCAAACCGCTGCGCAGAAGTCAACCAAACTTCACCCATTAGTGTATTGTATCACAATCTAGTAATTACATGTGGAAATTTGGTTCTAGGACATTTGGTTTGAGCGCAATTATTAAACTTAGGTCAAAAAAGTCATTTAAGCCTTTTCACAGTGAGATCTATGCGATATGGCCGAGAAATGTAATTTTGATGTTAACTTCCAAACCGCTGCGCAGAAGTCAACCAAACTTCACCCAATAGTGTATTGTATCACAATCTAGTAGTTACATGTGGAAATTTGGTTATTGGACATTTGATTTGAACGCAATCATCAAACTTAATTAAAAAAGTCATTTAAGCCTTTTCACAGTGAGATCTATGCGATATGGCCGAGAAATGTAATTTTGATGTTAACTCCCAAACCACTGCGCAGAAGTCAACCAAACTTCACCCAATAGTGTATTGTATCACAATCTAGTAGTTACATTTGAAAATTTTGTTCTAGGAAATTTTGTTTGAGCGCAATCATCAAACTTAATTAAAAAAGTCATTTAAGCCTTTTCACAGTGAGATCTATGCGATATGGCCGAGAAATGTAATTTTGATGTTAACTCCCAAACCGCTGCGCAGAAGTCAACCAAACTTCACCCATTAGTGTATTGTATCACAATCTAGTAGTTACATTTGAAAATTTTGTTCTAGGACATTTGGTTTGAGCGCAATCTTCAAACTTAATTAAAAAAAGTCATTTAAGGCTTTTCACAGTGAGATCTATGCGATATGGCCGAGAAATGTAATTTTGATGTTAACTCCCAAACCGCTGCGCAGAAGTAAACCAAACTTCACCCAATAGTGTATTGTATCACAATCTAGTAGTTACATTTGAAAATTTTGTTCTAGGACATTTTGTTTGAGCGCAATCATCAAACTTAATTAAAAAAGTCATTTAAGCCTTTTCACAGTGAGATCTATGCGATATGGCCGAGAAATGTAATTTTGATGTTAACTCCCAAACCGCTGAGCAGAAGTCAACCAAACTTCACCCAATAGTGTATTGTATCACATTCTAGTAGTTACATTTTAAAATTTCGTTCTAGGACATTTGGTTTGAGCGCAATTATTAAACTTAGGTCAAAAAAGCCATTTAAGCCTTTTCACAGTGAGATCTATGCGATATGGCCGAGAAATGTAATTTTGATGTTAACTCCCAAACCGCTGCGCAGAAGTAAACCAAACTTCACCCATTAGTGTATTGTATCACAATCTAGTAGTTACATGTGGAAATTTGGTTCTAGGACATTTGATTTGAGCGCAATCCTCAAACTTAGGTCAAAAAAGCCATTTAAGCCTTTTCACAGTGAGATCTATGCGATATGGCCGAGAAATGTAATTTTGATGTTAACTCCCAAACCGCTGCGCAGAAGTCAACCAAACTTCACCCAATAGTGTATTGTATCACAATCTAGTAGTTACATTTGAAAATTTTGTTCTAGGACATTTGGTTTGAGCGCAATCATTAAACTTAGGTCAAAAAAGCCATTTAAGCCTTTTCACAGTGAGATCTATGCGATATGGCCGAGAAATGTAATTTTGATGTTAACTCCCCAACCGCTGCGCAGAAGTGAACTAAACTTCACCCAATAGTGTATTGTATCACATTCTAGTAGTTACATTTGAAAATTTCGTTCTAGGACATTTGGTTTGAGCGCAATCATTAAACTCAATTAAAAAAGTCATTTAAGCCTTTTCACAGTGAGATCTATGCGATATGGCCGAGAAATGTAATTTTGATGTTAACTCCCAAACCGCTGCGCAGAAGTCAACCAAACTTCACCCATTAGTGTATTGTATCACAATCTAGTAATTACATGTGGAAATTTGGTTCTAGGACATTTGATTTGAGCGCAATCCTCAAACTTAGGTCAAAAAAGCCATTTAAGCCTTTTCACAGTGAGATCTATGCGATATGGCCGAGAAATGTAATTTTGATGTTAACTCCCAAACCGCTGCGCAGAAGTCAACCAAACTTCACCCAATAGTGTATTGTATCACAATCTAGTAGTTACATTTGAAAATTTTGTTCTAGGACATTTTGTTTGAACGCAATCATCAAACTTAATTAAAAAAGTCATTTAAGCCTTTTCACAGTGAGATCTATGCGATATGGCCGAGAAATGTAATTTTGATGTTAACTTCCAAACCGCTGCGCAGAAGTCAACCAAACTTCACCCAATAGTGTATTGTATCACAATCTAGTAGTTACATGTGGAAATTTGGTTATTGGACATTTGATTTGAACGCAATCATCAAACTTAATTAAAAAAGTCATTTAAGCCTTTTCACAGTGAGATCTATGCGATATGGCCGAGAAATGTAATTTTGATGTTAACTCCCAAACCACTGCGCAGAAGTCAACCAAACTTCACCCAATAGTGTATTGTATCACAATCTAGTAGTTACATTTGAAAATTTTGTTCTAGGAAATTTTGTTTGAGCGCAATCATCAAACTTAATTAAAAAAGTCATTTAAGCCTTTTCACAGTGAGATCTATGCGATATGGCCGAGAAATGTAATTTTGATGTTAACTCCCAAACCGCTGCGCAGAAGTCAACCAAACTTCACCCATTAGTGTATTGTATCACAATCTAGTAGTTACATTTGAAAATTTTGTTCTAGGACATTTGGTTTGAGCGCAATCTTCAAACTTAATTAAAAAAAGTCATTTAAGGCTTTTCACAGTGAGATCTATGCGATATGGCCGAGAAATGTAATTTTGATGTTAACTCCCAAACCGCTGCGCAGAAGTAAACAAAACTTCACCCAATAGTGTATTGTATCACAATCTAGTAGTTACATTTGAAAATTTTGTTCTAGGACATTTTGTTTGAGCGCAATCATCAAACTTAATTAAAAAAGTCATTTAAGCCTTTTCACAGTGAGATCTATGCGATATGGCCGAGAAATGTAATTTTGATGTTAACTCCCAAACCGCTGAGCAGAAGTCAACCAAACTTCACCCAATAGTGTATTGTATCACATTCTAGTAGTTACATTTTAAAATTTCGTTCTAGGACATTTGGTTTGAGCGCAATCATTAAACTTAGGTCAAAAAAGCCATTTAAGCCTTTTCACAGTGAGATCTATGCGATATGGCCGAGAAATGTAATTTTGATGTTAACTCCCAAACCGCTGCGCAGAAGTCAACCAAACTTCACCCAATAGTGTATTGTATCACAATCTAGTAGTTACATTTGAAAATTTTGTTCTAGGACATTTTGTTTGAGCGCAATCATCAAACTTAATTAAAAAAGTCATTTAAGCCTTTTCACAGTGAGATCTATGCGATATGGCCGAGAAATGTAATTTTGATGTTAACTCCCAAACCGCTGCGCAGAAGTCAACCAAACTTCACCCATTAGTGTATTGTATCACAATCTAGTAGTTACATGTGGAAATTTGGTTCTAGGACATTTGATTTGAGCGCAATCCTCAAACTTAGGTCAAAAAAGCCATTTAAGCCTTTTCACAGTGAGATCTATGCGATATGGCCGAGAAATGTAATTTTGATGTTAACTCCCAAACCGCTGCGCAGAAGTCAACCAAACTTCACCCAATAGTGTATTGTATCACATTCTAGTAGTTACATTTGAAAATTTCGTTCTAGGACATTTGGTTTGAGCGCAATCATTAAACTTAGGTCAAAAAAGCCATTTAAGCCTTTTCACAGTGAGATCTATGCGATATGGCCGAGAAATGTAATTTTGATGTTAACTCCCCAACCGCTGCGCAGAAGTGAACTAAACTTCACCCAATAGTGTATTGTATCACATTCTAGTAGTTACATTTGAAAATTTCGTTCTAGGACATTTGGTTTGAGCGCAATCATTAAACTCAATTAAAAAAGTCATTTAAGCCTTTTCACAGTGAGATCTATGCGATATGGCCGAGAAATGTAATTTTGATGTTAACTCCCAAACCGCTGCGCAGAAGTAAACCAAACTTCACCCATTAGTGTATTGTATCACAATCTAGTAGTTACATGTGGAAATTTGGTTCTAGGACATTTGATTTGAGCGCAATCCTCAAACTTAGGTCAAAAAAGCCATTTAAGCCTTTTCACAGTGAGATCTATGCGATATGGCCGAGAAATGTAATTTTGATGTTAACTCCCAAACCGCTGCGCAGAAGTCAACCAAACTTCACCCAATAGTGTATTGTATCACAATTTAGTAGTTACATTTGAAAATTTTGTTCTAGGACATTTTGTTTGAACGCAATCATCAAACTTAATTAAAAAAGTCATTTAAGCCTTTTCACAGTGAGATCTATGCGATATGGCCGAGAAATGTAATTTTGATGTTAACTCCCAAACCGCTGCGCAGAAGTCAACCAAACTTCACCCAATAGTGTATTGTATCACAATCTAGTAGTTACATTTGAAAATTTTGTTCTAGGACATTTTGTTTGAGCGCAATCCTCAAACTTAGGTCAAAAAAGCCATTTAAGCCTTTTCACAGTGAGATCTATGCGATATGGCCGAGAAATGTAATTTTGATGTTAACTCCCAAACCGCTGCGCAGAAGTCAACCAAACTTCACCCAATAGTGTATTGTATCACATTCTAGTAGTTACATTTGAAAATTTCGTTCTAGGACATTTGGTTTGAGCGCAATCATTAAACTTAGGTCAAAAAAGCCATTTAAGCCTTTTCACAGTGAGATCTATGCGATATGGCCGAGAAATGTAATTTTGATGTTAACTCCCAAACCGCTGCGCAGAAGTAAACCAAACTTCACCCATTAGTGTATTGTATCACAATCTAGTAGTTACATGTGGAAATTTGGTTCTAGGACATTTGATTTGAGCGCAATCCTCAAACTTAGGTCAAAAAAGCCATTTAAGCCTTTTCACAGTGAGATCTATGCGATATGGCCGAGAAATGTAATTTTGATGTTAACTCCCAAACCGCTGCGCAGAAGTCAACCAAACTTCACCCAATAGTGTATTGTATCACAATCTAGTAGTTACATTTGAAAATTTTGTTCTAGGACATTTTGTTTGAACGCAATCATCAAACTTAATTAAAAAAGTCATTAAAGCCTTTTCACAGTGAGATCTATGCGATATGGCCGAGAAATGTAATTTTGATGTTAACTCCCAAACCGCTGCGCAGAAGTCAACCAAACTTCACCCATTAGTGTATTGTATCACAATCTAGTAGTTACATGTGGAAATTTGGTTATAGGACATTTGATTTGAGCGCAATCCTCAAACTTAGGTCAAAAAAGCCATTTAAGCCTTTTCACAGTGAGATCTATGCGATATGGCCTAGAAATGTAATTTTGATGTTAACTCCCATACCGCTGCGCAGAAGTCAACCAAACTTCACCCAATAGTGTATTGTATCACAATCTAGTAGTTACATTTGAAAATTTTGTTCTAGGACATTTTGTTTGAGCGCAATCATCAAACTTAATTAAAAAAGTCATTTAAGCCTTTTCACAGTGAGATCTATGCGATATGGCCGAGAAATGTAATTTTGATGTTAACTCCCAAACCGCTGCGCAGAAGTCAACCAAACTTCACCCATTAGTGTATTGTATCACAATCTAGTAGTTACATGTGGAAATTTGGTTCTAGGACATTTGATTTGAGCGCAATCCTCAAACTTAGGTCAAAAAAGCCATTTAAGCCTTTTCACAGTGAGATCTATGCGATATGGCCGAGAAATGTAATTTTGATGTTAACTCCCAAACCGCTGCGCAGAAGTCAACCAAACTTCACCCAATAGTGTATTGTATCACAATCTAGTAGTTACATTTGAAAATTTTGTTCAAGGACATTTTGTTTGAACGCAATCATCAAACTTAATTAAAAAAGTCATTTAAGCCTTTTCACAGTGAGATCTATGCGATATGGCCGAGAAATGTAATTTTGATGTTAACTCCCAAACCGCTGCGCAGAAGTCAACCAAACTTCACCCATTAGTGTATTGTATCACAATCTAGTAGTTACATGTGGAAATTTTGTTATTGGACATTTGATTTGAACGCAATCATCAAACTTAATTAAAAAAGTCCTTTAAGCCTTTTCACAGTGAGATCTATGCGATATGGCCGAGAAATGTAATTTTGATGTTAACTCCCAAACCGCTGCGCAGAAGTCAACCAAACTTCACCCAATAGTGTATTGTATCACAATCTAGTAGTTACATTTGAAAATTTTGTTCTAGGACATTTTGTTTGAACACAATCATCAAACTTAATTAAAAAAGTCATTTAAGCCTTTTCACAGTGAGATCTATGCGATATGGCCGAGAAATGTAATTTTGATGTTAACTCCCAAACCGCTGCGCAGAAGTCAACCAAACTTCACCCATTAGTGTATTGTATCACAATCTAGTAGTTACATGTGGAAATTTGGTTATAGGACATTTGATTTGAGCGCAATCCTCAAACTTAGGTCAAAAAAGCCATTTAAGCCTTTTCACAGTGAGATCTATGCGATATGGCCGAGAAATGTAATTTTGATGTTAACTCCCAAACCGCTGCGCAGAAGTCAACCAAACTTCACCCAATAGTGTATTGTATCACAATCTAGTAGTTACATTTGAAAATTTTGTTCTAGGACATTTTGTTTGAACGCAATCATCAAACTTAATTAAAAAAGTCATTTAAGCCTTTTCACAGTGAGATCTATGCGATATGGCCGAGAAATGTAATTTTGATGTTAACTTCCAAACCGCTGCGCAGAAGTCAACCAAACTTCACCCAATAGTGTATTGTATCACAATCTAGTAATTACATGTGAAAATTTGGTTATTGGACATTTGATTTGAACGCAATCATCAAACTTAATTAAAAAAGTCATTTAAGCCTTTTCACAGTGAGATCTATGCGATATGGCCGAGAAATGTAATTTTGATGTTAACTCCCAAACCGCTGCGCAGAAGTCAACCAAACTTCACCCAATAGTGTATTGTATCACAATCTAGTAGTTACATTTGAAAATTTTGTTCTAGGAAATTTTGTTTGAGCGCAATCATCAAACTTAATTAAAAAAGTCATTTAAGCCTTTTCACAGTGAGATCTATGCGATATGGCCGAGAAATGTAATTTTGATGTTAACTCCCAAACCGCTGCGCAGAAGTCAACCAAACTTCACCCATTAGTGTATTGTATCACAATCTAGTAGTTACATTTGAAAATTTTGTTCTAGGACATTTGGTTTGAGCGCAATCTTCAAACTTAATTAAAAAAAGTCATTTAAGGCTTTTCACAGTGAGATCTATGCGATATGGCCGAGAAATGTAATTTTGATGTTAACTCCCAAACCGCTGCGCAGAAGTAAACCAAACTTCACCCAATAGTGTATTGTATCACAATCTAGTAGTTACATTTGAAAATTTTGTTCTAGGACATTTTGTTTGAGCGCAATCATCAAACTTAATTAAAAAAGTCATTTAAGCCTTTTCACAGTGAGATCTATGCGATATGGCCGAGAAATGTAATTTTGATGTTAACTCCCAAACCGCTGAGCAGAAGTCAACCAAACTTCACCCAATAGTGTATTGTATCACATTCTAGTAGTTACATTTTAAAATTTCGTTCTAGGACATTTGGTTTGAGCGCAATTATTAAACTTAGGTCAAAAAAGCCATTTAAGCCTTTTCACAGTGAGATCTATGCGATATGGCCGAGAAATGTAATTTTGATGTTAACTCCCAAACCGCTGCGCAGAAGTCAACCAAACTTCACCCATTAGTGTATTGTATCACAATCTAGTAGTTACATGTGGAAATTTGGTTATTGGACATTTGATTTGAACGCAATCATCAAACTTAATTAAAAAAGTCCTTTAAGCCTTTTCACAGTGAGATCTATGCGATATGGCCGAGAAATGTAATTTTGATGTTAACTCCCAAACCGCTGCGCAGAAGTCAACCAAACTTCACCCAATAGTGTATTGTATCACAATCTAGTTGTTACATTTGAAAATTTTGTTCTAGGACATTTTGTTTGAACACAATCATCAAACTTAATTAAAAAAGTCATTTAAGCCTTTTCACAGTGAGATCTATGCGATATGGCCGAGAAATGTAATTTTGATGTTAACTCCCAAACCGCTGCGCAGAAGTCAACCAAACTTCACCCATTAGTGTATTGTATCACAATCTAGTAGTTACATGTGGAAATTTGGTTATAGGACATTTGATTTGAGCGCAATCCTCAAACTTAGGTCAAAAAAGCCATTTAAGCCTTTTCACAGTGAGATCTATGCGATATGGCCGAGAAATGTAATTTTGATGTTAACTCCCAAACCGCTGCGCAGAAGTCAACCAAACTTCACCCAATAGTGTATTGTATCACAATCTAGTAGTTACATTTGAAAATTTTGTTCTAGGACATTTTGTTTGAACGCAATCATCAAACTTAATTAAAAAAGTCATTTAAGCCTTTTCACAGTGAGATCTATGCGATATGGCCGAGAAATGTAATTTTGATGTTAACTTCCAAACCGCTGCGCAGAAGTCAACCAAACTTCACCCAATAGTGTATTGTATCACAATCTAGTAGTTACATGTGAAAATTTGGTTATTGGACATTTGATTTGAACGCAATCATCAAACTTAATTAAAAAAGTCATTTAAGCCTTTTCACAGTGAGATCTATGCGATATGGCCGAGAAATGTAATTTTGATGTTAACTCCCAAACCGCTGCGCAGAAGTCAACCAAACTTCACCCAATAGTGTATTGTATCACAATCTAGTAGTTACATTTGAAAATTTTGTTCTAGGAAATTTTGTTTGAGCGCAATCATCAAACTTAATTAAAAAAGTCATTTAAGCCTTTTCACAGTGAGATCTATGCGATATGGCCGAGAAATGTAATTTTGATGTTAACTCCCAAACCGCTGCGCAGAAGTCAACCAAACTTCACCCATTAGTGTATTGTATCACAATCTAGTAGTTACATTTGAAAATTTTGTTCTAGGACATTTGGTTTGAGCGCAATCTTCAAACTTAATTAAAAAAAGTCATTTAAGGCTTTTCACAGTGAGATCTATGCGATATGGCCGAGAAATGTAATTTTGATGTTAACTCCCAAACCGCTGCGCAGAAGTAAAACAAACTTCACCCAATAGTGTATTGTATCACAATCTAGTAGTTACATTTGAAAATTTTGTTCTAGGACATTTTGTTTGAGCGCAATCATCAAACTTAATTAAAAAAGTCATTTAAGCCTTTTCACAGTGAGATCTATGCGATATGGCCGAGAAATGTAATTTTGATGTTAACTCCCAAACCGCTGAGCAGAAGTCAACCAAACTTCACCCAATAGTGTATTGTATCACATTCTAGTAGTTACATTTTAAAATTTCGTTCTAGGACATTTGGTTTGAGCGCAATTATTAAACTTAGGTCAAAAAAGCCATTTAAGCCTTTTCACAGTGAGATCTATGCGATATGGCCGAGAAATGTAATTTTGATGTTAACTCCCAAACCGCTGCGCAGAAGTAAACCAAACTTCACCCATTAGTGTATTGTATCACAATCTAGTAGTTACATGTGGAAATTTGGTTCTAGGACATTTGATTTGAGCGCAATCCTCAAACTTAGGTCAAAAAAGCCATTTAAGCCTTTTCACAGTGAGATCTATGCGATATGGCCGAGAAATGTAATTTTGATGTTAACTCCCAAACCGCTGCGCAGAAGTCAACCAAACTTCACCCAATAGTGTATTGTATCACAATCTAGTAGTTACATTTGAAAATTTTGTTCTAGGACATTTGGTTTGAGCGCAATCATTAAACTTAGGTCAAAAAAGCCATTTAAGCCTTTTCACAGTGAGATCTATGCGATATGGCCGAGAAATGTAATTTTGATGTTAACTCCCAAACCGCTGCGCAGAAGTCAACCAAACTTCACCCAATAGTGTATTGTATCACAATCTAGTAGTTACATTTGAAAATTTTGTTCTAGGACATTTTGTTTGAGCGCAATCATCAAACTTAATTAAAAAAGTCATTTAAGCCTTTTCACAGTGAGATCTATGCGATATGGCCGAGAAATGTAATTTTGATGTTAACTCCCAAACCGCTGCGCAGAAGTCAACCAAACTTCACCCATTAGTGTATTGTATCACAATCTAGTAGTTACATTTGAAAATTTTGTTCTAGGAAATTTTGTTTGAGCGCAATCATCAAACTTAATTAAAAAAGTCATTTAAGCCTTTTCACAGTGAGATCTATGCGATATGGCCGAGAAATGTAATTTTGATGTTAACTCCCAAACCGCTGCGCAGAAGTCAACCAAACTTCACCCAATAGTGTATTGTATCACATTCTAGTAGTTACATTTTAAAATTTCGTTCTAGGACATTTGGTTTGAGCGCAATTATTAAACTTAGGTCAAAAAAGCCATTTAAGCCTTTTCACAGTGAGATCTATGCGATATGGCCGAGAAATGTAATTTTGATGTTAACTCCCAAACCGCTGCGCAGAAGTAAACCAAACTTCACCCATTAGTGTATTGTATCACAATCTAGTAGTTACATGTGGAAATTTGGTTCTAGGACATTTGGTTTGAGCGCAATTATTAAACTTAGGTCAAAAAAGCCATTTAAGCCTTTTCACAGTGAGATCTATGCGATATGGCCGAGAAATGTAATTTTGATGTTAACTCCCAAACCGCTGCGCAGAAGTAAACCAAACTTCACCCATTAGTGTATTGTATCACAATCTAGTAGTTACATGTGGAAATTTGGTTCTAGGACATTTGATTTGAGCGCAATCCTCAAACTTAGGTCAAAAAAGCCATTTAAGCCTTTTCACAGTGAGATCTATGCGATATGGCCAAGAAATGTAATTTTGATGTTAACTCCCAAACCGCTGCGCAGAAGTCAACCAAACTTCACCCAATAGTGTATTGTATCACAATCTAGTAGTTACATTTGAAAATTTTGTTCTAGGACATTTTGTTTGAACGCAATCATCAAACTTAATTAAAAAAGTCATTTAAGCCTTTTCACAGTGAGATCTATGCGATATGGCCGAGAAATGTAATTTTGATGTTAACTCCCAAACCGCTGCGCAGAAGTCAACCAAACTTCACCCATTAGTGTATTGTATCACAATCTAGTAGTTACATGTGGAAATTTGGTTATAGGACATTTGATTTGAGCGCAATCCTCAAACTTAGGTCAAAAAAGCCATTTAAGCCTTTTCACAGTGAGATCTATGCGATATGGCCGAGAAATGTAATTTTGATGTTAACTCCCAAACCGCTGCGCAGAAGTCAACCAAACTTCACCCAATAGTGTATTTTATCACAATCTAGTAGTTACATTTGGAAATTTAGTTCTAGGACATTTGATTTGAGCGCAATCTTCAAACTTAATTTAAAAAAGTCATTTAAGCCTTTTCACAGTGAGATCTATGCGATATGGCCGAGAAATGTAATTTTGATGTTCACTCCCAAACCGCTGCGCAGAAGTCAACCAAACTTCAACCATTAGTGTATTGTATCACAATCTAGTAGTTACATGTGGAAATTTGGTTCTAGGACATTTGATTTGAGCGCAATCCTCAAACTTAGGTCAAAAAAGCCATTCAAGCCTTTTCACAGTGAGATCTATGCGATATGGCCGAGAAATGTAATTTTGATGTTAACTCCCAAACCGCTGCGCAGAAGTCAACCAAACTTCACCCAATAGTGTATTGTATCACAATCTAGTAGTTACATTTGAAAATTTTGTTCTAGGACATTTTGTTTGAGCGCAATCATCAAACTTAATTAAAAAAGTCATTTAAGCCTTTTCACAGTGAGATCTATGCGATATGGCCGAGAAATGTAATTTTGATGTTAACTCCCAAACCGCTGCGCAGAAGTCAACCAAACTTCACCCATTAGTGTATTGTATCACAATCTAGTAGTTACATGTGGAAATTTGGTTCTAGGACATTTGATTTGAGCGCAATCCTCAAACTTAGGTCAAAAAAGCCATTTAAGCCTTTTCACAGTGAGATCTATGCGATATGGCCGAGAAATGTAATTTTGATGTTAACTCCCAAACCGCTGCGCAGAAGTCAACCAAACTTCACCCAATAGTGTATTGTATCACATTCTAGTAGTTACATTTGAAAATTTTGTTCTAGGACATTTGGTTTAAGCGCAATCATTAAACTTAGGTCAAAAAAGCCATTTAAGCCTTTTCACAGTGAGATCTATGCGATATGGCCGAGAAATGTAATTTTGATGTTAACTCCCCAACCGCTGCGCAGAAGTGAACTAAACTTCACCCAATAGTGTATTGTATCACATTCTAGTAGTTACATTTGAAAATTTCGTTCTAGGACATTTGGTTTGAGCGCAATCATTAAACTCAATTAAAAAAGTCATTTAAGCCTTTTCACAGTGAGATCTATGCGATATGGCCGAGAAATGTAATTTTGATGTTAACTCCCAAACCGCTGCGCAGAAGTCAACCAAACTTCACCCATTAGTGTATTGTATCACAATCTAGTAATTACATGTGGAAATTTGGTTCTAGGACATTTGATTTGAGCGCAATCCTCAAACTTAGGTCAAAAAAGCCATTTAAGCCTTTTCACAGTGAGATCTATGCGATATGGCCGAGAAATGTAATTTTGATGTTAACTCCCAAACCGCTGCGCAGAAGTCAACCAAACTTCACCCAATAGTGTATTGTATCACAATCTAGTAGTTACATTTGAAAATTTTGTTCTAGGACATTTTGTTTGAACGCAATCATCAAACTTAATTAAAAAAGTCATTTAAGCCTTTTCACAGTGAGATCTATGCGATATGGCCGAGAAATGTAATTTTGATGTTAACTTCCAAACCGCTGCGCAGAAGTCAACCAAACTTCACCCAATAGTGTATTGTATCACAATCTAGTAGTTACATGTGGAAATTTGGTTATTGGACATTTGATTTGAACGCAATCATCAAACTTAATTAAAAAAGTCATTTAAGCCTTTTCACAGTGAGATCTATGCGATATGGCCGAGAAATGTAATTTTGATGTTAACTCCCAAACCGCTGCGCAGAAGTCAACCAAACTTCACCCAATAGTGTATTGTATCACAATCTAGTAGTTACATTTGAAAATTTTGTTCTAGGAAATTTTGTTTGAGCGCAATCATCAAACTTAATTAAAAAAGTCATTTAAGCCTTTTCACAGTGAGATCTATGCGATATGGCCGAGAAATGTAATTTTGATGTTAACTCCCAAACCGCTGCGCAGAAGTCAACCAAACTTCACCCATTAGTGTATTGTATCACAATCTAGTAGTTACATTTGAAAATTTTGTTCTAGGACATTTGGTTTGAGCGCAATCTTCAAACTTAATTAAAAAAAGTCATTTAAGGCTTTTCACAGTGAGATCTATGCGATATGGCCGAGAAATGTAATTTTGATGTTAACTCCCAAACCGCTGCGCAGAAGTAAACCAAACTTCACCCAATAGTGTATTGTATCACAATCTAGTAGTTACATTTGAAAATTTTGTTCTAGGACATTTTGTTTGAGCGCAATCATCAAACTTAATTAAAAAAGTCATTTAAGCCTTTTCACAGTGAGATCTATGCGATATGGCCGAGAAATGTAATTTTGATGTTAACTCCCAAACCGCTGAGCAGAAGTCAACCAAACTTCACCCAATAGTGTATTGTATCACATTCTAGTAGTTACATTTTAAAATTTCGTTCTAGGACATTTGGTTTGAGCGCAATTATTAAACTTAGGTCAAAAAAGCCATTTAAGCCTTTTCACAGTGAGATCTATGCGATATGGCCGAGAAATGTAATTTTGATGTTAACTCCCAAACCGCTGCGCAGAAGTAAACCAAACTTCACCCATTAGTGTATTGTATCACAATCTAGTAGTTACATGTGGAAATTTGGTTCTAGGACATTTGATTTGAGCGCAATCCTCAAACTTAGGTCAAAAAAGCCATTTAAGCCTTTTCACAGTGAGATCTATGCGATATGGCCGAGAAATGTAATTTTGATGTTAACTCCCAAACCGCTGCGCAGAAGTCAACCAAACTTCACCCAATAGTGTATTGTATCACAATCTAGTAGTTACATTTGAAAATTTTGTTCTAGGACATTTGGTTTGAGCGCAATCATTAAACTTAGGTCAAAAAAGCCATTTAAGCCTTTTCACAGTGAGATCTATGCGATATGGCCGAGAAATGTAATTTTGATGTTAACTCCCAAACCGCTGCGCAGAAGTCAACCAAACTTCACCCAATAGAGTATTGTATCACAATCTAGTAGTTACATTTGAAAATTTTGTTCTAGGACATTTTGTTTGAGCGCAATCATCAAACTTAATTAAAAAAGTCATTTAAGCCTTTTCACAGTGAGATCTATGCGATATGGCCGAGAAATGTAATTTTGATGTTAACTCCCAAACCGCTGCGCAGAAGTCAACCAAACTTCACCCAATAGTGTATTGTATCACATTCTAGTAGTTACATTTTAAAATTTCGTTCTAGGACATTTGGTTTGAGCGCAATTATTAAACTTAGGTCAAAAAAGCCATTTAAGCCTTTTCACAGTGAGATCTATGCGATATGGCCGAGAAATGTAATTTTGATGTTAACTCCCAAACCGCTGCGCAGAAGTAAACCAAACTTCACCCATTAGTGTATTGTATCACAATCTAGTAGTTACATGTGGAAATTTGGTTCTAGGACATTTGATTTGAGCGCAATCCTCAAACTTAGGTCAAAAAAGCCATTTAAGCCTTTTCACAGTGAGATCTATGCGATATGGCCGAGAAATGTAATTTTGATGTTAACTCCCAAACCGCTGCGCAGAAGTCAACCAAACTTCACCCAATAGTGTATTGTATCACAATCTAGTAGTTACATTTGAAAATTTTGTTCTAGGACATTTGGTTTGAGCGCAATCATTAAACTTAGGTCAAAAAAGCCATTTAAGCCTTTTCACAGTGAGATCTATGCGATATGGCCGAGAAATGTAATTTTGATGTTAACTCCCAAACCGCTGCGCAGAAGTCAACCAAACTTCACCCAATAGTGTATTGTATCACAATCTAGTAGTTACATTTGAAAATTTTGTTCTAGGACATTTTGTTTGAGCGCAATCATCAAACTTAATTAAAAAAGTCATTTAAGCCTTTTCACAGTGAGATCTATGCGATATGGCCGAGAAATGTAATTTTGATGTTAACTCCCAAACCGCTGCGCAGAAGTCAACCAAACTTCACCCATTAGTGTATTGTATCACAATCTAGTAGTTACATGTGGAAATTTGGTTCTAGGACATTTGATTTGAGCGCAATCCTCAAACTTAGGTCAAAAAAGCCATTTAAGCCTTTTCACAGTGAGATCTATGCGATATGGCCGAGAAATGTAATTTTGATGTTAACTCCCAAACCGCTGCGCAGAAGTAAACCAAACTTCACCCAATAGTGTATTGTATCACATTCTAGTAGTTACATTTGAAAATTTCGTTCTAGGACATTTGGTTTGAGCGCAATCATTAAACTCAATTAAAAAAGTCATTTAAGCCTTTTCACAGTGAGATATATGCGATATGGCCGAGAAATGTAATTTTGATGTTAACTCCCAAACCGCTGCGCAGAAGTAAACCAAACTTCACCCATTAGTGTATTGTATCACAATCTAGTAGTTACATGTGGAAATTTGGTTCTAGGACATTTGATTTGAGCGCAATCCTCAAACTTAGGTCAAAAAAGCCATTTAAGCCTTTTCACAGTGAGATCTATGCGATATGGCCGAGAAATGTAATTTTGATGTTAACTCCCAAACCGCTGCGCAGAAGTCAACCAAACTTCACCCAATAGTGTATTGTATCACAATTTAGTAGTTACATTTGAAAATTTTGTTCTAGGACATTTTGTTTGAACGCAATCATCAAACTTAATTAAAAAAGTCATTTAAGCCTTTTCACAGTGAGATCTATGCGATATGGCCGAGAAATGTAATTTTGATGTTAACTCCCAAACCGCTGCGCAGAAGTCAACCAAACTTCACCCAATAGTGTATTGTATCACAATCTAGTAGTTACATTTGAAAATTTTGTTCTAGGACATTTTGTTTGAGCGCAATCCTCAAACTTAGGTCAAAAAAGCCATTTAAGCCTTTTCACAGTGAGATCTATGCGATATGGCCGAGAAATGTAATTTTGATGTTAACTCCCAAACCGCTGCGCAGAAGTCAACCAAACTTCACCCAATAGTGTATTGTATCACAATCTAGTAGTTACATTTGAAAATTTCGTTCTAGGACATTTGGTTTGAGCGCAATCATTAAACTTAGGTCAAAAAAGCCATTTAAGCCTTTTCACAGTGAGATCTATGCGATATGGCCGAGAAATGTAATTTTGATGTTAACTCCCAAACCGCTGCGCAGAAGTAAACCAAACTTCACCCATTAGTGTATTGTATCACAATCTAGTAGTTACATGTGGAAATTTGGTTCTAGGACATTTGATTTGAGCGCAATCCTCAAACTTAGGTCAAAAAAGCCATTTAAGCCTTTTCACAGTGAGATCTATGCGATATGGCCGAGAAATGTAATTTTGATGTTAACTCCCAAACCGCTGCGCAGAAGTCAACCAAACTTCACCCAATAGTGTATTGTATCACAATCTAGTAGTTACATTTGAAAATTTTGTTCTAGGACATTTTGTTTGAACGCAATCATCAAACTTAATTAAAAAAGTCATTAAAGCCTTTTCACAGTGAGATCTATGCGATATGGCCGAGAAATGTAATTTTGATGTTAACTCCCAAACCGCTGCGCAGAAGTCAACCAAACTTCACCCATTAGTGTATTGTATCACAATCTAGTAGTTACATGTGGAAATTTGGTTATAGGACATTTGATTTGAGCGCAATCCTCAAAATTAGGTCAAAAAAGCCATTTAAGCCTTTTCACAGTGAGATCTATGCGATATGGCCTAGAAATGTAATTTTGATGTTAACTCCCATACCGCTGCGCAGAAGTCAACCAAACTTCACCCAATAGTGTACTGTATCACAATCTAGTAGTTACATTTGAAAATTTTGTTCTAGGACATTTTGTTTGAGCGCAATCATCAAACTTAATTAAAAAAGTCATTTAAGCCTTTTCACAGTGAGATCTATGCGATATGGCCGAGAAATGTAATTTTGATGTTAACTCCCAAACCGCTGCGCAGAAGTCAACCAAACTTCACCCATTAGTGTATTGTATCACAATCTAGTAGTTACATGTGGAAATTTGGTTCTAGGACATTTGATTTGAGCGCAATCCTCAAACTTAGGTTAAAAAAGCCATTTAAGCCTTTTCACAGTGAGATCTATGCGATATGGCCGAGAAATGTAATTTTGATGTTAACTCCCAAACCGCTGCGCAGAAGTCAACCAAACTTCACCCAATAGTGTATTGTATCACATTCTAGTAGTTACATTTGAAAATTTTGTTCTAGGACATTTGGTTTCAGCGCAATCATTAAACTTAGGTCAAAAAAGCCATTTAAGCCTTTTCACAGTGAGATCTATGCGATATGGCCGAGAAATGTAATTTTGATGTTAACTCCCCAACCGCTGCGCAGAAGTGAACTAAACTTCACCCAATAGTGTATTGTATCACATTCTAGTAGTTACATTTGAAAATTTCGTTCTAGGACATTTGGTTTGAGCGCAATCATTAAACTCAATTAAAAAAGTCATTTAAGCCTTTTCACAGTGAGATCTATGCGATATGGCCGAGAAATGTAATTTTGATGTTAACTCCCAAACCGCTGCGCAGAAGTCAACCAAACTTCACCCATTAGTGTATTGTATCACAATCTAGTAATTACATGTGGAAATTTGGTTCTAGGACATTTGATTTGAGCGCAATCCTCAAACTTAGGTCAAAAAAGCCATTTAAGCCTTTTCACAGTGAGATCTATGCGATATGGCCGAGAAATGTAATTTTGATGTTAACTCCCAAACCGCTGCGCAGAAGTCAACCAAACTTCACCCAATAGTGTATTGTATCACAATCTAGTAGTTACATTTGAAAATTTTGTTCTAGGACATTTTGTTTGAACGCAATCATCAAACTTAATTAAAAAAGTCATTTAAGCCTTTTCACAGTGAGATCTATGCGATATGGCCGAGAAATGTAATTTTGATGTTAACTTCCAAACCGCTGCGCAGAAGTCAACCAAACTTCACCCAATAGTGTATTGTATCACAATCTAGTAGTTACATGTGGAAATTTGGTTATTGGACATTTGATTTGAACGCAATCATCAAACTTAATTAAAAAAGTCATTTAAGCCTTTTCACAGTGAGATCTATGCGATATGGCCGAGAAATGTAATTTTGATGTTAACTCCCAAACCACTGCGCAGAAGTCAACCAAACTTCACCCAATAGTGTATTGTATCACAATCTAGTAGTTACATTTGAAAATTTTGTTCTAGGAAATTTTTTTTGAGCGCAATCATCAAACTTAATTAAAAAAGTCATTTAAGCCTTTTCACAGTGAGATCTATGCGATATGGCCGAGAAATGTAATTTTGATGTTAACTCCCAAACCGCTGCGCAGAAGTCAACCAAACTTCACCCATTAGTGTATTGTATCACAATCTAGTAGTTACATTTGAAAATTTTGTTCTAGGACATTTGGTTTGAGCGCAATCTTCAAACTTAATTAAAAAAAGTCATTTAAGGCTTTTCACAGTGAGATCTATGCGATATGGCCGAGAAATGTAATTTTGATGTTAACTCCCAAACCGCTGCGCAGAAGTAAACCAAACTTCACCCAATAGTGTATTGTATCACAATCTAGTAGTTACATTTGAAAATTTTGTTCTAGGACATTTTGTTTGAGCGCAATCATCAAACTTAATTAAAAAAGTCATTTAAGCCTTTTCACAGTGAGATCTATGCGATATGGCCGAGAAATGTAATTTTGATGTTAACTCCCAAACCGCTGAGCAGAAGTCAACCAAACTTCACCCAATAGTGTATTGTATCACATTCTAGTAGTTACATTTTAAAATTTCGTTCTAGGACATTTGGTTTGAGCGCAATTATTAAACTTAGGTCAAAAAAGCCATTTAAGCCTTTTCACAGTGAGATCTATGCGATATGGCCGAGAAATGTAATTTTGATGTTAACTCCCAAACCGCTGCGCAGAAGTAAACCAAACTTCACCCATTAGTGTATTGTATCACAATCTAGTAGTTACATGTGGAAATTTGGTTCTAGGACATTTGATTTGAGCGCAATCCTCAAACTTAGGTCAAAAAAGCCATTTAAGCCTTTTCACAGTGAGATCTATGCGATATGGCCGAGAAATGTAATTTTGATGTTAACTCCCAAACCGCTGCGCAGAAGTCAACCAAACTTCACCCAATAGTGTATTGTATCACAATCTAGTAGTTACATTTGAAAATTTTGTTCTAGGACATTTGGTTTGAGCGCAATCATTAAACTTAGGTCAAAAAAGCCATTTAAGCCTTTTCACAGTGAGATCTATGCGATATGGCCGAGAAATGTAATTTTGATGTTAACTCCCAAACCGCTGCGCAGAAGTCAACCAAACTTCACCCAATAGTGTATTGTATCACAATCTAGTAGTTACATTTGAAAATTTTGTTCTAGGACATTTTGTTTGAGCGCAATCATCAAACTTAATTAAAAAAGTCATTTAAGCCTTTTCACAGTGAGATCTATGCGATATGGCCGAGAAATGTAATTTTGATGTTAACTCCCAAACCGCTGCGCAGAAGTCAACCAAACTTCACCCAATAGTGTATTGTATCACATTCTAGTAGTTACATTTGAAAATTTGGTTCTAGGACATTTGATTTGAGCGCAATCATTAAACTTAGGTCAAAAAAGCCATTTAAGCCTTTTCACAGTGAGATCTATGCGATATGGCCGAGAAATGTAATTTTGATGTTAACTCCCCAACCGCTGCGCAGAAGTGAACTAAACTTCACCCAATAGTGTATTGTATCACATTCTAGTAGTTACATTTGAAAATTTCGTTCTAGGACATTTGGTTTGAGCGCAATCATTAAACTCAATTAAAAAAGTCATTTAAGCCTTTTCACAGTGAGATCTATGCGATATGGCCGAGAAATGTAATTTTGATGTTAACTCCCAAACCGCTGCGCAGAAGTAAACCAAACTTCACCCATTAGTGTATTGTATCACAATCTAGTAGTTACATGTGGAAATTTGGTTCTAGGACATTTGATTTGAGCGCAATCCTCAAACTTAGGTCAAAAAAGCCATTTAAGCCTTTTCACAGTGAGATCTATGCGATATGGCCGAGAAATGTAATTTTGATGTTAACTCCCAAACCGCTGCGCAGAAGTCAACCAAACTTCACCCAATAGTGTATTGTATCACAATTTAGTAGTTACATTTGAAAATTTTGTTCTAGGACATTTTGTTTGAACGCAATCATCAAACTTAATTAAAAAAGTCATTTAAGCCTTTTCACAGTGAGATCTATGCGATATGGCCGAGAAATGTAATTTTGATGTTAACTCCCAAACCGCTGCGCAGAAGTCAACCAAACTTCACCCAATAGTGTATTGTATCACAATCTAGTAGTTACATTTGAAAATTTTGTTCTAGGACATTTTGTTTGAGCGCAATCCTCAAACTTAGGTCAAAAAAGCCATTTAAGCCTTTTCACAGTGAGATCTATGCGATATGGCCGAGAAATGTAATTTTGATGTTAACTCCCAAACCGCTGCGCAGAAGTCAACCAAACTTCACCCAATAGTGTATTGTATCACATTCTAGTAGTTACATTTGAAAATTTCGTTCTAGGACATTTGGTTTGAGCGCAATCATTAAACTTAGGTCAAAAAAGCCATTTAAGCCTTTTCACAGTGAGATCTATGCGATATGGCCGAGAAATGTAATTTTGATGTTAACTCCCAAACCGCTGCGCAGAAGTAAACCAAACTTCACCCATTAGTGTATTGTATCACAATCTAGTAGTTACATGTGGAAATTTGGTTCTAGGACATTTGATTTGAGCGCAATCCTCAAACTTAGGTCAAAAAAGCCATTTAAGCCTTTTCACAGTGAGATCTATGCGATATGGCCGAGAAATGTAATTTTGATGTTAACTCCCAAACCGCTGCGCAGAAGTCAACCAAACTTCACCCAATAGTGTATTGTATCACAATCTAGTAGTTACATTTGAAAATTTTGTTCTAGGACATTTTGTTTGAACGCAATCATCAAACTTAATTAAAAAAGTCATTAAAGCCTTTTCACAGTGAGATCTATGCGATATGGCCGAGAAATGTAATTTTGATGTTAACTCCCAAACCGCTGCGCAGAAGTCAACCAAACTTCACCCATTAGTGTATTGTATCACAATCTAGTAGTTACATGTGGAAATTTGGTTATAGGACATTTGATTTGAGCGCAATCCTCAAACTTAGGTCAAAAAAGCCATTTAAGCCTTTTCACAGTGAGATCTATGCGATATGGCCTAGAAATGTAATTTTGATGTTAACTCCCATACCGCTGCGCAGAAGTCAACCAAACTTCACCCAATAGTGTATTGTATCACAATCTAGTAGTTACATTTGAAAATTTTGTTCTAGGACATTTTGTTTGAGCGCAATCATCAAACTTAATTAAAAAAGTCATTTAAGCCTTTTCACAGTGAGATCTATGCGATATGGCCGAGAAATGTAATTTTGATGTTAACTCCCAAACCGCTGCGCAGAAGTCAACCAAACTTCACCCATTAGTGTATTGTATCACAATCTAGTAGTTACATGTGGAAATTTGGTTCTAGGACATTTGATTTGAGCGCAATCCTCAAACTTAGGTCAAAAAAGCCATTTAAGCCTTTTCACAGTGAGATCTATGCGATATGGCCGAGAAATGTAATTTTGATGTTAACTCCCAAACCGCTGCGCAGAAGTCAACCAAACTTCACCCAATAGTGTATTGTATCACAATCTAGTAGTTACATTTGAAAATTTTGTTCAAGGACATTTTGTTTGAACGCAATCATCAAACTTAATTAAAAAAGTCATTTAAGCCTTTTCACAGTGAGATCTATGCGATATGGCCGAGAAATGTAATTTTGATGTTAACTCCCAAACCGCTGCGCAGAAGTCAACCAAACTTCACCCATTAGTGTATTGTATCACAATCTAGTAGTTACATGTGGAAATTTTGTTATTGGACATTTGATTTGAACGCAATCATCAAACTTAATTAAAAAAGTCCTTTAAGCCTTTTCACAGTGAGATCTATGCGATATGGCCGAGAAATGTAATTTTGATGTTAACTCCCAAACCGCTGCGCAGAAGTCAACCAAACTTCACCCAATAGTGTATTGTATCACAATCTAGTAGTTACATTTGAAAATTTTGTTCTAGGACATTTTGTTTGAACACAATCATCAAACTTAATTAAAAAAGTCATTTAAGCCTTTTCACAGTGAGATCTATGCGATATGGCCGAGAAATGTAATTTTGATGTTAACTCCCAAACCGCTGCGCAGAAGTCAACCAAACTTCACCCATTAGTGTATTGTATCACAATCTAGTAGTTACATGTGGAAATTTGGTTATAGGACATTTGATTTGAGCGCAATCCTCAAACTTAGGTCAAAAAAGCCATTTAAGCCTTTTCACAGTGAGATCTATGCGATATGGCCGAGAAATGTAATTTTGATGTTAACTCCCAAACCGCTGCGCAGAAGTCAACCAAACTTCACCCAATAGTGTATTGTATCACAATCTAGTAGTTACATTTGAAAATTTTGTTCTAGGACATTTTGTTTGAACGCAATCATCAAACTTAATTAAAAAAGTCATTTAAGCCTTTTCACAGTGAGATCTATGCGATATGGCCGAGAAATGTAATTTTGATGTTAACTTCCAAACCGCTGCGCAGAAGTCAACCAAACTTCACCCAATAGTGTATTGTATCACAATCTAGTAGTTACATGTGAAAATTTGGTTATTGGACATTTGATTTGAACGCAATCATCAAACTTAATTAAAAAAGTCATTTAAGCCTTTTCACAGTGAGATCTATGCGATATGGCCGAGAAATGTAATTTTGATGTTAACTCCCAAACCGCTGCGCAGAAGTCAACCAAACTTCACCCATTAGTGTATTGTATCACAATCTAGTAGTTACATTTGAAAATTTTGTTCTAGGACATTTGGTTTGAGCGCAATCTTCAAACTTAATTAAAAAAAGTCATTTAAGGCTTTTCACAGTGAGATCTATGCGATATGGCCGAGAAATGTAATTTTGATGTTAACTCCCAAACCGCTGCGCAGAAGTAAACCAAACTTCACCCAATAGTGTATTGTATCACAATCTAGTAGTTACATTTGAAAATTTTGTTCTAGGACATTTTGTTTGAGCGCAATCATCAAACTTAATTAAAAAAGTCATTTAAGCCTTTTCACAGTGAGATCTATGCGATATGGCCGAGAAATGTAATTTTGATGTTAACTCCCAAACCGCTGAGCAGAAGTCAACCAAACTTCACCCAATAGTGTATTGTATCACATTCTAGTAGTTACATTTTAAAATTTCGTTCTAGGACATTTGGTTTGAGCGCAATTATTAAACTTAGGTCAAAAAAGCCATTTAAGCCTTTTCACAGTGAGATCTATGCGATATGGCCGAGAAATGTAATTTTGATGTTAACTCCCAAACCGCTGCGCAGAAGTAAACCAAACTTCACCCATTAGTGTATTGTATCACAATCTAGTAGTTACATGTGGAAATTTGGTTCTAGGACATTTGATTTGAGCGCAATCCTCAAACTTAGGTCAAAAAAGCCATTTAAGCCTTTTCACAGTGAGATCTATGCGATATGGCCGAGAAATGTAATTTTGATGTTAACTCCCAAACCGCTGCGCAGAAGTCAACCAAACTTCACCCAATAGTGTATTGTATCACAATCTAGTAGTTACATTTGAAAATTTTGTTCTAGGACATTTGGTTTGAGCGCAATCATTAAACTTAGGTCAAAAAAGCCATTTAAGCCTTTTCACAGTGAGATCTATGCGATATGGCCGAGAAATGTAATTTTGATGTTAACTCCCAAACCGCTGCGCAGAAGTCAACCAAACTTCACCCAATAGTGTATTGTATCACAATCTAGTAGTTACATTTGAAAATTTTGTTCTAGGACATTTTGTTTGAGCGCAATCATCAAACTTAATTAAAAAAGTCATTTAAGCCTTTTCACAGTGAGATCTATGCGATATGGCCGAGAAATGTAATTTTGATGTTAACTCCCAAACCGCTGCGCAGAAGTCAACCAAACTTCACCCATTAGTGTATTGTATCACAATCTAGTAGTTACATGTGGAAATTTGGTTCTAGGACATTTGATTTGAGCGCAATCCTCAAACTTAGGTCAAAAAAGCCATTTAAGCCTTTTCACAGTGAGATCTATGCGATATGGCCGAGAAATGTAATTTTGATGTTAACTCCCAAACCGCTGCGCAGAAGTCAACCAAACTTCACCCAATAGTGTATTGTATCACATTCTAGTAGTTACATTTGAAAATTTCGTTCTAGGACATTTGGTTTGAGCGCAATCATTAAACTTAGGTCAAAAAAGCCATTTAAGCCTTTTCACAGTGAGATCTATGCGATATGGCCGAGAAATGTAATTTTGATGTTAACTCCCCAACCGCTGCGCAGAAGTGAACTAAACTTCACCCAATAGTGTATTGTATCACATTCTAGTAGTTACATTTGAAAATTTCGTTCTAGGACATTTGGTTTGAGCGCAATCATTAAACTCAATTAAAAAAGTCATTTAAGCCTTTTTACAGTGAGATCTATGCGATATGGCCGAGAAATGTAATTTTGATGTTAACTCCCAAACCGCTGCGCAGAAGTAAACCAAACTTCACCCATTAGTGTATTGTATCACAATCTAGTAGTTACATGTGGAAATTTGGTTCTAGGACATTTGATTTGAGCGCAATCCTCAAACTTAGGTCAAAAAAGCCATTTAAGCCTTTTCACAGTGAGATCTATGCGATATGGCCGAGAAATGTAATTTTGATGTTAACTCCCAAACCGCTGCGCAGAAGTCAACCAAACTTCACCCAATAGTGTATTGTATCACAATTTAGTAGTTACATTTGAAAATTTTGTTCTAGGACATTTTGTTTGAACGCAATCATCAAACTTAATTAAAAAAGTCATTTAAGCCTTTTCACAGTGAGATCTATGCGATATGGCCGAGAAATGTAATTTTGATGTTAACTCCCAAACCGCTGCGCAGAAGTCAACCAAACTTCACCCAATAGTGTATTGTATCACAATCTAGTAGTTACATTTGAAAATTTTGTTCTAGGACATTTTGTTTGAGCGCAATCCTCAAACTTAGGTCAAAAAAGCCATTTAAGCCTTTTCACAGTGAGATCTATGCGATATGGCCGAGAAATGTAATTTTGATGTTAACTCCCAAACCGCTGCGCAGAAGTCAACCAAACTTCACCCAATAGTGTATTGTATCACATTCTAGTAGTTACATTTGAAAATTTCGTTCTAGGACATTTGGTTTGAGCGCAATCATTAAACTTAGGTCAAAAAAGCCATTTAAGCCTTTTCACAGTGAGATCTATGCGATATGGCCGAGAAATGTAATTTTGATGTTAACTCTCAAACCGCTGCGCAGAAGTAAACCAAACTTCACCCATTAGTGTATTGTATCACAATCTAGTAGTTACATGTGGAAATTTGGTTCTAGGACATTTGATTTGAGCGCAATCCTCAAACTTAGGTCAAAAAAGCCATTTAAGCCTTTTCACAGTGAGATCTATGCGATATGGCCGAGAAATGTAATTTTGATGTTAACTCCCAAACCGCTGCGCAGAAGTCAACCAAACTTCACCCAATAGTGTATTGTATCACAATCTAGTAGTTACATTTGAAAATTTTGTTCTAGGACATTTTGTTTGAACGCAATCATCAAACTTAATTAAAAAAGTCATTAAAGCCTTTTCACAGTGAGATCTATGCGATATGGCCGAGAAATGTAATTTTGATGTTAACTCCCAAACCGCTGCGCAGAAGTCAACCAAACTTCACCCATTAGTGTATTGTATCACAATCTAGTAGTTACATGTGGAAATTTGGTTATAGGACATTTGATTTGAGCGCAATCCTCAAAATTAGGTCAAAAAAGCCATTTAAGCCTTTTCACAGTGAGATCTATGCGATATGGCCTAGAAATGTAATTTTGATGTTAACTCCCATACCGCTGCGCAGAAGTCAACCAAACTTCACCCAATAGTGTATTGTATCACAATCTAGTAGTTACATTTGAAAATTTTGTTCTAGGACATTTTGTTTGAGCGCAATCATCAAACTTAATTAAAAAAGTCATTTAAGCCTTTTCACAGTGAGATCTATGCGATATGGCCGAGAAATGTAATTTTGATGTTAACTCCCAAACCGCTGCGCAGAAGTCAACCAAACTTCACCCATTAGTGTATTGTATCACAATCTAGTAGTTACATGTGGAAATTTGGTTCTAGGACATTTGATTTGAGCGCAATCCTCAAACTTAGGTCAAAAAAGCCATTTAAGCCTTTTCACAGTGAGATCTATGCGATATGGCCGAGAAATATAATTTTGATGTTAACTCCCAAACCGCTGCGCAGAAGTCAACCAAACTTCACCCAATAGTGTATTGTATCACATTCTAGTAGTTACATTTGAAAATTTTGTTCTAGGACATTTGGTTTTAGCGCAATCATTAAACTTAGGTCAAAAAAGCCATTTAAGCCTTTTCACAGTGAGATCTATGCGATATGGCCGAGAAATGTAATTTTGATGTTAACTCCCCAACCGCTGCGCAGAAGTGAACTAAACTTCACCCAATAGTGTATTGTATCACATTCTAGTAGTTACATTTGAAAATTTCGTTCTAGGACATTTGGTTTGAGCGCAATCATTAAACTCAATTAAAAAAGTCATTTAAGCCTTTTCACAGTGAGATCTATGCGATATGGCCGAGAAATGTAATTTTGATGTTAACTCCCAAACCGCTGCGCAGAAGTCAACCAAACTTCACCCATTAGTGTATTGTATCACAATCTAGTAATTACATGTGGAAATTTGGTTCTAGGACATTTGATTTGAGCGCAATCCTCAAACTTAGGTCAAAAAAGCCATTTAAGCCTTTTCACAGTGAGATCTATGCGATATGGCCGAGAAATGTAATTTTGATGTTAACTCCCAAACCGCTGCGCAGAAGTCAACCAAACTTCACCCAATAGTGTATTGTATCACAATCTAGTAGTTACATTTGAAAATTTTGTTCTAGGACATTTTGTTTGAACGCAATCATCAAACTTAATTAAAAAAGTCATTTAAGCCTTTTCACAGTGAGATCTATGCGATATGGCCGAGAAATGTAATTTTGATGTTAACTTCCAAACCGCTGCGCAGAAGTCAACCAAACTTCACCCAATAGTGTATTGTATCACAATCTAGTAGTTACATGTGGAAATTTGGTTATTGGACATTTGATTTGAACGCAATCATCAAACTTAATTAAAAAAGTCATTTAAGCCTTTTCACAGTGAGATCTATGCGATATGGCCGAGAAATGTAATTTTGATGTTAACTCCCAAACCGCTGCGCAGAAGTCAACCAAACTTCACCCAATAGTGTATTGTATCACAATCTAGTAGTTACATTTGAAAATTTTGTTCTAGGAAATTTTGTTTGAGCGCAATCATCAAACTTAATTAAAAAAGTCATTTAAGCCTTTTCACAGTGAGATCTATGCGATATGGCCGAGAAATGTAATTTTGATGTTAACTCCCAAACCGCTGCGCAGAAGTCAACCAAACTTCACCCATTAGTGTATTGTATCACAATCTAGTAGTTACATTTGAAAATTTTGTTCTAGGACATTTGGTTTGAGCGCAATCTTCAAACTTAATTAAAAAAAGTCATTTAAGGCTTTTCACAGTGAGATCTATGCGATATGGCCGAGAAATGTAATTTTGATGTTAACTCCCAAACCGCTGCGCAGAAGTAAACCAAACTTCACCCAATAGTGTATTGTATCACAATCTAGTAGTTACATTTGAAAATTTTGTTCTAGGACATTTTGTTTGAGCGCAATCATCAAACTTAATTAAAAAAGTCATTTAAGCCTTTTCACAGTGAGATCTATGCGATATGGCCGAGAAATGTAATTTTGATGTTAACTCCCAAACCGCTGAGCAGAAGTCAACCAAACTTCACCCAATAGTGTATTGTATCACATTCTAGTAGTTACATTTGAAAATTTCGTTCTAGGACATTTGGTTTGAGCGCAATTATTAAACTTAGGTCAAAAAAGCCATTTAAGCCTTTTCACAGTGAGATCTATGCGATATGGCCGAGAAATGTAATTTTGATGTTAACTCCCAAACCGCTGCGCAGAAGTAAACCAAACTTCACCCATTAGTGTATTGTATCACAATCTAGTAGTTACATGTGGAAATTTGGTTCTAGGACATTTGATTTGAGCGCAATCCTCAAACTTAGGTCAAAAAAGCCATTTAAGCCTTTTCACAGTGAGATCTATGCGATATGGCCGAGAAATGTAATTTTGATGTTAACTCCCAAACCGCTGCGCAGAAGTCAACCAAACTTCACCCAATAGTGTATTGTATCACAATCTAGTAGTTACATTTGAAAATTTTGTTCTAGGACATTTGGTTTGAGCGCAATCATTAAACTTAGGTCAAAAAAGCCATTTAAGCCTTTTCACAGTGAGATCTATGCGATATGGCCGAGAAATGTAATTTTGATGTTAACTCCCAAACCGCTGCGCAGAAGTCAACCAAACTTCACCCAATAGTGTATTGTATCACAATCTAGTAGTTACATTTGAAAATTTTGTTCTAGGACATTTTGTTTGAGCGCAATCATCAAACTTAATTAAAAAAGTCATTTAAGCCTTTTCACAGTGAGATCTATGCGATATGGCCGAGAAATGTAATTTTGATGTTAACTCCCAAACCGCTGCGCAGAAGTCAACCAAACTTCACCCATTA
Organism: Corythoichthys intestinalis; assembly: GCF_030265065.1. Classification (NCBI taxonomy): domain Eukaryota; kingdom Metazoa; phylum Chordata; class Actinopteri; order Syngnathiformes; family Syngnathidae; genus Corythoichthys; species Corythoichthys intestinalis. Next base: position 32,824,625 of record NC_080407.1, read on the forward strand.
GTGTATTGTATCACAATCTAGTAGTTACATGTGGAAATTTGGTTCTAGGACATTTGATTTGAGCGCAATCCTCAAACTTAGGTCAAAAAAGCCATTTAAGCCTTTTCACAGTGAGATCTATGCGATATGGCCGAGAAATGTAATTTTGATGTTAACTCCCAAACCGCTGCGCAGAAGTCAACCAAACTTCACCCAATAGTGTATTGTATCACATTCTAGTAGTTACATTTGAAAATTTCGTTCTAGGACATTTGGTTTGAGCGCAATCATTAAACTTAGGTCAAAAAAGCCATTTAAGCCTTTTCACAGTGAGATCTATGCGATATGGCCGAGAAATGTAATTTTGATGTTAACTCCCCAACCGCTGCGCAGAAGTGAACTAAACTTCACCCAATAGTGTATTGTATCACATTCTAGTAGTTACATTTGAAAATTTCGTTCTAGGACATTTGGTTTGAGCGCAATCATTAAACTCAATTAAAAAAGTCATTTAAGCCTTTTCACAGTGAGATCTATGCGATATGGCCGAGAAATGTAATTTTGATGTTAACTCCCAAACCGCTGCGCAGAAGTAAACCAAACTTCACCCATTAGTGTATTGTATCACAATCTAGTAGTTACATGTGGAAATTTGGTTCTAGGACATTTGATTTGAGCGCAATCCTCAAACTTAGGTCAAAAAAGCCATTTAAGCCTTTTCACAGTGAGATCTATGCGATATGGCCGAGAAATGTAATTTTGATGTTAACTCCCAAACCGCTGCGCAGAAGTCAACCAAACTTCACCCAATAGTGTATTGTATCACAATTTAGTAGTTACATTTGAAAATTTTGTTCTAGGACATTTTGTTTGAACGCAATCATCAAACTTAATTAAAAAAGTCATTTAAGCCTTTTCACAGTGAGATCTATGCGATATGGCCTAGAAATGTAATTTTGATGTTAACTCCCATACCGCTGCACAGAAGTCAACCAAACTTCACCCAATAGTGTATTGTATCACAATCTAGTAGTTACATTTGAAAATTTTGTTCTAGGACATTTTGTTTGAGCGCAATCATCAAACTTAATTAAAAAAGTCATTTAAGCCTTTTCACAGTGAGATCTATGCGATATGGCCGAGAAATGTAATTTTGATGTTAACTCCCAAACCGCTGCGCAGAAGTCAACCAAACTTCACCCATTGGTGTATTGTATCACAATCTAGTAGTTACATGTGGAAATTTGGTTCTAGGACATTTGATTTGAGCGCAATCCTCAAACTTAGGTCAAAAAAGCCATTTAAGCCTTTTCACAGTGAGATCTATGCGATATGGCCGAGAAATGTAATTTTGATGTTAACTCCCAAACCGCTGCGCAGAAGTCAACCAAACTTCACCCAATAGTGTATTGTATCACATTCTAGTAGTTACATTTGAAAATTTCGTTCTAGGACATTTGGTTTGAGCGCAATCATTAAACTTAGGTAAAAAAAGCCATTTAAGCCTTTTCACAGTGAGATCTATGCGATATGGCCGAGAAATGTAATTTTGATGTTAACTCCCCAACCGCTGCGCAGAAGTGAACTAAACTTCACCCAATAGTGTATTGTATCACATTCTAGTAGTTACATTTGAAAATTTCGTTCTAGGACATTTGGTTTGAGCGCAATCATTAAACTCAATTAAAAAAGTCATTTAAGCCTTTTCACAGTGAGATCTATGCGATATGGCCGAGAAATGTAATTTTGATGTTAACTCCCAAACCGCTGCGCAGAAGTCAACCAAACTTCACCCATTAGTGTATTGTATCACAATCTAGTAGTTACATGTGGAAATTTTGTTATTGGACATTTGATTTGAACGCAATCATCAAACTTAATTAAAAAAGTCCTTTAAGCCTTTTCACAGTGAGATCTATGCGATATGGCCGAGAAATGTAATTTTGATGTTAACTCCCAAACCGCTGCGCAGAAGTCAACCAAACTTCACCCAATAGTGTATTGTATCACAATCTAGTAGTTACATTTGAAAATTTTGTTCTAGGACATTTTGTTTGAACACAATCATCAAACTTAATTAAAAAAGTCATTTAAGCCTTTTCACAGTGAGATCTATGCGATATGGCCGAGAAATGTAATTTTGATGTTAACTCCCAAACCGCTGCGCAGAAGTCAACCAAACTTCACCCATTAGTGTATTGTATCACAATCTAGTAGTTACATGTGGAAATTTGGTTCTAGGACATTTGATTTGAGCGCAATCCTCAAACTTAGGTCAAAAAAGCCATTTAAGCCTTTTCACAGTGAGATCTATGCGATATGGCCGAGAAATGTAATTTTGATGTTAACTCCCAAACCGCTGAGCAGAAGTCAACCAAACTTCACCCAATAGTGTATTGTATCACATTCTAGTAGTTACATTTTAAAATTTCGTTCTAGGACATTTGGTTTGAGCGCAATTATTAAACTTAGGTCAAAAAAGCCATTTAAGCCTTTTCACAGTGAGATCTATGCGATATGGCCGAGAAATGTAATTTTGATGTTAACTCCCAAACCGCTGCGCAGAAGTAAACCAAACTTCACCCATTAGTGTATTGTATCACAATCTAGTAGTTACATGTGGAAATTTGGTTCTAGGACATTTGATTTGAGCGCAATCCTCAAACTTAGGTCAAAAAAGCCATTTAAGCCTTTTCACAGTGAGATCTATGCGATATGGCCGAGAAATGTAATTTTGATGTTAACTCCCAAACCGCTGCGCAGAAGTCAACCAAACTTCACCCAATAGTGTATTGTATCACAATCTAGTAGTTACATTTGAAAATTTTGTTCTAGGACATTTGGTTTGAGCGCAATCATTAAACTTAGGTCAAAAAAGCCATTTAAGCCTTTTCACAGTGAGATCTATGCGATATGGCCGAGAAATGTAATTTTGATGTTAACTCCCAAACCGCTGCGCAGAAGTCAACCAAACTTCACCCAATAGTGTATTGTATCACAATCTAGTAGTTACATTTGAAAATTTTGTTCTAGGACATTTTGTTTGAGCGCAATCATCAAACTTAATTAAAAAAGTCATTTAAGCCTTTTCACAGTGAGATCTATGCGATATGGCCGAGAAATGTAATTTTGATGTTAACTCCCAAACCGCTGCGCAGAAGTCAACCAAACTTCACCCATTAGTGTATTGTATCACAATCTAGTAGTTACATGTGGAAATTTGGTTCTAGGACATTTGATTTGAGCGCAATCCTCAAACTTAGGTCAAAAAAGCCATTTAAGCCTTTTCACAGTGAGATCTATGCGATATGGCCGAGAAATGTAATTTTGATGTTAACTCCCAAACCGCTGCGCAGAAGTCAACCAAACTTCACCCAATAGTGTATTGTATCACATTCTAGTAGTTACATTTGAAAATTTCGTTCTAGGACATTTGGTTTGAGCGCAATCATTAAACTTAGGTCAAAAAAGCCATTTAAGCCTTTTCACAGTGAGATCTATGCGATATGGCCGAGAAATGTAATTTTGATGTTAACTCCCCAACCGCTGCGCAGAAGTGAACTAAACTTCACCCAATAGTGTATTGTATCACATTCTAGTAGTTACATTTGAAAATTTCGTTCTAGGACATTTGGTTTGAGCGCAATCATTAAACTCAATTAAAAAAGTCATTTAAGCCTTTTCACAGTGAGATCTATGCGATATGGCCGAGAAATGTAATTTTGATGTTAACTCCCAAACCGCTGCGCAGAAGTAAACCAAACTTCACCCATTAGTGTATTGTATCACAATCTAGTAGTTACATGTGGAAATTTGGTTCTAGGACATTTGATTTGAGCGCAATCCTCAAACTTAGGTCAAAAAAGCCATTTAAGCCTTTTCACAGTGAGATCTATGCGATATGGCCGAGAAATGTAATTTTGATGTTAACTCCCAAACCGCTGCGCAGAAGTCAACCAAACTTCACCCAATAGTGTATTGTATCACAATTTAGTAGTTACATTTGAAAATTTTGTTCTAGGACATTTTGTTTGAACGCAATCATCAAACTTAATTAAAAAAGTCATTTAAGCCTTTTCACAGTGAGATCTATGCGATATGGCCTAGAAATGTAATTTTGATGTTAACTCCCATACCGCTGCACAGAAGTCAACCAAACTTCACCCAATAGTGTATTGTATCACAATCTAGTAGTTACATTTGAAAATTTTGTTCTAGGACATTTTGTTTGAGCGCAATCATCAAACTTAATTAAAAAAGTCATTTAAGCCTTTTCACAGTGAGATCTATGCGATATGGCCGAGAAATGTAATTTTGATGTTAACTCCCAAACCGCTGCGCAGAAGTCAACCAAACTTCACCCATTAGTGTATTGTATCACAATCTAGTAGTTACATGTGGAAATTTGGTTCTAGGACATTTGATTTGAGCGCAATCCTCAAACTTAGGTCAAAAAAGCCATTTAAGCCTTTTCACAGTGAGATCTATGCGATATGGCCGAGAAATGTAATTTTGATGTTAACTCCCAAACCGCTGCGCAGAAGTCAACCAAACTTCACCCAATAGTGTATTGTATCACAATCTAGTAGTTACATTTGAAAATTTTGTTCTAGGACATTTTGTTTGAACACAATCATCAAACTTAATTAAAAAAGTCATTTAAGCCTTTTCACAGTGAGATCTATGCGATATGGCCGAGAAATGTAATTTTGATGTTAACTCCCAAACCGCTGCGCAGAAGTCAACCAAACTTCACCCATTAGTGTATTGTATCACAATCTAGTAGTTACATGTGGAAATTTGGTTCTAGGACATTTGATTTGAGCGCAATCCTCAAACTTAGGTCAAAAAAGCCATTTAAGCCTTTTCACAGTGAGATCTATGCGATATGGCCGAGAAATGTAATTTTGATGTTAACTCCCAAACCGCTGAGCAGAAGTCAACCAAACTTCACCCAATAGTGTATTGTATCACATTCTAGTAGTTACATTTTAAAATTTCGTTCTAGGACATTTGGTTTGAGCGCAATTATTAAACTTAGGTCAAAAAAGCCATTTAAGCCTTTTCACAGTGAGATCTATGCGATATGGCCGAGAAATGTAATTTTGATGTTAACTCCCAAACCGCTGCGCAGAAGTAAACCAAACTTCACCCATTAGTGTATTGTATCACAATCTAGTAGTTACATGTGGAAATTTGGTTCTAGGACATTTGATTTGAGCGCAATCCTCAAACTTAGGTCAAAAAAGCCATTTAAGCCTTTTCACAGTGAGATCTATGCGATATGGCCGAGAAATGTAATTTTGATGTTAACTCCCAAACCGCTGCGCAGAAGTCAACCAAACTTCACCCAATAGTGTATTGTATCACAATCTAGTAGTTACATTTGAAAATTTTGTTCTAGGACATTTGGTTTGAGCGCAATCATTAAACTTAGGTCAAAAAAGCCATTTAAGCCTTTTCACAGTGAGATCTATGCGATATGGCCGAGAAATGTAATTTTGATGTTAACTCCCAAACCGCTGCGCAGAAGTCAACCAAACTTCACCCAATAGTGTATTGTATCACAATCTAGTAGTTACATTTGAAAATTTTGTTCTAGGACATTTTGTTTGAGCGCAATCATCAAACTTAATTAAAAAAGTCATTTAAGCCTTTTCACAGTGAGATCTATGCGATATGGCCGAGAAATGTAATTTTGATGTTAACTCCCAAACCGCTGCGCAGAAGTCAACCAAACTTCACCCATTAGTGTATTGTATCACAATCTAGTAGTTACATGTGGAAATTTGGTTCTAGGACATTTGATTTGAGCGCAATCCTCAAACTTAGGTCAAAAAAGCCATTTAAGCCTTTTCACAGTGAGATCTATGCGATATGGCCGAGAAATGTAATTTTGATGTTAACTCCCAAACCGCTGCGCAGAAGTCAACCAAACTTCACCCAATAGTGTATTGTATCACATTCTAGTAGTTACATTTGAAAATTTCGTTCTAGGACATTTGGTTTGAGCGCAATCATTAAACTTAGGTCAAAAAAGCCATTTAAGCCTTTTCACAGTGAGATCTATGCGATATGGCCGAGAAATGTAATTTTGATGTTAACTCCCCAACCGCTGCGCAGAAGTGAACTAAACTTCACCCAATAGTGTATTGTATCACATTCTAGTAGTTACATTTGAAAATTTCGTTCTAGGACATTTGGTTTGAGCGCAATCATTAAACTCAATTAAAAAAGTCATTTAAGCCTTTTCACAGTGAGATCTATGCGATATGGCCGAGAAATGTAATTTTGATGTTAACTCCCAAACCGCTGCGCAGAAGTAAACCAAACTTCACCCATTAGTGTATTGTATCACAATCTAGTAGTTACATGTGGAAATTTGGTTCTAGGACATTTGATTTGAGCGCAATCCTCAAACTTAGGTCAAAAAAGCCATTTAAGCCTTTTCACAGTGAGATCTATGCGATATGGCCGAGAAATGTAATTTTGATGTTAACTCCCAAACCGCTGCGCAGAAGTCAACCAAACTTCACCCAATAGTGTATTGTATCACAATTTAGTAGTTACATTTGAAAATTTTGTTCTAGGACATTTTGTTTGAACGCAATCATCAAACTTAATTAAAAAAGTCATTTAAGCCTTTTCACAGTGAGATCTATGCGATATGGCCTAGAAATGTAATTTTGATGTTAACTCCCATACCGCTGCACAGAAGTCAACCAAACTTCACCCAATAGTGTATTGTATCACAATCTAGTAGTTACATTTGAAAATTTTGTTCTAGGACATTTTGTTTGAGCGCAATCATCAAACTTAATTAAAAAAGTCATTTAAGCCTTTTCACAGTGAGATCTATGCGATATGGCCGAGAAATGTAATTTTGATGTTAACTCCCAAACCGCTGCGCAGAAGTCAACCAAACTTCACCCATTAGTGTATTGTATCACAATCTAGTAGTTACATGTGGAAATTTGGTTCTAGGACATTTGATTTGAGCGCAATCCTCAAACTTAGGTCAAAAAAGCCATTTAAGCCTTTTCACAGTGAGATCTATGCGATATGGCCGAGAAATGTAATTTTGATGTTAACTCCCAAACCGCTGCGCAGAAGTCAACCAAACTTCACCCAATAGTGTATTGTATCACATTCTAGTAGTTACATTTGAAAATTTCGTTCTAGGACATTTGGTTTGAGCGCAATCATTAAACTTAGGTAAAAAAAGCCATTTAAGCCTTTTCACAGTGAGATCTATGCGATATGGCCGAGAAATGTAATTTTGATGTTAACTCCCCAACCGCTGCGCAGAAGTGAACTAAACTTCACCCAATAGTGTATTGTATCACATTCTAGTAGTTACATTTGAAAATTTCGTTCTAGGACATTTGGTTTGAGCGCAATCATTAAACTCAATTAAAAAAGTCATTTAAGCCTTTTTACAGTGAGATCTATGCGATATGGCCGAGAAATGTAATTTTGATGTTAACTCCCAAACCGCTGCGCAGAAGTCAACCAAACTTCACCCATTAGTGTATTGTATCACAATCTAGTAGTTACATGTGGAAATTTTGTTATTGGACATTTGATTTGAACGCAATCATCAAACTTAATTAAAAAAGTCCTTTAAGCCTTTTCACAGTGAGATCTATGCGATATGGCCGAGAAATGTAATTTTGATGTTAACTCCCAAACCGCTGCGCAGAAGTCAACCAAACTTCACCCAATAGTGTATTGTATCACAATCTAGTAGTTACATTTGAAAATTTTGTTCTAGGACATTTTGTTTGAACACAATCATCAAACTTAATTAAAAAAGTCATTTAAGCCTTTTCACAGTGAGATCTATGCGATATGGCCGAGAAATGTAATTTTGATGTTAACTCCCAAACCGCTGCGCAGAAGTCAACCAAACTTCACCCATTAGTGTATTGTATCACAATCTAGTAGTTACATGTGGAAATTTGGTTCTAGGACATTTGATTTGAGCGCAATCCTCAAACTTAGGTCAAAAAAGCCATTTAAGCCTTTTCACAGTGAGATCTATGCGATATGGCCGAGAAATGTAATTTTGATGTTAACTCCCAAACCGCTGCGCAGAAGTCAACCAAACTTCACCCAATAGTGTATTGTATCACATTCTAGTAGTTACATTTGAAAATTTCGTTCTAGGACATTTGGTTTGAGCGCAATCATTAAACTTAGGTCAAAAAAGCCATTTAAGCCTTTTCACAGTGAGATCTATGCGATATGGCCGAGAAATGTAATTTTGATGTTAACTCCCAAACCGCTGCGCAGAAGTCAACCAAACTTCACCCAATAGTGTATTGTATCACATTCTAGTAGTTACATTTGAAAATTTCGTTCTAGGACATTTGGTTTGAGCGCAATCATTAAACTTAGGTCAAAAAAGCCATTTAAGCCTTTTCACAGTGAGATCTATGCGATATGGCCGAGAAATGTAATTTTGATGTTAACTCCCCAACCGCTGCGCAGAAGTGAACTAAACTTCACCCAATAGTGTATTGTATCACATTCTAGTAGTTACATTTGAAAATTTCGTTCTAGGACATTTGGTTTGAGCGCAATCATTAAACTCAATTAAAAAAGTCATTTAAGCCTTTTCACAGTGAGATCTATGCGATATGGCCGAGAAATGTAATTTTGATGTTAACTCCCAAACCGCTGCGCAGAAGTAAACCAAACTTCACCCATTAGTGTATTGTATCACAATCTAGTAGTTACATGTGGAAATTTGGTTCTAGGACATTTGATTTGAGCGCAATCCTCAAACTTAGGTCAAAAAAGCCATTTAAGCCTTTTCACAGTGAGATCTATGCGATATGGCCGAGAAATGTAATTTTGATGTTAACTCCCAAACCGCTGCGCAGAAGTCAACCAAACTTCACCCAATAGTGTATTGTATCACAATTTAGTAGTTACATTTGAAAATTTTGTTCTAGGACATTTTGTTTGAACGCAATCATCAAACTTAATTAAAAAAGTCATTTAAGCCTTTTCACAGTGAGATCTATGCGATATGGCCGAGAAATGTAATTTTGATGTTAACTCCCAAACCGCTGCGCAGAAGTCAACCAAACTTCACCCAATAGTGTATTGTATCACAATCTAGTAGTTACATTTGAAAATTTTGTTCTAGGACATTTTGTTTGAGCGCAATCCTCAAACTTAGGTCAAAAAAGCCATTTAAGCCTTTTCACAGTGAGATCTATGCGATATGGCCGAGAAATGTAATTTTGATGTTAACTCCCAAACCGCTGCGCAGAAGTCAACCAAACTTCACCCAATAGTGTATTGTATCACATTCTAGTAGTTACATTTGAAAATTTCGTTCTAGGACATTTGGTTTGAGCGCAATCATTAAACTTAGGTCAAAAAAGCCATTTAAGCCTTTTCACAGTGAGATCTATGCGATATGGCCGAGAAATGTAATTTTGATGTTAACTCCCAAACCGCTGCGCAGAAGTAAACCAAACTTCACCCATTAGTGTATTGTATCACAATCTAGTAGTTACATGTGGAAATTTGGTTCTAGGACATTTGATTTGAGCGCAATCCTCAAACTTAGGTCAAAAAAGCCATTTAAGCCTTTTCACAGTGAGATCTATGCGATATGGCCGAGAAATGTAATTTTGATGTTAACTCCCAAACCGCTGCGCAGAAGTCAACCAAACTTCACCCAATAGTGTATTGTATCACAATCTAGTAGTTACATTTGAAAATTTTGTTCTAGGACATTTTGTTTGAACGCAATCATCAAACTTAATTAAAAAAGTCATTAAAGCCTTTTCACAGTGAGATCTATGCGATATGGCCGAGAAATGTAATTTTGATGTTAACTCCCAAACCGCTGCGCAGAAGTCAACCAAACTTCACCCATTAGTGTATTGTATCACAATCTAGTAGTTACATGTGGAAATTTGGTTATAGGACATTTGATTTGAGCGCAATCCTCAAACTTAGGTCAAAAAAGCCATTTAAGCCTTTTCACAGTGAGATCTATGCGATATGGCCTAGAAATGTAATTTTGATGTTAACTCCCATACCGCTGCACAGAAGTCAACCAAACTTCACCCAATAGTGTATTGTATCACAATCTAGTAGTTACATTTGAAAATTTTGTTCTAGGACATTTTGTTTGAGCGCAATCATCAAACTTAATTAAAAAAGTCATTTAAGCCTTTTCACAGTGAGATCTATGCGATATGGCCGAGAAATGTAATTTTGATGTTAACTCCCAAACCGCTGCGCAGAAGTCAACCAAACTTCACCCATTAGTGTATTGTATCACAATCTAGTAGTTACATGTGGAAATTTGGTTCTAGGACATTTGATTTGAGCGCAATCCTCAAACTTAGGTCAAAAAAGCCATTTAAGCCTTTTCACAGTGAGATCTATGCGATATGGCCGAGAAATGTAATTTTGATGTTAACTCCCAAACCGCTGCGCAGAAGTCAACCAAACTTCACCCAATAGTGTATTGTATCACATTCTAGTAGTTACATTTGAAAATTTCGTTCTAGGACATTTGGTTTGAGCGCAATCATTAAACTTAGGTAAAAAAAGCCATTTAAGCCTTTTCACAGTGAGATCTATGCGATATGGCCGAGAAATGTAATTTTGATGTTAACTCCCCAACCGCTGCGCAGAAGTGAACTAAACTTCACCCAATAGTGTATTGTATCACATTCTAGTAGTTACATTTGAAAATTTCGTTCTAGGACATTTGGTTTGAGCGCAATCATTAAACTCAATTAAAAAAGTCATTTAAGCCTTTTCACAGTGAGATCTATGCGATATGGCCGAGAAATGTAATTTTGATGTTAACTCCCAAACCGCTGCGCAGAAGTCAACCAAACTTCACCCATTAGTGTATTGTATCACAATCTAGTAGTTACATGTGGAAATTTTGTTATTGGACATTTGATTTGAACGCAATCATCAAACTTAATTAAAAAAGTCCTTTAAGCCTTTTCACAGTGAGATCTATGCGATATGGCCGAGAAATGTAATTTTGATGTTAACTCCCAAACCGCTGCGCAGAAGTCAACCAAACTTCACCCAATAGTGTATTGTATCACAATCTAGTAGTTACATTTGAAAATTTTGTTCTAGGACATTTTGTTTGAACACAATCATCAAACTTAATTAAAAAAGTCATTTAAGCCTTTTCACAGTGAGATCTATGCGATATGGCCGAGAAATGTAATTTTGATGTTAACTCCCAAACCGCTGCGCAGAAGTCAACCAAACTTCACCCATTAGTGTATTGTATCACAATCTAGTAGTTACATGTGGAAATTTGGTTATAGGACATTTGATTTGAGCGCAATCCTCAAACTTAGGTCAAAAAAGCCATTCAAGCCTTTTCACAGTGAGATCTATGCGATATGGCCGAGAAATGTAATTTTGATGTTAACTCCCAAACCGCTGCGCAGAAGTCAACCAAACTTCACCCAATAGTGTATTGTATCACAATCTAGTAGTTACATTTGAAAATTTTGTTCTAGGACATTTTGTTTGAACGCAATCATCAAACTTAATTAAAAAAGTCATTTAAGCCTTTTCACAGTGAGATCTATGCGATATGGCCGAGAAATGTAATTTTGATGTTAACTCCCAAACCGCTGCGCAGAAGTCAACCAAACTTCACCCAATAGTGTATTGTATCACAATCTAGTAGTTACATTTGAAAATTTTGTTCTAGGACATTTTGTTTGAGCGCAATCCTCAAACTTAGGTCAAAAAAGCCATTTAAGCCTTTTCACAGTGAGATCTATGCGATATGGCCGAGAAATGTAATTTTGATGTTAACTCCCAAACCGCTGCGCAGAAGTCAACCAAACTTCACCCAATAGTGTATTGTATCACAATCTAGTAGTTACATTTGAAAATTTTGTTCTAGGACATTTTGTTTGAACGCAATCATCAAACTTAATTAAAAAAGTCATTAAAGCCTTTTCACAGTGAGATCTATGCGATATGGCCGAGAAATGTAATTTTGATGTTAACTCCCAAACCGCTGCGCAGAAGTCAACCAAACTTCACCCAATAGTGTATTGTATCACAATCTAGTAGTTACATTTGAAAATTTTGTTCTAGGACATTTGGTTTGAGCGCAATCATTAAACTTAGGTCAAAAAAGCCATTTAAGCCTTTTCACAGTGAGATCTATGCGATATGGCCGAGAAATGTAATTTTGATGTTAACTCCCAAACCGCTGCGCAGAAGTCAACCAAACTTCACCCAATAGTGTATTGTATCACAATCTAGTAGTTACATTTGAAAATTTTGTTCTAGGACATTTTGTTTGAGCGCAATCATCAAACTTAATTAAAAAAGTCATTTAAGCCTTTTCACAGTGAGATCTATGCGATATGGCCGAGAAATGTAATTTTGATGTTAACTCCCAAACCGCTGCGCAGAAGTCAACCAAACTTTTCCCATTAGTGTATTGTATCACAATCTAGTAGTTACATGTGGAAATTTGGTTCTAGGACATTTGATTTGAGCGCAATCCTCAAACTTAGGTCAAAAAAGCCATTTAAGCCTTTTCACAGTGAGATCTATGCGATATGGCCGAGAAATGTAATTTTGATGTTAACTCCCAAACCGCTGCGCAGAAGTCAACCAAACTTCACCCAATAGTGTATTGTATCACATTCTAGTAGTTACATTTGAAAATTTCGTTCTAGGACATTTGGTTTGAGCGCAATCATTAAACTTAGGTCAAAAAAGCCATTTAAGCCTTTTCACAGTGAGATCTATGCGATATGGCCGAGAAATGTAATTTTGATGTTAACTCCCCAACCGCTGCGCAGAAGTGAACTAAACTTCACCCAATAGTGTATTGTATCACATTCTAGTAGTTACATTTGAAAATTTCGTTCTAGGACATTTGGTTTGAGCGCAATCATTAAACTCAATTAAAAAAGTCATTTAAGCCTTTTCACAGTGAGATCTATGCGATATGGCCGAGAAATGTAATTTTGATGTTAACTCCCAAACCGCTGCGCAGAAGTAAACCAAACTTCACCCATTAGTGTATTGTATCACAATCTAGTAGTTACATGTGGAAATTTGGTTCTAGGACATTTGATTTGAGCGCAATCCTCAAACTTAGGTCAAAAAAGCCATTTAAGCCTTTTCACAGTGAGATCTATGCGATATGGCCGAGAAATGTAATTTTGATGTTAACTCCCAAACCGCTGCGCAGAAGTCAACCAAACTTCACCCAATAGTGTATTGTATCACAATTTAGTAGTTACATTTGAAAATTTTGTTCTAGGACATTTTGTTTGAACGCAATCATCAAACTTAATTAAAAAAGTCATTTAAGCCTTTTCACAGTGAGATCTATGCGATATGGCCGAGAAATGTAATTTTGATGTTAACTCCCAAACCGCTGCGCAGAAGTCAACCAAACTTCACCCAATAGTGTATTGTATCACAATCTAGTAGTTACATTTGAAAATTTTGTTCTAGGACATTTTGTTTGAGCGCAATCCTCAAACTTAGGTCAAAAAAGCCATTTAAGCCTTTTCACAGTGAGATCTATGCGATATGGCCGAGAAATGTAATTTTGATGTTAACTCCCAAACCGCTGCGCAGAAGTCAACCAAACTTCACCCAATAGTGTATTGTATCACATTCTAGTAGTTACATTTGAAAATTTCGTTCTAGGACATTTGGTTTGAGCGCAATCATTAAACTTAGGTCAAAAAAGCCATTTAAGCCTTTTCACAGTGAGATCTATGCGATATGGCCGAGAAATGTAATTTTGATGTTAACTCCCAAACCGCTGCGCAGAAGTAAACCAAACTTCACCCATTAGTGTATTGTATCACAATCTAGTAGTTACATGTGGAAATTTGGTTCTAGGACATTTGATTTGAGCGCAATCCTCAAACTTAGGTCAAAAAAGCCATTTAAGCCTTTTCACAGTGAGATCTATGCGATATGGCCGAGAAATGTAATTTTGATGTTAACTCCCAAACCGCTGCGCAGAAGTCAACCAAACTTCACCCAATAGTGTATTGTATCACAATCTAGTAGTTACATTTGAAAATTTTGTTCTAGGACATTTTGTTTGAACGCAATCATCAAACTTAATTAAAAAAGTCATTAAAGCCTTTTCACAGTGAGATCTATGCGATATGGCCGAGAAATGTAATTTTGATGTTAACTCCCAAACCGCTGCGCAGAAGTCAACCAAACTTCACCCATTAGTGTATTGTATCACAATCTAGTAGTTACATGTGGAAATTTGGTTATAGGACATTTGATTTGAGCGCAATCCTCAAACTTAGGTCAAAAAAGCCATTTAAGCCTTTTCACAGTGAGATCTATGCGATATGGCCTAGAAATGTAATTTTGATGTTAACTCCCATACCGCTGCACAGAAGTCAACCAAACTTCACCCAATAGTGTATTGTATCACAATCTAGTAGTTACATTTGAAAATTTTGTTCTAGGACATTTTGTTTGAGCGCAATCATCAAACTTAATTAAAAAAGTCATTTAAGCCTTTTCACAGTGAGATCTATGCGATATGGCCGAGAAATGTAATTTTGATGTTAACTCCCAAACCGCTGCGCAGAAGTCAACCAAACTTCACCCATTAGTGTATTGTATCACAATCTAGTAGTTACATGTGGAAATTTGGTTCTAGGACATTTGATTTGAGCGCAATCCTCAAACTTAGGTCAAAAAAGCCATTTAAGCCTTTTCACAGTGAGATCTATGCGATATGGCCGAGAAATGTAATTTTGATGTTAACTCCCAAACCGCTGCGCAGAAGTCAACCAAACTTCACCCAATAGTGTATTGTATCACATTCTAGTAGTTACATTTGAAAATTTCGTTCTAGGACATTTGGTTTGAGCGCAATCATTAAACTTAGGTAAAAAAAGCCATTTAAGCCTTTTCACAGTGAGATCTATGCGATATGGCCGAGAAATGTAATTTTGATGTTAACTCCCCAACCGCTGCGCAGAAGTGAACTAAACTTCACCCAATAGTGTATTGTATCACATTCTAGTAGTTACATTTGAAAATTTCGTTCTAGGACATTTGGTTTGAGCGCAATCATTAAACTCAATTAAAAAAGTCATTTAAGCCTTTTCACAGTGAGATCTATGCGATATGGCCGAGAAATGTAATTTTGATGTTAACTCCCAAACCGCTGCGCAGAAGTCAACCAAACTTCACCCATTAGTGTATTGTATCACAATCTAGTAGTTACATGTGGAAATTTTGTTATTGGACATTTGATTTGAACGCAATCATCAAACTTAATTAAAAAAGTCCTTTAAGCCTTTTCACAGTGAGATCTATGCGATATGGCCGAGAAATGTAATTTTGATGTTAACTCCCAAACCGCTGCGCAGAAGTCAACCAAACTTCACCCAATAGTGAATTGTATCACAATCTAGTAGTTACATTTGAAAATTTTGTTCTAGGACATTTTGTTTGAACACAATCATCAAACTTAATTAAAAAAGTCATTTAAGCCTTTTCACAGTGAGATCTATGCGATATGGCCGAGAAATGTAATTTTGATGTTAACTCCCAAACCGCTGCGCAGAAGTCAACCAAACTTCACCCATTAGTGTATTGTATCACAATCTAGTAGTTACATGTGGAAATTTGGTTATAGGACATTTGATTTGAGCGCAATCCTCAAACTTAGGTCAAAAAAGCCATTCAAGCCTTTTCACAGTGAGATCTATGCGATATGGCCGAGAAATGTAATTTTGATGTTAACTCCCAAACCGCTGCGCAGAAGTCAACCAAACTTCACCCAATAGTGTATTGTATCACAATCTAGTAGTTACATTTGAAAATTTTGTTCTAGGACATTTTGTTTGAACGCAATCATCAAACTTAATTAAAAAAGTCATTTAAGCCTTTTCACAGTGAGATCTATGCGATATGGCCGAGAAATGTAATTTTGATGTTAACTCCCAAACCGCTGCGCAGAAGTCAACCAAACTTCACCCAATAGTGTATTGTATCACAATCTAGTAGTTACATTTGAAAATTTTGTTCTAGGACATTTTGTTTGAGCGCAATCCTCAAACTTAGGTCAAAAAAGCCATTTAAGCCTTTTCACAGTGAGATCTATGCGATATGGCCGAGTAATGTAATTTTGATGTTAACTCCCAAACCGCTGCGCAGAAGTCAACCAAACTTCACCCAATAGTGTATTGTATCACATTCTAGTAGTTACATTTGAAAATTTCGTTCTAGGACATTTGGTTTGAGCGCAATCATTAAACTTAGGTCAAAAAAGCCATTTAAGCCTTTTCACAGTGAGATCTATGCGATATGGCCGAGAAATGTAATTTTGATGTTAACTCCCAAACCGCTGCGCAGAAGTAAACCAAACTTCACCCATTAGTGTATTGTATCACAATCTAGTAGTTACATGTGGAAATTTGGTTCTAGGACATTTGATTTGAGCGCAATCCTCAAACTTAGGTCAAAAAAGCCATTTAAGCCTTTTCACAGTGAGATCTATGCGATATGGCCGAGAAATGTAATTTTGATGTTAACTCCCAAACCGCTGCGCAGAAGTCAACCAAACTTCACCCAATAGTGTATTGTATCACATTCTAGTAGTTACATTTGAAAATTTCGTTCTAGGACATTTGGTTTGAGCGCAATCATTAAACTCAATTAAAAAAGTCATTTAAGCCTTTTCACAGTGAGATCTATGCGATATGGCCGAGAAATGTAATTTTGATGTTAACTCCCAAACCGCTCCGCAGAAGTCAACCAAACTTCACCCATTAGTGTATTGTATCACAATCTAGTAATTACATGTGGAAATTTGGTTCTAGGACATTTGATTTGAGCGCAATCCTCAAACTTAGGTCAAAAAAGCCATTTAAGCCTTTTCACAGTGAGATCTATGCGATATGGCCGAGAAATGTAATTTTGATGTTAACTCCCAAACCGCTGCGCAGAAGTCAACCAAACTTCACCCAATAGTGTATTGTATCACAATCTAGTAGTTACATTTGGAAATTTAGTTCTAGGACATTTGATTTGAGCGCAATCTTCAAACTTAATTAAAAAAAGTCATTTAAGCCTTTTCACAGTGAGATCTATGCGATATGGCCGAGAAATGTAATTTTGATGTTCACTCCCAAACCGCTGCGCAGAAGTCAACCAAACTTCAACCATTAGTGTATTGTATCACAATCTAGTAGTTACATGTGGAAATTTGGTTCTAGGACATTTGATTTGAGCGCAATCTTCAAACTTAATTAAAAAAAGTCATTTAAGCCTTTTCACAGTGAGATCTATGCGATATGGCCGAGAAATGTAATTTTGATGTTAACTCCCAAACCGCTGCGCAGAAGTCAACCAAACTTCACCCAATAGTGTATTGTATCACAATCTAGTAGTTACATTTGAAAATTTTGTTCTAGGACATTTTGTTTGAACGCAATCATCAAACTTAATTAAAAAAGTCATTAAAGCCTTTTCACAGTGAGATCTATGCGATATGGCCGAGAAATGTAATTTTGATGTTAACTCCCAAACCGCTGCGCAGAAGTCAACCAAACTTCACCCAATAGTGTATTGTATCACAATCTAGTAGTTACATTTGAAAATTTTGTTCTAGGACATTTTGTTTGAACGCAATCATCAAACTTAATTAAAAAAGTCATTAAAGCCTTTTCACAGTGAGATCTATGCGATATGGCCGAGAAATGTAATTTTGATGTTAACTCCCAAACCGCTGCGCAGAAGTCAACCAAACTTCACCCATTAGTGTATTGTATCACAATCTAGTAGTTACATGTGGAAATTTGGTTATAGGACATTTGATTTGAGCGCAATCCTCAAACTTAGGTCAAAAAAGCCATTTAAGCCTTTTCACAGTGAGATCTATGCGATATGGCCGAGAAATGTAATTTTGATGTTAACTCCCATACCGCTGCGCAGAAGTCAACCAAACTTCACCCAATAGTGTATTTTATCACAATCTAGTAGTTACATTTGGAAATTTAGTTCTAGGACATTTGATTTGAGCGCAATCTTCAAACTTAATTAAAAAAAGTCATTTAAGCCTTTTCACAGTGAGATCTATGCGATATGGCCGAGAAATGTAATTTTGATGTTCACTCCCAAACCGCTGCGCAGAAGTCAACCAAACTTCAACCATTAGTGTATTGTATCACAATCTAGTAGTTACATGTGGAAATTTGGTTCTAGGACATTTGATTTGAGCGCAATCCTCAAACTTAGGTCAAAAAAGCCATTCAAGCCTTTTCACAGTGAGATCTATGCGATATGGCCGAGAAATGTAATTTTGATGTTAACTCCCAAACCGCTGCGCAGAAGTCAACCAAACTTCACCCAATAGTGTATTGTATCACAATCTAGTAGTTACATTTGAAAATTTTGTTCTAGGACATTTTGTTTGAACGCAATCATCAAACTTAATTAAAAAAGTCATTTAAGCCTTTTCACAGTGAGATCTATGCGATATGGCCGAGAAATGTAATTTTGATGTTAACTCCCAAACCGCTGCGCAGAAGTCAACCAAACTTCACCCAATAGTGTATTGTATCACAATCTAGTAGTTACATTTGAAAATTTTGTTCTAGGACATTTTGTTTGAGCGCAATCCTCAAACTTAGGTCAAAAAAGCCATTTAAGCCTTTTCACAGTGAGATCTATGCGATATGGCCGAGTAATGTAATTTTGATGTTAACTCCCAAACCGCTGCGCAGAAGTCAACCAAACTTCACCCAATAGTGTATTGTATCACATTCTAGTAGTTACATTTGAAAATTTCGTTCTAGGACATTTGGTTTGAGCGCAATCATTAAACTTAGGTCAAAAAAGCCATTTAAGCCTTTTCACAGTGAGATCTATGCGATATGGCCGAGAAATGTAATTTTGATGTTAACTCCCAAACCGCTGCGCAGAAGTAAACCAAACTTCACCCATTAGTGTATTGTATCACAATCTAGTAGTTACATGTGGAAATTTGGTTCTAGGACATTTGATTTGAGCGCAATCCTCAAACTTAGGTCAAAAAAGCCATTTAAGCCTTTTCACAGTGAGATCTATGCGATATGGCCGAGAAATGTAATTTTGATGTTAACTCCCAAACCGCTGCGCAGAAGTCAACCAAACTTCACCCAATAGTGTATTGTATCACATTCTAGTAGTTACATTTGAAAATTTCGTTCTAGGACATTTGGTTTGAGCGCAATCATTAAACTCAATTAAAAAAGTCATTTAAGCCTTTTCACAGTGAGATCTATGCGATATGGCCGAGAAATGTAATTTTGATGTTAACTCCCAAACCGCTCCGCAGAAGTCAACCAAACTTCACCCATTAGTGTATTGTATCACAATCTAGTAATTACATGTGGAAATTTGGTTCTAGGACATTTGATTTGAGCGCAATCCTCAAACTTAGGTCAAAAAAGTCATTTAAGCCTTTTCACAGTGAGATCTATGCGATATGGCCGAGAAATGTAATTTTGATGTTAACTCCCAAACCGCTGCGCAGAAGTCAACCAAACTTCACCCAATAGTGTATTGTATCACAATCTAGTAGTTACATTTGAAAATTTTGTTCTAGGACATTTTGTTTGAACACAATCATCAAACTTAATTAAAAAAGTCATTTAAGCCTTTTCACAGTGAGATCTATGCGATATGGCCGAGAAATGTAATTTTGATGTTAACTCCCAAACCGCTGCGCAGAAGTCAACCAAACTTCACCCATTAGTGTATTGTATCACAATCTAGTAGTTACATGTGGAAATTTGGTTATAGGACATTTGATTTGAGCGCAATCCTCAAACTTAGGTCAAAAAAGCCATTTAAGCCTTTTCACAGTGAGATCTATGCGATATGGCCGAGAAATGTAATTTTGATGTTAACTCCCAAACCGCTGCGCAGAAGTCAACCAAACTTCACCCAATAGTGTATTTTATCACAATCTAGTAGTTACATTTGGAAATTTAGTTCTAGGACATTTGATTTGAGCGCAATCTTCAAACTTAATTAAAAAAAGTCATTTAAGCCTTTTCACAGTGAGATCTATGCGATATGGCCGAGAAATGTAATTTTGATGTTCACTCCCAAACCGCTGCGCAGAAGTCAACCAAACTTCAACCATTAGTGTATTGTATCACAATCTAGTAGTTACATGTGGAAATTTGGTTCTAGGACATTTGATTTGAGCGCAATCTTCAAACTTAATTAAAAAAAGTCATTTAAGCCTTTTCACAGTGAGATCTATGCGATATGGCCGAGAAATGTAATTTTGATGTTAACTCCCAAACCGCTGCGCAGAAGTCAACCAAACTTCACCCAATAGTGTATTGTATCACAATCTAGTAGTTACATTTGAAAATTTTGTTCTAGGACATTTTTTTTTAACGCAATCATCAAACTTAATTAAAAAAGTCATTAAAGCCTTTTCACAGTGAGATCTATGCGATATGGCCGAGAAATGTAATTTTGATGTTAACTCCCAAACCGCTGCACTGAAGTCAACCAAACTTCACCCAATAGTGTATTGTATCACAATCTAGTAGTTACATTTGAAAATTTTGTTCTAGGACATTTTGTTTGAACGCAATCATCAAACTTAATTAAAAAAGTAATTAAAGCCTTTTCACAGTGAGATCTATGCGATATGGCCGAGAAATGTAATTTTGATGTTAACTCCCATACCGCTGCGCAGAAGTCAACCAAACTTCACCCAATAGTGTATTTTATCACAATCTAGTAGTTACATTTGGAAATTTAGTTCTAGGACATTTGATTTGAGCGCAATCTTCAAACTTAATTAAAAAAAGTCATTTAAGCCTTTTCACAGTGAGATCTATGCGATATGGCCGAGAAATGTAATTTTGATGTTCACTCCCAAACCGCTGCGCAGAAGTCAACCAAACTTCAACCATTAGTGTATTGTATCACAATCTAGTAGTTACATGTGGAAATTTGGTTCTAGGACATTTGATTTGAGCGCAATCCTCAAACTTAGGTCAAAAAAGCCATTCAAGCCTTTTCACAGTGAGATCTATGCGATATGGCCGAGAAATGTAATTTTGATGTTAACTCCCAAACCGCTGCGCAGAAGTCAACCAAACTTCACCCAATAGTGTATTGTATCACAATCTAGTAGTTACATTTGAAAATTTTGTTCTAGGACATTTTGTTTGAGCGCAATCATCAAACTTAATTAAAAAAGTCATTTAAGCCTTTTCACAGTGAGATCTATGCGATATGGCCGAGAAATGTAATTTTGATGTTAACTCCCAAACCGCTGCGCAGAAGTCAACCAAACTTCACCCATTAGTGTATTGTATCACAATCTAGTAGTTACATGTGGAAATTTGGTTCTAGGACATTTGATTTGAGCGCAATCCTCAAACTTAGGTCAAAAAAAGCCATTTAAGCCTTTTCACAGTGAGATCTATGCGATATGGCCGAGAAATGTAATTTTGATGTTAACTCCCAAACCGCTGCGCAGAAGTCAACCAAACTTCACCCAATAGTGTATTGTATCACAATCTAGTAGTTACATTTGAAAATTTTGTTCAAGGACATTTTGTTTGAACGCAATCATCAAACTTAATTAAAAAAGTCATTTAAGCCTTTTCACAGTGAGATCTATGCGATATGGCCGAGAAATGTAATTTTGATGTTAACTCCCAAACCGCTGCGCAGAAGTCAACCAAACTTCACCCAATAGTGTATTGTATCACAATCTAGTAGTTACATTTGAAAATTTTGTTCTAGGACATTTTGTTTGAACGCAATCATCAAACTTAATTAAAAAAGTCATTAAAGCCTTTTCACAGTGAGATCTATGCGATATGGCCGAGAAATGTAATTTTGATGTTAACTCCCAAACCGCTGCGCAGAAGTCAACCAAACTTCACCCATTAGTGTATTGTATCACAATCTAGTAGTTACATGTGGAAATTTGGTTATAGGACATTTGATTTGAGCGCAATCCTCAAACTTAGGTCAAAAAAGCCATTTAAGCCTTTTCACAGTGAGATCTATGCGATATGGCCGAGAAATGTAATTTTGATGTTAACTCCCATACCGCTGCGCAGAAGTCAACCAAACTTCACCCAATAGTGTATTTTATCACAATCTAGTAGTTACATTTGGAAATTTAGTTCTAGGACATTTGATTTGAGCGCAATCTTCAAACTTAATTAAAAAAAGTCATTTAAGCCTTTTCACAGTGAGATCTATGCGATATGGCCGAGAAATGTAATTTTGATGTTCACTCCCAAACCGCTGCGCAGAAGTCAACCAAACTTCAACCATTAGTGTATTGTATCACAATCTAGTAGTTACATGTGGAAATTTGGTTCTAGGACATTTGATTTGAGCGCAATCCTCAAACTTAGGTCAAAAAAGCCATTCAAGCCTTTTCACAGTGAGATCTATGCGATATGGCCGAGAAATGTAATTTTGATGTTAACTCCCAAACCGCTGCGCAGAAGTCAACCAAACTTCACCCAATAGTGTATTGTATCACAATCTAGTAGTTACATTTGAAAATTTTGTTCTAGGACATTTTGTTTGAACGCAATCATCAAACTTAATTAAAAAAGTCATTTAAGCCTTTTCACAGTGAGATCTATGCGATATGGCCGAGAAATGTAATTTTGATGTTAACTCCCAAACCGCTGCGCAGAAGTCAACCAAACTTCACCCAATAGTGTATTGTATCACAATCTAGTAGTTACATTTGAAAATTTTGTTCTAGGACATTTTGTTTGAGCGCAATCCTCAAACTTAGGTCAAAAAAGCCATTTAAGCCTTTTCACAGTGAGATCTATGCGATATGGCCGAGTAATGTAATTTTGATGTTAACTCCCAAACCGCTGCGCAGAAGTCAACCAAACTTCACCCAATAGTGTATTGTATCACATTCTAGTAGTTACATTTGAAAATTTCGTTCTAGGACATTTGGTTTGAGCGCAATCATTAAACTTAGGTCAAAAAAGCCATTTAAGCCTTTTCACAGTGAGATCTATGCGATATGGCCGAGAAATGTAATTTTGATGTTAACTCCCAAACCGCTGCGCAGAAGTAAACCAAACTTCACCCATTAGTGTATTGTATCACAATCTAGTAGTTACATGTGGAAATTTGGTTCTAGGACATTTGATTTGAGCGCAATCCTCAAACTTAGGTCAAAAAAGCCATTTAAGCCTTTTCACAGTGAGATCTATGCGATATGGCCGAGAAATGTAATTTTGATGTTAACTCCCAAACCGCTGCGCAGAAGTCAACCAAACTTCACCCAATAGTGTATTGTATCACATTCTAGTAGTTACATTTGAAAATTTCGTTCTAGGACATTTGGTTTGAGCGCAATCATTAAACTCAATTAAAAAAGTCATTTAAGCCTTTTCACAGTGAGATCTATGCGATATGGCCGAGAAATGTAATTTTGATGTTAACTCCCAAACCGCTCCGCAGAAGTCAACCAAACTTCACCCATTAGTGTATTGTATCACAATCTAGTAATTACATGTGGAAATTTGGTTCTAGGACATTTGATTTGAGCGCAATCCTCAAACTTAGGTCAAAAAAGTCATTTAAGCCTTTTCACAGTGAGATCTATGCGATATGGCCGAGAAATGTAATTTTGATGTTAACTCCCAAACCGCTGCGCAGAAGTCAACCAAACTTCACCCAATAGTGTATTGTATCACAATCTAGTAGTTACATTTGAAAATTTTGTTCTAGGACATTTTGTTTGAACACAATCATCAAACTTAATTAAAAAAGTCATTTAAGCCTTTTCACAGTGAGATCTATGCGATATGGCCGAGAAATGTAATTTTGATGTTAACTCCCAAACCGCTGCGCAGAAGTCAACCAAACTTCACCCATTAGTGTATTGTATCACAATCTAGTAGTTACATGTGGAAATTTGGTTATAGGACATTTGATTTGAGCGCAATCCTCAAACTTAGGTCAAAAAAGCCATTTAAGCCTTTTCACAGTGAGATCTATGCGATATGGCCGAGAAATGTAATTTTGATGTTAACTCCCAAACCGCTGCGCAGAAGTCAACCAAACTTCACCCAATAGTGTATTTTATCACAATCTAGTAGTTACATTTGGAAATTTAGTTCTAGGACATTTGATTTGAGCGCAATCTTCAAACTTAATTAAAAAAAGTCATTTAAGCCTTTTCACAGTGAGATCTATGCGATATGGCCGAGAAATGTAATTTTGATGTTCACTCCCAAACCGCTGCGCAGAAGTCAACCAAACTTCAACCATTAGTGTATTGTATCACAATCTAGTAGTTACATGTGGAAATTTGGTTCTAGGACATTTGATTTGAGCGCAATCTTCAAACTTAATTAAAAAAAGTCATTTAAGCCTTTTCACAGTGAGATCTATGCGATATGGCCGAGAAATGTAATTTTGATGTTAACTCCCAAACCGCTGCGCAGAAGTCAACCAAACTTCACCCAATAGTGTATTGTATCACAATCTAGTAGTTACATTTGAAAATTTTGTTCTAGGACATTTTTTTTTAACGCAATCATCAAACTTAATTAAAAAAGTCATTAAAGCCTTTTCACAGTGAGATCTATGCGATATGGCCGAGAAATGTAATTTTGATGTTAACTCCCAAACCGCTGCGCAGAAGTCAACCAAACTTCACCCAATAGTGTATTGTATCACAATCTAGTAGTTACATTTGAAAATTTTGTTCTAGGACATTTTGTTTGAACGCAATCATCAAACTTAATTAAAAAAGTAATTAAAGCCTTTTCACAGTGAGATCTATGCGATATGGCCGAGAAATGTAATTTTGATGTTAACTCCCATACCGCTGCGCAGAAGTCAACCAAACTTCACCCAATAGTGTATTTTATCACAATCTAGTAGTTACATTTGGAAATTTAGTTCTAGGACATTTGATTTGAGCGCAATCTTCAAACTTAATTAAAAAAAGTCATTTAAGCCTTTTCACAGTGAGATCTATGCGATATGGCCGAGAAATGTAATTTTGATGTTCACTCCCAAACCGCTGCGCAGAAGTCAACCAAACTTCAACCATTAGTGTATTGTATCACAATCTAGTAGTTACATGTGGAAATTTGGTTCTAGGACATTTGATTTGAGCGCAATCCTCAAACTTAGGTCAAAAAAGCCATTCAAGCCTTTTCACAGTGAGATCTATGCGATATGGCCGAGAAATGTAATTTTGATGTTAACTCCCAAACCGCTGCGCAGAAGTCAACCAAACTTCACCCAATAGTGTATTGTATCACAATCTAGTAGTTACATTTGAAAATTTTGTTCTAGGACATTTTGTTTGAGCGCAATCATCAAACTTAATTAAAAAAGTCATTTAAGCCTTTTCACAGTGAGATCTATGCGATATGGCCGAGAAATGTAATTTTGATGTTAACTCCCAAACCGCTGCGCAGAAGTCAACCAAACTTCACCCATTAGTGTATTGTATCACAATCTAGTAGTTACATGTGGAAATTTGGTTCTAGGACATTTGATTTGAGCGCAATCCTCAAACTTAGGTCAAAAAAGCCATTTAAGCCTTTTCACAGTGAGATCTATGCGATATGGCCGAGAAATGTAATTTTGATGTTAACTCCCAAACCGCTGCGCAGAAGTCAACCAAACTTCACCCAATAGTGTATTGTATCACATTCTAGTAGTTACATTTGAAAATTTCGTTCTAGGACATTTGGTTTGAGCGCAATCATTAAACTTAGGTCAAAAAAGCCATTTAAGCCTTTTCACAGTGAGATCTATGCGATATGGCCGAGAAATGTAATTTTGATGTTAACTCCCCAACCGCTGCGCAGAAGTGAACTAAACTTCACCCAATAGTGTATCGTATCACATTCTAGTAGTTACATTTGAAAATTTCGTTCTAGGACATTTGGTTTGAGCGCAATCATTAAACTCAATTAAAAAAGTCATTTAAGCCTTTTCACAGTGAGATCTATGCGATATGGCCGAGAAATGTAATTTTGATGTTAACTCCCAAACCGCTCCGCAGAAGTCAACCAAACTTCACCCATTAGTGTATTGTATCACAATCTAGTAATTACATGTGGAAATTTGGTTCTAGGACATTTGATTTGAGCGCAATCCTCAAACTTAGGTCAAAAAAGCCATTTAAGCCTTTTCACAGTGAGATCTATGCGATATGGCCGAGAAATGTAATTTTGATGTTAACTCCCAAACCGCTGCGCAGAAGTCAACCAAACTTCACCCAATAGTGTATTGTATCACAATCTAGTAGTTACATTTGAAAATTTTGTTCAAGGACATTTTGTTTGAACGCAATCATCAAACTTAATTAAAAAAGTCATTTAAGCCTTTTCACAGTGAGATCTATGCGATATGGCCGAGAAATGTAATTTTGATGTTAACTCCCAAACCGCTGCGCAGAAGTCAACCAAACTTCACCCATTAGTGTATTGTATCACAATCTAGTAGTTACATGTGGAAATTTGGTTATAGGACATTTGATTTGAGCGCAATCCTCAAACTTAGGTCAAAAAAGCCATTTAAGCCTTTTCACAGTGAGATCTATGCGATATGGCCGAGAAATGTAATTTTGATGTTAACTCCCAAACCGCTGCGCAGAAGTCAACCAAACTTCACCCATTAGTGTATTGTATCACAATCTAGTAGTTACATGTGGAAATTTGGTTATAGGACATTTGATTTGAGCGCAATCCTCAAACTTAGGTCAAAAAAGCAATTTAAGCCTTTTCACAGTGAGATCTATGCGATATGGCCGAGAAATGTAATTTTGATGTTAACTCCCAAACCGCTGCGCAGAAGTCAACCAAACTTCACCCAATAGTGTATTTTATCACAATCTAGTAGTTACATTTGGAAATTTAGTTCTAGGACATTTGATTTGAGCGCAATCTTCAAACTTAATTAAAAAAAGTCATTTAAGCCTTTTCACAGTGAGATCTATGCGATATGGCCGAGAAATGTAATTTTGATGTTCACTCCCAAACCGCTGCGCAGAAGTCAACCAAACTTCAACCATTAGTGTATTGTATCACAATCTAGTAGTTACATGTGGAAATTTGGTTCTAGGACATTTGATTTGAGCGCAATCCTCAAACTTAGGTCAAAAAAGCCATTCAAGCCTTTTCACAGTGAGATCTATGCGATATGGCCGAGAAATGTAATTTTGATGTTAACTCCCAAACCGCTGCGCAGAAGTCAACCAAACTTCACCCAATAGTGTATTGTATCACAATCTAGTAGTTACATTTGAAAATTTTGTTCTAGGACATTTTGTTTGAACGCAATCATCAAACTTAATTAAAAAAGTCATTTAAGCCTTTTCACAGTGAGATCTATGCGATATGGCCGAGAAATGTAATTTTGATGTTAACTCCCAAACCGCTGCGCAGAAGTCAACCAAACTTCACCCAATAGTGTATTGTATCACAATCTAGTAGTTACATTTGAAAATTTTGTTCTAGGACATTTTGTTTGAGCGCAATCCTCAAACTTAGGTCAAAAAAGCCATTTAAGCCTTTTCACAGTGAGATCTATGCGATATGGCCGAGAAATGTAATTTTGATGTTAACTCCCAAACCGCTGCGCAGAAGTCAACCAAACTTCACCCGATAGTGTATTGTATCACATTCTAGTAGTTACATTTGAAAATTTCGTTCTAGGACATTTGGTTTGAGCGCAATCATTAAACTTAGGTCAAAAAAGCCATTTAAGCCTTTTCACAGTGAGATCTATGCGATATGGCCGAGAAATGTAATTTTGATGTTAACTCCCAAACCGCTGCGCAGAAGTAAACCAAACTTCACCCATTAGTGTATTGTATCACAATCTAGTAGTTACATGTGGAAATTTGGTTCTAGGACATTTGATTTGAGCGCAATCCTCAAACTTAGGTCAAAAAAGCCATTTAAGCCTTTTCACAGTGAGATCAATGCGATATGGCCGAGAAATGTAATTTTGATGTTAACTCCCAAACCGCTGCGCAGAAGTCAACCAAACTTCACCCAATAGTGTATTGTATCACATTCTAGTAGTTACATTTGAAAATTTCATTCTAGGACATTTGGTTTGAGCGCAATCATTAAACTCAATTAAAAAAGTCATTTAAGCCTTTTCACAGTGAGATCTATGCGATATGGCCGAGAAATGTAATTTTGATGTTAACTCCCAAACCGCTCCGCAGAAGTCAACCAAACTTCACCCATTAGTGTATTGTATCACAATCTAGTAATTACATGTGGAAATTTGGTTCTAGGACATTTGATTTGAGCGCAATCCTCAAACTTAGGTCAAAAAAGCCATTTAAGCCTTTTCACAGTGAGATCTATGCGATATGGCCGAGAAATGTAATTTTGATGTTAACTCCCAAACCGCTGCGCAGAAGTCAACCAAACTTCACCCAATAGTGTATTGTATCACAATCTAGTAGTTACATTTGAAAATTTTGTTCAAGGACATTTTGTTTGAACGCAATCATCAAACTTAATTAAAAAAGTCATTTAAGCCTTTTCACAGTGAGATCTATGCGATATGGCCGAGAAATGTAATTTTGATGTTAACTCCCAAACCGCTGCGCAGAAGTCAACCAAACTTCACCCATTAGTGTATTGTATCACAATCTAGTAGTTACATGTGGAAATTTTGTTATTGGACATTTGATTTGAACGCAATCATCAAACTTAATTAAAAAAGTCCTTTAAGCCTTTTCACAGTGAGATCTATGCGATATGGCCGAGAAATGTAATTTTGATGTTAACTCCCAAACCGCTGCGCAGAAGTCAACCAAACTTCACCCAATAGTGTATTGTATCACATTCTAGTAGTTACATTTGAAAATTTCGTTCTAGGACATTTGGTTTGAGCGCAATCATTAAACTTAGGTCAAAAAAGCCATTTAAGCCTTTTCACAGTGAGATCTATGCGATATGGCCGAGAAATGTAATTTTGATGTTAACTCCCAAACCGCTGCGCAGAAGTCAACCAAACTTCACCCAATAGTGTATTGTATCACATTCTAGTAGTTACATTTGAAAATTTCGTTCTAGGACATTTGGTTTGAGCGCAATCATTAAACTCAATTAAAAAAGTCATTTAAGCCTTTTCACAGTGAGATCTATGCGATATGGCCGAGAAATGTAATTTTGATGTTAACTCCCAAACCGCTCCGCAGAAGTCAACCAAACTTCACCCATTAGTGTATTGTATCACAATCTAGTAATTACATGTGGAAATTTGGTTCTAGGACATTTGATTTGAGCGCAATCCTCAAACTTAGGTCAAAAAAGCCATTTAAGCCTTTTCACAGTGAGATCTATGCGATATGGCCGAGAAATGTAATTTTGATGTTAACTCCCAAACCGCTGCGCAGAAGTCAACCAAACTTCACCCAATAGTGTATTGTATCACATTCTAGTAGTTACATTTGAAAATTTCGTTCTAGGACATTTGGTTTGAGCGCAATCATTAAACTTAGGTCAAAAAAGCCATTTAAGCCTTTTCACAGTGAGATCTATGCGATATGGCCGAGAAATGTAATTTTGATGCTAACTCCCAAACCGCTGCGCAGAAGTAAACCAAACTTCACCCATTAGTGTATTGTATCACAATCTAGTAGTTACATGTGGAAATTTGGTTCTAGGACATTTGATTTGAGCGCAATCCTCAAACTTAGGTCAAAAAAGCCATTTAAGCCTTTTCACAGTGAGATCTATGCGATATGGCCGAGAAATGTAATTTTGATGTTAACTCCCAAACCGCTGCGCAGAAGTCAACCAAACTTCACCCAATAGTGTATTTTATCACAATCTAGTAGTTACATTTGGAAATTTAGTTCTAGGACATTTGATTTGAGCGCAATCTTCAAACTTAATTAAAAAAAGTCATTTAAGCCTTTTCACAGTGAGATCTATGCGATATGGCCGAGAAATGTAATTTTGATGTTCACTCCCAAACCGCTGCGCAGAAGTCAACCAAACTTCAACCATTAGTGTATTGTATCACAATCTAGTAGTTACGTGTGGAAATTTGGTTCTAGGACATTTGATTTGAGCGCAATCCTCAAACTTAGGTCAAAAAAGCCATTCAAGCCTTTTCACAGTGAGATCTATGCGATATGGCCGAGAAATGTAATTTTGATGTTAACTCCCAAACCGCTGCGCAGAAGTCAACCAAACTTCACCCAATAGTGTATTGTATCACAATCTAGTAGTTACATTTGAAAATTTTGTTCTAGGACATTTTGTTTGAGCGCAATCATCAAACTTAATTAAAAAAGTCATTTAAGCCTTTTCACAGTGAGATCTATGCGATATGGCCGAGAAATGTAATTTTGATGTTAACTCCCAAACCGCTGCGCAGAAGTCAACCAAACTTCACCCATTAGTGTATTGTATCACAATCTAGTAGTTACATGTGGAAATTTGGTTCTAGGACATTTGATTTGAGCGCAATCCTCAAACTTAGGTCAAAAAAGCCATTTAAGCCTTTTCACAGTGAGATCTATGCGATATGGCCGAGAAATGTAATTTTGATGTTAACTCCCAAACCGCTGCGCAGAAGTCAACCAAACTTCACCCAATAGTGTATTGTATCACATTCTAGTAGTTACATTTGAAAATTTCGTTCTAGGACATTTGGTTTGAGCGCAATCATTAAACTTAGGTCAAAAAAGCCATTTAAGCCTTTTCACAGTGAGATCTATGCGATATGGCCGAGAAATGTAATTTTGATGTTAACTCCCCAACCGCTGCGCAGAAGTGAACTAAACTTCACCCAATAGTGTATTGTATCACATTCTAGTAGTTACATTTGAAAATTTCGTTCTAGGACATTTGGTTTGAGCGCAATCATTAAACTCAATTAAAAAAGTCATTTAAGCCTTTTCACAGTGAGATCTATGCGATATGGCCGAGAAATGTAATTTTGATGTTAACTCCCAAACCGCTCCGCAGAAGTCAACCAAACTTCACCCATTAGTGTATTGTATCACAATCTAGTAATTACATGTGGAAATTTGGTTCTAGGACATTTGATTTGAGCGCAATCCTCAAACTTAGGTCAAAAAAGCCATTTAAGCCTTTTCACAGTGAGATCTATGCGATATGGCCGAGAAATGTAATTTTGATGTTAACTCCCAAACCGCTGCGCAGAAGTCAACCAAACTTCACCCAATAGTGTATTGTATCACAATCTAGTAGTTACATTTGAAAATTTTGTTCAAGGACATTTTGTTTGAACGCAATCATCAAACTTAATTAAAAAAGTCATTTAAGCCTTTTCACAGTGAGATCTATGCGATATGGCCGAGAAATGTAATTTTGATGTTAACTCCCAAACCGCTGCGCAGAAGTCAACCAAACTTCACCCATTAGTGTATTGTATCACAATCTAGTAGTTACATGTGGAAATTTTGTTATTGGACATTTGATTTGAACGCAATCATCAAACTTAATTAAAAAAGTCCTTTAAGCCTTTTCACAGTGAGATCTATGCGATATGGCCGAGAAATGTAATTTTGATGTTAACTCCCAAACCGCTGCGCAGAAGTCAACCAAACTTCACCCAATAGTGTATTGTATCACAATCTAGTAGTTACATTTGAAAATTTTGTTCTAGGACATTTTGTTTGAACACAATCATCAAACTTAATTAAAAAAGTCATTTAAGCCTTTTCACAGTGAGATCAATGCGATATGGCCGAGAAATGTAATTTTGATGTTAACTCCCAAACCGCTGCGCAGAAGTCAACCAAACTTCACCCATTAGTGTATTGTATCACAATCTAGTAGTTACATGTGGAAATTTGGTTATAGGACATTTGATTTGAGCGCAATCCTCAAACTTAGGTCAAAAAAGCCATTTAAGCCTTTTCACAGTGAGATCTATGCGATATGGCCGAGAAATGTAATTTTGATGTTCACTCCCAAACCGCTGCGCAGAAGTCAACCAAACTTCAACCATTAGTGTATTGTATCACAATCTAGTAGTTACATGTGGAAATTTGGTTCTAGGACATTTGATTTGAGCGCAATCCTCAAACTTAGGTCAAAAAAGCCATTCAAGCCTTTTCACAGTGAGATCTATGCGATATGGCCGAGAAATGTAATTTTGATGTTAACTCCCAAACCGCTGCGCAGAAGTCAACCAAACTTCACCCAATAGTGTATTGTATCACAATCTAGTAGTTACATTTGAAAATTTTGTTCTAGGACATTTTGTTTGAACGCAATCATCAAACTTAATTAAAAAAGTCATTTAAGCCTTTTCACAGTGAGATCTATGCGATATGGCCGAGAAATGTAATTTTGATGTTAACTCCCAAACCGCTGCGCAGAAGTCAACCAAACTTCACCCAATAGTGTATTGTATCACAATCTAGTAGTTACATTTGAAAATTTTGTTCTAGGACATTTTGTTTGAGCGCAATCCTCAAACTTAGGTCAAAAAAGCCATTTAAGCCTTTTCACAGTGAGATCTATGCGATATGGCCGAGAAATGTAATTTTGATGTTAACTCCCAAACCGCTGCGCAGAAGTCAACCAAACTTCACCCAATAGTGTATTGTATCACATTCTAGTAGTTACATTTGAAAATTTCGTTCTAGGACATTTGGTTTGAGCGCAATCATTAAACTTAGGTCAAAAAAGCCATTTAAGCCTTTTCACAGTGAGATCTATGCGATATGGCCGAGAAATGTAATTTTGATGTTAACTCCCAAACCGCTGCGCAGAAGTAAACCAAACTTCACCCATTAGTGTATTGTATCACAATCTAGTAGTTACATGTGGAAATTTGGTTCTAGGACATTTGATTTGAGCGCAATCCTCAAACTTAGGTCAAAAAAGCCATTTAAGCCTTTTCACAGTGAGATCTATGCGATATGGCCGAGAAATGTAATTTTGATGTTAACTCCCAAACCGCTGCGCAGAAGTCAACCAAACTTCACCCAATAGTGTATTGTATCACATTCTAGTAGTTACATTTGAAAATTTCGTTCTAGGACATTTGGTTTGAGCGCAATCATTAAACTCAATTAAAAAAGTCATTTAAGCCTTTTCACAGTGAGATCTATGCGATATGGCCGAGAAATGTAATTTTGATGTTAACTCCCAAACCGCTCCGCAGAAGTCAACCAAACTTCACCCATTAGTGTATTGTATCACAATCTAGTAATTACATGTGGAAATTTGGTTCTAGGACATTTGATTTGAGCGCAATCCTCAAACTTAGGTCAAAAAAGCCATTTAAGCCTTTTCACAGTGAGATCTATGCGATATGGCCGAGAAATGTAATTTTGATGTTAACTCCCAAACCGCTGCGCAGAAGTCAACCAAACTTCACCCAATAGTGTATTGTATCACAATCTAGTAGTTACATTTGAAAATTTTGTTCAAGGACATTTTGTTTGAACGCAATCATCAAACTTAATTAAAAAAGTCATTTAAGCCTTTTCACAGTGAGATCTATGCGATATGGCCGAGAAATGTAATTTTGATGTTAACTCCCAAACCGCTGCGCAGAAGTCAACCAAACTTCACCCAATAGTGTATTGTATCACATTCTAGTAGTTACATTTGAAAATTTCGTTCTAGGACATTTGGTTTGAGCGCAATCATTAAACTCAATTAAAAAAGTCATTTAAGCCTTTTCACAGTGAGATCTATGCGATATGGCCGAGAAATGTAATTTTGATGTTAACTCCCAAACCGCTCCACAGAAGTCAACCAAACTTCACCCATTAGTGTATTGTATCACAATCTAGTAGTTACATGTGGAAATTTTGTTATTGGACATTTGATTTGAACGCAATCATCAAACTTAATTAAAAAAGTCCTTTAAGCCTTTTCACAGTGAGATCTATGCGATATGGCCGAGAAATGTAATTTTGATGTTAACTCCCAAACCGCTGCGCAGAAGTCAACCAAACTTCACCCAATAGTGTATTGTATCACATTCTAGTAGTTACATTTGAAAATTTCGTTCTAGGACATTTGGTTTGAGCGCAATCATTAAACTTAGGTCAAAAAAGCCATTTAAGCCTTTTCACAGTGAGATCTATGCGATATGGCCGAGAAATGTAATTTTGATGTTAACTCCCAAACCGCTGCGCAGAAGTAAACCAAACTTCACCCATTAGTGTATTGTATCACAATCTAGTAGTTACATGTGGAAATTTGGTTCTAGGACATTTGATTTGAGCGCAATCCTCAAACTTAGGTCAAAAAAGCCATTTAAGCCTTTTCACAGTGAGATCTATGCGATATGGCCGAGAAATGTAATTTTGATGTTAACTCCCAAACCGCTGCGCAGAAGTCAACCAAACTTCACCCAATAGTGTATTTTATCACAATCTAGTAGTTACATTTGGAAATTTAGTTCTAGGACATTTGATTTGAGCGCAATCTTCAAACTTAATTAAAAAAAGTCATTTAAGCCTTTTCACAGTGAGATCTATGCGATATGGCCGAGAAATGTAATTTTGATGTTCACTCCCAAACCGCTGCGCAGAAGTCAACCAAACTTCAACCATTAGTGTATTGTATCACAATCTAGTAGTTACATGTGGAAATTTGGTTCTAGGACATTTGATTTGAGCGCAATCCTCAAACTTAGGTCAAAAAAGCCATTCAAGCCTTTTCACAGTGAGATCTATGCGATATGGCCGAGAAATGTAATTTTGATGTTAACTCCCAAACCGCTGCGCAGAAGTCAACCAAACTTCACCCAATAGTGTATTGTATCACAATCTAGTAGTTACATTTGAAAATTTTGTTCTAGGACATTTTGTTTGAGCGCAATCATCAAACTTAATTAAAAAAGTCATTTAAGCCTTTTCACAGTGAGATCTATGCGATATGGCCGAGAAATGTAATTTTGATGTTAACTCCCAAACCGCTGCGCAGAAGTCAACCAAACTTCACCCATTAGTGTATTGTATCACAATCTAGTAGTTACATGTGGAAATTTGGTTCTAGGACATTTGATTTGAGCGCAATCCTCAAACTTAGGTCAAAAAAGCCATTTAAGCCTTTTCACAGTGAGATCTATGCGATATGGCCGAGAAATGTAATTTTGATGTTAACTCCCCAACCGCTGCGCAGAAGTGAACTAAACTTCACCCAATAGTGTATTGTATCACATTCTAGTAGTTACATTTGAAAATTTCGTTCTAGGACATTTGGTTTGAGCGCAATCATTAAACTCAATTAAAAAAGTCATTTAAGCCTTTTCACAGTGAGATCTATGCGATATGGCCGAGAAATGTAATTTTGATGTTAACTCCCAAACCGCTGCGCAGAAGTCAACCAAACTTCACCCAATAGTGTATTGTATCACAATCTAGTAGTTACATTTGAAAATTTTGTTCTAGGACATTTTGTTTGAACGCAATCATCAAACTTAATTAAAAAAGTCATTTAAGCCTTTTCACAGTGAGATCTATGCGATATGGCCGAGAAATGTAATTTTGATGTTAACTCCCAAACCGCTGCGCAGAAGTCAACCAAACTTCACCCAATAGTGTATTGTATCACAATCTAGTAGTTACATTTGAAAATTTTGTTCTAGGACATTTTGTTTGAGCGCAATCCTGAAACTTAGGTCAAAAAAGCCATTTAAGCCTTTTCACAGTGAGATCTATGCGATATGGCCGAGAAATGTAATTTTGATGTTAACTCCCAAACCGCTGCGCAGAAGTCAACCAAACTTCACCCAATAGTGTATTGTATCACATTCTAGTAGTTACATTTGAAAATTTCGTTCTAGGACATTTGGTTTGAGCGCAATCATTAAACTTAGGTCAAAAAAGCCATTTAAGCCTTTTCACAGTGAGATCTATGCGATATGGCCGAGAAATGTAATTTTGATGTTCACTCCCAAACCGCTGCGCAGAAGTCAACCAAACTTCAACCATTAGTGTATTGTATCACAATCTAGTAGTTACATGTGGAAATTTGGTTCTAGGACATTTGATTTGAGCGCAATCCTCAAACTTAGGTCAAAAAAGCCATTAAAGCCTTTTCACAGTGAGATCTATGCGATATGGCCGAGAAATGTAATTTTGATGTTAACTCCCAAACCGCTGCGCAGAAGTCAACCAAACTTCACCCAATAGTGTATTGTATCACAATCTAGTAGTTACATTTGAAAATTTTGTTCTAGGACATTTTGTTTGAGCGCAATCATCAAACTTAATTAAAAAAGTCATTTAAGCCTTTTCACAGTGAGATCTATGCGATATGGCCGAGAAATGTAATTTTGATGTTAACTCCCAAACCGCTGCGCAGAAGTCAACCAAACTTCACCCATTAGTGTATTGTATCACAATCTAGTAGTTACATGTGGAAATTTGGTTCTAGGACATTTGATTTGAGCGCAATCCTCAAACTTAGGTCAAAAAAGCCATTTAAGCCTTTTCACAGTGAGATCTATGCGATATGGCCGAGAAATGTAATTTTGATGTTAACTCCCCAACCGCTGCGCAGAAGTGAACTAAACTTCACCCAATAGTGTATTGTATCACATTCTAGTAGTTACATT
The DNA here is from genome assembly GCF_030265065.1 of Corythoichthys intestinalis. Lineage (NCBI taxonomy): Eukaryota > Metazoa > Chordata > Actinopteri > Syngnathiformes > Syngnathidae > Corythoichthys > Corythoichthys intestinalis. The sequence continues at coordinate 32,861,213 of NC_080407.1, forward strand.
TGAAAATTTCGTTCTAGGACATTTGGTTTGAGCGCAATCATTAAACTCAATTAAAAAAGTCATTTAAGCCTTTTCACAGTGAGATCTATGCGATATGGCCGAGAAATGTAATTTTGATGTTAACTCCCAAACCGCTGCGCAGAAGTAAACCAAACTTCACCCATTAGTGTATTGTATCACAATCTAGTAGTTACATGTGGAAATTTGGTTCTAGGACATTTGATTTGAGCGCAATCCTCAAACTTAGGTCAAAAAAGCCATTTAAGCCTTTTCACAGTGAGATCTATGCGATATGGCCGAGAAATGTAATTTTGATGTTAACTCCCAAACCGCTGCGCAGAAGTCAACCAAACTTCACCCAATAGTGTATTGTATCACAATCTAGTAGTTACATTTGAAAATTTTGTTCTAGGACATTTTGTTTGAACGCAATCATCAAACTTAATTAAAAAAGTCATTTAAGCCTTTTCACAGTGAGATCTATGCGATATGGCCGAGAAATGTAATTTTGATGTTAACTCCCAAACCGCTGCGCAGAAGTCAACCAAACTTCACCCAATAGTGTATTGTATCACAATCTAGTAGTTACATTTGAAAATTTTGTTCTAGGACATTTTGTTTGAGCGCAATCCTCAAACTTAGGTCAAAAAAGCCATTTAAGCCTTTTCACAGTGAGATCTATGCGATATGGCCGAGAAATGTAATTTTGATGTTAACTCCCAAACCGCTGCGCAGAAGTCAACCAAACTTCACCCAATAGTGTATTGTATCACATTCTAGTAGTTACATTTGAAAATTTCGTTCTAGGACATTTGGTTTGAGCGCAATCATTAAACTTAGGTCAAAAAAGCCATTTAAGCCTTTTCACAGTGAGATCTATGCGATATGGCCGAGAAATGTAATTTTGATGTTAACTCCCAAACCGCTGCGCAGAAGTAAACCAAACTTCACCCATTAGTGTATTGTATCACAATCTAGTAGTTACATGTGGAAATTTGGTTCTAGGACATTTGATTTGAGCGCAATCCTCAAACTTAGGTCAAAAAAGCCATTTAAGCCTTTTCACAGTGAGATCTATGCGATATGGCCGAGAAATGTAATTTTGATGTTAACTCCCAAACCGCTGCGCAGAAGTCAACCAAACTTCACCCAATAGTGTATTGTATCACAATCTAGTAGTTACATTTGAAAATTTTGTTCTAGGACATTTTGTTTGAACGCAATCATCAAACTTAATTAAAAAAGTCATTTAAGCCTTTTCACAGTGAGATCTATGCGATATGGCCGAGAAATGTAATTTTGATGTTAACTCCCAAACCGCTGCGCAGAAGTCAACCAAACTTCACCCATTAGTGTATTGTATCACAATCTAGTAGTTACATGTGGAAATTTGGTTATAGGACATTTGATTTGAGCGCAATCCTCAAACTTAGGTCAAAAAAGCCATTTAAGCCTTTTCACAGTGAGATCTATGCGATATGGCCGAGAAATGTAATTTTGATGTTAACTCCCAAACCGCTGCGCAGAAGTCAACCAAACTTCACCCAATAGTGTATTTTATCACAATCTAGTAGTTACATTTGGAAATTTAGTTCTAGGACATTTGATTTGAGCGCAATCTTCAAACTTAATTAAAAAAAGTCATTTAAGCCTTTTCACAGTGAGATCTATGCGATATGGCCGAGAAATGTAATTTTGATGTTCACTCCCAAACCGCTGCGCAGAAGTCAACCAAACTTCAACCATTAGTGTATTGTATCACAATCTAGTAGTTACATGTGGAAATTTGGTTCTAGGACATTTGATTTGAGCGCACTCCTCAAACTTAGGTCAAAAAAGCCATTCAAGCCTTTTCACAGTGAGATCTATGCGATATGGCCGAGAAATGTAATTTTGATGTTAACTCCCAAACCGCTGCGCAGAAGTCAACCAAACTTCACCCAATAGTGTATTGTATCACAATCTAGTAGTTACATTTGAAAATTTTGTTCTAGGACATTTTGTTTGAGCGCAATCATCAAACTTAATTAAAAAAGTCATTTAAGCCTTTTCACAGTGAGATCTATGCGATATGGCCGAGAAATGTAATTTTGATGTTAACTCCCAAACCGCTGCGCAGAAGTCAACCAAACTTCACCCATTAGTGTATTGTATCACAATCTAGTAGTTACATGTGGAAATTTGGTTCTAGGACATTTGATTTGAGCGCAATCCTCAAACTTAGGTCAAAAAAGCCATTTAAGCCTTTTCACAGTGAGATCTATGCGATATGGCCGAGAAATGTAATTTTGATGTTAACTCCCAAACCGCTGCACAGAAGTCAACCAAACTTCACCCAATAGTGTATTGTATCACATTCTAGTAGTTACATTTGAAAATTTCGTTCTAGGACATTTGGTTTGAGCGCAATCATTAAACTTAGGTCAAAAAAGCCATTTAAGCCTTTTCACAGTGAGATCTATGCGATATGGCCGAGAAATGTAATTTTGATGTTAACTCCCCAACCGCTGCGCAGAAGTGAACTAAACTTCACCCAATAGTGTATTGTATCACATTCTAGTAGTTACATTTGAAAATTTCGTTCTAGGACATTTGGTTTGAGCGCAATCATTAAACTCAATTAAAAAAGTCATTTAAGCCTTTTCACAGTGAGATCTATGCGATATGGCCGAGAAATGTAATTTTGATGTTAACTCCCAAACCGCTGCGCAGAAGTCAACCAAACTTCACCCATTAGTGTATTGTATCACAATCTAGTAGTTACATGTGGAAATTTGGTTCTAGGACATTTGATTTGAGCGCAATCCTCAAACTTAGGTCTAAAAAGCCATTTAAGCCTTTTCACAGTGAGATCTATGCGATATGGCCGAGAAATGTAATTTTGATGTTAACTCCCAAACCGCTGCGCAGAAGTCAACCAAACTTCACCCAATAGTGTATTGTATCACATTCTAGTAGTTACATTTGAAAATTTCGTTCTAGGACATTTGGTTTGAGCGCAATCATTAAACTTAGGTCAAAAAAGCCATTTAAGCCTTTTCACAGTGAGATCTATGCGATATGGCCGAGAAATGTAATTTTGATGTTAACTCCCAAACCGCTGCGCAGAAGTCAACCAAACTTCACCCAATAGTGTATTGTATCACAATCTAGTAGTTACATTTGAAAATTTTGTTCTAGGACATTTTGTTTGAACGCAATCATCAAACTTAATTAAAAAAGTCATTTAAGCCTTTTCACAGTGAGATCTATGCGATATGGCCGAGAAATGTAATTTTGATGTTAACTCCCAAACCGCTGCGCAGAAGTCAACCAAACTTCACCCATTAGTGTATTGTATCACAATCTAGTAGTTACATGTGGAAATTTTGTTATTGGACATTTGATTTGAACGCAATCATCAAACTTAATTAAAAAAGTCATTTAAGCCTTTTCACAGTGAGATCTATGCGATATGGCCGAGAAATGTAATTTTGATGTTAACTCCCAAACCGCTGCGCAGAAGTCAACCAAACTTCACCCAATAGTGTATTGTATCACAATCTAGTAGTTACATTTGAAAATTTTGTTCTAGGACATTTTGTTTGAACGCAATCATCAAACTTAATTAAAAAAGTCATTTAAGCCTTTTCACAGTGAGATCTATGCGATATGGCCGAGAAATGTAATTTTGATGTTAACTCCCAAACCGCTGCGCAGAAGTCAACCAAACTTCACCCATTAGTGTATTGTATCACAATCTAGTAGTTACATGTGGAAATTTGGTTCTAGGACATTTGATTTGAGCGCAATCCTCAAACTTAGGTCAAAAAAGCCATTTAAGCCTTTTCACAGTGAGATCTATGCGATATGGCCGAGAAATGTAATTTTGATGTTAACTCCCAAACCGCTGCGCAGAAGTCAACCAAACTTCACCCAATAGTGTATTGTATCACATTCTAGTAGTTACATTTGAAAATTTCGTTCTAGGACATTTGGTTTGAGCGCAATCTTTAAACTTAGGTCAAAAAAGCCATTTAAGCCTTTTCACAGTGAGATCTATGCGATATGGCCGAGAAATGTAATTTTGATGTTAACTCCCAAACCGCTGCGCAGAAGTCAACCAAACTTCACCCATTAGTGTATTGTATCACAATTTAGTAGTTACATTTGAAAATTTTGTTCTAGGACATTTTGTTTGAACGCAATCATCAAACTTAATTAAAAAAGTCATTTAAGCCTTTTCACAGTGAGATCTATGCGATATGGCCGAGAAATGTAATTTTGATGTTAACTCCCAAACCGCTGCGCAGAAGTCAACCAAACTTCACCCAATAGTGTATTGTATCACATTCTAGTAGTTACATTTGAAAATTTCGTTCTAGGACATTTGGTTTGAGCGCAATCATTAAACTTAGGTCAAAAAAGCCATTTAAGCCTTTTCACAGTGAGATCTATGCGATATGGCCGAGAAATGTAATTTTGATGTTAACTCCCAAACCGCTGCGCAGAAGTCAACCAAACTTCACCCAATAGTGTATTGTATCACAATCTAGTAGTTACATTTGAAAATTTTGTTCAAGGACATTTTGTTTGAACGCAATCATCAAACTTAATTAAAAAAGTCATTTAAGCCTTTTCACAGTGAGATCTATGCGATATGGCCGAGAAATGTAATTTTGATGTTAACTCCCAAACCGCTGCGCAGAAGTCAACCAAACTTCACCCATTAGTGTATTGTATCACAATCTAGTAGTTACATGTGGAAATTTTGTTATTGGACATTTGATTTGAACGCAATCATCAAACTTAATTAAAAAAGTCCTTTAAGCCTTTTCACAGTGAGATCTATGCGATATGGCCGAGAAATGTAATTTTGATGTTAACTCCCAAACCGCTGCGCAGAAGTCAACCAAACTTCACCCAATAGTGTATTGTATCACATTCTAGTAGTTACATTTGAAAATTTCGTTCTAGGACATTTGGTTTGAGCGCAATCATTAAACTTAGGTCAAAAAAGCCATTTAAGCCTTTTCACAGTGAGATCTATGCGATATGGCCGAGAAATGTAATTTTGATGTTAACTCCCAAACCGCTGCGCAGAAGTAAACCAAACTTCACCCATTAGTGTATTGTATCACAATCTAGTAGTTACATGTGGAAATTTGGTTCTAGGACATTTGATTTGAGCGCAATCCTCAAACTTAGGTCAAAAAAGCCATTTAAGCCTTTTCACAGTGAGATCTATGCGATATGGCCGAGAAATGTAATTTTGATGTTAACTCCCAAACCGCTGCGCAGAAGTCAACCAAACTTCACCCAATAGTGTATTTTATCACAATCTAGTAGTTACATTTGGAAATTTAGTTCTAGGACATTTGATTTGAACGCAATCATCAAACTTAATTAAAAAAGCCATTTAAGCCTTTTCACAGTGAGATCTATGCGATATGGCCGAGAAATGTAATTTTGATGTTAACTCCCAAACCGCTGCGCAGAAGTAAACCAAACTTCACCCATTAGTGTATTGTATCACAATCTAGTAGTTACATGTGGAAATTTGGTTCTAGGACATTTGATTTGAGCGCAATCCTCAAACTTAGGTCAAAAAAGCCATTTAAGCCTTTTCACAGTGAGATCTATGCGATATGGCCGAGAAATGTAATTTTGATGTTAACTCCCAAACCGCTGCGCAGAAGTCAACCAAACTTCACCCAATAGTGTATTTTATCACAATCTAGTAGTTACATTTGGAAATTTAGTTCTAGGACATTTGATTTGAGCGCAATCTTCAAACTTAATTAAAAAAAGTCATTTAAGCCTTTTCACAGTGAGATCTATGCGATATGGCCGAGAAATGTAATTTTGATGTTCACTCCCAAACCGCTGCGCAGAAGTCAACCAAACTTCAACCATTAGTGTATTGTATCACAATCTAGTAGTTACATGTGGAAATTTGGTTCTAGGACATTTGATTTGAGCGCAATCCTCAAACTTAGGTCAAAAAAGCCATTCAAGCCTTTTCACAGTGAGATCTATGCGATATGGCCGAGAAATGTAATTTTGATGTTAACTCCCAAACCGCTGCGCAGAAGTCAACCAAACTTCACCCAATAGTGTATTGTATCACAATCTAGTAGTTACATTTGAAAATTTTGTTCTAGGACATTTTGTTTGAGCGCAATCATCAAACTTAATTAAAAAAGTCATTTAAGCCTTTTCACAGTGAGATCTATGCGATATGGCCGAGAAATGTAATTTTGATGTTAACTCCCAAACCGCTGCGCAGAAGTCAACCAAACTTCACCCATTAGTGTATTGTATCACAATCTAGTAGTTACATGTGGAAATTTGGTTCTAGGACATTTGATTTGAGCGCAATCCTCAAACTTAGGTCAAAAAAGCCATTTAAGCCTTTTCACAGTGAGATCTATGCGATATGGCCGAGAAATGTAATTTTGATGTTAACTCCCAAACCGCTGCGCAGAAGTCAACCAAACTTCACCCAATAGTGTATTGTATCACATTCTAGTAGTTACATTTGAAAATTTCGTTCTAGGACATTTGGTTTGAGCGCAATCATTAAACTTAGGTCAAAAAAGCCATTTAAGCCTTTTCACAGTGAGATCTATGCGATATGGCCGAGAAATGTAATTTTGATGTTAACTCCCCAACCGCTGCGCAGAAGTGAACTAAACTTCACCCAATAGTGTATTGTATCACATTCTAGTAGTTACATTTGAAAATTTCGTTCTAGGACATTTGGTTTGAGCGCAATCATTAAACTCAATTAAAAAAGTCATTTAAGCCTTTTCACAGTGAGATCTATGCGATATGGCCGAGAAATGTAATTTTGATGTTAACTCCCAAACCGCTGCGCAGAAGTAAACCAAACTTCACCCATTAGTGTATTGTATCACAATCTAGTAGTTACATGTGGAAATTTGGTTCTAGGACATTTGATTTGAGCGCAATCCTCAAACTTAGGTCAAAAAAGCCATTTAAGCCTTTTCACAGTGAGATCTATGCGATATGGCCGAGAAATGTAATTTTGATGTTAACTCCCAAACCGCTGCGCAGAAGTCAACCAAACTTCACCCATTAGTGTATTGTATCACAATCTAGTAGTTACATGTGGAAATTTGGTTCTAGGACATTTGATTTGAGCGCAATCCTCAAACTTAGGTCAAAAAAGCCATTTAAGCCTTTTCACAGTGAGATCTATGCGATATGGCCGAGAAATGTAATTTTGATGTTAACTCCCAAACCGCTGCGCAGAAGTCAACCAAACTTCACCCAATAGTGTATTGTATCACATTCTAGTAGTTACATTTGAAAATTTCGTTCTAGGACATTTGGTTTGAGCGCAATCTTTAAACTTAGGTCAAAAAAGCCATTTAAGCCTTTTCACAGTGAGATCTATGCGATATGGCCGAGAAATGTAATTTTGATGTTAACTCCCAAACCGCTGCGCAGAAGTCAACCAAACTTCACCCATTAGTGTATTGTATCACAATTTAGTAGTTACATTTGAAAATTTTGTTCTAGGACATTTTGTTTGAACGCAATCATCAAACTTAATTAAAAAAGTCATTTAAGCCTTTTCACAGTGAGATCTATGCGATATGGCCGAGAAATGTAATTTTGATGTTAACTCCCAAACCGCTGCGCAGAAGTCAACCAAACTTCACCCAATAGTGTATTGTATCACATTCTAGTAGTTACATTTGAAAATTTCGTTCTAGGACATTTGGTTTGAGCGCAATCATTAAACTTAGGTCAAAAAAGCCATTTAAGCCTTTTCACAGTGAGATCTATGCGATATGGCCGAGAAATGTAATTTTGATGTTAACTCCCAAACCGCTGCGCAGAAGTCAACCAAACTTCACCCAATAGTGTATTGTATCACAATCTAGTAGTTACATTTGAAAATTTTGTTCAAGGACATTTTGTTTGAACGCAATCATCAAACTTAATTAAAAAAGTCATTTAAGCCTTTTCACAGTGAGATCTATGCGATATGGCCGAGAAATGTAATTTTGATGTTAACTCCCAAACCGCTGCGCAGAAGTCAACCAAACTTCACCCATTAGTGTATTGTATCACAATCTAGTAGTTACATGTGGAAATTTTGTTATTGGACATTTGATTTGAACGCAATCATCAAACTTAATTAAAAAAGTCCTTTAAGCCTTTTCACAGTGAGATCTATGCGATATGGCCGAGAAATGTAATTTTGATGTTAACTCCCAAACCGCTGCGCAGAAGTCAACCAAACTTCACCCAATAGTGTATTGTATCACATTCTAGTAGTTACATTTGAAAATTTCGTTCTAGGACATTTGGTTTGAGCGCAATCATTAAACTTAGGTCAAAAAAGCCATTTAAGCCTTTTCACAGTGAGATCTATGCGATATGGCCGAGAAATGTAATTTTGATGTTAACTCCCAAACCGCTGCGCAGAAGTAAACCAAACTTCACCCATTAGTGTATTGTATCACAATCTAGTAGTTACATGTGGAAATTTGGTTCTAGGACATTTGATTTGAGCGCAATCCTCAAACTTAGGTCAAAAAAGCCATTTAAGCCTTTTCACAGTGAGATCTATGCGATATGGCCGAGAAATGTAATTTTGATGTTAACTCCCAAACCGCTGCGCAGAAGTCAACCAAACTTCACCCAATAGTGTATTTTATCACAATCTAGTAGTTACATTTGGAAATTTAGTTCTAGGACATTTGATTTGAACGCAATCATCAAACTTAATTAAAAAAGCCATTTAAGCCTTTTCACAGTGAGATCTATGCGATATGGCCGAGAAATGTAATTTTGATGTTAACTCCCAAACCGCTGCGCAGAAGTAAACCAAACTTCACCCATTAGTGTATTGTATCACAATCTAGTAGTTACATGTGGAAATTTGGTTCTAGGACATTTGATTTGAGCGCAATCCTCAAACTTAGGTCAAAAAAGCCATTTAAGCCTTTTCACAGTGAGATCTATGCGATATGGCCGAGAAATGTAATTTTGATGTTAACTCCCAAACCGCTGCGCAGAAGTCAACCAAACTTCACCCAATAGTGTATTTTATCACAATCTAGTAGTTACATTTGGAAATTTAGTTCTAGGACATTTGATTTGAGCGCAATCTTCAAACTTAATTAAAAAAAGTCATTTAAGCCTTTTCACAGTGAGATCTATGCGATATGGCCGAGAAATGTAATTTTGATGTTCACTCCCAAACCGCTGCGCAGAAGTCAACCAAACTTCAACCATTAGTGTATTGTATCACAATCTAGTAGTTACATGTGGAAATTTGGTTCTAGGACATTTGATTTGAGCGCAATCCTCAAACTTAGGTCAAAAAAGCCATTCAAGCCTTTTCACAGTGAGATCTATGCGATATGGCCGAGAAATGTAATTTTGATGTTAACTCCCCAACCGCTGCGCAGAAGTGAACTAAACTTCACCCAATAGTGTATTGTATCACATTCTAGTAGTTACATTTGAAAATTTCGTTCTAGGACATTTGGTTTGAGCGCAATCATTAAACTCAATTAAAAAAGTCATTTAAGCCTTTTCACAGTGAGATCTATGCGATATGGCCGAGAAATGTAATTTTGATGTTAACTCCCAAACCGCTGCGCAGAAGTAAACCAAACTTCACCCATTAGTGTATTGTATCACAATCTAGTAGTTACATGTGGAAATTTGGTTCTAGGACATTTGATTTGAGCGCAATCCTCAAACTTAGGTCAAAAAAGCCATTTAAGCCTTTTCACAGTGAGATCTATGCGATATGGCCGAGAAATGTAATTTTGATGTTAACTCCCAAACCGCTGCGCAGAAGTCAACCAAACTTCACCCAATAGTGTATTGTATCACAATCTAGTAGTTACATTTGAAAATTTTGTTCTAGGACATTTTGTTTGAACGCAATCATCAAACTTAATTAAAAATGTCATTTAAGCCTTTTCACAGTGAGATCTATGCGATATGGCCGAGAAATGTAATTTTGATGTTAACTCCCAAACCGCTGCGCAGAAGTCAACCAAACTTCACCCAATAGTGTATTGTATCACAATCTAGTAGTTACATTTGAAAATTTTGTTCTAGGACATTTTGTTTGAGCGCAATCCTCAAACTTAGGTCAAAAAAGCCATTTAAGCCTTTTCACAGTGAGATCTATGCGATATGGCCGAGAAATGTAATTTTGATGTTAACTCCCAAACCGCTGCGCAGAAGTCAACCAAACTTCACCCAATAGTGTATTGTATCACATTCTAGTAGTTACATTTGAAAATTTCGTTCTAGGACATTTGGTTTGAGCGCAATCATTAAACTTAGGTCAAAAAAGCCATTTAAGCCTTTTCACAGTGAGATCTATGCGATATGGCCGAGAAATGTAATTTTGATGTTAACTCCCAAACCGCTGCGCAGAAGTAAACCAAACTTCACCCATTAGTGTATTGTATCACAATCTAGTAGTTACATGTGGAAATTTGGTTCTAGGACATTTGATTTGAGCGCAATCCTCAAACTTAGGTCAAAAAAGCCATTTAAGCCTTTTCACAGTGAGATCTATGCGATATGGCCGAGAAATGTAATTTTGATGTTAACTCCCAAACCGCTGCGCAGAAGTCAACCAAACTTCACCCAATAGTGTATTGTATCACAATCTAGTAGTTACATTTGAAAATTTTGTTCTAGGACATTTTGTTTGAACGCAATCATCAAACTTAATTAAAAAAGTCATTTAAGCCTTTTCACAGTGAGATCTATGCGATATGGCCGAGAAATGTAATTTTGATGTTAACTCCCAAACCGCTGCGCAGAAGTCAACCAAACTTCACCCATTAGTGTATTGTATCACAATCTAGTAGTTACATGTGGAAATTTGGTTATAGGACATTTGATTTGAGCGCAATCCTCAAACTTAGGTCAAAAAAGCCATTTAAGCCTTTTCACAGTGAGATCTATGCGATATGGCCGAGAAATGTAATTTTGATGTTAACTCCCAAACCGCTGCGCAGAAGTCAACCAAACTTCACCCAATAGTGTATTTTATCACAATCTAGTAGTTACATTTGGAAATTTAGTTCTAGGACATTTGATTTGAGCGCAATCTTCAAACTTAATTAAAAAAAGTCATTTAAGCCTTTTCACAGTGAGATCTATGCGATATGGCCGAGAAATGTAATTTTGATGTTCACTCCCAAACCGCTGCGCAGAAGTCAACCAAACTTCAACCATTAGTGTATTGTATCACAATCTAGTAGTTACATGTGGAAATTTGGTTCTAGGACATTTGATTTGAGCGCACTCCTCAAACTTAGGTCAAAAAAGCCATTCAAGCCTTTTCACAGTGAGATCTATGCGATATGGCCGAGAAATGTAATTTTGATGTTAACTCCCAAACCGCTGCGCAGAAGTCAACCAAACTTCACCCAATAGTGTATTGTATCACAATCTAGTAGTTACATTTGAAAATTTTGTTCTAGGACATTTTGTTTGAGCGCAATCATCAAACTTAATTAAAAAAGTCATTTAAGCCTTTTCACAGTGAGATCTATGCGATATGGCCGAGAAATGTAATTTTGATGTTAACTCCCAAACCGCTGCGCAGAAGTCAACCAAACTTCACCCATTAGTGTATTGTATCACAATCTAGTAGTTACATGTGGAAATTTGGTTCTAGGACATTTGATTTGAGCGCAATCCTCAAACTTAGGTCAAAAAAGCCATTTAAGCCTTTTCACAGTGAGATCTATGCGATATGGCCGAGAAATGTAATTTTGATGTTAACTCCCAAACCGCTGCACAGAAGTCAACCAAACTTCACCCAATAGTGTATTGTATCACATTCTAGTAGTTACATTTGAAAATTTCGTTCTAGGACATTTGGTTTGAGCGCAATCATTAAACTTAGGTCAAAAAAGCCATTTAAGCCTTTTCACAGTGAGATCTATGCGATATGGCCGAGAAATGTAATTTTGATGTTAACTCCCCAACCGCTGCGCAGAAGTGAACTAAACTTCACCCAATAGTGTATTGTATCACATTCTAGTAGTTACATTTGAAAATTTCGTTCTAGGACATTTGGTTTGAGCGCAATCATTAAACTCAATTAAAAAAGTCATTTAAGCCTTTTCACAGTGAGATCTATGCGATATGGCCGAGAAATGTAATTTTGATGTTAACTCCCAAACCGCTGCGCAGAAGTAAACCAAACTTCACCCATTAGTGTATTGTATCACAATCTAGTAGTTACATGTGGAAATTTGGTTCTAGGACATTTGATTTGAGCGCAATCCTCAAACTTAGGTCAAAAAAGCCATTTAAGCCTTTTCACAGTGAGATCTATGCGATATGGCCGAGAAATGTAATTTTGATGTTAACTCCCAAACCGCTGCGCAGAAGTCAACCAAACTTCACCCAATAGTGTATTGTATCACAATCTAGTAGTTACATTTGAAAATTTTGTTCTAGGACATTTTGTTTGAACGCAATCATCAAACTTAATTAAAAAAGTCATTTAAGCCTTTTCACAGTGAGATCTATGCGATATGGCCGAGAAATGTAATTTTGATGTTAACTTCCAAACCGCTGCGCAGAAGTCAACCAAACTTCACCCAATAGTGTATTGTATCACAATCTAGTAGTTACATGTGGAAATTTGGTTATTGGACATTTGATTTGAACGCAATCATCAAACTTAATTAAAAAAGTCATTTAAGCCTTTTCACAGTGAGATCTATGCGATATGGCCGAGAAATGTAATTTTGATGTTAACTCTCAAACCGCTGCGCAGAAGTCAACCAAACTTCACCCAATAGTGTATTGTATCACAATCTAGTAGTTACATTTGAAAATTTTGTTCTAGGAAATTTTGTTTGAGCGCAATCATCAAACTTAATTAAAAAAGTCATTTAAGCCTTTTCACAGTGAGATCTATGCGATATGGCCGAGAAATGTAATTTTGATGTTAACTCCCAAACCGCTGCGCAGAAGTCAACCAAACTTCACCCATTAGTGTATTGTATCACAATCTAGTAGTTACATTTGAAAATTTTGTTCTAAGACATTTGGTTTGAGCGCAATCTTCAAACTTAATTAAAAAAAGTCATTTAAGGCTTTTCACAGTGAGATCTATGCGATATGGCCGAGAAATGTAATTTTGATGTTAACTCCCAAACCGCTGCGCAGAAGTAAACCAAACTTCACCCAATAGTGTATTGTATCACAATCTAGTAGTTACATTTGAAAATTTTGTTCTAGGACATTTTGTTTGAGCGCAATCATCAAACTTAATTAAAAAAGTCATTTAAGCCTTTTCACAGTGAGATCTATGCGATATGGCCGAGAAATGTAATTTTGATGTTAACTCCCAAACCGCTGAGCAGAAGTCAACCAAACTTCACCCAATAGTGTATTGTATCACATTCTAGTAGTTACATTTTAAAATTTCGTTCTAGGACATTTGGTTTGAGCGCAATTATTAAACTTAGGTCAAAAAAGCCATTTAAGCCTTTTCACAGTGAGATCTATGCGATATGGCCGAGAAATGTAATTTTGATGTTAACTCCCAAACCGCTGCGCAGAAGTAAACCAAACTTCACCCATTAGTGTATTGTATCACAATCTAGTAGTTACATGTGGAAATTTGGTTCTAGGACATTTGATTTGAGCGCAATCCTCAAACTTAGGTCAAAAAAGCCATTTAAGCCTTTTCACAGTGAGATCTATGCGATATGGCCGAGAAATGTAATTTTGATGTTAACTCCCAAACCGCTGCGCAGAAGTCAACCAAACTTCACCCAATAGTGTATTGTATCACAATCTAGTAGTTACATTTGAAAATTTTGTTCTAGGACATTTGGTTTGAGCGCAATCATTAAACTTAGGTCAAAAAAGCCATTTAAGCCTTTTCACAGTGAGATCTATGCGATATGGCCGAGAAATGTAATTTTGATGTTAACTCCCAAACCGCTGCGCAGAAGTCAACCAAACTTCACCCAATAGTGTATTGTATCACAATCTAGTAGTTACATTTGAAAATTTTGTTCTAGGACATTTTGTTTGAGCGCAATCATCAAACTTAATTAAAAAAGTCATTTAAGCCTTTTCACAGTGAGATCTATGCGATATGGCCGAGAAATGTAATTTTGATGTTAACTCCCAAACCGCTGCGCAGAAGTCAACCAAACTTCACCCATTAGTGTATTGTATCACAATCTAGTAGTTACATGTGGAAATTTGGTTCTAGGACATTTGATTTGAGCGCAATCCTCAAACTTAGGTCAAAAAAGCCATTTAAGCCTTTTCACAGTGAGATCTATGCGATATGGCCGAGAAATGTAATTTTGATGTTAACTCCCAAACCGCTGCGCAGAAGTCAACCAAACTTCACCCAATAGTGTATTGTATCACATTCTAGTAGTTACATTTGAAAATTTCGTTCTAGGACATTTGGTTTGAGCGCAATCATTAAACTTAGGTCAAAAAAGCCATTTAAGCCTTTTCACAGTGAGATCTATGCGATATGGCCGAGAAATGTAATTTTGATGTTAACTCCCCAACCGCTGCGCAGAAGTGAACTAAACTTCACCCAATAGTGTATTGTATCACATTCTAGTAGTTACATTTGAAAATTTCGTTCTAGGACATTTGGTTTGAGCGCAATCATTAAACTCAATTAAAAAAGTCATTTAAGCCTTTTCACAGTGAGATCTATGCGATATGGCCGAGAAATGTAATTTTGATGTTAACTCCCAAACCGCTGCGCAGAAGTAAACCAAACTTCACCCATTAGTGTATTGTATCACAATCTAGTAGTTACATGTGGAAATTTGGTTCTAGGACATTTGATTTGAGCGCAATCCTCAAACTTAGGTCAAAAAAGCCATTTAAGCCTTTTCACAGTGAGATCTATGCGATATGGCCGAGAAATGTAATTTTGATGTTAACTCCCAAACCGCTGCGCAGAAGTCAACCAAACTTCACCCAATAGTGTATTGTATCACAATTTAGTAGTTACATTTGAAAATTTTGTTCTAGGACATTTTGTTTGAACGCAATCATCAAACTTAATTAAAAAAGTCATTTAAGCCTTTTCACAGTGAGATCTATGCGATATGGCCGAGAAATGTAATTTTGATGTTAACTCCCAAACCGCTGCGCAGAAGTCAACCAAACTTCACCCAATAGTGTATTGTATCACAATCTAGTAGTTACATTTGAAAATTTTGTTCTAGGACATTTTGTTTGAGCGCAATCCTCAAACTTAGGTCAAAAAAGCCATTTAAGCCTTTTCACAGTGAGATCTATGCGATATGGCCGAGAAATGTAATTTTGATGTTAACTCCCAAACCGCTGCGCAGAAGTCAACCAAACTTCACCCAATAGTGTATTGTATCACATTCTAGTAGTTACATTTGAAAATTTCGTTCTAGGACATTTGGTTTGAGCGCAATCATTAAACTTAGGTCAAAAAAGCCATTTAAGCCTTTTCACAGTGAGATCTATGCGATATGGCCGAGAAATGTAATTTTGATGTTAACTCCCAAACCGCTGCGCAGAAGTAAACCAAACTTCACCCATTAGTGTATTGTATCACAATCTAGTAGTTACATGTGGAAATTTGGTTCTAGGACATTTGATTTGAGCGCAATCCTCAAACTTAGGTCAAAAAAGCCATTTAAGCCTTTTCACAGTGAGATCTATGCGATATGGCCGAGAAATGTAATTTTGATGTTAACTCCCAAACCGCTGCGCAGAAGTCAACCAAACTTCACCCAATAGTGTATTGTATCACAATCTAGTAGTTACATTTGAAAATTTTGTTCTAGGACATTTTGTTTGAACGCAATCATCAAACTTAATTAAAAAAGTCATTAAAGCCTTTTCACAGTGAGATCTATGCGATATGGCCGAGAAATGTAATTTTGATGTTAACTCCCAAACCGCTGCGCAGAAGTCAACCAAACTTCACCCATTAGTGTATTGTATCACAATCTAGTAGTTACATGTGGAAATTTGGTTATAGGACATTTGATTTGAGCGCAATCCTCAAAATTAGGTCAAAAAAGCCATTTAAGCCTTTTCACAGTGAGATCTATGCGATATGGCCTAGAAATGTAATTTTGATGTTAACTCCCATACCGCTGCGCAGAAGTCAACCAAACTTCACCCAATAGTGTACTGTATCACAATCTAGTAGTTACATTTGAAAATTTTGTTCTAGGACATTTTGTTTGAGCGCAATCATCAAACTTAATTAAAAAAGTCATTTAAGCCTTTTCACAGTGAGATCTATGCGATATGGCCGAGAAATGTAATTTTGATGTTAACTCCCAAACCGCTGCGCAGAAGTCAACCAAACTTCACCCATTAGTGTATTGTATCACAATCTAGTAGTTACATGTGGAAATTTGGTTCTAGGACATTTGATTTGAGCGCAATCCTCAAACTTAGGTTAAAAAAGCCATTTAAGCCTTTTCACAGTGAGATCTATGCGATATGGCCGAGAAATGTAATTTTGATGTTAACTCCCAAACCGCTGCGCAGAAGTCAACCAAACTTCACCCAATAGTGTATTGTATCACATTCTAGTAGTTACATTTGAAAATTTTGTTCTAGGACATTTGGTTTCAGCGCAATCATTAAACTTAGGTCAAAAAAGCCATTTAAGCCTTTTCACAGTGAGATCTATGCGATATGGCCGAGAAATGTAATTTTGATGTTAACTCCCCAACCGCTGCGCAGAAGTGAACTAAACTTCACCCAATAGTGTATTGTATCACATTCTAGTAGTTACATTTGAAAATTTCGTTCTAGGACATTTGGTTTGAGCGCAATCATTAAACTCAATTAAAAAAGTCATTTAAGCCTTTTCACAGTGAGATCTATGCGATATGGCCGAGAAATGTAATTTTGATGTTAACTCCCAAACCGCTGCGCAGAAGTCAACCAAACTTCACCCATTAGTGTATTGTATCACAATCTAGTAATTACATGTGGAAATTTGGTTCTAGGACATTTGATTTGAGCGCAATCCTCAAACTTAGGTCAAAAAAGCCATTTAAGCCTTTTCACAGTGAGATCTATGCGATATGGCCGAGAAATGTAATTTTGATGTTAACTCCCAAACCGCTGCGCAGAAGTCAACCAAACTTCACCCAATAGTGTATTGTATCACAATCTAGTAGTTACATTTGAAAATTTTGTTCTAGGACATTTTGTTTGAACGCAATCATCAAACTTAATTAAAAAAGTCATTTAAGCCTTTTCACAGTGAGATCTATGCGATATGGCCGAGAAATGTAATTTTGATGTTAACTTCCAAACCGCTGCGCAGAAGTCAACCAAACTTCACCCAATAGTGTATTGTATCACAATCTAGTAGTTACATGTGGAAATTTGGTTATTGGACATTTGATTTGAACGCAATCATCAAACTTAATTAAAAAAGTCATTTAAGCCTTTTCACAGTGAGATCTATGCGATATGGCCGAGAAATGTAATTTTGATGTTAACTCCCAAACCGCTGCGCAGAAGTCAACCAAACTTCACCCAATAGTGTATTGTATCACAATCTAGTAGTTACATTTGAAAATTTTGTTCTAGGAAATTTTGTTTGAGCGCAATCATCAAACTTAATTAAAAAAGTCATTTAAGCCTTTTCACAGTGAGATCTATGCGATATGGCCGAGAAATGTAATTTTGATGTTAACTCCCAAACCGCTGCGCAGAAGTCAACCAAACTTCACCCATTAGTGTATTGTATCACAATCTAGTAGTTACATTTGAAAATTTTGTTCTAGGACATTTGGTTTGAGCGCAATCTTCAAACTTAATTAAAAAAAGTCATTTAAGGCTTTTCACAGTGAGATCTATGCGATATGGCCGAGAAATGTAATTTTGATGTTAACTCCCAAACCGCTGCGCAGAAGTAAACCAAACTTCACCCAATAGTGTATTGTATCACAATCTAGTAGTTACATTTGAAAATTTTGTTCTAGGACATTTTGTTTGAGCGCAATCATCAAACTTAATTAAAAAAGTCATTTAAGCCTTTTCACAGTGAGATCTATGCGATATGGCCGAGAAATGTAATTTTGATGTTAACTCCCAAACCGCTGAGCAGAAGTCAACCAAACTTCACCCAATAGTGTATTGTATCACATTCTAGTAGTTACATTTTAAAATTTCGTTCTAGGACATTTGGTTTGAGCGCAATTATTAAACTTAGGTCAAAAAAGCCATTTAAGCCTTTTCACAGTGAGATCTATGCGATATGGCCGAGAAATGTAATTTTGATGTTAACTCCCAAACCGCTGCGCAGAAGTAAACCAAACTTCACCCATTAGTGTATTGTATCACAATCTAGTAGTTACATGTGGAAATTTGGTTCTAGGACATTTGATTTGAGCGCAATCCTCAAACTTAGGTCAAAAAAGCCATTTAAGCCTTTTCACAGTGAGATCTATGCGATATGGCCGAGAAATGTAATTTTGATGTTAACTCCCAAACCGCTGCGCAGAAGTCAACCAAACTTCACCCAATAGTGTATTGTATCACAATCTAGTAGTTACATTTGAAAATTTTGTTCTAGGACATTTGGTTTGAGCGCAATCATTAAACTTAGGTCAAAAAAGCCATTTAAGCCTTTTCACAGTGAGATCTATGCGATATGGCCGAGAAATGTAATTTTGATGTTAACTCCCAAACCGCTGCGCAGAAGTCAACCAAACTTCACCCAATAGTGTATTGTATCACAATCTAGTAGTTACATTTGAAAATTTTGTTCTAGGACATTTTGTTTGAGCGCAATCATCAAACTTAATTAAAAAAGTCATTTAAGCCTTTTCACAGTGAGATCTATGCGATATGGCCGAGAAATGTAATTTTGATGTTAACTCCCAAACCGCTGCGCAGAAGTCAACCAAACTTCACCCATTAGTGTATTGTATCACAATCTAGTAGTTACATGTGGAAATTTGGTTCTAGGACATTTGATTTGAGCGCAATCCTCAAACTTAGGTCAAAAAAGCCATTTAAGCCTTTTCACAGTGAGATCTATGCGATATGGCCGAGAAATGTAATTTTGATGTTAACTCCCAAACCGCTGCGCAGAAGTCAACCAAACTTCACCCAATAGTGTATTGTATCACATTCTAGTAGTTACATTTGAAAATTTCGTTCTAGGACATTTGGTTTGAGCGCAATCATTAAACTTAGGTCAAAAAAGCCATTTAAGCCTTTTCACAGTGAGATCTATGCGATATGGCCGAGAAATGTAATTTTGATGTTAACTCCCCAACCGCTGCGCAGAAGTGAACTAAACTTCACCCAATAGTGTATTGTATCACATTCTAGTAGTTACATTTGAAAATTTCGTTCTAGGACATTTGGTTTGAGCGCAATCATTAAACTCAATTAAAAAAGTCATTTAAGCCTTTTCACAGTGAGATCTATGCGATATGGCCGAGAAATGTAATTTTGATGTTAACTCCCAAACCGCTGCGCAGAAGTAAACCAAACTTCACCCATTAGTGTATTGTATCACAATCTAGTAGTTACATGTGGAAATTTGGTTCTAGGACATTTGATTTGAGCGCAATCCTCAAACTTAGGTCAAAAAAGCCATTTAAGCCTTTTCACAGTGAGATCTATGCGATATGGCCGAGAAATGTAATTTTGATGTTAACTCCCAAACCGCTGCGCAGAAGTCAACCAAACTTCACCCAATAGTGTATTGTATCACAATTTAGTAGTTACATTTGAAAATTTTGTTCTAGGACATTTTGTTTGAACGCAATCATCAAACTTAATTAAAAAAGTCATTTAAGCCTTTTCACAGTGAGATCTATGCGATATGGCCGAGAAATGTAATTTTGATGTTAACTCCCAAACCGCTGCGCAGAAGTCAACCAAACTTCACCCAATAGTGTATTGTATCACAATCTAGTAGTTACATTTGAAAATTTTGTTCTAGGACATTTTGTTTGAGCGCAATCCTCAAACTTAGGTCAAAAAAGCCATTTAAGCCTTTTCACAGTGAGATCTATGCGATATGGCCGAGAAATGTAATTTTGATGTTAACTCCCAAACCGCTGCGCAGAAGTCAACCAAACTTCACCCAATAGTGTATTGTATCACATTCTAGTAGTTACATTTGAAAATTTCGTTCTAGGACATTTGGTTTGAGCGCAATCATTAAACTTAGGTCAAAAAAGCCATTTAAGCCTTTTCACAGTGAGATCTATGCGATATGGCCGAGAAATGTAATTTTGATGTTAACTCCCAAACCGCTGCGCAGAAGTAAACCAAACTTCACCCATTAGTGTATTGTATCACAATCTAGTAGTTACATGTGGAAATTTGGTTCTAGGACATTTGATTTGAGCGCAATCCTCAAACTTAG
Source organism: Corythoichthys intestinalis (assembly GCF_030265065.1). Lineage (NCBI taxonomy): Eukaryota > Metazoa > Chordata > Actinopteri > Syngnathiformes > Syngnathidae > Corythoichthys > Corythoichthys intestinalis. The sequence goes on from NC_080407.1 coordinate 32,881,617, forward strand.
GTCAAAAAAGCCATTTAAGCCTTTTCACAGTGAGATCTATGCGATATGGCCGAGAAATGTAATTTTGATGTTAACTCCCAAACCGCTGCGCAGAAGTCAACCAAACTTCACCCAATAGTGTATTGTATCACAATCTAGTAGTTACATTTGAAAATTTTGTTCTAGGACATTTTGTTTGAACGCAATCATCAAACTTAATTAAAAAAGTCATTAAAGCCTTTTCACAGTGAGATCTATGCGATATGGCCGAGAAATGTAATTTTGATGTTAACTCCCAAACCGCTGCGCAGAAGTCAACCAAACTTCACCCATTAGTGTATTGTATCACAATCTAGTAGTTACATGTGGAAATTTGGTTATAGGACATTTGATTTGAGCGCAATCCTCAAACTTAGGTCAAAAAAGCCATTTAAGCCTTTTCACAGTGAGATCTATGCGATATGGCCTAGAAATGTAATTTTGATGTTAACTCCCATACCGCTGCGCAGAAGTCAACTAAACTTCACCCAATAGTGTATTGTATCACAATCTAGTAGTTACATTTGAAAATTTTGTTCTAGGACATTTTGTTTGAGCGCAATCATCAAACTTAATTAAAAAAGTCATTTAAGCCTTTTCACAGTGAGATCTATGCGATATGGCCGAGAAATGTAATTTTGATGTTAACTCCCAAACCGCTGCGCAGAAGTCAACCAAACTTCACCCATTAGTGTATTGTATCACAATCTAGTAGTTACATGTGGAAATTTGGTTTTAGGACATTTGATTTGAGCGCAATCCTCAAACTTAGGTCAAAAAAGCCATTTAAGCCTTTTCACAGTGAGATCTATGCGATATGGCCGAGAAATGTAATTTTAATGTTAACTCCCAAACCGCTGCGCAGAAGTCAACCAAACTTCACCCAATAGTGTATTGTATCACATTCTAGTAGTTACATTTGAAAATTTCGTTCTAGGACATTTGGTTTGAGCGCAATCATTAAACTTAGGTCAAAAAAGTCATTTAAGCCTTTTCACAGTGAGATCTATGCGATATGGCCGAGAAATGTAATTTTGATGTTAACTCCCCAACCGCTGCGCAGAAGTGAACTAAACTTCACCCAATAGTGTATTGTATCACATTCTAGTAGTTACATTTGAAAATTTCGTTCTAGGACATTTGGTTTGAGCGCAATCATTAAACTCAATTAAAAAAGTCATTTAAGCCTTTTCACAGTGAGATCTATGCGATATGGCCGAGAAATGTAATTTTGATGTTAACTCCCAAACCGCTCCGCAGAAGTCAACCAAACTTCACCCATTAGTGTATTGTATCACAATCTAGTAATTACATGTGGAAATTTGGTTCTAGGACATTTGATTTGAGCGCAATCCTCAAACTTAGGTCAAAAAAGCCATTTAAGCCTTTTCACAGTGAGATCTATGCGATATGGCCGAGAAATGTAATTTTGATGTTAACTCCCAAACCGCTGCGCAGAAGTCAACCAAACTTCACCCAATAGTGTATTGTATCACAATCTAGTAGTTACATTTGAAAATTTTGTTCAAGGACATTTTGTTTGAACGCAATCATCAAACTTAATTAAAAAAGTCATTTAAGCCTTTTCACAGTGAGATCTATGCGATATGGCCGAGAAATGTAATTTTGATGTTAACTCCCAAACCGCTGCGCAGAAGTCAACCAAACTTCACCCATTAGTGTATTGTATCACAATCTAGTAGTTACATGTGGAAATTTTGTTATTGGACATTTGATTTGAACGCAATCATCAAACTTAATTAAAAAAGTCCTTTAAGCCTTTTCACAGTGAGATCTATGCGATATGGCCGAGAAATGTAATTTTGATGTTAACTCCCAAACCGCTGCGCAGAAGTCAACCAAACTTCACCCAATAGTGTATTGTATCACAATCTAGTAGTTACATTTGAAAATTTTGTTCTAGGACATTTTGTTTGAACACAATCATCAAACTTAATTAAAAAAGTCATTTAAGCCTTTTCACAGTGAGATCTATGCGATATGGCCGAGAAATGTAATTTTGATGTTAACTCCCAAACCGCTGCGCAGAAGTCAACCAAACTTCACCCATTAGTGTATTGTATCACAATCTAGTAGTTACATGTGGAAATTTGGTTATAGGACATTTGATTTGAGCGCAATCCTCAAACTTAGGTCAAAAAAGCCATTTAAGCCTTTTCACAGTGAGATCTATGCGATATGGCCGAGAAATGTAATTTTGATGTTAACTCCCAAACCGCTGCGCAGAAGTCAACCAAACTTCACCCAATAGTGTATTGTATCACAATCTAGTAGTTACATTTGAAAATTTTGTTCTAGGACATTTTGTTTGAACGCAATCATCAAACTTAATTAAAAAAGTCATTTAAGCCTTTTCACAGTGAGATCTATGCGATATGGCCGAGAAATGTAATTTTGATGTTAACTTCCAAACCGCTGCGCAGAAGTCAACCAAACTTCACCCAATAGTGTATTGTATCACAATCTAGTAGTTACATGTGAAAATTTGGTTATTGGACATTTGATTTGAACGCAATCATCAAACTTAATTAAAAAAGTCATTTAAGCCTTTTCACAGTGAGATCTATGCGATATGGCCGAGAAATGTAATTTTGATGTTAACTCCCAAACCGCTGCGCAGAAGTCAACCAAACTTCACCCATTAGTGTATTGTATCACAATCTAGTAGTTACATTTGAAAATTTTGTTCTAGGACATTTGGTTTGAGCGCAATCTTCAAACTTAATTAAAAAAAGTCATTTAAGGCTTTTCACAGTGAGATCTATGCGATATGGCCGAGAAATGTAATTTTGATGTTAACTCCCAAACCGCTGCGCAGAAGTAAACCAAACTTCACCCAATAGTGTATTGTATCACAATCTAGTAGTTACATTTGAAAATTTTGTTCTAGGACATTTTGTTTGAGCGCAATCATCAAACTTAATTAAAAAAGTCATTTAAGCCTTTTCACAGTGAGATCTATGCGATATGGCCGAGAAATGTAATTTTGATGTTAACTCCCAAACCGCTGAGCAGAAGTCAACCAAACTTCACCCAATAGTGTATTGTATCACATTCTAGTAGTTACATTTTAAAATTTCGTTCTAGGACATTTGGTTTGAGCGCAATTATTAAACTTAGGTCAAAAAAGCCATTTAAGCCTTTTCACAGTGAGATCTATGCGATATGGCCGAGAAATGTAATTTTGATGTTAACTCCCAAACCGCTGAGCAGAAGTCAACCAAACTTCACCCAATAGTGTATTGTATCACATTCTAGTAGTTACATTTGAAAATTTCGTTCTAGGACATTTGGTTTGAGCGCAATCCTCAAACTTAGGTCAAAAAAGCCATTTAAGCCTTTTCACAGTGAGATCTATGCGATATGGCCGAGAAATGTAATTTTGATGTTAACTCCCAAACCGCTGCGCAGAAGTAAACCAAACTTCACCCATTAGTGTATTGTATCACAATCTAGTAGTTACATGTGGAAATTTGGTTCTAGGACATTTGATTTGAGCGCAATCCTCAAACTTAGGTCAAAAAAGCCATTTAAGCCTTTTCACAGTGAGATCTATGCGATATGGCCGAGAAATGTAATTTTGATGTTAACTCCCAAACCGCTGCGCAGAAGTCAACCAAACTTCACCCAATAGTGTATTGTATCACAATCTAGTAGTTACATTTGAAAATTTTGTTCTAGGACATTTGGTTTGAGCGCAATCATTAAACTTAGGTCAAAAAAGCCATTTAAGCCTTTTCACAGTGAGATCTATGCGATATGGCCGAGAAATGTAATTTTGATGTTAACTCCCAAACCGCTGCGCAGAAGTCAACCAAACTTCACCCAATAGTGTATTGTATCACAATCTAGTAGTTACATTTGAAAATTTTGTTCTAGGACATTTTGTTTGAGCGCAATCATCAAACTTAATTAAAAAAGTCATTTAAGCCTTTTCACAGTGAGATCTATGCGATATGGCCGAGGAATGTAATTTTGATGTTAACTCCCAAACCGCTGCGCAGAAGTCAACCAAACTTCACCCATTAGTGTATTGTATCACAATCTAGTAGTTACATGTGGAAATTTGGTTCTAGGACATTTGATTTGAGCGCAATCCTCAAACTTAGGTCAAAAAAGCCATTTAAGCCTTTTCACAGTGAGATCTATGCGATATGGCCGAGAAATGTAATTTTGATGTTAACTCCCAAACCGCTGCGCAGAAGTCAACCAAACTTCACCCAATAGTGTATTGTATCACATTCTAGTAGTTACATTTGAAAATTTCGTTCTAGGACATTTGGTTTGAGCGCAATCATTAAACTTAGGTCAAAAAAGCCATTTAAGCCTTTTCACAGTGAGATCTATGCGATATGGCCGAGAAATGTAATTTTGATGGTAACTCCCCAACCGCTGCGCAGAAGTGAACTAAACTTCACCCAATAGTGTATTGTATCACATTCTAGTAGTTACATTTGAAAATTTCGTTCTAGGACATTTGGTTTGAGCGCAATCATTAAACTCAATTAAAAAAGTCATTTAAGCCTTTTCACAGTGAGATCTATGCGATATGGCCGAGAAATGTAATTTTGATGTTAACTCCCAAACCGCTGCGCAGAAGTAAACCAAACTTCACCCATTAGTGTATTGTATCACAATCTAGTAGTTACATGTGGAAATTTGGTTCTAGGACATTTGATTTGAGCGCAATCCTCAAACTTAGGTCAAAAAAGCCATTTAAGCCTTTTCACAGTGAGATCTATGCGATATGGCCGAGAAATGTAATTTTGATGTTAACTCCCAAACCGCTGCGCAGAAGTCAACCAAACTTCACCCAATAGTGTATTGTATCACAATTTAGTAGTTACATTTGAAAATTTTGTTCTAGGACATTTTGTTTGAACGCAATCATCAAACTTAATTAAAAAAGTCATTTAAGCCTTTTCACAGTGAGATCTATGCGATATGGCCGAGAAATGTAATTTTGATGTTAACTCCCAAACCGCTGCGCAGAAGTCAACCAAACTTCACCCAATAGTGTATTGTATCACAATCTAGTAGTTACATTTGAAAATTTTGTTCTAGGACATTTTGTTTGAGCGCAATCCTCAAACTTAGGTCAAAAAAGCCATTTAAGCCTTTTCACAGTGAGATCTATGCGATATGGCCGAGAAATGTAATTTTGATGTTAACTCCCAAACCGCTGCGCAGAAGTCAACCAAACTTCACCCAATAGTGTATTGTATCACATTCTAGTAGTTACATTTGAAAATTTCGTTCTAGGACATTTGGTTTGAGCGCAATCATTAAACTTAGGTCAAAAAAGCCATTTAAGCCTTTTCACAGTGAGATCTATGCGATATGGCCGAGAAATGTAATTTTGATGTTAACTCTCAAACCGCTGCGCAGAAGTAAACCAAACTTCACCCATTAGTGTATTGTATCACAATCTAGTAGTTACATGTGGAAATTTGGTTCTAGGACATTTGATTTGAGCGCAATCCTCAAACTTAGGTCAAAAAAGCCATTTAAGCCTTTTCACAGTGAGATCTATGCGATATGGCCGAGAAATGTAATTTTGATGTTAACTCCCAAACCGCTGCGCAGAAGTCAACCAAACTTCACCCAATAGTGTATTGTATCACAATCTAGTAGTTACATTTGAAAATTTTGTTCTAGGACATTTTGTTTGAACGCAATCATCAAACTTAATTAAAAAAGTCATTAAAGCCTTTTCACAGTGAGATCTATGCGATATGGCCGAGAAATGTAATTTTGATGTTAACTCCCAAACCGCTGCGCAGAAGTCAACCAAACTTCACCCATTAGTGTATTGTATCACAATCTAGTAGTTACATGTGGAAATTTGGTTATAGGACATTTGATTTGAGCGCAATCCTCAAAATTAGGTCAAAAAAGCCATTTAAGCCTTTTCACAGTGAGATCTATGCGATATGGCCTAGAAATGTAATTTTGATGTTAACTCCCATACCGCTGCGCAGAAGTCAACCAAACTTCACCCAATAGTGTATTGTATCACAATCTAGTAGTTACATTTGAAAATTTTGTTCTAGGACATTTTGTTTGAGCGCAATCATCAAACTTAATTAAAAAAGTCATTTAAGCCTTTTCACAGTGAGATCTATGCGATATGGCCGAGAAATGTAATTTTGATGTTAACTCCCAAACCGCTGCGCAGAAGTCAACCAAACTTCACCCATTAGTGTATTGTATCACAATCTAGTAGTTACATGTGGAAATTTGGTTCTAGGACATTTGATTTGAGCGCAATCCTCAAACTTAGGTCAAAAAAGCCATTTAAGCCTTTTCACAGTGAGATCTATGCGATATGGCCGAGAAATATAATTTTGATGTTAACTCCCAAACCGCTGCGCAGAAGTCAACCAAACTTCACCCAATAGTGTATTGTATCACATTCTAGTAGTTACATTTGAAAATTTTGTTCTAGGACATTTGGTTTGAGCGCAATCATTAAACTTAGGTCAAAAAAGCCATTTAAGCCTTTTCACAGTGAGATCTATGCGATATGGCCGAGAAATGTAATTTTGATGTTAACTCCCCAACCGCTGCGCAGAAGTGAACTAAACTTCACCCAATAGTGTATTGTATCACATTCTAGTAGTTACATTTGAAAATTTCGTTCTAGGACATTTGGTTTGAGCGCAATCATTAAACTCAATTAAAAAAGTCATTTAAGCCTTTTCACAGTGAGATCTATGCGATATGGCCGAGAAATGTAATTTTGATGTTAACTCCCAAACCGCTGCGCAGAAGTAAACCAAACTTCACCCATTAGTGTATTGTATCACAATCTAGTAGTTACATGTGGAAATTTGGTTCTAGGACATTTGATTTGAGCGCAATCCTCAAACTTAGGTCAAAAAAGCCATTTAAGCCTTTTCACAGTGAGATCTATGCGATATGGCCGAGAAATGTAATTTTGATGTTAACTCCCAAACCGCTGCGCAGAAGTCAACCAAACTTCACCCAATAGTGTATTGTATCACAATTTAGTAGTTACATTTGAAAATTTTGTTCTAGGACATTTTGTTTGAACGCAATCATCAAACTTAATTAAAAAAGTCATTTAAGCCTTTTCACAGTGAGATCTATGCGATATGGCCGAGAAATGTAATTTTGATGTTAACTCCCAAACCGCTGCGCAGAAGTCAACCAAACTTCACCCAATAGTGTATTGTATCACAATCTAGTAGTTACATTTGAAAATTTTGTTCTAGGACATTTTGTTTGAGCGCAATCCTCAAACTTAGGTCAAAAAAGCCATTTAAGCCTTTTCACAGTGAGATCTATGCGATATGGCCGAGAAATGTAATTTTGATGTTAACTCCCAAACCGCTGCGCAGAAGTCAACCAAACTTCACCCAATAGTGTATTGTATCACATTCTAGTAGTTACATTTGAAAATTTCGTTCTAGGACATTTGGTTTGAGCGCAATCATTAAACTTAGGTCAAAAAAGCCATTTAAGCCTTTTCACAGTGAGATCTATGCGATATGGCCGAGAAATGTAATTTTGATGTTAACTCCCAAACCGCTGCGCAGAAGTAAACCAAACTTCACCCATTAGTGTATTGTATCACAATCTAGTAGTTACATGTGGAAATTTGGTTCTAGGACATTTGATTTGAGCGCAATCCTCAAACTTAGGTCAAAAAAGCCATTTAAGCCTTTTCACAGTGAGATCTATGCGATATGGCCGAGAAATGTAATTTTGATGTTAACTCCCAAACCGCTGCGCAGAAGTCAACCAAACTTCACCCAATAGTGTATTGTATCACAATCTAGTAGTTACATTTGAAAATTTTGTTCTAGGACATTTTGTTTGAACGCAATCATCAAACTTAATTAAAAAAGTCATTAAAGCCTTTTCACAGTGAGATCTATGCGATATGGCCGAGAAATGTAATTTTGATGTTAACTCCCAAACCGCTGCGCAGAAGTAAACCAAACTTCACCCATTAGTGTATTGTATCACAATCTAGTAGTTACATGTGGAAATTTGGTTCTAGGACATTTGATTTGAGCGCAATCCTCAAACTTAGGTCAAAAAAGCCATTTAAGCCTTTTCACAGTGAGATCTATGCGATATGGCCGAGAAATGTAATTTTGATGTTAACTCCCAAACCGCTGCGCAGAAGTCAACCAAACTTCACCCAATAGTGTATTGTATCACAATCTAGTAGTTACATTTGAAAATTTTGTTCTAGGACATTTTGTTTGAACGCAATCATCAAACTTAATTAAAAAAGTCATTAAAGCCTTTTCACAGTGAGATCTATGCGATATGGCCGAGAAATGTAATTTTGATGTTAACTCCCAAACCGCTGCGCAGAAGTCAACCAAACTTCACCCATTAGTGTATTGTATCACAATCTAGTAGTTACATGTGGAAATTTGGTTATAGGACATTTGATTTGAGCGCAATCCTCAAACTTAGGTCAAAAAAGCCATTTAAGCCTTTTCACAGTGAGATCTATGCGATATGGCCTAGAAATGTAATTTTGATGTTAACTCCCATACCGCTGCGCAGAAGTCAACCAAACTTCACCCAATAGTGTATTGTATCACAATCTAGTAGTTACATTTGAAAATTTTGTTCTAGGACATTTTGTTTGAGCGCAATCATCAAACTTAATTAAAAAAGTCATTTAAGCCTTTTCACAGTGAGATCTATGCGATATGGCCGAGAAATGTAATTTTGATGTTAACTCCCAAACCGCTGCGCAGAAGTCAACCAAACTTCACCCATTAGTGTATTGTATCACAATCTAGTAGTTACATGTGGAAATTTGGTTCTAGGACATTTGATTTGAGCGCAATCCTCAAACTTAGGTCAAAAAAGCCATTTAAGCCTTTTCACAGTGAGATCTATGCGATATGGCCGAGAAATGTAATTTTGATGTTAACTCCCAAACCGCTGCGCAGAAGTCAACCAAACTTCACCCAATAGTGTATTGTATCACATTCTAGTAGTTACATTTGAAAATTTCGTTCTAGGACATTTGGTTTGAGCGCAATCATTAAACTTAGGTCAAAAAAGCCATTTAAGCCTTTTCACAGTGAGATCTATGCGATATGGCCGAGAAATGTAATTTTGATGTTAACTCCCCAACCGCTGCGCAGAAGTGAACTAAACTTCACCCAATAGTGTATTGTATCACATTCTAGTAGTTACATTTGAAAATTTCGTTCTAGGACATTTGGTTTGAGCGCAATCATTAAACTCAATTAAAAAAGTCATTTAAGCCTTTTCACAGTGAGATCTATGCGATATGGCCGAGAAATGTAATTTTGATGTTAACTCCCAAACCGCTCCGCAGAAGTCAACCAAACTTCACCCATTAGTGTATTGTATCACAATCTAGTAATTACATGTGGAAATTTGGTTCTAGGACATTTGATTTGAGCGCAATCCTCAAACTTAGGTCAAAAAAGCCATTTAAGCCTTTTCACAGTGAGATCTATGCGATATGGCCGAGAAATGTAATTTTGATGTTAACTCCCAAACCGCTGCGCAGAAGTCAACCAAACTTCACCCAATAGTGTATTGTATCACAATCTAGTAGTTACATTTGAAAATTTTGTTCAAGGACATTTTGTTTGAACGCAATCATCAAACTTAATTAAAAAAGTCATTTAAGCCTTTTCACAGTGAGATCTATGCGATATGGCCGAGAAATGTAATTTTGATGTTAACTCCCAAACCGCTGCGCAGAAGTCAACCAAACTTCACCCATTAGTGTATTGTATCACAATCTAGTAGTTACATGTGGAAATTTTGTTATTGGACATTTGATTTGAACGCAATCATCAAACTTAATTAAAAAAGTCCTTTAAGCCTTTTCACAGTGAGATCTATGCGATATGGCCGAGAAATGTAATTTTGATGTTAACTCCCAAACCGCTGCGCAGAAGTCAACCAAACTTCACCCAATAGTGTATTGTATCACAATCTAGTAGTTACATTTGAAAATTTTGTTCTAGGACATTTTGTTTGAACACAATCATCAAACTTAATTAAAAAAGTCATTTAAGCCTTTTCACAGTGAGATCTATGCGATATGGCCGAGAAATGTAATTTTGATGTTAACTCCCAAACCGCTGCGCAGAAGTCAACCAAACTTCACCCATTAGTGTATTGTATCACAATCTAGTAGTTACATGTGGAAATTTGGTTATAGGACATTTGATTTGAGCGCAATCCTCAAACTTAGGTCAAAAAAGCCATTTAAGCCTTTTCACAGTGAGATCTATGCGATATGGCCGAGAAATGTAATTTTGATGTTAACTCCCAAACCGCTGCGCAGAAGTCAACCAAACTTCACCCAATAGTGTATTTTATCACAATCTAGTAGTTACATTTGGAAATTTAGTTCTAGGACATTTGATTTGAGCGCAATCTTCAAACTTAATTAAAAAAAGTCATTTAAGCCTTTTCACAGTGAGATCTATGCGATATGGCCGAGAAATGTAATTTTGATGTTCACTCCCAAACCGCTGCGCAGAAGTCAACCAAACTTCAACCATTAGTGTATTGTATCACAATCTAGTAGTTACATGTGGAAATTTGGTTCTAGGACATTTGATTTGAGCGCAATCCTCAAACTTAGGTCAAAAAAGCCATTCAAGCCTTTTCACAGTGAGATCTATGCGATATGGCCGAGAAATGTAATTTTGATGTTAACTCCCAAACCGCTGCGCAGAAGTCAACCAAACTTCACCCAATAGTGTATTGTATCACAATCTAGTAGTTACATTTGAAAATTTTGTTCTAGGACATTTTGTTTGAACGCAATCATCAAACTTAATTAAAAAAGTCATTTAAGCCTTTTCACAGTGAGATCTATGCGATATGGCCGAGAAATGTAATTTTGATGTTAACTCCCAAACCGCTGCGCAGAAGTCAACCAAACTTCACCCAATAGTGTATTGTATCACAATCTAGTAGTTACATTTGAAAATTTTGTTCTAGGACATTTTGTTTGAGCGCAATCCTCAAACTTAGGTCAAAAAAGCCATTTAAGCCTTTTCACAGTGAGATCTATGCGATATGGCCGAGAAATGTAATTTTGATGTTAACTCCCAAACCGCTGCGCAGAAGTCAACCAAACTTCACCCAATAGTGTATTGTATCACATTCTAGTAGTTACATTTGAAAATTTCGTTCTAGGACATTTGGTTTGAGCGCAATCATTAAACTTAGGTCAAAAAAGCCATTTAAGCCTTTTCACAGTGAGATCTATGCGATATGGCCGAGAAATGTAATTTTGATGTTAACTCCCAAACCGCTGCGCAGAAGTAAACCAAACTTCACCCATTAGTGTATTGTATCACAATCTAGTAGTTACATGTGGAAATTTGGTTCTAGGACATTTGATTTGAGCGCAATCCTCAAACTTAGGTCAAAAAAGCCATTTAAGCCTTTTCACAGTGAGATCTATGCGATATGGCCGAGAAATGTAATTTTGATGTTAACTCCCAAACCGCTGCGCAGAAGTCAACCAAACTTCACCCAATAGTGTATTGTATCACATTCTAGTAGTTACATTTGAAAATTTCGTTCTAGGACATTTGGTTTGAGCGCAATCATTAAACTCAATTAAAAAAGTCATTTAAGCCTTTTCACAGTGAGATCTATGCGATATGGCCGAGAAATGTAATTTTGATGTTAACTCCCAAACCGCTCCGCAGAAGTCAACCAAACTTCACCCATTAGTGTATTGTATCACAATCTAGTAATTACATGTGGAAATTTGGTTCTAGGACATTTGATTTGAGCGCAATCCTCAAACTTAGGTCAAAAAAGCCATTTAAGCCTTTTCACAGTGAGATCTATGCGATATGGCCGAGAAATGTAATTTTGATGTTAACTCCCAAACCGCTGCGCAGAAGTCAACCAAACTTCACCCAATAGTGTATTGTATCACAATCTAGTAGTTACATTTGAAAATTTTGTTCAAGGACATTTTGTTTGAACGCAATCATCAAACTTAATTAAAAAAGTCATTTAAGCCTTTTCACAGTGAGATCTATGCGATATGGCCGAGAAATGTAATTTTGATGTTAACTCCCAAACCGCTGCGCAGAAGTCAACCAAACTTCACCCATTAGTGTATTGTATCACAATCTAGTAGTTACATGTGGAAATTTTGTTATTGGACATTTGATTTGAACGCAATCATCAAACTTAATTAAAAAAGTCCTTTAAGCCTTTTCACAGTGAGATCTATGCGATATGGCCGAGAAATGTAATTTTGATGTTAACTCCCAAACCGCTGCGCAGAAGTCAACCAAACTTCACCCAATAGTGTATTGTATCACAATCTAGTAGTTACATTTGAAAATTTTGTTCTAGGACATTTTGTTTGAACACAATCATCAAACTTAATTAAAAAAGTCATTTAAGCCTTTTCACAGTGAGATCTATGCGATATGGCCGAGAAATGTAATTTTGATGTTAACTCCCAAACCGCTGCGCAGAAGTCAACCAAACTTCACCCATTAGTGTATTGTATCACAATCTAGTAGTTACATGTGGAAATTTGGTTATAGGACATTTGATTTGAGCGCAATCCTCAAACTTAGGTCAAAAAAGCCATTTAAGCCTTTTCACAGTGAGATCTATGCGATATGGCCGAGAAATGTAATTTTGATGTTAACTCCCAAACCGCTGCGCAGAAGTCAACCAAACTTCACCCAATAGTGTATTTTATCACAATCTAGTAGTTACATTTGGAAATTTAGTTCTAGGACATTTGATTTGAGCGCAATCTTCAAACTTAATTAAAAAAAGTCATTTAAGCCTTTTCACAGTGAGATCTATGCGATATGGCCGAGAAATGTAATTTTGATGTTCACTCCCAAACCGCTGCGCAGAAGTCAACCAAACTTCAACCATTAGTGTATTGTATCACAATCTAGTAGTTACATGTGGAAATTTGGTTCTAGGACATTTGATTTGAGCGCAATCTTCAAACTTAATTAAAAAAAGTCATTTAAGCCTTTTCACAGTGAGATCTATGCGATATGGCCGAGAAATGTAATTTTGATGTTAACTCCCAAACCGCTGCGCAGAAGTCAACCAAACTTCACCCAATAGTGTATTGTATCACAATCTAGTAGTTACATTTGAAAATTTTGTTCTAGGACATTTTGTTTGAACGCAATCATCAAACTTAATTAAAAAAGTCATTAAAGCCTTTTCACAGTGAGATCTATGCGATATGGCCGAGAAATGTAATTTTGATGTTAACTCCCAAACCGCTGCGCAGAAGTCAACCAAACTTCACCCAATAGTGTATTGTATCACAATCTAGTAGTTACATTTGAAAATTTTGTTCTAGGACATTTTGTTTGAACGCAATCATCAAACTTAATTAAAAAAGTCATTAAAGCCTTTTCACAGTGAGATCTATGCGATATGGCCGAGAAATGTAATTTTGATGTTAACTCCCAAACCGCTGCGCAGAAGTCAACCAAACTTCACCCATTAGTGTATTGTATCACAATCTAGTAGTTACATGTGGAAATTTGGTTATAGGACATTTGATTTGAGCGCAATCCTCAAACTTAGGTCAAAAAAGCCATTTAAGCCTTTTCACAGTGAGATCTATGCGATATGGCCGAGAAATGTAATTTTGATGTTAACTCCCATACCGCTGCGCAGAAGTCAACCAAACTTCACCCAATAGTGTATTTTATCACAATCTAGTAGTTACATTTGGAAATTTAGTTCTAGGACATTTGATTTGAGCGCAATCTTCAAACTTAATTAAAAAAAGTCATTTAAGCCTTTTCACAGTGAGATCTATGCGATATGGCCGAGAAATGTAATTTTGATGTTCACTCCCAAACCGCTGCGCAGAAGTCAACCAAACTTCAACCATTAGTGTATTGTATCACAATCTAGTAGTTACATGTGGAAATTTGGTTCTAGGACATTTGATTTGAGCGCAATCCTCAAACTTAGGTCAAAAAAGCCATTTAAGCCTTTTCACAGTGAGATCTATGCGATATGGCCGAGAAATGTAATTTTGATGTTAACTCCCAAACCGCTGCGCAGAAGTCAACCAAACTTCACCCAATAGTGTATTTTATCACAATCTAGTAGTTACATTTGGAAATTTAGTTCTAGGACATTTGATTTGAGCGCAATCTTCAAACTTAATTAAAAAAAGTCATTTAAGCCTTTTCACAGTGAGATCTATGCGATATGGCCGAGAAATGTAATTTTGATGTTCACTCCCAAACCGCTGCGCAGAAGTCAACCAAACTTCAACCATTAGTGTATTGTATCACAATCTAGTAGTTACATGTGGAAATTTGGTTCTAGGACATTTGATTTGAGCGCAATCTTCAAACTTAATTAAAAAAAGTCATTTAAGCCTTTTCACAGTGAGATCTATGCGATATGGCCGAGAAATGTAATTTTGATGTTAACTCCCAAACCGCTGCGCAGAAGTCAACCAAACTTCACCCAATAGTGTATTGTATCACAATCTAGTAGTTACATTTGAAAATTTTGTTCTAGGACATTTTGTTTGAACGCAATCATCAAACTTAATTAAAAAAGTCATTAAAGCCTTTTCACAGTGAGATCTATGCGATATGGCCGAGAAATGTAATTTTGATGTTAACTCCCAAACCGCTGCGCAGAAGTCAACCAAACTTCACCCAATAGTGTATTGTATCACAATCTAGTAGTTACATTTGAAAATTTTGTTCTAGGACATTTTGTTTGAACGCAATCATCAAACTTAATTAAAAAAGTCATTAAAGCCTTTTCACAGTGAGATCTATGCGATATGGCCGAGAAATGTAATTTTGATGTTAACTCCCAAACCGCTGCGCAGAAGTCAACCAAACTTCACCCATTAGTGTATTGTATCACAATCTAGTAGTTACATGTGGAAATTTGGTTATAGGACATTTGATTTGAGCGCAATCCTCAAACTTAGGTCAAAAAAGCCATTTAAGCCTTTTCACAGTGAGATCTATGCGATATGGCCGAGAAATGTAATTTTGATGTTAACTCCCATACCGCTGCGCAGAAGTCAACCAAACTTCACCCAATAGTGTATTTTATCACAATCTAGTAGTTACATTTGGAAATTTAGTTCTAGGACATTTGATTTGAGCGCAATCTTCAAACTTAATTAAAAAAAGTCATTTAAGCCTTTTCACAGTGAGATCTATGCGATATGGCCGAGAAATGTAATTTTGATGTTCACTCCCAAACCGCTGCGCAGAAGTCAACCAAACTTCAACCATTAGTGTATTGTATCACAATCTAGTAGTTACATGTGGAAATTTGGTTCTAGGACATTTGATTTGAGCGCAATCCTCAAACTTAGGTCAAAAAAGCCATTCAAGCCTTTTCACAGTGAGATCTATGCGATATGGCCGAGAAATGTAATTTTGATGTTAACTCCCAAACCGCTGCGCAGAAGTCAACCAAACTTCACCCAATAGTGTATTGTATCACAATCTAGTAGTTACATTTGAAAATTTTGTTCTAGGACATTTTGTTTGAGCGCAATCATCAAACTTAATTAAAAAAGTCATTTAAGCCTTTTCACAGTGAGATCTATGCGATATGGCCGAGAAATGTAATTTTGATGTTAACTCCCAAACCGCTGCACAGAAGTCAACCAAACTTCACCCATTAGTGTATTGTATCACAATCTAGTAGTTACATGTGGAAATTTGGTTCTAGGACATTTGATTTGAGCGCAATCCTCAAACTTAGGTCAAAAAAGCCATTTAAGCCTTTTCACAGTGAGATCTATGCGATATGGCCGAGAAATGTAATTTTGATGTTAACTCCCAAACCGCTGCGCAGAAGTCAACCAAACTTCACCCAATAGTGTATTGTATCACATTCTAGTAGTTACATTTGAAAATTTCGTTCTAGGACATTTGGTTTGAGCGCAATCATTAAACTTAGGTCAAAAAAGCCATTTAAGCCTTTTCACAGTGAGATCTATGCGATATGGCCGAGAAATGTAATTTTGATGTTAACTCCCCAACCGCTGCGCAGAAGTGAACTAAACTTCACCCAATAGTGTATCGTATCACATTCTAGTAGTTACATTTGAAAATTTCGTTCTAGGACATTTGGTTTGAGCGCAATCATTAAACTCAATTAAAAAAGTCATTTAAGCCTTTTCACAGTGAGATCTATGCGATATGGCCGAGAAATGTAATTTTGATGTTAACTCCCAAACCGCTCCGCAGAAGTCAACCAAACTTCACCCATTAGTGTATTGTATCACAATCTAGTAATTACATGTGGAAATTTGGTTCTAGGACATTTGATTTGAGCGCAATCCTCAAACTTAGGTCAAAAAAGCCATTTAAGCCTTTTCACAGTGAGATCTATGCGATATGGCCGAGAAATGTAATTTTGATGTTAACTCCCAAACCGCTGCGCAGAAGTCAACCAAACTTCACCCAATAGTGTATTGTATCACAATCTAGTAGTTACATTTGAAAATTTTGTTCAAGGACATTTTGTTTGAACGCAATCATCAAACTTAATTAAAAAAGTCATTTAAGCCTTTTCACAGTGAGATCTATGCGATATGGCCGAGAAATGTAATTTTGATGTTAACTCCCAAACCGCTGCGCAGAAGTCAACCAAACTTCACCCAATAGTGTATTGTATCACAATCTAGTAGTTACATTTGAAAATTTTGTTCTAGGACATTTTGTTTGAACGCAATCATCAAACTTAATTAAAAAAGTCATTAAAGCCTTTTCACAGTGAGATCTATGCGATATGGCCGAGAAATGTAATTTTGATGTTAACTCCCAAACCGCTGCGCAGAAGTCAACCAAACTTCACCCATTAGTGTATTGTATCACAATCTAGTAGTTACATGTGGAAATTTGGTTATAGGACATTTGATTTGAGCGCAATCCTCAAACTTAGGTCAAAAAAGCCATTTAAGCCTTTTCACAGTGAGATCTATGCGATATGGCCGAGAAATGTAATTTTGATGTTAACTCCCATACCGCTGCGCAGAAGTCAACCAAACTTCACCCAATAGTGTATTTTATCACAATCTAGTAGTTACATTTGGAAATTTAGTTCTAGGACATTTGATTTGAGCGCAATCTTCAAACTTAATTAAAAAAAGTCATTTAAGCCTTTTCACAGTGAGATCTATGCGATATGGCCGAGAAATGTAATTTTGATGTTCACTCCCAAACCGCTGCGCAGAAGTCAACCAAACTTCAACCATTAGTGTATTGTATCACAATCTAGTAGTTACATGTGGAAATTTGGTTCTAGGACATTTGATTTGAGCGCAATCCTCAAACTTAGGTCAAAAAAGCCATTCAAGCCTTTTCACAGTGAGATCTATGCGATATGGCCGAGAAATGTAATTTTGATGTTAACTCCCAAACCGCTGCGCAGAAGTCAACCAAACTTCACCCAATAGTGTATTGTATCACAATCTAGTAGTTACATTTGAAAATTTTGTTCTAGGACATTTTGTTTGAGCGCAATCATCAAACTTAATTAAAAAAGTCATTTAAGCCTTTTCACAGTGAGATCTATGCGATATGGCCGAGCAATGTAATTTTGATGTTAACTCCCAAACCGCTGCGCAGAAGTCAACCAAACTTCACCCATTAGTGTATTGTATCACAATCTAGTAGTTACATGTGGAAATTTGGTTCTAGGACATTTGATTTGAGCGCAATCCTCAAACTTAGGTCAAAAAAGCCATTTAAGCCTTTTCACAGTGAGATCTATGCGATATGGCCGAGAAATGTAATTTTGATGTTAACTCCCAAACCGCTGCGCAGAAGTCAACCAAACTTCACCCAATAGTGTATTGTATCACATTCTAGTAGTTACATTTGAAAATTTCGTTCTAGGACATTTGGTTTGAGCGCAATCATTAAACTTAGGTCAAAAAAGCCATTTAAGCCTTTTCACAGTGAGATCTATGCGATATGGCCGAGAAATGTAATTTTGATGTTAACTCCCATACCGCTGCGCAGAAGTGAACTAAACTTCACCCAATAGTGTATTGTATCACATTCTAGTAGTTACATTTGAAAATTTCGTTCTAGGACATTTGGTTTGAGCGCAATCATTAAACTCAATTAAAAAAGTCATTTAAGCCTTTTCACAGTGAGATCTATGCGATATGGCCGAGAAATGTAATTTTGATGTTAACTCCCAAACCGCTCCGCAGAAGTCAACCAAACTTCACCCATTAGTGTATTGTATCACAATCTAGTAATTACATGTGGAAATTTGGTTCTAGGACATTTGATTTGAGCGCAATCCTCAAACTTAGGTCAAAAAAGCCATTTAAGCCTTTTCACAGTGAGATCTATGCGATATGGCCGAGAAATGTAATTTTGATGTTAACTCCCAAACCGCTGCGCAGAAGTCAACCAAACTTCACCCAATAGTGTATTGTATCACAATCTAGTAGTTACATTTGAAAATTTTGTTCAAGGACATTTTGTTTGAACGCAATCATCAAACTTAATTAAAAAAGTCATTTAAGCCTTTTCACAGTGAGATCTATGCGATATGGCCGAGAAATGTAATTTTGATGTTAACTCCCAAACCGCTGCGCAGAAGTCAACCAAACTTCACCCATTAGTGTATTGTATCACAATCTAGTAGTTACATGTGGAAATTTTGTTATTGGACATTTGATTTGAACGCAATCATCAAACTTAATTAAAAAAGTCCTTTAAGCCTTTTCACAGTGAGATCTATGCGATATGGCCGAGAAATGTAATTTTGATGTTAACTCCCAAACCGCTGCGCAGAAGTCAACCAAACTTCACCCAATAGTGTATTGTATCACAATCTAGTAGTTACATTTGAAAATTTTGTTCTAGGACATTTTGTTTGAACACAATCATCAAACTTAATTAAAAAAGTCATTTAAGCCTTTTCACAGGGAGATCAATGCGATATGGCCGAGAAATGTAATTTTGATGTTAACTCCCAAACCGCTGCGCAGAAGTCAACCAAACTTCACCCATTAGTGTATTGTATCACAATCTAGTAGTTACATGTGGAAATTTGGTTATAGGACATTTGATTTGAGCGCAATCCTCAAACTTAGGTCAAAAAAGCCATTTAAGCCTTTTCACAGTGAGATCTATGCGATATGGCCGAGAAATGTAATTTTGATGTTAACTCCCAAACCGCTGCGCAGAAGTCAACCAAACTTCACCCAATAGTGTATTTTATCACAATCTAGTAGTTACATTTGGAAATTTAGTTCTAGGACATTTGATTTGAGCGCAATCTTCAAACTTAATTAAAAAAAGTCATTTAAGCCTTTTCACAGTGAGATCTATGCGATATGGCCGAGAAATGTAATTTTGATGTTAACTCCCAAACCGCTGCGCAGAAGTCAACCAAACTTCACCCAATAGTGTATTGTATCACAATCTAGTAGTTACATTTGAAAATTTTGTTCTAGGACATTTTGTTTGAGCGCAATCCTCAAACTTAGGTCAAAAAAGCCATTTAAGCCTTTTCACAGTGAGATCTATGCGATATGGCCGAGAAATGTAATTTTGATGTTAACTCCCAAACCGCTGCGCAGAAGTCAACCAAACTTCACCCAATAGTGTATTGTATCACATTCTAGTAGTTACATTTGAAAATTTCGTTCTAGGACATTTGGTTTGAGCGCAATCATTAAACTTAGGTCAAAAAAGCCATTTAAGCCTTTTCACAATGAGATCTATGCGATATGGCCGAGAAATGTAATTTTGATGTTAACTCCCAAACCGCTGCGCAGAAGTAAACCAAACTTCACCCATTAGTGTATTGTATCACAATCTAGTAGTTACATGTGGAAATTTGGTTCTAGGACATTTGATTTGAGCGCAATCCTCAAACTTAGGTCAAAAAAGCCATTTAAGCCTTTTCACAGTGAGATCTATGCGATATGGCCGAGAAATGTAATTTTGATGTTAACTCCCAAACCGCTGCGCAGAAGTCAACCAAACTTCACCCAATAGTGTATTGTATCACATTCTAGTAGTTACATTTGAAAATTTCGTTCTAGGACATTTGGTTTGAGCGCAATCATTAAACTCAATTAAAAAAGTCATTTAAGCCTTTTCACAGTGAGATCTATGCGATATGGCCGAGAAATGTAATTTTGATGTTAACTCCCAAACCGCTCCGCAGAAGTCAACCAAACTTCACCCATTAGTGTATTGTATCACAATCTAGTAATTACATGTGGAAATTTGGTTCTAGGACATTTGATTTGAGCGCAATCCTCAAACTTAGGTCAAAAAAGCCATTTAAGCCTTTTCACAGTGAGATCTATGCGATATGGCCGAGAAATGTAATTTTGATGTTAACTCCCAAACCGCTGCGCAGAAGTCAACCAAACTTCACCCAATAGTGTATTGTATCACAATCTAGTAGTTACATTTGAAAATTTTGTTCAAGGACATTTTGTTTGAACGCAATCATCAAACTTAATTAAAAAAGTCATTTAAGCCTTTTCACAGTGAGATCTATGCGATATGGCCGAGAAATGTAATTTTTATGTTAACTCCCAAACCGCTGCGCAGAAGTCAACCAAACTTCACCCAATAGTGTATTGTATCACATTCTAGTAGTTACATTTGAAAATTTCGTTCTAGGACATTTGGTTTGAGCGCAATCATTAAACTTAGGTCAAAAAAGCCATTTAAGCCTTTTCACAGTGAGATCTATGCGATATGGCCGAGAAATGTAATTTTGATGTTAACTCCCAAACCGCTGCGCAGAAGTAAACCAAACTTCACCCATTAGTGTATTGTATCACAATCTAGTAGTTACATGTAGAAATTTGGTTCTAGGACATTTGATTTGAGCGCAATCCTCAAACTTAGGTCAAAAAAGCCATTTAAGCCTTTTCACAGTGAGATCTATGCGATATGGCCGAGAAATGTAATTTTGATGTTAACTCCCAAACCGCTGCGCAGAAGTCAACCAAACTTCACCCAATAGTGTATTTTATCACAATCTAGTAGTTACATTTGGAAATTTAGTTCTAGGACATTTGATTTGAGCGCAATCTTCAAACTTAATTAAAAAAAGTCATTTAAGCCTTTTCACAGTGAGATCTATGCGATATGGCCGAGAAATGTAATTTTGATGTTCACTCCCAAACCGCTGCGCAGAAGTCAACCAAACTTCAACCATTAGTGTATTGTATCACAATCTAGTAGTTACATGTGGAAATTTGGTTCTAGGACATTTGATTTGAGCGCAATCCTCAAACTTAGGTCAAAAAAGCCATTCAAGCCTTTTCACAGTGAGATCTATGCGATATGGCCGAGAAATGTAATTTTGATGTTAACTCCCAAACCGCTGCGCAGAAGTCAACCAAACTTCACCCAATAGTGTATTGTATCACAATCTAGTAGTTACATTTGAAAATTTTGTTCTAGGACATTTTGTTTGAGCGCAATCATCAAACTTAATTAAAAAAGTCATTTAAGCCTTTTCACAGTGAGATCTATGCGATATGGCCGAGAAATGTAATTTTGATGTTAACTCCCAAACCGCTGCGCAGAAGTCAACCAAACTTCACCCATTAGTGTATTGTATCACAATCTAGTAGTTACATGTGGAAATTTGGTTCTAGGACATTTGATTTGAGCGCAATCCTCAAACTTAGGTCAAAAAAGCCATTTAAGCCTTTTCACAGTGAGATCTATGCGATATGGCCGAGAAATGTAATTTTGATGTTAACTCCCAAACCGCTGCGCAGAAGTCAACCAAACTTCACCCAATAGTGTATTGTATCACATTCTAGTAGTTACATTTGAAAATTTCGTTCTAGGACATTTGGTTTGAGCGCAATCATTAAACTTAGGTCAAAAAAGCCATTTAAGCCTTTTCACAGTGAGATCTATGCGATATGGCCGAGAAATGTAATTTTGATGTTAACTCCCCAACCGCTGCGCAGAAGTGAACTAAACTTCACCCAATAGTGTATTGTATCACATTCTAGTAGTTACATTTGAAAATTTCGTTCTAGGACATTTGGTTTGAGCGCAATCATTAAACTCAATTAAAAAAGTCATTTAAGCCTTTTCACAGTGAGATCTATGCGATATGGCCGAGAAATGTAATTTTGATGTTAACTCCCAAACCGCTCCGCAGAAGTCAACCAAACTTCACCCATTAGTGTATTGTATCACAATCTAGTAATTACATGTGGAAATTTGGTTCTAGGACATTTGATTTGAGCGCAATCCTCAAACTTAGGTCAAAAAAGCCATTTAAGCCTTTTCACAGTGAGATCTATGCGATATGGCCGAGAAATGTAATTTTGATGTTAACTCCCAAACCGCTGCGCAGAAGTCAACCAAACTTCATCCAATAGTGTATTGTATCACAATCTAGTAGTTACATTTGAAAATTTTGTTCAAGGACATTTTGTTTGAACGCAATCATCAAACTTAATTAAAAAAGTCATTTAAGCCTTTTCACAGTGAGATCTATGCGATATGGCCGAGAAATGTAATTTTGATGTTAACTCCCAAACCGCTGCGCAGAAGTCAACCAAACTTCACCCATTAGTGTATTGTATCACAATCTAGTAGTTACATGTGGAAATTTTGTTATTGGACATTTGATTTGAACGCAATCATCAAACTTAATTAAAAAAGTCCTTTAAGCCTTTTCACAGTGAGATCTATGCGATATGGCCGAGAAATGTAATTTTGATGTTAACTCCCAAACCGCTGCGCAGAAGTCAACCAAACTTCACCCAATAGTGTATTGTATCACAATCTAGTAGTTACATTTGAAAATTTTGTTCTAGGACATTTTGTTTGAACACAATCATCAAACTTAATTAAAAAAGTCATTTAAGCCTTTTCACAGTGAGATCAATGCGATATGGCCGAGAAATGTAATTTTGATGTTAACTCCCAAACCGCTGCGCAGAAGTCAACCAAACTTCACCCATTAGTGTATTGTATCACAATCTAGTAGTTACATGTGGAAATTATGTTATAGGACATTTGATTTGAGCGCAATCCTCAAACTTAGGTCAAAAAAGCCATTTAAGCCTTTTCACAGTGAGATCTATGCGATATGGCCGAGAAATGTAATTTTGATGTTAACTCCCAAACCGCTGCGCAGAAGTCAACCAAACTTCACCCAATAGTGTATTTTATCACAATCTAGTAGTTACATTTGGAAATTTAGTTCTAGGACATTTGATTTGAGCGCAATCTTCAAACTTAATTAAAAAAAGTCATTTAAGCCTTTTCACAGTGAGATCTATGCGATATGGCCGAGAAATGTAATTTTGATGTTCACTCCCAAACCGCTGCGCAGAAGTCAACCAAACTTCAACCATTAGTGTATTGTATCACAATCTAGTAGTTACATGTGGAAATTTGGTTCTAGGACATTTGATTTGAGCGCAATCCTCAAACTTAGGTCAAAAAAGCCATTCAAGCCTTTTCACAGTGAGATCTATGCGATATGGCCGAGAAATGTAATTTTGATGTTAACTCCCAAACCGCTGCGCAGAAGTCAACCAAACTTCACCCAATAGTGTATTGTATCACAATCTAGTAGTTACATTTGAAAATTTTGTTCTAGGACATTTTGTTTGAACGCAATCATCAAACTTAATTAAAAAAGTCATTTAAGCCTTTTCACAGTGAGATCTATGCGATATGGCCGAGAAATGTAATTTTGATGTTAACTCCCAAACCGCTGCGCAGAAGTCAACCAAACTTCACCCAATAGTGTATTGTATCACAATCTAGTAGTTACATTTGAAAATTTTGTTCTAGGACATTTTGTTTGAGCGCAATCCTCAAACTTAGGTCAAAAAAGCCATTTAAGCCTTTTCACAGTGAGATCTATGCGATATGGCCGAGAAATGTAATTTTGATGTTAACTCCCAAACCGCTGCGCAGAAGTCAACCAAACTTCACCCAATAGTGTATTGTATCACATTCTAGTAGTTACATTTGAAAATTTCGTTCTAGGACATTTGGTTTGAGCGCAATCATTAAACTTAGGTCAAAAAAGCCATTTAAGCCTTTTCACAGTGAGATCTATGCGATATGGCCGAGAAATGTAATTTTGATGTTAACTCCCAAACCGCTGCGCAGAAGTAAACCAAACTTCACCCATTAGTGTATTGTATCACAATCTAGTAGTTACATGTGGAAATTTGGTTCTAGGACATTTGATTTGAGCGCAATCCTCAAACTTAGGTCAAAAAAGCCATTTAAGCCTTTTCACAGTGAGATCTATGCGATATGGCCGAGAAATGTAATTTTGATGTTAACTCCCAAACCGCTGCGCAGAAGTCAACCAAACTTCACCCAATAGTGTATTGTATCACATTCTAGTAGTTACATTTGAAAATTTCGTTCTAGGACATTTGGTTTGAGCGCAATCATTAAACTCAATTAAAAAAGTCATTTAAGCCTTTTCACAGTGAGATCTATGCGATATGGCCGAGAAATGTAATTTTGATGTTAACTCCCAAACCGCTCCGCAGAAGTCAACCAAACTTCACCCATTAGTGTATTGTATCACAATCTAGTAATTACATGTGGAAATTTGGTTCTAGGACATTTGATTTGAGCGCAATCCTCAAACTTAGGTCAAAAAAGCCATTTAAGCCTTTTCACAGTGAGATCTATGCGATATGGCCGAGAAATGTAATTTTGATGTTAACTCCCAAACCGCTGCGCAGAAGTCAACCAAACTTCACCCAATAGTGTATTGTATCACAATCTAGTAGTTACATTTGAAAATTTTGTTCAAGGACATTTTGTTTGAACGCAATCATCAAACTTAATTAAAAAAGTCATTTAAGCCTTTTCACAGTGAGATCTATGCGATATGGCCGAGAAATGTAATTTTGATGTTAACTCCCAAACCGCTGCGCAGAAGTCAACCAAACTTCACCCATTAGTGTATTGTATCACAATCTAGTAGTTACATGTGGAAATTTTGTTATTGGACATTTGATTTGAACGCAATCATCAAACTTAATTAAAAAAAGTCCTTTAAGCCTTTTCACAGTGAGATCTATGCGATATGACCGAGAAATGTAATTTTGATGTTAACTCCCAAACCGCTGCGCAGAAGTCAACCAAACTTCACCCAATAGTGTATTGTATCACATTCTAGTAGTTACATTTGAAAATTTCGTTCTAGGACATTTGGTTTGAGCGCAATCATTAAACTTAGGTCAAAAAAGCCATTTAAGCCTTTTCACAGTGAGATCTATGCGATATGGCCGAGAAATGTAATTTTGATGTTAACTCCCAAACCGCTGCGCAGAAGTCAACCAAACTTCACCCAATAGTGTATTGTATCACATTCTAGTAGTTACATTTGAAAATTTCGTTCTAGGACATTTGGTTTGAGCGCAATCATTAAACTCAATTAAAAAAGTCATTTAAGCCTTTTCACAGTGAGATCTATGCGATATGGCCGAGAAATGTAATTTTGATGTTAACTCCCAAACCGCTCCGCAGAAGTCAACCAAACTTCACCCATTAGTGTATTGTATCACAATCTAGTAATTACATGTGGAAATTTGGTTCTAGGACATTTGATTTGAGCGCAATCCTCAAACTTAGGTCAAAAAAGCCATTTAAGCCTTTTCACAGTGAGATCTATGCGATATGGCCGAGAAATGTAATTTTGATGTTAACTCCCAAACCGCTGCGCAGAAGTCAACCAAACTTCACCCAATAGTGTATTGTATCACAATCTAGTAGTTACATTTGAAAATTTTGTTCAAGGACATTTTGTTTGAACGCAATCATCAAACTTAATTAAAAAAGTCATTTAAGCCTTTTCACAGTGAGATCTATGCGATATGGCCGAGAAATGTAATTTTGATGTTAACTCCCAAACCGCTGCGCAGAAGTCAACCAAACTTCACCCATTAGTGTATTGTATCACAATCTAGTAGTTACATGTGGAAATTTTGTTATTGGACATTTGATTTGAACGCAATCATCAAACTTAATTAAAAAAGTCCTTTAAGCCTTTTCACAGTGAGATCTATGCGATATGGCCGAGAAATGTAATTTTGATGTTAACTCCCAAACCGCTGCGCAGAAGTCAACCAAACTTCACCCAATAGTGTATTGTATCACATTCTAGTAGTTACATTTGAAAATTTCGTTCTAGGACATTTGGTTTGAGCGCAATCATTAAACTTAGGTCAAAAAAGCCATTTAAGCCTTTTCACAGTGAGATCTATGCGATATGGCCGAGAAATGTAATTTTGATGCTAACTCCCAAACCGCTGCGCAGAAGTAAACCAAACTTCACCCATTAGTGTATTGTATCACAATCTAGTAGTTACATGTGGAAATTTGGTTCTAGGACATTTGATTTGAGCGCAATCCTCAAACTTAGGTAAAAAAAGCCATTTAAGCCTTTTCACAGTGAGATCTATGCGATATGGCCGAGAAATGTAATTTTGATGTTAACTCCCAAACCGCTGCGCAGAAGTCAACCAAACTTCACCCAATAGTGTATTTTATCACAATCTAGTAGTTACATTTGGAAATTTAGTTCTAGGACATTTGATTTGAGCGCAATCTTCAAACTTAATTAAAAAAAGTCATTTAAGCCTTTTCACAGTGAGATCTATGCGATATGGCCGAGAAATGTAATTTTGATGTTCACTCCCAAACCGCTGCGCAGAAGTCAACCAAACTTCAACCATTAGTGTATTGTATCACAATCTAGTAGTTACATGTGGAAATTTGGTTCTAGGACATTTGATTTGAGCGCAATCCTCAAACTTAGGTCAAAAAAGCCATTCAAGCCTTTTCACAGTGAGATCTATGCGATATGGCCGAGAAATGTAATTTTGATGTTAACTCCCAAACCGCTGCGCAGAAGTCAACCAAACTTCACCCATTAGTGTATTGTATCACAATCTAGTAGTTACATGTGGAAATTTGGTTCTAGGACATTTGATTTGAGCGCAATCCTCAAACTTAGGTCAAAAAAGCCATTTAAGCCTTTTCACAGTGAGATCTATGCGATATGGCCGAGAAATGTAATTTTGATGTTAACTCCCAAACCGCTCCGCAGAAGTCAACCAAACTTCACCCATTAGTGTATTGTATCACAATCTAGTAATTACATGTGGAAATTTGGTTCTAGGACATTTGATTTGAGCGCAATCCTCAAACTTAGGTCAAAAAAGCCATTTAAGCCTTTTCACAGTGAGATCTATGCGATATGGCCGAGAAATGTAATTTTGATGTTAACTCCCAAACCGCTGCGCAGAAGTCAACCAAACTTCACCCAATAGTGTATTGTATCACATTCTAGTAGTTACATTTGAAAATTTCGTTCTAGGACATTTGGTTTGAGCGCAATCATTAAACTTAGGTCAAAAAAGCCATTTAAGCCTTTTCACAGTGAGATCTATGCGATATGGCCGAGAAATGTAATTTTGATGTTAACTCCCAAACCGCTGCGCAGAAGTAAACCAAACTTCACCCATTAGTGTATTGTATCACAATCTAGTAGTTACATGTGGAAATTTGGTTCTAGGACATTTGATTTGAGCGCAATCCTCAAACTTAGGTCAAAAAAGCCATTTAAGCCTTTTCACAGTGAGATCTATGCGATATGGCCGAGAAATGTAATTTTGATGTTAACTCCCAAACCGCTGCGCAGAAGTCAACCAAACTTCACCCAATAGTGTATTGTATCACAATCTAGTAGTTACATTTGAAAATTTTGTTCTAGGACATTTTGTTTGAACGCAATCATCAAACTTAATTAAAAAAGTCATTAAAGCCTTTTCACAGTGAGATCTATGCGATATGGCCGAGAAATGTAATTTTGATGTTAACTCCCAAACCGCTGCGCAGAAGTCAACCAAACTTCACCCATTAGTGTATTGTATCACAATCTAGTAGTTACATGTGGAAATTTGGTTATAGGACATTTGATTTGAGCGCAATCCTCAAACTTAGGTCAAAAAAGCCATTTAAGCCTTTTCACAGTGAGATCTATGCGATATGGCCTAGAAATGTAATTTTGATGTTAACTCCCATACCGCTGCGCAGAAGTCAACCAAACTTCACCCAATAGTGTATTGTATCACAATCTAGTAGTTACATTTGAAAATTTTGTTCTAGGACATTTTGTTTGAGCGCAATCATCAAACTTAATTAAAAAAGTCATTTAAGCCTTTTCACAGTGAGATCTATGCGATATGGCCGAGAAATGTAATTTTGATGTTAACTCCCAAACCGCTGCGCAGAAGTCAACCAAACTTCACCCATTAGTGTATTGTATCACAATCTAGTAGTTACATGTGGAAATTTGGTTATAGGACATTTGATTTGAGCGCAATCCTCAAACTTAGGTCAAAAAAGCCATTTAAGCCTTTTCACAGTGAGATCTATGCGATATGGCCGAGAAATGTAATTTTGATGTTAACTCCCAAACCGCTGCGCAGAAGTCAACCAAACTTCACCCAATAGTGTATTTTATCACAATCTAGTAGTTACATTTGGAAATTTAGTTCTAGGACATTTGATTTGAGCGCAATCTTCAAACTTAATTAAAAAAAGTCATTTAAGCCTTTTCACAGTGAGATCTATGCGATATGGCCGAGAAATGTAATTTTGATGTTCACTCCCAAACCGCTGCGCAGAAGTCAACCAAACTTCAACCATTAGTGTATTGTATCACAATCTAGTAGTTACATGTGGAAATTTGGTTCTAGGACATTTGATTTGAGCGCAATCCTCAAACTTAGGTCAAAAAAGCCATTCAAGCCTTTTCACAGTGAGATCTATGCGATATGGCCGAGAAATGTAATTTTGATGTTAACTCCCAAACCGCTGCGCAGAAGTCAACCAAACTTCACCCAATAGTGTATTGTATCACAATCTAGTAGTTACATTTGAAAATTTTGTTCTAGGACATTTTGTTTGAACGCAATCATCAAACTTAATTAAAAAAGTCATTTAAGCCTTTTCACAGTGAGATCTATGCGATATGGCCGAGAAATGTAATTTTGATGTTAACTCCCAAACCGCTGCGCAGAAGTCAACCAAACTTCACCCAATAGTGTATTGTATCACAATCTAGTAGTTACATTTGAAAATTTTGTTCTAGGACATTTTGTTTGAGCGCAATCCTCAAACTTAGGTCAAAAAAGCCATTTAAGCCTTTTCACAGTGAGATCTATGCGATATGGCCGAGTAATGTAATTTTGATGTTAACTCCCAAACCGCTGCGCAGAAGTCAACCAAACTTCACCCAATAGTGTATTGTATCACATTCTAGTAGTTACATTTGAAAATTTCGTTCTAGGACATTTGGTTTGAGCGCAATCATTAAACTTAGGTCAAAAAAGCCATTTAAGCCTTTTCACAGTGAGATCTATGCGATATGGCCGAGAAATGTAATTTTGATGTTAACTCCCAAACCGCTGCGCAGAAGTAAACCAAACTTCACCCATTAGTGTATTGTATCACAATCTAGTAGTTACATGTGGAAATTTGGTTCTAGGACATTTGATTTGAGCGCAATCCTCAAACTTAGGTCAAAAAAGCCATTTAAGCCTTTTCACAGTGAGATCTATGCGATATGGCCGAGAAATGTAATTTTGATGTTAACTCCCAAACCGCTGCGCAGAAGTCAACCAAACTTCACCCAATAGTGTATTGTATCACATTCTAGTAGTTACATTTGAAAATTTCGTTCTAGGACATTTGGTTTGAGCGCAATCATTAAACTCAATTAAAAAAGTCATTTAAGCCTTTTCACAGTGAGATCTATGCGATATGGCCGAGAAATGTAATTTTGATGTTAACTCCCAAACCGCTCCGCAGAAGTCAACCAAACTTCACCCATTAGTGTATTGTATCACAATCTAGTAATTACATGTGGAAATTTGGTTCTAGGACATTTGATTTGAGCGCAATCCTCAAACTTAGGTCAAAAAAGCCATTTAAGCCTTTTCACAGTGAGATCTATGCGATATGGCCGAGAAATGTAATTTTGATGTTAACTCCCAAACCGCTGCGCAGAAGTCAACCAAACTTCACCCAATAGTGTATTGTATCACAATCTAGTAGTTACATTTGAAAATTTTGTTCAAGGACATTTTGTTTGAACGCAATCATCAAACTTAATTAAAAAAGTCATTTAAGCCTTTTCACAGTGAGATCTATGCGATATGGCCGAGAAATGTAATTTTGATGTTAACTCCCAAACCGCTGCGCAGAAGTCAACCAAACTTCACCCATTAGTGTATTGTATCACAATCTAGTAGTTACATGTGGAAATTTTGTTATTGGACATTTGATTTGAACGCAATCATCAAACTTAATTAAAAAAGTCCTTTAAGCCTTTTCACAGTGAGATCTATGCGATATGGCCGAGAAATGTAATTTTGATGTTAACTCCCAAACCGCTGCGCAGAAGTCAACCAAACTTCACCCAATAGTGTATTGTATCACAATCTAGTAGTTACATTTGAAAATTTTGTTCTAGGACATTTTGTTTGAACACAATCATCAAACTTAATTAAAAAAGTCATTTAAGCCTTTTCACAGTGAGATCTATGCGATATGGCCGAGAAATGTAATTTTGATGTTAACTCCCAAACCGCTGCGCAGAAGTCAACCAAACTTCACCCATTAGTGTATTGTATCACAATCTAGTAGTTACATGTGGAAATTTGGTTATAGGACATTTGATTTGAGCGCAATCCTCAAACTTAGGTCAAAAAAGCCATTTAAGCCTTTTCACAGTGAGATCTATGCGATATGGCCGAGAAATGTAATTTTGATGTTAACTCCCAAACCGCTGCGCAGAAGTCAACCAAACTTCACCCAATAGTGTATTTTATCACAATCTAGTAGTTACATTTGGAAATTTAGTTCTAGGACATTTGATTTGAGCGCAATCTTCAAACTTAATTAAAAAAAGTCATTTAAGCCTTTTCACAGTGAGATCTATGCGATATGGCCGAGAAATGTAATTTTGATGTTCACTCCCAAACCGCTGCGCAGAAGTCAACCAAACTTCAACCATTAGTGTATTGTATCACAATCTAGTAGTTACATGTGGAAATTTGATTCTAGGACATTTGATTTGAGCGCAATCTTCAAACTTAATTAAAAAAAGTCATTTAAGCCTTTTCACAGTGAGATCTATGCGATATGGCCGAGAAATGTAATTTTGATGTTAACTCCCAAACCGCTGCGCAGAAGTCAACCAAACTTCACCCAATAGTGTATTGTATCACAATCTAGTAGTTACATTTGAAAATTTTGTTCTAGGACATTTTGTTTGAACGCAATCATCAAACTTAATTAAAAAAGTCATTAAAGCCTTTTCACAGTGAGATCTATGCGATATGGCCGAGAAATGTAATTTTGATGTTAACTCCCAAACCGCTGCGCAGAAGTCAACCAAACTTCACCCAATAGTGTATTGTATCACAATCTAGTAGTTACATTTGAAAATTTTGTTCTAGGACATTTTGTTTGAACGCAATCATCAAACTTAATTAAAAAAGTCATTAAAGCCTTTTCACAGTGAGATCTATGCGATATGGCCGAGAAATGTAATTTTGATGTTAACTCCCAAACCGCTGCGCAGAAGTCAACCAAACTTCACCCATTAGTGTATTGTATCACAATCTAGTAGTTACATGTGGAAATTTGGTTATAGGACATTTGATTTGAGCGCAATCCTCAAACTTAGGTCAAAAAAGCCATTTAAGCCTTTTCACAGTGAGATCTATGCGATATGGCCGAGAAATGTAATTTTGATGTTAACTCCCATACCGCTGCGCAGAAGTCAACCAAACTTCACCCAATAGTGTATTTTATCACAATCTAGTAGTTACATTTGGAAATTTAGTTCTAGGACATTTGATTTGAGCGCAATCTTCAAACTTAATTAAAAAAAGTCATTTAAGCCTTTTCACAGTGAGATCTATGCGATATGGCCGAGAAATGTAATTTTGATGTTCACTCCCAAACCGCTGCGCAGAAGTCAACCAAACTTCAACCATTAGTGTATTGTATCACAATCTAGTAGTTACATGTGGAAATTTGGTTCTAGGACATTTGATTTGAGCGCAATCCTCAAACTTAGGTCAAAAAAGCCATTCAAGCCTTTTCACAGTGAGATCTATGCGATATGGCCGAGAAATGTAATTTTGATGTTAACTCCCAAACCGCTGCGCAGAAGTCAACCAAACTTCACCCAATAGTGTATTGTATCACAATCTAGTAGTTACATTTGAAAATTTTGTTCTAGGACATTTTGTTTGAGCGCAATCATCAAACTTAATTAAAAAAGTCATTTAAGCCTTTTCACAGTGAGATCTATGCGATATGGCCGAGAAATGTAATTTTGATGTTAACTCCCAAACCGCTGCGCAGAAGTCAACCAAACTTCACCCAATAGTGTATTGTATCACATTCTAGTAGTTACATTTGAAAATTTCGTTCTAGGACATTTGGTTTGAGCGCAATCATTAAACTTAGGTCAAAAAAGCCATTTAAGCCTTTTCACAGTGAGATCTATGCGATATGGCCGAGAAATGTAATTTTGATGTTAACTCCCCAACCGCTGCGCAGAAGTGAACTAAACTTCACCCAATAGTGTATCGTATCACATTCTAGTAGTTACATTTGAAAATTTCGTTCTAGGACATTTGGTTTGAGCGCAATCATTAAACTCAATTAAAAAAGTCATTTAAGCCTTTTCACAGTGAGATCTATGCGATATGGCCGAGAAATGTAATTTTGATGTTAACTCCCAAACCGCTCCGCAGAAGTCAACCAAACTTCACCCATTAGTGTATTGTATCACAATCTAGTAATTACATGTGGAAATTTGGTTCTAGGACATTTGATTTGAGCGCAATCCTCAAACTTAGGTAAAAAAAGCCATTTAAGCCTTTTCACAGTGAGATCTATGCGATATGGCCGAGAAATGTAATTTTGATGTTAACTCCCAAACCGCTGCGCAGAAGTCAACCAAACTTCACCCAATAGTGTATTGTATCACAATCTAGTAGTTACATTTGAAAATTTTGTTCAAGGACATTTTGTTTGAACGCAATCATCAAACTTAATTAAAAAAGTCATTTAAGCCTTTTCACAGTGAGATCTATGCGATATGGCCGAGAAATGTAATTTTGATGTTAACTCCCAAACCGCTGCGCAGAAGTCAACCAAACTTCACCCAATAGTGTATTGTATCACAATCTAGTAGTTACATTTGAAAATTTTGTTCTAGGACATTTTGTTTGAACGCAATCATCAAACTTAATTAAAAAAGTCATTAAAGCCTTTTCACAGTGAGATCTATGCGATATGGCCGAGAAATGTAATTTTGATGTTAACTCCCAAACCGCTGCGCAGAAGTCAACCAAACTTCACCCATTAGTGTATTGTATCACAATCTAGTAGTTACATGTGGAAATTTGGTTATAGGACATTTGATTTGAGCGCAATCCTCAAACTTAGGTCAAAAAAGCCATTTAAGCCTTTTCACAGTGAGATCTATGCGATATGGCCGAGAAATGTAATTTTGATGTTAACTCCCATACCGCTGCGCAGAAGTCAACCAAACTTCACCCAATAGTGTATTTTATCACAATCTAGTAGTTACATTTGGAAATTTAGTTCTAGGACATTTGATTTGAGCGCAATCTTCAAACTTAATTAAAAAAAGTCATTTAAGCCTTTTCACAGTGAGATCTATGCGATATGGCCGAGAAATGTAATTTTGATGTTCACTCCCAAACCGCTGCGCAGAAGTCAACCAAACTTCAACCATTAGTGTATTGTATCACAATCTAGTAGTTACATGTGGAAATTTGGTTCTAGGACATTTGATTTGAGCGCAATCCTCAAACTTAGGTCAAAAAAGCCATTCAAGCCTTTTCACAGTGAGATCTATGCGATATGGCCGAGAAATGTAATTTTGATGTTAACTCCCAAACCGCTGCGCAGAAGTCAACCAAACTTCACCCAATAGTGTATTGTATCACAATCTAGTAGTTACATTTGAAAATTTTGTTCTAGGACATTTTGTTTGAGCGCAATCATCAAACTTAATTAAAAAAGTCATTTAAGCCTTTTCACAGTGAGATCTATGCGATATGGCCGAGAAATGTAATTTTGATGTTAACTCCCAAACCGCTGCGCAGAAGTCAACCAAACTTCACCCATTAGTGTATTGTATCACAATCTAGTAG
This sequence comes from Corythoichthys intestinalis, assembly GCF_030265065.1. Taxonomy (NCBI): domain Eukaryota; kingdom Metazoa; phylum Chordata; class Actinopteri; order Syngnathiformes; family Syngnathidae; genus Corythoichthys; species Corythoichthys intestinalis. The sequence goes on from NC_080407.1 coordinate 32,915,944, forward strand.
TTACATGTGGAAATTTGGTTCTAGGACATTTGATTTGAGCGCAATCCTCAAACTTAGGTCAAAAAAGCCATTTAAGCCTTTTCACAGTGAGATCTATGCGATATGGCCGAGAAATGTAATTTTGATGTTAACTCCCAAACCGCTGCGCAGAAGTCAACCAAACTTCACCCAATAGTGTATTGTATCACATTCTAGTAGTTACATTTGAAAATTTCGTTCTAGGACATTTGGTTTGAGCGCAATCATTAAACTTAGGTCAAAAAAGCCATTTAAGCCTTTTCACAGTGAGATCTATGCGATATGGCCGAGAAATGTAATTTTGATGTTAACTCCCATACCGCTGCGCAGAAGTGAACTAAACTTCACCCAATAGTGTATTGTATCACATTCTAGTAGTTACATTTGAAAATTTCGTTCTAGGACATTTGGTTTGAGCGCAATCATTAAACTCAATTAAAAAAGTCATTTAAGCCTTTTCACAGTGAGATCTATGCGATATGGCCGAGAAATGTAATTTTGATGTTAACTCCCAAACCGCTCCGCAGAAGTCAACCAAACTTCACCCATTAGTGTATTGTATCACAATCTAGTAATTACATGTGGAAATTTGGTTCTAGGACATTTGATTTGAGCGCAATCCTCAAACTTAGGTCAAAAAAGCCATTTAAGCCTTTTCACAGTGAGATCTATGCGATATGGCCGAGAAATGTAATTTTGATGTTAACTCCCAAACCGCTGCGCAGAAGTCAACCAAACTTCACCCAATAGTGTATTGTATCACAATCTAGTAGTTACATTTGAAAATTTTGTTCAAGGACATTTTGTTTGAACGCAATCATCAAACTTAATTAAAAAAGTCATTTAAGCCTTTTCACAGTGAGATCTATGCGATATGGCCGAGAAATGTAATTTTGATGTTAACTCCCAAACCGCTGCGCAGAAGTCAACCAAACTTCACCCATTAGTGTATTGTATCACAATCTAGTAGTTACATGTGGAAATTTTGTTATTGGACATTTGATTTGAACGCAATCATCAAACTTAATTAAAAAAGTCCTTTAAGCCTTTTCACAGTGAGATCTATGCGATATGGCCGAGAAATGTAATTTTGATGTTAACTCCCAAACCGCTGCGCAGAAGTCAACCAAACTTCACCCAATAGTGTATTGTATCACAATCTAGTAGTTACATTTGAAAATTTTGTTCTAGGACATTTTGTTTGAACACAATCATCAAACTTAATTAAAAAAGTCATTTAAGCCTTTTCACAGTGAGATCAATGCGATATGGCCGAGAAATGTAATTTTGATGTTAACTCCCAAACCGCTGCGCAGAAGTCAACCAAACTTCACCCATTAGTGTATTGTATCACAATCTAGTAGTTACATGTGGAAATTTGGTTATAGGACATTTGATTTGAGCGCAATCCTCAAACTTAGGTCAAAAAAGCCATTTAAGCCTTTTCACAGTGAGATCTATGCGATATGGCCGAGAAATGTAATTTTGATGTTAACTCCCAAACCGCTGCGCAGAAGTCAACCAAACTTCACCCAATAGTGTATTTTATCACAATCTAGTAGTTACATTTGGAAATTTAGTTCTAGGACATTTGATTTGAGCGCAATCTTCAAACTTAATTAAAAAAAGTCATTTAAGCCTTTTCACAGTGAGATCTATGCGATATGGCCGAGAAATGTAATTTTGATGTTCACTCCCAAACCGCTGCGCAGAAGTCAACCAAACTTCAACCATTTGTGTATTGTATCACAATCTAGTAGTTACATGTGGAAATTTGGTTCTAGGACATTTGATTTGAGCGCAATCCTCAAACTTAGGTCAAAAAAGCCATTCAAGCCTTTTCACAGTGAGATCTATGCGATATGGCCGAGAAATGTAATTTTGATGTTAACTCCCAAACCGCTGCGCAGAAGTCAACCAAACTTCACCCAATAGTGTATTGTATCACAATCTAGTAGTTACATTTGAAAATTTTGTTCTAGGACATTTTGTTTGAACGCAATCATCAAACTTAATTAAAAAAGTCATTTAAGCCTTTTCACAGTGAGATCTATGCGATATGGCCGAGAAATGTAATTTTGATGTTAACTCCCAAACCGCTGCGCAGAAGTCAACCAAACTTCACCCAATAGTGTATTGTATCACAATCTAGTAGTTACATTTGAAAATTTTGTTCTAGGACATTTTGTTTGAGCGCAATCCTCAAACTTAGGTCAAAAAAGCCATTTAAGCCTTTTCACAGTGAGATCTATGCGATATGGCCGAGAAATGTAATTTTGATGTTAACTCCCAAACCGCTGCGCAGAAGTCAACCAAACTTCACCCAATAGTGTATTGTATCACATTCTAGTAGTTACATTTGAAAATTTCGTTCTAGGACATTTGGTTTGAGCGCAATCATTAAACTTAGGTCAAAAAAGCCATTTAAGCCTTTTCACAGTGAGATCTATGCGATATGGCCGAGAAATGTAATTTTGATGTTAACTCCCAAACCGCTGCGCAGAAGTAAACCAAACTTCACCCATTAGTGTATTGTATCACAATCTAGTAGTTACATGTGGAAATTTGGTTCTAGGACATTTGATTTGAGCGCAATCCTCAAACTTAGGTCAAAAAAGCCATTTAAGCCTTTTCACAGTGAGATCTATGCGATATGGCCGAGAAATGTAATTTTGATGTTAACTCCCAAACCGCTGCGCAGAAGTCAACCAAACTTCACCCAATAGTGTATTGTATCACATTCTAGTAGTTACATTTGAAAATTTCGTTCTAGGACATTTGGTTTGAGCGCAATCATTAAACTCAATTAAAAAAGTCATTTAAGCCTTTTCACAGTGAGATCTATGCGATATGGCCGAGAAATGTAATTTTGATGTTAACTCCCAAACCGCTCCGCAGAAGTCAACCAAACTTCACCCATTAGTGTATTGTATCACAATCTAGTAATTACATGTGGAAATTTGGTTCTAGGACATTTGATTTGAGCGCAATCCTCAAACTTAGGTCAAAAAAGCCATTTAAGCCTTTTCACAGTGAGATCTATGCGATATGGCCGAGAAATGTAATTTTGATGTTAACTCCCAAACCGCTGCGCAGAAGTCAACCAAACTTCACCCAATAGTGTATTGTATCACAATCTAGTAGTTACATTTGAAAATTTTGTTCAAGGACATTTTGTTTGAACGCAATCATCAAACTTAATTAAAAAAGTCATTTAAGCCTTTTCACAGTGAGATCTATGCGATATGGCCGAGAAATGTAATTTTGATGTTAACTCCCAAACCGCTGCGCAGAAGTCAACCAAACTTCACCCATTAGTGTATTGTATCACAATCTAGTAGTTACATGTGGAAATTTTGTTATTGGACATTTGATTTGAACGCAATCATCAAACTTAATTAAAAAAGTCCTTTAAGCCTTTTCACAGTGAGATCTATGCGATATGGCCGAGAAATGTAATTTTGATGTTAACTCCCAAACCGCTGCGCAGAAGTCAACCAAACTTCACCCAATAGTGTATTGTATCACATTCTAGTAGTTACATTTGAAAATTTCGTTCTAGGACATTTGGTTTGAGCGCAATCATTAAACTTAGGTCAAAAAAGCCATTTAAGCCTTTTCACAGTGAGATCTATGCGATATGGCCGAGAAATGTAATTTTGATGTTAACTCCCAAACCGCTGCGCAGAAGTAAACCAAACTTCACCCATTAGTGTATTGTATCACAATCTAGTAGTTACATGTGGAAATTTGGTTCTAGGACATTTGATTTGAGCGCAATCCTCAAACTTAGGTCAAAAAAGCCATTTAAGCCTTTTCACAGTGAGATCTATGCGATATGGCCGAGAAATGTAATTTTGATGTTAACTCCCAAACCGCTGGGCAGAAGTCAACCAAACTTCACCCAATAATGTATTTTATCACAATCTAGTAGTTACATTTGGAAATTTAGTTCTAGGACATTTGATTTGAGCGCAATCTTCAAACTTAATTAAAAAAAGTCATTTAAGCCTTTTCACAGTGAGATCTATGCGATATGGCCGAGAAATGTAATTTTGATGTTCACTCCCAAACCGCTGCGCAGAAGTCAACCAAACTTCACCCATTAGTGTATTGTATCACAATCTAGTAGTTACATGTGGAAATTTGGTTCTAGGACATTTGATTTGAGCGCAATCCTCAAACTTAGGTCAAAAAAGCCATTTAAGCCTTTTCACAGTGAGATCTATGCGATATGGCCGAGAAATGTAATTTTGATGTTAACTCCCAAACCGCTGCGCAGAAGTCAACCAAACTTCACCCAATAGTGTATTGTATCACATTCTAGTAGTTACATTTGAAAATTTCGTTCTAGGACATTTGGTTTGAGCGCAATCATTAAACTTAGGTCAAAAAAGCCATTTAAGCCTTTTCACAGTGAGATCTATGCGATATGGCCGAGAAATGTAATTTTGATGTTAACTCCCCAACCGCTGCGCAGAAGTGAACTAAACTTCACCCAATAGTGTATTGTATCACATTCTAGTAGTTACATTTGAAAATTTCGTTCTAGGACATTTGGTTTGAGCGCAATCATTAAACTCAATTAAAAAAGTCATTTAAGCCTTTTCACAGTGAGATCTATGCGATATGGCCGAGAAATGTAATTTTGATGTTAACTCCCAAACCGCTCCGCAGAAGTCAACCAAACTTCACCCATTAGTGTATTGTATCACAATCTAGTAATTACATGTGGAAATTTGGTTCTAGGACATTTGATTTGAGCGCAATCCTCAAACTTAGGTCAAAAAAGCCATTTAAGCCTTTTCACAGTGAGATCTATGCGATATGGCCGAGAAATGTAATTTTGATGTTAACTCCCAAACCGCTGCGCAGAAGTCAACCAAACTTCACCCAATAGTGTATTGTATCACAATCTAGTAGTTACATTTGAAAATTTTGTTCAAGGACATTTTGTTTGAACGCAATCATCAAACTTAATTAAAAAAGTCATTTAAGCCTTTTCACAGTGAGATCTATGCGATATGGCCGAGAAATGTAATTTTGATGTTAACTCCCAAACCGCTGCGCAGAAGTCAACCAAACTTCACCCATTAGTGTATTGTATCACAATCTAGTAGTTACATGTGGAAATTTTGTTATTGGACATTTGATTTGAACGCAATCATCAAACTTAATTAAAAAAGTCCTTTAAGCCTTTTCACAGTGAGATCTATGCGATATGGCCGAGAAATGTAATTTTGATGTTAACTCCCAAACCGCTGCGCAGAAGTCAACCAAACTTCACCCAATAGTGTATTGTATCACATTCTAGTAGTTACATTTGAAAATTTCGTTCTAGGACATTTGGTTTGAGCGCAATCATTAAACTTAGGTCAAAAAAGCCATTTAAGCCTTTTCACAGTGAGATCTATGCGATATGGCCGAGAAATGTAATTTTGATGCTAACTCCCAAACCGCTGCGCAGAAGTAAACCAAACTTCACCCATTAGTGTATTGTATCACAATCTAGTAGTTACATGTGGAAATTTGGTTCTAGGACATTTGATTTGAGCGCAATCCTCAAACTTAGGTAAAAAAAGCCATTTAAGCCTTTTCACAGTGAGATCTATGCGATATGGCCGAGAAATGTAATTTTGATGTTAACTCCCAAACCGCTGCGCAGAAGTCAACCAAACTTCACCCAATAGTGTATTTTATCACAATCTAGTAGTTACATTTGGAAATTTAGTTCTAGGACATTTGATTTGAGCGCAATCTTCAAACTTAATTAAAAAAAGTCATTTAAGCCTTTTCACAGTGAGATCTATGCGATATGGCCGAGAAATGTAATTTTGATGTTCACTCCCAAACCGCTGCGCAGAAGTCAACCAAACTTCAACCATTAGTGTATTGTATCACAATCTAGTAGTTACATGTGGAAATTTGGTTCTAGGACATTTGATTTGAGCGCAATCCTCAAACTTAGGTCAAAAAAGCCATTCAAGCCTTTTCACAGTGAGATCTATGCGATATGGCCGAGAAATGTAATTTTGATGTTAACTCCCAAACCGCTGCGCAGAAGTCAACCAAACTTCACCCATTAGTGTATTGTATCACAATCTAGTAGTTACATGTGGAAATTTGGTTCTAGGACATTTGATTTGAGCGCAATCCTCAAACTTAGGTCAAAAAAGCCATTTAAGCCTTTTCACAGTGAGATCTATGCGATATGGCCGAGAAATGTAATTTTGATGTTAACTCCCAAACCGCTCCGCAGAAGTCAACCAAACTTCACCCATTAGTGTATTGTATCACAATCTAGTAATTACATGTGGAAATTTGGTTCTAGGACATTTGATTTGAGCGCAATCCTCAAACTTAGGTCAAAAAAGCCATTTAAGCCTTTTCACAGTGAGATCTATGCGATATGGCCGAGAAATGTAATTTTGATGTTAACTCCCAAACCGCTGCGCAGAAGTCAACCAAACTTCACCCAATAGTGTATTGTATCACAATCTAGTAGTTACATTTGAAAATTTTGTTCTAGGACATTTTGTTTGAGCGCAATCCTCAAACTTAGGTCAAAAAAGCCATTTAAGCCTTTTCACAGTGAGATCTATGCGATATGGCCGAGAAATGTAATTTTGATGTTAACTCCCAAACCGCTGCGCAGAAGTCAACCAAACTTCACCCAATAGTGTATTGTATCACATTCTAGTAGTTACATTTGAAAATTTCGTTCTAGGACATTTGGTTTGAGCGCAATCATTAAACTTAGGTCAAAAAAGCCATTTAAGCCTTTTCACAGTGAGATCTATGCGATATGGCCGAGAAATGTAATTTTGATGTTAACTCCCAAACCGCTGCGCAGAAGTAAACCAAACTTCACCCATTAGTGTATTGTATCACAATCTAGTAGTTACATGTGGAAATTTGGTTCTAGGACATTTGATTTGAGCGCAATCCTCAAACTTAGGTCAAAAAAGCCATTTAAGCCTTTTCACAGTGAGATCTATGCGATATGGCCGAGAAATGTAATTTTGATGTTAACTCCCAAACCGCTGCGCAGAAGTCAACCAAACTTCACCCAATAGTGTATTGTATCACAATCTAGTAGTTACATTTGAAAATTTTGTTCTAGGACATTTTGTTTGAACGCAATCATCAAACTTAATTAAAAAAGTCATTAAAGCCTTTTCACAGTGAGATCTATGCGATATGGCCGAGAAATGTAATTTTGATGTTAACTCCCAAACCGCTGCGCAGAAGTCAACCAAACTTCACCCATTAGTGTATTGTATCACAATCTAGTAGTTACATGTGGAAATTTGGTTATAGGACATTTGATTTGAGCGCAATCCTCAAACTTAGGTCAAAAAAGCCATTTAAGCCTTTTCACAGTGAGATCTATGCGATATGGCCTAGAAATGTAATTTTGATGTTAACTCCCATACCGCTGCGCAGAAGTCAACCAAACTTCACCCAATAGTGTATTGTATCACAATCTAGTAGTTACATTTGAAAATTTTGTTCTAGGACATTTTGTTTGAGCGCAATCATCAAACTTAATTAAAAAAGTCATTTAAGCCTTTTCACAGTGAGATCTATGCGATATGGCCGAGAAATGTAATTTTGATGTTAACTCCCAAACCGCTGCGCAGAAGTCAACCAAACTTCACCCATTAGTGTATTGTATCACAATCTAGTAGTTACATGTGGAAATTTGGTTCTAGGACATTTGATTTGAGCGCAATCCTCAAACTTAGGTCAAAAAAGCCATTTAAGCCTTTTCACAGTGAGATCTATGCGATATGGCCGAGAAATGTAATTTTGATGTTAACTCCCAAACCGCTGCGCAGAAGTCAACCAAACTTCACCCAATAGTGTATTGTATCACATTCTAGTAGTTACATTTGAAAATTTCGTTCTAGGACATTTGGTTTGAGCGCAATCATTAAACTTAGGTCAAAAAAGCCATTTAAGCCTTTTCACAGTGAGATCTATGCGATATGGCCGAGAAATGTAATTTTGATGTTAACTCCCCAACCGCTGCGCAGAAGTGAACTAAACTTCACCCAATAGTGTATTGTATCACATTCTAGTAGTTACATTTGAAAATTTCGTTCTAGGACATTTGGTTTGAGCGCAATCATTAAACTCAATTAAAAAAGTCATTTAAGCCTTTTCACAGTGAGATCTATGCGATATGGCCGAGAAATGTAATTTTGATGTTAACTCCCAAACCGCTCCGCAGAAGTCAACCAAACTTCACCCATTAGTGTATTGTATCACAATCTAGTAATTACATGTGGAAATTTGGTTATAGGACATTTGATTTGAGCGCAATCCTCAAACTTAGGTCAAAAAAGCCATTTAAGCCTTTTCACAGTGAGATCTATGCGATATGGCCGAGAAATGTAATTTTGATGTTAACTCCCATACCGCTGCGCAGAAGTCAACCAAACTTCACCCAATAGTGTATTTTATCACAATCTAGTAGTTACATTTGGAAATTTAGTTCTAGGACATTTGATTTGAGCGCAATCTTCAAACTTAATTAAAAAAAGTCATTTAAGCCTTTTCACAGTGAGATCTATGCGATATGGCCGAGAAATGTAATTTTGATGTTCACTCCCAAACCGCTGCGCAGAAGTCAACCAAACTTCAACCATTAGTGTATTGTATCACAATCTAGTAGTTACATGTGGAAATTTGGTTCTAGGACATTTGATTTGAGCGCAATCCTCAAACTTAGGTCAAAAAAGCCATTCAAGCCTTTTCACAGTGAGATCTATGCGATATGGCCGAGAAATGTAATTTTGATGTTAACTCCCAAACCGCTGCGCAGAAGTCAACCAAACTTCACCCAATAGTGTATTGTATCACAATCTAGTAGTTACATTTGAAAATTTTGTTCTAGGACATTTTGTTTGAGCGCAATCATCAAACTTAATTAAAAAAGTCATTTAAGCCTTTTCACAGTGAGATCTATGCGATATGGCCGAGAAATGTAATTTTGATGTTAACTCCCAAACCGCTGCACAGAAGTCAACCAAACTTCACCCAATAGTGTATTGTATCACATTCTAGTAGTTACATTTGAAAATTTCGTTCTAGGACATTTGGTTTGAGCGCAATCATTAAACTTAGGTCAAAAAAGCCATTTAAGCCTTTTCACAGTGAGATCTATGCGATATGGCCGAGAAATGTAATTTTGATGTTAACTCCCCAACCGCTGCGCAGAAGTGAACTAAACTTCACCCAATAGTGTATCGTATCACATTCTAGTAGTTACATTTGAAAATTTCGTTCTAGGACATTTGGTTTGAGCGCAATCATTAAACTCAATTAAAAAAGTCATTTAAGCCTTTTCACAGTGAGATCTATGCGATATGGCCGAGAAATGTAATTTTGATGTTAACTCCCAAACCGCTCCGCAGAAGTCAACCAAACTTCACCCATTAGTGTATTGTATCACAATCTAGTAATTACATGTGGAAATTTGGTTCTAGGACATTTGATTTGAGCGCAATCCTCAAACTTAGGTAAAAAAAGCCATTTAAGCCTTTTCACAGTGAGATCTATGCGATATGGCCGAGAAATGTAATTTTGATGTTAACTCCCAAACCGCTGCGCAGAAGTCAACCAAACTTCACCCAATAGTGTATTGTATCACAATCTAGTAGTTACATTTGAAAATTTTGTTCAAGGACATTTTGTTTGAACGCAATCATCAAACTTAATTAAAAAAGTCATTTAAGCCTTTTCACAGTGAGATCTATGCGATATGGCCGAGAAATGTAATTTTGATGTTAACTCCCAAACCGCTGCGCAGAAGTCAACCAAACTTCACCCAATAGTGTATTGTATCACAATCTAGTAGTTACATTTGAAAATTTTGTTCTAGGACATTTTGTTTGAACGCAATCATCAAACTTAATTAAAAAAGTCATTAAAGCCTTTTCACAGTGAGATCTATGCGATATGGCCGAGAAATGTAATTTTGATGTTAACTCCCAAACCGCTGCGCAGAAGTCAACCAAACTTCACCCATTAGTGTATTGTATCACAATCTAGTAGTTACATGTGGAAATTTGGTTATAGGACATTTGATTTGAGCGCAATCCTCAAACTTAGGTCAAAAAAGCCATTTAAGCCTTTTCACAGTGAGATCTATGCGATATGGCCGAGAAATGTAATTTTGATGTTAACTCCCATACCGCTGCGCAGAAGTCAACCAAACTTCACCCAATAGTGTATTTTATCACAATCTAGTAGTTACATTTGGAAATTTAGTTCTAGGACATTTGATTTGAGCGCAATCTTCAAACTTAATTAAAAAAAGTCATTTAAGCCTTTTCACAGTGAGATCTATGCGATATGGCCGAGAAATGTAATTTTGATGTTCACTCCCAAACCGCTGCGCAGAAGTCAACCAAACTTCAACCATTAGTGTATTGTATCACAATCTAGTAGTTACATGTGGAAATTTGGTTCTAGGACATTTGATTTGAGCGCAATCCTCAAACTTAGGTCAAAAAAGCCATTCAAGCCTTTTCACAGTGAGATCTATGCGATATGGCCGAGAAATGTAATTTTGATGTTAACTCCCAAACCGCTGCGCAGAAGTCAACCAAACTTCACCCAATAGTGTATTGTATCACAATCTAGTAGTTACATTTGAAAATTTTGTTCTAGGACATTTTGTTTGAGCGCAATCATCAAACTTAATTAAAAAAGTCATTTAAGCCTTTTCACAGTGAGATCTGTGCGATATGGCCGAGAAATGTAATTTTGATGTTAACTCCCAAACCGCTGCGCAGAAGTCAACCAAACTTCACCCATTAGTGTATTGTATCACAATCTAGTAGTTACATGTGGAAATTTGGTTCTAGGACATTTGATTTGAGCGCAATCCTCAAACTTAGGTCAAAAAAGCCATTTAAGCCTTTTCACAGTGAGATCTATGCGATATGGCCGAGAAATGTAATTTTGATGTTAACTCCCAAACCGCTGCGCAGAAGTCAACCAAACTTCACCCAATAGTGTATTGTATCACATTCTAGTAGTTACATTTGAAAATTTCGTTCTAGGACATTTGGTTTGAGCGCAATCATTAAACTTAGGTCAAAAAAGCCATTTAAGCCTTTTCACAGTGAGATCTATGCGATATGGCCGAGAAATGTAATTTTGATGTTAACTCCCATACCGCTGCGCAGAAGTGAACTAAACTTCACCCAATAGTGTATTGTATCACATTCTAGTAGTTACATTTGAAAATTTCGTTCTAGGACATTTGGTTTGAGCGCAATCATTAAACTCAATTAAAAAAGTCATTTAAGCCTTTTCACAGTGAGATCTATGCGATATGGCCGAGAAATGTAATTTTGATGTTAACTCCCAAACCGCTCCGCAGAAGTCAACCAAACTTCACCCATTAGTGTATTGTATCACAATCTAGTAATTACATGTGGAAATTTGGTTCTAGGACATTTGATTTGAGCGCAATCCTCAAACTTAGGTCAAAAAAGCCATTTAAGCCTTTTCACAGTGAGATCTATGCGATATGGCCGAGAAATGTAATTTTGATGTTAACTCCCAAACCGCTGCGCAGAAGTCAACCAAACTTCACCCAATAGTGTATTGTATCACAATCTAGTAGTTACATTTGAAAATTTTGTTCAAGGACATTTTGTTTGAACGCAATCATCAAACTTAATTAAAAAAGTCATTTAAGCCTTTTCACAGTGAGATCTATGCGATATGGCCGAGAAATGTAATTTTGATGTTAACTCCCAAACCGCTGCGCAGAAGTCAACCAAACTTCACCCATTAGTGTATTGTATCACAATCTAGTAGTTACATGTGGAAATTTTGTTATTGGACATTTGATTTGAACGCAATCATCAAACTTAATTAAAAAAGTCCTTTAAGCCTTTTCACAGTGAGATCTATGCGATATGGCCGAGAAATGTAATTTTGATGTTAACTCCCAAACCGCTGCGCAGAAGTCAACCAAACTTCACCCAATAGTGTATTGTATCACAATCTAGTAGTTACATTTGAAAATTTTGTTCTAGGACATTTTGTTTGAACACAATCATCAAACTTAATTAAAAAAGTCATTTAAGCCTTTTCACAGTGAGATCAATGCGATATGGCCGAGAAATGTAATTTTGATGTTAACTCCCAAACCGCTGCGCAGAAGTCAACCAAACTTCACCCATTAGTGTATTGTATCACAATCTAGTAGTTACATGTGGAAATTTGGTTATAGGACATTTGATTTGAGCGCAATCCTCAAACTTAGGTCAAAAAAGCCATTTAAGCCTTTTCACAGTGAGATCTATGCGATATGGCCGAGAAATGTAATTTTGATGTTAACTCCCAAACCGCTGCGCAGAAGTCAACCAAACTTCACCCAATAGTGTATTTTATCACAATCTAGTAGTTACATTTGGAAATTTAGTTCTAGGACATTTGATTTGAGCGCAATCTTCAAACTTAATTAAAAAAAGTCATTTAAGCCTTTTCACAGTGAGATCTATGCGATATGGCCGAGAAATGTAATTTTGATGTTCACTCCCAAACCGCTGCGCAGAAGTCAACCAAACTTCAACCATTAGTGTATTGTATCACAATCTAGTAGTTACATGTGGAAATTTGGTTCTAGGACATTTGATTTGAGCGCAATCCTCAAACTTAGGTCAAAAAAGCCATTCAAGCCTTTTCACAGTGAGATCTATGCGATATGGCCGAGAAATGTAATTTTGATGTTAACTCCCAAACCGCTGCGCAGAAGTCAACCAAACTTCACCCAATAGTGTATTGTATCACAATCTAGTAGTTACATTTGAAAATTTTGTTCTAGGACATTTTGTTTGAACGCAATCATCAAACTTAATTAAAAAAGTCATTTAAGCCTTTTCACAGTGAGATCTATGCGATATGGCCGAGAAATGTAATTTTGATGTTAACTCCCAAACCGCTGCGCAGAAGTCAACCAAACTTCACCCAATAGTGTATTGTATCACAATCTAGTAGTTACATTTGAAAATTTTGTTCTAGGACATTTTGTTTGAGCGCAATCCTCAAACTTAGGTCAAAAAAGCCATTTAAGCCTTTTCACAGTGAGATCTATGCGATATGGCCGAGAAATGTAATTTTGATGTTAACTCCCAAACCGCTGCGCAGAAGTCAACCAAACTTCACCCAATAGTGTATTGTATCACATTCTAGTAGTTACATTTGAAAATTTCGTTCTAGGACATTTGGTTTGAGCGCAATCATTAAACTTAGGTCAAAAAAGCCATTTAAGCCTTTTCACAGTGAGATCTATGCGATATGGCCGAGAAATGTAATTTTGATGTTAACTCCCAAACCGCTGCGCAGAAGTAAACCAAACTTCACCCATTAGTGTATTGTATCACAATCTAGTAGTTACATGTGGAAATTTGGTTCTAGGACATTTGATTTGAGCGCAATCCTCAAACTTAGGTCAAAAAAGCCATTTAAGCCTTTTCACAGTGAGATCTATGCGATATGGCCGAGAAATGTAATTTTGATGTTAACTCCCAAACCGCTGCGCAGAAGTCAACCAAACTTCACCCAATAGTGTATTGTATCACATTCTAGTAGTTACATTTGAAAATTTCGTTCTAGGACATTTGGTTTGAGCGCAATCATTAAACTCAATTAAAAAAGTCATTTAAGCCTTTTCACAGTGAGATCTATGCGATATGGCCGAGAAATGTAATTTTGATGTTAACTCCCAAACCGCTCCGCAGAAGTCAACCAAACTTCACCCATTAGTGTATTGTATCACAATCTAGTAGTTACATGTGGAAATTTTGTTATTGGACATTTGATTTGAACGCAATCATCAAACTTAATTAAAAAAGTCCTTTAAGCCTTTTCACAGTGAGATCTATGCGATATGGCCGAGAAATGTAATTTTGATGTTAACTCCCAAACCGCTGCGCAGAAGTCAACCAAACTTCACCCAATAGTGTATTGTATCACATTCTAGTAGTTACATTTGAAAATTTCGTTCTAGGACATTTGGTTTGAGCGCAATCATTAAACTTAGGTCAAAAAAGCCATTTAAGCCTTTTCACAGTGAGATCTATGCGATATGGCCGAGAAATGTAATTTTGATGTTAACTCCCAAACCGCTGCGCAGAAGTAAACCAAACTTCACCCATTAGTGTATTGTATCACAATCTAGTAGTTACATGTGGAAATTTGGTTCTAGGACATTTGATTTGAGCGCAATCCTCAAACTTAGGTCAAAAAAGCCATTTAAGCCTTTTCACAGTGAGATCTATGCGATATGGCCGAGAAATGTAATTTTGATGTTAACTCCCAAACCGCTGGGCAGAAGTCAACCAAACTTCACCCAATAGTGTATTTTATCACAATCTAGTAGTTACATTTGGAAATTTAGTTCTAGGACATTTGATTTGAGCGCAATCTTCAAACTTAATTAAAAAAAGTCATTTAAGCCTTTTCACAGTGAGATCTATGCGATATGGCCGAGAAATGTAATTTTGATGTTCACTCCCAAACCGCTGCGCAGAAGTCAACCAAACTTCAACCATTAGTGTATTGTATCACAATCTAGTAGTTACATGTGGAAATTTGGTTCTAGGACATTTGATTTGAGCGCAATCCTCAAACTTAGGTCAAAAAAGCCATTCAAGCCTTTTCACAGTGAGATCTATGCGATATGGCCGAGAAATGTAATTTTGATGTTAACTCCCAAACCGCTGCGCAGAAGTCAACCAAACTTCACCCAATAGTGTATTGTATCACAATCTAGTAGTTACATTTGAAAATTTTGTTCTAGGACATTTTGTTTGAGCGCAATCATCAAACTTAATTAAAAAAATCATTTAAGCCTTTTCACAGTGAGATCTATGCGATATGGCCGAGAAATGTAATTTTGATGTTAACTCCCAAACCGCTGCGCAGAAGTCAACCAAACTTCACCCATTAGTGTATTGTATCACAATCTAGTAGTTACATGTGGAAATTTGGTTCTAGGACATTTGATTTGAGCGCAATCCTCAAACTTAGGTCAAAAAAGCCATTTAAGCCTTTTCACAGTGAGATCTATGCGATATGGCCGAGAAATGTAATTTTGATGTTAACTCCCAAACCGCTGCGCAGAAGTCAACCAAACTTCACCCAATAGTGTATTGTATCACATTCTAGTAGTTACATTTGAAAATTTCGTTCTAGGACATTTGGTTTGAGCGCAATCATTAAACTTAGGTCAAAAAAGCCATTTAAGCCTTTTCACAGTGAGATCTATGCGATATGGCCGAGAAATGTAATTTTGATGTTAACTCCCCAACCGCTGCGCAGAAGTGAACTAAACTTCACCCAATAGTGTATTGTATCACATTCTAGTAGTTACATTTGAAAATTTCGTTCTAGGACATTTGGTTTGAGCGCAATCATTAAACTCAATTAAAAAAGTCATTTAAGCCTTTTCACAGTGAGATCTATGCGATATGGCCGAGAAATGTAATTTTGATGTTAACTCCCAAACCGCTCCGCAGAAGTCAACCAAACTTCACCCATTAGTGTATTGTATCACAATCTAGTAATTACATGTGGAAATTTGGTTCTAGGACATTTGATTTGAGCGCAATCCTCAAACTTAGGTCAAAAAAGCCATTTAAGCCTTTTCACAGTGAGATCTATGCGATATGGCCGAGAAATGTAATTTTGATGTTAACTCCCAAACCGCTGCGCAGAAGTCAACCAAACTTCATCCAATAGTGTATTGTATCACAATCTAGTAGTTACATTTGAAAATTTTGTTCAAGGACATTTTGTTTGAACGCAGTCATCAAACTTAATTAAAAAAGTCATTTAAGCCTTTTCACAGTGAGATCTATGCGATATGGCCGAGAAATGTAATTTTGATGTTAACTCCCAAACCGCTGCGCAGAAGTCAACCAAACTTCACCCATTAGTGTATTGTATCACAATCTAGTAGTTACATGTGGAAATTTTGTTATTGGACATTTGATTTGAACGCAATCATCAAACTTAATTAAAAAAGTCCTTTAAGCCTTTTCACAGTGAGATCTATGCGATATGGCCGAGAAATGTAATTTTGATGTTAACTCCCAAACCGCTGCGCAGAAGTCAACCAAACTTCACCCAATAGTGTATTGTATCACAATCTAGTAGTTACATTTGAAAATTTTGTTCTAGGACATTTTGTTTGAACACAATCATCAAACTTAATTAAAAAAGTCATTTAAGCCTTTTCACAGTGAGATCAATGCGATATGGCCGAGAAATGTAATTTTGATGTTAACTCCCAAACCGCTGCGCAGAAGTCAACCAAACTTCACCCATTAGTGTATTGTATCACAATCTAGTAGTTACATGTGGAAATTATGTTATAGGACATTTGATTTGAGCGCAATCCTCAAACTTAGGTCAAAAAAGCCATTTAAGCCTTTTCACAGTGAGATCTATGCGATATGGCCGAGAAATGTAATTTTGATGTTAACTCCCAAACCGCTGCGCAGAAGTCAACCAAACTTCACCCAATAGTGTATTTTATCACAATCTAGTAGTTACATTTGGAAATTTAGTTCTAGGACATTTGATTTGAGCGCAATCTTCAAACTTAATTAAAAAAAGTCATTTAAGCCTTTTCACAGTGAGATCTATGCGATATGGCCGAGAAATGTAATTTTGATGTTCACTCCCAAACCGCTGCGCAGAAGTCAACCAAACTTCAACCATTAGTGTATTGTATCACAATCTAGTAGTTACATGTGGAAATTTGGTTCTAGGACATTTGATTTGAGCGCAATCCTCAAACTTAGGTCAAAAAAGCCATTCAAGCCTTTTCACAGTGAGATCTATGCGATATGGCCGAGAAATGTAATTTTGATGTTAACTCCCAAACCGCTGCGCAGAAGTCAACCAAACTTCACCCAATAGTGTATTGTATCACAATCTAGTAGTTACATTTGAAAATTTTGTTCTAGGACATTTTGTTTGAACGCAATCATCAAACTTAATTAAAAAAGTCATTTAAGCCTTTTCACAGTGAGATCTATGCGATATGGCCGAGAAATGTAATTTTGATGTTAACTCCCAAACCGCTGCGCAGAAGTCAACCAAACTTCACCCAATAGTGTATTGTATCACAATCTAGTAGTTACATTTGAAAATTTTGTTCTAGGACATTTTGTTTGAGCGCAATCCTCAAACTTAGGTCAAAAAAGCCATTTAAGCCTTTTCACAGTGAGATCTATGCGATATGGCCGAGAAATGTAATTTTGATGTTAACTCCCAAACCGCTGCGCAGAAGTCAACCAAACTTCACCCAATAGTGTATTGTATCACATTCTAGTAGTTACATTTGAAAATTTCGTTCTAGGACATTTGGTTTGAGCGCAATCGTTAAACTTAGGTCAAAAAAGCCATTTAAGCCTTTTCACAGTGAGATCTATGCGATATGGCCGAGAAATGTAATTTTGATGTTAACTCCCAAACCGCTGCGCAGAAGTAAACCAAACTTCACCCATTAGTGTATTGTATCACAATCTAGTAGTTACATGTGGAAATTTGGTTCTAGGACATTTGATTTGAGCGCAATCCTCAAACTTAGGTCAAAAAAGCCATTTAAGCCTTTTCACAGTGAGATCTATGCGATATGGCCGAGAAATGTAATTTTGATGTTAACTCCCAAACCGCTGCGCAGAAGTCAACCAAACTTCACCCAATAGTGTATTGTATCACATTCTAGTAGTTACATTTGAAAATTTCGTTCTAGGACATTTGGTTTGAGCGCAATCATTAAACTCAATTAAAAAAGTCATTTAAGCCTTTTCACAGTGAGATCTATGCGATATGGCCGAGAAATGTAATTTTGATGTTAACTCCCAAACCGCTCCGCAGAAGTCAACCAAACTTC
Source organism: Corythoichthys intestinalis (assembly GCF_030265065.1). Classification (NCBI taxonomy): domain Eukaryota; kingdom Metazoa; phylum Chordata; class Actinopteri; order Syngnathiformes; family Syngnathidae; genus Corythoichthys; species Corythoichthys intestinalis. The sequence continues at coordinate 32,933,897 of NC_080407.1, forward strand.
ACCCATTAGTGTATTGTATCACAATCTAGTAATTACATGTGGAAATTTGGTTCTAGGACATTTGATTTGAGCGCAATCCTCAAACTTAGGTCAAAAAAGCCATTTAAGCCTTTTCACAGTGAGATCTATGCGATATGGCCGAGAAATGTAATTTTGATGTTAACTCCCAAACCGCTGCGCAGAAGTCAACCAAACTTCACCCAATAGTGTATTGTATCACAATCTAGTAGTTACATTTGAAAATTTTGTTCAAGGACATTTTGTTTGAACGCAATCATCAAACTTAATTAAAAAAGTCATTTAAGCCTTTTCACAGTGAGATCTATGCGATATGGCCGAGAAATGTAATTTTGATGTTAACTCCCAAACCGCTGCGCAGAAGTCAACCAAACTTCACCCATTAGTGTATTGTATCACAATCTAGAAGTTACATGTGGAAATTTTGTTATTGGACATTTGATTTGAACGCAATCATCAAACTTAATTAAAAAAAGTCCTTTAAGCCTTTTCACAGTGAGATCTATGCGATATGGCCGAGAAATGTAATTTTGATGTTAACTCCCAAACCGCTGCGCAGAAGTCAACCAAACTTCACCCAATAGTGTATTGTATCACATTCTAGTAGTTACATTTGAAAATTTCGTTCTAGGACATTTGGTTTGAGCGCAATCATTAAACTTAGGTCAAAAAAGCCATTTAAGCCTTTTCACAGTGAGATCTATGCGATATGGCCGAGAAATGTAATTTTGATGTTAACTCCCAAACCGCTGCGCAGAAGTCAACCAAACTTCACCCAATAGTGTATTGTATCACATTCTAGTAGTTACATTTGAAAATTTCGTTCTAGGACATTTGGTTTGAGCGCAATCATTAAACTCAATTAAAAAAGTCATTTAAGCCTTTTCACAGTGAGATCTATGCGATATGGCCGAGAAATGTAATTTTGATGTTAACTCCCAAACCGCTCCGCAGAAGTCAACCAAACTTCACCCATTAGTGTATTGTATCACAATCTAGTAATTACATGTGGAAATTTGGTTCTAGGACATTTGATTTGAGCGCAATCCTCAAACTTAGGTCAAAAAAGCCATTTAAGCCTTTTCACAGTGAGATCTATGCGATATGGCCGAGAAATGTAATTTTGATGTTAACTCCCAAACCGCTGCGCAGAAGTCAACCAAACTTCACCCAATAGTGTATTGTATCACAATCTAGTAGTTACATTTGAAAATTTTGTTCAAGGACATTTTGTTTGAACGCAATCATCAAACTTAATTAAAAAAGTCATTTAAGCCTTTTCACAGTGAGATCTATGCGATATGGCCGAGAAATGTAATTTTGATGTTAACTCCCAAACCGCTGCGCAGAAGTCAACCAAACTTCACCCATTAGTGTATTGTATCACAATCTAGTAGTTACATGTGGAAATTTTGTTATTGGACATTTGATTTGAACGCAATCATCAAACTTAATTAAAAAAGTCCTTTAAGCCTTTTCACAGTGAGATCTATGCGATATGGCCGAGAAATGTAATTTTGATGTTAACTCCCAAACCGCTGCGCAGAAGTCAACCAAACTTCACCCAATAGTGTATTGTATCACATTCTAGTAGTTACATTTGAAAATTTCGTTCTAGGACATTTGGTTTGAGCGCAATCATTAAACTTAGGTCAAAAAAGCCATTTAAGCCTTTTCACAGTGAGATCTATGCGATATGGCCGAGAAATGTAATTTTGATGCTAACTCCCAAACCGCTGCGCAGAAGTAAACCAAACTTCACCCATTAGTGTATTGTATCACAATCTAGTAGTTACATGTGGAAATTTGGTTCTAGGACATTTGATTTGAGCGCAATCCTCAAACTTAGGTAAAAAAAGCCATTTAAGCCTTTTCACAGTGAGATCTATGCGATATGGCCGAGAAATGTAATTTTGATGTTAACTCCCAAACCGCTGCGCAGAAGTCAACCAAACTTCACCCAATAGTGTATTGTATCACATTCTAGTAGTTACATTTGAAAATTTCGTTCTAGGACATTTGGTTAGAGCGCAATCATTAAACTTAGGTCAAAAAAGCCATTTAAGCCTTTTCACAGTGAGATCTATGCGATATGGCCGAGAAATGTAATTTTGATGTTAACTCCCAAACCGCTGCGCAGAAGTCAACCAAACTTCACCCAATAGTGTATTGTATCACAATCTAGTAGTTACATTTGAAAATTTTGTTCTAGGACATTTTGTTTGAACACAATCATCAAACTTAATTAAAAAAGTCATTTAAGCCTTTTCACAGTGAGATCAATGCGATATGGCCGAGAAATGTAATTTTGATGTTAGCTCCCAAACCGCTGCGCAGAAGTCAACCAAACTTCACCCATTAGTGTATTGTATCACAATCTAGTAGTTACATGTGGAAATTTGGTTATAGGACATTTGATTTGAGCGCAATCCTCAAACTTAGGTCAAAAAAGCCATTTAAGCCTTTTCACAGTGAGATCTATGCGATATGGCCGAGAAATGTAATTTTGATGTTCACTCCCAAACCGCTGCGCAGAAGTCAACCAAACTTCAACCATTAGTGTATTGTATCACAATCTAGTAGTTACATGTGGAAATTTGGTTCTAGGACATTTGATTTGAGCGCAATCCTCAAACTTAGGTCAAAAAAGCCATTCAAGCCTTTTCACAGTGAGATCTATGCGATATGGCCGAGAAATGTAATTTTGATGTTAACTCCCAAACCGCTGCGCAGAAGTCAACCAAACTTCACCCAATAGTGTATTGTATCACAATCTAGTAGTTACATTTGAAAATTTTGTTCTAGGACATTTTGTTTGAACGCAATCATCAAACTTAATTAAAAAAGTCATTTAAGCCTTTTCACAGTGAGATCTATGCGATATGGCCGAGAAATGTAATTTTGATGTTAACTCCCAAACCGCTGCGCAGAAGTCAACCAAACTTCACCCAATAGTGTATTGTATCACAATCTAGTAGTTACATTTGAAAATTTTGTTCTAGGACATTTTGTTTGAGCGCAATCCTCAAACTTAGGTCAAAAAAGCCATTTAAGCCTTTTCACAGTGAGATCTATGCGATATGGCCGAGAAATGTAATTTTGATGTTAACTCCCAAACCGCTGCGCAGAAGTCAACCAAACTTCACCCAATAGTGTATTGTATCACATTCTAGTAGTTACATTTGAAAATTTCGTTCTAGGACATTTGGTTTGAGCGCAATCATTAAACTTAGGTCAAAAAAGCCATTTAAGCCTTTTCACAGTGAGATCTATGCGATATGGCCGAGAAATGTAATTTTGATGTTAACTCCCAAACCGCTGCGCAGAAGTCAACCAAACTTCACCCATTAGTGTATTGTATCACAATCTAGTAGTTACATGTGGAAATTTTGTTATTGGACATTTGATTTGAACGCAATCATCAAACTTAATTAAAAAAGTCCTTTAAGCCTTTTCACAGTGAGATCTATGCGATATGGCCGAGAAATGTAATTTTGATGTTAACTCCCAAACCGCTGCGCAGAAGTCAACCAAACTTCACCCAATAGTGTATTGTATCACATTCTAGTAGTTACATTTGAAAATTTCGTTCTAGGACATTTGGTTTGAGCGCAATCATTAAACTTAGGTCAAAAAAGCCATTTAAGCCTTTTCACAGTGAGATCTATGCGATATGGCCGAGAAATGTAATTTTGATGTTAACTCCCAAACCGCTGCGCAGAAGTAAACCAAACTTCACCCATTAGTGTATTGTATCACAATCTAGTAGTTACATGTGGAAATTTGGTTCTAGGACATTTGATTTGAGCGCAATCCTCAAACTTAGGTCAAAAAAGCCATTTAAGCCTTTTCACAGTGAGATCTATGCGATATGGCCGAGAAATGTAATTTTGATGTTAACTCCCAAACCGCTGCGCAGAAGTCAACCAAACTTCACCCAATAGTGTATTTTATCACAATCTAGTAGTTACATTTGGAAATTTAGTTCTAGGACATTTGATTTGAGCGCAATCTTCAAACTTAATTAAAAAAAGTCATTTAAGCCTTTTCACAGTGAGATCTATGCGATATGGCCGAGAAATGTAATTTTGATGTTCACTCCCAAACCGCTGCGCAGAAGTCAACCAAACTTCAACCATTAGTGTATTGTATCACAATCTAGTAGTTACATGTGGAAATTTGGTTCTAGGACATTTGATTTGAGCGCAATCCTCAAACTTAGGTCAAAAAAGCCATTCAAGCCTTTTCACAGTGAGATCTATGCGATATGGCCGAGAAATGTAATTTTGATGTTAACTCCCAAACCGCTGCGCAGAAGTCAACCAAACTTCACCCAATAGTGTATTGTATCACAATCTAGTAGTTACATTTGAAAATTTTGTTCTAGGACATTTTGTTTGAGCGCAATCATCAAACTTAATTAAAAAAGTCATTTAAGCCTTTTCACAGTGAGATCTATGCGATATGGCCGAGAAATGTAATTTTGATGTTAACTCCCAAACCGCTGCGCAGAAGTCAACCAAACTTCACCCATTAGTGTATTGTATCACAATCTAGTAGTTACATGTGGAAATTTGGTTCTAGGACATTTGATTTGAGCGCAATCCTCAAACTTAGGTCAAAAAAGCCATTTAAGCCTTTTCACAGTGAGATCTATGCGATATGGCCGAGAAATGTAATTTTGATGTTAACTCCCAAACCGCTGCGCAGAAGTCAACCAAACTTCACCCAATAGTGTATTGTATCACATTCTAGTAGTTACATTTGAAAATTTCGTTCTAGGACATTTGGTTTGAGCGCAATCATTAAACTTAGGTCAAAAAAGCCATTTAAGCCTTTTCACAGTGAGATCTATGCGATATGGCCGAGAAATGTAATTTTGATGTTAACTCCCCAACCGCTGCGCAGAAGTGAACTAAACTTCACCCAATAGTGTATTGTATCACATTCTAGTAGTTACATTTGAAAATTTCGTTCTAGGACATTTTGTTTGAGCGCAATCATTAAACTCAATTAAAAAAGTCATTTAAGCCTTTTCACAGTGAGATCTATGCGATATGGCCGAGAAATGTAATTTTGATGTTAACTCCCAAACCGCTGCGCAGAAGTAAACCAAACTTCACACATTAGTGTATTGTATCACAATCTAGTAGTTACATGTGGAAATTTGGTTCTAGGACATTTGATTTGAGCGCAATCCTCAAACTTAGGTCAAAAAAGCCATTTAAGCCTTTTCACAGTGAGATCTATGCGATATGGCCGAGAAATGTAATTTTGATGTTAACTCCCAAACCGCTGCGCAGAAGTCAACCAAACTTCACCCAATAGTGTATTGTATCACAATCTAGTAGTTACATTTGAAAATTTTGTTCTAGGACATTTTGTTTGAACGCAATCATCAAACTTAATTAAAAAAGTCATTTAAGCCTTTTCACAGTGAGATCTATGCGATATGGCCGAGAAATGTAATTTTGATGTTAACTCCCAAACCGCTGCGCAGAAGTCAACCAAACTTCACCCAATAGTGTATTGTATCACAATCTAGTAGTTACATTTGAAAATTTTGTTCTAGGACATTTTGTTTGAGCGCAATCCTCAAACTTAGGTCAAAAAAGCCATTTAAGCCTTTTCACAGTGAGATCTATGCGATATGGCCGAGAAATGTAATTTTGATGTTAACTCCCAAACCGCTGCGCAGAAGTCAACCAAACTTCACCCAATAGTGTATTGTATCACATTCTAGTAGTTACATTTGAAAATTTCGTTCTAGGACATTTGGTTTGAGCGCAATCATTAAACTTAGGTCAAAAAAGCCATTTAAGCCTTTTCACAGTGAGATCTATGCGATATGGCCGAGAAATGTAATTTTGATGTTAACTCCCAAACCGCTGCGCAGAAGTAAACCAAACTTCACCCATTAGTGTATTGTATCACAATCTAGTAGTTACATGTGGAAATTTGGTTCTAGGACATTTGATTTGAGCGCAATCCTCAAACTTAGGTCAAAAAAGCCATTTAAGCCTTTTCACAGTGAGATCTATGCGATATGGCCGAGAAATGTAATTTTGATGTTAACTCCCAAACCGCTGCGCAGAAGTCAACCAAACTTCACCCAATAGTGTATTGTATCACATTCTAGTAGTTACATTTGAAAATTTCGTTCTAGGACATTTGGTTTGAGCGCAATCATTAAACTCAATTAAAAAAGTCATTTAAGCCTTTTCACAGTGAGATCTATGCGATATGGCCGAGAAATGTAATTTTGATGTTAACTCCCAAACCGCTCCGCAGAAGTCAACCAAACTTCACCCATTAGTGTATTGTATCACAATCTAGTAATTACATGTGGAAATTTGGTTCTAGGACATTTGATTTGAGCGCAATCCTCAAACTTAGGTCAAAAAAGCCATTTAAGCCTTTTCACAGTGAGATCTATGCGATATGGCCGAGAAATGTAATTTTGATGTTAACTCCCAAACCGCTGCGCAGAAGTCAACCAAACTTCACCCAATAGTGTATTGTATCACAATCTAGTAGTTACATTTGAAAATTTTGTTCAAGGACATTTTGTTTGAACGCAATCATCAAACTTAATTAAAAAAGTCATTTAAGCCTTTTCACAGTGAGATCTATGCGATATGGCCGAGAAATGTAATTTTGATGTTAACTCCCAAACCGCTGCGCAGAAGTCAACCAAACTTCACCCATTAGTGTATTGTATCACAATCTAGTAGTTACATGTGGAAATTTTGTTATTGGACATTTGATTTGAACGCAATCATCAAACTTAATTAAAAAAAGTCCTTTAAGCCTTTTCACAGTGAGATCTATGCGATATGGCCGAGAAATGTAATTTTGATGTTAACTCCCAAACCGCTGCGCAGAAGTCAACCAAACTTCACCCAATAGTGTATTGTATCACATTCTAGTAGTTACATTTGAAAATTTCGTTCTAGGACATTTGGTTTGAGCGCAATCATTAAACTTAGGTCAAAAAAGCCATTTAAGCCTTTTCACAGTGAGATCTATGCGATATGGCCGAGAAATGTAATTTTGATGTTAACTCCCAAACCGCTGCGCAGAAGTCAACCAAACTTCACCCAATAGTGTATTGTATCACATTCTAGTAGTTACATTTGAAAATTTCGTTCTAGGACATTTGGTTTGAGCGCAATCATTAAACTCAATTAAAAAAGTCATTTAAGCCTTTTCACAGTGAGATCTATGCGATATGGCCGAGAAATGTAATTTTGATGTTAACTCCCAAACCGCTCCGCAGAAGTCAACCAAACTTCACCCATTAGTGTATTGTATCACAATCTAGTAATTACATGTGGAAATTTGGTTCTAGGACATTTGATTTGAGCGCAATCCTCAAACTTAGGTCAAAAAAGCCATTTAAGCCTTTTCACAGTGAGATCTATGCGATATGGCCGAGAAATGTAATTTTGATGTTAACTCCCAAACCGCTGCGCAGAAGTCAACCAAACTTCACCCAATAGTGTATTGTATCACAATCTAGTAGTTACATTTGAAAATTTTGTTCAAGGACATTTTGTTTGAACGCAATCATCAAACTTAATTAAAAAAGTCATTTAAGCCTTTTCACAGTGAGATCTATGCGATATGGCCGAGAAATGTAATTTTGATGTTAACTCCCAAACCGCTGCGCAGAAGTCAACCAAACTTCACCCATTAGTGTATTGTATCACAATCTAGTAGTTACATGTGGAAATTTTGTTATTGGACATTTGATTTGAACGCAATCATCAAACTTAATTAAAAAAGTCCTTTAAGCCTTTTCACAGTGAGATCTATGCGATATGGCCGAGAAATGTAATTTTGATGTTAACTCCCAAACCGCTGCGCAGAAGTCAACCAAACTTCACCCAATAGTGTATTGTATCACAATCTAGTAGTTACATTTGAAAATTTTGTTCTAGGACATTTTGTTTGAACACAATCATCAAACTTAATTAAAAAAGTCATTTAAGCCTTTTCACAGTGAGATCAATGCGATATGGCCGAGAAATGTAATTTTGATGTTAACTCCCAAACCGCTGCGCAGAAGTCAACCAAACTTCACCCATTAGTGTATTGTATCACAATCTAGTAGTTACATGTGGAAATTTGGTTATAGGACATTTGATTTGAGCGCAATCCTCAAACTTAGGTCAAAAAAGCCATTTAAGCCTTTTCACAGTGAGATCTATGCGATATGGCCGAGAAATGTAATTTTGATGTTCACTCCCAAACCGCTGCGCAGAAGTCAACCAAACTTCAACCATTAGTGTATTGTATCACAATCTAGTAGTTACATGTGGAAATTTGGTTCTAGGACATTTGATTTGAGCGCAATCCTCAAACTTAGGTCAAAAAAGCCATTCAAGCCTTTTCACAGTGAGATCTATGCGATATGGCCGAGAAATGTAATTTTGATGTTAACTCCCAAACCGCTGCGCAGAAGTCAACCAAACTTCACCCAATAGTGTATTGTATCACAATCTAGTAGTTACATTTGAAAATTTTGTTCTAGGACATTTTGTTTGAACGCAATCATCAAACTTAATTAAAAAAGTCATTTAAGCCTTTTCACAGTGAGATCTATGCGATATGGCCGAGAAATGTAATTTTGATGTTAACTCCCAAACCGCTGCGCAGAAGTCAACCAAACTTCACCCAATAGTGTATTGTATCACATTCTAGTAGTTACATTTGAAAATTTCGTTCTAGGACATTTGGTTTGAGCGCAATCATTAAACTTAGGTCAAAAAAGCCATTTAAGCCTTTTCACAGTGAGATCTATGCGATATGGCCGAGAAATGTAATTTTGATGTTAACTCCCAAACCGCTGCGCAGAAGTAAACCAAACTTCACCCATTAGTGTATTGTATCACAATCTAGTAGTTACATGTGGAAATTTGGTTCTAGGACATTTGATTTGAGCGCAATCCTCAAACTTAGGTCAAAAAAGCCATTTAAGCCTTTTCACAGTGAGATCTATGCGATATGGCCGAGAAATGTAATTTTGATGTTAACTCCCAAACCGCTGCGCAGAAGTCAACCAAACTTCACCCAATAGTGTATTGTATCACATTCTAGTAGTTACATTTGAAAATTTCGTTCTAGGACATTTGGTTTGAGCGCAATCATTAAACTCAATTAAAAAAGTCATTTAAGCCTTTTCACAGTGAGATCTATGCGATATGGCCGAGAAATGTAATTTTGATGTTAACTCCCAAACCGCTCCGCAGAAGTCAACCAAACTTCACCCATTAGTGTATTGTATCACAATCTAGTAATTACATGTGGAAATTTGGTTCTAGGACATTTGATTTGAGCGCAATCCTCAAACTTAGGTCAAAAAAGCCATTTAAGCCTTTTCACAGTGAGATCTATGCGATATGGCCGAGAAATGTAATTTTGATGTTAACTCCCAAACCGCTGCGCAGAAGTCAACCAAACTTCACCCAATAGTGTATTGTATCACAATCTAGTAGTTACATTTGAAAATTTTGTTCAAGGACATTTTGTTTGAACGCAATCATCAAACTTAATTAAAAAAGTCATTTAAGCCTTTTCACAGTGAGATCTATGCGATATGGCCGAGAAATGTAATTTTGATGTTAACTCCCAAACCGCTGCGCAGAAGTCAACCAAACTTCACCCATTAGTGTATTGTATCACAATCTAGTAGTTACATGTGGAAATTTTGTTATTGGACATTTGATTTGAACGCAATCATCAAACTTAATTAAAAAAGTCCTTTAAGCCTTTTCACAGTGAGATCTATGCGATATGGCCGAGAAATGTAATTTTGATGTTAACTCCCAAACCGCTGCGCAGAAGTCAACCAAACTTCACCCAATAGTGTATTGTATCACATTCTAGTAGTTACATTTGAAAATTTCGTTCTAGGACATTTGGTTTGAGCGCAATCATTAAACTTAGGTCAAAAAAGCCATTTAAGCCTTTTCACAGTGAGATCTATGCGATATGGCCGAGAAATGTAATTTTGATGTTAACTCCCAAACCGCTGCGCAGAAGTAAACCAAACTTCACCCATTAGTGTATTGTATCACAATCTAGTAGTTACATGTGGAAATTTGGTTCTAGGACATTTGATTTGAGCGCAATCCTCAAACTTAGGTCAAAAAAGCCATTTAAGCCTTTTCACAGTGAGATCTATGCGATATGGCCGAGAAATGTAATTTTGATGTTAACTCCCAAACCGCTGCGCAGAAGTCAACCAAACTTCACCCATTAGTGTATTTTATCACAATCTAGTAGTTACATGTGGAAATTTGGTTCTAGGACATTTGATTTGAGCGCAATCCTCAAACTTAGGTCAAAAAAGCCATTTAAGCCTTTTCACAGTGAGATCTATGCGATATGGCCGAGAAATGTAATTTTGATGTTCACTCCCAAACCGCTGCGCAGAAGTCAACCAAACTTCAACCATTAGTGTATTGTATCACAATCTAGTAGTTACATGTGGAAATTTGGTTCTAGGACATTTGATTTGAGCGCAATCCTCAAACTTAGGTCAAAAAAGCCATTCAAGCCTTTTCACAGTGAGATCTATGCGATATGGCCGAGAAATGTAATTTTGATGTTAACTCCCAAACCGCTGCGCAGAAGTCAACCAAACTTCACCCAATAGTGTATTGTATCACAATCTAGTAGTTACATTTGAAAATTTTGTTCTAGGACATTTTGTTTGAGCGCAATCATCAAACTTAATTAAAAAAGTCATTTAAGCCTTTTCACAGTGAGATCTATGCGATATGGCCGAGAAATGTAATTTTGATGTTAACTCCCAAACCGCTGCGCAGAAGTCAACCAAACTTCACCCATTAGTGTATTGTATCACAATCTAGTAGTTACATGTGGAAATTTGGTTCTAGGACATTTGATTTGAGCGCAATCCTCAAACTTAGGTCAAAAAAGCCATTTAAGCCTTTTCACAGTGAGATCTATGCGATATGGCCGAGAAATGTAATTTTGATGTTAACTCCCAAACCGCTGCGCAGAAGTCAACCAAACTTCACCCAATAGTGTATTGTATCACATTCTAGTAGTTACATTTGAAAATTTCGTTCTAGGACATTTGGTTTGAGCGCAATCATTAAACTTAGGTCAAAAAAGCCATTTAAGCCTTTTCACAGTGAGATCTATGCGATATGGCCGAGAAATGTAATTTTGATGTTAACTCCCCAACCGCTGCGCAGAAGTGAACTAAACTTCACCCAATAGTGTATTGTATCACATTCTAGTAGTTACATTTGAAAATTTCGTTCTAGGACATTTGGTTTGAGCGCAATCATTAAACTCAATTAAAAAAGTCATTTAAGCCTTTTCACAGTGAGATCTATGCGATATGGCCGAGAAATGTAATTTTGATGTTAACTCCCAAACCGCTGCGCAGAAGTCAACCAAACTTCACCCAATAGTGTATTGTATCACAATCTAGTAGTTACATTTGAAAATTTTGTTCTAGGACATTTTGTTTGAGCGCAATCCTCAAACTTAGGTCAAAAAAGCCATTTAAGCCTTTTCACAGTGAGATCTATGCGATATGGCCGAGAAATGTAATTTTGATGTTAACTCCCAAACCGCTGCGCAGAAGTCAACCAAACTTCACCCAATAGTGTATTGTATCACATTCTAGTAGTTACATTTGAAAATTTCGTTCTAGGACATTTGGTTTGAGCGCAATCATTAAACTTAGGTCAAAAAAGCCATTTAAGCCTTTTCACAGTGAGATCTATGCGATATGGCCGAGAAATGTAATTTTGATGTTAACTCCCAAACCGCTGCGCAGAAGTAAACCAAACTTCACCCATTAGTGTATTTTATCACAATCTAGTAGTTACATGTGGAAATTTGGTTCTAGGACATTTGATTTGAGCGCAATCCTCAAACTTAGGTCAAAAAAGCCATTTAAGCCTTTTCACAGTGAGATCTATGCGATATGGCCGAGAAATGTAATTTTGATGTTAACTCCCAAACCGCTGCGCAGAAGTCAACCAAACTTCACCCAATAGTGTATTGTATCACATTCTAGTAGTTACATTTGAAAATTTCGTTCTAGGACATTTGGTTTGAGCGCAATCATTAAACTTAGGTCAAAAAAGCCATTTAAGCCTTTTCACAGTGAGATCTATGCGATATGGCCGAGAAATGTAATTTTGATGTTAACTCCCCAACCGCTGCGCAGAAGTGAACTAAACTTCACCCAATAGTGTATTGTATCACATTCTAGTAGTTACATTTGAAAATTTCGTTCTAGGACATTTGGTTTGAGCGCAATCATTAAACTCAATTAAAAAAGTCATTTAAGCCTTTTCACAGTGAGATCTATGCGATATGGCCGAGAAATGTAATTTTGATGTTAACTCCCAAACCGCTGCGCAGAAGTAAACCAAACTTCACCCATTAGTGTATTGTATCACAATCTAGTAGTTACATGTGGAAATTTGGTTCTAGGACATTTGATTTGAGCGCAATCCTCAAACTTAGGTCAAAAAAGCCATTTAAGCCTTTTCACAGTGAGATCTATGCGATATGGCCGAGAAATGTAATTTTGATGTTAACTCCCAAACCGCTGCGCAGAAGTCAACCAAACTTCACCCAATAGTGTATTGTATCACAATCTAGTAGTTACATTTGAAAATTTTGTTCTAGGACATTTTGTTTGAACGCAATCATCAAACTTAATTAAAAAAGTCATTTAAGCCTTTTCACAGTGAGATCTATGCGATATGGCCGAGAAATGTAATTTTGATGTTAACTCCCAAACCGCTGCGCAGAAGTCAACCAAACTTCACCCAATAGTGTATTGTATCACAATCTAGTAGTTACATTTGAAAATTTTGTTCTAGGACATTTTGTTTGAGCGCAATCCTCAAACTTAGGTCAAAAAAGCCATTTAAGCCTTTTCACAGTGAGATCTATGCGATATGGCCGAGAAATGTAATTTTGATGTTAACTCCCAAACCGCTGCGCAGAAGTCAACCAAACTTCACCCAATAGTGTATTGTATCACATTCTAGTAGTTACATTTGAAAATTTCGTTCTAGGACATTTGGTTTGAGCGCAATCATTAAACTTAGGTCAAAAAAGCCATTTAAGCCTTTTCACAGTGAGATCTATGCGATATGGCCGAGAAATGTAATTTTGATGTTAACTCCCAAACCGCTGCGCAGAAGTAAACCAAACTTCACCCATTAGTGTATTGTATCACAATCTAGTAGTTACATGTGGAAATTTGGTTCTAGGACATTTGATTTGAGCGCAATCCTCAAACTTAGGTCAAAAAAGCCATTTAAGCCTTTTCACAGTGAGATCTATGCGATATGGCCGAGAAATGTAATTTTGATGTTAACTCCCAAACCGCTGCGCAGAAGTCAACCAAACTTCACCCAATAGTGTATTGTATCACAATCTAGTAGTTACATTTGAAAATTTTGTTCTAGGACATTTTGTTTGAACGCAATCATCAAACTTAATTAAAAAAGTCATTTAAGCCTTTTCACAGTGAGATCTATGCGATATGGCCGAGAAATGTAATTTTGATGTTAACTCCCAAACCGCTGCGCAGAAGTCAACCAAACTTCACCCATTAGTGTATTGTATCACAATCTAGTAGTTACATGTGGAAATTTGGTTATAGGACATTTGATTTGAGCGCAATCCTCAAACTTAGGTCAAAAAAGCCATTTAAGCCTTTTCACAGTGAGATCTATGCGATATGGCCGAGAAATGTAATTTTGATGTTAACTCCCAAACCGCTGCGCAGAAGTCAACCAAACTTCACCCAATAGTGTATTTTATCACAATCTAGTAGTTACATTTGGAAATTTAGTTCTAGGACATTTGATTTGAGCGCAATCTTCAAACTTAATTAAAAAAAGTCATTTAAGCCTTTTCACAGTGAGATCTATGCGATATGGCCGAGAAATGTAATTTTGATGTTCACTCCCAAACCGCTGCGCAGAAGTCAACCAAACTTCAACCATTAGTGTATTGTATCACAATCTAGTAGTTACATGTGGAAATTTGGTTCTAGGACATTTGATTTGAGCGCACTCCTCAAACTTAGGTCAAAAAAGCCATTCAAGCCTTTTCACAGTGAGATCTATGCGATATGGCCGAGAAATGTAATTTTGATGTTAACTCCCAAACCGCTGCGCAGAAGTCAACCAAACTTCACCCAATAGTGTATTGTATCACAATCTAGTAGTTACATTTGAAAATTTTGTTCTAGGACATTTTGTTTGAGCGCAATCATCAAACTTAATTAAAAAAGTCATTTAAGCCTTTTCACAGTGAGATCTATGCGATATGGCCGAGAAATGTAATTTTGATGTTAACTCCCAAACCGCTGCGCAGAAGTCAACCAAACTTCACCCATTAGTGTATTGTATCACAATCTAGTAGTTACATGTGGAAATTTGGTTCTAGGACATTTGATTTGAGCGCAATCCTCAAACTTAGGTCAAAAAAGCCATTTAAGCCTTTTCACAGTGAGATCTATGCGATATGGCCGAGAAATGTAATTTTGATGTTAACTCCCAAACCGCTGCGCAGAAGTCAACCAAACTTCACCCAATAGTGTATTGTATCACATTCTAGTAGTTACATTTGAAAATTTCGTTCTAGGACATTTGGTTTGAGCGCAATCATTAAACTTAGGTCATAAAAGCCATTTAAGCCTTTTCACAGTGAGATCTATGCGATATGGCCGAGAAATGTAATTTTGATGTTAACTCCCCAACCGCTGCGCAGAAGTGAACTAAACTTCACCCAATAGTGTATTGTATCACATTCTAGTAGTTACATTTGAAAATTTCGTTCTAGGACATTTGGTTTGAGCGCAATCATTAAACTCAATTAAAAAAGTCATTTAAGCCTTTTCACAGTGAGATCTATGCGATATGGCCGAGAAATGTAATTTTGATGTTAACTCCCAAACCGCTGCGCAGAAGTAAACCAAACTTCACCCATTAGTGTATTGTATCACAATCTAGTAGTTACATGTGGAAATTTGGTTCTAGGACATTTGATTTGAGCGCAATCCTCAAACTTAGGTCAAAAAAGCCATTTAAGCCTTTTCACAGTGAGATCTATGCGATATGGCCGAGAAATGTAATTTTGATGTTAACTCCCAAACCGCTGCGCAGAAGTCAACCAAACTTCACCCAATAGTGTATTGTATCACAATCTAGTAGTTACATTTGAAAATTTTGTTCTAGGACATTTTGTTTGAACGCAATCATCAAACTTAATTAAAAAAGTCATTTAAGCCTTTTCACAGTGAGATCTATGCGATATGGCCGAGAAATGTAATTTTGATGTTAACTCCCAAACCGCTGCGCAGAAGTCAACCAAACTTCACCCAATAGTGTATTGTATCACAATCTAGTAGTTACATTTGAAAATTTTGTTCTAGGACATTTTGTTTGAGCGCAATCCTCAAACTTAGGTCAAAAAAGCCATTTAAGCCTTTTCACAGTGAGATCTATGCGATATGGCCGAGAAATGTAATTTTGATGTTAACTCCCAAACCGCTGCGCAGAAGTCAACCAAACTTCACCCAATAGTGTATTGTATCACAATCTAGTAGTTACATTTGAAAATTTTGTTCTAGGACATTTTGTTTGAACACAATCATCAAACTTAATTAAAAAAGTCATTTAAGCCTTTTCACAGTGAGATCTATGCGATATGGCCGAGAAATGTAATTTTGATGTTAACTCCCAAACCGCTGCGCAGAAGTCAACCAAACTTCACCCATTAGTGTATTGTATCACAATCTAGTAGTTACATGTGGAAATTTGGTTATAGGACATTTGATTTGAGCGCAATCCTCAAACTTAGGTCAAAAAAGCCATTTAAGCCTTTTCACAGTGAGATCTATGCGATATGGCCGAGAAATGTAATTTTGATGTTAACTCCCAAACCGCTGCGCAGAAGTCAACCAAACTTCACCCAATAGTGTATTTTATCACAATCTAGTAGTTACATTTGAAAATTTTGTTCTAGGACATTTTGTTTGAGCGCAATCATCAATCTTAATTAAAAAAGTCATTTAAGCCTTTTCACAGTGAGATCTATGCGATATGGCCGAGAAATGTAATTTTGATGTTAACTCCCAAACCGCTGCGCAGAAGTCAACCAAACTTCACCCATTAGTGTATTGTATCACAATCTAGTAGTTACATGTGGAAATTTGGTTCTAGGACATTTGATTTGAGCGCAATCCTCAAACTTAGGTCTAAAAAGCCATTTAAGCCTTTTCACAGTGAGATCTATGCGATATGGCCGAGAAATGTAATTTTGATGTTAACTCCCAAACCGCTGCGCAGAAGTAAACCAAACTTCACCCATTAGTGTATTGTATCACAATCTAGTAGTTACATGTGGAAATTTGGTTCTAGGACATTTGGTTTGAGCGCAATCATTAAACTTAGGTCAAAAAAGCCATTTAAGCCTTTTCACAGTGAGATCTATGCGATATGGCCGAGAAATGTAATTTTGATGTTAACTCCAAAACCGCTGCGCAGAAGTAAACCAAACTTCACCCATTAGTGTATTTTATCACAATCTAGTAGTTACATGTGGAAATTTGGTTCTAGGACATTTGATTTGAGCGCAATCCTCAAACTTAGGTCAAAAAAGCCATTTAAGCCTTTTCACAGTGAGATCTATGCGATATGGCCGAGAAATGTAATTTTGATGTTAACTCCAAAACCGCTGCGCAGAAGTCAACCAAACTTCACCCAATAGTGTATTGTATCACATTCTAGTAGTTACATTTGAAAATTTCGTTCTAGGACATTTGGTTTGAGCGCAATCATTAAACTTAGGTCAAAAAAGCCATTTAAGCCTTTTCACAGTGAGATCTATGCGATATGGCCGAGAAATGTAATTTTGATGTTAACTCCCCAACCGCTGCGCAGAAGTGAACTAAACTTCACCCAATAGTGTATTGTATCACATTCTAGTAGTTACATTTGAAAATTTCGTTCTAGGACATTTGGTTTGAGCGCAATCATTAAACTCAATTAAAAAAGTCATTTAAGCCTTTTCACAGTGAGATCTATGCGATATGGCCGAGAAATGTAATTTTGATGTTAACTCCCAAACCGCTGCGCAGAAGTAAACCAAACTTCACCCATTAGTGTATTGTATCACAATCTAGTAGTTACATGTGGAAATTTGGTTCTAGGACATTTGATTTGAGCGCAATCCTCAAACTTAGGTCAAAAAAGCCATTTAAGCCTTTTCACAGTGAGATCTATGCGATATGGCCGAGAAATGTAATTTTGATGTTAACTCCCAAACCGCTGCGCAGAAGTCAACCAAACTTCACCCAATAGTGTATTGTATCACAATCTAGTAGTTACATTTGAAAATTTTGTTCTAGGACATTTTGTTTGAACGCAATCATCAAACTTAATTAAAAAAGTCATTTAAGCCTTTTCACAGTGAGATCTATGCGATATGGCCGAGAAATGTAATTTTGATGTTAACTCCCAAACCGCTGCGCAGAAGTCAACCAAACTTCACCCATTAGTGTATTGTATCACAATCTAGTAGTTACATGTGGAAATTTGGTTATAGGACATTTGATTTGAGCGCAATCCTCAAACTTAGGTCAAAAAAGCCATTTAAGCCTTTTCACAGTGAGATCTATGCGATATGGCCGAGAAATGTAATTTTGATGTTAACTCCCAAACCGCTGCGCAGAAGTCAACCAAACTTCACCCAATAGTGTATTTTATCACAATCTAGTAGTTACATTTGAAAATTTTGTTCTAGGACATTTTGTTTGAGCGCAATCATCAATCTTAATTAAAAAAGTCATTTAAGCCTTTTCACAGTGAGATCTATGCGATATGGCCGAGAAATGTAATTTTGATGTTAACTCCCAAACCGCTGCGCAGAAGTCAACCAAACTTCACCCATTAGTGTATTGTATCACAATCTAGTAGTTACATGTGGAAATTTGGTTCTAGGACATTTGATTTGAGCGCAATCCTCAAACTTAGGTCTAAAAAGCCATTTAAGCCTTTTCACAGTGAGATCTATGCGATATGGCCGAGAAATGTAATTTTGATGTTAACTCCCAAACCGCTGCGCAGAAGTAAACCAAACTTCACCCATTAGTGTATTGTATCACAATCTAGTAGTTACATGTGGAAATTTGGTTCTAGGACATTTGGTTTGAGCGCAATCATTAAACTTAGGTCAAAAAAGCCATTTAAGCCTTTTCACAGTGAGATCTATGCGATATGGCCGAGAAATGTAATTTTGATGTTAACTCCCAAACCGCTGCGCAGAAGTAAACCAAACTTCACCCATTAGTGTATTGTATCACAATCTAGTAGTTACATGTGGAAATTTGGTTCTAGGACATTTGATTTGAGCGCAATCCTCAAACTTAGGTCAAAAAAGCCATTTAAGCCTTTTCACAGTGAGATCTATGCGATATGGCCGAGAAATGTAATTTTGATGTTAACTCCCAAACCGCTGCGCAGAAGTCAACCAAACTTCACCCAATAGTGTATTGTATCACATTCTAGTAGTTACATTTGAAAATTTCGTTCTAGGACATTTGGTTTGAGCGCAATCATTAAACTCAATTAAAAAAGTCATTTAAGCCTTTTCACAGTGAGATCTATGCGATATGGCCGAGAAATGTAATTTTGATGTTAACTCCCAAACCGCTCCGCAGAAGTCAACCAAACTTCACCCATTAGTGTATTGTATCACAATCTAGTAATTACATGTGGAAATTTGGTTCTAGGACATTTGATTTGAACGCAATCATCAAACTTAATTAAAAAAGTCATTTAAGCCTTTTCACAGTGAGATCTATGCGATATGGCCGAGAAATGTAATTTTGATGTTAACTCCCAAACCGCTGCGCAGAAGTCAACCAAACTTCACCCATTAGTGTATTGTATCACAATCTAGTAGTTACATGTGGAAATTTTGTTATTGGACATTTGATTTGAACGCAATCATCAAACTTAATTAAAAAAGTCCTTTAAGCCTTTTCACAGTGAGATCTATGCGATATGGCCGAGAAATGTAATTTTGATGTTAACTCCCAAACCGCTGCGCAGAAGTCAACCAAACTTCACCCAATAGTGTATTGTATCACATTCTAGTAGTTACATTTGAAAATTTCGTTCTAGGACATTTGGTTTGAGCGCAATCATTAAACTTAGGTCAAAAAAGCCATTTAAGCCTTTTCACAGTGAGATCTATGCGATATGGCCGAGAAATGTAATTTTGATGTTAACTCCCAAACCGCTGCGCAGAAGTAAACCAAACTTCACCCATTAGTGTATTGTATCACAATCTAGTAGTTACATGTGGAAATTTGGTTCTAGGACATTTGATTTGAGCGCAATCCTCAAACTTAGGTCAAAAAAGCCATTTAAGCCTTTTCACAGTGAGATCTATGCGATATGGCCGAGAAATGTAATTTTGATGTTAACTCCCAAACCGCTGCGCAGAAGTCAACCAAACTTCACCCAATAGTGTATTTTATCACAATCTAGTAGTTACATTTGGAAATTTAGTTCTAGGACATTTGATTTGAGCGCAATCTTCAAACTTAATTAAAAAAAGTCATTTAAGCCTTTTCACAGTGAGATCTATGCGATATGGCCGAGAAATGTAATTTTGATGTTCACTCCCAAACCGCTGCGCAGAAGTCAACCAAACTTCAACCATTAGTGTATTGTATCACAATCTAGTAGTTACATGTGGAAATTTGGTTCTAGGACATTTGATTTGAGCGCAATCCTCAAACTTAGGTCAAAAAAGCCATTCAAGCCTTTTCACAGTGAGATCTATGCGATATGGCCGAGAAATGTAATTTTGATGTTAACTCCCAAACCGCTGCGCAGAAGTCAACCAAACTTCACCCAATAGTGTATTGTATCACAATCTAGTAGTTACATTTGAAAATTTTGTTCTAGGACATTTTGTTTGAGCGCAATCATCAAACTTAATTAAAAAAGTCATTTAAGCCTTTTCACAGTGAGATCTATGCGATATGGCCGAGAAATGTAATTTTGATGTTAACTCCCAAACCGCTGCGCAGAAGTCAACCAAACTTCACCCATTAGTGTATTGTATCACAATCTAGTAGTTACATGTGGAAATTTGGTTCTAGGACATTTGATTTGAGCGCAATCCTCAAACTTAGGTCAAAAAAGCCATTTAAGCCTTTTCACAGTGAGATCTATGCGATATGGCCGAGAAATGTAATTTTGATGTTAACTCCCAAACCGCTGCGCAGAAGTCAACCAAACTTCACCCAATAGTGTATTGTATCACATTCTAGTAGTTACATTTGAAAATTTCGTTCTAGGACATTTGGTTTGAGCGCAATCATTAAACTTAGGTCAAAAAAGCCATTTAAGCCTTTTCACAGTGAGATCTATGCGATATGGCCGAGAAATGTAATTTTGATGTTAACTCCCCAACCGCTGCGCAGAAGTGAACTAAACTTCACCCAATAGTGTATTGTATCACAATCTAGTAGTTACATTTGAAAATTTTGTTCTAGGACATTTGGTTTGAGCGCAATCATTAAACTTAGGTCAAAAAAGCCATTTAAGCCTTTTCACAGTGAGATCTATGCGATATGGCCGAGAAATGTAATTTTGATGTTAACTCCCAAACCGCTGCGCAGAAGTCAACCAAACTTCACCCAATAGTGTATTGTATCACAATCTAGTAGTTACATTTGAAAATTTTGTTCTAGGACATTTTGTTTGAACGCAATCATCAAACTTAATTAAAAAAGTCATTTAAGCCTTTTCACAGTGAGATCTATGCGATATGGCCGAGAAATGTAATTTTGATGTTAACTCCCAAACCGCTGCGCAGAAGTCAACCAAACTTCACCCAATAGTGTATTGTATCACAATCTAGTAGTTACATTTGAAAATTTTGTTCTAGGACATTTGGTTTGAGCGCAATCATTAAACTTAGGTCAAAAAAGCCATTTAAGCCTTTTCACAGTGAGATCTATGCGATATGGCCGAGAAATGTAATTTTGATGTTAACTCCCAAACCGCTGCGCAGAAGTCAACCAAACTTCACCCAATAGTGTATTGTATCACAATCTAGTAGTTACATTTGAAAATTTTGTTCTAGGACATTTTGTTTGAACGCAATCATCAAACTTAATTAAAAAAGTCATTTAAGCCTTTTCACAGTGAGATCTATGCGATATGGCCGAGAAATGTAATTTTGATGTTAACTCCCAAACCGCTGCGCAGAAGTCAACCAAACTTCACCCAATAGTGTATTGTATCACAATCTAGTAGTTACATTTGAAAATTTTGTTCTAGGACATTTTGTTTGAGCGCAATCCTCAAACTTAGGTCAAAAAAGCCATTTAAGCCTTTTCACAGTGAGATCTATGCGATATGGCCGAGAAATGTAATTTTGATGTTAACTCCCAAACCGCTGCGCAGAAGTCAACCAAACTTCACCCAATAGTGTATTGTATCACATTCTAGTAGTTACATTTGAAAATTTCGTTCTAGGACATTTGGTTTGAGCGCAATCATTAAACTTAGGTCAAAAAAGCCATTTAAGCCTTTTCACAGTGAGATCTATGCGATATGGCCGAGAAATGTAATTTTGATGTTAACTCCCAAACCGCTGCGCAGAAGTAAACCAAACTTCACCCATTAGTGTATTTTATCACAATCTAGTAGTTACATGTGGAAATTTGGTTCTAGGACATTTGATTTGAGCGCAATCCTCAAACTTAGGTCAAAAAAGCCATTTAAGCCTTTTCACAGTGAGATCTATGCGATATGGCCGAGAAATGTAATTTTGATGTTAACTCCCAAACCGCTGCGCAGAAGTCAACCAAACTTCACCCAATAGTGTATTGTATCACATTCTAGTAGTTACATTTGAAAATTTCGTTCTAGGACATTTGGTTTGAGCGCAATCATTAAACTTAGGTCAAAAAAGCCATTTAAGCCTTTTCACAGTGAGATCTATGCGATATGGCCGAGAAATGTAATTTTGATGTTAACTCCCCAACCGCTGCGCAGAAGTGAACTAAACTTCACCCAATAGTGTATTGTATCACATTCTAGTAGTTACATTTGAAAATTTCGTTCTAGGACATTTGGTTTGAGCGCAATCATTAAACTCAATTAAAAAAGTCATTTAAGCCTTTTCACAGTGAGATCTATGCGATATGGCCGAGAAATGTAATTTTGATGTTAACTCCCAAACCGCTGCGCAGAAGTAAACCAAACTTCACCCATTAGTGTATTGTATCACAATCTAGTAGTTACATGTGGAAATTTGGTTCTAGGACATTTGATTTGAGCGCAATCCTCAAACTTAGGTCAAAAAAGCCATTTAAGCCTTTTCACAGTGAGATCTATGCGATATGGCCGAGAAATGTAATTTTGATGTTAACTCCCAAACCGCTGCGCAGAAGTCAACCAAACTTCACCCAATAGTGTATTGTATCACAATCTAGTAGTTACATTTGAAAATTTTGTTCTAGGACATTTTGTTTGAACGCAATCATCAAACTTAATTAAAAAAGTCATTTAAGCCTTTTCACAGTGAGATCTATGCGATATGGCCGAGAAATGTAATTTTGATGTTAACTCCCAAACCGCTGCGCAGAAGTCAACCAAACTTCACCCAATAGTGTATTGTATCACAATCTAGTAGTTACATTTGAAAATTTTGTTCTAGGACATTTTGTTTGAGCGCAATCCTCAAACTTAGGTCAAAAAAGCCATTTAAGCCTTTTCACAGTGAGATCTATGCGATATGGCCGAGAAATGTAATTTTGATGTTAACTCCCAAACCGCTGCGCAGAAGTCAACCAAACTTCACCCAATAGTGTATTGTATCACATTCTAGTAGTTACATTTGAAAATTTCGTTCTAGGACATTTGGTTTGAGCGCAATCATTAAACTTAGGTCAAAAAAGCCATTTAAGCCTTTTCACAGTGAGATCTATGCGATATGGCCGAGAAATGTAATTTTGATGTTAACTCCCAAACCGCTGCGCAGAAGTAAACCAAACTTCACCCATTAGTGTATTGTATCACAATCTAGTAGTTACATGTGGAAATTTGGTTCTAGGACATTTGATTTGAGCGCAATCCTCAAACTTAGGTCAAAAAAGCCATTTAAGCCTTTTCACAGTGAGATCTATGCGATATGGCCGAGAAATGTAATTTTGATGTTAACTCCCAAACCGCTGCGCAGAAGTCAACCAAACTTCACCCAATAGTGTATTTTATCACAATCTAGTAGTTACATTTGAAAATTTTGTTCTAGGACATTTTGTTTGAGCGCAATCATCAATCTTAATTAAAAAAGTCATTTAAGCCTTTTCACAGTGAGATCTATGCGATATGGCCGAGAAATGTAATTTTGATGTTAACTCCCAAACCGCTGCGCAGAAGTCAACCAAACTTCACCCATTAGTGTATTGTATCACAATCTAGTAGTTACATGTGGAAATTTGGTTCTAGGACATTTGATTTGAGCGCAATCCTCAAACTTAGGTCTAAAAAGCCATTTAAGCCTTTTCACAGTGAGATCTATGCGATATGGCCGAGAAATGTAATTTTGATGTTAACTCCCAAACCGCTGCGCAGAAGTAAACCAAACTTCACCCATTAGTGTATTGTATCACAATCTAGTAGTTACATGTGGAAATTTGGTTCTAGGACATTTGGTTTGAGCGCAATCATTAAACTTAGGTCAAAAAAGCCATTTAAGCCTTTTCACAGTGAGATCTATGCGATATGGCCGAGAAATGTAATTTTGATGTTAACTCCCAAACCGCTGCGCAGAAGTCAACCAAACTTCACCCAATAGTGTATTGTATCACATTCTAGTAGTTACATTTGAAAATTTCGTTCTAGGACATTTGGTTTGAGCGCAATCATTAAACTCAATTAAAAAAGTCATTTAAGCCTTTTCACAGTGAGATCTATGCGATATGGCCGAGAAATGTAATTTTGATGTTAACTCCCAAACCGCTCCGCAGAAGTCAACCAAACTTCACCCATTAGTGTATTGTATCACAATCTAGTAATTACATGTGGAAATTTGGTTCTAGGACATTTGATTTGAGCGCAATCCTCAAACTTAGGTCAAAAAAGCCATTTAAGCCTTTTCACAGTGAGATCTATGCGATATGGCCGAGAAATGTAATTTTGATGTTAACTCCCAAACCGCTGCGCAGAAGTCAACCAAACTTCACCCAATAGTGTATTGTATCACAATCTAGTAGTTACATTTGAAAATTTTGTTCAAGGACATTTTGTTTGAACGCAATCATCAAACTTAATTAAAAAAGTCATTTAAGCCTTTTCACAGTGAGATCTATGCGATATGGCCGAGAAATGTAATTTTGATGTTAACTCCCAAACCGCTGCGCAGAAGTCAACCAAACTTCACCCATTAGTGTATTGTATCACAATCTAGTAGTTACATGTGGAAATTTTGTTATTGGACATTTGATTTGAACGCAATCATCAAACTTAATTAAAAAAGTCCTTTAAGCCTTTTCACAGTGAGATCTATGCGATATGGCCGAGAAATGTAATTTTGATGTTAACTCCCAAACCGCTGCGCAGAAGTCAACCAAACTTCACCCAATAGTGTATTGTATCACATTCTAGTAGTTACATTTGAAAATTTCGTTCTAGGACATTTGGTTTGAGCGCAATCATTAAACTTAGGTCAAAAAAGCCATTTAAGCCTTTTCACAGTGAGATCTATGCGATATGGCCGAGAAATGTAATTTTGATGTTAACTCCCAAACCGCTGCGCAGAAGTCAACTAAACTTCACCCAATAGTGTATTGTATCACAATCTAGTAGTTACATTTGAAAATTTTGTTCTAGGACATTTTGTTTGAACGCAATCATCAAACTTAATTAAAAAAGTCATTTAAGCCTTTTCACAGTGAGATCTATGCGATATGGCCGAGAAATGTAATTTTGATGTTAACTCCCAAACCGCTGCGCAGAAGTCAACCAAACTTCACCCAATAGTGTATTGTATCACAATCTAGTAGTTACATTTGAAAATTTTGTTCTAGGACATTTTGTTTGAGCGCAATCCTCAAACTTAGGTCAAAAAAGCCATTTAAGCCTTTTCACAGTGAGATCTATGCGATATGGCCGAGAAATGTAATTTTGATGTTAACTCCCAAACCGCTGCGCAGAAGTCAACCAAACTTCACCCAATAGTGTATTGTATCACATTCTAGTAGTTACATTTGAAAATTTCGTTCTAGGACATTTGGTTTGAGCGCAATCATTAAACTTAGGTCAAAAAAGCCATTTAAGCCTTTTCACAGTGAGATCTATGCGATATGGCCGAGAAATGTAATTTTGATGTTAACTCCCAAACCGCTGCGCAGAAGTAAACCAAACTTCACCCATTAGTGTATTGTATCACAATCTAGTAGTTACATGTGGAAATTTGGTTCTAGGACATTTGATTTGAGCGCAATCCTCAAACTTAGGTCAAAAAAGCCATTTAAGCCTTTTCACAGTGAGATCTATGCGATATGGCCGAGAAATGTAATTTTGATGTTAACTCCCAAACCGCTGCGCAGAAGTCAACCAAACTTCACCCAATAGTGTATTGTATCACAATCTAGTAGTTACATTTGAAAATTTTGTTCTAGGACATTTTGTTTGAACGCAATCATCAAACTTAATTAAAAAAGTCATTTAAGCCTTTTCACAGTGAGATCTATGCGATATGGCCGAGAAATGTAATTTTGATGTTAACTCCCAAACCGCTGCGCAGAAGTCAACCAAACTTCACCCATTAGTGTATTGTATCACAATCTAGTAGTTACATGTGGAAATTTGGTTATAGGACATTTGATTTGAGCGCAATCCTCAAACTTAGGTCAAAAAAGCCATTTAAGCCTTTTCACAGTGAGATCTATGCGATATGGCCGAGAAATGTAATTTTGATGTTAACTCCCAAACCGCTGCGCAGAAGTCAACCAAACTTCACCCAATAGTGTATTTTATCACAATCTAGTAGTTACATTTGGAAATTTAGTTCTAGGACATTTGATTTGAGCGCAATCTTCAAACTTAATTAAAAAAAGTCATTTAAGCCTTTTCACAGTGAGATCTATGCGATATGGCCGAGAAATGTAATTTTGATGTTCACTCCCAAACCGCTGCGCAGAAGTCAACCAAACTTCAACCATTAGTGTATTGTATCACAATCTAGTAGTTACATGTGGAAATTTGGTTCTAGGACATTTGATTTGAGCGCACTCCTCAAACTTAGGTCAAAAAAGCCATTCAAGCCTTTTCACAGTGAGATCTATGCGATATGGCCGAGAAATGTAATTTTGATGTTAACTCCCAAACCGCTGCGCAGAAGTCAACCAAACTTCACCCAATAGTGTATTGTATCACAATCTAGTAGTTACATTTGAAAATTTTGTTCTAGGACATTTTGTTTGAGCGCAATCATCAAACTTAATTAAAAAAGTCATTTAAGCCTTTTCACAGTGAGATCTATGCGATATGGCCGAGAAATGTAATTTTGATGTTAACTCCCAAACCGCTGCGCAGAAGTCAACCAAACTTCACCCATTAGTGTATTGTATCACAATCTAGTAGTTACATGTGGAAATTTGGTTCTAGGACATTTGATTTGAGCGCAATCCTCAAACTTAGGTCAAAAAAGCCATTTAAGCCTTTTCACAGTGAGATCTATGCGATATGGCCGAGAAATGTAATTTTGATGTTAACTCCCAAACCGCTGCACAGAAGTCAACCAAACTTCACCCAATAGTGTATTGTATCACATTCTAGTAGTTACATTTGAAAATTTCGTTCTAGGACATTTGGTTTGAGCGCAATCATTAAACTTAGGTCAAAAAAGCCATTTAAGCCTTTTCACAGTGAGATCTATGCGATATGGCCGAGAAATGTAATTTTGATGTTAACTCCCCAACCGCTGCGCAGAAGTGAACTAAACTTCACCCAATAGTGTATTGTATCACATTCTAGTAGTTACATTTGAAAATTTCGTTCTAGGACATTTGGTTTGAGCGCAATCATTAAACTCAATTAAAAAAGTCATTTAAGCCTTTTCACAGTGAGATCTATGCGATATGGCCGAGAAATGTAATTTTGATGTTAACTCCCAAACCGCTGCGCAGAAGTAAACCAAACTTCACCCATTAGTGTATTGTATCACAATCTAGTAGTTACATGTGGAAATTTGGTTCTAGGACATTTGATTTGAGCGCAATCCTCAAACTTAGGTCAAAAAAGCCATTTAAGCCTTTTCACAGTGAGATCTATGCGATATGGCCGAGAAATGTAATTTTGATGTTAACTCCCAAACCGCTGCGCAGAAGTCAACCAAACTTCACCCATTAGTGTATTGTATCACAATCTAGTAGTTACATTTGAAAATTTTGTTCTAGGACATTTTGTTTGAACGCAATCATCAAACTTAATTAAAAAAGTCATTTAAGCCTTTTCACAGTGAGATCTATGCGATATGGCCGAGAAATGTAATTTTGATGTTAACTCCCAAACCGCTGCGCAGAAGTCAACCAAACTTCACCCAATAGTGTATTGTATCACAATCTAGTAGTTACATTTGAAAATTTTGTTCTAGGACATTTTGTTTGAGCGCAATCCTCAAACTTAGGTCAAAAAAGCCATTTAAGCCTTTTCACAGTGAGATCTATGCGATATGGCCGAGAAATGTAATTTTGATGTTAACTCCCAAACCGCTGCGCAGAAGTCAACCAAACTTCACCCAATAGTGTATTGTATCACAATCTAGTAGTTACATTTGAAAATTTTGTTCTAGGACATTTTGTTTGAACACAATCATCAAACTTAATTAAAAAAGTCATTTAAGCCTTTTCACAGTGAGATCTATGCGATATGGCCGAGAAATGTAATTTTGATGTTAACTCCCAAACCGCTGCGCAGAAGTCAACCAAACTTCACCCATTAGTGTATTGTATCACAATCTAGTAGTTACATGTGGAAATTTGGTTATAGGACATTTGATTTGAGCGCAATCCTCAAACTTAGGTCAAAAAAGCCATTTAAGCCTTTTCACAGTGAGATCTATGCGATATGGCCGAGAAATGTAATTTTGATGTTAACTCCCAAACCGCTGCGCAGAAGTCAACCAAACTTCACCCAATAGTGTATTTTATCACAATCTAGTAGTTACATTTGAAAATTTTGTTCTAGGACATTTTGTTTGAGCGCAATCATCAATCTTAATTAAAAAAGTCATTTAAGCCTTTTCACAGTGAGATCTATGCGATATGGCCGAGAAATGTAATTTTGATGTTAACTCCCAAACCGCTGTGCAGAAGTCAACCAAACTTCACCCATTAGTGTATTGTATCACAATCTAGTAGTTACATGTGGAAATTTGGTTCTAGGACATTTGATTTGAGCGCAATCCTCAAACTTAGGTCTAAAAAGCCATTTAAGCCTTTTCACAGTGAGATCTATGCGATATGGCCGAGAAATGTAATTTTGATGTTAACTCCCAAACCGCTGCGCAGAAGTCAACCAAACTTCACCCATTAGTGTATTGTATCACAATCTAGTAGTTACATGTGGAAATTTGGTTCTAGGACATTTGATTTGAGCGCAATCCTCAAACTTAGGTCAAAAAAGCCATTTAAGCCTTTTCACAGTGAGATCTATGCGATATGGCCGAGAAATGTAATTTTGATGTTAACTCCCAAACCGCTGCGCAGAAGTCAACCAAACTTCACCCAATAGTGTATTGTATCACAATCTAGTAGTTACATTTGAAAATTTTGTTCTAGGACATTTTGTTTGAACGCAATCATCAAACTTAATTAAAAAAGTCATTTAAGCCTTTTCACAGTGAGATCTATGCGATATGGCCGAGAAATGTAATTTTGATGTTAACTCCCAAACCGCTGCGCAGAAGTCAACCAAACTTTACCCAATAGTGTATTGTATCACATTCTAGTAGTTACATTTGAAAATTTCGTTCTAGGACATTTGGTTTGAGCGCAATCATTAAACTTAGGTCAAAAAAGCCATTTAAGCCTTTTCACAGTGAGATCTATGCGATATGGCCGAGAAATGTAATTTTGATGTTAACTCCCAAACCGCTGCGCAGAAGTCAACCAAACTTCACCCAATAGTGTATTGTATCACAATCTAGTAGTTACATTTGAAAATTTTGTTCTAGGACATTTTGTTTGAACGCAATCATCAAACTTAATTAAAAAAGTCATTTAAGCCTTTTCACAGTGAGATCTATGCGATATGGCCGAGAAATGTAATTTTGATGTTAACTCCCAAACCGCTGCGCAGAAGTCAACCAAACTTCACCCATTAGTGTATTGTATCACAATCTAGTAGTTACATGTGGAAATTTGGTTCTAGGACATTTGATTTGAGCGCAATCCTCAAACTTAGGTCAAAAAAGCCATTTAAGCCTTTTCACAGTGAGATCTATGCGATATGGCCGAGAAATGTAATTTTGATGTTAACTCCCAAACCGCTGCGCAGAAGTCAACCAAACTTCACCCAATAGTGTATTGTATCACAATCTAGTAGTTACATTTGAAAATTTTGTTCTAGGACATTTTGTTTGAACGCAATCATCAAACTCAATTAAAAAAGTCATTTAAGCCTTTTCACAGTGAGATCTATGCGATATGGCCGAGAAATGTAATTTTGATGTTAACTCCCAAACCGCTGCGCAGAAGTAAACCAAACTTCACCCATTAGTGTATTGTATCACAATCTAGTAGTTACATGTGGAAATTTGGTTCTAGGACATTTGATTTGAGCGCAATCCTCAAACTTAGGTCAAAAAAGCCATTTAAGCCTTTTCACAGTGAGATCTATGCGATATGGCCGAGAAATGTAATTTTGATGTTAACTCCCAAACCGCTGCGCAGAAGTCAACCAAACTTCACCCAATAGTGTATTGTATCACAATCTAGTAGTTACATTTGAAAATTTTGTTCTAGGACATTTTGTTTGAACGCAATCATCAAACTTAATTAAAAAAGTCATTTAAGCCTTTTCACAGTGAGATCTATGCGATATGGCCGAGAAATGTAATTTTGATGTTAACTCCCAAACCGCTGCGCAGAAGTCAACCAAACTTCACCCAATAGTGTATTGTATCACAATCTAGTAGTTACATTTGAAAATTTTGTTCTAGGACATTTTGTTTGAGCGCAATCCTCAAACTTAGGTCAAAAAAGCCATTTAAGCCTTTTCACAGTGAGATCTATGCGATATGGCCGAGAAATGTAATTTTGATGTTAACTCCCAAACCGCTGCGCAGAAGTCAACCAAACTTCACCCAATAGTGTATTGTATCACAATCTAGTAGTTACATTTGAAAATTTTGTTCTAGAACATTTTGTTTGAACACAATCATCAAACTTAATTAAAAAAGTCATTTAAGCCTTTTCACAGTGAGATCTATGCGATATGGCCGAGAAATGTAATTTTGATGTTAACTCCCAAACCGCTGCGCAGAAGTCAACCAAACTTCACCCATTAGTGTATTGTATCACAATCTAGTAGTTACATGTGGAAATTTGGTTATAGGACATTTGATTTGAGCGCAATCCTCAAACTTAGGTCAAAAAAGCCATTTAAGCCTTTTCACAGTGAGATCTATGCGATATGGCCGAGAAATGTAATTTTGATGTTAACTCCCAAACCGCTGCGCAGAAGTCAACCAAACTTCACCCAATAGTGTATTTTATCACAATCTAGTAGTTACATTTGAAAATTTTTTTCTAGGACATTTTGTTTGAGCGCAATCATCAATCTTAATTAAAAAAGTCATTTAAGCCTTTTCACAGTGAGATCTATGCGATATGGCCGAGAAATGTAATTTTGATGTTAACTCCCAAACCGCTGCGCAGAAGTCAACCAAACTTCACCCATTAGTGTATTGTATCACAATCTAGTAGTTACATGTGGAAATTTGGTTCTAGGACATTTGATTTGAGCGCAATCCTCAAACTTAGGTCTAAAAAGCCATTTAAGCCTTTTCACAGTGAGATCTATGCGATATGGCCGAGAAATGTAATTTTGATGTTAACTCCCAAACCGCTGCGCAGAAGTCAACCAAACTTCACCCAATAGTGTATTGTATCACATTCTAGTAGTTACATTTGAAAATTTCGTTCTAGGACATTTGGTTTGAGCGCAATCATTAAACTTAGGTCAAAAAAGCCATTTAAGCCTTTTCACAGTGAGATCTATGCGATATGGCCGAGAAATGTAATTTTGATGTTAACTCCCAAACCGCTGCGCAGAAGTCAACCAAACTTCACCCAATAGTGTATTGTATCACAATCTAGTAGTTACATTTGAAAATTTTGTTCTAGGACATTTTGTTTGAACGCAATCATCAAACTTAATTAAAAAAGTCATTTAAGCCTTTTCACAGTGAGATCTATGCGATATGGCCGAGAAATGTAATTTTGATGTTAACTCCCAAACCGCTGCGCAGAAGTCAACCAAACTTCACCCATTAGTGTATTGTATCACAATCTAGTAGTTACATGTGGAAATTTTGTTATTGGACATTTGATTTGAACGCAATCATCAAACTTAATTAAAAAAGTCATTTAAGCCTTTTCACAGTGAGATCTATGCGATATGGCCGAGAAATGTAATTTTGATGTTAACTCCCAAACCGCTGCGCAGAAGTCAACCAAACTTCACCCAATAGTGTATTGTATCACAATCTAGTAGTTACATTTGAAAATTTTGTTCTAGGACATTTTGTTTGAACGCAATCATCAAACTTAATTAAAAAAGTCATTTAAGCCTTTTCACAGTGAGATCTATGCGATATGGCCGAGAAATGTAATTTTGATGTTAACTCCCAAACCGCTGCGCAGAAGTCAACCAAACTTCACCCATTAGTGTATTGTATCACAATCTAGTAGTTACATGTGGAAATTTGGTTCTAGGACATTTGATTTGAGCGCAATCCTCAAACTTAGGTCAAAAAAGCCATTTAAGCCTTTTCACAGTGAGATCTATGCGATATGGCCGAGAAATGTAATTTTGATGTTAACTCCCAAACCGCTGCGCAGAAGTCAACCAAACTTCACCCAATAGTGTATTGTATCACAATCTAGTAGTTACATTTGAAAATTTTGTTCTAGGACATTTTGTTTGAACGCAATCATCAAACTTAATTAAAAAAGTCATTTAAGCCTTTTCACAGTGAGATCTATGCGATATGGCCGAGAAATGTAATTTTGATGTTAACTCCCAAACCGCTGCGCAGAAGTCAACCAAACTTCACCCAATAGTGTATTGTATCACAATCTAGTAGTTACATTTGAAAATTTTGTTCTAGGACATTTTGTTTGAGCGCAATCCTCAAACTTAGGTCAAAAAAGCCATTTAAGCCTTTTCACAGTGAGATCTATGCGATATGGCCGAGAAATGTAATTTTGATGTTAACTCCCAAACCGCTGCGCAGAAGTCAACCAAACTTCACCCAATAGTGTATTGTATCACATTCTAGTAGTTACATTTGAAAATTTCGTTCTAGGACATTTGGTTTGAGCGCAATCATTAAACTTAGGTCAAAAAAGCCATTTAAGCCTTTTCACAGTGAGATCTATGCGATATGGCCGAGAAATGTAATTTTGATGTTAACTCCCCAACCGCTGCGCAGAAGTGAACTAAACTTCACCCAGTAGTGTATTGTATCACATTCTAGTAGTTACATTTGAAAATTTCGTTCTAGGACATTTGGTTTGAGCGCAATCATTAAACTCAATTAAAAAAGTCATTTAAGCCTTTTCACAGTGAGATCTATGCGATATGGCCGAGAAATGTAATTTTGATGTTAACTCCCAAACCGCTGCGCAGAAGTAAACCAAACTTCACCCATTAGTGTATTGTATCACAATCTAGTAGTTACATGTGGAAATTTGGTTCTAGGACATTTGATTTGAGCGCAATCCTCAAACTTAGGTCAAAAAAGCCATTTAAGCCTTTTCACAGTGAGATCTATGCGATATGGCCGAGAAATGTAATTTTGATGTTAACTCCCAAACCGCTGCGCAGAAGTCAACCAAACTTCACCCAATAGTGTATTGTATCACAATCTAGTAGTTACATTTGAAAATTTTGTTCTAAGACATTTTGTTTGAACGCAATCATCAAACTTAATTAAAAAAGTCATTTAAGCCTTTTCACAGTGAGATCTATGCGATATGGCCGAGAAATGTAATTTTGATGTTAACTCCCAAACCGCTGCGCAGAAGTCAACCAAACTTCACCCAATAGTGTATTGTATCACAATCTAGTAGTTACATTTGAAAATTTTGTTCTAGGACATTTTGTTTGAGCGCAATCCTCAAACTTAGGTCAAAAAAGCCATTTAAGCCTTTTCACAGTGAGATCTATGCGATATGGCCGAGAAATGTAATTTTGATGTTAACTCCCAAACCGCTGCGCAGAAGTCAACCAAACTTCACCCAATAGTGTATTGTATCACAATCTAGTAGTTACATTTGAAAATTTTGTTCTAGGACATTTTGTTTGAACACAATCATCAAACTTAATTAAAAAAGTCATTTAAGCCTTTTCACAGTGAGATCTATGCGATATGGCCGAGAAATGTAATTTTGATGTTAACTCCCAAACCGCTGCGCAGAAGTCAACCAAACTTCACCCATTAGTGTATTGTATCACAATCTAGTAGTTACATGTGGAAATTTGGTTATAGGACATTTGATTTGAGCGCAATCCTCAAACTTAGGTCAAAAAAGCCATTTAAGCCTTTTCACAGTGAGATCTATGCGATATGGCCGAGAAATGTAATTTTGATGTTAACTCCCAAACCGCTGCGCAGAAGTCAACCAAACTTCACCCAATAGTGTATTTTATCACAATCTAGTAGTTACATTTGAAAATTTTGTTCTAGGACATTTTGTTTGAGCGCAATCATCAATCTTAATTAAAAAAGTCATTTAAGCCTTTTCACAGTGAGATCTATGCGATATGGCCGAGAAATGTAATTTTGATGTTAACTCCCAAACCGCTGCGCAGAAGTCAACCAAACTTCACCCATTAGTGTATTGTATCACAATCTAGTAGTTACATGTGGAAATTTGGTTCTAGGACATTTGATTTGAGCGCAATCCTCAAACTTAGGTCTAAAAAGCCATTTAAGCCTTTTCACAGTGAGATCTATGCGATATGGCCGAGAAATGTAATTTTGATGTTAACTCCCAAACCGCTGCGCAGAAGTCAACCAAACTTCACCCAATAGTGTATTGTATCACATTCTAGTAGTTACATTTGAAAATTTCGTTCTAGGACATTTGGTTTGAGCGCAATCATTAAACTTAGGTCAAAAAAGCCATTTAAGCCTTTTCACAGTGAGATCTATGCGATATGGCCGAGAAATGTAATTTTGATGTTAACTCCCCAACCGCTGCGCAGAAGTGAACTAAACTTCACCCAATAGTGTATTGTATCACATTCTAGTAGTTACATGTGGAAATTTGGTTCTAGGACATTTGATTTGAGCGCAATCCTCAAACTTAGGTCTAAAAAGCCATTTAAGCCTTTTCACAGTGAGATCTATGCGATATGGCCGAGAAATGTAATTTTGATGTTAACTCCCAAACCGCTGCGCAGAAGTCAACCAAACTTCACCCAATAGTGTATTGTATCACATTCTAGTAGTTACATTTGAAAATTTCGTTCTAGGACATTTGGTTTGAGCGCAATCATTAAACTTAGGTCAAAAAAGCCATTTAAGCCTTTTCACAGTGAGATCTATGCGATATGGCCGAGAAATGTAATTTTGATGTTAACTCCCAAACCGCTGCGCAGAAGTCAACCAAACTTCACCCAATAGTGTATTGTATCACAATCTAGTAGTTACATTTGAAAATTTTGTTCTAGGACATTTTGTTTGAACGCAATCATCAAACTTAATTAAAAAAGTCATTTAAGCCTTTTCACAGTGAGATCAATGCGATATGGCCGAGAAATGTAATTTTGATGTTAACTCCCAAACCGCTGCGCAGAAGTCAACCAAACTTCACCCATTAGTGTATTGTATCACAATCTAGTAGTTACATGTGGAAATTTTGTTATTGGACATTTGATTTGAACGCAATCATCAAACTTAATTAAAAAAGTCATTTAAGCCTTTTCACAGTGAGATCTATGCGATATGGCCGAGAAATGTAATTTTGATGTTAACTCCCAAACCGCTGCGCAGAAGTCAACCAAACTTCACCCAATAGTGTATTGTATCACAATCTAGTAGTTACATTTGAAAATTTTGTTCTAGGACATTTTGTTTGAACGCAATCATCAAACTTAATTAAAAAAGTCATTTAAGCCTTTTCACAGTGAGATCTATGCGATATGGCCGAGAAATGTAATTTTGATGTTAACTCCCAAACCGCTGCGCAGAAGTCAACCAAACTTCACCCATTAGTGTATTGTATCACAATCTAGTAGTTACATGTGGAAATTTGGTTCTAGGACATTTGATTTGAGCGCAATCCTCAAACTTAGGTCAAAAAAGCCATTTAAGCCTTTTCACAGTGAGATCTATGCGATATGGCCGAGAAATGTAATTTTGATGTTAACTCCCAAACCGCTGCGCAGAAGTCAACCAAACTTCACCCAATAGTGTATTGTATCACAATCTAGTAGTTACATTTGAAAATTTTGTTCTAGGACATTTTGTTTGAACGCAATCATCAAACTTAATTAAAAAAGTCATTTAAGCCTTTTCACAGTGAGATCTATGCGATATGGCCGAGAAATGTAATTTTGATGTTAACTCCCAAACCGCTGCGCAGAAGTCAACCAAACTTCACCCAATAGTGTATTGTATCACAATCTAGTAGTTACATTTGAAAATTTTGTTCTAGGACATTTTGTTTGAGCGCAATCCTCAAACTTAGGTCAAAAAAGCCATTTAAGCCTTTTCACAGTGAGATCTATGCGATATGGCCGAGAAATGTAATTTTGATGTTAACTCCCAAACCGCTGCGCAGAAGTCAACCAAACTTCACCCAATAGTGTATTGTATCACATTCTAGTAGTTACATTTGAAAATTTCGTTCTAGGACATTTGGTTTGAGCGCAATCATTAAACTTAGGTCAAAAAAGCCATTTAAGCCTTTTCACAGTGAGATCTATGCGATATGGCCGAGAAATGTAATTTTGATGTTAACTCCCCAACCGCTGCGCAGAAGTGAACTAAACTTCACCCAATAGTGTATTGTATCACATTCTAGTAGTTACATTTGAAAATTTCGTTCTAGGACATTTGGTTTGAGCGCAATCATTAAACTCAATTAAAAAAGTCATTTAAGCCTTTTCACAGTGAGATCTATGCGATATGGCCGAGAAATGTAATTTTGATGTTAACTCCCAAACCGCTGCGCAGAAGTAAACCAAACTTCACCCATTAGTGTATTGTATCACAATCTAGTAGTTACATGTGGAAATTTGGTTCTAGGACATTTGATTTGAGCGCAATCCTCAAACTTAGGTCAAAAAAGCCATTTAAGCCTTTTCACAGTGAGATCTATGCGATATGGCCGAGAAATGTAATTTTGATGTTAACTCCCAAACCGCTGCGCAGAAGTCAACCAAACTTCACCCAATAGTGTATTGTATCACAATCTAGTAGTTACATTTGAAAATTTTGTTCTAGGACATTTTGTTTGAACGCAATCATCAAACTTAATTAAAAAAGTCATTTAAGCCTTTTCACAGTGAGATCTATGCGATATGGCCGAGAAATGTAATTTTGATGTTAACTCCCAAACCGCTGCGCAGAAGTCAACCAAACTTCACCCATTAGTGTATTGTATCACAATCTAGTAGTTACATGTGGAAATTTGGTTATAGGACATTTGATTTGAGCGCAATCCTCAAACTTAGGTCAAAAAAGCCATTTAAGCCTTTTCACAGTGAGATATATGCGATATGGCCGAGAAATGTAATTTTGATGTTAACTCCCAAACCGCTGCGCAGAAGTCAACCAAACTTCACCCAATAGTGTATTTTATCACAATCTAGTAGTTACATTTGGAAATTTAGTTCTAGGACATTTGATTTGAGCGCAATCTTCAAACTTAATTAAAAAAAGTCATTTAAGCCTTTTCACAGTGAGATCTATGCGATATGGCCGAGAAATGTAATTTTGATGTT
This sequence comes from Corythoichthys intestinalis, assembly GCF_030265065.1. Taxonomy (NCBI): domain Eukaryota; kingdom Metazoa; phylum Chordata; class Actinopteri; order Syngnathiformes; family Syngnathidae; genus Corythoichthys; species Corythoichthys intestinalis. The sequence goes on from NC_080407.1 coordinate 32,971,210, forward strand.
AACTCCCAAACCGCTGCGCAGAAGTCAACCAAACTTCACCCAATAGTGTATTTTATCACAATCTAGTAGTTACATTTGGAAATTTAGTTCTAGGACATTTGATTTGAGCGCAATCCTCAAACTTAGGTCAAAAAAGCCATTTAAGCCTTTTCACAGTGAGATCTATGCGATATGCCGAGAAATGTAATTTTGATGTTAACTCCCAAACCGCTGCGCAGAAGTCAACCAAACTTCACCCAATAGTGTATTGTATCACAATCTAGTAGTTACATTTGAAAATTTTGTTCTAGGACATTTTGTTTGAACGCAATCATCAAACTCAATTAAAAAAGTCATTTAAGCCTTTTCACAGTGAGATCTATGCGATATGGCCGAGAAATGTAATTTTGATGTTAACTCCCAAACCGCTGCGCAGAAGTAAACCAAACTTCACCCATTAGTGTATTGTATCACAATCTAGTAGTTACATGTGGAAATTTGGTTCTAGGACATTTGATTTGAGCGCAATCCTCAAACTTAGGTCAAAAAAGCCATTTAAGCCTTTTCACAGTGAGATCTATGCGATATGGCCGAGAAATGTAATTTTGATGTTAACTCCCAAACCGCTGCGCAGAAGTCAACCAAACTTCACCCAATAGTGTATTGTATCACAATCTAGTAGTTACATTTGAAAATTTTGTTCTAGGACATTTTGTTTGAACGCAATCATCAAACTTAATTAAAAAAGTCATTTAAGCCTTTTCACAGTGAGATCTATGCGATATGGCCGAGAAATGTAATTTTGATGTTAACTCCCAAACCGCTGCGCAGAAGTCAACCAAACTTCACCCAATAGTGTATTGTATCACAATCTAGTAGTTACATTTGAAAATTTTGTTCTAGGACATTTTGTTTGAGCGCAATCCTCAAACTTAGGTCAAAAAAGCCATTTAAGCCTTTTCACAGTGAGATCTATGCGATATGGCCGAGAAATGTAATTTTGATGTTAACTCCCAAACCGCTGCGCAGAAGTCAACCAAACTTCACCCAATAGTGTATTGTATCACAATCTAGTATTTACATTTGAAAATTTTGTTCTAGAACATTTTGTTTGAACACAATCATCAAACTTAATTAAAAAAGTCATTTAAGCCTTTTCACAGTGAGATCTATGCGATATGGCCGAGAAATGTAATTTTGATGTTAACTCCCAAACCGCTGCGCAGAAGTCAACCAAACTTCACCCATTAGTGTATTGTATCACAATCTAGTAGTTACATGTGGAAATTTGGTTATAGGACATTTGATTTGAGCGCAATCCTCAAACTTAGGTCAAAAAAGCCATTTAAGCCTTTTCACAGTGAGATCTATGCGATATGGCCGAGAAATGTAATTTTGATGTTAACTCCCAAACCGCTGCGCAGAAGTCAACCAAACTTCACCCAATAGTGTATTTTATCACAATCTAGTAGTTACATTTGAAAATTTTTTTCTAGGACATTTTGTTTGAGCGCAATCATCAATCTTAATTAAAAAAGTCATTTAAGCCTTTTCACAGTGAGATCTATGCGATATGGCCGAGAAATGTAATTTTGATGTTAACTCCCAAACCGCTGCGCAGAAGTCAACAAAACTTCACCCATTAGTGTATTGTATCACAATCTAGTAGTTACATGTGGAAATTTGGTTCTAGGACATTTGATTTGAGCGCAATCCTCAAACTTAGGTCTAAAAAGCCATTTAAGCCTTTTCACAGTGAGATCTATGCGATATGGCCGAGAAATGTAATTTTGATGTTAACTCCCAAACCGCTGCGCAGAAGTCAACCAAACTTCACCCAATAGTGTATTGTATCACATTCTAGTAGTTACATTTGAAAATTTCGTTCTAGGACATTTGGTTTGAGCGCAATCATTAAACTTAGGTCAAAAAAGCCATTTAAGCCTTTTCACAGTGAGATCTATGCGATATGGCCGAGAAATGTAATTTTGATGTTAACTCCCAAACCGCTGCGCAGAAGTCAACCAAACTTCACCCAATAGTGTATTGTATCACAATCTAGTAGTTACATTTGAAAATTTTGTTCTAGGACATTTTGTTTGAACGCAATCATCAAACTTAATTAAAAAAGTCATTTAAGCCTTTTCACAGTGAGATCAATGCGATATGGCCGAGAAATGTAATTTTGATGTTAACTCCCAAACCGCTGCGCAGAAGTCAACCAAACTTCACCCATTAGTGTATTGTATCACAATCTAGTAGTTACATGTGGAAATTTTGTTATTGGACATTTGATTTGAACGCAATCATCAAACTTAATTAAAAAAGTCATTTAAGCCTTTTCACAGTGAGATCTATGCGATATGGCCGAGAAATGTAATTTTGATGTTAACTCCCAAACCGCTGCGCAGAAGTCAACCAAACTTCACCCAATAGTGTATTGTATCACAATCTAGTAGTTACATTTGAAAATTTTGTTCTAGGACATTTTGTTTGAACGCAATCATCAAACTTAATTAAAAAAGTCATTTAAGCCTTTTCACAGTGAGATCTATGCGATATGGCCGAGAAATGTAATTTTGATGTTAACTCCCAAACCGCTGCGCAGAAGTCAACCAAACTTCACCCATTAGTGTATTGTATCACAATCTAGTAGTTACATGTGGAAATTTGGTTCTAGGACATTTGATTTGAGCGCAATCCTCAAACTTAGGTCAAAAAAGCCATTTAAGCCTTTTCACAGTGAGATCTATGCGATATGGCCGAGAAATGTAATTTTGATGTTAACTCCCAAACCGCTGCGCAGAAGTCAACCAAACTTCACCCAATAGTGTATTGTATCACAATCTAGTAGTTACATTTGAAAATTTTGTTCTAGGACATTTTGTTTGAACGCAATCATCAAACTTAATTAAAAAAGTCATTTAAGCCTTTTCACAGTGAGATCTATGCGATATGGCCGAGAAATGTAATTTTGATGTTAACTCCCAAACCGCTGCGCAGAAGTCAACCAAACTTCACCCAATAGTGTATTGTATCACAATCTAGTAGTTACATTTGAAAATTTTGTTCTAGGACATTTTGTTTGAGCGCAATCCTCAAACTTAGGTCAAAAAAGCCATTTAAGCCTTTTCACAGTGAGATCTATGCGATATGGCCGAGAAATGTAATTTTGATGTTAACTCCCAAACCGCTGCGCAGAAGTCAACCAAACTTCACCCAATAGTGTATTGTATCACATTCTAGTAGTTACATTTGAAAATTTCGTTCTAGGACATTTGGTTTGAGCGCAATCATTAAACTTAGGTCAAAAAAGCCATTTAAGCCTTTTCACAGTGAGATCTATGCGATATGGCCGAGAAATGTAATTTTGATGTTAACTCCCCAACCGCTGCGCAGAAGTGAACTAAACTTCACCCAATAGTGTATTGTATCACATTCTAGTAGTTACATTTGAAAATTTCGTTCTAGGACATTTGGTTTGAGCGCAATCATTAAACTCAATTAAAAAAGTCATTTAAGCCTTTTCACAGTGAGATCTATGCGATATGGCCGAGAAATGTAATTTTGATGTTAACTCCCAAACCGCTGCGCAGAAGTAAACCAAACTTCACCCATTAGTGTATTGTATCACAATCTAGTAGTTACATGTGGAAATTTGGTTCTAGGACATTTGATTTGAGCGCAATCCTCAAACTTAGGTCAAAAAAGCCATTTAAGCCTTTTCACAGTGAGATCTATGCGATATGGCCGAGAAATGTAATTTTGATGTTAACTCCCAAACCGCTGCGCAGAAGTCAACCAAACTTCACCCAATAGTGTATTGTATCACAATCTAGTAGTTACATTTGAAAATTTTGTTCTAGGACATTTTGTTTGAACGCAATCATCAAACTTAATTAAAAAAGTCATTTAAGCCTTTTCACAGTGAGATCTATGCGATATGGCCGAGAAATGTAATTTTGATGTTAACTCCCAAACCGCTGCGCAGAAGTCAACCAAACTTCACCCATTAGTGTATTGTATCACAATCTAGTAGTTACATGTGGAAATTTGGTTATAGGACATTTGATTTGAGCGCAATCCTCAAACTTAGGTCAAAAAAGCCATTTAAGCCTTTTCACAGTGAGATATATGCGATATGGCCGAGAAATGTAATTTTGATGTTAACTCCCAAACCGCTGCGCAGAAGTCAACCAAACTTCACCCAATAGTGTATTTTATCACAATCTAGTAGTTACATTTGGAAATTTAGTTCTAGGACATTTGATTTGAGCGCAATCTTCAAACTTAATTAAAAAAAGTCATTTAAGCCTTTTCACAGTGAGATCTATGCGATATGGCCGAGAAATGTAATTTTGATGTTCACTCCCAAACCGCTGCGCAGAAGTCAACCAAACTTCAACCATTAGTGTATTGTATCACAATCTAGTAGTTACATGTGGAAATTTGGTTCTAGGACATTTGATTTGAGCGCACTCCTCAAACTTAGGTCAAAAAAGCCATTCAAGCCTTTTCACAGTGAGATCTATGCGATATGGCCGAGAAATGTAATTTTGATGTTAACTCCCAAACCGCTGCGCAGAAGTCAACCAAACTTCACCCAATAGTGTATTGTATCACAATCTAGTAGTTACATTTGAAAATTTTGTTCTAGGACATTTTGTTTGAGCGCAATCATCAAACTTAATTAAAAAAGTCATTTAAGCCTTTTCACAGTGAGATCTATGCGATATGGCCGAGAAATGTAATTTTGATGTTAACTCCCAAACCGCTGCGCAGAAGTCAACCAAACTTCACCCATTAGTGTATTGTATCACAATCTAGTAGTTACATGTGGAAATTTGGTTCTAGGACATTTGATTTGAGCGCAATCCTCAAACTTAGGTCAAAAAAGCCATTTAAGCCTTTTCACAGTGAGATCTATGCGATATGGCCGAGAAATGTAATTTTGATGTTAACTCCCAAACCGCTGCGCAGAAGTCAACCAAACTTCACCCAATAGTGTATTGTATCACATTCTAGTAGTTACATTTGAAAATTTCGTTCTAGGACATTTGGTTTGAGCGCAATCATTAAACTTAGGTCAAAAAAGCCATTTAAGCCTTTTCACAGTGAGATCTATGCGATATGGCCGAGAAATGTAATTTTGATGTTAACTCCCCAACCGCTGCGCAGAAGTGAACTAAACTTCACCCAATAGTGTATTGTATCACATTCTAGTAGTTACATTTGAAAATTTCGTTCTAGGACATTTGGTTTGAGCGCAATCATTAAACTCAATTAAAAAAGTCATTTAAGCCTTTTCACAGTGAGATCTATGCGATATGGCCGAGAAATGTAATTTTGATGTTAACTCCCAAACCGCTGCGCAGAAGTAAACCAAACTTCACCCATTAGTGTATTGTATCACAATCTAGTAGTTACATGTGGAAATTTGGTTCTAGGACATTTGATTTGAGCGCAATCCTCAAACTTAGGTCAAAAAAGCCATTTAAGCCTTTTCACAGTGAGATCTATGCGATATGGCCGAGAAATGTAATTTTGATGTTAACTCCCAAACCGCTGCGCAGAAGTCAACCAAACTTCACCCAATAGTGTATTGTATCACAATCTAGTAGTTACATTTGAAAATTTTGTTCTAGGACATTTTGTTTGAACGCAATCATCAAACTTAATTAAAAAAGTCATTTAAGCCTTTTCACAGTGAGATCTATGCGATATGGCCGAGAAATGTAATTTTGATGTTAACTCCCAAACCGCTGCGCAGAAGTCAACCAAACTTCACCCAATAGTGTATTGTATCACAATCTAGTAGTTACATTTGAAAATTTTGTTCTAGGACATTTTGTTTGAGCGCAATCCTCAAACTTAGGTCAAAAAAGCCATTTAAGCCTTTTCACAGTGAGATCTATGCGATATGGCCGAGAAATGTAATTTTGATGTTAACTCCCAAACCGCTGCGCAGAAGTCAACCAAACTTCACCCAATAGTGTATTGTATCACAATCTAGTAGTTACATTTGAAAATTTTGTTCTAGGACATTTTGTTTGAACACAATCATCAAACTTAATTAAAAAAGTCATTTAAGCCTTTTCACAGTGAGATCTATGCGATATGGCCGAGAAATGTAATTTTGATGTTAACTCCCAAACCGCTGCGCAGAAGTCAACCAAACTTCACCCATTAGTGTATTGTATCACAATCTAGTAGTTACATGTGGAAATTTGGTTATAGGACATTTGATTTGAGCGCAATCCTCAAACTTAGGTCAAAAAAGCCATTTAAGCCTTTTCACAGTGAGATCTATGCGATATGGCCGAGAAATGTAATTTTGATGTTAACTCCCAAACCGCTGCGCAGAAGTCAACCAAACTTCACCCAATAGTGTATTTTATCACAATCTAGTAGTTACATTTGAAAATTTTGTTCTAGGACATTTTGTTTGAGCGCAATCATCAATCTTAATTAAAAAAGTCATTTAAGCCTTTTCACAGTGAGATCTATGCGATATGGCCGAGAAATGTAATTTTGATGTTAACTCCCAAACCGCTGCGCAGAAGTCAACCAAACTTCACCCATTAGTGTATTGTATCACAATCTAGTAGTTACATGTGGAAATTTGGTTCTAGGACATTTGATTTGAGCGCAATCCTCAAACTTAGGTCTAAAAAGCCATTTAAGCCTTTTCACAGTGAGATCTATGCGATATGGCCGAGAAATGTAATTTTGATGTTAACTCCCAAACCGCTGCGCAGAAGTCAACCAAACTTCACCCAATAGTGTATTGTATCACATTCTAGTAGTTACATTTGAAAATTTCGTTCTAGGACATTTGGTTTGAGCGCAATCATTAAACTTAGGTCAAAAAAGCCATTTAAGCCTTTTCACAGTGAGATCTATGCGATATGGCCGAGAAATGTAATTTTGATGTTAACTCCCAAACCGCTGCGCAGAAGTCAACCAAACTTCACCCAATAGTGTATTGTATCACAATCTGGTAGTTACATTTGAAAATTTTGTTCTAGGACATTTTGTTTGAACGCAATCATCAAACTTAATTAAAAAAGTCATTTAAGCCTTTTCACAGTGAGATCTATGCGATATGGCCGAGAAATGTAATTTTGATGTTAACTCCCAAACCGCTGCGCAGAAGTCAACCAAACTTCACCCATTAGTGTATTGTATCACAATCTAGTAGTTACATGTGGAAATTTTGTTATTGGACATTTGATTTGAACGCAATCATCAAACTTAATTAAAAAAGTCATTTAAGCCTTTTCACAGTGAGATCTATGCGATATGGCCGAGAAATGTAATTTTGATGTTAACTCCCAAACCGCTGCGCAGAAGTCAACCAAACTTCACCCAATAGTGTATTGTATCACAATCTAGTAGTTACATTTGAAAATTTTGTTCTAGGACATTTTGTTTGAACGCAATCATCAAACTTAATTAAAAAAGTCATTTAAGCCTTTTCACAGTGAGATCTATGCGATATGGCCGAGAAATGTAATTTTGATGTTAACTCCCAAACCGCTGCGCAGAAGTCAACCAAACTTCACCCATTAGTGTATTGTATCACAATCTAGTAGTTACATGTGGAAATTTGGTTCTAGGACATTTGATTTGAGCGCAATCCTCAAACTTAGGTCAAAAAAGCCATTTAAGCCTTTTCACAGTGAGATCTATGCGATATGGCCGAGAAATGTAATTTTGATGTTAACTCCCAAACCGCTGCGCAGAAGTCAACCAAACTTCACCCAATAGTGTATTGTATCACATTCTAGTAGTTACATTTGAAAATTTCGTTCTAGGACATTTGGTTTGAGCGCAATCTTTAAACTTAGGTCAAAAAAGCCATTTAAGCCTTTTCACAGTGAGATCTATGCGATATGGCCGAGAAATGTAATTTTGATGTTAACTCCCAAACCGCTGCGCAGAAGTCAACCAAACTTCACCCATTAGTGTATTGTATCACAATTTAGTAGTTACATTTGAAAATTTTGTTCTAGGACATTTTGTTTGAACGCAATCATCAAACTTAATTAAAAAAGTCATTTAAGCCTTTTCACAGTGAGATCTATGCGATATGGCCGAGAAATGTAATTTTGATGTTAACTCCCAAACCGCTGCGCAGAAGTCAACCAAACTTCACCCAATAGTGTATTGTATCACATTCTAGTAGTTACATTTTAAAATTTCGTTCTAGGACATTTGGTTTGAGCGCAATTATTAAACTTAGGTCAAAAAAGCCATTTAAGCCTTTTCACAGTGAGATCTATGCGATATGGCCGAGAAATGTAATTTTGATGTTAACTCCCAAACCGCTGCGCAGAAGTCAACCAAACTTCACCCAATAGTGTATTGTATCACAATCTAGTAGTTACATTTGAAAATTTTGTTCTAGGACATTTTGTTTGAACGCAATCATCAAACTTAATTAAAAAAGTCATTTAAGCCTTTTCACAGTGAGATCTATGCGATATGGCCGAGAAATGTAATTTTGATGTTAACTCCCAAACCGCTGCGCAGAAGTCAACCAAACTTCACCCAATAGTGTATTGTATCACATTCTAGTAGTTACATTTTAAAATTTCGTTCTAGGACATTTGGTTTGAGCGCAATTATTAAACTTAGGTCAAAAAAGCCATTTAAGCCTTTTCACAGTGAGATCTATGCGATATGGCCGAGAAATGTAATTTTGATGTTAACTCCCAAACCGCTGCGCAGAAGTCAACCAAACTTCACCCAATAGTGTATTGTATCACAATCTAGTAGTTACATTTGAAAATTTTGTTCTAGGACATTTTGTTTGAACGCAATCATCAAACTTAATTAAAAAAGTCATTTAAGCCTTTTCACAGTGAGATCTATGCGATATGGCCGAGAAATGTAATTTTGATGTTAACTCCCAAACCGCTGCGCAGAAGTCAACCAAACTTCACCCATTAGTGTATTGTATCACAATCTAATAGTTACATGTGGAAATTTTGTTATTGGACATTTGATTTGAACGCAATCATCAAACTTAATTAAAAAAGTCATTTAAGCCTTTTCACAGTGAGATCTATGCGATATGGCCGAGAAATGTAATTTTGATGTTAACTCCCAAACCGCTGCGCAGAAGTCAACCAAACTTCACCCAATAGTGTATTGTATCACAATCTAGTAGTTACATTTGAAAATTTTGTTCTAGGACATTTTGTTTGAACGCAATCATCAAACTTAATTAAAAAAGTCATTTAAGCCTTTTCACAGTGAGATCTATGCGATATGGCCGAGAAATGTAATTTTGATGTTAACTCCCAAACCGCTGCGCAGAAGTCAACCAAACTTCACCCATTAGTGTATTGTATCACAATCTAGTAGTTACATGTGGAAATTTGGTTCTAGGACATTTGATTTGAGCGCAATCCTCAAACTTAGGTCAAAAAAGCCATTTAAGCCTTTTCACAGTGAGATCTATGCGATATGGCCGAGAAATGTAATTTTGATGTTAACTCCCAAACCGCTGCGCAGAAGTCAACCAAACTTCACCCAATAGTGTATTGTATCACATTCTAGTAGTTACATTTGAAAATTTCGTTCTAGGACATTTGGTTTGAGCGCAATCTTTAAACTTAGGTCAAAAAAGCCATTTAAGCCTTTTCACAGTGAGATCTATGCGATATGGCCGAGAAATGTAATTTTGATGTTAACTCCCAAACCGCTGCGCAGAAGTCAACCAAACTTCACCCATTAGTGTATTGTATCACAATTTAGTAGTTACATTTGAAAATTTTGTTCTAGGACATTTTGTTTGAACGCAATCATCAAACTTAATTAAAAAAGTCATTTAAGCCTTTTCACAGTGAGATCTATGCGATATGGCCGAGAAATGTAATTTTGATGTTAACTCCCAAACCGCTGCGCAGAAGTCAACCAAACTTCACCCAATAGTGTATTGTATCACATTCTAGTAGTTACATTTTAAAATTTCGTTCTAGGACATTTGGTTTGAGCGCAATTATTAAACTTAGGTCAAAAAAGCCATTTAAGCCTTTTCACAGTGAGATCTATGCGATATGGCCGAGAAATGTAATTTTGATGTTAACTCCCAAACCGCTGCGCAGAAGTCAACCAAACTTCACCCAATAGTGTATTGTATCACAATCTAGTAGTTACATTTGAAAATTTTGTTCTAGGACATTTTGTTTGAACGCAATCATCAAACTTAATTAAAAAAGTCATTTAAGCCTTTTCACAGTGAGATCTATGCGATATGGCCGAGAAATGTAATTTTGATGTTAACTCCCAAACCGCTGCGCAGAAGTCAACCAAACTTCACCCAATAGTGTATTGTATCACATTCTAGTAGTTACATTTGAAAATTTCGTTCTAGGACATTTGGTTTGAGCGCAATCATTAAACTTAGGTCAAAAAAGCCATTTAAGCCTTTTCACAGTGAGATCTATGCGATATGGCCGAGAAATGTAATTTTGATGTTAACTCCCAAACCGCTTCGCAGAAGTCAACCAAACTTCACCCATTAGTGTATTGTATCACAATCTAGTAGTTACATGTGGAAATTTGGTTCTAGGACATTTGATTTGAGCGCAATCCTCAAACTTAGGTCAAAAAAGCCATTTAAGCCTTTTCACAGTGAGATCCATGCGATATGGCCGAGAAATGTAATTTTGATGTTAACTCCCAAACCGCTGCGCAGAAGTCAACCAAACTTCACCCAATAGTGTATTGTATCACATTCTAGTAGTTACATTTTAAAATTTCGTTCTAGGACATTTGGTTTGAGCGCAATTATTAAACTTAGGTCAAAAAAGCCATTTAAGCCTTTTCACAGTGAGATCTATGCGATATGGCCGAGAAATGTAATTTTGATGTTAACTCCCAAACCGCTGCGCAGAAGTCAACCAAACTTCACCCAATAGTGTATTGTATCACAATCTAGTAGTTACATTTGAAAATTTTGTTCTAGGACATTTTGTTTGAACGCAATCATCAAACTTAATTAAAAAAGTCATTTAAGCCTTTTCACAGTGAGATCTATGCGATATGGCCGAGAAATGTAATTTTGATGTTAACTCCCAAACCGCTGCGCAGAAGTCAACCAAACTTCACCCATTAGTGTATTGTATCACAATCTAGTAGTTACATGTGGAAATTTTGTTATTGGACATTTGATTTGAACGCAATCATCAAACTTAATTAAAAAAGTCATTTAAGCCTTTTCACAGTGAGATCTATGCGATATGGCCGAGAAATGTAATTTTGATGTTAACTCCCAAACCGCTGCGCAGAAGTCAACCAAACTTCACCCAATAGTGTATTGTATCACAATCTAGTAGTTACATTTGAAAATTTTGTTCTAGGACATTTTGTTTGAACGCAATCATCAAACTTAATTAAAAAAGTCATTTAAGCCTTTTCACAGTGAGATCTATGCGATATGGCCGAGAAATGTAATTTTGATGTTAACTCCCAAACCGCTGCGCAGAAGTCAACCAAACTTCACCCATTAGTGTATTGTATCACAATCTAGTAGTTACATGTGGAAATTTGGTTCTAGGACATTTGATTTGAGCGCAATCCTCAAACTTAGGTCAAAAAAGCCATTTAAGCCTTTTCACAGTGAGATCTATGCGATATGGCCGAGAAATGTAATTTTGATGTTAACTCCCAAACCGCTGCGCAGAAGTCAACCAAACTTCACCCAATAGTGTATTGTATCACATTCTAGTAGTTACATTTGAAAATTTCGTTCTAGGACATTTGGTTTGAGCGCAATCTTTAAACTTAGGTCAAAAAAGCCATTTAAGCCTTTTCACAGTGAGATCTATGCGATATGGCCGAGAAATGTAATTTTGATGTTAACTCCCAAACCGCTGCGCAGAAGTCAACCAAACTTCACCCATTAGTGTATTGTATCACAATTTAGTAGTTACATTTGAAAATTTTGTTCTAGGACATTTTGTTTGAACGCAATCATCAAACTTAATTAAAAAAGTCATTTAAGCCTTTTCACAGTGAGATCTATGCGATATGGCCGAGAAATGTAATTTTGATGTTAACTCCCAAACCGCTGCGCAGAAGTCAACCAAACTTCACCCAATAGTGTATTGTATCACATTCTAGTAGTTACATTTTAAAATTTCGTTCTAGGACATTTGGTTTGAGCGCAATTATTAAACTTAGGTCAAAAAAGCCATTTAAGCCTTTTCACAGTGAGATCTATGCGATATGGCCGAGAAATGTAATTTTGATGTTAACTCCCAAACCGCTGCGCAGAAGTCAACCAAACTTCACCCAATAGTGTATTGTATCACAATCTAGTAGTTACATTTGAAAATTTTGTTCTAGGACATTTTGTTTGAACGCAATCATCAAACTTAATTAAAAAAGTCATTTAAGCCTTTTCACAGTGAGATCTATGCGATATGGCCGAGAAATGTAATTTTGATGTTAACTCCCAAACCGCTGCGCAGAAGTCAACCAAACTTCACCCAATAGTGTATTGTATCACATTCTAGTAGTTACATTTGAAAATTTCGTTCTAGGACATTTGGTTTGAGCGCAATCATTAAACTTAGGTCAAAAAAGCCATTTAAGCCTTTTCACAGTGAGATCTATGCGATATGGCCGAGAAATGTAATTTTGATGTTAACTCCCAAACCGCTTCGCAGAAGTCAACCAAACTTCACCCATTAGTGTATTGTATCACAATCTAGTAGTTACATGTGGAAATTTGGTTCTAGGACATGTGATTTGAGCGCAATCCTCAAACTTAGGTCAAAAAAGCCATTTAAGCCTTTTCACAGAGAGATCCATGCGATATGGCCGAGAAATGTAATTTTGATGTTAACTCCCAAACCGCTGCGCAGAAGTCAACCAAACTTCACCCAATAGTGTATTGTATCACATTCTAGTAGTTACATTTTAAAATTTCGTTCTAGGACATTTGGTTTGAGCGCAATTATTAAACTTAGGTCAAAAAAGCCATTTAAGCCTTTTCACAGTGAGATCTATGCGATATGGCCGAGAAATGTAATTTTGATGTTAACTCCCAAACCGCTGCGCAGAAGTCAACCAAACTTCACCCAATAGTGTATTGTATCACAATCTAGTAGTTACATTTGAAAATTTTGTTCTAGGACATTTTGTTTGAACGCAATCATCAAACTTAATTAAAAAAGTCATTTAAGCCTTTTCACAGTGAGATCTATGCGATATGGCCGAGAAATGTAATTTTGATGTTAACTCCCAAACCGCTGCGCAGAAGTCAACCAAACTTCACCCATTAGTGTATTGTATCACAATCTAGTAGTTACATGTGGAAATTTTGTTATTGGACATTTGATTTGAACGCAATCATCAAACTTAATTAAAAAAGTCATTTAAGCCTTTTCACAGTGAGATCTATGCGATATGGCCGAGAAATGTAATTTTGATGTTAACTCCCAAACCGCTGCGCAGAAGTCAACCAAACTTCACCCAATAGTGTATTGTATCACAATCTAGTAGTTACATTTGAAAATTTTGTTCTAGGACATTTTGTTTGAACGCAATCATCAAACTTAATTAAAAAAGTCATTTAAGCCTTTTCACAGTGAGATCTATGCGATATGGCCGAGAAATGTAATTTTGATGTTAACTCCCAAACCGCTGCGCAGAAGTCAACCAAACTTCACCCATTAGTGTATTGTATCACAATCTAGTAGTTACATGTGGAAATTTGGTTCTAGGACATTTGATTTGAGCGCAATCCTCAAACTTAGGTCAAAAAAGCCATTTAAGCCTTTTCACAGTGAGATCTATGCGATATGGCCGAGAAATGTAATTTTGATGTTAACTCCCAAACCGCTGCGCAGAAGTCAACCAAACTTCACCCAATAGTGTATTGTATCACATTCTAGTAGTTACATTTGAAAATTTCGTTCTAGGACATTTGGTTTGAGCGCAATCTTTAAACTTAGGTCAAAAAAGCCATTTAAGCCTTTTCACAGTGAGATCTATGCGATATGGCCGAGAAATGTAATTTTGATGTTAACTCCCAAACCGCTGCGCAGAAGTCAACCAAACTTCACCCATTAGTGTATTGTATCACAATTTAGTAGTTACATTTGAAAATTTTGTTCTAGGACATTTTGTTTGAACGCAATCATCAAACTTAATTAAAAAAGTCATTTAAGCCTTTTCACAGTGAGATCTATGCGATATGGCCGAGAAATGTAATTTTGATGTTAACTCCCAAACCGCTGCGCAGAAGTCAACCAAACTTCACCCAATAGTGTATTGTATCACATTCTAGTAGTTACATTTTAAAATTTCGTTCTAGGACATTTGGTTTGAGCGCAATTATTAAACTTAGGTCAAAAAAGCCATTTAAGCCTTTTCACAGTGAGATCTATGCGATATGGCCGAGAAATGTAATTTTGATGTTAACTCCCAAACCGCTGCGCAGAAGTCAACCAAACTTCACCCAATAGTGTATTGTATCACAATCTAGTAGTTACATTTGAAAATTTTGTTCTAGGACATTTTGTTTGAACGCAATCATCAAACTTAATTAAAAAAGTCATTTAAGCCTTTTCACAGTGAGATCTATGCGATATGGCCGAGAAATGTAATTTTGATGTTAACTCCCAAACCGCTGCGCAGAAGTCAACCAAACTTCACCCAATAGTGTATTGTATCACATTCTAGTAGTTACATTTGAAAATTTCGTTCTAGGACATTTGGTTTGAGCGCAATCATTAAACTTAGGTCAAAAAAGCCATTTAAGCCTTTTCACAGTGAGATCTATGCGATATGGCCGAGAAATGTAATTTTGATGTTAACTCCCAAACCGCTTCGCAGAAGTCAACCAAACTTCACCCATTAGTGTATTGTATCACAATCTAGTAGTTACATGTGGAAATTTGGTTCTAGGACATTTGATTTGAGCGCAATCCTCAAACTTAGGTCAAAAAAGCCATTTAAGCCTTTTCACAGTGAGATCCATGCGATATGGCCGAGAAATGTAATTTTGATGTTAACTCCCAAACCGCTGCGCAGAAGTCAACCAAACTTCACCCAATAGTGTATTGTATCACAATCTAGTAGTTACATTTGAAAATTTTGTTCTAGGACATTTTGTTTGAACGCAATCTTTAAACTTAGGTCAAAAAAGCCATTTAAGCCTTTTCACAGTGAGATCTATGCGATATGGCCGAGAAATGTAATTTTGATGTTAACTCCCAAACCGCTGCGCAGAAGTCAACCAAACTTCACCCAATAGTGTATTGTATCACAATCTAGTAGTTACATTTGAAAATTTTGTTCTAGGACATTTTGTTTGAACGCAATCATCAAACTTAATTAAAAAAGTCATTTAAGCCTTTTCACAGTGAGATCTATGCGATATGGCCGAGAAATGTAATTTTGATGTTAACTCCCAAACCGCTGCGCAGAAGTCAACCAAACTTCACCCAATAGTGTATTGTATCACAATCTAGTAGTTACATTTGAAAATTTTGTTCTAGGACATTTTGTTTGAGCGCAATCCTCAAACTTAGGTCAAAAAAGCCATTTAAGCCTTTTCACAGTGAGATCTATGCGATATGGCCGAGAAATGTAATTTTGATGTTAACTCCCAAACCGCTGCGCAGAAGTCAACCAAACTTCACCCAATAGTGTATTGTATCACAATCTAGTAGTTACATTTGAAAATTTTGTTCTAGGACATTTTGTTTGAACACAATCATCAAACTTAATTAAAAAAGTCATTTAAGCCTTTTCACAGTGAGATCTATGCGATATGGCCGAGAAATGTAATTTTGATGTTAACTCCCAAACCGCTGCGCAGAAGTCAACCAAACTTCACCCATTAGTGTATTGTATCACAATCTAGTAGTTACATGTGGAAATTTGGTTATAGGACATTTGATTTGAGCGCAATCCTCAAACTTAGGTCAAAAAAGCCATTTAAGCCTTTTCACAGTGAGATCTATGCGATATGGCCGAGAAATGTAATTTTGATGTTAACTCCCAAACCGCTGCGCAGAAGTCAACCAAACTTCACCCAATAGTGTATTTTATCACAATCTAGTAGTTACATTTGAAATTTTTTTTCTAGGACATTTTGTTTGAGCGCAATCATCAATCTTAATTAAAAAAGTCATTTAAGCCTTTTCACAGTGAGATCTATGCGATATGGCCGAGAAATGTAATTTTGATGTTAACTCCCAAACCGCTGCGCAGAAGTCAACCAAACTTCACCCATTAGTGTATTGTATCACAATCTAGTAGTTACATGTGGAAATTTGGTTATAGGACATTTGATTTGAGCGCAATCCTCAAACTTAGGTCTAAAAAGCCATTTAAGCCTTTTCACAGTGAGATCTATGCGATATGGCCGAGAAATGTAATTTTGATGTTAACTCCCAAACCGCTGCGCAGAAGTCAACCAAACTTCACCCAATAGTGTATTGTATCACATTCTAGTAGTTACATTTGAAAATTTCGTTCTAGGACATTTGGTTTGAGCGCAATCATTAAACTTAGGTCAAAAAAGCCATTTAAGCCTTTTCACAGTGAGATCTATGCGATATGGCCGAGAAATGTAATTTTGATGTTAACTCCCAAACCGCTGCGCAGAAGTCAACCAAACTTCACCCATTAGTGTATTGTATCACAATCTAGTAGTTACATGTGGAAATTTGGTTCTAGGACATTTGATTTGAGCGCAATCCTCAAACTTAGGTCTAAAAAGCCATTTAAGCCTTTTCACAGTGAGATCTATGCGATATGGCCGAGAAATGTAATTTTGATGTTAACTCCCAAACCGCTGCGCAGAAGTCAACCAAACTTCACCCAATAGTGTATTGTATCACAATCTAGTAGTTACATGTGGAAATTTGGTTATAGGACATTTGATTTGAGCGCAATCCTCAAACTTAGGTCAAAAAAGCCATTTAAGCCTTTTCACAGTGAGATCTATGCGATATGGCCGAGAAATGTAATTTTGATGTTAACTCCCAAACCGCTGCGCAGAAGTCAACCAAACTTCACCCAATAGTGTATTTTATCACAATCTAGTAGTTACATTTGAAAATTTTGTTCTAGGACATTTTGTTTGAGCGCAATCATCAATCTTAATTAAAAAAGTCATTTAAGCCTTTTCACAGTGAGATCTATGCGATATGGCCGAGAAATGTAATTTTGATGTTAACTCCCAAACCGCTGCGCAGAAGTCAACCAAACTTCACCCATTAGTGTATTGTATCACAATCTAGTAGTTACATGTGGAAATTTGGTTCTAGGACATTTGATTTGAGCGCAATCCTCAAACTTAGGTCTAAAAAGCCATTTAAGCCTTTTCACAGTGAGATCTATGCGATATGGCCGAGAAATGTAATTTTGATGTTAACTCCCAAACCGCTGCGCAGAAGTCAACCAAACTTCACCCAATAGTGTATTGTATCACATTCTAGTAGTTACATTTTAAAATTTCGTTCTAGGACATTTGGTTTGAGCGCAATCATTAAACTTAGGTCAAAAAAGCCATTTAAGCCTTTTCACAGTGAGATCTATGCGATATGGCCGAGAAATGTAATTTTGATGTTAACTCCCAAACCGCTGCGCAGAAGTCAACCAAACTTCACCCAATAGTGTATTGTATCACAATCTAGTAGTTACATTTGAAAATTTTGTTCTAGGACATTTTGTTTGAACGCAATCATCAAACTTAATTAAAAAAGTCATTTAAGCCTTTTCACAGTGAGATCTATGCGATATGGCCGAGAAATGTAATTTTGATGTTAACTCCCAAACCGCTGCGCAGAAGTCAACCAAACTTCACCCAATAGTGTATTGTATCACATTCTAGTAGTTACATTTGAAAATTTCGTTCTAGGACATTTGGTTTGAGCGCAATCATTAAACTTAGGTCAAAAAAGCCATTTAAGCCTTTTCACAGTGAGATCTATGCGATATGGCCGAGAAATGTAATTTTGATGTTAACTCCCAAACCGCTGCGCAGAAGTCAACCAAACTTCACCCATTAGTGTATTGTATCACAATCTAGTAGTTACATGTGGAAATTTGGTTCTAGGACATTTGATTTGAGCGCAATCCTCAAACTTAGGTCAAAAAAGCCATTTAAGCCTTTTCACAGTGAGATCTATGCGATATGGCCGAGAAATGTAATTTTGATGTTAACTCCCAAACCGCTGCGCAGAAGTCAACCAAACTTCACCCATTAGTGTATTGTATCACAATCTAGTAGTTACATTTGAAAATTTTGTTCTAGGACATTTTGTTTGAGCGCAATCCTCAAACTTAGGTCAAAAAAGCCATTTAAGCCTTTTCACAGTGAGATCTATGCGATATGGCCGAGAAATGTAATTTTGATCTTAACTCCCAAACCGCTGCGCAGAAGTCAACCAAACTTCACCCAATAGTGTATTGTATCACAATCTAGTAGTTACATTTGAAAATTTTGTTCTAGGACATTTTGTTTGAACGCAATCATCAAACTTAATTAAAAAAGTCATTTAAGCCTTTTCACAGTGAGATCTATGCGATATGGCCGAGAAATGTAATTTTGATGTTAACTCCCAAACCGCTGCGCAGAAGTCAACCAAACTTCACCCAATAGTGTATTGTATCACAATCTAGTAGTTACATTTGAAAATTTTGTTCTAGGACATTTTGTTTGAGCGCAATCCTCAAACTTAGGTCAAAAAAGCCATTTAAGCCTTTTCACAGTGAGATCTATGCGATATGGCCGAGAAATGTAATTTTGATCTTAACTCCCAAACCGCTGCGCAGAAGTCAACCAAACTTCACCCAATAGTGTATTGTATCACAATCTAGTAGTTACATTTGAAAATTTTGTTCTAGGACATTTTGTTTGAACACAATCATCAAACTTAATTAAAAAAGTCATTTAAGCCTTTTCACAGTGAGATCTATGCGATATGGCCGAGAAATGTAATTTTGATGTTAACTCCCAAACCGCTGCGCAGAAGTCAACCAAACTTCACCCATTAGTGTATTGTATCACAATCTAGTAGTTACATGTGGAAATTTGGTTATAGGACATTTGATTTGAGCGCAATCCTCAAACTTAGGTCAAAAAAGCCATTTAAGCCTTTTCACAGTGAGATCTATGCGATATGGCCGAGAAATGTAATTTTGATGTTAACTCCCAAACCGCTGCGCAGAAGTCAACCAAACTTCACCCAATAGTGTATTTTATCACAATCTAGTAGTTACATTTGAAAATTTTTTTCTAGGACATTTTGTTTGAGCGCAATCATCAATCTTAATTAAAAAAGTCATTTAAGCCTTTTCACAGTGAGATCTATGCGATATGGCCGAGAAATGTAATTTTGATGTTAACTCCCAAACCGCTGCGCAGAAGTCAACCAAACTTCACCCATTAGTGTATTGTATCACAATCTAGTAGTTACATGTGGAAATTTGGTTCTAGGACATTTGATTTGAGCGCAATCCTCAAACTTAGGTCTAAAAAGCCATTTAAGCCTTTTCACAGTGAAATCTATGCGATATGGCCGAGAAATGTAATTTTGATGTTAACTCCCAAACCGCTGCGCAGAAGTCAACCAAACTTCACCCAATAGTGTATTGTATCACATTCTAGTAGTTACATTTGAAAATTTCGTTCTAGGACATTTGGTTTGAGCGCAATCGTTAATCTTAGGTCAAAAAAGCCATTTAAGCCTTTTCACAGTGAGATCTATGCGATATGGCCGAGAAATGTAATTTTGATGTTAACTCCCAAACCGCTGCGCAGAAGTCAACCAAACTTCACCCATTAGTGTATTGTATCACAATCTAGTAGTTACATGTGGAAATTTGGTTCTAGGACATTTGATTTGAGCGCAATCCTCAAACTTAGGTCTAAAAAGCCATTTAAGCCTTTTCACAGTGAGATCTATGCGATATGGCCGAGAAATGTAATTTTGATGTTAACTCCCAAACCGCTGCGCAGAAGTCAACCAAACTTCACCCAATAGTGTATTGTATCACAATCTAGTAGTTACATGTGGAAATTTGGTTATAGGACATTTGATTTGAGCGCAATCCTCAAACTTAGGTCAAAAAAGCCATTTAAGCCTTTTCACAGTGAGATCTATGCGATATGGCCGAGAAATGTAATTTTGATGTTAACTCCCAAACCGCTGCGCAGAAGTCAACCAAACTTCACCCAATAGTGTATTTTATCACAATCTAGTAGTTACATTTGAAAATTTTGTTCTAGGACATTTTGTTTGAGCGCAATCATCAATCTTAATTAAAAAAGTCATTTAAGCCTTTTCACAGTGAGATCTATGCGATATGGCCGAGAAATGTAATTTTGATGTTAACTCCCAAACCGCTGCGCAGAAGTCAACCAAACTTCACCCATTAGTGTATTGTATCACAATCTAGTAGTTACATGTGGAAATTTGGTTCTAGGACATTTGATTTGAGCGCAATCCTCAAACTTAGGTCTAAAAAGCCATTTAAGCCTTTTCACAGTGAGATCTATGCGATATGGCCGAGAAATGTAATTTTGATGTTAACTCCCAAACCGCTGCGCAGAAGTCAACCAAACTTCACCCAATAGTGTATTGTATCACATTCTAGTAGTTACATTTGAAAATTTCGTTCTAGGACATTTGGTTTGAGCGCAATCATTAAACTTAGGTCAAAAAAGCCATTTAAGCCTTTTCACAGTGAGATCTATGCGATATGGCCGAGAAATGTAATTTTGATGTTAACTCCCAAACCGCTGCGCAGAAGTCAACCAAACTTCACCCAATAGTGTATTGTATCACAATCTAGTAGTTACATTTGAAAATTTTGTTCTAGGACATTTTGTTTGAACGCAATCATCAAACTTAATTAAAAAAGTCATTTAAGCCTTTTCACAGTGAGATCTATGCGATATGGCCGAGAAATGTAATTTTGATGTTAACTCCCAAACCGCTGCGCAGAAGTCAACCAAACTTCACCCATTAGTGTATTGTATCACAATCTAGTAGTTACATGTGGAAATTTTGTTATTGGACATTTGATTTGAACGCAATCATCAAACTTAATTAAAAAAGTCATTTAAGCCTTTTCACAGTGAGATCTATGCGATATGGCCGAGAAATGTAATTTTGATGTTAACTCCCAAACCGCTGCGCAGAAGTCAACCAAACTTCACCCAATAGTGTATTGTATCACAATCTAGTAGTTACATTTGAAAATTTTGTTCTAGGACATTTTGTTTGAACGCAATCATCAAACTTAATTAAAAAAGTCATTTAAGCCTTTTCACAGTGAGATCTATGCGATATGGCCGAGAAATGTAATTTTGATGTTAACTCCCAAACCGCTGCGCAGAAGTCAACCAAACTTCACCCATTAGTGTATTGTATCACAATCTAGTAGTTACATGTGGAAATTTGGTTCTAGGACATTTGATTTGAGCGCAATCCTCAAACTTAGGTCAAAAAAGCCATTTAAGCCTTTTCACAGTGAGATCTATGCGATATGGCCGAGAAATGTAATTTTGATGTTAACTCCCAAACCGCTGCGCAGAAGTCAACCAAACTTCACCCAATAGTGTATTGTATCACATTCTAGTAGTTACATTTGAAAATTTCGTTCTAGGACATTTGGTTTGAGCGCAATCTTTAAACTTAGGTCAAAAAAGCCATTTAAGCCTTTTCACAGTGAGATCTATGCGATATGGCCGAGAAATGTAATTTTGATGTTAACTCCCAAACCGCTGCGCAGAAGTCAACCAAACTTCACCCATTAGTGTATTGTATCACAATTTAGTAGTTACATTTGAAAATTTTGTTCTAGGACATTTTGTTTGAACGCAATCATCAAACTTAATTAAAAAAGTCATTTAAGCCTTTTCACAGTGAGATCTATGCGATATGGCCGAGAAATGTAATTTTGATGTTAACTCCCAAACCGCTGCGCAGAAGTCAACCAAACTTCACCCAATAGTGTATTGTATCACATTCTAGTAGTTACATTTTAAAATTTCGTTCTAGGACATTTGGTTTGAGCGCAATTATTAAACTTAGGTCAAAAAAGCCATTTAAGCCTTTTCACAGTGAGATCTATGCGATATGGCCGAGAAATGTAATTTTGATGTTAACTCCCAAACCGCTGCGCAGAAGTCAACCAAACTTCACCCAATAGTGTATTGTATCACAATCTAGTAGTTACATTTGAAAATTTTGTTCTAGGACATTTTGTTTGAACGCAATCATCAAACTTAATTAAAAAAGTCATTTAAGCCTTTTCACAGTGAGATCTATGCGATATGGCCGAGAAATGTAATTTTGATGTTAACTCCCAAACCGCTGCGCAGAAGTCAACCAAACTTCACCCAATAGTGTATTGTATCACATTCTAGTAGTTACATTTGAAAATTTCGTTCTAGGACATTTGGTTTGAGCGCAATCATTAAACTTAGGTCAAAAAAGCCATTTAAGCCTTTTCACAGTGAGATCTATGCGATATGGCCGAGAAATGTAATTTTGATGTTAACTCCCAAACCGCTGCGCAGAAGTCAACCAAACTTCACCCATTAGTGTATTGTATCACAATCTAGTAGTTACATGTGGAAATTTGGTTCTAGGACATTTGATTTGAGCGCAATCCTCAAACTTAGGTCAAAAAAGCCATTTAAGCCTTTTCACAGTGAGATCCATGCGATATGGCCGAGAAATGTAATTTTGATGTTAACTCCCAAACCGCTGCGCAGAAGTCAACCAAACTTCACCCAATAGTGTATTGTATCACAATCTAGTAGTTACATTTGAAAATTTTGTTCTAGGACATTTTGTTTGAACGCAATCTTTAAACTTAGGTCAAAAAAGCCATTTAAGCCTTTTCACAGTGAGATCTATGCGATATGGCCGAGAAATGTAATTTTGATGTTAACTCCCAAACCGCTGCGCAGAAGTCAACCAAACTTCACCCAATAGTGTATTGTATCACAATCTAGTAGTTACATTTGAAAATTTTGTTCTAGGACATTTTGTTTGAACGCAATCATCAAACTTAATTAAAAAAGTCATTTAAGCCTTTTCACAGTGAGATCTATGCGATATGGCCGAGAAATGTAATTTTGATGTTAACTCCCAAACCGCTGCGCAGAAGTCAACCAAACTTCACCCAATAGTGTATTGTATCACAATCTAGTAGTTACATTTGAAAATTTTGTTCTAGGACATTTTGTTTGAGCGCAATCCTCAAACTTAGGTCAAAAAAGCCATTTAAGCCTTTTCACAGTGAGATCTATGCGATATGGCCGAGAAATGTAATTTTGATGTTAACTCCCAAACCGCTGCGCAGAAGTCAACCAAACTTCACCCAATAGTGTATTGTATCACAATCTAGTAGTTACATTTGAAAATTTTGTTCTAGGACATTTTGTTTGAACACAATCATCAAACTTAATTAAAAAAGTCATTTAAGCCTTTTCACAGTGAGATCTATGCGATATGGCCGAGAAATGTAATTTTGATGTTAACTCCCAAACCGCTGCGCAGAAGTCAACCAAACTTCACCCATTAGTGTATTGTATCACAATCTAGTAGTTACATGTGGAAATTTGGTTATAGGACATTTGATTTGAGCGCAATCCTCAAACTTAGGTCAAAAAAGCCATTTAAGCCTTTTCACAGTGAGATCTATGCGATATGGCCGAGAAATGTAATTTTGATGTTAACTCCCAAACCGCTGCGCAGAAGTCAACCAAACTTCACCCAATAGTGTATTTTATCACAATCTAGTAGTTACATTTGAAAATTTTTTTCTAGGACATTTTGTTTGAGCGCAATCATCAATCTTAATTAAAAAAGTCATTTAAGCCTTTTCACAGTGAGATCTATGCGATATGGCCGAGAAATGTAATTTTGATGTTAACTCCCAAACCGCTGCGCAGAAGTCAACCAAACTTCACCCATTAGTGTATTGTATCACAATCTAGTAGTTACATGTGGAAATTTGGTTCTAGGACATTTGATTTGAGCGCAATCCTCAAACTTAGGTCTAAAAAGCCATTTAAGCCTTTTCACAGTGAGATCTATGCGATATGGCCGAGAAATGTAATTTTGATGTTAACTCCCAAACCGCTGCGCAGAAGTCAACCAAACTTCACCCAATAGTGTATTGTATCACATTCTAGTAGTTACATTTGAAAATTTCGTTCTAGGACATTTGGTTTGAGCGCAATCATTAAACTTAGGTCAAAAAAGCCATTTAAGCCTTTTCACAGTGAGATCTATGCGATATGGCCGAGAAATGTAATTTTGATGTTAACTCCCAAACCGCTGCGCAGAAGTCAACCAAACTTCACCCAATAGTGTATTGTATCACAATCTAGTAGTTACATTTGAAAATTTTGTTCTAGGACATTTTGTTTGAACGCAATCATCAAACTTAATTAAAAAAGTCATTTAAGCCTTTTCACAGTGAGATCTATGCGATATGGCCGAGAAATGTAATTTTGATGTTAACTCCCAAACCGCTGCGCAGAAGTCAACCAAACTTCACCCATTAGTGTATTGTATCACAATCTAGTAGTTACATGTGGAAATTTTGTTATTGGACATTTGATTTGAACGCAATCATCAAACTTAATTAAAAAAGTCATTTAAGCCTTTTCACAGTGAGATCTATGCGATATGGCCGAGAAATGTAATTTTGATGTTAACTCCCAAACCGCTGCGCAGAAGTCAACCAAACTTCACCCAATAGTGTATTGTATCACAATCTAGTAGTTACATTTGAAAATTTTGTTCTAGGACATTTTGTTTGAACGCAATCATCAAACTTAATTAAAAAAGTCATTTAAGCCTTTTCACAGTGAGATCTATGCGATATGGCCGAGAAATGTAATTTTGATGTTAACTCCCAAACCGCTGCGCAGAAGTCAACCAAACTTCACCCATTAGTGTATTGTATCACAATCTAGTAGTTACATGTGGAAATTTGGTTCTAGGACATTTGATTTGAGCGCAATCCTCAAACTTAGGTCAAAAAAGCCATTTAAGCCTTTTCACAGTGAGATCTATGCGATATGGCCGAGAAATGTAATTTTGATGTTAACTCCCAAACCGCTGCGCAGAAGTCAACCAAACTTCACCCAATAGTGTATTGTATCACAATCTAGTAGTTACATTTGAAAATTTTGTTCTAGGACATTTTGTTTGAACGCAATCATCAAACTTAATTAAAAAAGTCATTTAAGCCTTTTCACAGTGAGATCTATGCGATATGGCCGAGAAATGTAATTTTGATGTTAACTCCCAAACCGCTGCGCAGAAGTCAACCAAACTTCACCCAATAGTGTATTTTATCACAATCTAGTAGTTACATTTGAAAATTTTGTTCTAGGACATTTTGTTTGAGCGCAATCCTCAAACTTAGGTCAAAAAAGCCATTTAAGCCTTTTCACAGTGAGATCTATGCGATATGGCCGAGAAATGTAATTTTGATGTTAACTCCCAAACCGCTGCGCAGAAGTCAACCAAACTTCACCCAATAGTGTATTGTATCACATTCTAGTAGTTACATTTGAAAATTTCGTTCTAGGACATTTGGTTTGAGCGCAATCATTAAACTTAGGTCAAAAAAGCCATTTAAGCCTTTTCACAGTGAGATCTATGCGATATGGCCGAGAAATGTAATTTTGATGTTAACTCCCAAACCGCTGCGCAGAAGTAAACCAAACTTCACCCATTAGTGTATTGTATCACAATCTAGTAGTTACATGTGGAAATTTGGTTCTAGGACATTTGATTTGAGCGCAATCCTCAAACTTAGGTCAAAAAAGCCATTTAAGCCTTTTCACAGTGAGATCTATGCGATATGGCCGAGAAATGTAATTTTGATGTTAACTCCCAAACCGCTGCGCAGAAGTCAACCAAACTTCACCCAATAGTGTATTGTATCACAATCTAGTAGTTACATTTGAAAATTTTGTTCTAGGACATTTTGTTTGAACGCAATCATCAAACTTAATTAAAAAAGTCATTTAAGCCTTTTCACAGTGAGATCTATGCGATATGGCCGAGAAATGTAATTTTGATGTTAACTCCCAAACCGCTGCGCAGAAGTCAACCAAACTTCACCCATTAGTGTATTGTATCACAATCTAGTAGTTACATGTGGAAATTTGGTTATAGGACATTTGATTTGAGCGCAATCCTCAAACTTAGGTCAAAAAAGCCATTTAAGCCTTTTCACAGTGAGATATATGCGATATGGCCGAGAAATGTAATTTTGATGTTAACTCCCAAACCGCTGCGCAGAAGTCAACCAAACTTCACCCAATAGTGTATTTTATCACAATCTAGTAGTTACATTTGGAAATTTAGTTCTAGGACATTTGATTTGAGCGCAATCTTCAAACTTAATTAAAAAAAGTCATTTAAGCCTTTTCACAGTGAGATCTATGCGATATGGCCGAGAAATGTAATTTTGATGTTCACTCCCAAACCGCTGCGCAGAAGTCAACCAAACTTCAACCATTAGTGTATTGTATCACAATCTAGTAGTTACATGTGGAAATTTGGTTCTAGGACATTTGATTTGAGCGCACTCCTCAAACTTAGGTCAAAAAAGCCATTCAAGCCTTTTCACAGTGAGATCTATGCGATATGGCCGAGAAATGTAATTTTGATGTTAACTCCCAAACCGCTGCGCAGAAGTCAACCAAACTTCACCCAATAGTGTATTGTATCACAATCTAGTAGTTACATTTGAAAATTTTGTTCTAGGACATTTTGTTTGAGCGCAATCATCAAACTTAATTAAAAAAGTCATTTAAGCCTTTTCACAGTGAGATCTATGCGATATGGCCGAGAAATGTAATTTTGATGTTAACTCCCAAACCGCTGCGCAGAAGTCAACCAAACTTCACCCATTAGTGTATTGTATCACAATCTAGTAGTTACATGTGGAAATTTGGTTCTAGGACATTTGATTTGAGCGCAATCCTCAAACTTAGGTCAAAAAAGCCATTTAAGCCTTTTCACAGTGAGATCTATGCGATATGGCCGAGAAATGTAATTTTGATGTTAACTCCCAAACCGCTGCGCAGAAGTCAACCAAACTTCACCCAATAGTGTATTGTATCACATTCTAGTAGTTACATTTGAAAATTTCGTTCTAGGACATTTGGTTTGAGCGCAATCATTAAACTTAGGTCAAAAAAGCCATTTAAGCCTTTTCACAGTGAGATCTATGCGATATGGCCGAGAAATGTAATTTTGATGTTAACTCCCCAACCGCTGCGCAGAAGTGAACTAAACTTCACCCAATAGTGTATTGTATCACATTCTAGTAGTTACATTTGAAAATTTCGTTCTAGGACATTTGGTTTGAGCGCAATCATTAAACTCAATTAAAAAAGTCATTTAAGCCTTTTCACAGTGAGATCTATGCGATATGGCCGAGAAATGTAATTTTGATGTTAACTCCCAAACCGCTGCGCAGAAGTAAACCAAACTTCACCCATTAGTGTATTGTATCACAATCTAGTAGTTACATGTGGAAATTTGGTTCTAGGACATTTGATTTGAGCGCAATCCTCAAACTTAGGTCAAAAAAGCCATTTAAGCCTTTTCACAGTGAGATCTATGCGATATGGCCGAGAAATGTAATTTTGATGTTAACTCCCAAACCGCTGCGCAGAAGTCAACCAAACTTCACCCAATAGTGTATTGTATCACAATCTAGTAGTTACATTTGAAAATTTTGTTCTAGGACATTTTGTTTGAACGCAATCATCAAACTTAATTAAAAAAGTCATTTAAGCCTTTTCACAGTGAGATCTATGCGATATGGCCGAGAAATGTAATTTTGATGTTAACTCCCAAACCGCTGCGCAGAAGTCAACCAAACTTCACCCAATAGTGTATTGTATCACAATCTAGTAGTTACATTTGAAAATTTTGTTCTAGGACATTTTGTTTGAGCGCAATCCTCAAACTTAGGTCAAAAAAGCCATTTAAGCCTTTTCACAGTGAGATCTATGCGATATGGCCGAGAAATGTAATTTTGATGTTAACTCCCAAACCGCTGCGCAGAAGTCAACCAAACTTCACCCAATAGTGTATTGTATCACAATCTAGTAGTTACATTTGAAAATTTTGTTCTAGGACATTTTGTTTGAACACAATCATCAAACTTAATTAAAAAAGTCATTTAAGCCTTTTCACAGTGAGATCTATGCGATATGGCCGAGAAATGTAATTTTGATGTTAACTCCCAAACCGCTGCGCAGAAGTCAACCAAACTTCACCCATTAGTGTATTGTATCACAATCTAGTAGTTACATGTGGAAATTTGGTTATAGGACATTTGATTTGAGCGCAATCCTCAAACTTAGGTCAAAAAAGCCATTTAAGCCTTTTCACAGTGAGATCTATGCGATATGGCCGAGAAATGTAATTTTGATGTTAACTCCCAAACCGCTGCGCAGAAGTCAACCAAACTTCACCCAATAGTGTATTTTATCACAATCTAGTAGTTACATTTGAAAATTTTGTTCTAGGACATTTTGTTTGAGCGCAATCATCAATCTTAATTAAAAAAGTCATTTAAGCCTTTTCACAGTGAGATCTATGCGATATGGCCGAGAAATGTAATTTTGATGTTAACTCCCAAACCGCTGCGCAGAAGTCAACCAAACTTCACCCATTAGTGTATTGTATCACAATCTAGTAGTTACATGTGGAAATTTGGTTCTAGGACATTTGATTTGAGCGCAATCCTCAAACTTAGGTCTAAAAAGCCATTTAAGCCTTTTCACAGTGAGATCTATGCGATATGGCCGAGAAATGTAATTTTGATGTTAACTCCCAAACCGCTGCGCAGAAGTCAACCAAACTTCACCCAATAGTGTATTGTATCACATTCTAGTAGTTACATTTGAAAATTTCGTTCTAGGACATTTGGTTTGAGCGCAATCATTAAACTTAGGTCAAAAAAGCCATTTAAGCCTTTTCACAGTGAGATCTATGCGATATGGCCGAGAAATGTAATTTTGATGTTAACTCCCAAACCGCTGCGCAGAAGTCAACCAAACTTCACCCAATAGTGTATTGTATCACAATCTAGTAGTTACATTTGAAAATTTTGTTCTAGGACATTTTGTTTGAACGCAATCATCAAACTTAATTAAAAAAGTCATTTAAGCCTTTTCACAGTGAGATCTATGCGATATGGCCGAGAAATGTAATTTTGATGTTAACTCCCAAACCGCTGCGCAGAAGTCAACCAAACTTCACCCATTAGTGTATTGTATCACAATCTAGTAGTTACATGTGGAAATTTTGTTATTGGACATTTGATTTGAACGCAATCATCAAACTTAATTAAAAAAGTCATTTAAGCCTTTTCACAGTGAGATCTATGCGATATGGCCGAGAAATGTAATTTTGATGTTAACTCCCAAACCGCTGCGCAGAAGTAAACCAAACTTCACCCAATAGTGTATTGTATCACAATCTAGTAGTTACATTTGAAAATTTTGTTCTAGGACATTTTGTTTGAACGCAATCATCAAACTTAATTAAAAAAGTCATTTAAGCCTTTTCACAGTGAGATCTATGCGATATGGCCGAGAAATGTAATTTTGATGTTAACTCCCAAACCGCTGCGCAGAAGTCAACCAAACTTCACCCATTAGTGTATTGTATCACAATCTAGTAGTTACATGTGGAAATTTGGTTCTAGGACATTTGATTTGAGCGCAATCCTCAAACTTAGGTCAAAAAAGCCATTTAAGCCTTTTCACAGTGAGATCTATGCGATATGGCCGAGAAATGTAATTTTGATGTTAACTCCCAAACCGCTGCGCAGAAGTCAACCAAACTTCACCCAATAGTGTATTGTATCACATTCTAGTAGTTACATTTGAAAATTTCGTTCTAGGACATTTGGTTTGAGCGCAATCTTTAAACTTAGGTCAAAAAAGCCATTTAAGCCTTTTCACAGTGAGATCTATGCGATATGGCCGAGAAATGTAATTTTGATGTTAACTCCCAAACCGCTGCGCAGAAGTCAACCAAACTTCACCCATTAGTGTATTGTATCACAATTTAGTAGTTACATTTGAAAATTTTGTTCTAGGACATTTTGTTTGAACGCAATCATCAAACTTAATTAAAAAAGTCATTTAAGCCTTTTCACAGTGAGATCTATGCGATATGGCCGAGAAATGTAATTTTGATGTTAACTCCCAAACCGCTGCGCAGAAGTCAACCAAACTTCACCCAATAGTGTATTGTATCACAATCTAGTAGTTACATTTGAAAATTTTGTTCTAGGACATTTTGTTTGAACGCAATCATCAAACTTAATTAAAAAAGTCATTTAAGCCTTTTCACAGTGAGATCTATGCGATATGGCCGAGAAATGTAATTTTGATGTTAACTCCCAAACCGCTGCGCAGAAGTCAACCAAACTTCACCCAATAGTGTATTGTATCACATTCTAGTAGTTACATTTGAAAATTTCGTTCTAGGACATTTGGTTTGAGCGCAATCATTAAACTTAGGTCAAAAAAGCCATTTAAGCCTTTTCACAGTGAGATCTATGCGATATGGCCGAGAAATGTAATTTTGATGTTAACTCCCAAACCGCTGCGCAGAAGTCAACCAAACTTCACCCATTAGTGTATTGTATCACAATCTAGTAGTTACATGTGGAAATTTGGTTCTAGGACATTTGATTTGAGCGCAATCCTCAAACTTAGGTCAAAAAAGCCATTTAAGCCTTTTCACAGTGAGATCCATGCGATATGGCCGAGAAATGTAATTTTGATGTTAACTCCCAAACCGCTGCGCAGAAGTCAACCAAACTTCACCCAATAGTGTATTGTATCACAATCTAGTAGTTACATTTGAAAATTTTGTTCTAGGACATTTTGTTTGAACGCAATCTTTAAACTTAGGTCAAAAAAGCCATTTAAGCCTTTTCACAGTGAGATCTATGCGATATGGCCGAGAAATGTAATTTTGATGTTAACTCCCAAACCGCTGCGCAGAAGTCAACCAAACTTCACCCAATAGTGTATTGTATCACAATCTAGTAGTTACATTTGAAAATTTTGTTCTAGGACATTTTGTTTGAACGCAATCATCAAACTTAATTAAAAAAGTCATTTAAGCCTTTTCACAGTGAGATCTATGCGATATGGCCGAGAAATGTAATTTTGATGTTAACTCCCAAACCGCTGCGCAGAAGTCAACCAAACTTCACCCAATAGTGTATTGTATCACAATCTAGTAGTTACATTTGAAAATTTTGTTCTAGGACATTTTGTTTGAGCGCAATCCTCAAACTTAGGTCAAAAAAGCCATTTAAGCCTTTTCACAGTGAGATCTATGCGATATGGCCGAGAAATGTAATTTTGATGTTAACTCCCAAACCGCTGCGCAGAAGTCAACCAAACTTCACCCAATAGTGTATTGTATCACAATCTAGTAGTTACATTTGAAAATTTTGTTCTAGGACATTTTGTTTGAACACAATCATCAAACTTAATTAAAAAAGTCATTTAAGCCTTTTCACAGTGAGATCTATGCGATATGGCCGAGAAATGTAATTTTGATGTTAACTCCCAAACCGCTGCGCAGAAGTCAACCAAACTTCACCCATTAGTGTATTGTATCACAATCTAGTAGTTACATGTGGAAATTTGGTTATAGGACATTTGATTTGAGCGCAATCCTCAAACTTAGGTCAAAAAAGCCATTTAAGCCTTTTCACAGTGAGATCTATGCGATATGGCCGAGAAATGTAATTTTGATGTTAACTCCCAAACCGCTGCGCAGAAGTCAACCAAACTTCACCCAATAGTGTATTGTATCACAATCTAGTAGTTACATTTGAAAATTTTGTTCTAGGACATTTTGTTTGAACGCAATCATCAAACTTAATTAAAAAAGTCATTTAAGCCTTTTCACAGTGAGATCTATGCGATATGGCCGAGAAATGTAATTTTGATGTTAACTCCCAAACCGCTGCGCAGAAGTCAACCAAACTTCACCCAATAGTGTATTTTATCACAATCTAGTAGTTACATTTGAAAATTTTTTTCTAGGACATTTTGTTTGAGCGCAATCATCAATCTTAATTAAAAAAGTCATTTAAGCCTTTTCACAGTGAGATCTATGCGATATGGCCGAGAAATGTAATTTTGATGTTAACTCCCAAACCGCTGCGCAGAAGTCAACCAAACTTCACCCATTAGTGTATTGTATCACAATCTAGTAGTTACATGTGGAAATTTGGTTCTAGGACATTTGATTTGAGCGCAATCCTCAAACTTAGGTCTAAAAAGCCATTTAAGCCTTTTCACAGTGAGATCTATGCGATATGGCCGAGAAATGTAATTTTGATGTTAACTCCCAAACCGCTGCGCAGAAGTCAACCAAACTTCACCCAATAGTGTATTGTATCACATTCTAGTAGTTACATTTGAAAATTTCGTTCTAGGACATTTGGTTTGAGCGCAATCATTAAACTTAGGTCAAAAAAGCCATTTAAGCCTTTTCACAGTGAGATCTATGCGATATGGCCGAGAAATGTAATTTTGATGTTAACTCCCAAACCGCTGCGCAGAAGTCAACCAAACTTCACCCAATAGTGTATTGTATCACAATCTAGTAGTTACATTTGAAAATTTTGTTCTAGGACATTTTGTTTGAACGCAATCATCAAACTTAATTAAAAAAGTCATTTAAGCCTTTTCACAGTGAGATCTATGCGATATGGCCGAGAAATGTAATTTTGATGTTAACTCCCAAACCGCTGCGCAGAAGTCAACCAAACTTCACCCATTAGTGTATTGTATCACAATCTAGTAGTTACATGTGGAAATTTTGTTATTGGACATTTGATTTGAACGCAATCATCAAACTTAATTAAAAAAGTCATTTAAGCCTTTTCACAGTGAGATCTATGCGATATGGCCGAGAAATGTAATTTTGATGTTAACTCCCAAACCGCTGCGCAGAAGTCAACCAAACTTCACCCAATAGTGTATTGTATCACAATCTAGTAGTTACATTTGAAAATTTTGTTCTAGGACATTTTGTTTGAACGCAATCATCAAACTTAATTAAAAAAGTCATTTAAGCCTTTTCACAGTGAGATCTATGCGATATGGCCGAGAAATGTAATTTTGATGTTAACTCCCAAACCGCTGCGCAGAAGTCAACCAAACTTCACCCATTAGTGTATTGTATCACAATCTAGTAGTTACATGTGGAAATTTGGTTCTAGGACATTTGATTTGAGCGCAATCCTCAAACTTAGGTCAAAAAAGCCATTTAAGCCTTTTCACAGTGAGATCTATGCGATATGGCCGAGAAATGTAATTTTGATGTTAACTCCCAAACCGCTGCGCAGAAGTCAACCAAACTTCACCCAATAGTGTATTGTATCACAATCTAGTAGTTACATTTGAAAATTTTGTTCTAGGACATTTTGTTTGAACGCAATCATCAAACTTAATTAAAAAAGTCATTTAAGCCTTTTCACAGTGAGATCTATGCGATATGGCCGAGAAATGTAATTTTGATGTTAACTCCCAAACCGCTGCGCAGAAGTCAACCAAACTTCACCCAATAGTGTATTGTATCACAATCTAGTAGTTACATTTGAAAATTTTGTTCTAGGACATTTTGTTTGAGCGCAATCCTCAAACTTAGGTCAAAAAAGCCATTTAAGCCTTTTCACAGTGAGATCTATGCGATATGGCCGAGAAATGTAATTTTGATGTTAACTCCCAAACCGCTGCGCAGAAGTCAACCAAACTTCACCCAATAGTGTATTGTATCACATTCTAGTAGTTACATTTGAAAATTTCGTTCTAGGACATTTGGTTTGAGCGCAATCATTAAACTTAGGTCAAAAAAGCCATTTAAGCCTTTTCACAGTGAGATCTATGCGATATGGCCGAGAAATGTAATTTTGATGTTAACTCCCAAACCGCTGCGCAGAAGTAAACCAAACTTCACCCATTAGTGTATTGTATCACAATCTAGTAGTTACATGTGGAAATTTGGTTCTAGGACATTTGATTTGAGCGCAATCCTCAAACTTAGGTCAAAAAAGCCATTTAAGCCTTTTCACAGTGAGATCTATGCGATATGGCCGAGAAATGTAATTTTGATGTTAACTCCCAAACCGCTGCGCAGAAGTCAACCAAACTTCACCCAATAGTGTATTGTATCACAATCTAGTAGTTACATTTGAAAATTTTGTTCTAGGACATTTTGTTTGAACGCAATCATCAAACTTAATTAAAAAAGTCATTTAAGCCTTTTCACAGTGAGATCTATGCGATATGGCCGAGAAATGTAATTTTGATGTTAACTCCCAAACCGCTGCGCAGAAGTCAACCAAACTTCACCCAATAGTGTATTGTATCACATTCTAGTAGTTACATTTTAAAATTTCGTTCTAGGACATTTGGTTTGAGCGCAATTATTAAACTTAGGTCAAAAGAGCCATTTAAGCCTTTTCACAGTGAGATCTATGCGATATGGCCGAGAAATGTAATTTTGATGTTAACTCCCAAACCGCTGCGCAGAAGTCAACCAAACTTCACCCAATAGTGTATTGTATCACAATCTAGTAGTTACATTTGAAAATTTTGTTCTAGGACATTTTGTTTGAACGCAATCATCAAACTTAATTAAAAAAGTCATTTAAGCCTTTTCACAGTGAGATCTATGCGATATGGCCGAGAAATGTAATTTTGATGTTAACTCCCAAACCGCTGCGCAGAAGTCAACCAAACTTCACCCAATAGTGTATTGTATCACAATCTAGTAGTTACATTTGAAAATTTTGTTCTAGGACATTTTGTTTGAGCGCAATCCTCAAACTTAGGTCAAAAAAGCCATTTAAGCCTTTTCACAGTGAGATCTATGCGATATGGCCGAGAAATGTAATTTTGATGTTAACTCCCAAACCGCTGCGCAGAAGTCAACCAAACTTCACCCAATAGTGTATTGTATCACAATCTAGTAGTTACATTTGAAAATTTTGTTCTAGGACATTTTGTTTGAACACAATCATCAAACTTAATTAAAAAAGTCATTTAAGCCTTTTCACAGTGAGATCTATGCGATATGGCCGAGAAATGTAATTTTGATGTTAACTCCCAAACCGCTGCGCAGAAGTCAACCAAACTTCACCCATTAGTGTATTGTATCACAATCTAGTAGTTACATGTGGAAATTTGGTTATAGGACATTTGATTTGAGCGCAATCCTCAAACTTAGGTCAAAAAAGCCATTTAAGCCTTTTCACAGTGAGATCTATGCGATATGGCCGAGAAATGTAATTTTGATGTTAACTCCCAAACCGCTGCGCAGAAGTCAACCAAACTTCACCCAATAGTGTATTTTATCACAATCTAGTAGTTACATTTGAAAATTTTTTTCTAGGACATTTTGTTTGAGCGCAATCATCAATCTTAATTAAAAAAGTCATTTAAGCCTTTTCACAGTGAGATCTATGCGATATGGCCGAGAAATGTAATTTTGATGTTAACTCCCAAACCGCTGCGCAGAAGTCAACCAAACTTCACCCATTAGTGTATTGTATCACAATCTAGTAGTTACATGTGGAAATTTGGTTCTAGGACATTTGATTTGAGCGCAATCCTCAAACTTAGGTCTAAAAAGCCATTTAAGCCTTTTCACAGTGAGATCTATGCGATATGGCCGAGAAATGTAATTTTGATGTTAACTCCCAAACCGCTGCGCAGAAGTCAACCAAACTTCACCCAATAGTGTATTGTATCACATTCTAGTAGTTACATTTGAAAATTTCGTTGTAGGACATTTGGTTTGAGCGCAATCATTAAACTTAGGTCAAAAAAGCCATTTAAGCCTTTTCACAGTGAGATCTATGCGATATGGCCGAGAAATGTAATTTTGATGTTAACTCCCAAACCGCTGCGCAGAAGTCAACCAAACTTCACCCAATAGTGTATTGTATCACAATCTAGTAGTTACATTTGAAAATTTTGTTCTAGGACATTTTGTTTGAACGCAATCATCAAACTTAATTAAAAAAGTCATTTAAGCCTTTTCACAGTGAGATCTATGCGATATGGCCGAGAAATGTAATTTTGATGTTAACTCCCAAACCGCTGCGCAGAAGTCAACCAAACTTCACCCATTAGTGTATTGTATCACAATCTAGTAGTTACATGTGGAAATTTTGTTATTGGACATTTGATTTGAACGCAATCATCAAACTTAATTAAAAAAGTCATTTAAGCCTTTTCACAGTGAGATCTATGCGATATGGCCGAGAAATGTAATTTTGATGTTAACTCCCAAACCGCTGCGCAGAAGTCAACCAAACTTCACCCAATAGTGTATTGTATCACAATCTAGTAGTTACATTTGAAAATTTTGTTCTAGGACATTTTGTTTGAACGCAATCATCAAACTTAATTAAAAAAGTCATTTAAGCCTTTTCACAGTGAGATCTATGCGATATGGCCGAGAAATGTAATTTTGATGTTAACTCCCAAACCGCTGCGCAGAAGTCAACCAAACTTCACCCATTAGTGTATTGTATCACAATCTAGTAGTTACATGTGGAAATTTGGTTCTAGGACATTTGATTTGAGCGCAATCCTCAAACTTAGGTCAAAAAAGCCATTTAAGCCTTTTCACAGTGAGATCTATGCGATATGGCCGAGAAATGTAATTTTGATGTTAACTCCCAAACCGCTGCGCAGAAGTCAACCAAACTTCACCCAATAGTGTATTGTATCACAATCTAGTAGTTACATTTGAAAATTTTGTTCTAGGACATTTTGTTTGAACGCAATCATCAAACTTAATTAAAAAAGTCATTTAAGCCTTTTCACAGTGAGATCTATGCGATATGGCCGAGAAATGTAATTTTGATGTTAACTCCCAAACCGCTGCGCAGAAGTCAACCAAACTTCACCCAATAGTGTATTGTATCACAATCTAGTAGTTACAGTGGAAAATTTTGTTCTAGGACATTTTGTTTGAGCGCAATCCTCAAACTTAGGTCAAAAAAGCCATTTAAGCCTTTTCACAGTGAGATCTATGCGATATGGCCGAGAAATGTAATTTTGATGTTAACTCCCAAACCGCTGCGCAGAAGTCAACCAAACTTCACCCAATAGTGTATTGTATCACATTCTAGTAGTTACATTTGAAAATTTCGTTCTAGGACATTTGGTTTGAGCGCAATCATTAAACTTAGGTCAAAAAAGCCATTTAAGCCTTTTCACAGTGAGATCTATGCGATATGGCCGAGAAATGTAATTTTGATGTTAACTCCCAAACCGCTGCGCAGAAGTAAACCAAACTTCACCCATTAGTGTATTGTATCACAATCTAGTAGTTACATGTGGAAATTTGGTTCTAGGACATTTGATTTGAGCGCAATCCTCAAACTTAGGTCAAAAAAGCCATTTAAGCCTTTTCACAGTGAGATCTATGCGATATGGCCGAGAAATGTAATTTTGATGTTAACTCCCAAACCGCTGCGCAGAAGTCAACCAAACTTCACCCAATAGTGTATTGTATCACAATCTAGTAGTTACATTTGAAAATTTTGTTCTAGGACATTTTGTTTGAACGCAATCTTTAAACTTAGGTCAAAAAAGCCATTTAAGCCTTTTCACAGTGAGATCTATGCGATATGGCCGAGAAATGTAATTTTGATGTTAACTCCCAAACCGCTGCGCAGAAGTCAACCAAACTTCACCCAATAGTGTATTGTATCACATTCTAGTAGTTACATTTTAAAATTTCGTTCTAGGACATTTGGTTTGAGCGCAATTATTAAACTTAGGTCAAAAAAGCCATTTAAGCCTTTTCACAGTGAGATCTATGCGATATGGCCGAGAAATGTAATTTTGATGTTAACTCCCAAACCGCTGCGCAGAAGTCAACCAAACTTCACCCAATAGTATATTGTATCACAATCTAGTAGTTACATTTGAAAATTTTGTTCTAGGACATTTTGTTTGAACGCAATCATCAAACTTAATTAAAAAAGTCATTTAAGCCTTTTCACAGTGAGATCTATGCGATATGGCCGAGAAATGTAATTTTGATGTTAACTCCCAAACCGCTGCGCAGAAGTCAACCAAACTTCACCCAATAGTGTATTGTATCACATTCTAGTAGTTACATTTGAAAATTTCGTTCTAGGACATTTGGTTTGAGCGCAATCATTAAACTTAGGTCAAAAAAGCCATTTAAGCCTTTTCACAGTGA
Source organism: Corythoichthys intestinalis (assembly GCF_030265065.1). Taxonomy (NCBI): domain Eukaryota; kingdom Metazoa; phylum Chordata; class Actinopteri; order Syngnathiformes; family Syngnathidae; genus Corythoichthys; species Corythoichthys intestinalis. The sequence goes on from NC_080407.1 coordinate 33,009,498, forward strand.
GATCTATGCGATATGGCCGAGAAATGTAATTTTGATGTTAACTCCCAAACCGCTGCGCAGAAGTAAACCAAACTTCACCCATTAGTGTATTGTATCACAATCTAGTAGTTACATGTAGAAATTTGGTTCTAGGACATTTGATTTGAGCGCAATCCTCAAACTTAGGTCAAAAAAGCCATTTAAGCCTTTTCACAGTGAGATCTATGCGATATGGCCGAGAAATGTAATTTTGATGTTAACTCCCAAACCGCTGCGCAGAAGTCAACCAAACTTCACCCAATAGTGTATTGTATCACAATCTAGTAGTTACATTTGAAAATTTTGTTCTAGGACATTTTGTTTGAGCGCAATCCTCAAACTTAGGTCAAAAAAGCCATTTAAGCCTTTTCACAGTGAGATCTATGCGATATGGCCGAGAAATGTAATTTTGATGTTAACTCCCAAACCGCTGCGCAGAAGTCAACCAAACTTCACCCAATAGTGTATTGTATCACATTCTAGTAGTTACATTTGAAAATTTCGTTCTAGGACATTTGGTTTGAGCCAATCATTAAACTTAGGTCAAAAAAGCCATTTAAGCCTTTTCACAGTGAGATCTATGCGATATGGCCGAGAAATGTAATTTTGATGTTAACTCCCAAACCGCTGCGCAGAAGTAAACCAAACTTCACCCAATAGTGTATTTTATCACAATCTAGTAGTTACATTTAGAAATTTAGTTCTAGGACATTTGATTTGAGCGCAATCTTCAAACTTAATTAAAAAAAGTCATTTAAGCCTTTTCACAGTGAGATCTATGCGATATGGCCGAGAAATGTAATTTTGATGTTAACTCCCAAACCGCTGCGCAGAAGTCAACCAAACTTCACCCAATAGTGTATTGTATCACAATCTAGTAGTTACATTTGAAAATTTTGTTCTAGGACATTTTGTTTGAACGCAATCATCAAACTTAATTAAAAAAGTCATTTAAGCCTTTTCACAGTGAGATCTATGCGATATGGCCGAGAAATGTAATTTTGATGTTAACTCCCAAACCGCTGCGCAGAAGTCAACCAAACTTCACCCATTAGTGTATTGTATCACAATCTAGTAGTTACATGTGGAAATTTTGTTATTGGACATTTGATTTGAACGCAATCATCAAACTTAATTAAAAAAGTCATTTAAGCCTTTTCACAGTGAGATCTATGCGATATGGCCGAGAAATGTAATTTTGATGTTAACTCCCAAACCGCTGCGCAGAAGTCAACCAAACTTCACCCAATAGTGTATTGTATCACAATCTAGTAGTTACATTTGAAAATTTTGTTCTAGGACATTTTGTTTGAGCGCAATCCTCAAACTTAGGTCAAAAAAGCCATTTAAGCCTTTTCACAGTGAGATCTATGCGATATGGCCGAGAAATGTAATTTTGATGTTAACTCCCAAACCGCTGCGCAGAAGTCAACCAAACTTCACCCAATAGTGTATTGTATCACATTCTAGTAGTTACATTTGAAAATTTCGTTCTAGGACATTTGGTTTGAGCGCAATCATTAAACTTAGGTCAAAAAAGCCATTTAAGCCTTTTCACAGTGAGATCTATGCGATATGGCCGAGAAATGTAATTTTGATGTTAACTCCCAAACCGCTGCGCAGAAGTAAACCAAACTTCACCCATTAGTGTATTGTATCACAATCTAGTAGTTACATGTGGAAATTTGGTTCTAGGACATTTGATTTGAGCGCAATCCTCAAACTTAGGTCAAAAAAGCCATTTAAGCCTTTTCACAGTGAGATCTATGCGATATGGCCGAGAAATGTAATTTTGATGTTAACTCCCAAACCGCTGCGCAGAAGTCAACCAAACTTCACCCAATAGTGTATTGTATCACAATCTAGTAGTTACATTTGAAAATTTTGTTCTAGGACATTTTGTTTGAACGCAATCATCAAACTTAATTAAAAAAGTCATTTAAGCCTTTTCACAGTGAGATCTATGCGATATGGCCGAGAAATGTAATTTTGATGTTAACTCCCAAACCGCTGCGCAGAAGTCAACCAAACTTCACCCATTAGTGTATTGTATCACAATCTAGTAGTTACATGTGGAAATTTGGTTATAGGACATTTGATTTGAGCGCAATCCTCAAACTTAGGTCAAAAAAGCCATTTAAGCCTTTTCACAGTGAGATATATGCGATATGGCCGAGAAATGTAATTTTGATGTTAACTCCCAAACCGCTGCGCAGAAGTCAACCAAACTTCACCCAATAGTGTATTTTATCACAATCTAGTAGTTACATTTGGAAATTTAGTTCTAGGACATTTGATTTGAGCGCAATCTTCAAACTTAATTAAAAAAAGTCATTTAAGCCTTTTCACAGTGAGATCTATGCGATATGGCCGAGAAATGTAATTTTGATGTTCACTCCCAAACCGCTGCGCAGAAGTCAACCAAACTTCAACCATTAGTGTATTGTATCACAATCTAGTAGTTACATGTGGAAATTTGGTTCTAGGACATTTGATTTGAGCGCACTCCTCAAACTTAGGTCAAAAAAGCCATTCAAGCCTTTTCACAGTGAGATCTATGCGATATGGCCGAGAAATGTAATTTTGATGTTAACTCCCAAACCGCTGCGCAGAAGTCAACCAAACTTCACCCAATAGTGTATTGTATCACAATCTAGTAGTTACATTTGAAAATTTTGTTCTAGGACATTTTGTTTGAGCGCAATCATCAAACTTAATTAAAAAAGTCATTTAAGCCTTTTCACAGTGAGATCTATGCGATATGGCCGAGAAATGTAATTTTGATGTTAACTCCCAAACCGCTGCGCAGAAGTCAACCAAACTTCACCCATTAGTGTATTGTATCACAATCTAGTAGTTACATGTGGAAATTTGGTTCTAGGACATTTGATTTGAGCGCAATCCTCAAACTTAGGTCAAAAAAGCCATTTAAGCCTTTTCACAGTGAGATCTATGCGATATGGCCGAGAAATGTAATTTTGATGTTAACTCCCAAACCGCTGCGCAGAAGTCAACCAAACTTCACCCAATAGTGTATTGTATCACATTCTAGTAGTTACATTTGAAAATTTCGTTCTAGGACATTTGGTTTGAGCGCAATCATTAAACTTAGGTCAAAAAAGCCATTTAAGCCTTTTCACAGTGAGATCTATGCGATATGGCCGAGAAATGTAATTTTGATGTTAACTCCCCAACCGCTGCGCAGAAGTGAACTAAACTTCACCCAATAGTGTATTGTATCACATTCTAGTAGTTACATTTGAAAATTTCGTTCTAGGACATTTGGTTTGAGCGCAATCATTAAACTCAATTAAAAAAGTCATTTAAGCCTTTTCACAGTGAGATCTATGCGATATGGCCGAGAAATGTAATTTTGATGTTAACTCCCAAACCGCTGCGCAGAAGTCAACCAAACTTCACCCAATAGTGTATTGTATCACAATCTAGTAGTTACATTTGAAAATTTTGTTCTAGGACATTTTGTTTGAACGCAATCATCAAACTTAATTAAAAAAGTCATTTAAGCCTTTTCACAGTGAGATCTATGCGATATGGCCGAGAAATGTAATTTTGATGTTAACTCCCAAACCGCTGCGCAGAAGTCAACCAAACTTCACCCAATAGTGTATTGTATCACAATCTAGTAGTTACATTTGAAAATTTTGTTCTAGGACATTTTGTTTGAGCGCAATCCTCAAACTTAGGTCAAAAAAGCCATTTAAGCCTTTTCACAGTGAGATCTATGCGATATGGCCGAGAAATGTAATTTTGATGTTAACTCCCAAACCGCTGCGCAGAAGTCAACCAAACTTCACCCAATAGTGTATTGTATCACAATCTAGTAGTTACATTTGAAAATTTTGTTCTAGGACATTTTGTTTGAACTCAATCATCAAACTTAATTAAAAAAGTCATTTAAGCCTTTTCACAGTGAGATCTATGCGATATGGCCGAGAAATGTAATTTTGATGTTAACTCCCAAACCGCTGCGCAGAAGTCAACCAAACTTCACCCATTAGTGTATTGTATCACAATCTAGTAGTTACATGTGGAAATTTGGTTATAGGACATTTGATTTGAGCGCAATCCTCAAACTTAGGTCAAAAAAGCCATTTAAGCCTTTTCACAGTGAGATCTATGCGATATGGCCGAGAAATGTAATTTTGATGTTAACTCCCAAACCGCTGCGCAGAAGTCAACCAAACTTCACCCAATAGTGTATTTTATCACAATCTAGTAGTTACATTTGGAAATTTAGTTCTAGGACATTTGGTTTGAGCGCAATCTTCAAACTTAATTAAAAAAGTCATTTAAGCCTTTTCACAGTGAGATCTATGCGATATGGCCGAGAAATGTAATTTTGATGTTAACTCCCAAACCGCTGCGCAGAAGTAAACCAAACTTCACCCAATAGTGTATTGTATCACAATCTAGTAGTTACATTTGAAAATTTTGTTCTAGGACATTTTGTTTGAACGCAATCATCAAACTTAATTAAAAAAGTCATTTAAGCCTTTTCACAGTGAGATCTATGCGATATGGCCGAGAAATGTAATTTTGATGTTAACTCCCAAACCGCTGCGCAGAAGTCAACCAAACTTCACCCATTAGTGTATTGTATCACAATCTAGTAGTTACATGTGGAAATTTGGTTCTAGGACATTTGATTTGAGCGCAATCCTCAAACTTAGGTCAAAAAAGCCATTTAAGCCTTTTCACAGTGAGATCTATGCGATATGGCCGAGAAATGTAATTTTGATGTTAACTCCCAAACCGCTGCGCAGAAGTCAACCAAACTTCACCCAATAGTGTATTGTATCACATTCTAGTAGTTACATTTGAAAATTTCGTTCTAGGACATTTGGTTTGAGCGCAATCTTTAAACTTAGGTCAAAAAAGCCATTTAAGCCTTTTCACAGTGAGATCTATGCGATATGGCCGAGAAATGTAATTTTGATGTTAACTCCCAAACCGCTGCGCAGAAGTCAACCAAACTTCACCCAGTAGTTTATTGTATCACAATTTAGTAGTTACATTTGAAAATTTTGTTCTAGGACATTTTGTTTGAACGCAATCATCAAACTTAATTAAAAAAAGTCATTTAAGCCTTTTCACAGTGAGATCTATGCGATATGGCCGAGAAATGTAATTTTGATGTTAACTCCCAAACCGCTGCGCAGAAGTCAACCAAACTTCACCCAATAGTGTATTGTATCACATTCTAGTAGTTACATTTTAAAATTTCGTTCTAGGACATTTGGTTTGAGCGCAATTATTAAACTTAGGTCAAAAAAGCCATTTAAGCCTTTTCACAGTGAGATCTATGCGATATGGCCGAGAAATGTAATTTTGATGTTAACTCCCAAACCGCTGCGCAGAAGTCAACCAAACTTCACCCAATAGTGTATTGTATCACAATCTAGTAGTTACATTTGAAAATTTTGTTCTAGGACATTTTGTTTGAACGCAATCATCAAACTTAATTAAAAAAGTCATTTAAGCCTTTTCACAGTGAGATCTATGCGATATGGCCGAGAAATGTAATTTTGATGTTAACTCCCAAACCGCTGCGCAGAAGTCAACCAAACTTCACCCAATAGTGTATTGTATCACATTCTAGTAGTTACATTTGAAAATTTCGTTCTAGGACATTTTGTTTGAGCGCAATCATTAAACTTAGGTCAAAAAAGCCATTTAAGCCTTTTCGCAGTGAGATCTATGCGATATGGCCGAGAAATGTAATTTTGATGTTAACTCCCAAACCGCTGCGCAGAAGTCAACCAAACTTCACCCATTAGTGTATTGTATCACAATCTAGTAGTTACATGTGGAAATTTGGTTCTAGGACATTTGATTTGAGCGCAATCCTCAAACTTAGGTCAAAAAAGCCATTTAAGCCTTTTCACAGTGAGATCCATGCGATATGGCCGAGAAATGTAATTTTGATGTTAACTCCCAAACCGCTGCGCAGAAGTCAACCAAATTTCACCCAATAGTGTATTGTATCACAATCTAGTAGTTACATTTGAAAATTTTGTTCTAGGACATTTTGTTTGAACGCAATCTTTAAACTTAGGTCAAAAAAGCCATTTAAGCCTTTTCACAGTGAGATCTATGCGATATGGCCGAGAAATGTAATTTTGATGTTAACTCCCAAACCGCTGCGCAGAAGTCAACCAAACTTCACCCAATAGTGTATTGTATCACATTCTAGTAGTTACATTTTAAAATTTCGTTCTAGGACATTTGGTTTGAGCGCAATTATTAAACTTAGGTCAAAAAAGCCATTTAAGCCTTTTCACAGTGAGATCTATGCGATATGGCCGAGAAATGTAATTTTGATGTTAACTCCCAAACCGCTGCGCAGAAGTCAACCAAACTTCACCCAATAGTATATTGTATCACAATCTAGTAGTTACATTTGAAAATTTTGTTCTAGGACATTTTGTTTGAACGCAATCATCAAACTTAATTAAAAAAGTCATTTAAGCCTTTTCACAGTGAGATCTATGCGATATGGCCGAGAAATGTAATTTTGATGTTAACTCCCAAACCGCTGCGCAGAAGTCAACCAAACTTCACCCAATAGTGTATTGTATCACAATCTAGTAGTTACATTTGAAAATTTCGTTCTAGGACATTTGGTTTGAGCGCAATCATTAAACTTAGGTCAAAAAAGCCATTTAAGCCTTTTCACAGTGAGATCTATGCGATATGGCCGAGAAATGTAATTTTGATGTTAACTCCCAAACCGCTGCGCAGAAGTAAACCAAACTTCACCCATTAGTGTATTGTATCACAATCTAGTAGTTACATGTAGAAATTTGGTTCTAGGACATTTGATTTGAGCGCAATCCTCAAACTTAGGTCAAAAAAGCCATTTAAGCCTTTTCACAGTGAGATCTATGCGATATGGCCGAGAAATGTAATTTTGATGTTAACTCCCAAACCGCTGCGCAGAAGTCAACCAAACTTCACCCAATAGTGTATTGTATCACATTCTAGTAGTTACATTTGAAAATTTCGTTCTAGGACATTTGGTTTGAGCCAATCATTAAACTTAGGTCAAAAAAGCCATTTAAGCCTTTTCACAGTGAGATCTATGCGATATGGCCGAGAAATGTAATTTTGATGTTAACTCCCAAACCGCTGCGCAGAAGTAAACCAAACTTCACCCAATAGTGTATTTTATCACAATCTAGTAGTTACATTTAGAAATTTAGTTCTAGGACATTTGATTTGAGCGCAATCTTCAAACTTAATTAAAAAAAGTCATTTAAGCCTTTTCACAGTGAGATCTATGCGATATGGCCGAGAAATGTAATTTTGATGTTAACTCCCAAACCGCTGCGCAGAAGTCAACCAAACTTCACCCAATAGTGTATTGTATCACAATCTAGTAGTTACATTTGAAAATTTTGTTCTAGGACATTTTGTTTGAACGCAATCATCAAACTTAATTAAAAAAGTCATTTAAGCCTTTTCACAGTGAGATCTATGCGATATGGCCGAGAAATGTAATTTTGATGTTAACTCCCAAACCGCTGCGCAGAAGTCAACCAAACTTCACCCATTAGTGTATTGTATCACAATCTAGTAGTTACATGTGGAAATTTTGTTATTGGACATTTGATTTGAACGCAATCATCAAACTTAATTAAAAAAGTCATTTAAGCCTTTTCACAGTGAGATCTATGCGATATGGCCGAGAAATGTAATTTTGATGTTAACTCCCAAACCGCTGCGCAGAAGTCAACCAAACTTCACCCAATAGTGTATTGTATCACAATCTAGTAGTTACATTTGAAAATTTTGTTCTAGGACATTTTGTTTGAACGCAATCATCAAACTTAATTAAAAAAGTCATTTAAGCCTTTTCACAGTGAGATCTATGCGATATGGCCGAGAAATGTAATTTTGATGTTAACTCCCAAACCGCTGCGCAGAAGTCAACCAAACTTCACCCATTAGTGTATTGTATCACAATCTAGTAGTTACATGTGGAAATTTGGTTCTAGGACATTTGATTTGAGCGCAATCCTCAAACTTAGGTCAAAAAAGCCATTTAAGCCTTTTCACAGTGAGATCTATGCGATATGGCCGAGAAATGTAATTTTGATGTTAACTCCCAAACCGCTGCGCAGAAGTCAACCAAACTTCACCCAATAGTGTATTGTATCACAATCTAGTAGTTACATTTGAAAATTTTGTTCTAGGACATTTTGTTTGAACGCAATCATCAAACTTAATTAAAAAAGTCATTTAAGCCTTTTCACAGTGAGATCTATGCGATATGGCCGAGAAATGTAATTTTGATGTTAACTCCCAAACCGCTGCGCAGAAGTCAACCAAACTTCACCCATTAGTGTATTGTATCACAATCTAGTAGTTACATGTGGAAATTTGGTTCTAGGACATTTGATTTGAGCGCAATCCTCAAACTTAGGTCAAAAAAGCCATTTAAGCCTTTTCACAGTGAGATCTATGCGATATGGCCGAGAAATGTAATTTTGATGTTAACTCCCAAACCGCTGCGCAGAAGTCAACCAAACTTCACCCATTAGTGTATTGTATCACAATTTAGTAGTTACATTTGAAAATTTTGTTCTAGGACATTTTGTTTGAACGCAATCATCAAACTTAATTAAAAAAGTCATTTAAGCCTTTTCACAGTGAGATCTATGCGATATGGCCGAGAAATGTAATTTTGATGTTAACTCCCAAACCGCTGCGCAGAAGTCAACCAAACTTCACCCAATAGTGTATTGTATCACATTCTAGTAGTTACATTTTAAAATTTCGTTCTAGGACATTTGGTTTGAGCGCAATTATTAAACTTAGGTCAAAAAAGCCATTTAAGCCTTTTCACAGTGAGATCTATGCGATATGGCCGAGAAATGTAATTTTGATGTTAACTCCCAAACCGCTGCGCAGAAGTCAACCAAACTTCACCCAATAGTGTATTGTATCACAATCTAGTAGTTACATTTGAAAATTTTGTTCTAGGACATTTTGTTTGAACGCAATCATCAAACTTAATTAAAAAAGTCATTTAAGCCTTTTCACAGTGAGATCTATGCGATATGGCCGAGAAATGTAATTTTGATGTTAACTCCCAAACCGCTGCGCAGAAGTCAACCAAACTTCACCCAATAGTGTATTGTATCACATTCTAGTAGTTACATTTGAAAATTTCGTTCTAGGACATTTGGTTTGAGCGCAATCATTAAACTTAGGTCAAAAAAGCCATTTAAGCCTTTTCACAGTGAGATCTATGCGATATGGCCGAGAAATGTAATTTTGATGTTAACTCCCAAACCGCTGCGCAGAAGTCAACCAAACTTCACCCATTAGTGTATTGTATCACAATCTAGTAGTTACATGTGGAAATTTGGTTCTAGGACATTTGATTTGAGCGCAATCCTCAAACTTAGGTCAAAAAAGCCATTTAAGCCTTTTCACAGTGAGATCCATGCGATATGGCCGAGAAATGTAATTTTGATGTTAACTCCCAAACCGCTGCGCAGAAGTCAACCAAACTTCACCCAATAGTGTATTGTATCACATTCTAGTAGTTACATTTGAAAATTTCGTTCTAGGACATTTGGTTTGAGCGCAATCTTTAAACTTAGGTCAAAAAAGCCATTTAAGCCTTTTCACAGTGAGATCTATGCGATATGGCCGAGAAATGTAATTTTGATGTTAACTCCCAAACCGCTGCGCAGAAGTCAACCAAACTTCACCCATTAGTGTATTGTATCACAATTTAGTAGTTACATTTGAAAATTTTGTTCTAGGACATTTTGTTTGAACGCAATCATCAAACTTAATTAAAAAAGTCATTTAAGCCTTTTCACAGTGAGATCTATGCGATATGGCCGAGAAATGTAATTTTGATGTTAACTCCCAAACCGCTGCGCAGAAGTCAACCAAACTTCACCCAATAGTGTATTGTATCACATTCTAGTAGTTACATTTTAAAATTTCGTTCTAGGACATTTGGTTTGAGCGCAATTATTAAACTTAGGTCAAAAAAGCCATTTAAGCCTTTTCACAGTGAGATCTATGCGATATGGCCGAGAAATGTAATTTTGATGTTAACTCCCAAACCGCTGCGCAGAAGTCAACCAAACTTCACCCAATAGTGTATTGTATCACAATCTAGTAGTTACATTTGAAAATTTTGTTCTAGGACATTTTGTTTGAACGCAATCATCAAACTTAATTAAAAAAGTCATTTAAGCCTTTTCACAGTGAGATCTATGCGATATGGCCGAGAAATGTAATTTTGATGTTAACTCCCAAACCGCTGCGCAGAAGTCAACCAAACTTCACCCAATAGTGTATTGTATCACATTCTAGTAGTTACATTTGAAAATTTCGTTCTAGGACATTTTGTTTGAGCGCAATCATTAAACTTAGGTCAAAAAAGCCATTTAAGCCTTTTCGCAGTGAGATCTATGCGATATGGCCGAGAAATGTAATTTTGATGTTAACTCCCAAACCGCTGCGCAGAAGTCAACCAAACTTCACCCATTAGTGTATTGTATCACAATCTAGTAGTTACATGTGGAAATTTGGTTCTAGGACATTTGATTTGAGCGCAATCCTCAAACTTAGGTCAAAAAAGCCATTTAAGCCTTTTCACAGTGAGATCCATGCGATATGGCCGAGAAATGTAATTTTGATGTTAACTCCCAAACCGCTGCGCAGAAGTCAACCAAACTTCACCCAATAGTGTATTTTATCACAATCTAGTAGTTACATTTGAAAATTTTGTTCTAGGACATTTTGTTTGAACGCAATCTTTAAACTTAGGTCAAAAAAGCCATTTAAGCCTTTTCACAGTGAGATCTATGCGATATGGCCGAGAAATGTAATTTTGATGTTAACTCCCAAACCGCTGCGCAGAAGTCAACCAAACTTCACCCAATAGTGTATTGTATCACATTCTAGTAGTTACATTTTAAAATTTCGTTCTAGGACATTTGGTTTGAGCGCAATTATTAAACTTAGGTCAAAAAAGCCATTTAAGCCTTTTCACAGTGAGATCTATGCGATATGGCCGAGAAATGTAATTTTGATGTTAACTCCCAAACCGCTGCGCAGAAGTCAACCAAACTTCACCCAATAGTATATTGTATCACAATCTAGTAGTTACATTTGAAAATTTTGTTCTAGGACATTTTGTTTGAACGCAATCATCAAACTTAATTAAAAAAGTCATTTAAGCCTTTTCACAGTGAGATCTATGCGATATGGCCGAGAAATGTAATTTTGATGTTAACTCCCAAACCGCTGCGCAGAAGTCAACCAAACTTCACCCAATAGTGTATTGTATCACAATCTAGTAGTTACATTTGAAAATTTCGTTCTAGGACATTTGGTTTGAGCGCAATCATTAAACTTAGGTCAAAAAAGCCATTTAAGCCTTTTCACAGTGAGATCTATGCGATATGGCCGAGAAATGTAATTTTGATGTTAACTCCCAAACCGCTGCGCAGAAGTAAACCAAACTTCACCCATTAGTGTATTGTATCACAATCTAGTAGTTACATGTAGAAATTTGGTTCTAGGACATTTGATTTGAGCGCAATCCTCAAACTTAGGTCAAAAAAGCCATTTAAGCCTTTTCACAGTGAGATCTATGCGATATGGCCGAGAAATGTAATTTTGATGTTAACTCCCAAACCGCTGCGCAGAAGTCAACCAAACTTCACCCAATAGTGTATTGTATCACAATCTAGTAGTTACATTTGAAAATTTTGTTCTAGGACATTTTGTTTGAGCGCAATCCTCAAACTTAGGTCAAAAAAGCCATTTAAGCCTTTTCACAGTGAGATCTATGCGATATGGCCGAGAAATGTAATTTTGATGTTAACTCCCAAACCGCTGCGCAGAAGTCAACCAAACTTCACCCAATAGTGTATTGTATCACATTCTAGTAGTTACATTTGAAAATTTCGTTCTAGGACATTTGGTTTGAGCCAATCATTAAACTTAGGTCAAAAAAGCCATTTAAGCCTTTTCACAGTGAGATCTATGCGATATGGCCGAGAAATGTAATTTTGATGTTAACTCCCAAACCGCTGCGCAGAAGTAAACCAAACTTCACCCAATAGTGTATTTTATCACAATCTAGTAGTTACATTTAGAAATTTAGTTCTAGGACATTTGATTTGAGCGCAATCTTCAAACTTAATTAAAAAAAGTCATTTAAGCCTTTTCACAGTGAGATCTATGCGATATGGCCGAGAAATGTAATTTTGATGTTAACTCCCAAACCGCTGCGCAGAAGTCAACCAAACTTCACCCAATAGTGTATTGTATCACAATCTAGTAGTTACATTTGAAAATTTTGTTCTAGGACATTTTGTTTGAACGCAATCATCAAACTTAATTAAAAAAGTCATTTAAGCCTTTTCACAGTGAGATCTATGCGATATGGCCGAGAAATGTAATTTTGATGTTAACTCCCAAACCGCTGCGCAGAAGTCAACCAAACTTCACCCATTAGTGTATTGTATCACAATCTAGTAGTTACATGTGGAAATTTTGTTATTGGACATTTGATTTGAACGCAATCATCAAACTTAATTAAAAAAGTCATTTAAGCCTTTTCACAGTGAGATCTATGCGATATGGCCGAGAAATGTAATTTTGATGTTAACTCCCAAACCGCTGCGCAGAAGTCAACCAAACTTCACCCAATAGTGTATTGTATCACAATCTAGTAGTTACATTTGAAAATTTTGTTCTAGGACATTTTGTTTGAACGCAATCATCAAACTTAATTAAAAAAGTCATTTAAGCCTTTTCACAGTGAGATCTATGCGATATGGCCGAGAAATGTAATTTTGATGTTAACTCCCAAACCGCTGCGCAGAAGTCAACCAAACTTCACCCATTAGTGTATTGTATCACAATCTAGTAGTTACATGTGGAAATTTGGTTCTAGGACATTTGATTTGAGCGCAATCCTCAAACTTAGGTCAAAAAAGCCATTTAAGCCTTTTCACAGTGAGATCTATGCGATATGGCCGAGAAATGTAATTTTGATGTTAACTCCCAAACCGCTGCGCAGAAGTCAACCAAACTTCACCCAATAGTGTATTGTATCACAATCTAGTAGTTACATTTGAAAATTTTGTTCTAGGACATTTTGTTTGAACGCAATCATCAAACTTAATTAAAAAAGTCATTTAAGCCTTTTCACAGTGAGATCTATGCGATATGGCCGAGAAATGTAATTTTGATGTTAACTCCCAAACCGCTGCGCAGAAGTCAACCAAACTTCACCCATTAGTGTATTGTATCACAATCTAGTAGTTACATGTGGAAATTTGGTTCTAGGACATTTGATTTGAGCGCAATCCTCAAACTTAGGTCAAAAAAGCCATTTAAGCCTTTTCACAGTGAGATCTATGCGATATGGCCGAGAAATGTAATTTTGATGTTAACTCCCAAACCGCTGCGCAGAAGTCAACCAAACTTCACCCATTAGTGTATTGTATCACAATTTAGTAGTTACATTTGAAAATTTTGTTCTAGGACATTTTGTTTGAACGCAATCATCAAACTTAATTAAAAAAGTCATTTAAGCCTTTTCACAGTGAGATCTATGCGATATGGCCGAGAAATGTAATTTTGATGTTAACTCCCAAACCGCTGCGCAGAAGTCAACCAAACTTCACCCAATAGTGTATTGTATCACATTCTAGTAGTTACATTTTAAAATTTCGTTCTAGGACATTTGGTTTGAGCGCAATTATTAAACTTAGGTCAAAAAAGCCATTTAAGCCTTTTCACAGTGAGATCTATGCGATATGGCCGAGAAATGTAATTTTGATGTTAACTCCCAAACCGCTGCGCAGAAGTCAACCAAACTTCACCCAATAGTGTATTGTATCACAATCTAGTAGTTACATTTGAAAATTTTGTTCTAGGACATTTTGTTTGAACGCAATCATCAAACTTAATTAAAAAAGTCATTTAAGCCTTTTCACAGTGAGATCTATGCGATATGGCCGAGAAATGTAATTTTGATGTTAACTCCCAAACCGCTGCGCAGAAGTCAACCAAACTTCACCCAATAGTGTATTGTATCACATTCTAGTAGTTACATTTGAAAATTTCGTTCTAGGACATTTGGTTTGAGCGCAATCATTAAACTTAGGTCAAAAAAGCCATTTAAGCCTTTTCACAGTGAGATCTATGCGATATGGCCGAGAAATGTAATTTTGATGTTAACTCCCAAACCGCTGCGCAGAAGTCAACCAAACTTCACCCATTAGTGTATTGTATCACAATCTAGTAGTTACATGTGGAAATTTGGTTCTAGGACATTTGATTTGAGCGCAATCCTCAAACTTAGGTCAAAAAAGCCATTTAAGCCTTTTCACAGTGAGATCCATGCGATATGGCCGAGAAATGTAATTTTGATGTTAACTCCCAAACCGCTGCGCAGAAGTCAACCAAACTTCACCCAATAGTGTATTGTATCACATTCTAGTAGTTACATTTTAAAATTTCGTTCTAGGACATTTGGTTTGAGCGCAATTATTAAACTTAGGTCAAAAAAGCCATTTAAGCCTTTTCACAGTGAGATCTATGCGATATGGCCGAGAAATGTAATTTTGATGTTAACTCCCAAACCGCTGCGCAGAAGTCAACCAAACTTCACCCAATAGTATATTGTATCACAATCTAGTAGTTACATTTGAAAATTTTGTTCTAGGACATTTTGTTTGAACGCAATCATCAAACTTAATTAAAAAAGTCATTTAAGCCTTTTCACAGTGAGATCTATGCGATATGGCCGAGAAATGTAATTTTGATGTTAACTCCCAAACCGCTGCGCAGAAGTCAACCAAACTTCACCCAATAGTGTATTGTATCACATTCTAGTAGTTACATTTGAAAATTTCGTTCTAGGACATTTGGTTTGAGCGCAATCATTAAACTTAGGTCAAAAAAGCCATTTAAGCCTTTTCACAGTGAGATCTATGCGATATGGCCGAGAAATGTAATTTTGATGTTAACTCCCAAACCGCTGCGCAGAAGTAAACCAAACTTCACCCATTAGTGTATTGTATCACAATCTAGTAGTTACATGTAGAAATTTGGTTCTAGGACATTTGATTTGAGCGCAATCCTCAAACTTAGGTCAAAAAAGCCATTTAAGCCTTTTCACAGTGAGATCTATGCGATATGGCCGAGAAATGTAATTTTGATGTTAACTCCCAAACCGCTGCGCAGAAGTCAACCAAACTTCACCCAATAGTGTATTGTATCACAATCTAGTAGTTACATTTGAAAATTTTGTTCTAGGACATTTTGTTTGAGCGCAATCCTCAAACTTAGGTCAAAAAAGCCATTTAAGCCTTTTCACAGTGAGATCTATGCGATATGGCCAAGAAATGTAATTTTGATGTTAACTCCCAAACCGCTGCGCAGAAGTCAACCAAACTTCACCCAATAGTGTATTGTATCACATTCTAGTAGTTACATTTGAAAATTTCGTTCTAGGACATTTGGTTTGAGCCAATCATTAAACTTAGGTCAAAAAAGCCATTTAAGCCTTTTCACAGTGAGATCTATGCGATATGGCCGAGAAATGTAATTTTGATGTTAACTCCCAAACCGCTGCGCAGAAGTCAACCAAACTTCACCCAATAGTGTATTGTATCACAATCTAGTAGTTACATTTGAAAATTTTGTTCTAGGACATTTTGTTTGAACGCAATCATCAAACTTAATTAAAAAAGTCATTTAAGCCTTTTCACAGTGAGATCTATGCGATATGGCCGAGAAATGTAATTTTGATGTTAACTCCCAAACCGCTGCGCAGAAGTCAACCAAACTTCACCCATTAGTGTATTGTATCACAATCTAGTAGTTACATGTGGAAATTTGGTTATTGGACATTTGATTTGAACGCAATCATCAAACTTAATTAAAAAAGTCATTTAAGCCTTTTCACAGTGAGATCTATGCGATATGGCCGAGAAATGTAATTTTGATGTTAACTCCCAAACCGCTGCGCAGAAGTCAACCAAACTTCACCCAATAGTGTATTGTATCACAATCTAGTAGTTACATTTGAACATTTGTTCTAGGAAATTTTGTTTGAGCGCAATCATCAAACTTAATTAAAAAAGTCATTTAAGCCTTTTCACAGTGAGATCTATGCGATACGGCCGAGAAATGTAATTTTGATGTTAACTCCCAAACCGCTGCGCAGAAGTCAACCAAACTTCACCCAATAGTGTATTGTATCACATTCTAGTAGTTACATTTTAAAATTTCGTTCTAGGACATTTGGTTTGAGCGCAATTATTAAACTTAGGTCAAAAAAGCCATTTAAGCCTTTTCACAGTGAGATCTATGCGATATGGCCGAGAAATGTAATTTTTATGTTAACTCCCAAACCGCTGCGCAGAAGTAAACCAAACTTCACCCATTAGTGTATTGTATCACAATCTAGTAGTTACATGTGGAAATTTGGTTCTAGGACATTTGGTTTGAGCGCAATTATTAAACTTAGGTCAAAAAAGCCATTTAAGCCTTTTCACAGTGAGATCTATGCGATATGGCCGAGAAATGTAATTTTGATGTTAACTCCCAAACCGCTGCGCAGAAGTAAACCAAACTTCACCCATTAGTGTATTGTATCACAATCTAGTAGTTACATGTGGAAATTTGGTTCTAGGACATTTGATTTGAGCGCAATCCTCAAACTTAGGTCAAAAAAGCCATTTAAGCCTTTTAACAGTGAGATCTATGCGATATGGCCGAGAAATGTAATTTTGATGGTAACTCCCAAACCGCTGCGCAGAAGTCAACCAAACTTCACCCAATAGTGTATTGTATCACAATCTAGTAGTTACATTTGAAAATTTTGTTCTAGGACATTTTGTTTGAACGCAATCATCAAACTTAATTAAAAAAGTCATTTAAGCCTTTTCACAGTGAGATCTATGCGATATGGCCGAGAAATGTAATTTTGATGTTAACTCCCAAACCGCTGCGCAGAAGTCAACCAAACTTCACCCATTAGTGTATTGTATCACAATCTAGTAGTTACATTTGAAAATTTGGTTATAGGACATTTGATTTGAGCGCAATCCTCAAACTTAGGTCAAAAAAGCCATTTAAGCCTTTTCACAGTGAGATCTATGCGATATGGCCGAGAAATGTTATTTTGATGTTAACTCCCAAACCGCTGCGCAGAAGTCAACCAAACTTCACCCATTAGTGTATTGTATCACAATCTAGTAGTTACATGTGGAAATTTGGTTATAGGACATTTGATTTGAGCGCAATCCTCCAACTTAGGTCAAAAAAGCCATTTAAGCCTTTTCACAGTGAGATCTATGCGATATGGCCGAGAAATGTAATTTTGATGTTAACTCCCAAACCGCTGCGCAGAAGTCAACCAAACTTCACCCAATAGTGTATTTTATCACAATCTAGTAGTTACATTTAGAAATTTAGTTCTAGGACATTTGATTTGAGCGCAATCTTCAAACTTAATTAAAAAAAGTCATTTAAGCCTTTTCACAGTGAGATCTATGCGATATGGCCGAGAAATGTAATTTTGATGTTAACTCCCAAACCGCTGCGCAGAAGTAAACCAAACTTCACCCAATAGTGTATTGTATCACAATCTAGTAGTTACATGTGGAAATTTGGTTCTAGGACATTTGATTTGAGCGCAATCCTCAAACTTAGGTCAAAAAAGCCATTTAAGCCTTTTCACAGTGAGATCTATGCGATATGGCCGAGAAATGTAATTTTGATGTTAACTCCCAAACCGCTGCGCAGAAGTAAACCAAACTTCACCCAATAGTGTATTTTATCATAATCTAGTAGTTACATTTGGAAATTTAGTTCTAGGACATTTGGTTTGAGCGCAATCTTCAAACTTAATTAAAAAAAGTCATTTAAGCCTTTTCACAGTGAGATCTATTCGATATGGCCGAGAAATGTAATTTTGATGTTCACTCCCAAATCGCTGCGCAGAAGTCAACCAAACTTCACCCAATAGTGTATTTTATCACAATCTAGTAGTTACATTTGGAAATTTAGTTCTAGGACATTTGATTTGAGCGCAATCCTCAAACTTAGGTCAAAAAAGCCATTTAAGCCTTTTCACAGTGAGATCTATGCGATATGGCCGAGAAATGTAATTTTGATGTTAACTCCCAAACCGCTGCGCAGAAGTCAACCAAACTTCACCCAATAGTGTATTTTATCACAATCTAGTAGTTACATTTAGAAATTTAGTTCTAGGACATTTGATTTGAGCGCAATCTTCAAACTTAATTAAAAAAAGTCATTTAAGCCTTTTCACAGTGAGATCTATGCGATATGGCCGAGAAATGTAATTTTGATGTTAACTCCCAAACCGCTGCGCAGAAGTCAACCAAACTTCACCCAATAGTGTATTGTATCACAATCTAGTAGTTACATTTGAAAATTTTGTTCTAGGACATTTTGTTTGAACGCAATCATCAAACTTAATTAAAAAAGTCATTTAAGCCTTTTCACAGTGAGATCTATGCGATATGGCCGAGAAATGTAATTTTGATGTTAACTCCCAAACCGCTGCGCAGAAGTCAACCAAACTTCACCCATTAGTGTATTGTATCACAATCTAGTAGTTACATGTGGAAATTTTGTTATTGGACATTTGATTTGAACGCAATCATCAAACTTAATTAAAAAAGTCATTTAAGCCTTTTCACAGTGAGATCTATGCGATATGGCCGAGAAATGTAATTTTGATGTTAACTCCCAAACCGCTGCGCAGAAGTCAACCAAACTTCACCCAATAGTGTATTGTATCACAATCTAGTAGTTACATTTGAAAATTTTGTTCTAGGACATTTTGTTTGAACGCAATCATCAAACTTAATTAAAAAAGTCATTTAAGCCTTTTCACAGTGAGATCTATGCGATATGGCCGAGAAATGTAATTTTGATGTTAACTCCCAAACCGCTGCGCAGAAGTCAACCAAACTTCACCCATTAGTGTATTGTATCACAATCTAGTAGTTACATGTGGAAATTTGGTTCTAGGACATTTGATTTGAGCGCAATCCTCAAACTTAGGTCAAAAAAGCCATTTAAGCCTTTTCACAGTGAGATCTATGCGATATGGCCGAGAAATGTAATTTTGATGTTAACTCCCAAACCGCTGCGCAGAAGTCAACCAAACTTCACCCAATAGTGTATTGTATCACAATCTAGTAGTTACATTTGAAAATTTTGTTCTAGGACATTTTGTTTGAACGCAATCATCAAACTTAATTAAAAAAGTCATTTAAGCCTTTTCACAGTGAGATCTATGCGATATGGCCGAGAAATGTAATTTTGATGTTAACTCCCAAACCGCTGCGCAGAAGTCAACCAAACTTCACCCATTAGTGTATTGTATCACAATCTAGTAGTTACATGTGGAAATTTGGTTCTAGGACATTTGATTTGAGCGCAATCCTCAAACTTAGGTCAAAAAAGCCATTTAAGCCTTTTCACAGTGAGATCTATGCGATATGGCCGAGAAATGTAATTTTGATGTTAACTCCCAAACCGCTGCGCAGAAGTCAACCAAACTTCACCCATTAGTGTATTGTATCACAATTTAGTAGTTACATTTGAAAATTTTGTTCTAGGACATTTTGTTTGAACGCAATCATCAAACTTAATTAAAAAAGTCATTTAAGCCTTTTCACAGTGAGATCTATGCGATATGGCCGAGAAATGTAATTTTGATGTTAACTCCCAAACCGCTGCGCAGAAGTCAACCAAACTTCACCCAATAGTGTATTGTATCACATTCTAGTAGTTACATTTTAAAATTTCGTTCTAGGACATTTGGTTTGAGCGCAATTATTAAACTTAGGTCAAAAAAGCCATTTAAGCCTTTTCACAGTGAGATCTATGCGATATGGCCGAGAAATGTAATTTTGATGTTAACTCCCAAACCGCTGCGCAGAAGTCAACCAAACTTCACCCAATAGTGTATTGTATCACAATCTAGTAGTTACATTTGAAAATTTTGTTCTAGGACATTTTGTTTGAACGCAATCATCAAACTTAATTAAAAAAGTCATTTAAGCCTTTTCACAGTGAGATCTATGCGATATGGCCGAGAAATGTAATTTTGATGTTAACTCCCAAACCGCTGCGCAGAAGTCAACCAAACTTCACCCAATAGTGTATTGTATCACATTCTAGTAGTTACATTTGAAAATTTCGTTCTAGGACATTTGGTTTGAGCGCAATCATTAAACTTAGGTCAAAAAAGCCATTTAAGCCTTTTCACAGTGAGATCTATGCGATATGGCCGAGAAATGTAATTTTGATGTTAACTCCCAAACCGCTGCGCAGAAGTCAACCAAACTTCACCCATTAGTGTATTGTATCACAATCTAGTAGTTACATGTGGAAATTTGGTTCTAGGACATTTGATTTGAGCGCAATCCTCAAACTTAGGTCAAAAAAGCCATTTAAGCCTTTTCACAGTGAGATCCATGCGATATGGCCGAGAAATGTAATTTTGATGTTAACTCCCAAACCGCTGCGCAGAAGTCAACCAAACTTCACCCAATAGTGTATTGTATCACATTCTAGTAGTTACATTTTAAAATTTCGTTCTAGGACATTTGGTTTGAGCGCAATTATTAAACTTAGGTCAAAAAAGCCATTTAAGCCTTTTCACAGTGAGATCTATGCGATATGGCCGAGAAATGTAATTTTGATGTTAACTCCCAAACCGCTGCGCAGAAGTCAACCAAACTTCACCCAATAGTATATTGTATCACAATCTAGTAGTTACATTTGAAAATTTTGTTCTAGGACATTTTGTTTGAACGCAATCATCAAACTTAATTAAAAAAGTCATTTAAGCCTTTTCACAGTGAGATCTATGCGATATGGCCGAGAAATGTAATTTTGATGTTAACTCCCAAACCGCTGCGCAGAAGTCAACCAAACTTCACCCAATAGTGTATTGTATCACATTCTAGTAGTTACATTTGAAAATTTCGTTCTAGGACATTTGGTTTGAGCGCAATCATTAAACTTAGGTCAAAAAAGCCATTTAAGCCTTTTCACAGTGAGATCTATGCGATATGGCCGAGAAATGTAATTTTGATGTTAACTCCCAAACCGCTGCGCAGAAGTAAACCAAACTTCACCCATTAGTGTATTGTATCACAATCTAGTAGTTACATGTAGAAATTTGGTTCTAGGACATTTGATTTGAGCGCAATCCTCAAACTTAGGTCAAAAAAGCCATTTAAGCCTTTTCACAGTGAGATCTATGCGATATGGCCGAGAAATGTAATTTTGATGTTAACTCCCAAACCGCTGCGCAGAAGTCAACCAAACTTCACCCAATAGTGTATTGTATCACAATCTAGTAGTTACATTTGAAAATTTTGTTCTAGGACATTTTGTTTGAGCGCAATCCTCAAACTTAGGTCAAAAAAGCCATTTAAGCCTTTTCACAGTGAGATCTATGCGATATGGCCGAGAAATGTAATTTTGATGTTAACTCCCAAACCGCTGCGCAGAAGTCAACCAAACTTCACCCAATAGTGTATTGTATCACATTCTAGTAGTTACATTTGAAAATTTCGTTCTAGGACATTTGGTTTGAGCCAATCATTAAACTTAGGTCAAAAAAGCCATTTAAGCCTTTTCACAGTGAGATCTATGCGATATGGCCGAGAAATGTAATTTTGATGTTAACTCCCAAACCGCTGCGCAGAAGTAAACCAAACTTCACCCAATAGTGTATTTTATCACAATCTAGTAGTTACATTTAGAAATTTAGTTCTAGGACATTTGATTTGAGCGCAATCTTCAAACTTAATTAAAAAAAGTCATTTAAGCCTTTTCACAGTGAGATCTATGCGATATGGCCGAGAAATGTAATTTTGATGTTCACTCCCAAACCGCTGCGCAGAAGTCAACCAAACTTCAACCATTAGTGTATTGTATCACAATCTAGTAGTTACATGTGGAAATTTGGTTCTAGGACATTTGATTTGAGCGCAATCCTCAAACTTAGGTCAAAAAAGCCATTTAAGCCTTTACACAGTGAGATCTATGCGATATGGCCGAGAAATGTAATTTTGATGTTAACTCCCAAACCGCTGCGCAGAAGTCAACCAAACTTCACCCAATAGTGTATTGTATCACAATCTAGTAGTTACATTTGAAAATTTTGTTCTAGGACATTTTGTTTGAACGCAATCATCAAACTTAATTAAAAAAGTCATTTAAGCCTTTTCACAGTGAGATCTATGCGATATGGCCGAGAAATGTAATTTTGATGTTAACTCCCAAACCGCTGCGCAGAAGTCAACCAAACTTCACCCAATAGTGTATTGTATCACAATCTAGTAGTTACATTTGAAAATTTTGTTCTAGGACATTTTGTTTGAGCGCAATCCTCAAACTTAGGTCAAAAAAGCCATTTAAGCCTTTTCACAGTGAGATCTATGCGATATGGCCGAGAAATGTAATTTTGATGTTAACTCCCAAACCGCTGCGCAGAAGTCAACCAAACTTCACCCAATAGTGTATTGTATCACATTCTAGTAGTTACATTTGAAAATTTCGTTCTAGGACATTTGGTTTGAGCGCAATCATTAAACTTAGGTCAAAAAAGCCATTTAAGCCTTTTCACAGTGAGATCTATGCGATATGGCCGAGAAATGTAATTTTGATGTTAACTCCCCAACCGCTGCGCAGAAGTGAACTAAACTTCACCCAATAGTGTATTGTATCACATTCTAGTAGTTACATTGGAAAATTTCGTTCTAGGACATTTGGTTTGAGCGCAATCATTAAACTCAATTAAAAAAGTCATTTAAGCCTTTTCACAGTGAGATCTATGCGATATGGCCGAGAAATGTAATTTTGATGTTAACTCCCAAACCGCTGCGCAGAAGTCAACCAAACTTCACCCAATAGTGTATTGTATCACAATCTAGTAGTTACATTTGAAAATTTTGTTCTAGGACATTTTGTTTGAACGCAATCATCAAACTTAATTAAAAAAGTCATTTAAGCCTTTTCACAGTGAGATCTATGCGATATGGCCGAGAAATGTAATTTTGATGTTAACTCCCAAACCGCTGCGCAGAAGTCAACCAAACTTCACCCATTAGTGTATTGTATCACAATCTAGTAGTTACATGTGGAAATTTGGTTATTGGACATTTGATTTGAACGCAATCATCAAACTTAATTAAAAAAGTCATTTAAGCCTTTTCACAGTGAGATCTATGCGATATGGCCGAGAAATGTAATTTTGATGTTAACTCCCAAACCGCTGCGCAGAAGTCAACCAAACTTCACCCAATAGTGTATTGTATCACAATCTAGTAGTTACATTTGAACATTTGTTCTAGGAAATTTTGTTTGAGCGCAATCATCAAACTTAATTAAAAAAGTCATTTAAGCCTTTTCACAGTGAGATCTATGCGATACGGCCGAGAAATGTAATTTTGATGTTAACTCCCAAACCGCTGCGCAGAAGTCAACCAAACTTCACCCAATAGTGTATTGTATCACATTCTAGTAGTTACATTTTAAAATTTCGTTCTAGGACATTTGGTTTGAGCGCAATTATTAAACTTAGGTCAAAAAAGCCATTTAAGCCTTTTCACAGTGAGATCTATGCGATATGGCCGAGAAATGTAATTTTTATGTTAACTCCCAAACCGCTGCGCAGAAGTAAACCAAACTTCACCCATTAGTGTATTGTATCACAATCTAGTAGTTACATGTGGAAATTTGGTTCTAGGACATTTGGTTTGAGCGCAATTATTAAACTTAGGTCAAAAAAGCCATTTAAGCCTTTTCACAGTGAGATCTATGCGATATGGCCGAGAAATGTAATTTTGATGTTAACTCCCAAACCGCTGCGCAGAAGTAAACCAAACTTCACCCATTAGTGTATTGTATCACAATCTAGTAGTTACATGTGGAAATTTGGTTCTAGGACATTTGATTTGAGCGCAATCCTCAAACTTAGGTCAAAAAAGCCATTTAAGCCTTTTAACAGTGAGATCTATGCGATATGGCCGAGAAATGTAATTTTGATGGTAACTCCCAAACCGCTGCGCAGAAGTCAACCAAACTTCACCCAATAGTGTATTGTATCACAATCTAGTAGTTACATTTGAAAATTTTGTTCTAGGACATTTTGTTTGAACGCAATCATCAAACTTAATTAAAAAAGTCATTTAAGCCTTTTCACAGTGAGATCTATGCGATATGGCCGAGAAATGTAATTTTGATGTTAACTCCCAAACCGCTGCGCAGAAGTCAACCAAACTTCACCCATTAGTGTATTGTATCACAATCTAGTAGTTACATTTGAAAATTTGGTTATAGGACATTTGATTTGAGCGCAATCCTCAAACTTAGGTCAAAAAAGCCATTTAAGCCTTTTCACAGTGAGATCTATGCGATATGGCCGAGAAATGTTATTTTGATGTTAACTCCCAAACCGCTGCGCAGAAGTCAACCAAACTTCACCCATTAGTGTATTGTATCACAATCTAGTAGTTACATGTGGAAATTTGGTTATAGGACATTTGATTTGAGCGCAATCCTCCAACTTAGGTCAAAAAAGCCATTTAAGCCTTTTCACAGTGAGATCTATGCGATATGGCCGAGAAATGTAATTTTGATGTTAACTCCCAAACCGCTGCGCAGAAGTCAACCAAACTTCACCCAATAGTGTATTTTATCACAATCTAGTAGTTACATTTAGAAATTTAGTTCTAGGACATTTGATTTGAGCGCAATCTTCAAACTTAATTAAAAAAAGTCATTTAAGCCTTTTCACAGTGAGATCTATGCGATATGGCCGAGAAATGTAATTTTGATGTTAACTCCCAAACCGCTGCGCAGAAGTAAACCAAACTTCACCCAATAGTGTATTGTATCACAATCTAGTAGTTACATGTGGAAATTTGGTTCTAGGACATTTGATTTGAGCGCAATCCTCAAACTTAGGTCAAAAAAGCCATTTAAGCCTTTTCACAGTGAGATCTATGCGATATGGCCGAGAAATGTAATTTTGATGTTAACTCCCAAACCGCTGCGCAGAAGTAAACCAAACTTCACCCAATAGTGTATTTTATCATAATCTAGTAGTTACATTTGGAAATTTAGTTCTAGGACATTTGGTTTGAGCGCAATCTTCAAACTTAATTAAAAAAAGTCATTTAAGCCTTTTCACAGTGAGATCTATTCGATATGGCCGAGAAATGTAATTTTGATGTTCACTCCCAAATCGCTGCGCAGAAGTCAACCAAACTTCACCCAATAGTGTATTTTATCACAATCTAGTAGTTACATTTGGAAATTTAGTTCTAGGACATTTGATTTGAGCGCAATCCTCAAACTTAGGTCAAAAAAGCCATTTAAGCCTTTTCACAGTGAGATCTATGCGATATGGCCGAGAAATGTAATTTTGATGTTAACTCCCAAACCGCTGCGCAGAAGTCAACCAAACTTCACCCAATAGTGTATTTTATCACAATCTAGTAGTTACATTTGGAAATTTAGTTCTAGGACATTTGATTTGAGCGCAATCCTCAAACTTAGGTCAAAAAAGCCATTTAAGCCTTTTCACAGTGAGATCTATGCGATATGGCCGAGAAATGTAATTTTGATGTTAACTCCCAAACCGCTGTGCAGAAGTAAACCAAACTTCACCCAATAGTGTATTTTATCATAATCTAGTAGTTACATTTGGAAATTTAGTTCTAGGACATTTGGTTTGAGCGCAATCTTCAAACTTAATTAAAAAAAGTCATTTAAACCTTTTCACAGTGAGATCTATGCGATATGGCCGAGAAATGTAATTTTGATGTTAACTCCCAAACCGCTGCGCAGAAGTCAACCAAACTTCACCCAATAGTGTATTTTATCACAATCTAGTAGTTACATTTGGAAATTTAGTTCTAGGACATTTGATTTGAGCGCAATCCTCAAACTTAGGTCAAAAAAGCCATTTAAGCCTTTTCACAGTGAGATCTATGCGATATGGCCGAGAAATGTAATTTTGATGTTAACTCCCAAACCGCTGCGCAGAAGTAAACCAAACTTCACCCAATAGTGTATTGTATCACAATCTAGTAGTTACATGTGGAAATTTGGTTCTCGGACATTTGATTTGAGCACAATCCTCAAACTTAGGTCAAAAAAGCCATTTAAGCCTTTTCACAGTGAGATCTATGCGATATGGCCGAGAAATGCAATTTTGATGTTAACTCCCAAACCGCTGCGCAGAAGTCAACCAAACTTCAACCAATAGTGTATTTTATCATAATCTAGTAGTTACATTTGGAAATTTAGTTCGAGGACATTTGGTTTGAGCGCAATCTTCAAATTTAATTAAAAAAAGTCATTTAAGCCTTTTCACAGTGAGATCTATGCGATATGGCCGAGAAATGTAATTTTGATGTTAACTCCCAAACCGCTGCGCAGAAGTCAACCAAACTTCACCCAATAGTGTATTTTATCACAATCTAGTAGTTACATTTGGAAATTTAGTTCTAGGACATTTGGTTTGAGCGCAATCTTCAAACTTGATTTAAAAAAGTCATTTAAGCCTTTTCACAGTGAGATCTATGCGATATGGCCGAGAAATGTAATTTTGATGTTAACTCCCAAACCGCTGCGCAGAAGTCAACCAAACTTCACACAATAGTGTATTTTATCACAATCTAGTAGTTACATTTGGAAATTTGGTTCTAGGACATTTGATTTGAGTGCAATCCTCAAACTTAGGTCAAAAAAGCCATTTAAGCCTTTTCACAGTGAGATCTATGCGATATGGCCGAGAAATGTAATTTTGATGTTAACTCCCAAACCGCTGCGCAGAAGTCAACCAAACTTCACCCAATAGTGTATTGTATCACAATCTAGTAGTTACATGTGGAAATTTGGTTCTAGGACATTTGATTTGAGCGCAATCCTCAAACTTAGGTCAAAAAAGCCATTTAAGCCTTTTCACAGTGAGATCTATGCGATATGGCCGAGAAATGTAATTTTGATGTTAACTCCCAAACCGCTGCGCAGAAGTCAACCAAACTTCACCCAATAGTGTATTGTATCACAATCTAGTAGTTACATGTGGAAATTTGGTTCTAGGACATTTGATTTGAGCGCAATCCTCAAACTTAGGTCAAAAAAGCCATTTAAGCCTTTTCACAGTGAGATCTATGCGATATGGCCGAGAAATGTAATTTTGATGTTAACTCCCAAACCGCTGCGCAGAAGTCAACCAAACTTCACCCAATAGTGTATTTTATCACAATCTAGTAGTTACATTTGGAAATTTAGTTTTAGGACATTTGGTTTGAGCGCAATCTTCAAACTTAATTAAAAAAAAGTCATTTAAGCCTTTTCACAGTGAGATCTATGCGATATGGCCGAGAAATGTAATTTTGATGTTAACTCCCAAACCGCTGCGCAGAAGTCAACCAAACTTCACCCAATAGTGTATTTTATCACAATCTAGTAGTTACATTTGGAAATTTAGTTCTAGGACATTTGATTTGAGCGCAATCCTCAAACTTAGGTCAAAAAAGCCATTTAAGCCTTTTCACAGTGAGATCTATGCGATATGGCCGAGAAATGTAATTTTGATGTTAACTCCCAAACCGCTGCGCAGAAGTCAACCAAACTTCACCCAATAGTGTATTTTATCACAATCTAGTAGTTACATTTGGAAATTTAGTTTTAGGACATTTGGTTTGAGCGCAATCTTCAAACTTAATTAAAAAAAGTCATTTAAGCCTTTTCACAGTGAGATCTATGCGATATGGCCGAGAAATGTAATTTTGATGTTCACTCCCAAACCGCTGCGCAGAAGTCAACCAAACTTCGCCCATTAGTGTATTGTATCACAATCTAGTAGTTACATGTGGAAATTTGGTTCTAGGACATTTGATTTGAGCGCAATACTCAAACTTAGGTCAAAAAAGCCATTTAAGCCTTTTCACAGTGAGATCTATGCGATATGGCCGAGAAATGTAATTTTGATGTTAACTCCCAAACCGCTGCGCAGAAGTCAACCAAACTTCACACAATAGTGTATTTTATCACAATCTAGTAGTTACATTTGGAAATTTGGTTCTAGGACATTTGATTTGAGTGCAATCCTCAAACTTAGGTCAAAAAAGCCATTTAAGCCTTTTCACAGTGAGATCTATGCGATATGGCCGAGAAATGTAATTTTGATGTTAACTCCCAAACCGCTGCGCAGAAGTCAACCAAACTTCACCCAATAGTGTATTGTATCACAATCTAGTAGTTACATGTGGAAATTTGGTTCTAGGACATTTGATTTGAGCGCAATCCTCAAACTTAGGTCAAAAAAGCCATTTAAGCCTTTTCACAGTGAGATCTATGCGATATGGCCGAGAAATGTAATTTTGATGTTAACTCCCAAACCGCTGCGCAGAAGTCAACCAAACTTCACCCAATAGTGTATTGTATCACAATCTAGTAGTTACATGTGGAAATTTGGTTCTAGGACATTTGATTTGAGCGCAATCCTCAAACTTAGGTCAAAAAAGCCATTTAAGCCTTTTCACAGTGAGATCTATGCGATATGGCCGAGAAATGTAATTTTGATGTTAACTCCCAAACCGCTGCGCAGAAGTCAACCAAACTTCACCCAATAGTGTATTTTATCACAATCTAGTAGTTACATTTGGAAATTTAGTTTTAGGACATTTGGTTTGAGCGCAATCTTCAAACTTAATTAAAAAAAAGTCATTTAAGCCTTTTCACAGTGAGATCTATGCGATATGGCCGAGAAATGTAATTTTGATGTTAACTCCCAAACCGCTGCGCAGAAGTCAACCAAACTTCACCCAATAGTGTATTTTATCACAATCTAGTAGTTACATTTGGAAATTTAGTTCTAGGACATTTGATTTGAGCGCAATCCTCAAACTTAGGTCAAAAAAGCCATTTAAGCCTTTTCACAGTGAGATCTATGCGATATGGCCGAGAAATGTAATTTTGATGTTAACTCCCAAACCGCTGCGCAGAAGTCAACCAAACTTCACCCAATAGTGTATTTTATCACAATCTAGTAGTTACATTTGGAAATTTAGTTTTAGGACATTTGGTTTGAGCGCAATCTTCAAACTTAATTAAAAAAAGTCATTTAAGCCTTTTCACAGTGAGATCTATGCGATATGGCCGAGAAATGTAATTTTGATGTTCACTCCCAAACCGCTGCGCAGAAGTCAACCAAACTTCGCCCATTAGTGTATTGTATCACAATCTAGTAGTTACATGTGGAAATTTGGTTCTAGGACATTTGATTTGAGCGCAATACTCAAACTTAGGTCAAAAAAGCCATTTAAGCCTTTTCACAGTGAGATCTATGCGATATGGCCGAGAAATGTAATTTTGATGTTAACTCCCAAACCGCTGCGCAGAAGTAAACCAAACTTCAACCAATAGTGTATTTTATCATAATCTAGTAGTTACATTTGGAAATTTAGTTCTAGGACATTTGGTTTGAGCGCAATCTTCAAATTTAATTAAAAAAAGCCATTTAAGCCTTTTCACAGTGAGATCTATGCGATATGGCCGAGAAATGTAATTTTGATGTTAACTCCCAAACCGCTGCGCAGAAGTCAACCAAACTTCAACCAATAGTGTATTTTATCATAATCTAGTAGTTACATTTGGAAATTTAGTTCTAGGACATTTGGTTTGAGCGCAATCTTCAAATTTAATTAAAAAAAGTCATTTAAGCCTTTTCACAGTGAGATCTATGCGATATGGCCGAGAAATGTAATTTTGATGTTAACTCCCAAACCGCTGCGCAGAAGTCAACCAAACTTCACCCAATAGTGTATTTTATCACAATCTAGTAGTTACATTTGGAAATTTAGTTCTAGGACATTTGGTTTGAGCGCAATCTTCAAACTTAATTTAAAAAAGTCATTTAAGCCTTTTCACAGTGAGATCTATGCGATATGGCCGAGAAATCTAATTTTGATGTTAACTCCCAAACCGCTGCGCAGAAGTCAACCAAACTTCACCCAATAGTGTATTTTATCACAATCTAGTAGTTACATTTGGAAATTTAGTTCTAGGACATTTGGTTTGAGCGCAATCTTCAAACTTAATTTAAAAAAGTCATTTAAGCCTTTTCACAGTGAGATCTATGCGATATGGCCGAGAAATGTAATTTTGATGTTAACTCCCAAACCGCTGCGCAGAAGTCAACCAAACTTCACACAATAGTGTATTTTATCACAATCTAGTAGTTACATTTGGAAATTTGGTTCTAGGACATTTGATTTGAGTGCAATCCTCAAACTTAGGTCAAAAAAGCCATTTAAGCCTTTTCACAGTGAGATCTATGCGATATGGCCGAGAAATGTAATTTTGATGTTAACTCCCAAACCGCTGCGCAGAAGTCAACCAAACTTCACCCAATAGTGTATTGTATCACAATCTAGTAGTTACATGTGGAAATTTGGTTCTAGGACATTTGATTTGATCGCAATCCTCAAACTTAGGTCAAAAAAGCCATTTAAGCCTTTTCACAGTGAGATCTATGCGATATGGCCGAGAAATGTAATTTTGATGTTAACTCCCAAACCGCTGCGCAGAAGTCAACCAAACTTCACCCAATAGTGTATTGTATCACAATCTAGTAGTTACATGTGGAAATTTGGTTCTAGGACATTTGATTTGAGCGCAATCCTCAAACTTAGGTCAAAAAAGCCATTTAAGCCTTTTCACAGTGAGATCTATGCGATATGGCCGAGAAATGTAATTTTGATGTTAACTCCCAAACCGCTGCGCAGAAGTCAACCAAACTTCACCCAATAGTGTATTTTATCACAATCTAGTAGTTACATTTGGAAATTTAGTTTTAGGACATTTGGTTTGAGCGCAATCTTCAAACTTAATTAAAAAAAAGTCATTTAAGCCTTTTCACAGTGAGATCTATGCGATATGGCCGAGAAATGTAATTTTGATGTTAACTCCCAAACCGCTGCGCAGAAGTCAACCAAACTTCACCCAATAGTGTATTTTATCACAATCTAGTAGTTACATTTGGAAATTTAGTTCTAGGACATTTGATTTGAGCGCAATCCTCAAACTTAGGTCAAAAAAGCCATTTAAGCCTTTTCACAGTGAGATCTATGCGATATGGCCGAGAAATGTAATTTTGATGTTAACTCCCAAACCGCTGCGCAGAAGTCAACCAAACTTCACCCAATAGTGTATTTTATCACAATCTAGTAGTTACATTTGGAAATTTAGTTTTAGGACATTTGGTTTGAGCGCAATCTTCAAACTTAATTAAAAAAAGTCATTTAAGCCTTTTCACAGTGAGATCTATGCGATATGGCCGAGAAATGTAATTTTGATGTTCACTCCCAAACCGCTGCGCAGAAGTCAACCAAACTTCGCCCATTAGTGTATTGTATCACAATCTAGTAGTTACATGTGGAAATTTGGTTCTAGGACATTGATTTGAGCGCAATACTCAAACTTAGGTCAAAAAAGCCATTTAAGCCTTTTCACAGTGAGATCTATGCGATATGGCCGAGAAATGTAATTTTGATGTTAACTCCCAAACCGCTGCGCAGAAGTAAACCAAACTTCAACCAATAGTGTATTTTATCATAATCTAGTAGTTACATTTGGAAATTTAGTTCTAGGACATTTGGTTTGAGCGCAATCTTCAAATTTAATTAAAAAAAGTCATTTAAGCCTTTTCACAGTGAGATCTATGCGATATGGCCGAGAAATGTAATTTTGATGTTAACTCCCAAACCGCTGCGCAGAAGTCAACCAAACTTCACCCAATAGTGTATTTTATCACAATCTAGTAGTTACATTTGGAAATTTAGTTCTAGGACATTTGGTTTGAGCGCAATCTTCAAACTTAATTTAAAAAAGTCATTTAAGCCTTTTCACAGTGAGATCTATGCGATATGGCCGAGAAATGTAATTTTGATGTTAACTCCCAAACCGCTGCGCAGAAGTCAACCAAACTTCACCCAATAGTGTATTTTATCACAATCTAGTAGTTACATTTGGAAATTTAGTTCTAGGACATTTGGTTTGAGCGCAATCTTCAAACTTAATTTAAAAAAGTCATTTAAGCCTTTTCACAGTGAGATCTATGCGATATGGCCGAGAAATGTAATTTTGATGTTAACTCCCAAACCGCTGCGCAGAAGTCAACCAAACTTCACACAATAGTGTATTTTATCACAATCTAGTAGTTACATTTGGAAATTTGGTTCTAGGACATTTGATTTGAGTGCAATCCTCAAACTTAGGTCAAAACAGCCATTTAAGCCTTTTCACAGTGAGATCTATGCGATATGGCCGAGAAATGTAATTTTGATGTTAACTCCCAAACCGCTGCGCAGAAGTCAACCAAACTTCACCCAATAGTGTATTGTATCACAATCTAGTAGTTACATGTGGAAATTTGGTTCTAGGACATTTGATTTGAGCGCAATCCTCAAACTTAGGTCAAAAAAGCCATTTAAGCCTTTTCACAGTGAGATCTATGCGATATGGCCGAGAAATGTAA
Organism: Corythoichthys intestinalis; assembly: GCF_030265065.1. Taxonomy (NCBI): domain Eukaryota; kingdom Metazoa; phylum Chordata; class Actinopteri; order Syngnathiformes; family Syngnathidae; genus Corythoichthys; species Corythoichthys intestinalis. The sequence continues at coordinate 33,042,148 of NC_080407.1, forward strand.
TTTTGATGTTAACTCCCAAACCGCTGCGCAGAAGTCAACCAAACTTCACCCAATAGTGTATTGTATCACAATCTAGTAGTTACATGTGGAAATTTGGTTCTAGGACATTTGATTTGAGCGCAATCCTCAAACTTAGGTCAAAAAAGACATTTAAGCCTTTTCACAGTGAGATCTATGCGATATGGCCGAGAAATGTAATTTTGATGTTAACTCCCAAACCGCTGCGCAGAAGTCAACCAAACTTCACCCAATAGTGTATTTTATCACAATCTAGTAGTTACATTTGGAAATTTAGTTTTAGGACATTTGGTTTGAGCGCAATCTTCAAACTTAATTAAAAAAAGTCATTTAAGCCTTTTCACAGTGAGATCTATGCGATATGGCCGAGAAATGTAATTTTGATGTTAACTCCCAAACCGCTGCGCAGAAGTCAACCAAACTTCACCCAATAGTGTATTTTATCATAATCTAGTAGTTACATTTGGAAATTTAGTTCTAGGACATTTGATTTGAGCGCAATCCTCAAACTTAGGTCAAAAAAGCCATTTAAGCCTTTTCACAGTGAGATCTATGCGATATGGCCGAGAAATGTAATTTTGATGTTAACTCCCAAACCGCTGCGCAGAAGTCAACCAAACTTCACCCAATAGTGTATTTGATCACAATCTAGTAGTTACATTTGGAAATTTAGTTTTAGGACATTTGGTTTGAGCGCAATCTTCAAACTTAATTAAAAAAAGTCATTTAAGCCTTTTCACAGTGAGATCTATGCGATATGGCCGAGAAATGTAATTTTGATGTTCACTCCCAAACCGCTGCGCAGAAGTCAACCAAACTTCGCCCATTAGTGTATTGTATCACAATCTAGTAGTTACATGTGGAAATTTGGTTCTAGGACATTTGATTTGAGCGCAATCCTCAAACTTAGGTCAAAAAAGCCATTTAAGCCTTTTCACAGTGAGATCTATGCGATATGGCCGAGAAATGTAATTTTGATGTTAACTCCCAAACCGCTGCGCAGAAGTAAACCAAACTTCAACCAATAGTGTATTGTATCACAATCTAGTAGTTACATGTGGAAATTTGGTTCTAGGACATTTGATTTGAGCGCAATCCTCAAACTTAGGTCAAAAAAGCCATTTAAGCCTTTTCACAGTGAGATCTATGCGATATGGCCGAGAAATGTAATTTTGATGTTAACTCCCAAACCGCTGCACAGAAGTCAACCAAACTTCACCCAATAGTGTATTTTATCACAATCTAGTAGTTACATTTGGAAATTTAGTTTTAGGACATTTGGTTTGAGCGCAATCTTCAAACTTAATTAAAAAAAGTCATTTAAGCCTTTTCACAGTGAGATCTATGCGATATGGCCGAGAAATGTAATTTTGATGTTCACTCCCAAACCGCTGCGCAGAAGTCAACCAAACTTCGCCCATTAGTGTATTGTATCACAATCTAGTAGTTACATGTGGAAATTTGGTTCTAGGACATTTGATTTGAGCGCAATACTCAAACTTAGGTCAAAAAAGCCATTTAAGCCTTTTCACAGTGAGATCTATGCGATATGGCCGAGAAATGTAATTTTGATGTTAACTCCCAAACCGCTGCGCAGAAGTAAACCAAACTTCAACCAATAGTGTATTTTATCATAATCTAGTAGTTACATTTGGAAATTTAGTTCTAGGACATTTGGTTTGAGCGCAATCTTCAAATTTAATTAAAAAAAGTCATTTAAGCCTTTTCACAGTGAGATCTATGCGATATGGCCGAGAAATGTAATTTTGATGTTAACTCCCAAACCGCTGCGCAGAAGTCAACCAAACTTCACCCAATAGTGTATTTGATCACAATCTAGTAGTTACATTTGGAAATTTAGTTTTAGGACATTTGGTTTGAGCGCAATCTTCAAACTTAATCAAAAAAAGTCATTTAAGCCTTTTCACAGTGAGATCTATGCGATATGGCCGAGAAATGTAATTTTTATGTTCACTCCCAAACCGCTGCGCAGAAGTCAACCAAACTTCGCCCATTAGTGTATTGTATCACAATCTAGTAGTTACATGTGGAAATTTGGTTCTAGGACATTTGATTTGAGCGCAATCCTCAAACTTAGGTCAAAAAAGCCATTTAAGCCTTTTCACAGTGAGATCTATGCGATATGGCCGAGAAATGTAATTTTGATGTTAACTCCCAAACCGCTGCGCAGAAGTAAACCAAACTTCAACCAATAGTGTATTGTATCACAATCTAGTAGTTACATGTGGAAATTTGGTTCTAGGACATTTGATTTGAGCGCAATCCTCAAACTTAGGTCAAAAAAGCCATTTAAGCCTTTTCACAGTGAGATCTATGCGATATGGCCGAGAAATGTAATTTTGATGTTAACTCCCAAACCGCTGCGCAGAAGTCAACCAAACTTCACCCAATAGTGTATTTTATCACAATCTAGTAGTTACATTTGGAAATTTACTTTTAGGACATTTGGTTTGAGCGCAATCTTCAAACTTAATTAAAAAAAGTCATTTAAGCCTTTTCACAGTGAGATCTATGCGATATGGCCGAGAAATGTAATTTTGATGTTCACTCCCAAACCGCTGCGCAGAAGTCAACCAAACTTCGCCCATTAGTGTATTGTATCACAATCTAGTAGTTACATGTGGAAATTTGGTTCTAGGACATTTGATTTGAGCGCAATACTCAAACTTAGGTCAAAAAAGCCATTTAAGCCTTTTCACAGTGAGATCTATGCGATATGGCCGAGAAATGTAATTTTGATGTTAACTCCCAAACCGCTGCGCAGAAGTAAACCAAACTTCAACCAATAGTGTATTTTATCATAATCTAGTAGTTACATTTGGAAATTTAGTTCTAGGACATTTGGTTTGAGCGCAATCTTCAAATTTAATTAAAAAAAGTCATTTAAGCCTTTTCACAGTGAGATCTATGCGATATGGCCGAGAAATGTAATTTTGATGTTAACTCCCAAACCGCTGCGCAGAAGTCAACCAAACTTCACCCAATAGTGTATTTTATCACAATCTAGTAGTTACATTTGGAAATTTAGTTCTAGGACATTTGGTTTGAGCGCAATCTTCAAACTTAATTTAAAAAAGTCATTTAAGCCTTTTCACAGTGAGATCTATGCGATATGGCCGAGAAATTTAATTTTGATGTTAACTCCCAAACCGCTGCGCAGAAGTCAACCAAACTTCACCCAATAGTGTATTTTATCACAATCTAGTAGTTACATTTGGAAATTTAGTTCTAGGACATTTGGTTTGAGCGCAATCTTCAAACTTAATTTAAAAAAGTCATTTAAGCCTTTTCACAGTGAGATCTATGCGATATGGCCGAGAAATGTAATTTTGATGTTAACTCCCAAACCGCTGCGCAGAAGTCAACCAAACTTCACACAATAGTGTATTTTATCACAATCTAGTAGTTACATTTGGAAATTTGGTTCTAGGACATTTGATTTGAGTGCAATCCTCAAACTTAGGTCAAAAAAGCCATTTAAGCCTTTTCACAGTGAGATCTATGCGATATGGCCGAGAAATGTAATTTTGATGTTAACTCCCAAACCGCTGCGCAGAAGTCAACCAAACTTCACCCAATAGTGTATTGTATCACAATCTAGTAGTTACATGTGGAAATTTGGTTCTAGGACATTTGATTTGAGCGCAATCCTCAAACTTAGGTCAAAAAAGCCATTTAAGCCTTTTCACAGTGAGATCTATGCGATATGGCCGAGAAATGTAATTTTGATGTTAACTCCCAAACCGCTGCGCAGAAGTCAACCAAACTTCACCCAATAGTGTATTGTATCACAATCTAGTAGTTACATGTGGAAATTTGGTTCTAGGACATTTGATTTGAGCGCAATCCTCAAACTTAGGTCAAAAAAGACATTTAAGCCTTTTCACAGTGAGATCTATGCGATATGGCCGAGAAATGTAATTTTGATGTTAACTCCCAAACCGCTGCGCAGAAGTCAACCAAACTTCACCCAATAGTGTATTTTATCACAATCTAGTAGTTACATTTGGAAATTTAGTTTTAGGACATTTGGTTTGAGCGCAATCTTCAAACTTAATTAAAAAAAGTCATTTAAGCCTTTTCACAGTGAGATCTATGCGATATGGCCGAGAAATGTAATTTTGATGTTAACTCCCAAACCGCTGCGCAGAAGTCAACCAAACTTCACCCAATAGTGTATTTTATCACAATCTAGTAGTTACATTTGGAAATTTAGTTTATAGGACATTTGATTTGAGCGCAATCCTCAAACTTAGGTCAAAAAAGCCATTTAAGCCTTTTCACAGTGAGATCTATGCGATATGGCCGAGAAATGTAATTTTGATGTTAACTCCCAAACCGCTGCGCAGAAGTCAACCAAACTTCACCCAATAGTGTATTTGATCACAATCTAGTAGTTACATTTGGAAATTTAGTTTTAGGACATTTGGTTTGAGCGCAATCTTCAAACTTAATTAAAAAAAGTCATTTAAGCCTTTTCACAGTGAGATCTATGCGATATGGCCGAGAAATGTAATTTTGATGTTCACTCCCAAACCGCTGCGCAGAAGTCAACCAAACTTCGCCCATTAGTGTATTGTATCACAATCTAGTAGTTACATGTGGAAATTTGGTTCTAGGACATTTGATTTGAGCGCAATCCTCAAACTTAGGTCAAAAAAGCCATTTAAGCCTTTTCACAGTGAGATCTATGCGATATGGCCGAGAAATGTAATTTTGATGTTAACTCCCAAACCGCTGCGCAGAAGCAAACCAAACTTCAACCAATAGTGTATTTTATCATAATCTAGTAGTTACATTTGGAAATTTAGTTCTAGGACATTTGGTTTCAGCGCAATCTTCAAATTTAATTAAAAAAAGTCATTTAAGCCTTTTCACAGTGAGATCTATGCGATATGGCCGAGAAATGTAATTTTGATGTTCACTCCCAAACCGCTGCGCAGAAGTCAACCAAACTTCGCCCATTAGTGTATTGTATCACAATCTAGTAGTTACATGTGGAAATTTGGTTCTAGGACATTTGATTTGAGCGCAATACTCAAACTTAGGTCAAAAAAGCCATTTAAGCCTTTTCACAGTGAGATCTATGCGATATGGCCGAGAAATGTAATTTTGATGTTAACTCCCAAACCGCTGCGCAGAAGTAAACCAAACTTCAACCAATAGTGTATTTTATCATAATCTAGTAGTTACATTTGGAAATTTAGTTCTAGGACATTTGGTTTGAGCGCAATCTTCAAATTTAATTAAAAAAAGTCATTTAAGCCTTTTCACAGTGAGATCTATGCGATATGGCCGAGAAATGTAATTTTGATGTTAACTCCCAAACCGCTGCGCAGAAGTCAACCAAACTTCACCCAATAGTGTATTTTATCACAATCTAGTAGTTACATTTGGAAATTTAGTTCTAGGACATTTGGTTTGAGCGCAATCTTCAAACTTAATTTAAAAAAGTCATTTAAGCCTTTTCACAGTGAGATCTATGCGATATGGCCGAGAAATTTAATTTTGATGTTAACTCCCAAACCGCTGCGCAGAAGTCAACCAAACTTCACCCAATAGTGTATTTTATCACAATCTAGTAGTTACATTTGGAAATTTAGTTCTAGGACATTTGGTTTGAGCGCAATCTTCAAACTTAATTTAAAAAAGTCATTTAAGCCTTTTCACAGTGAGATCTATGCGATATGGCCGAGAAATGTAATTTTGATGTTAACTCCCAAACCGCTGCGCAGAAGTCAACCAAACTTCACACAATAGTGTATTTTATCACAATCTAGTAGTTACATTTGGAAATTTGGTTCTAGGACATTTGATTTGAGTGCAATCCTCAAACTTAGGTCAAAAAAGCCATTTAAGCCTTTTCACAGTGAGATCTATGCGATATGGCCGAGAAATGTAATTTTGATGTTAACTCCCAAACCGCTGCGCAGAAGTCAACCAAACTTCACCCAATAGTGTATTGTATCACAATCTAGTAGTTACATGTGGAAATTTGGTTCTAGGACATTTGATTTGAGCGCAATCCTCAAACTTAGGTCAAAAAAGCCATTTAAGCCTTTTCACAGTGAGATCTATGCGATATGGCCGAGAAATGTAATTTTGATGTTAACTCCCAAACCGCTGCGCAGAAGTCAACCAAACTTCACCCAATAGTGTATTGTATCACAATCTAGTAGTTACATGTGGAAATTTGGTTCTAGGACATTTGATTTGAGCGCAATCCTCAAACTTAGGTCAAAAAAGACATTTAAGCCTTTTCACAGTGAGATCTATGCGATATGGCCGAGAAATGTAATTTTGATGTTAACTCCCAAACCGCTGCGCAGAAGTCAACCAAACTTCACCCAATAGTGTATTTTATCACAATCTAGTAGTTACATTTGGAAATTTAGTTTTAGGACATTTGGTTTGAGCGCAATCTTCAAACTTAATTAAAAAAAGTCATTTAAGCCTTTTCACAGTGAGATCTATGCGATATGGCCGAGAAATGTAATTTTGATGTTAACTCCCAAACCGCTGCGCAGAAGTCAACCAAACTTCACCCAATAGTGTATTTTATCACAATCTAGTAGTTACATTTGGAAATTTAGTTTATAGGACATTTGATTTGAGCGCAATCCTCAAACTTAGGTCAAAAAAGCCATTTAAGCCTTTTCACAGTGAGATCTATGCGATATGGCCGAGAAATGTAATTTTGATGTTAACTCCCAAACCGCTGCGCAGAAGTCAACCAAACTTCACCCAATAGTGTATTTGATCACAATCTAGTAGTTACATTTGGAAATTTAGTTTTAGGACATTTGGTTTGAGCGCAATCTTCAAACTTAATTAAAAAAAGTCATTTAAGCCTTTTCACAGTGAGATCTATGCGATATGGCCGAGAAATGTAATTTTGATGTTCACTCCCAAACCGCTGCGCAGAAGTCAACCAAACTTCGCCCATTAGTGTATTGTATCACAATCTAGTAGTTACATGTGGAAATTTGGTTCTAGGACATTTGATTTGAGCGCAATCCTCAAACTTAGGTCAAAAAAGCCATTTAAGCCTTTTCACAGTGAGATCTATGCGATATGGCCGAGAAATGTAATTTTGATGTTAACTCCCAAACCGCTGCGCAGAAGCAAACCAAACTTCAACCAATAGTGTATTTTATCATAATCTAGTAGTTACATTTGGAAATTTAGTTCTAGGACATTTGGTTTCAGCGCAATCTTCAAATTTAATTAAAAAAAGTCATTTAAGCCTTTTCACAGTGAGATCTATGCGATATGGCCGAGAAATGTAATTTTGATGTTAACTCCCAAACCGCTGCGCAGAAGTCAACCAAACTTCACCCAATAGTGTATTTTATCACAATCTAGTAGTTACATTTGGAAATTTAGTTCTAGGACATTTGGTTTGAGCGCAATCTTCAAACTTAATTTAAAAAAGTCATTTAAGCCTTTTCACAGTGAGATCTATGCGATATGGCCGAGAAATGTAATTTTGATGTTAACTCCCAAACCGCTGCGCAGAAGTCAACCAAACTTCACACAATAGTGTATTTTATCACAATCTAGTAGTTACATTTGGAAATTTGGTTCTAGGACATTTGATTTGAGTGCAATCCTCAAACTTAGGTAAAAAAAGCCATTTAAGCCTTTTCACAGTGAGATCTATGCGATATGGCCGAGAAATGTAATTTTGATGTTAACTCCCAAACCGCTGCGCAGAAGTCAACCAAACTTCACCCAATAGTGTATTGTATCACAATCTAGTAGTTACATGTGGAAATTTGGTTCTAGGACATTTGATTTGAGCGCAATCCTCAAACTTAGGTCAAAAAAGCCATTTAAGCCTTTTCACAGTGAGATCTATGCGATATGGCCGAGAAATGTAATTTTGATGTTAACTCCCAAACCGCTGCGCAGAAGTCAACCAAACTTCACCCAATAGTGTATTGTATCACAATCTAGTAGTTACATGTGGAAATTTGGTTCTAGGACATTTGATTTGAGCGCAATCCTCAAACTTAATTAAAAAAAGCCATTTAAGCCTTTTCACAGTGAGATCTATGCGATCTGGCCGAGAAATGTAATTTTGATGTTAACTCCCAAACCGCTGCGCAGAAGTCAACCAAACTTCACCCAATAGTGTATTTTATCACAATCTAGTAGTTACATTTGGAAATTTAGTTCTAGGACATTTGGTTTGAGCGCAATCTTCAAACTTAATTAAAAAAAGTCATTTAAGCCTTTTCACAGTGAGATCTATGCGATATGGCCGAGAAATGTAATTTTGATGTTAACTCCCAAACCGCTGCGCAGAAGTCAACTAAACTTCACCCAATAGTGTATTTTATCACAATCTAGTAGTTACATTTGGAAATTTAGTTCTAGGACATTTGGTTTGAGCGCAATCATCAAACTTAGGTCAAAAAAGCCATTTAAGCCTTTTCATAGTGAGATCTATGCAATATGGCCGAGAAATGTAATTTTGATGTTAACTCCCAAACCGCTGCGCAGAAGTAAACCAAACTTCACCCAATAGTGTATTGCATCACAATCTAGTAGTTACATTTGGAAATTTAGTTCTAGGACATTTGATTTGAGCGCAATCCTCAAATTTAGGTCAAAAAAGCCATTTAAGCCTTTTCACAGTGAGATCTATGCGATATGGCCGAGAAATGTAATTTTGATGTTAACTCCCAAACCGCTGCGCAGAAGTAAACCAAACTTCACCCAATAGTGTATTGTATCACAATCTAGTAGTTACATGTGGAAATTTGGTTCTAGGACATTTGATTAGAGCACAATCCTCAAACTTAGGTCAAAAAAGCCATTTAAGCCTTTTCACAGTGAGATCTATGCGATATGGCCGAGAAATGTAATTTTGATGTTAACTCCCAAACCGCTGCGCAGAAGCCAACCAAACTTCACCCAATAGTGTATTGTATCACAATCTAGTAGTTACATGTGGAAATTTGGTTCTAGGACATTTGATTTGAGCGCAATCCTCAAACTTAGGTCAAAAAAGCCATTTAAGCCTTTTCACAGTGAGATCTATGCGATATGGCCGAGAAATGTAATTTTGATGTTAACTCCCAAACCGCTGCGCAGAAGTCAACCAAACTTCACCCAATAGTGTATTTTATCACAATCTAGTAGTTACATTTGGAAATTTAGTTCTAGGACATTTGGTTTGAGCGCAATCTTCAGACTTAATTAAAAAAAGTCATTTAAGCCTTTTCACAGTGAGATCTATGCGATATGGCCGAGAAATGTAATTTTGATGTTAACTCCCAAACCGCTGCGCAGAAGTCAACTAAACTTCACCCAATAGTGTATTTTATCACAATCTAGTAGTTACATTTGGAAATTTAGTTCTAGGACATTTGGTTTGAGCGCAATCATCAAACTTAGGTCAAAAAAGCCATTTAAGCCTTTTCATAGTGAGATCTATGCGATATGGCCGAGAAATGTAATTTTGATGTTAACTCCCAAACCGCTGCGCAGAAGTAAACCAAACTTCACCCAATAGTGTATTGCATCACAATCTAGTAGTTACATGTGGAAATTTGGTTCTAGGACATTTGATTTGAGCGCAATCCTCAAATTTAGGTCAAAAAAGCCATTTAAGCCTTTTCACAGTGAGATCTATGCGATATGGCCGAGAAATGTAATTTTGATGTTAACTCCCAAACCGCTGCGCAGAAGTCAACCAAACTTCACCCAATAGTGTATTTTAGCATAATCTAGTAGTTACATTTGGAAATTTAGTTCTAGGACATTTGGTTTGAGCGCAATCTTCAAACTTAATTAAAAAAAGTCATTTAAGCCTTTTCACAGTGAGATCTATGCGATATGGCCGAGAAATGTAATTTTGATGTTAACTCCCAAATCGCTGCGCAGAAGTCAACCAAACTTCACCCAATAATGTATTTTATCACAATCTAGTAGTTACATTTGGAAATTTAGTTCTAGGACATTTGATTTGAGCGCAATCCTCAAACTTAGGTCAAAAAAGCCATTTAAGCCTTTTCACAGTGAGATCTATGCGATATGGCCGAGAAATGTAATTTTGATGTTAACTCCCAAACCGCTGCGCAGAAGTCAACCAAACTTCATCCAATAGTGTATTTTATCACAATCTAGTAGTTACATGTGGAAATTTAGTTTTAGGACATTTGATTTAAGCGCAATCCTCAAACTTAGGTCAAAAAAGCCATTTAAGCCTTTTCACAGTGAGATCTATGCGATATGGCCGAGAAATGTAATTTTGATGTTAACTCCCAAACCGCTGCGCAGAAGTCAACCAAACTTCATCCAATAGTGTATTTTATCACAATCTAGTAGTTACATGTGGAAATTTAGTTTTAGGACATTTGATTTGAGCGCAATCCTCAAACTTAGGTCAAAAAAGCCATTTAAGCCTTTTCACAGTGAGATCTATGCGATATGGCCGAGAAATGTAATTTTGATGTTAACTCCCAAACCGCTGCGCAGAAGTCAACCAAACTTCACCCAATAGTGTATTTTATCACAATCTAGTAGTTACATTTGGAAATTTAGTTCTAGGACATTTGATTTGAGCGCAATCCTCAAACTTAGGTCAAAAAAGCCATTTAAGCCTTTTCACAGTGAGATCTATGCGATATGGCCGAGAAATGTAATTTTGATGTTAACTCCCAAACCGCTGCGCAGAAGTCAACCAAACTTCACCCAATAGTGTATTTTATCACAATCTAGTAGTTACATTTGGAAATTTAGTTCTAGGACATTTGATTTGAGCGCAATCCTCAAACTTAGGTCAAAAAAGCCATTTAAGCCTTTTCACAGTGAGATCTATGCGATATGGCCGAGAAATGTAATTTTGATGTTAACTCCCAAACCGCTGTGCAGAAGTAAACCAAACTTCACCCAATAGTGTATTTTATCATAATCTAGTAGTTACATTTGGAAATTTAGTTCTAGGACATTTGGTTTGAGCGCAATCTTCAAACTTAATTAAAAAAAGTCATTTAAACCTTTTCACAGTGAGATCTATGCGATATGGCCGAGAAATGTAATTTTGATGTTAACTCCCAAACCGCTGCGCAGAAGTCAACCAAACTTCACCCAATAGTGTATTTTATCACAATCTAGTAGTTACATTTGGAAATTTAGTTCTAGGACATTTGATTTGAGCGCAATCCTCAAACTTAGGTCAAAAAAGCCATTTAAGCCTTTTCACAGTGAGATCTATGCGATATGGCCGAGAAATGTAATTTTGATGTTAACTCCCAAACCGCTGCGCAGAAGTAAACCAAACTTCACCCAATAGTGTATTGTATCACAATCTAGTAGTTACATGTGGAAATTTGGTTCTCGGACATTTGATTTGAGCACAATCCTCAAACTTAGGTCAAAAAAGCCATTTAAGCCTTTTCACAGTGAGATCTATGCGATATGGCCGAGAAATGTAATTTTAATGTTAACTCCCAAACCGCTGCGCAGAAGTCAACCAAACTTCAACCAATAGTGTATTTTATCATAATCTAGTAGTTACATTTGGAAATTTAGTTCTAGGACATTTGGTTTGAGCGCAATCTTCAAATTTAATTAAAAAAAGTCATTTAAGCCTTTTCACAGTGAGATCTATGCGATATGGCCGAGAAATGTAATTTTGATGTTAACTCCCAAACCGCTGCGCAGAAGTCAACCAAACTTCACCCAATAGTGTATTTTATCACAATCTAGTAGTTACATTTGGAAATTTAGTTCTAGGACATTTGGTTTGAGCGCAATCTTCAAACTTGATTTAAAAAAGTCATTTAAGCCTTTTCACAGTGAGATCTATGCGATATGGCCGAGAAATGTAATTTTGATGTTAACTCCCAAACCGCTGCGCAGAAGTCAACCAAACTTCACACAATAGTGTATTTTATCACAATCTAGTAGTTACATTTGGAAATTTGGTTCTAGGACATTTGATTTGAGTGCAATCCTCAAACTTAGGTCAAAAAAGCCATTTAAGCCTTTTCACAGTGAGATCTATGCGATATGGCCGAGAAATGTAATTTTGATGTTAACTCCCAAACCGCTGCGCAGAAGTCAACCAAACTTCACCCAATAGTGTATTGTATCACAATCTAGTAGTTACATGTGGAAATTTGGTTCTAGGACATTTGATTTGAGCGCAATCCTCAAACTTAGGTCAAAAAAGCCATTTAAGCCTTTTCACAGTGAGATCTATGCGATATGGCCGAGAAATGTAATTTTGATGTTAACTCCCAAACCGCTGCGCAGAAGTCAACCAAACTTCACCCAATAGTGTATTGTATCACAATCTAGTAGTTACATGTGGAAATTTGGTTCTAGGACATTTGATTTGAGCGCAATCCTCAAACTTAGGTCAAAAAAGCCATTTAAGCCTTTTCACAGTGAGATCTATGCGATATGGCCGAGAAATGTAATTTTGATGTTAACTCCCAAACCGCAGCGCAGAAGTCAACCAAACTTCACCCAATAGTGTATTTTATCACAATCTAGTAGTTACATTTGGAAATTTAGTTTTAGGACATTTGGTTTGAGCGCAATCTTCAAACTTAATTAAAAAAAAGTCATTTAAGCCTTTTCACAGTGAGATCTATGCGATATGGCCGAGAAATGTAATTTTGATGTTAACTCCCAAACCGCTGCGCAGAAGTCAACCAAACTTCACCCAATAGTGTATTTTATCACAATCTAGTAGTTACATTTGGAAATTTAGTTCTAGGACATTTGATTTGAGCGCAATCCTCAAACTTAGGTCAAAAAAGCCATTTAAGCCTTTTCACAGTGAGATCTATGCGATATGGCCGAGAAATGTAATTTTGATGTTAACTCCCAAACCGCTGCGCAGAAGTCAACCAAACTTCACCCAATAGTGTATTTTATCACAATCTAGTAGTTACATTTGGAAATTTAGTTTTAGGACATTTGGTTTGAGCGCAATCTTCAAACTTAATTAAAAAAAGTCATTTAAGCCTTTTCACAGTGAGATCTATGCGATATGGCCGAGAAATGTAATTTTGATGTTCACTCCCAAACCGCTGCGCAGAAGTCAACCAAACTTCGCCCATTAGTGTATTGTATCACAATCTAGTAGTTACATGTGGAAATTTGGTTCTAGGACATTTGATTTGAGCGCAATACTCAAACTTAGGTCAAAAAAGCCATTTAAGCCTTTTCACAGTGAGATCTATGCGATATGGCCGAGAAATGTAATTTTGATGTTAACTCCCAAACCGCTGCGCAGAAGTAAACCAAACTTCAACCAATAGTGTATTTTATCATAATCTAGTAGTTACATTTGGAAATTTAGTTCTAGGACATTTGGTTTGAGCGCAATCTTCAAATTTAATTAAAAAAAGTCATTTAAGCCTTTTCACAGTGAGATCTATGCGATATGGCCGAGAAATGTAATTTTGATGTTAACTCCCAAACCGCTGCGCAGAAGTCAACCAAACTTCACCCAATAGTGTATTTTATCACAATCTAGTAGTTACATTTGGAAATTTAGTTCTAGGACATTTGATTTGAGCGCAATCCTCAAACTTAGGTCAAAAAAGCCATTTAAGCCTTTTCACAGTGAGATCTATGCGATATGGCCGAGAAATGTAATTTTGATGTTAACTCCCAAACCGCTGCGCAGAAGTCAACCAAACTTCACCCAATAGTGTATTTTATCACAATCTAGTAGTTACATTTGGAAATTTAGTTCTAGGACATTTGATTTGAGCGCAATCCTCAAACTTAGGTCAAAAAAGCCATTTAAGCCTTTTCACAGTGAGATCTATGCGATATGGCCGAGAAATGTAATTTTGATGTTAACTCCCAAACCGCTGTGCAGAAGTAAACCAAACTTCACCCAATAGTGTATTTTATCATAATCTAGTAGTTACATTTGGAAATTTAGTTCTAGGACATTTGGTTTGAGCGCAATCTTCAAACTTAATTAAAAAAAGTCATTTAAGCCTTTTCACAGTGAGATCTATGCGATATGGCGGAGAAATGTAATTTTGATGTTAACTCCCAAACCGCTGCGCAGAAGTCAACCAAACTTCACCCAATAGTGTATTTTATCACAATCTAGTAGTTACATTTGGAAATTTAGTTCTAGGACATTTGATTTGAGCGCAATCCTCAAACTTAGGTCAAAAAAGCCATTTAAGCCTTTTCACAGTGAGATCTATGCGATATGGCCGAGAAATGTAATTTTGATGTTAACTCCCAAACCGCTGCGCAGAAGTAAACCAAACTTCACCCAATAGTGTATTGTATCACAATCTAGTAGTTACATGTGGAAATTTGGTTCTAGGACATTTGATTTGAGCACAATCCTCAAACTTAGGTCAAAAAAGCCATTTAAGCCTTTTCACAGTGAGATCTATGCGATATGGCCGAGAAATGTAATTTTGATGTTAACTCCCAAACCGCTGCGCAGAAGTCAACCAAACTTCAACCAATAGTGTATTTTATCATAATCTAGTAGTTACATTTGGAAATTTAGTTCTAGGACATTTGGTTTGAGCGCAATCTTCAAATTTAATTAAAAAAAGTCATTTAAGCCTTTTCACAGTGAGATCTATGCGATATGGCCGAGAAATGTAATTTTGATGTTAACTCCCAAACCGCTGCGCAGAAGTCAACCAAACTTCACCCAATAGTGTATTTTATCACAATCTAGTAGTTACATTTGGAAATTTAGTTCTAGGACATTTGGTTTGAGCGCAATCTTCAAACTTAATTTAAAAAAGTCATTTAAGCCTTTTCACAGTGAGATCTATGCGATATGGCCGAGAAATCTAATTTTGATGTTAACTCCCAAACCGCTGCGCAGAAGTCAACCAAACTTCACCCAATAGTGTATTTTATCACAATCTAGTAGTTACATTTGGAAATTTAGTTCTAGGACATTTGGTTTGAGCGCAATCTTCAAACTTAATTAAAAAAAGTCATTTAAGCCTTTTCACAGTGAGATCTATGCGATATGGCCGAGAAATGTAATTTTGATGTTAACTCCCAAACCGCTGCGCAGAAGTCAACCAAACTTCACCCAATAGTGTATTTTATCACAATCTAGTAGTTACATTTGGAAATTTAGTTCTAGGACATTTGGTTTGAGCGCAATCTTCAAACTTAATTTAAAAAAGTCATTTAAGCCTTTTCACAGTGAGATCTATGCGATATGGCCGAGAAATGTAATTTTGATGTTAACTCCCAAACCGCTGCGCAGAAGTCAACCAAACTTCACCCAATAGTGTATTTTATCACAATCTAGTAGTTACATTTGGAAATTTAGTTCTAGGACATTTGGTTTGAGCGCAATCTTCAAACTTAATTTAAAAAAGTCATTTAAGCCTTTTCACAGTGAGATCTATGCGATATGGCCGAGAAATGTAATTTTGATGTTAACTCCCAAACCGCTGCGCAGAAGTCAACCAAACTTCACACAATAGTGTATTTTATCACAATCTAGTAGTTACATTTGGAAATTTGGTTCTAGGACATTTGATTTGAGTGCAATCCTCAAACTTAGGTCAAAACAGCCATTTAAGCCTTTTCACAGTGAGATCTATGCGATATGGCCGAGAAATGTAATTTTGATGTTAACTCCCAAACCGCTGCGCAGAAGTCAACCAAACTTCACCCAATAGTGTATTGTATCACAATCTAGTAGTTACATGTGGAAATTTGGTTCTAGGACATTTGATTTGAGCGCAATCCTCAAACTTAGGTCAAAAAAGCCATTTAAGCCTTTTCACAGTGAGATCTATGCGATATGGCCGAGAAATGTAATTTTGATGTTAACTCCCAAACCGCTGCGCAGAAGTCAACCAAACTTCACCCAATAGTGTATTGTATCACAATCTAGTAGTTACATGTGGAAATTTGGTTCTAGGACATTTGATTTGAGCGCAATCCTCAAACTTAGGTCAAAAAAGACATTTAAGCCTTTTCACAGTGAGATCTATGCGATATGGCCGAGAAATGTAATTTTGATGTTAACTCCCAAACCGCTGCGCAGAAGTCAACCAAACTTCACCCAATAGTGTATTTTATCACAATCTAGTAGTTACATTTGGAAATTTAGTTTTAGGACATTTGGTTTGAGCGCAATCTTCAAACTTAATTAAAAAAAGTCATTTAAGCCTTTTCACAGTGAGATCTATGCGATATGGCCGAGAAATGTAATTTTGATGTTAACTCCCAAACCGCTGCGCAGAAGTCAACCAAACTTCACCCAATAGTGTATTTTATCATAATCTAGTAGTTACATTTGGAAATTTAGTTCTAGGACATTTGATTTGAGCGCAATCCTCAAACTTAGGTCAAAAAAGCCATTTAAGCCTTTTCACAGTGAGATCTATGCGATATGGCCGAGAAATGTAATTTTGATGTTAACTCCCAAACCGCTGCGCAGAAGTCAACCAAACTTCACCCAATAGTGTATTTGATCACAATCTAGTAGTTACATTTGGAAATTTAGTTTTAGGACATTTGGTTTGAGCGCAATCTTCAAACTTAATTAAAAAAAGTCATTTAAGCCTTTTCACAGTGAGATCTATGCGATATGGCCGAGAAATGTAATTTTGATGTTCACTCCCAAACCGCTGCGCAGAAGTCAACCAAACTTCGCCCATTAGTGTATTGTATCACAATCTAGTAGTTACATGTGGAAATTTGGTTCTAGGACATTTGATTTGAGCGCAATCCTCAAACTTAGGTCAAAAAAGCCATTTAAGCCTTTTCACAGTGAGATCTATGCGATATGGCCGAGAAATGTAATTTTGATGTTAACTCCCAAACCGCTGCGCAGAAGTAAACCAAACTTCAACCAATAGTGTATTGTATCACAATCTAGTAGTTACATGTGGAAATTTGGTTCTAGGACATTTGATTTGAGCGCAATCCTCAAACTTAGGTCAAAAAAGCCATTTAAGCCTTTTCACAGTGAGATCTATGCGATATGGCCGAGAAATGTAATTTTGATGTTAACTCCCAAACCGCTGCGCAGAAGTCAACCAAACTTCACCCAATAGTGTATTTTATCACAATCTAGTAGTTACATTTGGAAATTTAGTTTTAGGACATTTGGTTTGAGCGCAATCTTCAAACTTAATTAAAAAAAGTCATTTAAGCCTTTTCACAGTGAGATCTATGCGATATGGCCGAGAAATGTAATTTTGATGTTCACTCCCAAACCGCTGCGCAGAAGTCAACCAAACTTCGCCCATTAGTGTATTGTATCACAATCTAGTAGTTACATGTGGAAATTTGGTTCTAGGACATTTGATTTGAGCGCAATACTCAAACTTAGGTCAAAAAAGCCATTTAAGCCTTTTCACAGTGAGATCTATGCGATATGGCCGAGAAATGTAATTTTGATGTTAACTCCCAAACCGCTGCGCAGAAGTAAACCAAACTTCAACCAATAGTGTATTTTATCATAATCTAGTAGTTACATTTGGAAATTTAGTTCTAGGACATTTGGTTTGAGCGCAATCTTCAAATTTAATTAAAAAAAGTCATTTAAGCCTTTTCACAGTGAGATCTATGCGATATGGCCGAGAAATGTAATTTTGATGTTAACTCCCAAACCGCTGCGCAGAAGTCAACCAAACTTCACCCAATAGTGTATTTTATCACAATCTAGTAGTTACATTTGGAAATTTAGTTCTAGGACATTTGGTTTGAGCGCAATCTTCAAACTTAATTTAAAAAAGTCATTTAAGCCTTTTCACAGTGAGATCTATGCGATATGGCCGAGAAATGTAATTTTGATGTTAACTCCCAAACCGCTGCGCAGAAGTCAACCAAACTTCACCCAATAGTGTATTTTATCACAATCTAGTAGTTACATTTGGAAATTTAGTTCTAGGACATTTGGTTTGAGCGCAATCTTCAAACTTAATTTAAAAAAGTCATTTAAGCCTTTTCACAGTGAGATCTATGCGATATGGCCGAGAAATGTAATTTTGATGTTAACTCCCAAACCGCTGCGCAGAAGTCAACCAAACTTCACACAATAGTGTATTTTATCACAATCTAGTAGTTACATTTGGAAATTTGGTTCTAGGACATTTGATTTGAGTGCAATCCTCAAACTTAGGTCAAAAAAGCCATTTAAGCCTTTTCACAGTGAGATCTATGCGATATGGCCGAGAAATGTAATTTTGATGTTAACTCCCAAACCGCTGCGCAGAAGTCAACCAAACTTCACCCAATAGTGTATTGTATCACAATCTAGTAGTTACATGTGGAAATTTGGTTCTAGGACATTTGATTTGAGCGCAATCCTCAAACTTAGGTCAAAAAAGCCATTTAAGCCTTTTCACAGTGAGATCTATGCGATATGGCCGAGAAATGTAATTTTGATGTTAACTCCCAAACCGCTGCGCAGAAGTCAACCAAACTTCACCCAATAGTGTATTTTATCACAATCTAGTAGTTACATTTGGAAATTTAGTTTTAGGACATTTGGTTTGAGCGCAATCTTCAAACTTAATTAAAAAAAGTCATTTAAGCCTTTTCACAGTGAGATCTATGCGATATGGCCGAGAAATGTAATTTTGATGTTAACTCCCAAACCGCTGCGCAGAAGTCAACCAAACTTCACCCAATAGTGTATTTTATCACAATCTAGTAGTTACATTTGGAAATTTAGTTTATAGGACATTTGATTTGAGCGCAATCCTCAAACTTAGGTCAAAAAAGCCATTTAAGCCTTTTCACAGTGAGATCTATGCGATATGGCCGAGAAATGTAATTTTGATGTTAACTCCCAAACCGCTGCGCAGAAGTCAACCAAACTTCACCCAATAGTGTATTTGATCACAATCTAGTAGTTACATTTGGAAATTTAGTTTTAGGACATTTGGTTTGAGCGCAATCTTCAAACTTAATTAAAAAAAGTCATTTAAGCCTTTTCACAGTGAGATCTATGCGATATGGCCGAGAAATGTAATTTTGATGTTCACTCCCAAACCGCTGCGCAGAAGTCAACCAAACTTCGCCCATTAGTGTATTGTATCACAATCTAGTAGTTACATGTGGAAATTTGGTTCTAGGACATTTGATTTGAGCGCAATCCTCAAACTTAGGTCAAAAAAGCCATTTAAGCCTTTTCACAGTGAGATCTATGCGATATGGCCGAGAAATGTAATTTTGATGTTAACTCCCAAACCGCTGCGCAGAAGCAAACCAAACTTCAACCAATAGTGTATTTTATCATAATCTAGTAGTTACATTTGGAAATTTAGTTCTAGGACATTTGGTTTCAGCGCAATCTTCAAATTTAATTAAAAAAAGTCATTTAAGCCTTTTCACAGTGAGATCTATGCGATATGGCCGAGAAATGTAATTTTGATGTTAACTCCCAAACCGCTGCGCAGAAGTCAACCAAACTTCACCCAATAGTGTATTTTATCACAATCTAGTAGTTACATTTGGAAATTTAGTTCTAGGACATTTGGTTTGAGCGCAATCTTCAAACTTAATTTAAAAAAGTCATTTAAGCCTTTTCACAGTGAGATCTATGCGATATGGCCGAGAAATGTAATTTTGATGTTAACTCCCAAACCGCTGCGCAGAAGTCAACCAAACTTCACACAATAGTGTATTTTATCACAATCTAGTAGTTACATTTGGAAATTTGGTTCTAGGACATTTGATTTGAGTGCAATCCTCAAACTTAGGTCAAAAAAGCCATTTAAGCCTTTTCACAGTGAGATCTATGCGATATGGCCGAGAAATGTAATTTTGATGTTAACTCCCAAACCGCTGCGCAGAAGTCAACCAAACTTCACCCAATAGTGTATTGTATCACAATCTAGTAGTTACATGTGGAAATTTGGTTCTAGGACATTTGATTTGAGCGCAATCCTCAAACTTAGGTCAAAAAAGCCATTTAAGCCTTTTCACAGTGAGATCTATGCGATATGGCCGAGAAATGTAATTTTGATGTTAACTCCCAAACCGCTGCGCAGAAGTCAACCAAACTTCACCCAATAGTGTATTGTATCACAATCTAGTAGTTACATGTGGAAATTTGGTTCTAGGACATTTGATTTGAGCGCAATCCTCAAACTTAATTAAAAAAAGCCATTTAAGCCTTTTCACAGTGAGATCTATGCGATCTGGCCGAGAAATGTAATTTTGATGTTAACTCCCAAACCGCTGCGCAGAAGTCAACCAAACTTCACCCAATAGTGTATTTTATCACAATCTAGTAGTTACATTTGGAAATTTAGTTCTAGGACATTTGGTTTGAGCGCAATCTTCAAACTTAATTAAAAAAAGTCATTTAAGCCTTTTCACAGTGAGATCTATGCGATATGGCCGAGAAATGTAATTTTGATGTTAACTCCCAAACCGCTGCGCAGAAGTCAACTAAACTTCACCCAATAGTGTATTTTATCACAATCTAGTAGTTACATTTGGAAATTTAGTTCTAGGACATTTGGTTTGAGCGCAATCATCAAACTTAGGTCAAAAAAGCCATTTAAGCCTTTTCATAGTGAGATCTATGCAATATGGCCGAGAAATGTAATTTTGATGTTAACTCCCAAACCGCTGCGCAGAAGTAAACCAAACTTCACCCAATAGTGTATTGCATCACAATCTAGTAGTTACATTTGGAAATTTAGTTCTAGGACATTTGATTTGAGCGCAATCCTCAAATTTAGGTCAAAAAAGCCATTTAAGCCTTTTCACAGTGAGATCTATGCGATATGGCCGAGAAATGTAATTTTGATGTTAACTCCCAAACCGCTGCGCAGAAGTAAACCAAACTTCACCCAATAGTGTATTGTATCACAATCTAGTAGTTACATGTGGAAATTTGGTTCTAGGACATTTGATTAGAGCACAATCCTCAAACTTAGGTCAAAAAAGCCATTTAAGCCTTTTCACAGTGAGATCTATGCGATATGGCCGAGAAATGTAATTTTGATGTTAACTCCCAAACCGCTGCGCAGAAGCCAACCAAACTTCACCCAATAGTGTATTGTATCACAATCTAGTAGTTACATGTGGAAATTTGGTTCTAGGACATTTGATTTGAGCGCAATCCTCAAACTTAGGTCAAAAAAGCCATTTAAGCCTTTTCACAGTGAGATCTATGCGATATGGCCGAGAAATGTAATTTTGATGTTAACTCCCAAACCGCTGCGCAGAAGTCAACCAAACTTCACCCAATAGTGTATTTTATCACAATCTAGTAGTTACATTTGGAAATTTAGTTCTAGGACATTTGGTTTGAGCGCAATCTTCAGACTTAATTAAAAAAAGTCATTTAAGCCTTTTCACAGTGAGATCTATGCGATATGGCCGAGAAATGTAATTTTGATGTTAACTCCCAAACCGCTGCGCAGAAGTCAACTAAACTTCACCCAATAGTGTATTTTATCACAATCTAGTAGTTACATTTGGAAATTTAGTTCTAGGACATTTGGTTTGAGCGCAATCATCAAACTTAGGTCAAAAAAGCCATTTAAGCCTTTTCATAGTGAGATCTATGCGATATGGCCGAGAAATGTAATTTTGATGTTAACTCCCAAACCGCTGCGCAGAAGTAAACCAAACTTCACCCAATAGTGTATTGCATCACAATCTAGTAGTTACATGTGGAAATTTGGTTCTAGGACATTTGATTTGAGCGCAATCCTCAAATTTAGGTCAAAAAAGCCATTTAAGCCTTTTCACAGTGAGATCTATGCGATATGGCCGAGAAATGTAATTTTGATGTTAACTCCCAAACCGCTGCGCAGAAGTCAACCAAACTTCACCCAATAGTGTATTTTAGCATAATCTAGTAGTTACATTTGGAAATTTAGTTCTAGGACATTTGGTTTGAGCGCAATCTTCAAACTTAATTAAAAAAAGTCATTTAAGCCTTTTCACAGTGAGATCTATGCGATATGGCCGAGAAATGTAATTTTGATGTTAACTCCCAAATCGCTGCGCAGAAGTCAACCAAACTTCACCCAATAGTGTATTTTATCACAATCTAGTAGTTACATTTGGAAATTTAGTTCTAGGACATTTGATTTGAGCGCAATCCTCAAACTTAGGTCAAAAAAGCCATTTAAGCCTTTTCACAGTGAGATCTATGCGATATGGCCGAGAAATGTAATTTTGATGTTAACTCCCAAACCGCTGCGCAGAAGTCAACCAAACTTCATCCAATAGTGTATTTTATCACAATCTAGTAGTTACATGTGGAAATTTAGTTTTAGGACATTTGATTTGAGCGCAATCCTCAAACTTAGGTCAAAAAAGCCATTTAAGCCTTTTCACAGTGAGATCTATGCGATATGGCCGAGAAATGTAATTTTGATGTTAACTCCCAAACCGCTGCGCAGAAGTCAACCAAACTTCACCCAATAGTGTATTTTATCACAATCTAGTAGTTACATTTGGAAATTTAGTTCTAGGACATTTGGTTTGAGCGCAATCTTCAAACTTAATTAAAAAAAGTCATTTAAGACTTTTCACAGTGAGATCTATGCGATATGGCCGAGAAATGTAATTTTGATGTTAACTCCCAAACCGCTGCGCAGAAGTAAACCAAACTTCACCCAATAGTGTATTTTATCATAATCTAGTAGTTACATTTGGAAATTTAGTTCTAGGACATTTGGTTTGAGCGCAATCTTCAAACTTAATTAAAAAAAGTCATTTAAGCCTTTTCACAGTGAGATCTATGCGATATGGCCGAGAAATGTAATTTTGATGTTAACTCCCAAACCGCTGCGCAGAAGTCAACCAAACTTCACCCAATAGTGTATTTTATCACAATCTAGTAGTTACATTTGGAAATTTAGTTCTAGGACATTTGATTTGAGCGCAATCCTCAAACTTAGGTCAAAAAAGCCATTTAAGCCTTTTCACAGTGAGATCTATGCGATATGGCCGAGAAATGTAATTTTGATGTTAACTCCCAAACCGCTGCGCAGAAGTCAACCAAACTCCACCCATTAGTGTATTTTATCATAATCTAGTAGTTACATTTGGAAATTTAGTTCTAGGACATTTGGTTTGAGCGCAATCTTCAAACTTAATTAAAAAAAGTCATTTAAGCCTTTTCACAGTGAGATCAATGCGATATGGCCGAGAAATGTAATTTTGATGTTAACTCCCAAACCGCTGCGCAGAAGTCAACCAAACTTCACCCAATAGTGTATTGTATCACATTCTAGTAGTTACATTTGGAAATTTAGTTCTAGGACATTTGGTTTGAGCGCAATCTTCAAACTTAATTAAAAAAAGTCATTTAAGCCTTTTCACAGTGAGATCTATGCGATATGGCCGAGAAATGTAATTTTGATGTTAACTCCCAAACCGCTGCGCAGAAGTCAACTAAACTTCACCCAATAGTGTATTTTATCACAATCTAGTAGTTACATTTGGAAATTTAGTTCTAGGACATTTGGTTTGAGCGCAATCATCAAACTTAGGTCAAAAAAGCCATTTAAGCCTTTTCATAGTGAGATCTATGCGATATGGCCGAGAAATGTAATTTTGATGTTAACTCCCAAACCGCTGCGCAGAAGTAAACCAAACTTCACCCAATAGTGTATTGCATCACAATCTAGTAGTTACATGTGGAAATTTGGTTCTAGGACATTTGATTTGAGCGCAATCCTCAAATTTAGGTCAAAAAAGCCATTTAAGCCTTTTCACAGTGAGATCTATGCGATATGGCCGAGAAATGTAATTTTGATGTTAACTCCCAAACCGCTGCGCAGAAGTAAACCAAACTTCACCCAATAGTGTATTTTATCATAATCTAGTAGTTACATTTGGAAATTTAGTTCTAGGACATTTGGTTTGAGCGCAATCTTCAAACTTAATTAAAAAAAAGTCATTTAAGCCTTTTCACAGTGAGATCTATGCGATATGGCCGAGAAATGTAATTTTGATGTTAACTCCCAAACCGCTGCGCAGAAGTCAACCAAACTTCACCCAATAGTGTATTTTATCACAATCTAGTAGTTACATTTGGAAATTTAGTTCTAGGACATTTGGTTTGAGCGCAATCTTCAAACTTAATTAAAAAAAGTCATTTAAGACTTTTCACAGTGAGATCTATGCGATATGGCCGAGAAATGTAATTTTGATGTTAACTCCCAAACCGCTGCGCAGAAGTAAACCAAACTTCACCCAATAGTGTATTTTATCATAATCTAGTAGTTACATTTGGAAATTTAGTTCTAGGACATTTGGTTTGAGCGCAATCTTCAAACTTAATTAAAAAAAGTCATTTAAGCCTTTTCACAGTGAGATCTATGCGATATGGCCGAGAAATGTAATTTTGATGTTAACTCCCAAACCGCTGCGCAGAAGTCAACCAAACTTCACCCAATAGTGTATTTTATCACAATCTAGTAGTTACATTTGGAAATTTAGTTCTAGGACATTTGATTTGAGCGCAATCCTCAAACTTAGGTCAAAAAAGCCATTTAAGCCTTTTCACAGTGAGATCTATGCGATATGGCCGAGAAATGTAATTTTGATGTTAACTCCCAAACCGCTGCGCAGAAGTCAACCAAACTCCACCCATTAGTGTATTTTATCATAATCTAGTAGTTACATTTGGAAATTTAGTTCTAGGACATTTGGTTTGAGCGCAATCTTCAAACTTAATTAAAAAAAGTCATTTAAGCCTTTTCACAGTGAGATCAATGCGATATGGCCGAGAAATGTAATTTTGATGTTAACTCCCAAACCGCTGCGCAGAAGTCAACCAAACTTCACCCAATAGTGTATTGTATCACATTCTAGTAGTTACATTTGGAAATTTAGTTCTAGGACATTTGGTTTGAGCGCAATCTTCAAACTTAATTAAAAAAAGTCATTTAAGCCTTTTCACAGTGAGATCTATGCGATATGGCCGAGAAATGTAATTTTGATGTTAACTCCCAAACCGCTGCGCAGAAGTCAACTAAACTTCACCCAATAGTGTATTTTATCACAATCTAGTAGTTACATTTGGAAATTTAGTTCTAGGACATTTGGTTTGAGCGCAATCATCAAACTTAGGTCAAAAAAGCCATTTAAGCCTTTTCATAGTGAGATCTATGCGATATGGCCGAGAAATGTAATTTTGATGTTAACTCCCAAACCGCTGCGCAGAAGTAAACCAAACTTCACCCAATAGTGTATTGCATCACAATCTAGTAGTTACATGTGGAAATTTGGTTCTAGGACATTTGATTTGAGCGCAATCCTCAAATTTAGGTCAAAAAAGCCATTTAAGCCTTTTCACAGTGAGATCTATGCGATATGGCCGAGAAATGTAATTTTGATGTTAACTCCCAAACCGCTGCGCAGAAGTCAACCAAACTTCACCCAATAGTGTATTTTATCATAATCTAGTAGTTACATTTGGAAATTTAGTTCTAGGACATTTGGTTTGAGCGCAATCTTCAAACTTAATTAAAAAAAGTCATTTAAGCCTTTTCACAGTGAGATCTATGCGATATGGCCGAGAAATGTAATTTTGATGTTAACTCCCAAATCGCTGCGCAGAAGTCAACCAAACTTCACCCAATAGTGTATTTTATCACAATCTAGTAGTTACATTTGGAAATTTAGTTCTAGGACATTTGATTTGAGCGCAATCCTCAAACTTAGGTCAAAAAAGCCATTTAAGCCTTTTCACAGTGAGATCTATGCGATATGGCCGAGAAATGTAATTTTGATGTTAACTCCCAAACCGCTGCGCAGAAGTCAACCAAACTTCACCCAATAGTGTATTTTATCACAATCTAGTAGTTACATTTGGAAATTTAGTTCTAGGACATTTGGTTTGAGCGCAATCTTCAAACTTAATTAAAAAAAGTCATTTAAGCCTTTTCACAGTGAGATCTATGCGATATGGCCGAGAAATGTAATTTTGATGTTAACTCCCAAACCGCTGCGCAGAAGTCAAATAAACTTCACACAATAGTGTATTTTATCATAATCTAGTAGTTACATTTGGAAATTTGGTTCTAGGACATTTGATTTGAGTGCAATCCTCAAACTTAGGTCAAAAAAGCCATTTAAGCCTTTTCACAGTGAGATCTATGCGATATGGCCGAGAAATTTAATTTTGATGTTAACTCCCAAACCGCTGCGCAGAAGTCAACCAAACTTCACCCAATAGTGTATTTTATCACAATCTAGTAGTTACATTTGGAAATTTAGTTTTAGGACATTTGGTTTGAGCGCAATCTTCAAACTTAATTAAAAAAAGTCATTTAAGCCTTTTCACAGTGAGATCTATGCGATATGGCCGAGAAATGTAATTTTGATGTTCACTCCCAAACCGCTGCGCAGATGTCAACCAAACTTCACCCATTAGTGTATTGTATCACAATCTAGTAGTTACATGTGGAAATTTGGTTCTAGGACATTTGATTTGAGCGCAATCCTCAAACTTAGTTCAAAAAAGCCATTTAAGCCTTTTCACAGTGAGATCTATGCGATATGGCCGAGAAATGTAATTTTGATGTTAACTCCCAAACCGCTGCGCAGAAGTAAACCAAACTTCACCCAATAGTGTATTTTATCATAATCTAGTAGTTACATTTGGAAATTTAGTTCTAGGACATTTGGTTTGAGCGCAATCTTCAAACTTAATTAAAAAAAAGTCATTTAAGCCTTTTCACAGTGAGATCTATGCGATATGGCCGAGAAATGTAATTTTGATGTTAACTCCCAAACCGCTGCGCAGAAGTCAACCAAACTTCACCCAATAGTGTATTTTATCACAATCTAGTAGTTACATTTGGAAATTTAGTTCTAGGACATTTGGTTTGAGCGCAATCTTCAAACTTAATTAAAAAAAGTCATTTAAGACTTTTCACAGTGAGATCTATGCGATATGGCCGAGAAATGTAATTTTGATGTTAACTCCCAAACCGCTGCGCAGAAGTAAACCAAACTTCACCCAATAGTGTATTTTATCATAATCTAGTAGTTACATTTGGAAATTTAGTTCTAGGACATTTGGTTTGAGCTCAATCTTCAAACTTAATTAAAAAAAGTCATTTAAGCCTTTTCACAGTGAGATCTATGCGATATGGCCGAGAAATGTAATTTTGATGTTAACTCCCAAACCGCTGCGCAGAAGTAAACCAAACTTCACCCAATAGTGTATTTTATCACAATCTAGTAGTTACATTTGGAAATTTAGTTCTATTTCATCCCTGCTAACCGCCAGAGGCGGTGCTGAAAGCACTGAATGATCCCTTCGCGCATGCGCAGTGCGAGTATTAATACCAAAAAAGTCACCTGTGACCCCAGGTTGACCTCCTGCCGGGGTATAAGTTCCGGCGTCAACCTCGTACCAGCCCCTTTTTTCTTCTCGCGTGGCAGTTGCTACTTGTGTCGCATATAGCCTTGTTAGACTTTGAGTCGGAGCTGCGGGTTCGCCCTCCTAAGGCTGCGTCACTCTATTGGCAATCGGGAAGTCTTGGGCTTTCTTCTTGTTTCGTTTTCCGGACTTGGGACTACTGCCGACCCGCGCCGGTGACGGCTTCGTGCGCGACCCCTCTCCCGGCCGGCGGCGTCTGTGTTGGGTGAGTGATCACGGCTGGCTCGCTGTTTGCGCGGCCGCCGGCTCCGTTCGCCCGTTTGATTGTCCCCGCCGGCGCGTTGCTCGACCGGCGCGTCGGCTTCCGTGCCGCCCTGTTTGGCCGCGCGCGGGCATTCGCCGTGTGGCGTCGCTTTTCCGCCGCTTGTGGGCGATCGGTCGCTGGCCTACCTGTGGTTTGCCTTTTTCGCTGGCTTACCCGTGGTTAGCCTTTTTCGCTAGCTTGCCCGTGGTTAGCCTTTTTCGCTAGCTTACCTGTGGTTAGCCTTTTTGCTAGCTTGCCTGCGCTTGCCGTGTAGGTGCCGTTCGCGCCACCTTCCCTCGGCTCGCTGTTTTCACGGTCGCGTCGCTATGGAGGGCTCTCACTGCTGTGTGGCCTGCGGTTCCCTCCTTGGGCCGTCCGACACCCTGAACCGGTGTGCGGCTTGCCGTGGCCTATCTGACGACCCACGCGGGGGGTTTGCGGATGTTTGTTCGTCCCCCTCCCCCGTCGTGCTCGGGGGCCCGTCCGCATCTGAGGCGTGGCCCCCTTCTGGGCTTAGGCGCTCGAAGCGTCACAGTCCTTCTGCTCCTCCGTCCGGCCCCCGTCCGAAGAGATCGAAAGTTGACGAGCTGCTCGCCTCTGATGTCGAGCGCTGCGCAGGGAGGTGGCTGAGTTGCGGTCTCTCTTGGGTGACCGTCCCCCGGGTGACTCAGCGGCTGCTTTTGACCCGCGTTCGCCTGGCATGCCCGACCTTGACCTGGAGGCCGATGCCGTCTCGCTGGCGGCTTCGGCTTCCATGTTCCATGATGACGTGGGTGAGTCGGCGTTTGTGCCTTCGGAGCTCGGCTCCTCGTCCTCTGCGCTGGGCTCGTCAGCCGGCTCCCCTGAAGCTTCCATACTGGCGGTGCTGCGCGGCGCGTTGGCGCGTCTACAGCTGGACTTGCCTCGACGGCCCGCTTCGGCGCCGGCGAGCGCATTTTCTCGGCACCAGCGGTCCGCCCCGAATTTTGCGGTCCCTGCTTCGGCCGACTTTGTTAGGGAGCTCCATGCGGGCTGGAGGGATCCGGCGGCTCTCTCTCGTCTTTCGGCCGATGGTCGGGCTCTGGCGGCCATGCATGATCCGGCCGCTGTGGGCCTGGACCGCATGCCGGGTGTTGAGCCCGCCATTGCATCCCTCATCGTGTCCCCTGAGGAGTCTCTCCGCCCGGTTGTGCGGTGCCCTCAGCCACGGGGTCGGCTGACAGATGAACTCATTCTCCGGCCTATGGTGCCGGTGCGCGTGCTGGGCGCATCGGTAATTCCATGGCTCACCTCTTGTTGGCCCTCTCGGCGTCCTTGCCCGAGAGCGGTGCTGACACCTCTGCCGTGGGCTTCTGCGACGCGGCGTTGCACGCGTTCGCCCTGGTGACGCGGGAGCTCGGGCGGACGATGTCCTATCTTGTGCAGGCTCGTCGTCAGGTGTGGCTTGCTCAGTCCCCCCTGACTGAGCCTGCCCGGAGGACGCTCCGTGACGTGCCGGTTGAACCCGGCCATCTTTTTGGCTCGGCGGCGGTGTCTGCCTTGGAGAGGACTATTTCGGCCCGTGCGACCAGGCAACAGCTGTCGGGCCTGCGTCGGGGCTCCGCTCCTGCAGGTGGGCTGGGGGCTCCCTCTGCTGGTTTTTGTCCTCGCTGTACGGCACACCTTTCCCCTGATGGGGGCTATGGTGCCCAGCCAGCCTCCCGGCATTCAGCCGATTCCTTTCGTGACCCCGCCCGCTTGCCTCCACGTCGGGCGCAGGCGGGGCCTCCCGCCCGCCAGCCCCCCAGGGCCCGTCGGGGCCGGAGGGGCAGGGACTGAGGCCGTTGGGCCGGCCGTCGGATTTTTTCCCCACCAGCAGCTCAGGTACTGGGCTGCTCGAGTTTCGGACCCCTGGGTGATATCCACCTTGACCCATGGGTACGTGCTCCAGTTCCGACGCCGGCCCCCCGTGTCCCGCCGGGTCCGGGTAACTACTGTCTCGGACCCGGCGAGGGCTCTGGCCCTGAGCCGGGAGCTGTCTTCTCTCCTGGCCATGGGGGCCATCGAGCCTGTGGATCCCCGGGCTTGCCCCCGGGGTTTATACTCGACTTATTGTCTGGTTCCGAAGAAGACCGGCGGTTTTCGGCCGGTTCTGGATTTGCGGGGCCTCAATCGGTACCTGAAGGTACTTCCGTTCCGCATGTTGACCATCGCGGATGTATTGCGGGTGGTCGCCCGGGGGGAGTGGTTCACCTCCGTGGACCTGAAGGACGCCTACTTTCATGTGCCGGTCGCTCCTCGCCACAGGCGGTTTCTCCGCTTCGCCTACAGGGGTCGCCACTGGCAGTTCAAGGTGCTCCCCTTCGGGCTCTCCCTTTCCCCGAGGGTGTTCACCCGTGTTGTGCGGGCTGGTCTGGCTCCCCTCCAGTCGGTGGGCATGAAGATTCTGCCCTACCTCGACAACTGGCTGTTGTGTGCGCCGTCGCGCGCTCAGGCGTACGGCGATACGGCAGTCCTTCTTGCCCACGTGGCTCGCTTGGGCATCAGGGTGAATTTGGGGAAGTCGTGTCTGGTTCCTTCCCAGCAGGCGACCTTCCTCGGGGTGTCTCTGGACTCGGTGGCCATGTTGGCTCGACCGTCGTCCCGTCGGGTGGAGGCCGCTCTTCGCCTCCTCTCGCATTTTCGGGTGGGTCAGATACGTCCGTATCTGACCTTTCTGCGTCTTTTGGGCGTGCTGACGTCCCTGACCGCGGTCGTGCCCCTTGGTCTTCTCTTCTTGCGCCCCCTGCAGCGGTGGCTGAATGGCTTTCGCCTGGACGCCAGGTGGCACCGGCGACGGTTACTGAGTCTCCGGCCGGTGCGCGGTGGCCTTGGCGCCGTGGAGGAACGGGGCTTTCTTGTTGGAGGGCGTTCCATTGGGGGTTGCCCCGGTCCGTCGCGAGGTGGTCACTACGGACGCCAGTCGCTTGGGACGGGGTGCCGTCTGGCAGCGCAGGGCTGCTCGGGGCAGCTGGTCTCTGCGGGACCACGCTGTCCACATCAACGTCCTGGAGCTGCGTGCGGTTCACCTGGCTCTCCGGCACTTTTGCCCTTTCCTACGGGGAAGGCACGTGCTGGTGCGTTCAGACAACGCTGCCGCCGTGTACCACATCAACCACCAGGGGGGCACGAGGTCCGCTCATCTCTTGGAGGCCTCCCGCCGTCTTCTTGTGTGGGCGGCCCCTCGTCTTGCGAGTCTGCGGGCCGCCTATCTTCCCGGCCAGTTGAACCGTCTGGCGGACTCCTTGTCCCGCCGTCGCCTCCCGCCGGGGGAGTGGCGCCTCCATCCCGAGGTGGTGCGCGCGATTTGGGAAGTTTTCGGCCAAGCCGAGGTGGACCTCTTCGCCTCCCGGGAGTCGGCCCATTGCCCTCTCTGGTTTTCCCTGGGGGAGCGCTCCAGCCCTCTCGGTCAGGACGCGCTGGCCCACCCCTGGCCAAGGGTCCTGCTCTACGCCTTCCCGCCGCTCCCTCTGATCTGGCTGACGCTTCGGAGGGTGTCTTTGGAGGGGCACTCGTTGCTGCTGGTGGCCCCCTTCTGGCCGGCTCGCCCATGGTTTCCCCTGCTGCGCAGCCTGTGTGTCGGCGAGCCTTGGTGCCTCACCGAGAGGCGGGATCTACTGTCCCAGTTGGGGGGCCAGTTATGGCATCCCGATCCTCGCCGTCTCCGCCTGCACGTCTGGCCGCTGAGGGGACCGACTCGCTGTTTGATGCCTGCTCGAGTTCAGTCAGGCGGACGCTTTTGAACGCCCGGGCGCCCTCCACCCGGCTGCAGTACGCTGGCCGTTGGAGGTTGTTCGTGAAGTGGTGCGGGGACCGTGGGGATGACCCGGTGAGTTGTTCTGTCCCCACTGTTCTGGACTTCTTACAGTCCCTCCTTGATATGGGTCGCTCTCCGTCCACCCTCAAGGTCTACGTCGCCGCCATCTCTGCTCATCACGCCAAGGTCTCTGGTGGATCTGTGGGGAACCACGGCCTGGTCGCTACATTCCTCAAGGGGGCTCTGAGGCTCCACCCCCGCAGGTGTCCTCGCGCCCCGGTCTGGGATCTGCAGCTGGTGCTTGACAGCTTGTGCCGCCCCCCCTTCGAGCCTATGGATGCGGCCGGGCCTCAGTGGGTCGCCCGCAAGGCGGCGTTCCTGCTGGCCGTTGCCTCTGCTAAGCGGGTTGGCGAACTGCACGCACTCTCGGTTAGCCCGTCGTGCATGTTTTGGCACCCCGAGGGTTCAGGTGTCACACTGTGGCCTAACGTTGCGTTTATGCCCAAGGTGTTGGCTGGCTCCCGTTGCAATCGTCCCTTACGCCTTGCTCGTTACCGCCCCCCGCCTGGGGAGGGTGGGAGCAGACCGGAGCTGTTGTGCCCGGTGAGGGCCCTGAGGCTTTATGTGGACTCCACGGCAAGTTTTCGTAGGTCGTCCCAACTTTTTGTCTGCTACGGGGCACGTGGTCGGGGCTCTGCCCTCTCCAAGCAGCGCCTCTCTCATTGGGTCGTTGATGCTATTTCTTACTCCTATCAGATGGCTTGTCGCCCCCTGCCGTCGGGTGTGCGCTGTCACTCTACCAGGGGCGTTGCCACATCCTGGGCTGCCCTGAAAGGGGTGCCTCTGGAGGACATCTGTGCCGCCGCCTCATGGTCGGCGCCTGGCACCTTCTTCAGGTTCTACTGTTTGGACGTCACCTCTCCCCACCCGCTGGGTGCGGTCTTCGGAACGGAGGGGACTTCCCTGTGGGGTTTGTGTCTGTTTCTTCGTGACCCCGCTGGTATTGGTCATTCAGTGCTTTCAGCACCGCCTCTGGCGGTTAGCAGGGATGAAATAGAACGAAAGTTACGTATGTAACTACGGTTCTATGAATCCCGAATGACCGCCAGAGCGTTCCGTCACTCAGAATCCTCGTGCCACACGCGAGAAGGTTCTGTAGGGGCTGGTACGAGGTTGACGCCGGAACTTATACCCCGGCAGGAGGTCAACCTGGGGTCACAGGTGACTTTTTTGGTATTAATACTCGCACTGCGCATGCGCGAAGGGATCATTCAGTGCTTTCAGCACCGCCTCTGGCGGTCATTCGGGATTCATAGAACCGTAGTTACATACGTAACTTTCGTTCTAGGACATTTGATTTGAGCGCAATCCTCAAACTTAGGTCAAAAAAGCCATTTAAGCCTTTTCACAGTGAGATCTATGCGATATGGCCGAGAAATGTAATTTTGATGTTAACTCCCAAACCGCTGCGCAGAAGTCAACCAAACTCCACCCAATAGTGTATTTTATCATAATCTAGTAGTTACATTTGGAAATTTAGTTCTAGGACATTTGGTTTGAGCGCAATCTTCAAACTTAATTAAAAAAAGTCATTTAAGCCTTTTCACAGTGAGATCTATGCGATATGGCCGAGAAATGTAATTTTGATGTTAACTCCCAAACCGCTGCGCAGAAGTCAACCAAACTTCACCCAATAGTGTATTTTATCACAATCTAGTAGTTACATTTGGAAATTTAGTTCTAGGACATTTGATTTGAGCGCAATCCTCAAACTTAGGTCAAAAAAGCCATTTAAGCCTTTTCACAGTGAGATCTATGCGATATGGCCGAGAAATAAAATTTTGATGTTAACTCCCAAACCGCTGCGCAGAAGTAAACCAAACTTCACCCAATAGTGTATTTTATCATAATCTAGTAGTTACATTTGGAAATTTAGTTCTAGGACATTTGGTTTGAGCGCAATCTTCAAACTTAATTAAAAAAAGTCATTTAAGCCTTTTCACAGTGAGATCTATGCGATATGGCCGAGAAATGTAATTTTGATGTTAACTCCCAAACCGCTGCGCAGAAGTCAACGAAACTTCACACAATAGTGTATTTTATCACAATCTAGTAGTTACATTTGGAAATTTGGTTCTAGGACATTTGATTTGAGTGCAATCCTCAAACTTAGGTCAAAAAAGCCATTTAAGCCTTTTCACAGTGAGATCTATGCGATATGGCCGAGAAATGTAATTTTGATGTTAACTCCCAAACCGCTGCGCAGAAGTAAACCAAACTTCACCCAATAGTGTATTGTATCACAATCTAGTAGTTACATGTGGAAATTTGGTTCTAGGACATTTGATTTGAGCGCAATCCTCAAACTTAGGTCAAAAAAGCCATTTAAGCCTTTTCACAGTGAGATCTATGCGATATGGCCGAGAAATGTAATTTTGATGTTAACTCCCAAACCGCTGCGCAGAAGTAAACCAAACTTCACCCAATAGTGTATTTTATCATAATCTAGTAGTTACATTTGGAAATTTAGTTCTAGGACATTTGGTTTGAGCGCAATCTTCAAACTTAATTAAAAAAAGTCATTTAAGCCTTTTCACAGTGAGATCTATTCGATATGGCCGAGAAATGTAATTTTGATGTTAACTCCCAAATCGCTGCGCAGAAGTCAACCAAACTTCACCCAATAGTGTATTTTATCACAATCTAGTAGTTACATTTGGAAATTTAGTTCTAGGACATTTGATTTGAGCGCAATCCTCAAACTTAGGTCAAAAAAGCCATTTAAGCCTTTTCACAGTGAGATCTATGCGATATGGCCGAGAAATGTAATTTTGATGTTAACTCCCAAACCGCTGCGCAGAAGTCAACCAAACTTCACCCAATAGTGTATTTTATCACAATCTAGTAGTTACATTTGGAAATTTAGTTCTAGGACATTTGATTTGAGCGCAATCCTCAAACTTAGGTCAAAAAAGCCATTTAAGCCTTTTCACAGTGAGATCTATGCGATATGGCCGAGAAATGTAATTTTGATGTTAACTCCCAAACCGCTGTGCAGAAGTAAACCAAACTTCACCCAATAGTGTATTTTATCATAATCTAGTAGTTACATTTGGAAATTTAGTTCTAGGACATTTGGTTTGAGCGCAATCTTCAAACTTAATTAAAAAAAGTCATTTAAGCCTTTTCACAGTGAGATCTATGCGATATGGCCGAGAAATGTAATTTTGATGTTAACTCCCAAACCGCTGCGCAGAAGTCAACCAAACTTCACCCAATAGTGTATTTTATCACAATCTAGTAGTTACATTTGGAAATTTAGTTCTAGGACATTTGGTTTGAGCGCAATCTTCAAACTTAGGTCAAAAAAGCCATTTAAGCCTTTTCACAGTGAGATCTACGCGATATGGCCGAGAAATGTAATTTTGATGTTAACTCCCAAACCGCTGCGCAGAAGTCAACCAAACTTCACCCAATAGTGTATTGTATCACAATCTAGTAGTTACATGTGGAAATTTGGTTCTAGGACATTTGATTTGAGCGCAATCCTCAAACTTAGGTCAAAAAAGCCATTTAAGCCTTTTCACAGTGAGATCTATGCGATATGGCCGAGAAATGTAATTTTGATGTTAACTCCCAAACCGCTGCGCAGAAGTCAACCAAACTTCACCCAATAGTGTATTGTATCACAATCTAGTAGTTACATGTGGAAATTTGGTTCTAGGACATTTGATTTGAGCACAATCCTCAAACTTAGGTCAAAAAAGCCATTTAAGCCTTTTCACAGTGAGATCTATGCGATATGGCCGAGAAATGTAATTTTGATGTTAACTCCCAAACCGCTGCGCAGAAGTCAACCAAACTTCACCCAATAGTGTATTTTATC
Source organism: Corythoichthys intestinalis (assembly GCF_030265065.1). Classification (NCBI taxonomy): domain Eukaryota; kingdom Metazoa; phylum Chordata; class Actinopteri; order Syngnathiformes; family Syngnathidae; genus Corythoichthys; species Corythoichthys intestinalis. Next base: position 33,077,441 of record NC_080407.1, read on the forward strand.
ACAATCTAGTAGTTACATTTGGAAATTTAGTTTTAGGACATTTGGTTTGAGCGCAATCTTCAAACTTAATTAAAAAAAGTCATTTAAGCCTTTTCACAGTGAGATCTATGCGATATGGCCGAGAAATGTAATTTTGATGTTCACTCCCAAACCGCTGCGCAGAAGTCAACCAAACTTCACCCATTAGTGTATTGTATCACAATCTAGTAGTTACATGTGGAAATTTGGTTCTAGGACATTTGATTTGAGCGCAATCCTCAAACTTAGGTCAAAAAAGCCATTTAAGCCTTTTCACAGTGAGATCTATGCGATATGGCCGAGAAATGTAATTTTGATGTTAACTCCCAAACCGCTGCGCAGAAGTAAACCAAACTTCACCCAATAGTGTATTTTATCATAATCTAGTAGTTACATTTGGAAATTTAGTTCTAGGACATTTGGTTTGAGCGCAATCTTCAAACTTAAATAAAAAAAGTCATTTAAGCCTTTTCACAGTGAGATCTATGCGATATGGCAGAGAAATGTAATTTTGATGTTAACTCCCAAACCGCTGCGCAGAAGTCAACCAAACTTCACCCAATAGTGTATTGTATCACAATCTAGTAGTTACATGTGGAAATTTGGTTCTAGGACATTTGATTTGAGCGCAATCCTCAAACTTAGGTCAAAAAAGCCATTTAAGCCTTTTCACAGTGAGATCTACGCGATATGGCCGAGAAATGTAATTTTGATGTTAACTCCCAAACCGCTGCGCAGAAGTCAACCAAACTTCACCCAATAGTGTATTGTATCACAATCTAGTAGTTACATGTGGAAATTTGGTTCTAGGACATTTGATTTGAGCGCAATCCTCAAACTTAGGTCAAAAAAGCCATTTAAGCCTTTTCACAATGAGATCTACGCGATATGGCCGAGAAATGTAATTTTGATGTTAACTCCCAAACCGCTGCGCAGAAGTCAACCAAACTTCACCCAATAGTGTATTTTATCACAATCTAGTAGTTACATTTGGAAATTTAGTTTTAGGACAACTGGTTTGAGCGCAATCTTCAAACTTAATTAAAAAAAGTCATTTAAGCCTTTTCACAGTGAGATCTATGCGATCTGGCCGAGAAATGTAATTTTGATGTTAACTCCCAAACCGCTGCGCAGAAGTCAACCAAACTTCACCCAATAGTGTATTTTATCACAATCTAGTAGTTACATTTGGAAATTTAGTTCTAGGACATTTGGTTTGAGCGCAATCTTCAAACTTAATTAAAAAAAGTCATTTAAGCCTTTTCACAGTGAGATCTATGCGATATGGCCGAGAAATGTAATTTTGATGTTAACTCCCAAACCGCTGCGCAGAAGTCAACTAAACTTCACCCAATAGTGTATTTTATCACAATCTAGTAGTTACATTTGGAAATTTAGTTCTAGGACATTTGATTTGAGCGCAATCCTCAAACTTAGGTCAAAAAAGCCATTTAAGCCTTTTCACAGTGAGATCTATGCGATATGGCCGAGAAATGTAATTTTGATGTTAACTCCCAAACCGCTGCGCAGAAGTCAACCAAACTTCACCCAATAGTGTATTTTATCACAATCTAGTAGTTACATTTGGAAATTTAGTTTTAGGACATTTGGTTTGAGCGCAATCTTCAAACTTAGGTCAAAAAAGCCATTTAAGCCTTTTCACAGTGAGATCTATGCGATATGGCCGAGAAATGTAATTTTGATGTTAACTCCCAAACCGCTGCGCAGAAGTAAACCAAACTTCACCCAATAGTGTATTTTATCATAATCTAGTAGTTACATTTGGAAATTTAGTTCTAGGACATTTGGTTTGAGCGCAATCTTCAAACTTAAATAAAAAAAGTCATTTAAGCCTTTTCACAGTGAGATCTGTGCGATATGGCCGAGAAATGTAATTTTGATGTTAACTCCCAAACCGCTGCGCAGAAGTAAACCAAACTTCACCCAATAGTGTATTTTATCATAATCTAGTAGTTACATTTGGAAATTTAGTTCTAGGACATTTGGTTTGAGCGCAATCTTCAAACTTAATTAAAAAAAGTCATTTAAGCCTTTTCACAGTGAGATCTATGCGATATGGCCGAGAAATGTAATTTTGATGTTAACTCCCAAACCGCTGCGCAGAAGTCAACCAAACTTCACCCAATAGTGTATTTTATCACAATCTAGTAGTTACATTTGGAAATTTAGTTCTAGAACATTTGATTTGAGCGCAATCCTCAAACTTAGGTCAAAAAAGCCATTTAAGCCTTTTCACAGTGAGATCTATGCGATATGGCCGAGAAATGTAATTATGATGTTAACTCCCAAACCGCTGCGCAGAAGTAAACCAAACTTCACCCAATAGTGTATTTTATCATAATCTAGTAGTTACATTTGGAAATTTAGTTCTAGGACATTTGGTTTGAGCGCAATCTTCAAACTTAATTAAAAAAAGTCATTTAAGCCTTTTCACAGTGAGATCTATGCGATATGGCCGAGAAATGTAATTTTGATGTTAACTCCCAAACCACTGCGCAGAAGTCAACCAAACTTCACCCAATAGTGTATTTTATCACAATCTAGTAGTTACATTTGGAAATTTGGTTCTAGGACATTTGATTTGAGTGCAATCCTCAAACTTAGGTCAAAAAAGCCATTTAAGCCTTTTCACAGTGAGATCTATGCGATATGGCCGAGAAATGTAATTTTGATGTTAACTCCCAAACCGCTGCGCAGAAGTAAACCAAACTTCACCCAATAGTGTATTGTATCACAATCTAGTAGTTACATGTGGAAATTTGGTTCTAGGACATTTGATATGAGCGCAATCCTCAAACTTAGGTCAAAAAAGCCATTTAAGCCTTTTCACAGTGAGATCTACGCGATATGGCCGAGAAATGTAATTTTGATGTTAACTCCCAAACCGCTGCGCAGAAGTCAACCAAACTTCACCCAATAGTGTATTGTATCACAATCTAGTAGTTACATGTGGAAATTTGGTTCTAGGACATTTGATTTGAGCGCAATCCTCAAACTTAGGTCAAAAAAGCCATTTAAGCCTTTTCACAGTGAGATCTACGCGATATGGCCGAGAAATGTAATTTTGATGTTAACTCCCAAACCGCTGCGCAGAAGTCAACCAAACTTCACCCAATAGTGTATTTTATCACAATCTAGTAGTTACATTTGGAAATTTAGTTTTAGGACATTTGGTTTGAGCGCAATCTTCAAATTTAATTAAAAAAAGTCATTTAAGCCTTTTCACAGTGAGATCTATGCGATCTGGCCGAGAAATGTAATTTTGATGTTAACTCCCAAACCGCTGCGCAGAAGTCAACCAAACTTCACCCAATAGTGTATTTTATCACAATCTAGTAGTTACATTTGGAAATTTAGTTCTAGGACATTTGGTTTGAGCGCAATCTTCAAACTTAATTAAAAAAAGTCATTTAAGCCTTTTCACAGTGAGATCTATGCGATATGGCCGAGAAATGTAATTTTGATGTTAACTCCCAAACCGCTGCGCAGAAGTCAACCAAACTTCACCCAATAGTGTATTGTATCACAATCTAGTAGTTACATGTGGAAATTTGGTTCTAGGACATTTGATTTGAGCGCAATCCTCAAACTTAGGTCAAAAAAGCCATTTAAGCCTTTTCACAGTGAGATCTATGCGATATGGCCGAGAAATGTAATTTTGATGTTAACTCCCAAACCGCTGCGCAGAAGTAAACCAAACTTCACCCAATAGTGTATTGTATCACAATCTAGTAGTTACATGTGGAAATTTGGTTCTAGGACATTTGATTTGAGCGCAATCCTCAAACTTAGGTCAAAAAAGCCATTTAAGCCTTTTCACAGTGAGATCTACGCGATATGGCCGAGAAATGTAATTTTGATGTTAACTCCCAAACCGCTGCGCAGAAGTCAACCAAACTTCACCCAATAGTGTATTGTATCACAATCTAGTAGTTACATGTGGAAATTTGGTTCTAGGACATTTGATTTGAGCGCAATCCTCAAACTTAGGTCAAAAAAGCCATTTAAGCCTTTTCACAGTGAGATCTACGCGATATGGCCGAGAAATGTAATTTTGATGTTAACTCCCAAACCGCTGCGCAGAAGTCAACCAAACTTCACCCAATAGTGTATTTTATCACAATCTAGTAGTTACATTTGGAAATTTAGTTTTAGGACATTTGGTTTGAGCGCAATCTTCAAACTTAATTAAAAAAAGTCATTTAAGCCTTTTCACAGTGAGATCTACGCGATCTGGCCGAGAAATGTAATTTTGATGTTAACTCCCAAACCGCTGCGCAGAAGTCAACCAAACTTCACCCAATAGTGTATTTTATCACAATCTAGTAGTTACATTTGGAAATTTAGTTCTAGGACATTTGGTTTGAGCGCAATCTTCAAACTTAATTAAAAAAAGTCATTTAAGCCTTTTCACAGTGAGATCTATGCGATATGGCCGAGAAATGTAATTTTGATGTTAACTCCCAAACCGCTGCGCAGAAGTCAACTAAACTTCACCCAATAGTGTATTTTATCACAATCTAGTAGTTACATTTGGAAATTTAGTTCTAGGACATTTGATTTGAGCGCAATCCTCAAACTTAGGTCAAAAAAGCCATTTAAGCCTTTTCACAGTGAGATCTATGCGATATGGCCGAGAAATGTAATTTTGATGTTAACTCCCAAACCGCTGCGCAGAAGTCAACCAAACTTCACCCAATAGTGTATTTTATCACAATCTAGTAGTTACATTTGGAAATTTAGTTTTAGGACATTTGGTTTGAGCGCAATCTTCAAACTTAGGTCAAAAAAGCCATTTAAGCCTTTTCACAGTGAGATCTATGCGATATGGCCGAGAAATGTAATTTTGATGTTAACTCCCAAACCGCTGCGCAGAAGTCAACCAAACTTCACCCAATAGTGTATTTTATCACAATCTAGTAGTTACATTTGGAAATTTAGTTCTAGGACATTTGGTTTGAGCGCAATCTTCAAACTTAATTAAAAAAAGTCATTTAAGCCTTTTCACAGTGAGATCTATGCGATATGGCCGAGAAATGTAATTTTGATGTTAACTCCCAAACCGCTGCGCAGAAGTCAACTAAACTTCACCCAATAGTGTATTTTATCACAATCTAGTAGTTACATTTGGAAATTTAGTTCTAGGACATTTGATTTGAGCGCAATCCTCAAACTTAGGTCAAAAAAGCCATTTAAGCCTTTTCACAGTGAGATCTATGCGATATGGCCGAGAAATGTAATTTTGATGTTAACTCCCAAACCGCTGCGCAGAAGTCAACCAAACTTCACCCAATAGTGTATTTTATCACAATCTAGTAGTTACATTTGGAAATTTAGTTTTAGGACATTTGGTTTGAGCGCAATCTTCAAACTTAGGTCAAAAAAGCCATTTAAGCCTTTTCACAGTGAGATCTATGCGATATGGCCGAGAAATGTAATTTTGATGTTAACTCCCAAACCGCTGCGCAGAAGTAAACCAAACTTCACCCAATAGTGTATTTTATCATAATCTAGTAGTTACATTTGGAAATTTAGTTCTAGGACATTTGGTTTGAGCGCAATCTTCAAACTTAAATAAAAAAAGTCATTTAAGCCTTTTCACAGTGAGATCTATGCGATATGGCAGAGAAATGTAATTTTGATGTTAACTCCCAAACCGCAGCGCAGAAGTCAACCAAACTTCACCCAATAGTGTATTGTATCACAATCTAGTAGTTACATGTGGAAATTTGGTTCTAGGACATTTGATTTGAGCGCAATCCTCAAACTTAGGTCAAAAAAGCCATTTAAGCCTTTTCACAGTGAGATCTATGCGATATGGCCGAGAAATGTAATTTTGATGTTAACTCCCAAACCGCTGCGCAGAAGTAAACCAAACTTCACCAAATAGTGTATTGTATCACAATCTAGTAGTTACATGTGGAAATTTGGTTCTAGGACATTTGATTTGAGCGCAATACTCAAACTTAGGTCAAAAAAGCCATTTAAGCCTTTTCACAGTGAGATCTATGCGATATGGCCGAGAAATGTAATTTTGATGTTAACTCCCAAACCGCTGCGCAGAAGTAAACCAAACTTCACCCAATAGTGTATTTTATCATAATCTAGTAGTTACATTTGGAAATTTAGTTCTAGGACATTTGGTTTGAGCGCAATCTTCAAACTTAAATAAAAAAAGTCATTTAAGCCTTTTCACAGTGAGATCTATGCGATATGGCAGAGAAATGTAATTTTGATGTTAACTCCCAAACCGCTGCGCAGAAGTCAACCAAACTTCACCCAATAGTGTATTGTATCACAATCTAGTAGTTACATGTGGAAATTTGGTTCTAGGACATTTGATTTGAGCGCAATCCTCAAACTTAGGTCAAAAAAGCTATTTAAGCCTTTTCACAGTGAGATCTATGCGATATGGCCGAGAAATGTAATTTTGATGTTAACTCCCAAACCGCTGCGCAGAAGTAAACCAAACTTCACCAAATAGTGTATTGTATCACAATCTAGTAGTTACATGTGGAAATTTGGTTCTAGGACATTTGATTTGAGCGCAATCCTCAAACTTAGGTCAAAAAAGCCATTTAAGCCTTTTCACAGTGAGATCTGTGCGATATGGCCGAGAAATGTAATTTTGATGTTAACTCCCAAACCGCTGCGCAGAAGTAAACCAAACTTCACCCAATAGTGTATTTTATCATAATCTAGTAGTTACATTTGGAAATTTAGTTCTAGGACATTTGGTTTGAGCGCAATCTTCAAACTTAATTAAAAAAAGTCATTTAAGCCTTTTCACAGTGAGATCTATGCGATATGGCCGAGAAATGTAATTTTGATGTTAACTCCCAAACCGCTGCGCAGAAGTCAACCAAACTTCACCCAATAGTGTATTTTATCACAATCTAGTAGTTACATTTGGAAATTTAGTTCTAGGACATTTGATTTGAGCGCAATCCTCAAACTTAGGTCAAAAAAGCCATTTAAGCCTTTTCACAGTGAGATCTATGCGATATGGCCGAGAAATGTAATTATGATGTTAACTCCCAAACCGCTGCGCAGAAGTAAACCAAACTTCACCCAATAGTGTATTTTATCATAATCTAGTAGTTACATTTGGAAATTTAGTTCTAGGACATTTGGTTTGAGCGCAATCTTCAAACTTAATTAAAAAAAGTCATTTAAGCCTTTTCACAGTGAGATCTATGCGATATGGCCGAGAAATGTAATTTTGATGTTAACTCCCAAACCACTGCGCAGAAGTCAACCAAACTTCACCCAATAGTGTATTTTATCACAATCTAGTAGTTACATTTGGAAATTTAGTTCTAGGACATTTGATTTGAGCGCAATCCTCAAACTTAGGTCAAAAAAGCCATTTAAGCCTTTTCACAGTGAGATCTATGCGATATGCCGAGAAATGTAATTTTGATGTTAACTCCCAAACCGCTGCGCAGAAGTAAACCAAACTTCACCCAATAGTGTATTTTATCATAATCTAGTAGTTACATTTGGAAATTTAGTTCTAGGACATTTGGTTTGAGCGCAATCTTCAAACTTAATTAAAAAAAGTCATTTAAGCCTTTTCACAGTGAGATCTATGCGATATGGCCGAGAAATGTAATTTTGATGTTAACTCCCAAACCGCTGCGCAGAAGTCAACCAAACTTCACACAATAGTGTATTTTATCACAATCTAGTAGTTACATTTGGAAATTTGGTTCTAGGACATTTGATTTGAGTGCAATCCTCAAACTTAGGTCAAAAAAGCCATTTAAGCCTTTTCACAGTGAGATCTATGCGATATGGCCGAGAAATGTAATTTTGATGTTAACTCCCAAACCGCTGCGCAGAAGTAAACCAAACTTCACCCAATAGTGTATTGTATCACAATCTAGTAGTTACATGTGGAAATTTGGTTCTAGGACATTTGATATGAGCGCAATCCTCAAACTTAGGTCAAAAAAGCCATTTAAGCCTTTTCACAGTGAGATCTACGCGATATGGCCGAGAAATGTAATTTTGATGTTAACTCCCAAACCGCTGCGCAGAAGTCAACCAAACTTCACCCAATAGTGTATTGTATCACAATCTAGTAGTTACATGTGGAAATTTGGTTCTAGGACATTTGATTTGAGCGCAATCCTCAAACTTAGGTCAAAAAAGCCATTTAAGCCTTTTCACAGTGAGATCTACGCGATATGGCCGAGAAATGTAATTTTGATGTTAACTCCCAAACCGCTGCGCAGAAGTCAACCAAACTTCACCCAATAGTGTATTTTATCACAATCTAGTAGTTACATTTGGAAATTTAGTTTTAGGACATTTGGTTTGAGCGCAATCTTCAAATTTAATTAAAAAAAGTCATTTAAGCCTTTTCACAGTGAGATCTATGCGATCTGGCCGAGAAATGTAATTTTGATGTTAACTCCCAAACCGCTGCGCAGAAGTCAACCAAACTTCACCCAATAGTGTATTTTATCACAATCTAGTAGTTACATTTGGAAATTTAGTTCTAGGACATTTGGTTTGAGCGCAATCTTCAAACTTAATTAAAAAAAGTCATTTAAGCCTTTTCACAGTGAGATCTATGCGATATGGCCGAGAAATGTAATTTTGATGTTAACTCCCAAACCGCTGCGCAGAAGTCAACCAAACTTCACCCAATAGTGTATTGTATCACAATCTAGTAGTTACATGTGGAAATTTGGTTCTAGGACATTTGATTTGAGCGCAATCCTCAAACTTAGGTCAAAAAAGCCATTTAAGCCTTTTCACAGTGAGATCTATGCGATATGGCCGAGAAATGTAATTTTGATGTTAACTCCCAAACCGCTGCGCAGAAGTAAACCAAACTTCACCCAATAGTGTATTGTATCACAATCTAGTAGTTACATGTGGAAATTTGGTTCTAGGACATTTGATTTGAGCGCAATCCTCAAACTTAGGTCAAAAAAGCCATTTAAGCCTTTTCACAGTGAGATCTACGCGATATGGCCGAGAAATGTAATTTTGATGTTAACTCCCAAACCGCTGCGCAGAAGTCAACCAAACTTCACCCAATAGTGTATTGTATCACAATCTAGTAGTTACATGTGGAAATTTGGTTCTAGGACATTTGATTTGAGCGCAATCCTCAAACTTAGGTCAAAAAAGCCATTTAAGCCTTTTCACAGTGAGATCTACGCGATATGGCCGAGAAATGTAATTTTGATGTTAACTCCCAAACCGCTGCGCAGAAGTCAACCAAACTTCACCCAATAGTGTATTTTATCACAATCTAGTAGTTACATTTGGAAATTTAGTTTTAGGACATTTGGTTTGAGCGCAATCTTCAAACTTAATTAAAAAAAGTCATTTAAGCCTTTTCACAGTGAGATCTACGCGATCTGGCCGAGAAATGTAATTTTGATGTTAACTCCCAAACCGCTGCGCAGAAGTCAACCAAACTTCACCCAATAGTGTATTTTATCACAATCTAGTAGTTACATTTGGAAATTTAGTTCTAGGACATTTGGTTTGAGCGCAATCTTCAAACTTAATTAAAAAAAGTCATTTAAGCCTTTTCACAGTGAGATCTATGCGATATGGCCGAGAAATGTAATTTTGATGTTAACTCCCAAACCGCTGCGCAGAAGTCAACCAAACTTCACCCAATAGTGTATTTTATCACAATCTAGTAGTTACATTTGGAAATTTAGTTCTAGGACATTTGAGTTGAGCGCAATCCTCAAACTTAGGTCAAAAAAGCCATTTAAGCCTTTTCACAGTGAGATCTATGCGATATGGCCGAGAAATGTAATTATGATGTTAACTCCCAAACCGCTGCGCAGAAGTAAACCAAACTTCACCCAATAGTGTATTGTATCACAATCTAGTAGTTACATGTGGAAATTTGGTTCTAGGACATTTGATTTGAGCGCAATCCTCAAACTTAGGTCAAAAAAGCCATTTAAGCCTTTTCACAGTGAGATCTACGCGATATGGCCGAGAAATGTAATTTTGATGTTAACTCCCAAACCGCTGCGCAGAAGTCAACCAAACTTCACCCAATAGTGTATTTTATCACAATCTAGTAGTTACATTTGGAAATTTAGTTTTAGGACATTTGGTTTGAGCGCAATCTTCAAATTTAATTAAAAAAAGTCATTTAAGCCTTTTCACAGTGAGATCTATGCGATCTGGCCGAGAAATGTAATTTTGATGTTAACTCCCAAACCGCTGCGCAGAAGTCAACCAAACTTCACCCAATAGTGTATTTTATCACAATCTAGTAGTTACATTTGGAAATTTAGTTCTAGGACATTTGGTTTGAGCGCAATCTTCAAACTTAATTAAAAAAAGTCATTTAAGCCTTTTCACAGTGAGATCTATGCGATATGGCCGAGAAATGTAATTTTGATGTTAACTCCCAAACCGCTGCGCAGAAGTCAACCAAACTTCACCCAATAGTGTATTGTATCACAATCTAGTAGTTACATGTGGAAATTTGGTTCTAGGACATTTGATTTGAGCGCAATCCTCAAACTTAGGTCAAAAAAGCCATTTAAGCCTTTTCACAGTGAGATCTATGCGATATGGCCGAGAAATGTAATTTTGATGTTAACTCCCAAACCGCTGCGCAGAAGTAAACCAAACTTCACCCAATAGTGTATTGTATCACAATCTAGTAGTTACATGTGGAAATTTGGTTCTAGGACATTTGATTTGAGCGCAATCCTCAAACTTAGGTCAAAAAAGCCATTTAAGCCTTTTCACAGTGAGATCTACGCGATATGGCCGAGAAATGTAATTTTGATGTTAACTCCCAAACCGCTGCGCAGAAGTCAACCAAACTTCACCCAATAGTGTATTGTATCACAATCTAGTAGTTACATGTGGAAATTTGGTTCTAGGACATTTGATTTGAGCGCAATCCTCAAACTTAGGTCAAAAAAGCCATTTAAGCCTTTTCACAGTGAGATCTACGCGATATGGCCGAGAAATGTAATTTTGATGTTAACTCCCAAACCGCTGCGCAGAAGTCAACCAAACTTCACCCAATAGTGTATTTTATCACAATCTAGTAGTTACATTTGGAAATTTAGTTTTAGGACATTTGGTTTGAGCGCAATCTTCAAACTTAATTAAAAAAAGTCATTTAAGCCTTTTCACAGTGAGATCTACGCGATCTGGCCGAGAAATGTAATTTTGATGTTAACTCCCAAACCGCTGCGCAGAAGTCAACCAAACTTCACCCAATAGTGTATTTTATCACAATCTAGTAGTTACATTTGGAAATTTAGTTCTAGGACATTTGGTTTGAGCGCAATCTTCAAACTTAATTAAAAAAAGTCATTTAAGCCTTTTCACAGTGAGATCTATGCGATATGGCCGAGAAATGTAATTTTGATGTTAACTCCCAAACCGCTGCGCAGAAGTCAACTAAACTTCACCCAATAGTGTATTTTATCACAATCTAGTAGTTACATTTGGAAATTTAGTTCTAGGACATTTGATTTGAGCGCAATCCTCAAACTTAGGTCAAAAAAGCCATTTAAGCCTTTTCACAGTGAGATCTATGCGATATGGCCGAGAAATGTAATTTTGATGTTAACTCCCAAACCGCTGCGCAGAAGTCAACCAAACTTCACCCAATAGTGTATTTTATCACAATCTAGTAGTTACATTTGGAAATTTAGTTTTAGGACATTTGGTTTGAGCGCAATCTTCAAACTTAGGTCAAAAAAGCCATTTAAGCCTTTTCACAGTGAGATCTATGCGATATGGCCGAGAAATGTAATTTTGATGTTAACTCCCAAACCGCTGCGCAGAAGTAAACCAAACTTCACCCAATAGTGTATTTTATCATAATCTAGTAGTTACATTTGGAAATTTAGTTCTAGGACATTTGGTTTGAGCGCAATCTTCAAACTTAAATAAAAAAAGTCATTTAAGCCTTTTCACAGTGAGATCTATGCGATATGGCAGAGAAATGTAATTTTGATGTTAACTCCCAAACCGCTGCGCAGAAGTCAACCAAACTTCACCCAATAGTGTATTGTATCACAATCTAGTAGTTACATGTGGAAATTTGGTTCTAGGACATTTGATTTGAGCGCAATCCTGAAACTTAGGTCAAAAAAGCCATTTAAGCCTTTTCACAGTGAGATCTATGCGATATGGCCGAGAAATGTAATTTTGATGTTAACTCCCAAACCGCTGCGCAGAAGTAAACCAAACTTCACCAAATAGTGTATTGTATCACAATCTAGTAGTTACATGTGGAAATTTGGTTCTAGGACATTTGATTTGAGCGCAATCCTCAAACTTAGGTCAAAAAAGCCATTTAAGCCTTTTCACAGTGAGATCTATGCGATATGGCCGAGAAATGTAATTTTGATGTTAACTCCCAAACCGCTGCGCAGAAGTCAACCAAACTTCACCCAATAGTGTATTTTATCACAATCTAGTAGTTACATTTGGAAATTTAGTTCTAGGACATTTGGTTTGAGCGCAATCTTCAAACTTAATTAAAAAAAGTCATTTAAGCCTTTTCACAGTGAGATCTATGCGATATGGCCGAGAAATGTAATTTTGATGTTAACTCCCAAACCGCTGCGCAGAAGTCAACTAAACTTCACCCAATAGTGTATTTTATCACAATCTAGTAGTTACATTTGGAAATTTAGTTCTAGGACATTTGATTTGAGCGCAATCCTCAAACTTAGGTCAAAAAAGCCATTTAAGCCTTTTCACAGTGAGATCTATGCGATATGGCCGAGAAATGTAATTTTGATGTTAACTCCCAAACCGCTGCGCAGAAGTCAACCAAACTTCACCCAATAGTGTATTTTATCACAATCTAGTAGTTACATTTGGAAATTTAGTTTTAGGACATTTGGTTTGAGCGCAATCTTCAAACTTAGGTCAAAAAAGCCATTTAAGCCTTTTCACAGTGAGATCTATGCGATATGGCCGAGAAATGTAATTTTGATGTTAACTCCCAAACCGCTGCGCAGAAGTAAACCAAACTTCACCCAATAGTGTATTTTATCATAATCTAGTAGTTACATTTGGAAATTTAGTTCTAGGACATTTGGTTTGAGCGCAATCTTCAAACTTAAATAAAAAAAGTCATTTAAGCCTTTTCACAGTGAGATCTATGCGATATGGCAGAGAAATGTAATTTTGATGTTAACTCCCAAACCGCAGCGCAGAAGTCAACCAAACTTCACCCAATAGTGTATTGTATCACAATCTAGTAGTTACATGTGGAAATTTGGTTCTAGGACATTTGATTTGAGCGCAATCCTCAAACTTAGGTCAAAAAAGCCATTTAAGCCTTTTCACAGTGAGATCTATGCGATATGGCCGAGAAATGTAATTTTGATGTTAACTCCCAAACCGCTGCGCAGAAGTAAACCAAACTTCACCAAATAGTGTATTGTATCACAATCTAGTAGTTACATGTGGAAATTTGGTTCTAGGACATTTGATTTGAGCGCAATCCTCAAACTTAGGTCAAAAAAGCCATTTAAGCCTTTTCACAGTGAGATCTATGCGATATGGCCGAGAAATGTAATTTTGATGTTAACTCCCAAACCGCTGCGCAGAAGTAAACCAAACTTCACCCAATAGTGTATTTTATCATAATCTAGTAGTTACATTTGGAAATTTAGTTCTAGGACATTTGGTTTGAGCGCAATCTTCAAACTTAAATAAAAAAAGTCATTTAAGCCTTTTCACAGTGAGATCTATGCGATATGGCAGAGAAATGTAATTTTGATGTTAACTCCCAAACCGCTGCGCAGAAGTCAACCAAACTTCACCCAATAGTGTATTGTATCACAATCTAGTAGTTACATGTGGAAATTTGGTTCTAGGACATTTGATTTGAGCGCAATCCTCAAACTTAGGTCAAAAAAGCTATTTAAGCCTTTTCACAGTGAGATCTATGCGATATGGCCGAGAAATGTAATTTTGATGTTAACTCCCAAACCGCTGCGCAGAAGTAAACCAAACTTCACCAAATAGTGTATTGTATCACAATCTAGTAGTTACATGTGGAAATTTGGTTCTAGGACATTTGATTTGAGCGCAATCCTCAAACTTAGGTCAAAAAAGCCATTTAAGCCTTTTCACAGTGAGATCTGTGCGATATGGCCGAGAAATGTAATTTTGATGTTAACTCCCAAACCGCTGCGCAGAAGTAAACCAAACTTCACCCAATAGTGTATTTTATCATAATCTAGTAGTTACATTTGGAAATTTAGTTCTAGGACATTTGGTTTGAGCGCAATCTTCAAACTTAATTAAAAAAAGTCATTTAAGCCTTTTCACAGTGAGATCTATGCGATATGGCCGAGAAATGTAATTTTGATGTTAACTCCCAAACCGCTGCGCAGAAGTCAACCAAACTTCACCCAATAGTGTATTTTATCACAATCTAGTAGTTACATTTGGAAATTTAGTTCTAGGACATTTGATTTGAGCGCAATCCTCAAACTTAGGTCAAAAAAGCCATTTAAGCCTTTTCACAGTGAGATCTATGCGATATGGCCGAGAAATGTAATTATGATGTTAACTCCCAAACCGCTGCGCAGAAGTAAACCAAACTTCACCCAATAGTGTATTTTATCATAATCTAGTAGTTACATTTGGAAATTTAGTTCTAGGACATTTGGTTTGAGCGCAATCTTCAAACTTAATTAAAAAAAGTCATTTAAGCCTTTTCACAGTGAGATCTATGCGATATGGCCGAGAAATGTAATTTTGATGTTAACTCCCAAACCACTGCGCAGAAGTCAACCAAACTTCACCCAATAGTGTATTTTATCACAATCTAGTAGTTACATTTGGAAATTTAGTTCTAGGACATTTGATTTGAGCGCAATCCTCAAACTTAGGTCAAAAAAGCCATTTAAGCCTTTTCACAGTGAGATCTATGCGATATGCCGAGAAATGTAATTTTGATGTTAACTCCCAAACCGCTGCGCAGAAGTAAACCAAACTTCACCCAATAGTGTATTTTATCATAATCTAGTAGTTACATTTGGAAATTTAGTTCTAGGACATTTGGTTTGAGCGCAATCTTCAAACTTAATTAAAAAAAGTCATTTAAGCCTTTTCACAGTGAGATCTATGCGATATGGCCGAGAAATGTAATTTTGATGTTAACTCCCAAACCGCTGCGCAGAAGTCAACCAAACTTCACACAATAGTGTATTTTATCACAATCTAGTAGTTACATTTGGAAATTTGGTTCTAGGACATTTGATTTGAGTGCAATCCTCAAACTTAGGTCAAAAAAGCCATTTAAGCCTTTTCACAGTGAGATCTATGCGATATGGCCGAGAAATGTAATTTTGATGTTAACTCCCAAACCGCTGCGCAGAAGTAAACCAAACTTCACCCAATAGTGTATTGTATCACAATCTAGTAGTTACATGTGGAAATTTGGTTCTAGGACATTTGATATGAGCGCAATCCTCAAACTTAGGTCAAAAAAGCCATTTAAGCCTTTTCACAGTGAGATCTACGCGATATGGCCGAGAAATGTAATTTTGATGTTAACTCCCAAACCGCTGCGCAGAAGTCAACCAAACTTCACCCAATAGTGTATTGTATCACAATCTAGTAGTTACATGTGGAAATTTGGTTCTAGGACATTTGATTTGAGCGCAATCCTCAAACTTAGGTCAAAAAAGCCATTTAAGCCTTTTCACAGTGAGATCTACGCGATATGGCCGAGAAATGTAATTTTGATGTTAACTCCCAAACCGCTGCGCAGAAGTCAACCAAACTTCACCCAATAGTGTATTTTATCACAATCTAGTAGTTACATTTGGAAATTTAGTTTTAGGACATTTGGTTTGAGCGCAATCTTCAAATTTAATTAAAAAAAGTCATTTAAGCCTTTTCACAGTGAGATCTATGCGATCTGGCCGAGAAATGTAATTTTGATGTTAACTCCCAAACCGCTGCGCAGAAGTCAACCAAACTTCACCCAATAGTGTATTTTATCACAATCTAGTAGTTACATTTGGAAATTTAGTTCTAGGACATTTGGTTTGAGCGCAATCTTCAAACTTAATTAAAAAAAGTCATTTAAGCCTTTTCACAGTGAGATCTATGCGATATGGCCGAGAAATGTAATTTTGATGTTAACTCCCAAACCGCTGCGCAGAAGTCAACCAAACTTCACCCAATAGTGTATTGTATCACAATCTAGTAGTTACATGTGGAAATTTGGTTCTAGGACATTTGATTTGAGCGCAATCCTCAAACTTAGGTCAAAAAAGCCATTTAAGCCTTTTCACAGTGAGATCTATGCGATATGGCCGAGAAATGTAATTTTGATGTTAACTCCCAAACCGCTGCGCAGAAGTAAACCAAACTTCACCCAATAGTGTATTGTATCACAATCTAGTAGTTACATGTGGAAATTTGGTTCTAGGACATTTGATTTGAGCGCAATCCTCAAACTTAGGTCAAAAAAGCCATTTAAGCCTTTTCACAGTGAGATCTACGCGATATGGCCGAGAAATGTAATTTTGATGTTAACTCCCAAACCGCTGCGCAGAAGTCAACCAAACTTCACCCAATAGTGTATTGTATCACAATCTAGTAGTTACATGTGGAAATTTGGTTCTAGGACATTTGATTTGAGCGCAATCCTCAAACTTAGGTCAAAAAAGCCATTTAAGCCTTTTCACAGTGAGATCTACGCGATATGGCCGAGAAATGTAATTTTGATGTTAACTCCCAAACCGCTGCGCAGAAGTCAACCAAACTTCACCCAATAGTGTATTTTATCACAATCTAGTAGTTACATTTGGAAATTTAGTTTTAGGACATTTGGTTTGAGCGCAATCTTCAAACTTAATTAAAAAAAGTCATTTAAGCCTTTTCACAGTGAGATCTACGCGATCTGGCCGAGAAATGTAATTTTGATGTTAACTCCCAAACCGCTGCGCAGAAGTCAACCAAACTTCACCCAATAGTGTATTTTATCACAATCTAGTAGTTACATTTGGAAATTTAGTTCTAGGACATTTGGTTTGAGCGCAATCTTCAAACTTAATTAAAAAAAGTCATTTAAGCCTTTTCACAGTGAGATCTATGCGATATGGCCGAGAAATGTAATTTTGATGTTAACTCCCAAACCGCTGCGCAGAAGTCAACCAAACTTCACCCAATAGTGTATTTTATCACAATCTAGTAGTTACATTTGGAAATTTAGTTCTAGGACATTTGATTTGAGCGCAATCCTCAAACTTAGGTCAAAAAAGCCATTTAAGCCTTTTCACAGTGAGATCTATGCGATATGGCCGAGAAATGTAATTATGATGTTAACTCCCAAACCGCTGCGCAGAAGTAAACCAAACTTCACCCAATAGTGTATTTTATCATAATCTAGTAGTTACATTTGGAAATTTAGTTCTAGGACATTTGGTTTGAGCGCAATCTTCAAACTTAATTAAAAAAAGTCATTTAAGCCTTTTCACAGTGAGATCTATGCGATATGGCCGAGAAATGTAATTTTGATGTTAACTCCCAAACCACTGCGCAGAAGTCAACCAAACTTCACCCAATAGTGTATTTTATCACAATCTAGTAGTTACATTTGGAAATTTAGTTCTAGGACATTTGATTTGAGCGCAATCCTCAAACTTAGGTCAAAAAAGCCATTTAAGCCTTTTCACAGTGAGATCTATGCGATATGCCGAGAAATGTAATTTTGATGTTAACTCCCAAACCGCTGCGCAGAAGTAAACCAAACTTCACCCAATAGTGTATTTTATCATAATCTAGTAGTTACATTTGGAAATTTAGTTCTAGGACATTTGGTTTGAGCGCAATCTTCAAACTTAATTAAAAAAAGTCATTTAAGCCTTTTCACAGTGAGATCTATGCGATATGGCCGAGAAATGTAATTTTGATGTTAACTCCCAAACCGCTGCGCAGAAGTCAACCAAACTTCACACAATAGTGTATTTTATCACAATCTAGTAGTTACATTTGGAAATTTGGTTCTAGGACATTTGATTTGAGTGCAATCCTCAAACTTAGGTCAAAAAAGCCATTTAAGCCTTTTCACAGTGAGATCTATGCGATATGGCCGAGAAATGTAATTTTGATGTTAACTCCCAAACCGCTGCGCAGAAGTAAACCAAACTTCACCCAATAGTGTATTGTATCACAATCTAGTAGTTACATGTGGAAATTTGGTTCTAGGACATTTGATATGAGCGCAATCCTCAAACTTAGGTCAAAAAAGCCATTTAAGCCTTTTCACAGTGAGATCTACGCGATATGGCCGAGAAATGTAATTTTGATGTTAACTCCCAAACCGCTGCGCAGAAGTCAACCAAACTTCACCCAATAGTGTATTGTATCACAATCTAGTAGTTACATGTGGAAATTTGGTTCTAGGACATTTGATTTGAGCGCAATCCTCAAACTTAGGTCAAAAAAGCCATTTAAGCCTTTTCACAGTGAGATCTACGCGATATGGCCGAGAAATGTAATTTTGATGTTAACTCCCAAACCGCTGCGCAGAAGTCAACCAAACTTCACCCAATAGTGTATTTTATCACAATCTAGTAGTTACATTTGGAAATTTAGTTTTAGGACATTTGGTTTGAGCGCAATCTTCAAATTTAATTAAAAAAAGTCATTTAAGCCTTTTCACAGTGAGATCTATGCGATCTGGCCGAGAAATGTAATTTTGATGTTAACTCCCAAACCGCTGCGCAGAAGTCAACCAAACTTCACCCAATAGTGTATTTTATCACAATCTAGTAGTTACATTTGGAAATTTAGTTCTAGGACATTTGGTTTGAGCGCAATCTTCAAACTTAATTAAAAAAAGTCATTTAAGCCTTTTCACAGTGAGATCTATGCGATATGGCCGAGAAATGTAATTTTGATGTTAACTCCCAAACCGCTGCGCAGAAGTCAACCAAACTTCACCCAATAGTGTATTGTATCACAATCTAGTAGTTACATGTGGAAATTTGGTTCTAGGACATTTGATTTGAGCGCAATCCTCAAACTTAGGTCAAAAAAGCCATTTAAGCCTTTTCACAGTGAGATCTATGCGATATGGCCGAGAAATGTAATTTTGATGTTAACTCCCAAACCGCTGCGCAGAAGTAAACCAAACTTCACCCAATAGTGTATTGTATCACAATCTAGTAGTTACATGTGGAAATTTGGTTCTAGGACATTTGATTTGAGCGCAATCCTCAAACTTAGGTCAAAAAAGCCATTTAAGCCTTTTCACAGTGAGATCTACGCGATATGGCCGAGAAATGTAATTTTGATGTTAACTCCCAAACCGCTGCGCAGAAGTCAACCAAACTTCACCCAATAGTGTATTGTATCACAATCTAGTAGTTACATGTGGAAATTTGGTTCTAGGACATTTGATTTGAGCGCAATCCTCAAACTTAGGTCAAAAAAGCCATTTAAGCCTTTTCACAGTGAGATCTACGCGATATGGCCGAGAAATGTAATTTTGATGTTAACTCCCAAACCGCTGCGCAGAAGTCAACCAAACTTCACCCAATAGTGTATTTTATCACAATCTAGTAGTTACATTTGGAAATTTAGTTTTAGGACATTTGGTTTGAGCGCAATCTTCAAACTTAATTAAAAAAAGTCATTCAAGCCTTTTCACAGTGAGATCTACGCGATCTGGCCGAGAAATGTAATTTTGATGTTAACTCCCAAACCGCTGCGCAGAAGTCAACCAAACTTCACCCAATAGTGTATTTTATCACAATCTAGTAGTTACATTTGGAAATTTAGTTCTAGGACATTTGGTTTGAGCGCAATCTTCAAACTTAATTAAAAAAAGTCATTTAAGCCTTTTCACAGTGAGATCTATGCGATATGGCCGAGAAATGTAATTTTGATGTTAACTCCCAAACCGCTGCGCAGAAGTCAACTAAACTTCACCCAATAGTGTATTTTATCACAATCTAGTAGTTACATTTGGAAATTTAGTTCTAGGACATTTGATTTGAGCGCAATCCTCAAACTTAGGTCAAAAAAGCCATTTAAGCCTTTTCACAGTGAGATCTATGCGATATGGCCGAGAAATGTAATTTTGATGTTAACTCCCAAACCGCTGCGCAGAAGTCAACCAAACTTCACCCAATAGTGTATTTTATCACAATCTAGTAGTTACATTTGGAAATTTAGTTTTAGGACATTTGGTTTGAGCGCAATCTTCAAACTTAGGTCAAAAAAGCCATTTAAGCCTTTTCACAGTGAGATCTATGCGATATGGCCGAGAAATGTAATTTTGATGTTAACTCCCAAACCGCTGCGCAGAAGTAAACCAAACTTCACCCAATAGTGTATTTTATCATAATCTAGTAGTTACATTTGGAAATTTAGTTCTAGGACATTTGGTTTGAGCGCAATCTTCAAACTTAAATAAAAAAAGTCATTTAAGCCTTTTCACAGTGAGATCTATGCGATATGGCAGAGAAATGTAATTTTGATGTTAACTCCCAAACCGCTGCGCAGAAGTCAACCAAACTTCACCCAATAGTGTATTGTATCACAATCTAGTAGTTACATGTGGAAATTTGGTTCTAGGACATTTGATTTGAGCGCAATCCTCAAACTTAGGTCAAAAAAGCCATTTAAGCCTTTTCACAGTGAGATCTATGCGATATGGCCGAGAAATGTAATTTTGATGTTAACTCCCAAACCGCTGCGCAGAAGTAAACCAAACTTCACCAAATAGTGTATTGTATCACAATCTAGTAGTTACATGTGGAAATTTGGTTCTAGGACATTTGATTTGAGCGCAATCCTCAAACTTAGGTCAAAAAAGCCATTTAAGCCTTTTCACAGTGAGATCTATGCGATATGGCCGAGAAATGTAATTTTGATGTTAACTCCCAAACCGCTGCGCAGAAGTAAACCAAACTTCACCCAATAGTGTATTTTATCATAATCTAGTAGTTACATTTGGAAATTTAGTTCTAGGACATTTGGTTTGAGCGCAATCTTCAAACTTAAATAAAAAAAGTCATTTAAGCCTTTTCACAGTGAGATCTATGCGATATGGCAGAGAAATGTAATTTTGATGTTAACTCCCAAACCGCTGCGCAGAAGTCAACCAAACTTCACCCAATAGTGTATTGTATCACAATCTAGTAGTTACATGTGGAAATTTGGTTCTAGGACATTTGATTTGAGCGCAATCCTCAAACTTAGGTCAAAAAAGCTATTTAAGCCTTTTCACAGTGAGATCTATGCGATATGGCCGAGAAATGTAATTTTGATGTTAACTCCCAAACCGCTGCGCAGAAGTAAACCAAACTTCACCAAATAGTGTATTGTATCACAATCTAGTAGTTACATGTGGAAATTTGGTTCTAGGACATTTGATTTGAGCGCAATCCTCAAACTTAGGTCAAAAAAGCCATTTAAGCCTTTTCACAGTGAGATCTGTGCGATATGGCCGAGAAATGTAATTTTGATGTTAACTCCCAAACCGCTGCGCAGAAGTAAACCAAACTTCACCCAATAGTGTATTTTATCATAATCTAGTAGTTACATTTGGAAATTTAGTTCTAGGACATTTGGTTTGAGCGCAATCTTCAAACTTAATTAAAAAAAGTCATTTAAGCCTTTTCACAGTGAGATCTATGCGATATGGCCGAGAAATGTAATTTTGATGTTAACTCCCAAACCGCTGCGCAGAAGTCAACCAAACTTCACACAATAGTGTATTTTATCACAATCTAGTAGTTACATTTGGAAATTTGGTTCTAGGACATTTGATTTGAGTGCAATCCTCAAACTTAGGTCAAAAAAGCCATTTAAGCCTTTTCACAGTGAGATCTATGCGATATGGCCGAGAAATGTAATTTTGATGTTAACTCCCAAACCGCTGCGCAGAAGTAAACCAAACTTCACCCAATAGTGTATTGTATCACAATCTAGTAGTTACATGTGGAAATTTGGTTCTAGGACATTTGATATGAGCGCAATCCTCAAACTTAGGTCAAAAAAGCCATTTAAGCCTTTTCACAGTGAGATCTACGCGATATGGCCGAGAAATGTAATTTTGATGTTAACTCCCAAACCGCTGCGCAGAAGTCAACCAAACTTCACCCAATAGTGTATTGTATCACAATCTAGTAGTTACATGTGGAAATTTGGTTCTAGGACATTTGATTTGAGCGCAATCCTCAAACTTAGGTCAAAAAAGCCATTTAAGCCTTTTCACAGTGAGATCTACGCGATATGGCCGAGAAATGTAATTTTGATGTTAACTCCCAAACCGCTGCGCAGAAGTAAACCAAACTTCACCCAATAGTGTATTGTATCACAATCTAGTAGTTACATGTGGAAATTTGGTTCTAGGACATTTGATATGAGCGCAATCCTCAAACTTAGGTCAAAAAAGCCATTTAAGCCTTTTCACAGTGAGATCTACGCGATATGGCCGAGAAATGTAATTTTGATGTTAACTCCCAAACCGCTGCGCAGAAGTCAACCAAACTTCACCCAATAGTGTATTGTATCACAATCTAGTAGTTACATGTGGAAATTTGGTTCTAGGACATTTGATTTGAGCGCAATCCTCAAACTTAGGTCAAAAAAGCCATTTAAGCCTTTTCACAGTGAGATCTACGCGATATGGCCGAGAAATGTAATTTTGATGTTAACTCCCAAACCGCTGCGCAGAAGTCAACCAAACTTCACCCAATAGTGTATTTTATCACAATCTAGTAGTTACATTTGGAAATTTAGTTTTAGGACATTTGGTTTGAGCGCAATCTTCAAATTTAATTAAAAAAAGTCATTTAAGCCTTTTCACAGTGAGATCTATGCGATCTGGCCGAGAAATGTAATTTTGATGTTAACTCCCAAACCGCTGCGCAGAAGTCAACCAAACTTCACCCAATAGTGTATTTTATCACAATCTAGTAGTTACATTTGGAAATTTAGTTCTAGGACATTTGGTTTGAGCGCAATCTTCAAACTTAATTAAAAAAAGTCATTTAAGCCTTTTCACAGTGAGATCTATGCGATATGGCCGAGAAATGTAATTTTGATGTTAACTCCCAAACCGCTGCGCAGAAGTCAACCAAACTTCACCCAATAGTGTATTGTATCACAATCTAGTAGTTACATGTGGAAATTTGGTTCTAGGACATTTGATTTGAGCGCAATCCTCAAACTTAGGTCAAAAAAGCCATTTAAGCCTTTTCACAGTGAGATCTATGCGATATGGCCGAGAAATGTAATTTTGATGTTAACTCCCAAACCGCTGCGCAGAAGTAAACCAAACTTCACCCAATAGTGTATTGTATCACAATCTAGTAGTTACATGTGGAAATTTGGTTCTAGGACATTTGATTTGAGCGCAATCCTCAAACTTAGGTCAAAAAAGCCATTTAAGCCTTTTCACAGTGAGATCTACGCGATATGGCCGAGAAATGTAATTTTGATGTTAACTCCCAAACCGCTGCGCAGAAGTCAACCAAACTTCACCCAATAGTGTATTTTATCACAATCTAGTAGTTACATTTGGAAATTTAGTTTTAGGACATTTGGTTTGAGCGCAATCTTCAAACTTAATTAAAAAAAGTCATTTAAGCCTTTTCACAGTGAGATCTATGCGATCTGGCCGAGAAATGTAATTTTGATGTTAACTCCCAAACCGCTGCGCAGAAGTCAACCAAACTTCACCCAATAGTGTATTTTATCACAATCTAGTAGTTACATTTGGAAATTTAGTTCTAGGACATTTGGTTTGAGCGCAATCTTCAAACTTAATTAAAAAAAGTCATTTAAGCCTTTTCACAGTGAGATCTATGCGATATGGCCGAGAAATGTAATTTTGATGTTAACTCCCAAACCGCTGCGCAGAAGTCAAATAAACTTCACCCAATAGTGTATTTTATCACAATCTAGTAGTTACATTTGGAAATTTAGTTCTAGGACATTTGATTTGAGCGCAATCCTCAAACTTAGGTCAAAAAAGCCATTTAAGCCTTTTCACAGTGAGATCTATGCGATATGGCCGAGAAATGTAATTTTGATGTTAACTCCCAAACCGCTGCGCAGAAGTCAACCAAACTTCACCCAATAGTGTATTGTATCACAATCTAGTAGTTACATGTGGAAATTTGGTTCTAGGACATTTGATTTGAGCGCAATCCTCAAACTTAGGTCAAAAAAGCCATTTAAGCCTTTTCACAGTGAGATCTATGCGATATGGCCGAGAAATGTAATTTTGATGTTAAGTCCCAAACCGCTGCGCAGAAGTAAACCAAACTTCACCCAATAGTGTATTTTATCATAATCTAGTAGTTACATTTGGAAATTTAGTTCTAGGACATTTGGTTTGAGCGCAATCTTCAAACTTAAATAAAAAAAGTCATTTAAGCCTTTTCACAGTGAGATCTATGCGATATGGCAGAGAAATGTAATTTTGATGTTAACTCCCAAACCGCTGCGCAGAAGTCAACCAAACTTCACCCAATAGTGTATTGTATCACAATCTAGTAGTTACATGTGGAAATTTGGTTCTAGGACATTTGATTTGAGCGCAATCCTCAAACTTAGGTCAAAAAAGCTATTTAAGCCTTTTCACAGTGAGATCTATGCGATATGGCCGAGAAATGTAATTTTGATGTTAACTCCCAAACCGCTGCGCAGAAGTAAACCAAACTTCACCAAATAGTGTATTGTATCACAATCTAGTAGTTACATGTGGAAATTTGGTTCTAGGACATTTGATTTGAGCGCAATCCTCAAACTTAGGTCAAAAAAGCCATTTAAGCCTTTTCACAGTGAGATCTGTGCGATATGGCCGAGAAATGTAATTTTGATGTTAACTCCCAAACCGCTGCGCAGAAGTAAACCAAACTTCACCCAATAGTGTATTTTATCATAATCTAGTAGTTACATTTGGAAATTTAGTTCTAGGACATTTGGTTTGAGCGCAATCTTCAAACTTAATTAAAAAAAGTCATTTAAGCCTTTTCACAGTGAGATCTATGCGATATGGCCGAGAAATGTAATTTTGATGTTAACTCCCAAACCGCTGCGCAGAAGTCAACCAAACTTCACCCAATAGTGTATTTTATCACAATCTAGTAGTTACATTTGGAAATTTAGTTCTAGGACATTTGATTTGAGCGCAATCCTCAAACTTAGGTCAAAAAAGCCATTTAAGCCTTTTCACAGTGAGATCTATGCGATATGGCCGAGAAATGTAATTTTGATGTTAACTCCCAAACCGCTGCGCAGAAGTAAACCAAACTTCACCCAATAGTGTATTTTATCATAATCTAGTAGTTACATTTGGAAATTTAGTTCTAGGAGATTTGGTTTGAGCGCAATCTTCAAACTTAATTAAAAAAAGTCATTTAAGCCTTTTCACAGTGAGATCTATGCGATATGGCCGAGAAATGTAATTTTGATGTTAACTCCCAAACCGCAGCGCAGAAGTCAACCAAACTTCACCCAATAGTGTATTTTATCACAATCTAGTAGTTACATTTGGAAATTTAGTTCTAGGACATTTGATTTGAGCGCAATCCTCAAACTTAGGTCAAAAAAGCCATTTAAGCCTTTTCACAGTGAGATCTATGCTATATGCCGAGAAATGTAATTTTAATGTTAACTCCCAAACCGCTGCGCAGAAGTAAACCAAACTTCACCCAATAGTGTATTTTATCATAATCTAGTAGTTACATTTGGAAATTTAGTTCTAGGACATTTGGTTTGAGCGCAATCTTCAAACTTAATTAAAAAAAGTCATTTAAGCCTTTTCACAGTGAGATCTATGCGATATGGCCGAGAAATGTAATTTTGATGTTAACTCCCAAACCGCTGCGCAGAAGTCAACCAAACTTCACACAATAGTGTATTTTATCACAATCTAGTAGTTACATTTGGAAATTTGGTTCTAGGACATTTGATTTGAGTGCAATCCTCAAACTTAGGTCAAAAAAGCCATTTAAGCCTTTTCACAGTGAGATCTATGCGATATGGCCGAGAAATGTAATTTTGATGTTAACTCCCAAACCGCTGCGCAGAAGTAAACCAAACTTCACCCAATAGTGTATTGTATCACAATCTAGTAGTTACATGTGGAAATTTGGTTCTAGGACATTTGATATGAGCGCAATCCTCAAACTTAGGTCAAAAAAGCCATTTAAGCCTTTTCACAGTGAGATCTACGCGATATGGCCGAGAAATGTAATTTTGATGTTAACTCCCAAACCGCTGCGCAGAAGTCAACCAAACTTCACCCAATAGTGTATTGTATCACAATCTAGTAGTTACATGTGGAAATTTGGTTCTAGGACATTTGATTTGAGCGCAATCCTCAAACTTAGGTCAAAAAAGCCATTTAAGCCTTTTCACAGTGAGATCTACGCGATATGGCCGAGAAATGTAATTTTGATGTTAACTCCCAAACCGCTGCGCAGAAGTCAACCAAACTTCACCCAATAGTGTATTTTATCACAATCTAGTAGTTACATTTGGAAATTTAGTTTTAGGACATTTGGTTTGAGCGCAATCTTCAAATTTAATTAAAAAAAGTCATTTAAGCCTTTTCACAGTGAGATCTATGCGATCTGGCCGAGAAATGTAATTTTGATGTTAACTCCCAAACCGCTGCGCAGAAGTCAACCAAACTTCACCCAATAGTGTATTTTATCACAATCTAGTAGTTACATTTGGAAATTTAGTTCTAGGACATTTGGTTTGAGCGCAATCTTCAAACTTAATTAAAAAAAGTCATTTAAGCCTTTTCACAGTGAGATCTATGCGATATGGCCGAGAAATGTAATTTTGATGTTAACTCCCAAACCGCTGCGCAGAAGTCAACCAAACTTCACCCAATAGTGTATTGTATCACAATCTAGTAGTTACATGTGGAAATTTGGTTCTAGGACATTTGATTTGAGCGCAATCCTCAAACTTAGGTCAAAAAAGCCATTTAAGCCTTTTCACAGTGAGATCTATGCGATATGGCCGAGAAATGTAATTTTGATGTTAACTCCCAAACCGCTGCGCAGAAGTAAACCAAACTTCACCCAATAGTGTATTGTATCACAATCTAGTAGTTACATGTGGAAATTTGGTTCTAGGACATTTGATTTGAGCGCAATCCTCAAACTTAGGTCAAAAAAGCCATTTAAGCCTTTTCACAGTGAGATCTACGCGATATGGCCGAGAAATGTAATTTTGATGTTAACTCCCAAACCGCTGCGCAGAAGTCAACCAAACTTCACCCAATAGTGTATTGTATCACAATCTAGTAGTTACATGTGGAAATTTGGTTCTAGGACATTTGATTTGAGCGCAATCCTCAAACTTAGGTCAAAAAAGCCATTTAAGCCTTTTCACAGTGAGATCTACGCGATATGGCCGAGAAATGTAATTTTGATGTTAACTCCCAAACCGCTGCGCAGAAGTCAACCAAACTTCACCCAATAGTGTATTTTATCACAATCTAGTAGTTACATTTGGAAATTTAGTTTTAGGACATTTG
This sequence comes from Corythoichthys intestinalis, assembly GCF_030265065.1. NCBI lineage: Eukaryota > Metazoa > Chordata > Actinopteri > Syngnathiformes > Syngnathidae > Corythoichthys > Corythoichthys intestinalis. The sequence continues at coordinate 33,105,003 of NC_080407.1, forward strand.
GTTTGAGCGCAATCTTCAAACTTAATTAAAAAAAGTCATTTAAGCCTTTTCACAGTGAGATCTATGCGATCTGGCCGAGAAATGTAATTTTGATGTTAACTCCCAAACCGCTGCGCAGAAGTCAACCAAACTTCACCCAATAGTGTATTTTATCACAATCTAGTAGTTACATTTGGAAATTTAGTTCTAGGACATTTGGTTTGAGCGCAATCTTCAAACTTAATTAAAAAAAGTCATTTAAGCCTTTTCACAGTGAGATCTATGCGATATGGCCGAGAAATGTAATTTTGATGTTAACTCCCAAACCGCTGCGCAGAAGTCAACCAAACTTCACCCAATAGTGTATTTTATCACAATCTAGTAGTTACATTTGGAAATTTAGTTTTAGGACATTTGGTTTGAGCGCAATCTTCAAACTTAGGTCAAAAAAGCCATTTAAGCCTTTTCACAGTGAGATCTATGCGATATGGCCGAGAAATGTAATTTTGATGTTAACTCCCAAACCGCTGCGCAGAAGTAAACCAAACTTCACCCAATAGTGTATTTTATCATAATCTAGTAGTTACATTTGGAAATTTAGTTCTAGGACATTTGGTTTGAGCGCAATCTTCAAACTTAAATAAAAAAAGTCATTTAAGCCTTTTCACAGTGAGATCTATGCGATATGGCAGAGAAATGTAATTTTGATGTTAACTCCCAAACCGCTGCGCAGAAGTCAACCAAACTTCACCCAATAGTGTATTGTATCACAATCTAGTAGTTACATGTGGAAATTTGGTTCTAGGACATTTGATTTGAGCGCAATCCTCAAACTTAGGTCAAAAAAGCCATTTAAGCCTTTTCACAGTGAGATCTATGCGATATGGCCGAGAAATGTAATTTTGATGTTAACTCCCAAACCGCTGCGCAGAAGTAAACCAAACTTCACCAAATAGTGTATTGTATCACAATCTAGTAGTTACATGTGGAAATTTGGTTCTAGGACATTTGATTTGAGCGCAATCCTCAAACTTAGGTCAAAAAAGCCATTTAAGCCTTTTCACAGTGAGATCTATGCGATATGGCCGAGAAATGTAATTTTGATGTTAACTCCCAAACCGCTGCGCAGAAGTAAACCAAACTTCACCCAATAGTGTATTTTATCATAATCTAGTAGTTACATTTGGAAATTTAGTTCTAGGACATTTGGTTTGAGCGCAATCTTCAAACTTAAATAAAAAAAGTCATTTAAGCCTTTTCACAGTGAGATCTATGCGATATGGCAGAGAAATGTAATTTTGATGTTAACTCCCAAACCGCTGCGCAGAAGTCAACCAAACTTCACCCAATAGTGTATTGTATCACAATCTAGTAGTTACATGTGGAAATTTGGTTCTAGGACATTTGATTTGAGCGCAATCCTCAAACTTAGGTCAAAAAAGCTATTTAAGCCTTTTCACAGTGAGATCTATGCGATATGGCCGAGAAATGTAATTTTGATGTTAACTCCCAAACCGCTGCGCAGAAGTAAACCAAACTTCACCAAATAGTGTATTGTATCACAATCTAGTAGTTACATGTGGAAATTTGGTTCTAGGACATTTGATTTGAGCGCAATCCTCAAACTTAGGTCAAAAAAGCCATTTAAGCCTTTTCACAGTGAGATCTGTGCGATATGGCCGAGAAATGTAATTTTGATGTTAACTCCCAAACCGCTGCGCAGAAGTAAACCAAACTTCACCCAATAGTGTATTTTATCATAATCTAGTAGTTACATTTGGAAATTTAGTTCTAGGACATTTGGTTTGAGCGCAATCTTCAAACTTAATTAAAAAAAGTCATTTAAGCCTTTTCACAGTGAGATCTATGCGATATGGCCGAGAAATGTAATTTTGATGTTAACTCCCAAACCGCTGCGCAGAAGTCAACCAAACTTCACCCAATAGTGTATTTTATCACAATCTAGTAGTTACATTTGGAAATTTAGTTCTAGGACATTTGATTTGAGCGCAATCCTCAAACTTAGGTCAAAAAAGCCATTTAAGCCTTTTCACAGTGAGATCTATGCGATATGGCCGAGAAATGTAATTTTGATGTTAACTCCCAAACCGCTGCGCAGAAGTAAACCAAACTTCACCCAATAGTGTATTTTATCATAATCTAGTAGTTACATTTGGAAATTTAGTTCTAGGACATTTGGTTTGAGCGCAATCTTCAAACTTAATTAAAAAAAGTCATTTAAGCCTTTTCACAGTGAGATCTATGCGATATGGCCGAGAAATGTAATTTTGATGTTAACTCCCAAACCGCTGCGCAGAAGTCAACCAAACTTCACCCAATAGTGTATTTTATCACAATCTAGTAGTTACATTTGGAAATTTAGTTCTAGGACATTTGATTTGAGCGCAATCCTCAAACTTAGGTCAAAAAAGCCATTTAAGCCTTTTCACAGTGAGATCTATGCGATATGCCGAGAAATGTAATTTTGATGTTAACTCCCAAACCGCTGCGCAGAAGTAAACCAAACTTCACCCAATAGTGTATTGTATCACAATCTAGTAGTTACATGTGGAAATTTGGTTCTAGGACATTTGATATGAGCGCAATCCTCAAACTTAGGTCAAAAAAGCCATTTAAGCCTTTTCACAGTGAGATCTACGCGATATGGCCGAGAAATGTAATTTTGATGTTAACTCCCAAACCGCTGCGCAGAAGTCAACCAAACTTCACCCAATAGTGTATTGTATCACAATCTAGTAGTTACATGTGGAAATTTGGTTCTAGGACATTTGATTTGAGCGCAATCCTCAAACTTAGGTCAAAAAAGCCATTTAAGCCTTTTCACAGTGAGATCTACGCGATATGGCCGAGAAATGTAATTTTGATGTTAACTCCCAAACCGCTGCGCAGAAGTCAACTAAACTTCACCCAATAGTGTATTTTATCACAATCTAGTAGTTACATTTGGAAATTTAGTTCTAGGACATTTGATTTGAGCGCAATCCTCAAACTTAGGTCAAAAAATTCATTTAAGCCTTTTCACAGTGAGATCTATGCGATATGGCCGAGAAATGTAATTTTGATGTTAACTCCCAAACCGCTGCGCAGAAGTCAACCAAACTTCACCCAATAGTGTATTTTATCACAATCTAGTAGTTACATTTGGAAATTTAGTTTTAGGACATTTGGTTTGAGCGCAATCTTCAAACTTAATTAAAAAAAGTCATTTAAGCCTTTTCACAGTGAGATCTATGCGATATGGCCGAGAAATGTAATTTTGATGTTAACTCCCAAACCGCTGCGCAGAAGTCAACCAAACTTCACCCAATAGTGTATTGTATCACAATCTAGTAGTTACATGTGGAAATTTGGTTCTAGGACATTTGATTTGAGCACAATCCTCAAACTTAGGTCAAAAAAGCCATTTAAGCCTTTTCACAGTGAGATCTATGCGATATGGCCGAGAAATGTAATTTTGATGTTAACTCCCAAACCGCTGCGCAGAAGTCAACCAAACTTCACCCAATAGTGTATTTTATCACAATCTAGTAGTTACATTTGGAAATTTAGTTTTAGGACATTTGGTTTGAGCGCAATCTTCAAACTTAATTAAAAAAAGTCATTTAAGCCTTTTCACAGTGAGATCTATGCGATATGGCCGAGAAATGTAATTTTGATGTTCACTCCCAAACCGCTGCGCAGAAGTCAACCAAACTTCACCCATTAGTGTATTGTATCACAATCTAGTAGTTACATGTGGAAATTTGGTTCTAGGACATTTGATTTGAGCGCAATCCTCAAACTTAGGTCAAAAAAGCCATTTAAGCCTTTTCACAGTGAGATCTATGCGATATGGCCGAGAAATGTAATTTTGATGTTAACTCCCAAACCGCTGCGCAGAAGTAAACCAAACTTCACCCAATAGTGTATTTTATCATAATCTAGTAGTTACATTTGGAAATTTAGTTCTAGGACATTTGGTTTGAGCGCAATCTTCAAACTTAAATAAAAAAAGTCATTTAAGCCTTTTCACAGTGAGATCTATGCGATATGGCAGAGAAATGTAATTTTGATGTTAACTCCCAAACCGCTGCGCAGAAGTCAACCAAACTTCACCCAATAGTGTATTGTATCACAATCTAGTAGTTACATGTGGAAATTTGGTTCTAGGACATTTGATTTGAGCGCAATCCTCAAACTTAGGTCAAAAAAGCCATTTAAGCCTTTTCACAGTGAGATCTGTGCGATATGGCCGAGAAATGTAATTTTGATGTTAACTCCCAAACCGCTGCGCAGAAGTAAACCAAACTTCACCCAATAGTGTATTTTATCATAATCTAGTAGTTACATTTGGAAATTTAGTTCTAGGACATTTGGTTTGAGCGCAATCTTCAAACTTAATTAAAAAAAGTCATTTAAGCCTTTTCACAGTGAGATCTATGCGATATGGCCGAGAAATGTAATTTTGATGTTAACTCCCAAACCGCTGCGCAGAAGTCAACCAAACTTCACCCAATAGTGTATTTTATCACAATCTAGTAGTTACATTTGGAAATTTGGTTCTAGGACATTTGATTTGAGTGCAATCCTCAAACTTAGGTCAAAAAAGCCATTTAAGCCTTTTCTCAGTGAGATCTATGCGATATGGCCGAGAAATGTAATTTTGATGTTAACTCCCAAACCGCTGCGCAGAAGTCAACCAAACTTCACCCAATAGTGTATTGTATCACAATCTAGTAGTTACATGTGGAAATTTGGTTCTAGGACATTTGATTTGAGCGCAATCCTCAAACTTAATTTAAAAAAGCCATTTAAGCCTTTTCACAGTGAGATCTATGCGATATGGCCGAGAAATGTAATTTTGATGTTAACTCCCAAACCGCTGCGCAGAAGTCAACCAAACTTCACCCAATAGTGTATTGTATCACAATCTAGTAGTTACATGTGGAAATTTGGTTCTAGGACATTTGATTTGAGCGCAATCCTCAAACTTAATTTAAAAAAGCCATTTAAGCCTTTTCACAGTGAGATCTATGCGATATGGCCGAGAAATGTAATTTTGATGTTAACTCCCAAACCGCTGCGCAGAAGTCAACCAAACTTCACCCAATAGTGTATTGTATCACAATCTAGTAGTTACATGTGGAAATTTGGTTCTAGGACATTTGATTTGAGCGCAATCCTCAAACTTAGGTCAAAAAAGCCATTTAAGCCTTTTCACAGTGAGATCTATGCGATATGGCCGAGAAATGTAATTTTGATGTTAACTCCCAAACCGCTGCGCAGAAGTAAACCAAACTTCACCCAATAGTGTATTGTATCACAATCTAGTAGTTACATTTGGAAATTTGGTTCTAGGACATTTGATTTGAGCGCAATCCTCAAACTTAGGTCAAAAAAGCCATTTAAGCCTTTTCACAGTGAGATCTACGCGATATGGCCGAGAAATGTAATTTTGATGTTAACTCCCAAACCGCTGCGCAGAAGTCAACCAAACTTCACCCAATAGTGTATTGTATCACAATCTAGTAGTTACATGTGGAAATTTGGTTCTAGGACATTTGATTTGAGCGCAATCCTCAAACTTAGGTCAAAAAAGCCATTTAAGCCTTTTCACAGTGAGATCTACGCGATATGGCCGAGAAATGTAATTTTGATGTTAACTCCCAAACCGCTGCGCAGAAGTCAACCAAACTTCACCCAATAGTGTATTTTATCACAATCTAGTAGTTACATTTGGAAATTTAGTTCTAGGACATTTGATTTGAGCGCAATCCTCAAACTTAGGTCAAAAAAGCCATTTAAGCCTTTTCACAGTGAGATCTATGCGATATGGCCGAGAAATGTAATTTTGATGTTAACTCCCAAACCGCTGCGCAGAAGCCAACCAAACTTCACCCAATAGTGTATTGTATCACAATCTAGTAGTTACATGTGGAAATTTGGTTCTAGGACATTTGATTTGAGCGCAATCCTCAAACTTAGGTCAAAAAAGCCATTTAAGCCTTTTCACAGTGAGATCTATGCGATATGGCCGAGAAATGTAATTTTGATGTTAACTCCCAAACCGCTGCGCAGAAGTCAACCAAACTTCACCCAATAGTGTATTTTATCATAATCTAGTAGTTACATTTGGAAATTTAGTTCTAGGACATTTGGTTTGAGCGCAATCTTCAAACTTAATTAAAAAAAGTCATTTAAGCCTTTTCACAGTGAGATCTATGCGATATGGCCGAGAAATGTAATTTTGATGTTAACTCCCAAACCGCTGCGCAGAAGTCAACCAAACTTCACCCAATAGTGTATTTTATCACAATCTAGTAGTTACATTTGGAAATTTAGTTTTAGGACATTTGGTTTGAGCGCAATCTTCAAACTTAATTAAAAAAAGTCATTTAAGCCTTTTCACAGTGAGATCTATGCGATATGGCCGAGAAATGTAATTTTGATGTTCACTCCCAAACCGCTGCGCAGAAGTCAACCAAACTTCGCCCATTAGTGTATTGTATCACAATCTAGTAGTTACATGTGGAAATTTGGTTCTAGGACATTTGATTTGAGCGCAATCCTCAAACTTAGGTCAAAAAAGCCATTTAAGCCTTTTCACAGTGAGATCTATGCGATTTGGCCGAGAAATGTAATTTTGATGTTAACTCCCAAACCGCTGCGCAGAAGTAAACCAAACTTCAACCAATAGTGTATTTTATCATAATCTAGTAGTTACATTTGGAAATTTAGTTCTAGGACATTTGGTTTGAGCGCAATCTTCAAATTTAATTAAAAAAAGCCATTTAAGCCTTTTCACAGTGAGATCTATGCGATATGGCCGAGAAATGTAATTTTGATGTTAACTCCCAAACCGCTGCGCAGAAGTCAACCAAACTTCACCCAATAGTGTATTTTATCACAATCTAGTAGTTACATTTGGAAATTTAGTTCTAGGACATTTGATTTGAGCGCAATCCTCAAACTTAGGTCAAAAAAGCCATTTAAGCCTTTTCACAGTGAGATCTATGCAATATGGCCGAGAAATGTAATTTTGATGTTAACTCCCAAACCGCTGCGCAGACGTAAACCAAACTTCACCCAATAGTGTATTGTATCACAATCTAGTAGTTACATGTGGAAATTTGGTTCTAGGACATTTGATTTGAGCGCAATCCTCAAACTTAGGTCAAAAAAGCCATTTAAGCCTTTTCACAGTGAGATCTATGCGATATGGCCGAGAAATGTAATTTTGATGTTAACTCCCAAACCGCTGCGCAGAAGTCAACCAAACTTCACCCAATAGTGTATTTTATCACAATCTAGTAGTTACATTTGGAAATTTAGTTTTAGGACATTTGGTTTGAGCGCAATCTTCAAACTTAATTAAAAAAAGTCATTTAAGCCTTTTCACAGTGAGATCTATGCGATCTGGCCGAGAAATGTAATTTTGATGTTAACTCCCAAACCGCTGCGCAGAAGTCAACCAAACTTCACCCAATAGTGTATTTTATCACAATCTAGTAGTTACATTTGGAAATTTAGTTCTAGGACATTTGGTTTGAGCGCAATCTTCAAACTTAATTAAAAAAAGTCATTTAAGCCTTTTCACAGTGAGATCTATGCGATATGGCCGAGAAATGTAATTTTGATGTTAACTCCCAAACCGCTGCGCAGAAGTCAACTAAACTTCACCCAATAGTGTATTTTATCACAATCTAGTAGTTACATTTGGAAATTTAGTTCTAGGACATTTGGTTTGAGCGCAATCATCAAACTTAGGTCAAAAAAGCCATTTAAGCCTTTTCATAGTGAGATCTATGCGATATGGCCGAGAAATGTAATTTTGATGTTAACTCCCAAACCGCTGCGCAGAAGTAAACCAAACTTCACCCAATAGTGTATTGCATCACAATCTAGTAGTTACATGTGGAAATTTGGTTCTAGGACATTTGATTTGAGCGCAATCCTCAAATTTAGGTCAAAAAAGCCATTTAAGCCTTTTCACAGTGAGATCTATGCGATATGGCCGAGAAATGTAATTTTGATGTTAACTCCCAAACCGCTGCGCAGAAGTCAACCAAACTTCACACAATAGTATATTTTATCACAATCTAGTAGTTACATTTGGAAATTTGGTTCTAGGACATTTGATTTGAGTGCAATCCTCAAACTTAGGTCAAAAAAGCCATTTAAGCCTTTTCACAGTGAGATCTATGCGATATGGCCGAGAAATGTAATTTTGATGTTAACTCCCAAACCGCTGCGCAGAAGTAAACCAAACTTCACCCAATAGTGTATTGTATCACAATCTAGTAGTTACATGTGGAAATTTGGTTCTAGGACATTTGATTTGAGCGCAATCCTCAAACTTAGGTCAAAAAAGCCATTTAAGCCTTTTCACAGTGAGATCTATGCGATATGGCCGAGAAATGTAATTTTGATGTTAACTCCCAAACCGCTGCGCAGAAGTCAACCAAACTTCACCCAATAGTGTATTTTATCACAATCTAGTAGTTACATTTGGAAATTTAGTTCTAGGACATTTGATTTGAGCGCAATCCTCAAACTTAGGTCAAAAAAGCCATTTAAGCCTTTTCACAGTGAGATCTATGCGATATGGCCGAGAAATGTAATTTTGATGTTAACTCCCAAACCGCTGCGCAGAAGTAAACCAAACTTCACCCAATAGTGTATTTTATCATAATCTAGTAGTTACATTTGGAAATTTAGTTCTAGGACATTTGGTTTGAGCGCAATCTTCAAACTTAATTAAAAAAAGTCATTTAAGCCTTTTCACAGTGAGATCTATGCGATATGGCCGAGAAATGTAATTTTGATGTTAACTCCCAAACCGCTGCGCAGAAGTCAACCAAACTTCACCCAATAGTGTATTTTATCACAATCTAGTAGTTACATTTGGAAATTTAGTTTTAGGACATTTGGTTTGAGCGCAATCTTCAAACTTAATTAAAAAAAGTCATTTAAGCCTTTTCACAGTGAGATCTATGCGATATGGCCGAGAAATGTAATTTTGATGTTCACTCCCAAACCGCTGCGCAGAAGTCAACCAAACTTCGCCCATTAGTGTATTGTATCACAATCTAGTAGTTACATGTGGAAATTTGGTTCTAGGACATTTGATTTGAGCGCAATCCTCAAACTTAGGTCAAAAAAGCCATTTAAGCCTTTTCACAGTGAGATCTATGCGATATGGCCGAGAAATGTAATTTTGATGTTAACTCCCAAACCGCTGCGCAGAAGTAAACCAAACTTCAACCAATAGTGTATTTTATCATAATCTAGTAGTTACATTTGGAAATTTAGTACTAGGACATTTGGTTTGAGCGCAATCTTCAAATTTAATTAAAAAAAGTCATTTAAGCCTTTTCACAGTGAGATCTATGCGATATGGCCGAGAAATGTAATTTTGATGTTAACTCCCAAACCGCTGCGCAGAAGTCAACCAAACTTCACCCAATAGTGTATTTTATCACAATCTAGTAGTTACATTTGGAAATTTAGTTCTAGGACATTTGATTTGAGCGCAATCCTCAAACTTAGGTCAAAAAAGCCATTTAAGCCTTTTCACAGTGAGATCTATGCGATATGGCCGAGAAATGTAATTTTGATGTTAACTCCCAAACCGCTGCGCAGACGTAAACCAAACTTCACCCAATAGTGTATTGTATCACAATCTAGTAGTTACATGTGGAAATTTGGTTCTAGGACATTTGATTTGAGCACAATCCTCAAACTTAGGTCAAAAAAGCCATTTAAGCCTTTTCACAGTGAGATCTATGCGATATGGCCGAGAAATGTAATTTTGATGTTAACTCCCAAACCGCTGCGCAGAAGCCAACCAAACTTCACCCAATAGTGTATTGTATCACAATCTAGTAGTTACATGTGGAAATTTGGTTCTAGGACATTTGATTTGAGCGCAATCCTCAAACTTAGGTCAAAAAAGCCATTTAAGCCTTTTCACAGTGAGATCTATGCGATATGGCCGAGAAATGTAATTTTGATGTTAACTCCCAAACCGCTGCGCAGAAGTCAACCAAACTTCACCCAATAGTGTATTTTATCACAATCTAGTAGTTACATTTGGAAATTTAGTTTTAGGACATTTGGTTTGAGCGCAATCTTCAAACTTAATTAAAAAAAGTCATTTAAGCCTTTTCACAGTGAGATCTATGCGATCTGGCCGAGAAATGTAATTTTGATGTTAACTCCCAAACCGCTGCGCAGAAGTCAACCAAACTTCACCCAATAGTGTATTTTATCACAATCTAGTAGTTACATTTGGAAATTTGGTTCTAGGACATTTGATTTGAGTGCAATCCTCAAACTTAGGTCAAAAAAGCCATTTAAGCCTTTTCACAGTGAGATCTATGCGATATGGCCGAGAAATGTAATTTTGATGTTAACTCCCAAACCGCTGCGCAGAAGTAAACCAAACTTCACCCAATAGTGTATTGTATCACAATCTAGTAGTTACATGTGGAAATTTGGTTCTAGGACATTTGATTTGAGCGCAATCCTCAAACTTAGGTCAAAAAAGCCATTTAAGCCTTTTCACAGTGAGATCTATGCGATATGGCCGAGAAATGTAATTTTGATGTTAACTCCCAAACCGCTGCGCAGAAGTAAACCAAACTTCACCCAATAGTGTATTTTATCATAATCTAGTAGTTACATTTGGAAATTTAGTTCTAGGACATTTGGTTTGAGCGCAATCTTCAAACTTAATTAAAAAAAGTCATTTAAGCCTTTTCACAGTGAGATCTATGCGATATGGCCGAGAAATGTAATTTTGATGTTAACTCCCAAACCGCTGCGCAGAAGTCAACCAAACTTCACCCAATAGTGTATTTTATCACAATCTAGTAGTTACATTTGGAAATTTAGTTCTAGGACATTTGATTTGAGCGCAATCCTCAAACTTAGGTCAAAAAAGCCATTTAAGCCTTTTCACAGTGAGATCTATGCGATATGGCCGAGAAATGTAATTTTGATTTAACTCCCAAACCGCTGCGCAGAAGTCAACCAAACTTCACCCAATAGTGTATTTTATCACAATCTAGTAGTTACATTTGGAAATTTAGTTTTAGGACATTTGGTTTGAGCGCAATCTTCAAACTTAATTAAAAAAAGTCATTTAAGCCTTTTCACAGTGAGATCTATGCGATATGGCCGAGAAATGTAATTTTGATGTTCACTCCCAAACCGCTGCGCAGAAGTCAACCAAACTTCACCCATTAGTGTATTGTATCACAATCTAGTAGTTACATGTGGAAATTTGGTTCTAGGACATTTGATTTGAGCGCAATCCTCAAACTTAGGTCAAAAAAGCCATTTAAGCCTTTTCACAGTGAGATCTATGCGATATGGCCGAGAAATGTAATTTTGATGTTAACTCCCAAACCGCTGCGCAGAAGTAAACCAAACTTCACCCAATAGTGTATTTTATCATAATCTAGTAGTTACATTTGGAAATTTAGTTCTAGGACATTTGGTTTGAGCGCAATCTTCAAACTTAAATAAAAAAAGTCATTTAAGCCTTTTCACAGTGAGATCTATGCGATATGGCAGAGAAATGTAATTTTGATGTTAACTCCCAAACCGCTGCGCAGAAGTCAACCAAACTTCACTCAATAGTGTATTGTATCACAATCTAGTAGTTACATGTGGAAATTTGGTTCTAGGACATTTGATTTGAGCGCAATCCTCAAACTTAGGTCAAAAAAGCCATTTAAGCCTTTTCACAGTGAGATCTATGCGATATGGCCGAGAAATGTAATTTTGATGTTAACTCCCAAACCGCTTCGCAGAAGTAAACCAAACTTCACCCAATAGTGTATTGTATCACAATCTAGTAGTTACATGTGGAAATTTGGCTCTAGGACATTTGATTTGAGCGCAATCCTCAAACTTAGGTCAAAAAAGCCATTTAAGCCTTTTCACAGTGAGATCTGTGCGATATGGCCGAGAAATGTAATTTTGATGTTAACTCCCAAACCGCTGCGCAGAAGTAAACCAAACTTCACCCAATAGTGTATTTTATCATAATCTAGTAGTTACATTTGGAAATTTAGTTCTAGGACATTTGGTTTCAGCGCAATCTTCAAACTTAATTAAAAAAAGTCATTTAAGCCTTTTCACAGTGAGATCTATGCGATATGGCCGAGAAATGTAATTTTGATGTTAACTCCCAAATCGCTGCGCAGAAGTCAACCAAACTTCACCCAATAGTGTATTTTATCACAATCTAGTAGTTACATTTGGAAATTTAGTTCTAGGACATTTGATTTGAGCGCAATCCTCAAACTTAGGTCAAAAAAGCCATTTAAGCCTTTTCACAGTGAGATCTATGCGATATGGCCGAGAAATGTAATTTTGATGTTAACTCCCAAACCGCTGCGCAGAAGTAAACCAAACTTCACCCAATAGTGTATTTTATCATAATCTAGTAGTTACATTTGGAAATTTAGTTCTAGGACATTTGGTTTGAGCGCAATCTTCAAACTTAATTAAAAAAAGTCATTTAAGCCTTTTCACAGTGAGATCTATGCGATATGGCCGAGAAATGTAATTTTGATGTTAACTCCCAAACCGCTGCGCAGAAGTCAACCAAACTTCACCCAATAGTGTATTTTATCACAATCTAGTAGTTACATTTGGAAATTTAGTTTTAGGACATTTGGTTTGAGCGCAATCTTCAAACTTAATTAAAAAAAGTCATTTAAGCCTTTTCACAGTGAGATCTATGCGATATGGCCGAGAAATGTAATTTTGATGTTCACTCCCAAACCGCTGCGCAGAAGTCAACCAAACTTCGCCCATTAGTGTATTGTATCACAATCTAGTAGTTACATGTGGAAATTTGGTTCTAGGACATTTGATTTGAGCGCAATCCTCAAACTTAGGTCAAAAAAGCCATTTAAGCCTTTTCACAGTGAGATCTATGCGATATGGCCGAGAAATGTAATTTTGATGTTAACTCCCAAACCGCTGCGCAGAAGTCAACCAAACTTCACCCAATAGTGTATTTTATCACAATCTAGTAGTTACATTTGGAAATTTAGTTTTAGGACATTTGGTTTGAGCGCAATCTTCAAACTTAATTAAAAAAAGTCATTTAAGCCTTTTCACAGTGAGATCTATGCGATCTGGCCGAGAAATGTAATTTTGATGTTAACTCCCAAACCGCTGCGCAGAAGTCAACCAAACTTCACCCAATAGTGTATTTTATCGCAATCTAGTAGTTACATTTGGAAATTTAGTTCTAGGACATTTGGTTTGAGCGCAATCTTCAAACTTAATTAAAAAAAGTCATTTAAGCCTTTTCACAGTGAGATCTATGCGATATGGCCGAGAAATGTAATTTTGATGTTAACTCCCAAACCGCTGCGCAGAAGTCAACTAAACTTCACCCAATAGTGTATTTTATCACAATCTAGTAGTTACATTTGGAAATTTAGTTCTAGGACATTTGGTTTGAGCGCAATCATCAAACTTAGGTCAAAAAAGCCATTTAAGCCTTTTCATAGTGAGATCTATGCGATATGGCCGAGAAATGTAATTTTGATGTTAACTCCCAAACCGCTGCGCAGAAGTAAACCAAACTTCACCCAATAGTGTATTGCATCACAATCTAGTAGTTACATGTGGAAATTTGGTTCTAGGACATTTGATTTGAGCGCAATCCTCAAATTTAGGTCAAAAAAGCCATTTAAGCCTTTTCACAGTGAGATCTATGCGATATGGCCGAGAAATGTAATTTTGATGTTAACTCCCAAACCGCTGCGCAGAAGTCAACCAAACTTCACCCAATAGTGTATTTTATCATAATCTAGTAGTTACATTTGGAAATTTAGTTCTAGGACATTTGGTTTGAGCGCAATCTTCAAACTTAATTAAAAAAAGTCATTTAAGCCTTTTCACAGTGAGATCTATGCGATATGGCCGAGAAATGTAATTTTGATGTTAACTCCCAAATCGCTGCGCAGAAGTCAACCAAACTTGACCCAATAGTGTATTTTATCACAATCTAGTAGTTACATTTGGAAATTTAGTTCTAGGACATTTGATTCGAGCGCAATCCTCAAACTTAGGTCAAAAAAGCCATTTAAGCCTTTTCACAGTGAGATCTATGCGATATGGCCGAGAAATGTAATTTTGATGTTAACTCCCAAACCGCTGCGCAGAAGTCAACCAAACTTCATCCAATAGTGTATTTTATCACAATCTAGTAGTTACATGTGGAAATTTAGTTTTAGGACATTTGATTTGAGCGCAATCCTCAAACTTAGGTCAAAAAAGCCATTTAAGCCTTTTCACAGTGAGATCTATGCGATATGGCCGAGAAATGTAATTTTGATGTTAACTCCCAAACCGCTGCGCAGAAGTCAACCAAACTTCACCCAATAGTGTATTTTATCACAATCTAGTAGTTACATTTGGAAATTTAGTTCTAGGACATTTGGTTTGAGCGCAATCTTCAAACTTAATTAAAAAAAGTCATTTAAGCCTTTTCACAGTGAGATCTATGCGATATGGCCGAGAAATGTAATTTTGATGTTAACTCCCAAACCGCTGCGCAGAAGTCAACCAAACTTCACCCAATAGTGTATTTTATCACAATCTAGTAGTTACATTTGGAAATTTAGTTTTAGGACATTTGGTTTGAGCGCAATCTTCAAACTTAATTAAAAAAAGTCATTTAAGCCTTTTCACAGTGAGATCTATGCGATATGGCCGAGAAATGTAATTTTGATGTTCACTCCCAAACCGCTGCGCAGAAGTCAACCAAACTTCGCCCATTAGTGTATTGTATCACAATCTAGTAGTTACATGTGGAAATTTGGTTCTAGGACATTTGATTTGAGCGCAATCCTCAAACTTAGGTCAAAAAAGCCATTTAAGCCTTTTCACAGTGAGATCTATGCGATATGGCCGAGAAATGTAATTTTGATGTTAACTCCCAAACCGCTGCGCAGAAGTAAACCAAACTTCAACCAATAGTGTATTTTATCATAATCTAGTAGTTACATTTGGAAATTTAGTTCTAGGACATTTGGTTTGAGCGCAATCTTCAAACTTAATTTAAAAAAGTCATTTAAGCCTTTTCACAGTGAGATCTATGCGATATGGCCGAGAAATCTAATTTTGATGTTAACTCCCAAACCGCTGCGCAGAAGTCAACCAAACTTCACCCAATAGTGTATTTTATCACAATCTAGTAGTTACATTTGGAAATTTAGTTCTAGGACATTTGGTTTGAGCGCAATCTTCAAACTTAATTTAAAAAAGCCATTTAAGCCTTTTCACAGTGAGATCTATGCGATATGGCCGAGAAATGTAATTTTGATGTTCACTCCCAAACCGCTGCGCAGAAGTAAACCAAACTTCACCCAATAGTGTATTGTATCACAATCTAGTAGTTACATGTGGAAATTTGGTTCTAGGACATTTGATTTGAGCGCAATCCTCAAACTTAGGTCAAAAAAGCCATTTAAGCCTTTTCACAGTGAGATCTATGCGATATGGCCGAGAAATGTAATTTTGATGTTAACTCCCAAACCGCTGCGCAGAAGTAAACCAAACTTCACCCAATAGTGTATTGTATCACAATCTAGTAGTTACATGTGGAAATTTGGTTCTAGGACATTTGATTTGAGCGCAATCCTCAAACTTAGGTCAAAAAAGCCATTTAAGCCTTTTCACAGTGAGATCTACGCGATATGGCCGAGAAATGTAATTTTGATGTTAACTCCCAAACCGCTGCGCAGAAGTCAACCAAACTTCACCCAATAGTGTATTGTATCACAATCTAGTAGTTACATGTGGAAATTTGGTTCTAGGACATTTGATTTGAGCGCAATCCTCAAACTTAGGTCAAAAAAGCCATTTAAGCCTTTTCACAGTGAGATCTACGCGATATGGCCGAGAAATGTAATTTTGATGTTAACTCCCAAACCGCTGCGCAGAAGTCAACCAAACTTCACCCAATAGTGTATTTTATCACAATCTAGTAGTTACATTTGGAAATTTAGTTTTAGGACATTTGGTTTGAGCGCAATCTTCAAACTTAATTAAAAAAAGTCATTTAAGCCTTTTCACAGTGAGATCTATGCGATCTGGCCGAGAAATGTAATTTTGATGTTAACTCCCAAACCGCTGCGCAGAAGTCAACCAAACTTCACCCAATAGTGTATTTTATCACAATCTAGTAGTTACATTTGGAAATTTAGTTCTAGGACATTTGGTTTGAGCGCAATCTTCAAACTTAATTAAAAAAAGTCATTTAAGCCTTTTCACAGTGAGATCTATGCGATATGGCCGAGAAATGTAATTTTGATGTTAACTCCCAAACCGCTGCGCAGAAGTCAACTAAACTTCACCCAATAGTGTATTTTATCACAATCTAGTAGTTACATTTGGAAATTTAGTTCTAGGACATTTGATTTGAGCGCAATCCTCAAACTTAGGTCAAAAAAGCCATTTAAGCCTTTTCACAGTGAGATCAATGCGATATGGCCGAGAAATGTAATTTTGATGTTAACTCCCAAACCGCTGCGCAGAAGTAAACCAAACTTCACCCAATAGTGTATTGTATCACAATCTAGTAGTTACATGTGGAAATTTGGTTCTAGGACATTTGATTTGAGCACAATCCTCAAACTTAGGTCAAAAAAGCCATTTAAGCCTTTTCACAGTGAGATCTAGGCGATATGGCCGAGAAATGTAATTTTGATGTTAACTCCCAAACCGCTGCGCAGAAGTCAACCAAACTTCACCCAATAGTGTATTTTATCACAATCTAGTAGTTACATTTGGAAATTTAGTTTTAGGACATTTGGTTTGAGCGCAATCTTCAAACTTAATTAAAAAAAGTCATTTAAGCCTTTTCACAGTGAGATCTATGCGATATGGCCGAGAAATGTAATTTTGATGTTCACTCCCAAACCGCTGCGCAGAAGTCAACCAAACTTCACCCAATAGTGTATTGTATCACAATCTAGTAGTTACATGTGGAAATTTGGTTCTAGGACATTTGATTTGAGCGCAATCCTCAAACTTAGTTCAAAAAAGCCATTTAAGCCTTTTCACAGTGAGATCTATGCGATATGGCCGAGAAATGTAATTTTGATGTTAACTCCCAAACCGCTGCGCAGAAGTCAACCAAACTTCACCCAATAGTGTATTGTATCACAATCTAGTAGTTACATGTGGAAATTTGGTTCTAGGACATTTGATTTGAGCGCAATCCTCAAACTTAGGTCAAAAAAGCCATTTAAGCCTTTTCACAGTGAGATCTATGCGATATGGCCGAGAAATGTAATTTTGATGTTAACTCCCAAACCGCTGCGCAGAAGTCAACCAAACTTCACCCAATAGTGTATTTTATCACAATCTAGTAGTTACATTTGGAAATTTAGTTTTAGGACATTTGGTTTGAGCGCAATCTTCAAACTTAATTAAAAAAAGTCATTTAAGCCTTTTCACAGTGAGATCTATGCGATATGGCCGAGAAATGTAATTTTGATGTTAACTCCCAAACCGCTGCGCAGAAGTCAACCAAACTTCACCCAATAGTGTATTTTATCACAATCTAGTAGTTACATTTGGAAATTTAGTTCTAGGACATTTGATTTGAGCGCAATCCTCAAACTTAGGTCAAAAAAGCCATTTAAGCCTTTTCACAGTGAGATCTATGCGATATGGCCGAGAAATGTAATTTTGATGTTCACTCCCAAACCGCTGCGCAGAAGTCAACCAAACTTCGCCCATTAGTGTATTGTATCACAATCTAGTAGTTACATGTGGAAATTTGGTTCTAGGACATTTGATTTGAGCGCAATCCTCAAACTTAGGTCAAAAAAGCCATTTAAGCCTTTTCACAGTGAGATCTATGCGATATGGCCGAGAAATGTAATTTTGATGTTAACTCCCAAACCGCTGCGCAGAAGTAAACCAAACTTCAACCAATAGTGTATTTTATCATAATCTAGTAGTTACATTTGGAAATTTAGTACTAGGACATTTGGTTTGAGCGCAATCTTCAAATTTAATTAAAAAAAGTCATTTAAGCCTTTTCACAGTGAGATCTATGCGATATGGCCGAGAAATGTAATTTTGATGTTAACTCCCAAACCGCTGCGCAGAAGTCAACCAAACTTCACCCAATAGTGTATTTTATCACAATCTAGTAGTTACATTTGGAAATTTAGTTCTAGGACATTTGATTTGAGCGCAATCCTCAAACTTAGGTCAAAAAAGCCATTTAAGCCTTTTCACAGTGAGATCTATGCGATATGGCCGAGAAATGTAATTTTGATGTTAACTCCCAAACCGCTGCGCAGACGTAAACCAAACTTCACCCAATAGTGTATTGTATCACAATCTAGTAGTTACATGTGGAAATTTGGTTCTAGGACATTTGATTTGAGCACAATCCTCAAACTTAGGTCAAAAAAGCCATTTAAGCCTTTTCACAGTGAGATCTATGCGATATGGCCGAGAAATGTAATTTTGATGTTAACTCCCAAACCGCTGCGCAGAAGCCAACCAAACTTCACCCAATAGTGTATTGTATCACAATCTAGTAGTTACATGTGGAAATTTGGTTCTAGGACATTTGATTTGAGCGCAATCCTCAAACTTAGGTCAAAAAAGCCATTTAAGCCTTTTCACAGTGAGATCTATGCGATATGGCCGAGAAATGTAATTTTGATGTTAACTCCCAAACCGCTGCGCAGAAGTCAACCAAACTTCACCCAATAGTGTATTTTATCACAATCTAGTAGTTACATTTGGAAATTTAGTTTTAGGACATTTGGTTTGAGCGCAATCTTCAAACTTAATTAAAAAAAGTCATTTAAGCCTTTTCACAGTGAGATCTATGCGATCTGGCCGAGAAATGTAATTTTGATGTTAACTCCCAAACCGCTGCGCAGAAGTCAACCAAACTTCACCCAATAGTGTATTTTATCACAATCTAGTAGTTACATTTGGAAATTTGGTTCTAGGACATTTGATTTGAGTGCAATCCTCAAACTTAGGTCAAAAAAGCCATTTAAGCCTTTTCACAGTGAGATCTATGCGATATGGCCGAGAAATGTAATTTTGATGTTAACTCCCAAACCGCTGCGCAGAAGTAAACCAAACTTCACCCAATAGTGTATTGTATCACAATCTAGTAGTTACATGTGGAAATTTGGTTCTAGGACATTTGATTTGAGCGCAATCCTCAAACTTAGGTCAAAAAAGCCATTTAAGCCTTTTCACAGTGAGATCTATGCGATATGGCCGAGAAATGTAATTTTGATGTTAACTCCCAAACCGCTGCGCAGAAGTAAACCAAACTTCACCCAATAGTGTATTTTATCATAATCTAGTAGTTACATTTGGAAATTTAGTTCTAGGACATTTGGTTTGAGCGCAATCTTCAAACTTAATTAAAAAAAGTCATTTAAGCCTTTTCACAGTGAGATCTATGCGATATGGCCGAGAAATGTAATTTTGATGTTAACTCCCAAACCGCTGCGCAGAAGTCAACCAAACTTCACCCAATAGTGTATTTTATCACAATCTAGTAGTTACATTTGGAAATTTAGTTCTAGGACATTTGATTTGAGCGCAATCCTCAAACTTAGGTCAAAAAAGCCATTTAAGCCTTTTCACAGTGAGATCTATGCGATATGGCCGAGAAATGTAATTTTGATTTAACTCCCAAACCGCTGCGCAGAAGTCAACCAAACTTCACCCAATAGTGTATTTTATCACAATCTAGTAGTTACATTTGGAAATTTAGTTTTAGGACATTTGGTTTGAGCGCAATCTTCAAACTTAATTAAAAAAAGTCATTTAAGCCTTTTCACAGTGAGATCTATGCGATATGGCCGAGAAATGTAATTTTGATGTTCACTCCCAAACCGCTGCGCAGAAGTCAACCAAACTTCACCCATTAGTGTATTGTATCACAATCTAGTAGTTACATGTGGAAATTTGGTTCTAGGACATTTGATTTGAGCGCAATCCTCAAACTTAGGTCAAAAAAGCCATTTAAGCCTTTTCACAGTGAGATCTATGCGATATGGCCGAGAAATGTAATTTTGATGTTAACTCCCAAACCGCTGCGCAGAAGTAAACCAAACTTCACCCAATAGTGTATTTTATCATAATCTAGTAGTTACATTTGGAAATTTAGTTCTAGGACATTTGGTTTGAGCGCAATCTTCAAACTTAAATAAAAAAAGTCATTTAAGCCTTTTCACAGTGAGATCTATGCGATATGGCAGAGAAATGTAATTTTGATGTTAACTCCCAAACCGCTGCGCAGAAGTCAACCAAACTTCACTCAATAGTGTATTGTATCACAATCTAGTAGTTACATGTGGAAATTTGGTTCTAGGACATTTGATTTGAGCGCAATCCTCAAACTTAGGTCAAAAAAGCCATTTAAGCCTTTTCACAGTGAGATCTATGCGATATGGCCGAGAAATGTAATTTTGATGTTAACTCCCAAACCGCTTCGCAGAAGTAAACCAAACTTCACCCAATAGTGTATTGTATCACAATCTAGTAGTTACATGTGGAAATTTGGCTCTAGGACATTTGATTTGAGCGCAATCCTCAAACTTAGGTCAAAAAAGCCATTTAAGCCTTTTCACAGTGAGATCTGTGCGATATGGCCGAGAAATGTAATTTTGATGTTAACTCCCAAACCGCTGCGCAGAAGTAAACCAAACTTCACCCAATAGTGTATTTTATCATAATCTAGTAGTTACATTTGGAAATTTAGTTCTAGGACATTTGGTTTCAGCGCAATCTTCAAACTTAATTAAAAAAAGTCATTTAAGCCTTTTCACAGTGAGATCTATGCGATATGGCCGAGAAATGTAATTTTGATGTTAACTCCCAAATCGCTGCGCAGAAGTCAACCAAACTTCACCCAATAGTGTATTTTATCACAATCTAGTAGTTACATTTGGAAATTTAGTTCTAGGACATTTGATTTGAGCGCAATCCTCAAACTTAGGTCAAAAAAGCCATTTAAGCCTTTTCACAGTGAGATCTATGCGATATGGCCGAGAAATGTAATTTTGATGTTAACTCCCAAACCGCTGCGCAGAAGTAAACCAAACTTCACCCAATAGTGTATTTTATCATAATCTAGTAGTTACATTTGGAAATTTAGTTCTAGGACATTTGGTTTGAGCGCAATCTTCAAACTTAATTAAAAAAAGTCATTTAAGCCTTTTCACAGTGAGATCTATGCGATATGGCCGAGAAATGTAATTTTGATGTTAACTCCCAAACCGCTGCGCAGAAGTCAACCAAACTTCACCCAATAGTGTATTTTATCACAATCTAGTAGTTACATTTGGAAATTTAGTTTTAGGACATTTGGTTTGAGCGCAATCTTCAAACTTAATTAAAAAAAGTCATTTAAGCCTTTTCACAGTGAGATCTATGCGATATGGCCGAGAAATGTAATTTTGATGTTCACTCCCAAACCGCTGCGCAGAAGTCAACCAAACTTCGCCCATTAGTGTATTGTATCACAATCTAGTAGTTACATGTGGAAATTTGGTTCTAGGACATTTGATTTGAGCGCAATCCTCAAACTTAGGTCAAAAAAGCCATTTAAGCCTTTTCACAGTGAGATCTATGCGATATGGCCGAGAAATGTAATTTTGATGTTAACTCCCAAACCGCTGCGCAGAAGTCAACCAAACTTCACCCAATAGTGTATTTTATCACAATCTAGTAGTTACATTTGGAAATTTAGTTTTAGGACATTTGGTTTGAGCGCAATCTTCAAACTTAATTAAAAAAAGTCATTTAAGCCTTTTCACAGTGAGATCTATGCGATCTGGCCGAGAAATGTAATTTTGATGTTAACTCCCAAACCGCTGCGCAGAAGTCAACCAAACTTCACCCAATAGTGTATTTTATCGCAATCTAGTAGTTACATTTGGAAATTTAGTTCTAGGACATTTGGTTTGAGCGCAATCTTCAAACTTAATTAAAAAAAGTCATTTAAGCCTTTTCACAGTGAGATCTATGCGATATGGCCGAGAAATGTAATTTTGATGTTAACTCCCAAACCGCTGCGCAGAAGTCAACTAAACTTCACCCAATAGTGTATTTTATCACAATCTAGTAGTTACATTTGGAAATTTAGTTCTAGGACATTTGGTTTGAGCGCAATCATCAAACTTAGGTCAAAAAAGCCATTTAAGCCTTTTCATAGTGAGATCTATGCGATATGGCCGAGAAATGTAATTTTGATGTTAACTCCCAAACCGCTGCGCAGAAGTAAACCAAACTTCACCCAATAGTGTATTGCATCACAATCTAGTAGTTACATGTGGAAATTTGGTTCTAGGACATTTGATTTGAGCGCAATCCTCAAATTTAGGTCAAAAAAGCCATTTAAGCCTTTTCACAGTGAGATCTATGCGATATGGCCGAGAAATGTAATTTTGATGTTAACTCCCAAACCGCTGCGCAGAAGTCAACCAAACTTCACCCAATAGTGTATTTTATCATAATCTAGTAGTTACATTTGGAAATTTAGTTCTAGGACATTTGGTTTGAGCGCAATCTTCAAACTTAATTAAAAAAAGTCATTTAAGCCTTTTCACAGTGAGATCTATGCGATATGGCCGAGAAATGTAATTTTGATGTTAACTCCCAAATCGCTGCGCAGAAGTCAACCAAACTTGACCCAATAGTGTATTTTATCACAATCTAGTAGTTACATTTGGAAATTTAGTTCTAGGACATTTGATTCGAGCGCAATCCTCAAACTTAGGTCAAAAAAGCCATTTAAGCCTTTTCACAGTGAGATCTATGCGATATGGCCGAGAAATGTAATTTTGATGTTAACTCCCAAACCGCTGCGCAGAAGTCAACCAAACTTCATCCAATAGTGTATTTTATCACAATCTAGTAGTTACATGTGGAAATTTAGTTTTAGGACATTTGATTTGAGCGCAATCCTCAAACTTAGGTCAAAAAAGCCATTTAAGCCTTTTCACAGTGAGATCTATGCGATATGGCCGAGAAATGTAATTTTGATGTTAACTCCCAAACCGCTGCGCAGAAGTCAACCAAACTTCACCCAATAGTGTATTTTATCACAATCTAGTAGTTACATTTGGAAATTTAGTTCTAGGACATTTGGTTTGAGCGCAATCTTCAAACTTAATTAAAAAAAGTCATTTAAGCCTTTTCACAGTGAGATCTATGCGATATGGCCGAGAAATGTAATTTTGATGTTAACTCCCAAACCGCTGCGCAGAAGTCAACCAAACTTCACCCAATAGTGTATTTTATCACAATCTAGTAGTTACATTTGGAAATTTAGTTTTAGGACATTTGGTTTGAGCGCAATCTTCAAACTTAATTAAAAAAAGTCATTTAAGCCTTTTCACAGTGAGATCTATGCGATATGGCCGAGAAATGTAATTTTGATGTTCACTCCCAAACCGCTGCGCAGAAGTCAACCAAACTTCGCCCATTAGTGTATTGTATCACAATCTAGTAGTTACATGTGGAAATTTGGTTCTAGGACATTTGATTTGAGCGCAATCCTCAAACTTAGGTCAAAAAAGCCATTTAAGCCTTTTCACAGTGAGATCTATGCGATATGGCCGAGAAATGTAATTTTGATGTTAACTCCCAAACCGCTGCGCAGAAGTAAACCAAACTTCAACCAATAGTGTATTTTATCATAATCTAGTAGTTACATTTGGAAATTTAGTTCTAGGACATTTGGTTTGAGCGCAATCTTCAAACTTAATTTAAAAAAGTCATTTAAGCCTTTTCACAGTGAGATCTATGCGATATGGCCGAGAAATCTAATTTTGATGTTAACTCCCAAACCGCTGCGCAGAAGTCAACCAAACTTCACCCAATAGTGTATTTTATCACAATCTAGTAGTTACATTTGGAAATTTAGTTCTAGGACATTTGGTTTGAGCGCAATCTTCAAACTTAATTTAAAAAAGCCATTTAAGCCTTTTCACAGTGAGATCTATGCGATATGGCCGAGAAATGTAATTTTGATGTTCACTCCCAAACCGCTGCGCAGAAGTAAACCAAACTTCACCCAATAGTGTATTGTATCACAATCTAGTAGTTACATGTGGAAATTTGGTTCTAGGACATTTGATTTGAGCGCAATCCTCAAACTTAGGTCAAAAAAGCCATTTAAGCCTTTTCACAGTGAGATCTATGCGATATGGCCGAGAAATGTAATTTTGATGTTAACTCCCAAACCGCTGCGCAGAAGTAAACCAAACTTCACCCAATAGTGTATTGTATCACAATCTAGTAGTTACATGTGGAAATTTGGTTCTAGGACATTTGATTTGAGCGCAATCCTCAAACTTAGGTCAAAAAAGCCATTTAAGCCTTTTCACAGTGAGATCTACGCGATATGGCCGAGAAATGTAATTTTGATGTTAACTCCCAAACCGCTGCGCAGAAGTCAACCAAACTTCACCCAATAGTGTATTGTATCACAATCTAGTAGTTACATGTGGAAATTTGGTTCTAGGACATTTGATTTGAGCGCAATCCTCAAACTTAGGTCAAAAAAGCCATTTAAGCCTTTTCACAGTGAGATCTACGCGATATGGCCGAGAAATGTAATTTTGATGTTAACTCCCAAACCGCTGCGCAGAAGTCAACCAAACTTCACCCAATAGTGTATTTTATCACAATCTAGTAGTTACATTTGGAAATTTAGTTTTAGGACATTTGGTTTGAGCGCAATCTTCAAACTTAATTAAAAAAAGTCATTTAAGCCTTTTCACAGTGAGATCTATGCGATCTGGCCGAGAAATGTAATTTTGATGTTAACTCCCAAACCGCTGCGCAGAAGTCAACCAAACTTCACCCAATAGTGTATTTTATCACAATCTAGTAGTTACATTTGGAAATTTAGTTCTAGGACATTTGGTTTGAGCGCAATCTTCAAACTTAATTAAAAAAAGTCATTTAAGCCTTTTCACAGTGAGATCTATGCGATATGGCCGAGAAATGTAATTTTGATGTTAACTCCCAAACCGCTGCGCAGAAGTCAACTAAACTTCACCCAATAGTGTATTTTATCACAATCTAGTAGTTACATTTGGAAATTTAGTTCTAGGACATTTGATTTGAGCGCAATCCTCAAACTTAGGTCAAAAAAGCCATTTAAGCCTTTTCACAGTGAGATCAATGCGATATGGCCGAGAAATGTAATTTTGATGTTAACTCCCAAACCGCTGCGCAGAAGTAAACCAAACTTCACCCAATAGTGTATTGTATCACAATCTAGTAGTTACATGTGGAAATTTGGTTCTAGGACATTTGATTTGAGCACAATCCTCAAACTTAGGTCAAAAAAGCCATTTAAGCCTTTTCACAGTGAGATCTAGGCGATATGGCCGAGAAATGTAATTTTGATGTTAACTCCCAAACCGCTGCGCAGAAGTCAACCAAACTTCACCCAATAGTGTATTTTATCACAATCTAGTAGTTACATTTGGAAATTTAGTTTTAGGACATTTGGTTTGAGCGCAATCTTCAAACTTAATTAAAAAAAGTCATTTAAGCCTTTTCACAGTGAGATCTATGCGATATGGCCGAGAAATGTAATTTTGATGTTCACTCCCAAACCGCTGCGCAGAAGTCAACCAAACTTCACCCAATAGTGTATTGTATCACAATCTAGTAGTTACATGTGGAAATTTGGTTCTAGGACATTTGATTTGAGCGCAATCCTCAAACTTAGTTCAAAAAAGCCATTTAAGCCTTTTCACAGTGAGATCTATGCGATATGGCCGAGAAATGTAATTTTGATGTTAACTCCCAAACCGCTGCGCAGAAGTCAACCAAACTTCACCCAATAGTGTATTGTATCACAATCTAGTAGTTACATGTGGAAATTTGGTTCTAGGACATTTGATTTGAGCGCAATCCTCAAACTTAGGTCAAAAAAGCCATTTAAGCCTTTTCACAGTGAGATCTATGCGATATGGCCGAGAAATGTAATTTTGATGTTAACTCCCAAACCGCTGCGCAGAAGTCAACCAAACTTCACCCAATAGTGTATTTTATCACAATCTAGTAGTTACATTTGGAAATTTAGTTTTAGGACATTTGGTTTGAGCGCAATCTTCAAACTTAATTAAAAAAAGTCATTTAAGCCTTTTCACAGTGAGATCTATGCGATATGGCCGAGAAATGTAATTTTGATGTTAACTCCCAAACCGCTGCGCAGAAGTCAACCAAACTTCACCCAATAGTGTATTTTATCACAATCTAGTAGTTACATTTGGAAATTTAGTTCTAGGACATTTGATTTGAGCGCAATCCTCAAACTTAGGTCAAAAAAGCCATTTAAGCCTTTTCACAGTGAGATCTATGCGATATGGCCGAGAAATGTAATTTTGATGTTAACTCCCAAACCGCTGCGCAGACGTAAACCAAACTTCACCCAATAGTGTATTGTATCACAATCTAGTAGTTACATGTGGAAATTTGGTTCTAGGACATTTGATTTGAGCACAATCCTCAAACTTAGGTCAAAAAAGCCATTTAAGCCTTTTCACAGTGAGATCTATGCGATATGGCCGAGAAATGTAATTTTGATGTTAACTCCCAAACCGCTGCGCAGAAGCCAACCAAACTTCACCCAATAGTGTATTGTATCACAATCTAGTAGTTACATGTGGAAATTTGGTTCTAGGACATTTGATTTGAGCGCAATCCTCAAACTTAGGTCAAAAAAGCCATTTAAGCGTTTTCACAGTGAGATCTATGCGATATGGCCGAGAAATGTAATTTTGATGTTAACTCCCAAACCGCTGCGCAGAAGTCAACCAAACTTCACCCAATAGTGTATTTTATCACAATCTAGTAGTTACATTTGGAAATTTAGTTTTAGGACATTTGGTTTGAGCGCAATCTTCAAACTTAATTAAAAAAAGTCATTTAAGCCTTTTCACAGTGAGATCTATGCGATCTGGCCGAGAAATGTAATTTTGATGTTAACTCCCAAACCGCTGCGCAGAAGTCAACCAAACTTCACCCAATAGTGTATTTTATCACAATCTAGTAGTTACATTTGGAAATTTAGTTCTAGGACATTTGGTTTGAGCGCAATCTTCAAACTTAATTAAAAAAAGTCATTTAAGCCTTTTCACAGTGAGATCTATGCGATATGGCCGAGAAATGTAATTTTGATGTTAACTCCCAAACCGCTGCGCAGAAGTCAATTAAACTTCACCCAATAGTGTATTTTATCACAATCTAGTAGTTACATTTGGAAATTTAGTTCTAGGACATTTGGTTTGAGCGCAATCATCAAACTTAGGTCAAAAAAGCCATTTAAGCCTTTTCATAGTGAGATCTATGCGATATGGCCGAGAAATGTAATTTTGATGTTAACTCCCAAACCGCTGCGCAGAAGTAAACCAAACTTCACCCAATAGTGTATTGCATCACAATCTAGTAGTTACATGTGGAAATTTGGTTCTAGGACATTTGATTTGAGCGCAATCCTCAAATTTAGGTCAAAAAAGCCATTTAAGCCTTTTCACAGTGAGATCTATGCGATATGGCCGAGAAATGTAATTTTGATGTTAACTCCCAAACCGCTGCGCAGAAGTCAACCAAACTTCACCCAATAGTGTATTTTATCATAATCTAGTAGTTACATTTGGAAATTTAGTTCTAGGACATTTGGTTTGAGCGCAATCTTCAAACTTAATTAAAAAAAGTCATTTAAGCCTTTTCACAGTGAGATCTATGCGATATGGCCGAGAAATGTAATTTTGATGTTAACTCCCAAATCGCTGCGCAGAAGTCAACCAAACTTGACCCAATAGTGTATTTTATCACAATCTAGTAGTTACATTTGGAAATTTAGTTCTAGGACATTTGATTCGAGCGCAATCCTCAAACTTAGGTCAAAAAAGCCATTTAAGCCTTTTCACAGTGAGATCTATGCGATATGGCCGAGAAATGTAATTTTGATGTTAACTCCAAAACCGCTGCGCAGAAGTCAACCAAACTTCATCCAATAGTGTATTTTATCACAATCTAGTAGTTACATGTGGAAATTTAGTTTTAGGACATTTGATTTGAGCGCAATCCTCAAACTTAGGTCAAAAAAGCCATTTAAGCCTTTTCACAGTGAGATCTATGCGATATGGCCGAGAAATGTAATTTTGATGTTAACTCCCAAACCGCTGCGCAGAAGTCAACCAAACTTCACCCAATAGTGTATTTTATCACAATCTAGTAGTTACATTTGGAAATTTAGTTCTAGGACATTTGGTTTGAGCGCAATCTTCAAACTTAATTAAAAAAAGTCATTTAAGCCTTTTCACAGTGAGATCTATGCGATATGGCCGAGAAATGTAATTTTGATGTTAACTCCCAAACCGCTGCGCAGAAGTCAAATAAACTTCACACAATAGTGTATTTTATCACAATCTAGTAGTTACATTTGGAAATTTGGTTCTAGGACATTTGATTTGAGTGCAATCCTCAAACTTAGGTCAAAAAAGCCATTTAAGCCTTTTCACAGTGAGATCTATGCGATATGGCCGAGAAATTTAATTTTGATGTTAACTCCCAAACCGCTGCGCAGAAGTCAACCAAACTTCACCCAATAGTGTATTTTATCACAATCTAGTAGTTACATTTGGAAATTTAGTTTTAGGACATTTGGTTTGAGCGCAATCTTCAAACTTAATTAAAAAAAGTCATTTAAGCCTTTTCACAGTGAGATCTATGCGATATGGCCGAGAAATGTAATTTTGATGTTCACTCCCAAACCGCTGCGCAGAAGTCAACCAAACTTCACCCATTAGTGTATTGTATCACAATCTAGTAGTTACATGTGGAAATTTGGTTCTAGGACATTTGATTTGAGCGCAATCCTCAAACTTAGTTCAAAAAAGCCATTTAAGCCTTTTCACAGTGAGATCTATGCGATATGGCAGAGAAATGTAATTTTGATGTTAACTCCCAAACCGCTGCGCAGAAGTCAACCAAACTTCACTCAATAGTGTATTGTATCACAATCTAGTAGTTACATGTGGAAATTTGGTTCTAGGACATTTGATTTGAGCGCAATCCTCAAACTTAGGTCAAAAAAGCCATTTAAGCCTTTTCACAGTGAGATCTATGCGATATGGCCGAGAAATGTAATTTTGATGTTAACTCCCAAACCGCTTCGCAGAAGTAAACCAAACTTCACCCAATAGTGTATTGTATCACAATCTAGTAGTTACATGTGGAAATTTGGTTCTAGGACATTTGATTTGAGCGCAATCCTCAAACTTAGGTCAAAAAAGCCATTTAAGCCTTTTCACAGTGAGATCTGTGCGATATGGCCGAGAAATGTAATTTTGATGTTAACTCCCAAACCGCTGCGCAGAAGTAAACCAAACTTCACCCAATAGTGTATTTTATCATAATCTAGTAGTTACATTTGGAAATTTAGTTCTAGGACATTTGGTTTCAGCGCAATCTTCAAACTTAATTAAAAAAAGTCATTTAAGCCTTTTCACAGTGAGATCTATGCGATATGGCCGAGAAATGTAATTTTGATGTTAACTCCCAAACCGCTGCGCAGAAGTCAACCAAACTTCACCCAATAGTGTATTGTATCACATTCTAGTAGTTACATTTTAAAATTTCGTTCTAGGACATTTGGTTTGAGCGCAATTATTAAACTTAGGTCAAAAAAGCCATTTAAGCCTTTTCACAGTGAGATCTATGCGATATGGCCGAGAAATGTAATTTTGATGTTAACTCCCAAACCGCTGCGCAGAAGTAAACCAAACTTCACCCATTAGTGTATTGTATCACAATCTAGTAGTTACATGTGGAAATTTGGTTCTAGGACATTTGATTTGAGCGCAATCCTCAAACTTAGGTCAAAAAAGCCATTTAAGCCTTTTCACAGTGAGATCTATGCGATATGGCCGAGAAATGTAATTTTGATGTTAACTCCCAAACCGCTGCGCAGAAGTCAACCAAACTTCACCCAATAGTGTATTGTATCACAATCTAGTAGTTACATTTGAAAATTTTGTTCTAGGACATTTTGTTTGAACGCAATCATCAAACTTAATTAAAAAAGTCATTTAAGCCTTTTCACAGTGAGATCTATGCGATATGGCCGAGAAATGTAATTTTGATGTTAACTCCCAAACCGCTGCGCAGATGTCAACCAAACTTCACCCAATAGTGTATTGTATCACAATCTAGTAGTTACATGTGGAAATTTAGTTCTAGGACATTTGATTTGAGCGCAATCCTCAAACTTAGGTCAAAAAAGCCATTTAAGCCTTTTCACAGTGAGATCTATGCGATATGGCCGAGAAATGTAATTTTGATGTTAATTCCCAAACCGCTGCGCAGAAGTCAACCAAACTTCACCCAATAGTGTATTGTATCACAATCTAGTAGTTACATTTGAAAATTTTGTTCTAGGACATTTTGTTTGAGCGCAATCATCAAACTTAATTAAAAAAGTCATTTAAGCCTTTTCACAGTGAGATCTATGCGATATGGCCGAGAAATGTAATTTTGATGTTAACTCCCAAACCGCTGCGCAGAAGTCAACCAAACTTCACCCATTAGTGTATTGTATCACAATCTAGTAGTTACATGTAGAAATTTGGTTCTAGGACATTTGATTTGAGCGCAATCCTCAAACTTAGGTCAAAAAAGCCATTTAAGCCTTTTCACAGTGAGATCTATGCGATATGGCCGAGAAATGTAATTTTGATGTTAACTCCCAAACCGCTGCGCAGAAGTCAACCAAACTTCACCCAATAGTGTATTGTATCACATTCTAGTAGTTACATTTGAAAATTTCGTTCTAGGACATTTGGTTTGAGCGCAATCATTAAACTTAGGTCAAAAAAGCCATTTAAGCCTTTTCACAGTGAGATCTACGCGATATGGCCGAGAAATGTAATTTTGATGTTAACTCCCAAACCGCTTCGCAGAAGTAAACCAAACTTCACCCAATAGTGTATTGTATCACAATCTAGTAGTTACATGTGGAAATTTGGTTCTAGGACATTTGATTTGAGCGCAATCCTCAAACTTAGGTCAAAAAAGCCATTTAAGCCTTTTCACAGTGAGATCTGTGCGATATGGCCGAGAAATGTAATTTTGATGTTAACTCCCAAACCGCTGCGCAGAAGTAAACCAAACTTCACCCAATAGTGTATTTTATCATAATCTAGTAGTTACATTTGGAAATTTAGTTCTAGGACATTTGGTTTCAGCGCAATCTTCAAACTTAATTAAAAAAAGTCATTTAAGCCTTTTCACAGTGAGATCTATGCGATATGGCCGAGAAATGTAATTTTGATGTTAACTCCCAAACCGCTGCGCAGAAGTCAACCAAACTTCACCCAATAGTGTATTGTATCACATTCTAGTAGTTACATTTTAAAATTTCGTTCTAGGACATTTGATTTGAGCGCAATCCTCAAACTTAGGTCAAAAAAGCCATTTAAGCCTTTTCACAGTGAGATCTGTGCGATATGGCCGAGAAATGTAATTTTGATGTTAACTCCCAAACCGCTGCGCAGAAGTAAACCAAACTTCACCCATTAGTGTATTGTATCACAATCTAGTAGTTACATGTGGAAATTTGGTTCTAGGACATTTGATTTGAGCGCAATCCTCAAACTTAGGTCAAAAAAGCCATTTAAGCCTTTTCACAGTGAGATCTATGCGATATGGCCGAGAAATGTAATTTTGATGTTAACTCCCAAACCGCTTCGCAGAAGTAAACCAAACTTCACCCAATAGTGTATTGTATCACAATCTAGTAGTTACATGTGGAAATTTGGTTCTAGGACATTTGATTTGAGCGCAATCCTCAAACTTAGGTCAAAAAAGCCATTTAAGCCTTTTCACAGTGAGATCTGTGCGATATGGCCGAGAAATGTAATTTTGATGTTAACTCCCAAACCGCTGCGCAGAAGTAAACCAAACTTCACCCAATAGTGTATTTTATCATAATCTAGTAGTTACATTTGGAAATTTAGTTCTAGGACATTTGGTTTCAGCGCAATCTTCAAACTTAATTAAAAAAAGTCATTTAAGCCTTTTCACAGTGAGATCTATGCGATATGGCCGAGAAATGTAATTTTGATGTTAACTCCCAAACCGCTGCGCAGAAGTCAACCAAACTTCACCCAATAGTGTATTGTATCACATTCTAGTAGCTACATTTTAAAATTTCGTTCTAGGACATTTGGTTTGAGCGCAATTATTAAACTTAGGTCAAAAAAGCCATTTAAGCCTTTTCACAGTGAGATCTATGCGATATGGCCGAGAAATGTAATTTTGATGTTAACTCCCAAACCGCTGCGCAGAAGTAAACCAAACTTCACCCATTCGTGTATTGTATCACAATCTAGTAGTTACATGTGGAAATTTGGTTCTAGGACATTTGATTTGAGCGCAATCCTCAAACTTAGGTCAAAAAAGCCATTTAAGCCTTTTCACAGTGAGATCTATGCGATATGGCCGAGAAATGTAATTTTGATGTTAACTCCCAAACCGCTGCGCAGAAGTAAACCAAACTTCACCCATTAGTGTATTGTATCACAATCTAGTAGTTACATGTAGAAATTTGGTTCTAGGACATTTGATTTGAGCGCAATCCTCAAACTTAGGTCAAAAAAGCCATTTAAGCCTTTTCACAGTGAGATCTGTGCGATATGGCCGAGAAATGTAATTTTGATGTTAACTCCCAAACCGCTGCGCAGAAGTAAACCAAACTTCACCCAATAGTGTATTTTATCATAATCTAGTAGTTACATTTGGAAATTTAGTTCTAGGACATTTGGTTTCAGCGCAATCTTCAAACTTAATTAAAAAAAGTCATTTAAGCCTTTTCACAGTGAGATCTATGCGATATGGCCGAGAAATGTAATTTTGATGTTAACTCCCAAACCGCTGCGCAGAAGTCAACCAAACTTCACCCAATAGTGTATTGTATCACATTCTAGTAGTTACATTTTAAAATTTCGTTCTAGGACATTTGGTTTGAGCGCAATTATTAAACTTAGGTCAAAAAAGCCATTTAAGCCTTTTCACAGTGAGATCTATGCGATATGGCCGAGAAATGTAATTTTGATGTTAACTCCCAAACCGCTGCGCAGAAGTAAACCAAACTTCACCCATTAGTGTATTGTATCACAATCTAGTAGTTACATGTAGAAATTTGGTTCTAGGACATTTGATTTGAGCGCAATCCTCAAACTTAGGTCAAAAAAGCCATTTAAGCCTTTTCACAGTGAGATCTATGCGATATGGCCGAGAAATGTAATTTTGATGTTAACTCCCAAACCGCTGCGCAGAAGTCAACCAAACTTCACCCAATAGTGTATTGTATCACAATCTAGTAGTTACATTTGAAAATTTTGTTCTAGGACATTTGGTTTGAACGCAATCATCAAACTTAATTAAAAAAGTCATTTAAGCCTTTTCACAGTGAGATCTATGCGATATGGCCGAGAAATGTAATTTTGATGTTAACTCCCAAACCGCTGCGCAGATGTCAACCAAACTTCACCCAATAGTGTATTGTATCACAATCTAGTAGTTACATGTGGAAATTTAGTTCTAGGACATTTGATTTGAGCGCAATCCTCAAACTTAGGTCAAAAAAGCCATTTAAGCCTTTTCACAGTGAGATCTATGCGATATGGCCGAGAAATGTAATTTTGATGTTAACTCCCAAACCGCTGCGCAGAAGTCAACCAAACTTCACCCATTAGTGTATTGTATCACAATCTAGTAGTTACATGTAGAAATTTGGTTCTAGGACATTTGATTTGAGCGCAATCCTCAAACTTAGGTCAAAAAAGCCATTTAAGCCTTTTCACAGTGAGATCTATGCGATATGGCCGAGAAATGTAATTTTGATGTTAACTCCCAAACCGCTGCGCAGAAGTCAACCAAACTTCACCCAATAGTGTATTGTATCACATTCTAGTAGTTACATTTGAAAATTTCGTTCTAGGACATTTGGTTTGAGCGCAATCATTAAACTTAGGTCAAAAAAGCCATTTAAGCCTTTTCACAGTGAGATCTATGCGATATGGCCGAGAAATGTAATTTTGATGTTAACTCCCAAACCGCTGCGCAGAAGTCAACTAAACTTCACCCAATAGTGTATTGTATCACATTCTAGTAGTTACATTTGAAAATTTCGTTCTAGGACATTTGGTTTGAGCGCAATCCTCAAACTTAGGTCAAAAAAGCCATTTAAGCCTTTTCACAGTGAGATCTATGCGATATGGCCGAGAAATGTAATTTTGATGTTAACTCCCAAACCGCTGCGCAGAAGTAAACCAAACTTCACCCATTAGTGTATTGTATCACAATCTAGTAGTTACATGTAGAAATTTGGTTCTAGGACATTTGATTTGAGCGCAATCCTCAAACTTAGGTCAAAAAAGCCATTTAAGCCTTTTCACAGTGAGATCTATGCGATATGGCCGAGAAATGTAATTTTGATGTTAACTCCCAAACCGCTGCGCAGAAGTCAACCAAACTTCACCCAATAGTGTATTGTATCACAATCTAGTAGTTACATTTGAAAATTTTGTTCTAGGACATTTGGTTTGAACGCAATCATCAAACTTAATTAAAAAAGTCATTTAAGCCTTTTCACAGTGAGATCTATGCGATATGGCCGAGAAATGTAATTTTGATGTTAACTCCCAAACCGCTGCGCAGAAGTCAACCAAACTTCACCCATTAGTGTATTGTATCACAATCTAGTAGTTACATGTGGAAATTTGGTTCTAGGACATTTGATTTGACCGCAATCCTCAAACCTAGGTCAAAAAAGCCATTTAAGCCTTTTCACAGTGAGATCTATGCGATATGGCCGAGAAATGTAATTTTGATGTTAACTCCCAAACCGCTGCGCAGAAGTCAACCAAACTTCACCCAATAGTGTATTGTATCACATTCTAGTAGTTACATTTTAAAATTTCGTTCTAGGACATTTGGTTTGAGCGCAATTATTAAACTTAGGTCAAAAAAGCCATTTAAGCCTTTTCACAGTGAGATCTATGCGATATGGCCGAGAAATGTAATTTTGATGTTAACTCCCAAACCGCTGCGCAGAAGTAAACCAAACTTCACCCATTAGTGTATTGTATCACAATCTAGTAGTTACATGTGGAAATTTGGTTCTACGACATTTGATTTGAGCGCAATCCTCAAACTTAGGTCAAAAAAGCCATTTAAGCCTTTTCACAGTGAGATCTATGCGATATGGCCGAGAAATGTAATTTTGATGTTAACTCCCAAACCGCTGCGCAGAAGTCAACCAAACTTCACCCAATAGTGTATTGTATCACAATCTAGTAGTTACATTTGAAAATTTTGTTCTAGGACATTTTGTTTGAACGCAATCATCAAACTTAATTAAAAAAGTCATTTAAGCCTTTTCACAGTGAGATCTATGCGATATGGCCGAGAAATGTAATTTTGATGTTAACTCCCAAACCGCTGCGCAGAAGTCAACCAAACTTCACCCATTAGTGTATTGTATCACAATCTAGTAGTTACATGTAGAAATTTGGTTCTAGGACATTTGATTTGAGCGCAATCCTCAAACTTAGGTCAAAAAAGCCATTTAAGCCTTTTCACAATGAGATCTATGCGATATGGCCGAGAAATGTAATTTTGATGTTAACTCCCAAACCGCTGCGCAGAAGTCAACCAAACTTCACCCAATAGTGTATTGTATCACAATCTAGTAGTTACATTTGAAAATTTTGTTCTAGGACATTTGGTTTGAACGCAATCATCAAACTTAATTAAAAAAGTCATTTAAGCCTTTTCACAGTGAGATCTATGCGATATGGCCGAGAAATGTAATTTTGATGTTAACTCCCAAACCGCTGCGCAGATGTCAACCAAACTTCACCCAATAGTGTATTGTATCACAATCTAGTAGTTACATGTGGAAATTTAGTTCTAGGACATTTGATTTGAGCGCAATCCTCAAACTTAGGTCAAAAAAGCCATTTAAGCCTTTTCACAGTGAGATCTATGCGATATGGCCGAGAAATGTAATTTTGATGTTAACTCCCAAACCGCTGCGCAGAAGTCAACCAAACTTCACCCATTAGTGTATTGTATCACAATCTAGTAGTTACATGTAGAAATTTGGTTCTAGGACATTTGATTTGAGCGCAATCCTCAAACTTAGGTCAAAAAAGCCATTTAAGCCTTTTCACAGTGAGATCTATGCGATATGGCCGAGAAATGTAATTTTGATGTTAACTCCCAAACCGCTGCGCAGAAGTCAACCAAACTTCACCCAATAGTGTATTGTATCACATTCTAGTAGTTACATTTGAAAATTTCGTTCTAGGACATTTGGTTTGAGCGCAATCATTAAACTTAGGTCAAAAAAGCCATTTAAGCCTTTTCACAGTGAGATCTATGCGATATGGCCGAGAAATGTAATTTTGATGTTAACTCCCAAACCGCTGCGCAGAAGTCAACTAAACTTCACCCAATAGTGTATTGTATCACATTCTAGTAGTTACATTTGAAAATTTCGTTCTAGGACATTTGGTTTGAGCGCAATCCTCAAACTTAGGTCAAAAAAGCCATTTAAGCCTTTTCACAGTGAGATCTATGCGATATGGCCGAGAAATGTAATTTTGATGTTAACTCCCAAACCGCTGCGCAGAAGTAAACCAAACTTCACCCATTAGTGTATTGTATCACAATCTAGTAGTTACATGTAGAAATTTGGTTCTAGGACATTTGATTTGAGCGCAATCCTCAAACTTAGGTCAAAAAAGCCATTTAAGCCTTTTCACAGTGAGATCTATGCGATATGGCCGAGAAATGTAATTTTGATGTTAACTCCCAAACCGCTGCGCAGAAGTCAACCAAACTTCACCCAATAGTGTATTGTATCACAATCTAGTAGTTACATTTGAAAATTTTGTTCTAGGACATTTGGTTTGAACGCAATCATCAAACTTAATTAAAAAAGTCATTTAAGCCTTTTCACAGTGAGATCTATGCGATATGGCCGAGAAATGTAATTTTGATGTTAACTCCCAAACCGCTGCGCAGATGTCAACCAAACTTCACCCAATAGTGTATTGTATCACAATCTAGTAGTTACATGTGGAAATTTAGTTCTAGGACATTTGATTTGAGCGCAATCCTCAAACTTAGGTCAAAAAAGCCATTTAAGCCTTTTCACAGTGAGATCTATGCGATATGGCCGAGAAATGTAATTTTGATGTTAACTCCCAAACCGCTGCGCAGAAGTCAACCAAACTTCACCCAATAGTGTATTGTATCACATTCTAGTAGTTACATTTGAAAATTTCGTTCTAGGACATTTGGTTTGAGCGCAATCCTCAAACTTAGGTCAAAAAAGCCATTTAAGCCTTTTCACAGTGAGATCTATGCGATATGGCCGAGAAATGTAATTTTGATGTTAACTCCCAAACCGCTGCGCAGAAGTAAACCAAACTTCACCCATTAGTGTATTGTATCACAATCTAGTAGTTACATGTAGAAATTTGGTTCTAGGACATTTGATTTGAGCGCAATCCTCAAACTTAGGTCAAAAAAGCCATTTAAGCCTTTTCACAGTGAGATCTATGCGATATGGCCGAGAAATGTAATTTTGATGTTAACTCCCAAACCGCTGCGCAGAAGTCAACCAAACTTCACCCAATAGTGTATTGTATCACAATCTAGTAGTTACATTTGAAAATTTTGTTCTAGGACATTTGGTTTGAACGCAATCATCAAACTTAATTAAAAAAGTCATTTAAGCCTTTTCACAGTGAGATCTATGCGATATGGCCGAGAAATGTAATTTTGATGTTAACTCCCAAACCGCTGCGCAGAAGTCAACCAAACTTCACCCATTAGTGTATTGTATCACAATCTAGTAGTTACATGTGGAAATTTGGTTCTAGGACATTTGATTTGAGCGCAATCCTCAAACCTAGGTCAAAAAAGCCATTTAAGCCTTTTCACAGTGAGATCTATGCGATATGGCCGAGAAATGTAATTTTGATGTTAACTCCCAAACCGCTGCGCAGAAGTCAACCAAACTTCACCCAATAGTGTATTGTATCACATTCTAGTAGTTACATTTTAAAATTTCGTTCTAGGACATTTGGTTTGAGCGCAATTATTAAACTTAGGTCAAAAAAGCCATTTAAGCCTTTTCACAGTGAGATCTATGCGATATGGCCGAGAAATGTAATTTTGATGTTAACTCCCAAA
Organism: Corythoichthys intestinalis; assembly: GCF_030265065.1. Taxonomy (NCBI): domain Eukaryota; kingdom Metazoa; phylum Chordata; class Actinopteri; order Syngnathiformes; family Syngnathidae; genus Corythoichthys; species Corythoichthys intestinalis. The sequence goes on from NC_080407.1 coordinate 33,143,313, forward strand.
CCGCTGCGCAGAAGTAAACCAAACTTCACCCATTAGTGTATTGTATCACAATCTAGTAGTTACATGTAGAAATTTGGTTCTAGGACATTTGATTTGAGCGCAATCCTCAAACTTAGGTCAAAAAAGCCATTTAAGCCTTTTCACAGTGAGATCTATGCGATATGGCCGAGAAATGTAATTTTGATGTTAACTCCCAAACCGCTGCGCAGAAGTCAACCAAACTTCACCCAATAGTGTATTGTATCACAATCTAGTAGTTACATTTGAAAATTTTGTTCTAGGACATTTTGTTTGAACGCAATCATCAAACTTAATTAAAAAAGTCATTTAAGCCTTTTCACAGTGAGATCTATGCGATATGGCCGAGAAATGTAATTTTGATGTTAACTCCCAAACCGCTGCGCAGATGTCAACCAAACTTCACCCAATAGTGTATTGTATCACAATCTAGTAGTTACATGTGGAAATTTAGTTCTAGGACATTTGATTTGAGCGCAATCCTCAAACTTAGGTCAAAAAAGCCATTTAAGCCTTTTCACAGTGAGATCTATGCGATATGGCCGAGAAATGTAATTTTGATGTTAACTCCCAAACCGCTGCGCAGAAGTCAACCAAACTTCACCCAATAGTGTATTGTATCACAATCTAGTAGTTACATTTGAAAATTTTGTTCTAGGACATTTGGTTTGAACGCAATCATCAAACTTAATTAAAAAAGTCATTTAAGCCTTTTCACAGTGAGATCTATGCGATATGGCCGAGAAATGTAATTTTGATGTTAACTCCCAAACCGCTGCGCAGAAGTCAACCAAACTTCACCCATTAGTGTATTGTATCACAATCTAGTAGTTACATGTGGAAATTTGGTTCTAGGACATTTGATTTGAGCGCAATCCTCAAACTTAGGTCAAAAAAGCCATTTAAGCCTTTTCACAGTGAGATCTATGCGATATGGCCGAGAAATGTAATTTTGATGTTAACTCCCAAACCGCTGCGCAGAAGTCAACCAAACTTCACCCAATAGTGTATTGTATCACATTCTAGTAGTTACATTTTAAAATTTCGTTCTAGGACATTTGGTTTGAGCGCAATTATTAAACTTAGGTCAAAAAAGCCATTTAAGCCTTTTCACAGTGAGATCTATGCGATATGGCCGAGAAATGTAATTTTGATGTTAACTCCCAAACCGCTGCGCAGAAGTAAACCAAACTTCACCCATTAGTGTATTGTATCACAATCTAGTAGTTACATGTGGAAATTTGGTTCTAGGACATTTGATTTGAGCGCAATCCTCAAACTTAGGTCAAAAAAGCCATTTAAGCCTTTTCACAGTGAGATCTATGCGATATGGCCGAGAAATGTAATTTTGATGTTCACTCCCAAACCGCTGCGCAGAAGTCAACCAAACTTCACCCAATAGTGTATTTTATCACAATCTAGTAGTTACATGTGGAAATTTGGTTCTAGGACATTTGATTTGAGCGCAATCCTCAAACTTAGGTCAAAAAAGCCATTTAAGCCTTTTCACAGTGAGATCTATGCGATATGGCCGAGAAATGTAATTTTGATGTTAACTCCCAAACCGCTGCGCAGAAGTAAACCAAACTTCACCCAATAGTGTATTGTATCACAATCTAGTAGTTACATTTAAAAATTTTGTTCTAGGACATTTTGTTTGAGCGCAATCATCAAACTTAATTAAAAAAGTCATTTAAGACTTTTCACAGTGAGATCTATGCGATATGGCCGAGAAATGTAATTTTGATGTTCACTCCCAAACCGCTGCGCAGAAGTCAACCAAACTTCACACAATAGTGTATTGTATCACAATCTAGTAGTTACATTTGAAAATTTTGTTCTAGGACATTTTGTTTGAGCGCAATCATCAAACTTTATTAAAAAAGTCATTTAAGCCTTTTCACAGTGAGATCTATGCGATATGGCCGAGAAATGTAAATTTCATGTCAACTCCCAAACCGCTGCGCAGAAGTCAACCAAACTTCACCCAATAGTGTATTGTATCACATTCTAGTAGTTACATTTAAAAATTTCGTTCTAGGACATTTGGTTTGAGCGCAATCATTAAACTTAATTAAAAAAGTCATTTAAGCCTTTTCACAGTGAGATCTATGCGATATGGCCGAGAAATGTAATTTTGATGTTAACTCCCAAACCGCTGCGCAGAAGTCAACCAAACTTCACCCATTAGTGTATTGTATCACAATCTAGTAGTTACATGTGGAAATTTGGTTCTAGGACATTTGATTTGAGCGCAATCCTCAAACTTAGGTCAAAAAACCCATTTAAGCCTTTTCACAGTGAGATCTATGCGATATGGCCGAGAAATGTAATTTTGATGTTAACTCCCAAACCGCTGCGCAGAAGTAAACCAAACTTCACCCAATAGTGTATTGTATCACAATCTAGTAGTTACATTTGGAAATTTGGTTCTAGGACATTTGATTTGAGCGCAATCCTCAAACTTAGGTCAAAAAAGCCATTTAAGCCTTTTCACAGTGAGATCTATGCGATATGGCCGAGAAATGTAATTTTGATGTTAACTCCCAAACCGCTGCGCAGAAGTAAACCAAACTTCACCCAATAGTGTATTGTATCACAATCTAGTAGTTACATTTGAAAATTTTGTTCTAGGACATTTTGTTTGAGGGCAATCATCAAACTTAATTTAAAAAGTCATTTAAGCCTTTTCACAGTGAGATCTATGCGATATGGCCGAGAAATGTAATTTTGATGTTAACTCCCAAACCGCTGCGCAGAAGTCAACCAAACTTCACCCAATAGTGTATTTTATCACAATCTAGTAGTTACATTTGGAAATTTAGTTCTAGGACATTTGGTTTGAGCGCAATCTTCAAACTTAATTTAAAAAAGTCATTTAAGCCTTTTCACAGTGAGATCTATGCGATATGGCCGAGAAATGTAATTTTGATGTTAACTCCCAAACCGCTGCGCAGAAGTAAACCAAACTTCACCCAATAGTGTATTGTATCACAATCTAGTAGTTACATTTAAAAATTTTGTTCTAGGACATTTTGTTTGAGCGCAATCATCAAACTTAATTAAAAAAGTCATTTAAGACTTTTCACAGTGAGATCTATGCGATATGGCCGAGAAATGTAATTTTGATGTTCACTCCCAAACCGCTGCGCAGAAGTCAACCAAACTTCACACAATAGTGTATTGTATCACAATCTAGTAGTTACATTTGAAAATTTTGTTCTAGGACATTTTGTTTGAGCGCAATCATCAAACTTTATTAAAAAAGTCATTTAAGCCTTTTCACAGTGAGATCTATGCGATATGGCCGAGAAATGTAATTTTGATGTTAACTCCCAAACCGCTGCGCAGATGTCAACCAAACTTCACCCAATAGTGTATTGTATCACAATCTAGTAGTTACATGTGGAAATTTAGTTCTAGGACATTTGATTTGAGCGCAATCCTCAAACTTAGGTCAAAAAAGCCATTTAAGCCTTTTCACAGTGAGATCTATGCGATATGGCCGAGAAATGTAATTTTGATGTTAACTCCCAAACCGCTGCGCAGAAGTCAACCAAACTTCACCCAATAGTGTATTGTATCACAATCTAGTAGTTACATTTGAAAATTTTGTTCTAGGACATTTTGTTTGAGCGCAATCATCAAACTTAATTAAAAAAGTCATTTAAGCCTTTTCACAGTGAGATCTATGCGATATGGCCGAGAAATGTAATTTTGATGTTAACTCCCAAACCGCTGCGCAGAAGTCAACCAAACTTCACCCATTAGTGTATTGTATCACATTCTAGTAGTTACATTTGAAAATTTTGTTCTAGGACATTTGGTTTGAGCGCAATCATTAAACTTAGGTCAAAAAAGCCATTTAAGCCTTTTCACAGTGAGATCTATGCGATATGGCCGAGAAATGTAATTTTGATGTTAACTCCCAAACCGCTGCGCAGAAGTCAACTAAACTTCACCCAATAGTGTATTGTATCACATTCTAGTAGTTACATTTGAAAATTTCGTTCTAGGACATTTGGTTTGAGCGCAATCCTCAAACTTAGGTCAAAAAAGCCATTTAAGCCTTTTCACAGTGAGATCTATGCGATATGGCCGAGAAATGTAATTTTGATGTTAACTCCCAAACCGCTGCGCAGAAGTAAACCAAACTTCACCCATTAGTGTATTGTATCACAATCTAGTAGTTACATGTGGAAATTTGGTTCTAGGACATTTGATTTGAGCGCAATCCTCAAACTTAGGTCAAAAAAGCCATTTAAGCCTTTTCACAGTGAGATCTATGCGATATGGCCGAGAAATGTAATTTTGATGTTAACTCCCAAACCGCTGCGCAGAAGTCAACCAAACTTCACCCAATAGTGTATTGTATCACATTCTAGTAGTTACATTTGGAAATTTCGTTCTAGGACATTTGGTTTGAGCGCAATCCTCAAACTTAGGTCAAAAAAGCCATTTAAGCCTTTTCACAGTGAGATCTATGCGATATGGCCGAGAAATGTAATTTTGATGTTAACTCCCAAACCGCTGCGCAGATGTCAACCAAACTTCACCCAATAGTGTATTGTATCACAATCTAGTAGTTACATGTGGAAATTTAGTTCTAGGACATTTTGTTTGAACGCAATCATCAAACTTAATTAAAAAAGTCATTTAAGCCTTTTCACAGTGAGATCTATGCGATATGGCCGAGAAATGTAATTTTGATGTTAACTCCCAAACCGCTGCGCAGAAGTCAACCAAACTTCACCCAATAGTGTATTGTATCACAATCTAGTAGTTACATTTGAAAATTTTGTTCTAGGAAATTTTGTTTGAGCGCAATCATCAAACTTAATTAAAAAAGTCATTTAAGCCTTTTCACAGTGAGATCTATGCGATATGGCCGAAAAATGTAATTTTGATGTTAACTCCCAAACCGCTGCGCAGAAGTCAACCAAACTTCACCCAATAGTGTATTGTATCACAATCTAGTAGTTACATTTGAAAATTTTGTTCTAGGACATTTTGTTTGAACGCAATCATCAAACTTAATTAAAAAAGTCATTTAAGCCTTTTCACAGTGAGATCTATGCGATATGGCCGAGAAATGTAATTTTGATGTTAACTCCCAAACCGCTGCGCAGAAGTCAACCAAACTTCACCCAATAGTGTATTGTATCACAATCTAGTAGTTACATTTGAAAATTTTGTTCTAGGACATTTTGTTTGAACGCAATCATCAAACTTAATTAAAAAAGTCATTTAAGCCTTTTCACAGTGAGATCTATGCGATATGGCCGAGAAATGTAATTTTGATGTTAACTCCCAAACCGCTGCGCAGAAGTCAACCAAACTTCACCCAATAGTGTATTGTATCACAATCTAGTAGTTACATTTGAAAATTTTGTTCTAGGAAATTTTGTTTGAGCGCAATCATCAAACTTAATTAAAAAAGTCATTTAAGCCTTTTCACAGTGAGATCTATGCGATATGGCCGAGAAATGTAATTTTGATGTTAACTCCCAAACCGCTGCGCAGAAGTCAACCAAACTTCACCCAATAGTGTATTGTATCACATTCTAGTAGTTACATTTGAAAATTTCGTTCTAGGACATTTGGTTTAAGCGCAATCATTAAACTTAGGTCAAAAAAGCCATTTAAGCCTTTTCACAGTGAGATCTATGCGATATGGCCGAGAAATGTAATTTTGATGTTAACTCCCAAACCGCTGCGCAGAAGTCAACCAAACTTCACCCAATAGTGTATTGTATCACATTCTAGTAGTTACATTTTAAAATTTCGTTCTAGGACATTTGGTTTGAGCGCAATTATTAAACTTAGGTCAAAAAAGCCATTTAAGCCTTTTCACAGTGAGATCTATGCGATATGGCCGAGAAATGTAATTTTGATGTTAACTCCCAAACCGCTGCGCAGAAGTAAACCAAACTTCACCCATTAGTGTATTGTATCACAATCTAGTAGTTACATGTGGAAATTTGGTTCTAGGACATTTGATTTGAGCGCAATCCTCAAACTTAGGTCAAAAAAGCCATTTAAGCCTTTTCACAGTGAGATCTATGCGATATGGCCGAGAAATGTAATTTTGATGTTAACTCCCAAACCGCTGCGCAGAAGTCAACCAAACTTCACCCAATAGTGTATTGTATCACAATCTAGTAGTTACATTTGAAAATTTTGTTCTAGGACATTTTGTTTGAACGCAATCATCAAACTTAATTAAAAAAGTCATTTAAGCCTTTTCACAGTGAGATCTATGCGATATGGCCGAGAAATGTAATTTTGATGTTAACTCCCAAACCGCTGCGCAGATGTCAACCAAACTTCACCCAATAGTGTATTGTATCACAATCTAGTAGTTACATGTGGAAATTTAGTTCTAGGACATTTGATTTGAGCGCAATCCTCAAACTTAGGTCAAAAAAGCCATTTAAGCCTTTTCACAGTGAGATCTATGCGATATGGCCGAGAAATGTAATTTTGATGTTAACTCCCAAACCGCTGCGCAGAAGTCAACCAAACTTCACCCAATAGTGTATTGTATCACAATCTAGTAGTTACATTTGAAAATTTTGTTCTAGGACATTTTGTTTGAGCGCAATCATCAAACTTAATTAAAAAAGTCATTTAAGCCTTTTCACAGTGAGATCTATGCGATATGGCCGAGAAATGTAATTTTGATGTTAACTCCCAAACCGCTGCGCAGAAGTCAACCAAACTTCACCCATTAGTGTATTGTATCACATTCTAGTAGTTACATTTGAAAATTTTGTTCTAGGACATTTGGTTTGAGCGCAATCATTAAACTTAGGTCAAAAAAGCCATTTAAGCCTTTTCACAGTGAGATCTATGCGATATGGCCGAGAAATGTAATTTTGATGTTAACTCCCAAACCGCTGCGCAGAAGTCAACTAAACTTCACCCAATAGTGTATTGTATCACATTCTAGTAGTTACATTTGAAAATTTCGTTCTAGGACATTTGGTTTGAGCGCAATCCTCAAACTTAGGTCAAAAAAGCCATTTAAGCCTTTTCACAGTGAGATCTATGCGATATGGCCGAGAAATGTAATTTTGATGTTAACTCCCAAACCGCTGCGCAGAAGTAAACCAAACTTCACCCATTAGTGTATTGTATCACAATCTAGTAGTTACATGTGGAAATTTGGTTCTAGGACATTTGATTTGAGCGCAATCCTCAAACTTAGGTCAAAAAAGCCATTTAAGCCTTTTCACAGTGAGATCTATGCGATATGGCCGAGAAATGTAATTTTGATGTTAACTCCCAAACCGCTGCGCAGATGTCAACCAAACTTCACCCAATAGTGTATTGTATCACAATCTAGTAGTTACATGTGGAAATTTAGTTCTAGGACATTTTGTTTGAACGCAATCATCAAACTTAATTAAAAAAGTCATTTAAGCCTTTTCACAGTGAGATCTATGCGATGTGGCCGAGAAATGTAATTTTGATGTTAACTCCCAAACCGCTGCGCAGAAGTCAACCAAACTTCACCCAATAGTGTATTGTATCACAATCTAGTAGTTACATTTGAAAATTTTGTTCTAGGAAATTTTGTTTGAGCGCAATCATCAAACTTAATTAAAAAAGTCATTTAAGCCTTTTCACAGTGAGATCTATGCGATATGGCCGAGAAATGTAATTTTGATGTTAACTCCCAAACCGCTGCGCCGAAGTCAACCAAACTTCACCCAATAGTGTATTGTATCACAATCTAGTAGTTACATTTGAAAATTTTGTTCTAGGACATTTTGTTTGAACGCAATCATCAAACTTAATTAAAAAAGTCATTTAAGCCTTTTCACAGTGAGATCTATGCGATATGGCCGAGAAATGTAATTTTGATGTTAACTCCCAAACCGCTGCGCAGAAGTCAACCAAACTTCACCCAATAGTGTATTGTATCACAATCTAGTAGTTACATTTGAAAATTTTGTTCTAGGACATTTTGTTTGAACGCAATCATCAAACTTAATTAAAAAAGTCATTTAAGCCTTTTCACAGTGAGATCTATGCGATATGGCCGAGAAATGTAATTTTGATGTTAACTCCCAAACCGCTGCGCAGAAGTCAACCAAACTTCACCCAATAGTGTATTGTATCACAATCTAGTAGTTACATTTGAAAATTTTGTTCTAGGAAATTTTATTTGAGCGCAATCATCAAACTTAATTAAAAAAGTCATTTAAGCCTTTTCACAGTGAGATCTATGCGATATGGCCGAGAAATGTAATTTTGATGTTAACTCCCAAACCGCTGCGCAGAAGTCAACCAAACTTCACCCAATAGTGTATTGTATCACATTCTAGTAGTTACATTTGAAAATTTCGTTCAAGGACATTTGGTTTAAGCGCAATCATTAAACTTAGGTCAAAAAAGCCATTTAAGCCTTTTCACAGTGAGATCTATGCGATATGGCCGAGAAATGTAATTTTGATGTTAACTCCCAAACCGCTGCGCAGAAGTCAACCAAACTTCACCCAATAGTGTATTGTATCACAATCTAGTAGTTACATTTGAAAATTTTGTTCTAGGACATTTTGTTTGAACGCAATCATCAAACTTAATTAAAAAAGTCATTTAAGCCTTTTCACAGTGAGATCTATGCGATATGGCCGAGAAATGTAATTTTGATGTTAACTCCCAAACCGCTGCGCAGATGTCAACCAAACTTCACCCAATAGTGTATTGTATCACAATCTAGTAGTTACATGTGGAAATTTAGTTCTAGGACATTTGATTTGAGCGCAATCCTCAAACATAGGTCAAAAAAGCCATTTAAGCCTTTTCACAGTGAGATCTATGCGATATGGCCGAGAAATGTAATTTTGATGTTAACTCCCAAACCGCTGCGCAGAAGTCAACCAAACTTCACCCAATAGTGTATTGTATCACAATCTAGTAGTTACATTTGAAAATTTTGTTCTAGGAAATTTTGTTTGAGCGCAATCATCAAACTTAATTAAAAAAGTCATTTAAGCCTTTTCACAGTGAGATCTATGCGATATGGCCGAGAAATGTAATTTTGATGTTAACTCCCAAACCGCTGCGCAGAAGTCAACCAAACTTCACCCATTAGTGTATTGTATCACAATCTAGTAGTTACATGTAGACATTTGGTTCTAGGACATTTGATTTGAGCGCAATCCTCAAACTTAGGTCAAAAAAGCCATTTAAGCCTTTTCACAGTGAGATCTATGCGATATGGCCGAGAAATGTAATTTTGATGTTAACTCCCAAACCGCTGCGCAGAAGTCAACCAAACTTCACCCAATAGTGTATTGTATCACATTCTAGTAGTTACATTTGAAAATTTCGTTCTAGGACATTTGGTTTGAGCGCAATCATTAAACTTAGGTCAAAAAAGCCATTTAAGCCTTTTCACAGTGAGATCTATGCGATATGGCCGAGAAATGTAATTTTGATGTTAACTCCCAAACCGCTGCGCAGAAGTCAACTAAACTTCACCCAATAGTGTATTGTATCACATTCTAGTAGTTACATTTGAAAATTTCTTTCTAGGACATTTGGTTTGAGCGCAATCCTCAAACTTAGGTCAAAAAAGCCATTTAAGCCTTTTCACAGTGAGATCTATGCGATATGGCCGAGAAATGTAATTTTGATGTTAACTCCCAAACCGCTGCGCAGAAGTAAACCAAACTTCACCCATTAGTGTATTGTATCACAATCTAGTAGTTACATGTGGAAATTTGGTTCTAGGACATTTGATTTGAGCGCAATCCTCAAACTTAGGTCAAAAAAGCCATTTAAGCCTTTTCACAGTGAGATCTATGCGATATGGCCGAGAAATGTATAATTTGATGTTAACTCCCAAACCGCTGCGCAGAAGTCAACCAAACTTCACCCAATAGTGTATTGTATCACAATCTAGTAGTTACATTTGAAAGTTTTGTTCTAGGACATTTGGTTTGAGCGCAATCATTAAACTTAATTAAAAAAGTCATTTAAGCCTTTTCACAGTGAGATCTATGCGATATGGCCGAGAAATGTAATTTTGATGTTAACTCCCAAACCGCTGCGCAGAAGTCAACCAAACTTCACCCATTAGTGTATTGTATCACAATCTAGTAATTACATGTGGAAATTTGGTTCAAAGACATTTGATTTGAGCGCAATCCTCAAACTTAGGTCAAAAAAGCCATTTAAGCCTTTTCACAGTGAGATCTATGCGATATGGCCGAGAAATGTAATTTTGATGTTAACTCCCAAACCGCTGCGCAGAAGTAAACAAAACTTCACCCATTAGTGTATTGTATCACAATCTAGTAGTTACATGTGGAAATTTGGTTCTAGGACATTTGATTTGAGCGCAATCCTCAAACTTAGGTCAAAAAAGCCATTTAAGCCTTTTCACAGTGAGATCTATGCGATATGGCCGAGAAATGTAATTTTGATGTTAACTCCCAAACCGCTGCGCAGAAGTCAACCAAACTTCACCCAATAGTGTATTGTATCACAATCTAGTAGTTACATTTGAAAATTTTGTTCTAGGACATTTTGTTTGAACGCAATCATCAAACTTAATTAAAAAAGTCATTTAAGCCTTTTCACAGTGAGATCTATGCGATATGGCCGAGAAATGTAATTTTGATGTTAACTCCCAAACCGCTGCGCAAAAGTCAACCAAACTTCACCCATTAGTGTATTGTATCACAATCTAGTAGTTACATGTGGAAATTTGGTTCTAGGACATTTGATTTGAGCGCAATCCTCAAACTTAGGTCAAAAAAGCCATTTAAGCCTTTTCACAGTGAGATCTATGCGATATGGCCGAGAAATGTAATTTTGATGTTAACTCCCAAACCGCTGCGCAGAAGTCAACCAAACTTCACCCAATAGTGTATTGTATCACATTCTAGTAGTTACATTTGAAAATTTCGTTCTAGGACATTTGGTTTGAGCGCAATCATTAAACTTAATTAAAAAAGTCATTTAAGCCTTTTCACAGTGAGATCTATGCGATATGGCCGAGAAATGTAATTTTGATGTTAACTCCCAAACCGCTGCGCAGAAGTAAACCAAACTTCACCCATTAGTGTATTGTATCACAATCTAGTAGTTACATGTAGAAATTTGGTTCTAGGACATTTGATTTGAGCGCAATCCTCAAACTTAGGTCAAAAAAGCCATTTTAGCCTTTTCACAGTGAGATCTATGCGATATGGCCGAGAAATGTAATTTTGATGTTAACTCCCAAACCGCTGCGCAGAAGTCAACCAAACTTCACCCAATAGTGAATTGTATCACAATCTAGTAGTTACATTTGAAAATTTTGTTCTAGGACATTTTGTTTGAACGCAATCATCAAACTTAATTAAAAAAGTCATTTAAGCCTTTTCACAGTGAGATCTATGCGATATGGCCGAGAAATGTAATTTTGATGTTAACTCCCAAACCGCTGCGCAGAAGTCAACCAAACTTCACCCAATAGTGTATTGTATCACAATCTAGTAGTTACATTTGAAAATTTTGTTCTAGGACATTTGGTTTGAGCGCAATCATTAAACTTAATTAAAAAAGTCATTTAAGCCTTTTCACAGTGAGATCTATGCGATATGGCCGAGAAATGTAATTTTGATGTTAACTCCCAAACCGCTGCGCAGAAGTCAACCAAACTTCACCCATTAGTGTATTGTATCACAATCTAGTAATTACATGTGGAAATTTGGTTCAAAGACATTTGATTTGAGCGCAATCCTCAAACTTAGGTCAAAAAAGCCATTTAAGCCTTTTCACAGTGAGATCTATGCGATATGGCCGAGAAATGTAATTTTGATGTTAACTCCCAAACCGCTGCGCAGAAGTCAACCAAACTTCACCCAATAGTGTATTGTATCACAATCTAGTAGTTACATGTGGAAATTTAGTTGTAGGACATTTGATTTGAGCGCAATCCTCAAACTTAGGTCAAAAAAGCCATTTAAGCCTTTTCACAGTGAGATCTATGCGATATGGCCGAGAAATGTAATTTTGATGTTAACTCCCAAACCGCTGCGCAGAAGTCAACCAAACTTCACCCAATAGTGTATTGTATCACAATCTAGTAGTTACATTTGAAAATTTTGTTCTAGGACATTTTGTTTGAGCGCAATCATCAAACTTAATTAAAAAAGTCATTTAAGCCTTTTCACAGTGAGATCTATGCGATATGGCCGAGAAATGTAATTTTGATGTTAACTCCCAAACCGCTGCGCAGAAGTCAACCAAACTTCACCCATTAGTGTATTGTATCACAATCTAGTAGTTACATGTAGAAATTTGGTTCTAGGACATTTGATTTGAGCGCAATCCTCAAACTTAGGTCAAAAAAAGCCATTTAAGCCTTTTCACAGTGAGATCTATGCGATATGGCCGAGAAATGTAATTTTGATGTTAACTCCCAAACCGCTGCGCAGAAGTCAACCAAACTTCACCCAATAGTGTATTGTATCACATTCTAGTAGTTACATTTGAAAATTTCGTTCTAGGACATTTGGTTTGAGCGCAATCATTAAACTTAGGTCAAAAAAGCCATTTAAGCCTTTTCACAGTGAGATCTATGCGATATGGCCGAGAAATGTAATTTTGATGTTAACTCCCAAACCGCTGCGCAGAAGTCAACTAAACTTCACCCAATAGTGTATTGTATCACAATCTAGTAGTTACATTTGAAAATTTTGTTCTAGGAAATTTTATTTGAGCGCAATCATCAAACTTAATTAAAAAAGTCATTTAAGCCTTTTCACAGTGAGATCTATGCGATATGGCCGAGAAATGTAATTTTGATGTTAACTCCCAAACCGCTGCGCAGAAGTCAACCAAACTTCACCCAATAGTGTATTGTATCACATTCTAGTAGTTACATTTGAAAATTTCGTTCAAGGACATTTGGTTTAAGCGCAATCATTAAACTTAGGTCAAAAAAGCCATTTAAGCCTTTTCACAGTGAGATCTATGCGATATGGCCGAGAAATGTAATTTTGATGTTAACTCCCAAACCGCTGCGCAGAAGTCAACCAAACTTCACCCAATAGTGTATTGTATCACAATCTAGTAGTTACATTTGAAAATTTTGTTCTAGGACATTTTGTTTGAACGCAATCATCAAACTTAATTAAAAAAGTCATTTAAGCCTTTTCACAGTGAGATCTATGCGATATGGCCGAGAAATGTAATTTTGATGTTAACTCCCAAACCGCTGCGCAGATGTCAACCAAACTTCACCCAATAGTGTATTGTATCACAATCTAGTAGTTACATGTGGAAATTTAGTTCTAGGACATTTGATTTGAGCGCAATCCTCAAACATAGGTCAAAAAAGCCATTTAAGCCTTTTCACAGTGAGATCTATGCGATATGGCCGAGAAATGTAATTTTGATGTTAACTCCCAAACCGCTGCGCAGAAGTCAACCAAACTTCACCCAATAGTGTATTGTATCACAATCTAGTAGTTACATTTGAAAATTTTGTTCTAGGAAATTTTGTTTGAGCGCAATCATCAAACTTAATTAAAAAAGTCATTTAAGCCTTTTCACAGTGAGATCTATGCGATATGGCCGAGAAATGTAATTTTGATGTTAACTCCCAAACCGCTGCGCAGAAGTCAACCAAACTTCACCCATTAGTGTATTGTATCACAATCTAGTAGTTACATGTAGACATTTGGTTCTAGGACATTTGATTTGAGCGCAATCCTCAAACTTAGGTCAAAAAAGCCATTTAAGCCTTTTCACAGTGAGATCTATGCGATATGGCCGAGAAATGTAATTTTGATGTTAACTCCCAAACCGCTGCGCAGAAGTCAACCAAACTTCACCCAATAGTGTATTGTATCACATTCTAGTAGTTACATTTGAAAATTTCGTTCTAGGACATTTGGTTTGAGCGCAATCATTAAACTTAGGTCAAAAAAGCCATTTAAGCCTTTTCACAGTGAGATCTATGCGATATGGCCGAGAAATGTAATTTTGATGTTAACTCCCAAACCGCTGCGCAGAAGTCAACTAAACTTCACCCAATAGTGTATTGTATCACATTCTAGTAGTTACATTTGAAAATTTCTTTCTAGGACATTTGGTTTGAGCGCAATCCTCAAACTTAGGTCAAAAAAGCCATTTAAGCCTTTTCACAGTGAGATCTATGCGATATGGCCGAGAAATGTAATTTTGATGTTAACTCCCAAACCGCTGCGCAGAAGTAAACCAAACTTCACCCATTAGTGTATTGTATCACAATCTAGTAGTTACATGTGGAAATTTGGTTCTAGGACATTTGATTTGAGCGCAATCCTCAAACTTAGGTCAAAAAAGCCATTTAAGCCTTTTCACAGTGAGATCTATGCGATATGGCCGAGAAATGTATAATTTGATGTTAACTCCCAAACCGCTGCGCAGAAGTCAACCAAACTTCACCCAATAGTGTATTGTATCACAATCTAGTAGTTACATTTGAAAGTTTTGTTCTAGGACATTTGGTTTGAGCGCAATCATTAAACTTAATTAAAAAAGTCATTTAAGCCTTTTCACAGTGAGATCTATGCGATATGGCCGAGAAATGTAATTTTGATGTTAACTCCCAAACCGCTGCGCAGAAGTCAACCAAACTTCACCCATTAGTGTATTGTATCACAATCTAGTAATTACATGTGGAAATTTGGTTCAAAGACATTTGATTTGAGCGCAATCCTCAAACTTAGGTCAAAAAAGCCATTTAAGCCTTTTCACAGTGAGATCTATGCGATATGGCCGAGAAATGTAATTTTGATGTTAACTCCCAAACCGCTGCGCAGAAGTAAACAAAACTTCACCCATTAGTGTATTGTATCACAATCTAGTAGTTACATGTGGAAATTTGGTTCTAGGACATTTGATTTGAGCGCAATCCTCAAACTTAGGTCAAAAAAGCCATTTAAGCCTTTTCACAGTGAGATCTATGCGATATGGCCGAGAAATGTAATTTTGATGTTAACTCCCAAACCGCTGCGCAGAAGTCAACCAAACTTCACCCAATAGTGTATTGTATCACAATCTAGTAGTTACATTTGAAAATTTTGTTCTAGGACATTTTGTTTGAACGCAATCATCAAACTTAATTAAAAAAGTCATTTAAGCCTTTTCACAGTGAGATCTATGCGATATGGCCGAGAAATGTAATTTTGATGTTAACTCCCAAACCGCTGCGCAAAAGTCAACCAAACTTCACCCATTAGTGTATTGTATCACAATCTAGTAGTTACATGTGGAAATTTGGTTCTAGGACATTTGATTTGAGCGCAATCCTCAAACTTAGGTCAAAAAAGCCATTTAAGCCTTTTCACAGTGAGATCTATGCGATATGGCCGAGAAATGTAATTTTGATGTTAACTCCCAAACCGCTGCGCAGAAGTCAACCAAACTTCACCCAATAGTGTATTGTATCACATTCTAGTAGTTACATTTGAAAATTTCGTTCTAGGACATTTGGTTTGAGCGCAATCATTAAACTTAATTAAAAAAGTCATTTAAGCCTTTTCACAGTGAGATCTATGCGATATGGCCGAGAAATGTAATTTTGATGTTAACTCCCAAACCGCTGCGCAGAAGTAAACCAAACTTCACCCATTAGTGTATTGTATCACAATCTAGTAGTTACATGTAGAAATTTGGTTCTAGGACATTTGATTTGAGCGCAATCCTCAAACTTAGGTCAAAAAAGCCATTTTAGCCTTTTCACAGTGAGATCTATGCGATATGGCCGAGAAATGTAATTTTGATGTTAACTCCCAAACCGCTGCGCAGAAGTCAACCAAACTTCACCCAATAGTGAATTGTATCACAATCTAGTAGTTACATTTGAAAATTTTGTTCTAGGACATTTTGTTTGAACGCAATCATCAAACTTAATTAAAAAAGTCATTTAAGCCTTTTCACAGTGAGATCTATGCGATATGGCCGAGAAATGTAATTTTGATGTTAACTCCCAAACCGCTGCGCAGAAGTCAACCAAACTTCACCCAATAGTGTATTGTATCACAATCTAGTAGTTACATTTGAAAATTTTGTTCTAGGACATTTGGTTTGAGCGCAATCATTAAACTTAATTAAAAAAGTCATTTAAGCCTTTTCACAGTGAGATCTATGCGATATGGCCGAGAAATGTAATTTTGATGTTAACTCCCAAACCGCTGCGCAGAAGTCAACCAAACTTCACCCATTAGTGTATTGTATCACAATCTAGTAATTACATGTGGAAATTTGGTTCAAAGACATTTGATTTGAGCGCAATCCTCAAACTTAGGTCAAAAAAGCCATTTAAGCCTTTTCACAGTGAGATCTATGCGATATGGCCGAGAAATGTAATTTTGATGTTAACTCCCAAACCGCTGCGCAGAAGTCAACCAAACTTCACCCAATAGTGTATTGTATCACAATCTAGTAGTTACATGTGGAAATTTAGTTGTAGGACATTTGATTTGAGCGCAATCCTCAAACTTAGGTCAAAAAAGCCATTTAAGCCTTTTCACAGTGAGATCTATGCGATATGGCCGAGAAATGTAATTTTGATGTTAACTCCCAAACCGCTGCGCAGAAGTCAACCAAACTTCACCCAATAGTGTATTGTATCACAATCTAGTAGTTACATTTGAAAATTTTGTTCTAGGACATTTTGTTTGAGCGCAATCATCAAACTTAATTAAAAAAGTCATTTAAGCCTTTTCACAGTGAGATCTATGCGATATGGCCGAGAAATGTAATTTTGATGTTAACTCCCAAACCGCTGCGCAGAAGTCAACCAAACTTCACCCATTAGTGTATTGTATCACAATCTAGTAGTTACATGTAGAAATTTGGTTCTAGGACATTTGATTTGAGCGCAATCCTCAAACTTAGGTCAAAAAAAGCCATTTAAGCCTTTTCACAGTGAGATCTATGCGATATGGCCGAGAAATGTAATTTTGATGTTAACTCCCAAACCGCTGCGCAGAAGTCAACCAAACTTCACCCAATAGTGTATTGTATCACATTCTAGTAGTTACATTTGAAAATTTCGTTCTAGGACATTTGGTTTGAGCGCAATCATTAAACTTAGGTCAAAAAAGCCATTTAAGCCTTTTCACAGTGAGATCTATGCGATATGGCCGAGAAATGTAATTTTGATGTTAACTCCCAAACCGCTGCGCAGAAGTCAACTAAACTTCACCCAATAGTGTATTGTATCACATTCTAGTAGTTACATTTGAAAATTTCGTTCTAGGACATTTGGTTTGAGCGCAATCCTCAAACTTAGGTCAAAAAAGCCATTTAAGCCTTTTCACAGTGAGATCTATGCGATATGGCCGAGAAATGTAATTTTGATGTTAACTCCCAAACCGCTGCGCAGAAGTAAACCAAACTTCACCCATTAGTGTATTGTATCACAATCTAGTAGTTACATGTAGAAATTTGGTTCTAGGACATTTGATTTGAGCGCAATCCTCAAACTTAGGTCAAAAAAGCCATTTAAGCCTTTTCACAGTGAGATCTATGCGATATGGCCGAGAAATGTAATTTTGATGTTAACTCCCAAACCGCTGCGCAGAAGTCAACCAAACTTCACCCAATAGTGTATTGTATCACAATCTAGTAGTTACATTTGAAAATTTTGTTCTAGGACATTTGGTTTGAACGCAATCATCAAACTTAATTAAAAAAGTCATTTAAGCCTTTTCACAGTGAGATCTATGCGATATGGCCGAGAAATGTAATTTTGATGTTAACTCCCAAACCGCTGCGCAGAAGTCAACCAAACTTCACCCATTAGTGTATTGTATCACAATCTAGTAGTTACATGTGGAAATTTGGTTCTAGGACATTTGATTTGAGCGCAATCCTCAAACTTAGGTCAAAAAAGCCATTTAAGCCTTTTCACAGTGAGATCTATGCGATATGGCCGAGAAATGTAATTTTGATGTTAACTCCCAAACCGCTGCGCAGAAGTCAACCAAACTTCACCCAATAGTGTATTGTATCACATTCTAGTAGTTACATTTTAAAATTTCGTTCTAGGACATTTGGTTTGAGCGCAATTATTAAACTTAGGTCAAAAAAGCCATTTAAGCCTTTTCACAGTGAGATCTATGCGATATGGCCGAGAAATGTAATTTTGATGTTAACTCCCAAACCGCTGCGCAGAAGTAAACCAAACTTCACCCATTAGTGTATTGTATCACAATCTAGTAGTTACATGTGGAAATTTGGTTCTAGGACATTTGATTTGAGCGCAATCCTCAAACTTAGGTCAAAAAAGCCATTTAAGCCTTTTCACAGTGAGATCTATGCGATATGGCCGAGAAATGTAATTTTGATGTTAACTCCCAAACCGCTGCGCAGAAGTAAACCAAACTTCACCCATTAGTGTATTGTATCACAATCTAGTAGTTACATGTAGAAATTTGGTTCTAGGACATTTGATTTGAGCGCAATCCTCAAACTTAGGTCAAAAAAGCCATTTAAGCCTTTTCACAGTGAGATCTATGCGATATGGCCGAGAAATGTAATTTTGATGTTAACTCCCAAACCGCTGCGCAGAAGTCAACCAAACTTCACCCAATAGTGTAATGTATCACAATCTAGTAGTTACATTTGAAAATTTTGTTCTAGGACATTTGGTTTGAACGCAATCATCAAACTTAATTAAAAAAGTCATTTAAGCCTTTTCACAGTGAGATCTATGCGATATGGCCGAGAAATGTAATTTTGATGTTAACTCCCAAACCGCTGCGCAGAAGTCAACCAAACTTCACCCATTAGTGTATTGTATCACAATCTAGTAGTTACATGTGGAAATTTGGTTCTAGGACATTTGATTTGAGCGCAATCCTCAAACTTAGGTCAAAAAAGCCATTTAAGCCTTTTCACAGTGAGATCTATGCGATATGGCCGAGAAATGTAATTTTGATGTTAACTCCCAAACCGCTGCGCAGAAGTCAACCAAACTTCACCCAATAGTGTATTGTATCACATTCTAGTAGTTACATTTTAAAATTTCGTTCTAGGACATTTGGTTTGAGCGCAATTATTAAACTTAGGTCAAAAAAGCCATTTAAGCCTTTTCACAGTGAGATCTATGCGATATGGCCGAGAAATGTAATTTTGATGTTAACTCCCAAACCGCTGCGCAGAAGTAAACCAAACTTCACCCATTAGTGTATTGTATCACAATCTAGTAGTTACATGTGGAAATTTGGTTCTAGGACATTTGATTTGAGCGCAATCCTCAAACTTAGGTCAAAAAAGCCATTTAAGCCTTTTCACAGTGAGATCTATGCGATATGGCCGAGAAATGTAATTTTGATGTTAACTCCCAAACCGCTGCGCAGAAGTCAACCAAACTTCACCCAATAGTGTATTGTATCACAATCTAGTAGTTACATTTGAAAATTTTGTTCTAGGACATTTTGTTTGAACGCAATCATCAAACTTAATTAAAAAAGTCATTTAAGCCTTTTCACAGTGAGATCTATGCGATATGGCCGAGAAATGTAATTTTGATGTTAACTCCCAAACCGCTGCGCAGATGTCAACCAAACTTCACCCAATAGTGTATTGTATCACAATCTAGTAGTTACATGTGGAAATTTAGTTCTAGGACATTTGATTTGAGCGCAATCCTCAAACTTAGGTCAAAAAAGCCATTTAAGCCTTTTCACAGTGAGATCTATGCGATATGGCCGAGAAATGTAATTTTGATGTTAACTCCCAAACCGCTGCGCAGAAGTCAACCAAACTTCACCCAATAGTGTATTGTATCACAATCTAGTAGTTACATTTGAAAATTTTGTTCTAGGACATTTTGTTTGAGCGCAATCATCAAACTTAATTAAAAAAGTCATTTAAGCCTTTTCACAGTGAGATCTATGCGATATGGCCGAGAAATGTAATTTTGATGTTAACTCCCAAACCGCTGCGCAGAAGTCAACCAAACTTCACCCATTAGTGTATTGTATCACAATCTAGTAGTTACATGTAGAAATTTGGTTCTAGGACATTTGATTTGAGCGCAATCCTCAAACTTAGGTCAAAAAAGCCATTTAAGCCTTTTCACAGTGAGATCTATGCGATATGGCCGAGAAATGTAATTTTGATGTTAACTCCCAAACCGCTGCGCAGAAGTCAACCAAACTTCACCCAATAGTGTATTGTATCACATTCTAGTAGTTACATTTGAAAATTTCGTTCTAGGACATTTGGTTTGAGCGCAATCATTAAACTTAGGTCAAAAAAGCCATTTAAGCCTTTTCACAGTGAGATCTATGCGATATGGCCGAGAAATGTAATTTTGATGTTAACTCCCAAACCGCTGCGCAGAAGTCAACTAAACTTAACCCAATAGTGTATTGTATCACATTCTAGTAGTTACATTTGAAAATTTCGTTCTAGGACATTTGGTTTGAGCGCAATCCTCAAACTTAGGTCAAAAAAGCCATTTAAGCCTTTTCACAGTGAGATCTATGCGATATGGCCGAGAAATGTAATTTTGATGTTAACTCCCAAACCGCTGCGCAGAAGTAAACCAAACTTCACCCATTAGTGTATTGTATCACAATCTAGTAGTTACATGTAGAAATTTGGTTCTAGGACATTTGATTTGAGCGCAATCCTCAAACTTAGGTCAAAAAAGCCATTTAAGCCTTTTCACAGTGAGATCTATGCGATATGGCCGAGAAATGTAATTTTGATGTTAACTCCCAAACCGCTGCGCAGAAGTCAACCAAACTTCACCCAATAGTGTATTGTATCACAATCTAGTAGTTACATTTGAAAATTTTGTTCTAGGACATTTGGTTTGAACGCAATCATCAAACTTAATTAAAAAAGTCATTTAAGCCTTTTCACAGTGAGATCTATGCGATATGGCCGAGAAATGTAATTTTGATGTTAACTCCCAAACCGCTGCGCAGAAGTCAACCAAACTTCACCCATTAGTGTATTGTATCACAATCTAGTAGTTACATGTGGAAATTTGGTTCTAGGACATTTGATTTGAGCGCAATCCTCAAACTTAGGTCAAAAAAGCCATTTAAGCCTTTTCACAGTGAGATCTATGCGATATGGCCGAGAAATGTAATTTTGATGTTAACTCCCAAACCGCTGCGCAGAAGTCAACCAAACTTCACCCAATAGTGTATTGTATCACATTCTAGTAGTTACATTTTAAAATTTCGTTGTAGGACATTTGGTTTGAGCGCAATTATTAAACTTAGGTCAAAAAAGCCATTTAAGCCTTTTCACAGTGAGATCTATGCGATATGGCCGAGAAATGTAATTTTGATGTTAACTCCCAAACCGCTGCGCAGAAGTAAACAAAACTTCACCCATTAGTGTATTGTATCACAATCTAGTAGTTACATGTGGAAATTTGGTTCTAGGACATTTGATTTGAGCGCAATCCTCAAACTTAGGTCAAAAAAGCCATTTAAGCCTTTTCACAGTGAGATCTATGCGATATGGCCGAGAAATGTAATTTTGATGTTAACTCCCAAACCGCTGCGCAGAAGTCAACCAAACTTCACCCATTAGTGTATTGTATCACAATCTAGTAGTTACATGTAGAAATTTGGTTCTAGGACATTTGATTTGAGCGCAATCCTCAAACTTAGGTCAAAAAAGCCATTTAAGCCTTTTCACAGTGAGATCTATGCGATATGGCCGAGAAATGTAATTTTGATGTTAACTCCCAAACCGCTGCGCAAAAGTCAACCAAACTTCACCCAATAGTGTATTGTATCACATTCTAGTAGTTACATTTGAAAATTTTGTTCTAGGACATTTGGTTTGAACGCAATCATCAAACTTAATTAAAAAAGTCATTTAAGCCTTTTCACAGTGAGATCTATGCGATATGGCCGAGAAATGTAATTTTGATGTTAACTCCCAAACCGCTGCGCAGAAGTCAACCAAACTTCACCCATTAGTGTATTGTATCACAATCTAGTAGTTACATGTGGAAATTTGGTTCTAGGACATTTGATTTGAGCGCAATCCTCAAACTTAGGTCAAAAAAGCCATTTAAGCCTTTTCACAGTGAGATCTATGCGATATGGCCGAGAAATGTAATTTTGATGTTAACTCCCAAACCGCTGCGCAGAAGTCAACCAAACTTCAACCAATAGTGTATTGTATCACATTCTAGTAGTTACATTTTAAAATTTCGTTCTAGGACATTTGGTTTGAGCGCAATTATTAAACTTAGGTCAAAAAAGCCATTTAAGCCTTTTCACAGTGAGATCTATGCGATATGGCCGAGAAATGTAATTTTGATGTTAACTCCCAAACCGCTGCGCAGAAGTAAACCAAACTTCACCCATTAGTGTATTGTATCACAATCTAGTAGTTACATGTGGAAATTTGGTTCTAGGACATTTGATTTGAGCGCAATCCTCAAACTTAGGTCAAAAAAGCCATTTAAGCCTTTTCACAGTGAGATCTATGCGATATGGCCGAGAAATGTAATTTTGATGTTAACTCCCAAACCGCTGCGCAGAAGTCAACCAAACTTCTCCCAATAGTGTATTGTATCACAATCTAGTAGTTACATTTGAAAATTTTGTTCTAGGACATTTTGTTTGAACGCAATCATCAAACTTAATTAAAAAAGTCATTTAAGCCTTTTCACAGTGAGATCTATGCGATATGGCCGAGAAATGTAATTTTGATGTTAACTCCCAAACCGCTGCGCAGAAGTCAACCAAACTTCACCCAATAGTGTATTGTATCACATTCTAGTAGTTACATTTGAAAATTTCGTTCTAGGACATTTGGTTTGAGCGCAATCATTAAACTTAGGTCAAAAAAGCCATTTAAGCCTTTTCACAGTGAGATCTATGCGATATGGCCGAGAAATGTAATTTTGATGTTAACTCCCAAACCGCTGCGCAGAAGTCAACTAAACTTAACCCAATAGTGTATTGTATCACATTCTAGTAGTTACATTTGAAAATTTCGTTCTAGGACATTTGGTTTGAGCGCAATCCTCAAACTTAGGTCAAAAAAGCCATTTAAGCCTTTTCACAGTGAGATCTATGCGATATGGCCGAGAAATGTAATTTTGATGTTAACTCCCAAACCGCTGCGCAGAAGTAAACCAAACTTCACCCATTAGTGTATTGTATCACAATCTAGTAGTTACATGTAGAAATTTGGTTGTAGGACATTTGATTTGAGCGCAATCCTCAAACTTAGGTCAAAAAAGCCATTTAAGCCTTTTCACAGTGAGATCTATGCGATATGGCCGAGAAATGTAATTTTGATGTTAACTCCCAAACCGCTGCGCAGAAGTCAACCAAACTTCACCCAATAGTGTATTGTATCACAATCTAGTAGTTACATTTGAAAATTTTGTTCTAGGACATTTGGTTTGAACGCAATCATCAAACTTAATTAAAAAAGTCATTTAAGCCTTTTCACAGTGAGATCTATGCGATATGGCCGAGAAATGTAATTTTGATGTTAACTCCCAAACCGCTGCGCAGAAGTCAACCAAACTTCACCCAATAGTGTATTGTATCACAATCTAGTAGTTACATTTGAAAATTTTGTTCTAGGACATTTGGTTTGAGCGCAATCATTAAACTTAATTAAAAAAGTCATTTAAGCCTTTTCACAGTGAGATCTATGCGATATGGCCGAGAAATGTAATTTTGATGTTAACTCCCAAACCGCTGCGCAGAAGTCAACCAAACTTCACCCATTAGTGTATTGTATCACAATCTAGTAATTACATGTGGAAATTTGGTTCAAAGACATTTGATTTGAGCGCAATCCTCAAACTTAGGTCAAAAAAGCCATTTAAGCCTTTTCACAGTGAGATCTATGCGATATGGCCGAGAAATGTAATTTTGATGTTAACTCCCAAACCGCTGCGCAGAAGTCAACCAAACTTCACCCAATAGTGTATTGTATCACAATCTAGTAGTTACATGTGGAAATTTAGTTGTAGGACATTTGATTTGAGCGCAATCCTCAAACTTAGGTCAAAAAAGCCATTTAAGCCTTTTCACAGTGAGATCTATGCGATATGGCCGAGAAATGTAATTTTGATGTTAACTCCCAAACCGCTGCGCAGAAGTCAACCAAACTTCACCCAATAGTGTATTGTATCACAATCTAGTAGTTACATTTGAAAATTTTGTTCTAGGACATTTTGTTTGAGCGCAATCATCAAACTTAATTAAAAAAGTCATTTAAGCCTTTTCACAGTGAGATCTATGCGATATGGCCGAGAAATGTAATTTTGATGTTAACTCCCAAACCGCTGCGCAGAAGTCAACCAAACTTCACCCATTAGTGTATTGTATCACAATCTAGTAGTTACATGTAGAAATTTGGTTCTAGGACATTTGATTTGAGCGCAATCCTCAAACTTAGGTCAAAAAAAGCCATTTAAGCCTTTTCACAGTGAGATCTATGCGATATGGCCGAGAAATGTAATTTTGATGTTAACTCCCAAACCGCTGCGCAGAAGTCAACCAAACTTCACCCAATAGTGTATTGTATCACATTCTAGTAGTTACATTTGAAAATTTCGTTCTAGGACATTTGGTTTGAGCGCAATCATTAAACTTAGGTCAAAAAAGCCATTTAAGCCTTTTCACAGTGAGATCTATGCGATATGGCCGAGAAATGTAATTTTGATGTTAACTCCCAAACCGCTGCGCAGAAGTCAACTAAACTTCACCCAATAGTGTATTGTATCACATTCTAGTAGTTACATTTGAAAATTTCGTTCTAGGACATTTGGTTTGAGCGCAATCCTCGAACTTAGGTCAAAAAAGCCATTTAAGCCTTTTCACAGTGAGATCTATGCGATATGGCCGAGAAATGTAATTTTGATGTTAACTCCCAAACCGCTGCGCAGAAGTAAACCAAACTTCACCCATTAGTGTATTGTATCACAATCTAGTAGTTACATGTAGAAATTTGGTTCTAGGACATTTGATTTGAGCGCAATCCTCAAACTTAGGTCAAAAAAGCCATTTAAGCCTTTTCACAGTGAGATCTATGCGATATGGCCGAGAAATGTAATTTTGATGTTAACTCCCAAACCGCTGCGCAGAAGTCAACCAAACTTCACCCAATAGTGTATTGTATCACAATCTAGTAGTTACATTTGAAAATTTTGTTCTAGGACATTTGGTTTGAACGCAATCATCAAACTTAATTAAAAAAGTCATTTAAGCCTTTTCACAGTGAGATCTATGCGATATGGCCGAGAAATGTAATTTTGATGTTAACTCCCAAACCGCTGCGCAGAAGTCAACCAAACTTCACCCATTAGTGTATTGTATCACAATCTAGTAGTTACATGTGGAAATTTGGTTCTAGGACATTTGATTTGAGCGCAATCCTCAAACTTAGGTCAAAAAAGCCATTTAAGCCTTTTCACAGTGAGATCTATGCGATATGGCCGAGAAATGTAATTTTGATGTTAACTCCCAAACCGCTGCGCAGAAGTCAACCAAACTTCACCCAATAGTGTATTGTATCACATTCTAGTAGTTACATTTGAAAATTTCGTTCTAGGACATTTGGTTTGAGCGCAATTATTAAACTTAGGTCAAAAAAGCCATTTAAGCCTTTTCACAGTGAGATCTATGCGATATGGCCGAGAAATGTAATTTTGATGTTAACTCCCAAACCGCTGCGCAGAAGTAAACCAAACTTCACCCATTAGTGTATTGTATCACAATCTAGTAGTTACATGTGGAAATTTGGTTCTAGGACATTTGATTTGAGCGCAATCCTCAAACTTAGGTCAAAAAAGCCATTTAAGCCTTTTCACAGTGAGATCTATGCGATATGGCCGAGAAATGTAATTTTGATGTTAACTCCCAAACCGCTGCGCAGAAGTAAACCAAACTTCACCCATTAGTGTATTGTATCACAATCTAGTAGTTACATGTAGAAATTTGGTTCTAGGACATTTGATTTGAGCGCAATCCTCAAACTTAGGTCAAAAAAGCCATTTAAGCCTTTTCACAGTGAGATCTATGCGATATGGCCGAGAAATGTAATTTTGATGTTAACTCCCAAACCGCTGCGCAGAAGTCAACCAAACTTCACCCAATAGTGTAATGTATCACAATCTAGTAGTTACATTTGAAAATTTTGTTCTAGGACATTTGGTTTGAACGCAATCATCAAACTTAATTAAAAAAGTCATTTAAGCCTTTTCACAGTGAGATCTATGCGATATGGCCGAGAAATGTAATTTTGATGTTAACTCCCAAACCGCTGCGCAGAAGTCAACCAAACTTCACCCATTAGTGTATTGTATCACAATCTAGTAGTTACATGTGGAAATTTGGTTCTAGGACATTTGATTTGAGCGCAATCCTCAAACTTAGGTCAAAAAAGCCATTTAAGCCTTTTCACAGTGAGATCTATGCGATATGGCCGAGAAATGTAATTTTGATGTTAACTCCCAAACCGCTGCGCAGAAGTCAACCAAACTTCACCCAATAGTGTATTGTATCACATTCTAGTAGTTACATTTTAAAATTTCGTTCTAGGACATTTGGTTTGAGCGCAATTATTAAACTTAGGTCAAAAAAGCCATTTAAGCCTTTTCACAGTGAGATCTATGCGATATGGCCGAGAAATGTAATTTTGATGTTAACTCCCAAACCGCTGCGCAGAAGTCAACTAAACTTCACCCAATAGTGTATTGTATCACATTCTAGTAGTTACATTTGAAAATTTCGTTCTAGGACATTTGGTTTGAGCGCAATCCTCAAACTTAGGTCAAAAAAGCCATTTAAGCCTTTTCACAGTGAGATCTATGCGATATGGCCGAGAAATGTAATTTTGATGTTAACTCCCAAACCGCTGCGCAGAAGTAAACCAAACTTCACCCATTAGTGTATTGTATCACAATCTAGTAGTTACATGTAGAAATTTGGTTCTAGGACATTTGATTTGAGCGCAATCCTCAAACTTAGGTCAAAAAAGCCATTTAAGCCTTTTCACAGTGAGATCTATGCGATATGGCCGAGAAATGTAATTTTGATGTTAACTCCCAAACCGCTGCGCAGAAGTCAACCAAACTTCACCCAATAGTGTATTGTATCACAATCTAGTAGTTACATTTGAAAATTTTGTTCTAGGACATTTGGTTTGAACGCAATCATCAAACTTAATTAAAAAAGTCATTTAAGCCTTTTCACAGTGAGATCTATGCGATATGGCCGAGAAATGTAATTTTGATGTTAACTCCCAAACCGCTGCGCAGAAGTCAACCAAACTTCACCCATTAGTGTATTGTATCACAATCTAGTAGTTACATGTGGAAATTTGGTTCTAGGACATTTGATTTGAGCGCAATCCTCAAACTTAGGTCAAAAAAGCCATTTAAGCCTTTTCACAGTGAGATCTATGCGATATGGCCGAGAAATGTAATTTTGATGTTAACTCCCAAACCGCTGCGCAGAAGTCAACCAAACTTCACCCAATAGTGTATTGTATCACATTCTAGTAGTTACATTTTAAAATTTCGTTCTAGGACATTTGGTTTGAGCGCAATTATTAAACTTAGGTCAAAAAAGCCATTTAAGCCTTTTCACAGTGAGATCTATGCGATATGGCCGAGAAATGTAATTTTGATGTTAACTCCCAAACCGCTGCGCAGAAGTAAACCAAACTTCACCCATTAGTGTATTGTATCACAATCTAGTAGTTACATGTGGAAATTTGGTTCTAGGACATTTGATTTGAGCGCAATCCTCAAACTTAGGTCAAAAAAGCCATTTAAGCCTTTTCACAGTGAGATCTATGCGATATGGCCGAGAAATGTAATTTTGATGTTAACTCCCAAACCGCTGCGCAGAAGTAAACCAAACTTCACCCATTAGTGTATTGTATCACAATCTAGTAGTTACATGTAGAAATTTGGTTCTAGGACATTTGATTTGAGCGCAATCCTCAAACTTAGGTCAAAAAAGCCATTTAAGCCTTTTCACAGTGAGATCTATGCGATATGGCCGAGAAATGTAATTTTGATGTTAACTCCCAAACCGCTGCGCAGAAGTCAACCAAACTTCACCCAATAGTGTAATGTATCACAATCTAGTAGTTACATTTGAAAATTTTGTTCTAGGACATTTGGTTTGAACGCAATCATCAAACTTAATTAAAAAAGTCATTTAAGCCTTTTCACAGTGAGATCTATGCGATATGGCCGAGAAATGTAATTTTGATGTTAACTCCCAAACCGCTGCGCAGAAGTCAACCAAACTTCACCCATTAGTGTATTGTATCACAATCTAGTAGTTACATGTGGAAATTTGGTTCTAGGACATTTGATTTGAGCGCAATCCTCAAACTTAGGTCAAAAAAGCCATTTAAGCCTTTTCACAGTGAGATCTATGCGATATGGCCGAGAAATGTAATTTTGATGTTAACTCCCAAACCGCTGCGCAGAAGTCAACCAAACTTCACCCAATAGTGTATTGTATCACATTCTAGTAGTTACATTTTAAAATTTCGTTCTAGGACATTTGGTTTGAGCGCAATTATTAAACTTAGGTCAAAAAAGCCATTTAAGCCTTTTCACAGTGAGATCTATGCGATATGGCCGAGAAATGTAATTTTGATGTTAACTCCCAAACCGCTGCGCAGAAGTAAACCAAACTTCACCCATTAGTGTATTGTATCACAATCTAGTAGTTACATGTGGAAATTTGGTTCTAGGACATTTGATTTGAGCGCAATCCTCAAACTTAGGTCAAAAAAGCCATTTAAGCCTTTTCACAGTGAGATCTATGCGATATGGCCGAGAAATGTAATTTTGATGTTAACTCCCAAACCGCTGCGCAGAAGTCAACCAAACTTCACCCAATAGTGTATTGTATCACAATCTAGTAGTTACATTTGAAAATTTTGTTCTAGGACATTTTGTTTGAACGCAATCATCAAACTTAATTAAAAAAGTCATTTAAGCCTTTTCACAGTGAGATCTATGCGATATGGCCGAGAAATGTAATTTTGATGTTAACTCCCAAACCGCTGCGCAGATGTCAACCAAACTTCACCCAATAGTGTATTGTATCACAATCTAGTAGTTACATGTGGAAATTTAGTTCTAGGACATTTGATTTGAGCGCAATCCTCAAACTTAGGTCAAAAAAGCCATTTAAGCCTTTTCACAGTGAGATCTATGCGATATGGCCGAGAAATGTAATTTTGATGTTAACTCCCAAACCGCTGCGCAGAAGTCAACCAAACTTCACCCAATAGTGTATTGTATCACAATCTAGTAGTTACATTTGAAAATTTTGTTCTAGGACATTTTGTTTGAGCGCAATCATCAAACTTAATTAAAAAAGTCATTTAAGCCTTTTCACAGTGAGATCTATGCGATATGGCCGAGAAATGTAATTTTGATGTTAACTCCCAAACCGCTGCGCAGAAGTCAACCAAACTTCACCCATTAGTGTATTGTATCACAATCTAGTAGTTACATGTAGAAATTTGGTTCTAGGACATTTGATTTGAGCGCAATCCTCAAACTTAGGTCAAAAAAGCCATTTAAGCCTTTTCACAGTGAGATCTATGCGATATGGCCGAGAAATGTAATTTTGATGTTAACTCCCAAACCGCTGCGCAGAAGTCAACCAAACTTCACCCAATAGTGTATTGTATCACATTCTAGTAGTTACATTTGAAAATTTCGTTCTAGGACATTTGGTTTGAGCGCAATCATTAAACTTAGGTCAAAAAAGCCATTTAAGCCTTTTCACAGTGAGATCTATGCGATATGGCCGAGAAATGTAATTTTGATGTTAACTCCCAAACCGCTGCGCAGAAGTCAACTAAACTTAACCCAATAGTGTATTGTATCACATTCTAGTAGTTACATTTGAAAATTTCGTTCTAGGACATTTGGTTTGAGCGCAATCCTCAAACTTAGGTCAAAAAAGCCATTTAAGCCTTTTCACAGTGAGATCTATGCGATATGGCCGAGAAATGTAATTTTGATGTTAACTCCCAAACCGCTGCGCAGAAGTAAACCAAACTTCACCCATTAGTGTATTGTATCACAATCTAGTAGTTACATGTAGAAATTTGGTTCTAGGACATTTGATTTGAGCGCAATCCTCAAACTTAGGTCAAAAAAGCCATTTAAGCCTTTTCACAGTGAGATCTATGCGATATGGCCGAGAAATGTAATTTTGATGTTAACTCCCAAACCGCTGCGCAGAAGTCAACCAAACTTCACCCAATAGTGTATTGTATCACAATCTAGTAGTTACATTTGAAAATTTTGTTCTAGGACATTTGGTTTGAACGCAATCATCAAACTTAATTAAAAAAGTCATTTAAGCCTTTTCACAGTGAGATCTATGCGATATGGCCGAGAAATGTAATTTTGATGTTAACTCCCAAACCGCTGCGCAGAAGTCAACCAAACTTCACCCATTAGTGTATTGTATCACAATCTAGTAGTTACATGTGGAAATTTGGTTCTAGGACATTTGATTTGAGCGCAATCCTCAAACTTAGGTCAAAAAAGCCATTTAAGCCTTTTCACAGTGAGATCTATGCGATATGGCCGAGAAATGTAATTTTGATGTTAACTCCCAAACCGCTGCGCAGAAGTCAACCAAACTTCACCCAATAGTGTATTGTATCACATTCTAGTAGTTACATTTTAAAATTTCGTTGTAGGACATTTGGTTTGAGCGCAATTATTAAACTTAGGTCAAAAAAGCCATTTAAGCCTTTTCACAGTGAGATCTATGCGATATGGCCGAGAAATGTAATTTTGATGTTAACTCCCAAACCGCTGCGCAGAAGTAAACAAAACTTCACCCATTAGTGTATTGTATCACAATCTAGTAGTTACATGTGGAAATTTGGTTCTAGGACATTTGATTTGAGCGCAATCCTCAAACTTAGGTCAAAAAAGCCATTTAAGCCTTTTCACAGTGAGATCTATGCGATATGGCCGAGAAATGTAATTTTGATGTTAACTCCCAAACCGCTGCGCAGAAGTCAACCAAACTTCACCCATTAGTGTATTGTATCACAATCTAGTAGTTACATGTAGAAATTTGGTTCTAGGACATTTGATTTGAGCGCAATCCTCAAACTTAGGTCAAAAAAGCCATTTAAGCCTTTTCACAGTGAGATCTATGCGATATGGCCGAGAAATGTAATTTTGATGTTAACTCCCAAACCGCTGCGCAAAAGTCAACCAAACTTCACCCAATATTGTATTGTATCACATTCTAGTAGTTACATTTGAAAATTTTGTTCTAGGACATTTGGTTTGAACGCAATCATCAAACTTAATTAAAAAAGTCATTTAAGCCTTTTCACAGTGAGATCTATGCGATATGGCCGAGAAATGTAATTTTGATGTTAACTCCCAAACCGCTGCGCAGAAGTCAACCAAACTTCACCCATTAGTGTATTGTATCACAATCTAGTAGTTACATGTGGAAATTTGGTTCTAGGACATTTGATTTGAGCGCAATCCTCAAACTTAGGTCAAAAAAGCCATTTAAGCCTTTTCACAGTGAGATCTATGCGATATGGCCGAGAAATGTAATTTTGATGTTAACTCCCAAACCGCTGCGCAGAAGTCAACCAAACTTCACCCAATAGTGTATTGTATCACATTCTAGTAGTTACATTTTAAAATTTCGTTCTAGGACATTTGGTTTGAGCGCAATTATTAAACTTAGGTCAAAAAAGCCATTTAAGCCTTTTCACAGTGAGATCTATGCGATATGGCCGAGAAATGTAATTTTGATGTTAACTCCCAAACCGCTGCGCAGAAGTAAACCAAACTTCACCCATTAGTGTATTGTATCACAATCTAGTAGTTACATGTGGAAATTTGGTTCTAGGACATTTGATTTGAGCGCAATCCTCAAACTTAGGTCAAAAAAGCCATTTAAGCCTTTTCACAGTGAGATCTATGCGATATGGCCGAGAAATGTAATTTTGATGTTAACTCCCAAACCGCTGCGCAGAAGTCAACCAAACTTCTCCCAATAGTGTATTGTATCACAATCTAGTAGTTACATTTGAAAATTTTGTTCTAGGACATTTTGTTTGAACGCAATCATCAAACTTAATTAAAAAAGTCATTTAAGCCTTTTCACAGTGAGATCTATGCGATATGGCCGAGAAATGTAATTTTGATGTTAACTCCCAAACCGCTGCGCAGAAGTCAACCAAACTTCACCCAATAGTGTATTGTATCACATTCTAGTAGTTACATTTGAAAATTTCGTTCTAGGACATTTGGTTTGAGCGCAATCATTAAACTTAGGTCAAAAAAGCCATTTAAGCCTTTTCACAGTGAGATCTATGCGATATGGCCGAGAAATGTAATTTTGATGTTAACTCCCAAACCGCTGCGCAGAAGTCAACTAAACTTAACCCAATAGTGTATTGTATCACATTCTAGTAGTTACATTTGAAAATTTCGTTCTAGGACATTTGGTTTGAGCGCAATCCTCAAACTTAGGTCAAAAAAGCCATTTAAGCCTTTTCACAGTGAGATCTATGCGATATGGCCGAGAAATGTAATTTTGATGTTAACTCCCAAACCGCTGCGCAGAAGTAAACCAAACTTCACCCATTAGTGTATTGTATCACAATCTAGTAGTTACATGTAGAAATTTGGTTGTAGGACATTTGATTTGAGCGCAATCCTCAAACTTAGGTCAAAAAAGCCATTTAAGCCTTTTCACAGTGAGATCTATGCGATATGGCCGAGAAATGTAATTTTGATGTTAACTCCCAAACCGCTGCGCAGAAGTCAACCAAACTTCACCCAATAGTGTATTGTATCACAATCTAGTAGTTACATTTGAAAATTTTGTTCTAGGACATTTGGTTTGAACGCAATCATCAAACTTAATTAAAAAAGTCATTTAAGCCTTTTCACAGTGAGATCTATGCGATATGGCCGAGAAATGTAATTTTGATGTTAACTCCCAAACCGCTGCGCAGAAGTCAACCAAACTTCACCCAATAGTGTATTGTATCACAATCTAGTAGTTACATTTGAAAATTTTGTTCTAGGACATTTGGTTTGAGCGCAATCATTAAACTTAATTAAAAAAGTCATTTAAGCCTTTTCACAGTGAGATCTATGCGATATGGCCGAGAAATGTAATTTTGATGTTAACTCCCAAACCGCTGCGCAGAAGTCAACCAAACTTCACCCATTAGTGTATTGTATCACAATCTAGTAATTACATGTGGAAATTTGGTTCAAAGACATTTGATTTGAGCGCAATCCTCAAACTTAGGTCAAAAAAGCCATTTAAGCCTTTTCACAGTGAGATCTATGCGATATGGCCGAGAAATGTAATTTTGATGTTAACTCCCAAACCGCTGCGCAGAAGTCAACCAAACTTCACCCAATAGTGTATTGTATCACAATCTAGTAGTTACATGTGGAAATTTAGTTGTAGGACATTTGATTTGAGCGCAATCCTCAAACTTAGGTCAAAAAAGCCATTTAAGCCTTTTCACAGTGAGATCTATGCGATATGGCCGAGAAATGTAATTTTGATGTTAACTCCCAAACCGCTGCGCAGAAGTCAACCAAACTTCACCCAATAGTGTATTGTATCACAATCTAGTAGTTACATTTGAAAATTTTGTTCTAGGACATTTTGTTTGAGCGCAATCATCAAACTTAATTAAAAAAGTCATTTAAGCCTTTTCACAGTGAGATCTATGCGATATGGCCGAGAAATGTAATTTTGATGTTAACTCCCAAACCGCTGCGCAGAAGTCAACCAAACTTCACCCATTAGTGTATTGTATCACAATCTAGTAGTTACATGTAGAAATTTGGTTCTAGGACATTTGATTTGAGCGCAATCCTCAAACTTAGGTCAAAAAAAGCCATTTAAGCCTTTTCACAGTGAGATCTATGCGATATGGCCGAGAAATGTAATTTTGATGTTAACTCCCAAACCGCTGCGCAGAAGTCAACCAAACTTCACCCAATAGTGTATTGTATCACATTCTAGTAGTTACATTTGAAAATTTCGTTCTAGGACATTTGGTTTGAGCGCAATCATTAAACTTAGGTCAAAAAAGCCATTTAAGCCTTTTCACAGTGAGATCTATGCGATATGGCCGAGAAATGTAATTTTGATGTTAACTCCCAAACCGCTGCGCAGAAGTCAACTAAACTTCACCCAATAGTGTATTGTATCACATTCTAGTAGTTACATTTGAAAATTTCGTTCTAGGACATTTGGTTTGAGCGCAATCCTCGAACTTAGGTCAAAAAAGCCATTTAAGCCTTTTCACAGTGAGATCTATGCGATATGGCCGAGAAATGTAATTTTGATGTTAACTCCCAAACCGCTGCGCAGAAGTAAACCAAACTTCACCCATTAGTGTATTGTATCACAATCTAGTAGTTACATGTAGAAATTTGGTTCTAGGACATTTGATTTGAGCACAATCCTCAAACTTAGGTCAAAAAAGCCATTTAAGCCTTTTCACAGTGAGATCTATGCGATATGGCCGAGAAATGTAATTTTGATGTTAACTCCCAAACCGCTGCGCAGAAGTCAACCAAACTTCACCCAATAGTGTATTGTATCACAATCTAGTAGTTACATTTGAAAATTTTGTTCTAGGACATTTGGTTTGAACGCAATCATCAAACTTAATTAAAAAAGTCATTTAAGCCTTTTCACAGTGAGATCTATGCGATATGGCCGAGAAATGTAATTTTGATGTTAACTCCCAAACCGCTGCGCAGAAGTCAACCAAACTTCACCCATTAGTGTATTGTATCACAATCTAGTAGTTACATGTGGAAATTTGGTTCTAGGACATTTGATTTGAGCGCAATCCTCAAACTTAGGTCAAAAAAGCCATTTAAGCCTTTTCACAGTGAGATCTATGCGATATGGCCGAGAAATGTAATTTTGATGTTAACTCCCAAACCGCTGCGCAGAAGTCAACCAAACTTCACCCAATAGTGTATTGTATCACATTCTAGTAGTTACATTTGAAAATTTCGTTCTAGGACATTTGGTTTGAGCGCAATTATTAAACTTAGGTCAAAAAAGCCATTTAAGCCTTTTCACAGTGAGATCTATGCGATATGGCCGAGAAATGTAATTTTGATGTTAACTCCCAAACCGCTGCGCAGAAGTAAACCAAACTTCACCCATTAGTGTATTGTATCACAATCTAGTAGTTACATGTGGAAATTTGGTTCTAGGACATTTGATTTGAGCGCAATCCTCAAACTTAGGTCAAAAAAGCCATTTAAGCCTTTTCACAGTGAGATCTATGCGATATGGCCGAGAAATGTAATTTTGATGTTAACTCCCAAACCGCTGCGCAGAAGTAAACCAAACTTCACCCATTAGTGTATTGTATCACAATCTAGTAGTTACATGTAGAAATTTGGTTCTAGGACATTTGATTTGAGCGCAATCCTCAAACTTAGGTCAAAAAAGCCATTTAAGCCTTTTCACAGTGAGATCTATGCGATATGGCCGAGAAATGTAATTTTGATGTTAACTCCCAAACCGCTGCGCAGAAGTCAACCAAACTTCACCCAATAGTGTAATGTATCACAATCTAGTAGTTACATTTGAAAATTTTGTTCTAGGACATTTGGTTTGAACGCAATCATCAAACTTAATTAAAAAAGTCATTTAAGCCTTTTCACAGTGAGATCTATGCGATATGGCCGAGAAATGTAATTTTGATGTTAACTCCCAAACCGCTGCGCAGAAGTCAACCAAACTTCACCCATTAGTGTATTGTATCACAATCTAGTAGTTACATGTGGAAATTTGGTTCTAGGACATTTGATTTGAGCGCAATCCTCAAACTTAGGTCAAAAAAGCCATTTAAGCCTTTTCACAGTGAGATCTATGCGATATGGCCGAGAAATGTAATTTTGATGTTAACTCCCAAACCGCTGCGCAGAAGTCAACCAAACTTCACCCAATAGTGTATTGTATCACATTCTAGTAGTTACATTTTAAAATTTCGTTCTAGGACATTTGGTTTGAGCGCAATTATTAAACTTAGGTCAAAAAAGCCATTTAAGCCTTTTCACAGTGAGATCTATGCGATATGGCCGAGAAA
The DNA here is from genome assembly GCF_030265065.1 of Corythoichthys intestinalis. Taxonomy (NCBI): domain Eukaryota; kingdom Metazoa; phylum Chordata; class Actinopteri; order Syngnathiformes; family Syngnathidae; genus Corythoichthys; species Corythoichthys intestinalis. The sequence goes on from NC_080407.1 coordinate 33,179,466, forward strand.
TGTAATTTTGATGTTAACTCCCAAACCGCTGCGCAGAAGTAAACCAAACTTCACCCATTAGTGTATTGTATCACAATCTAGTAGTTACATGTGGAAATTTGGTTCTAGGACATTTGATTTGAGCGCAATCCTCAAACTTAGGTCAAAAAAGCCATTTAAGCCTTTTCACAGTGAGATCTATGCGATATGGCCGAGAAATGTAATTTTGATGTTAACTCCCAAACCGCTGCGCAGAAGTCAACCAAACTTCACCCAATAGTGTATTGTATCACAATCTAGTAGTTACATTTGAAAATTTTGTTCTAGGACATTTTGTTTGAACGCAATCATCAAACTTAATTAAAAAAGTCATTTAAGCCTTTTCACAGTGAGATCTATGCGATATGGCCGAGAAATGTAATTTTGATGTTAACTCCCAAACCGCTGCGCAGATGTCAACCAAACTTCACCCAATAGTGTATTGTATCACAATCTAGTAGTTACATGTGGAAATTTAGTTCTAGGACATTTGATTTGAGCGCAATCCTCAAACTTAGGTCAAAAAAGCCATTTAAGCCTTTTCACAGTGAGATCTATGCGATATGGCCGAGAAATGTAATTTTGATGTTAACTCCCAAACCGCTGCGCAGAAGTCAACCAAACTTCACCCAATAGTGTATTGTATCACAATCTAGTAGTTACATTTGAAAATTTTGTTCTAGGACATTTTGTTTGAGCGCAATCATCAAACTTAATTAAAAAAGTCATTTAAGCCTTTTCACAGTGAGATCTATGCGATATGGCCGAGAAATGTAATTTTGATGTTAACTCCCAAACCGCTGCGCAGAAGTCAACCAAACTTCACCCATTAGTGTATTGTATCACAATCTAGTAGTTACATGTAGAAATTTGGTTCTAGGACATTTGATTTGAGCGCAATCCTCAAACTTAGGTCAAAAAAGCCATTTAAGCCTTTTCACAGTGAGATCTATGCGATATGGCCGAGAAATGTAATTTTGATGTTAACTCCCAAACCGCTGCGCAGAAGTCAACCAAACTTCACCCAATAGTGTATTGTATCACATTCTAGTAGTTACATTTGAAAATTTCGTTCTAGGACATTTGGTTTGAGCGCAATCATTAAACTTAGGTCAAAAAAGCCATTTAAGCCTTTTCACAGTGAGATCTATGCGATATGGCCGAGAAATGTAATTTTGATGTTAACTCCCAAACCGCTGCGCAGAAGTCAACTAAACTTAATCCAATAGTGTATTGTATCACATTCTAGTAGTTACATTTGAAAATTTCGTTCTAGGACATTTGGTTTGAGCGCAATCCTCAAACTTAGGTCAAAAAAGCCATTTAAGCCTTTTCACAGTGAGATCTATGCGATATGGCCGAGAAATGTAATTTTGATGTTAACTCCCAAACCGCTGCGCAGAAGTAAACCAAACTTCACCCATTAGTGTATTGTATCACAATCTAGTAGTTACATGTAGAAATTTGGTTCTAGGACATTTGATTTGAGCGCAATCCTCAAACTTAGGTCAAAAAAGCCATTTAAGCCTTTTCACAGTGAGATCTATGCGATATGGCCGAGAAATGTAATTTTGATGTTAACTCCCAAACCGCTGCGCAGAAGTCAACCAAACTTCACCCAATAGTGTATTGTATCACAATCTAGTAGTTACATTTGAAAATTTTGTTCTAGGACATTTGGTTTGAACGCAATCATCAAACTTAATTAAAAAAGTCATTTAAGCCTTTTCACAGTGAGATCTATGCGATATGGCCGAGAAATGTAATTTTGATGTTAACTCCCAAACCGCTGCGCAGAAGTCAACCAAACTTCACCCATTAGTGTATTGTATCACAATCTAGTAGTTACATGTGGAAATTTGGTTCTAGGACATTTGATTTGAGCGCAATCCTCAAACTTAGGTCAAAAAAGCCATTTAAGCCTTTTCACAGTGAGATCTATGCGATATGGCCGAGAAATGTAATTTTGATGTTAACTCCCAAACCGCTGCGCAGAAGTCAACCAAACTTCACCCAATAGTGTATTGTATCACATTCTAGTAGTTACATTTTAAAATTTCGTTGTAGGACATTTGGTTTGAGCGCAATTATTAAACTTAGGTCAAAAAAGCCATTTAAGCCTTTTCACAGTGAGATCTATGCGATATGGCCGAGAAATGTAATTTTGATGTTAACTCCCAAACCGCTGCGCAGAAGTAAACAAAACTTCACCCATTAGTGTATTGTATCACAATCTAGTAGTTACATGTGGAAATTTGGTTCTAGGACATTTGATTTGAGCGCAATCCTCAAACTTAGGTCAAAAAAGCCATTTAAGCCTTTTCACAGTGAGATCTATGCGATATGGCCGAGAAATGTAATTTTGATGTTAACTCCCAAACCGCTGCGCAGAAGTCAACCAAACTTCACCCATTAGTGTATTGTATCACAATCTAGTAGTTACATGTAGAAATTTGGTTCTAGGACATTTGATTTGAGCGCAATCTTCAAACTTAGGTCAAAAAAGCCATTTAAGCCTTTTCACAGTGAGATCTATGCGATATGGCCGAGAAATGTAATTTTGATGTTAACTCCCAAACCGCTGCGCAAAAGTCAACCAAACTTCACCCAATAGTGTATTGTATCACATTCTAGTAGTTACATTTGAAAATTTTGTTCTAGGACATTTGGTTTGAACGCAATCATCAAACTTAATTAAAAAAGTCATTTAAGCCTTTTCACAGTGAGATCTATGCGATATGGCCGAGAAATGTAATTTTGATGTTAACTCCCAAACCGCTGCGCAGAAGTCAACCAAACTTCACCCATTAGTGTATTGTATCACAATCTAGTAGTTACATGTGGAAATTTGGTTCTAGGACATTTGATTTGAGCGCAATCCTCAAACTTAGGTCAAAAAAGCCATTTAAGCCTTTTCACAGTGAGATCTATGCGATATGGCCGAGAAATGTAATTTTGATGTTAACTCCCAAACCGCTGCGCAGAAGTAAACCAAACTTCACCCATTAGTGTATTGTATCACAATCTAGTAGTTACATGTAGAAATTTGGTTGTAGGACATTTGATTTGAGCGCAATCCTCAAACTTAGGTCAAAAAAGCCATTTAAGCCTTTTCACAGTGAGATCTATGCGATATGGCCGAGAAATGTAATTTTGATGTTAACTCCCAAACCGCTGCGCAGAAGTCAACCAAACTTCACCCAATAGTGTATTGTATCACAATCTAGTAGTTACATTTGAAAATTTTGTTCTAGGACATTTGGTTTGAACGCAATCATCAAACTTAATTAAAAAAGTCATTTAAGCCTTTTCACAGTGAGATCTATGCGATATGGCCGAGAAATGTAATTTTGATGTTAACTCCCAAACCGCTGCGCAGAAGTCAACCAAACTTCACCCATTAGTGTATTGTATCACAATCTAGTAGTTACATGTGGAAATTTGGTTCTAGGACATTTGATTTGAGCGCAATCCTCAAACTTAGGTCAAAAAAGCCATTTAAGCCTTTTCACAGTGAGATCTATGCGATATGGCCGAGAAATGTAATTTTGATGTTAACTCCCAAACCGCTGCGCAGAAGTCAACCAAACTTCACCCAATAGTGTATTGTATCACATTCTAGTAGTTACATTTTAAAATTTCGTTGTAGGACATTTGGTTTGAGCGCAATTATTAAACTTAGGTCAAAAAAGCCATTTAAGCCTTTTCACAGTGAGATCTATGCGATATGGCCGAGAAATGTAATTTTGATGTTAACTCCCAAACCGCTGCGCAGAAGTAAACAAAACTTCACCCATTAGTGTATTGTATCACAATCTAGTAGTTACATGTGGAAATTTGGTTCTAGGACATTTGATTTGAGCGCAATCCTCAAACTTAGGTCAAAAAAGCCATTTAAGCCTTTTCACAGTGAGATCTATGCGATATGGCCGAGAAATGTAATTTTGATGTTAACTCCCAAACCGCTGCGCAGAAGTCAACCAAACTTCACCCATTAGTGTATTGTATCACAATCTAGTAGTTACATGTAGAAATTTGGTTCTAGGACATTTGATTTGAGCGCAATCCTCAAACTTAGGTCAAAAAAGCCATTTAAGCCTTTTCACAGTGAGATCTATGCGATATGGCCGAGAAATGTAATTTTGATGTTAACTCCCAAACCGCTGCGCAAAAGTCAACCAAACTTCACCCAATAGTGTATTGTATCACATTCTAGTAGTTACATTTGAAAATTTTGTTCTAGGACATTTGGTTTGAACGCAATCATCAAACTTAATTAAAAAAGTCATTTAAGCCTTTTCACAGTGAGATCTATGCGATATGGCCGAGAAATGTAATTTTGATGTTAACTCCCAAACCGCTGCGCAGAAGTCAACCAAACTTCACCCATTAGTGTATTTTATCACAATCTAGTAGTTACATGTGGAAATTTGGTTCTAGGACATTTGATTTGAGCGCAATCCTCAAACTTAGGTCAAAAAAGCCATTTAAGCCTTTTCACAGTGAGATCTATGCGATATGGCCGAGAAATGTAATTTTGATGTTAACTCCCAAACCGCTGCGCAGAAGTCAACCAAACTTCACCCAATAGTGTATTGTATCACATTCTAGTAGTTACATTTTAAAATTTCGTTGTAGGACATTTGGTTTGAGCGCAATTATTAAACTTAGGTCAAAAAAGCCATTTAAGCCTTTTCACAGTGAGATCTATGCGATATGGCCGAGAAATGTAATTTTGATGTTAACTCCCAAACCGCTGCGCAGAAGTAAACCAAACTTCACCCATTAGTGTATTGTATCACAATCTAGTAGTTACATGTGGAAATTTGGTTCTAGGACATTTGATTTGAGCGCAATCCTCAAACTTAGGTCAAAAAAGCCATTTAAGCCTTTTCACAGTGAGATCTATGCGATATGGCCGAGAAATGTAATTTTGATGTTAACTCCCAAACCGCTGCGCAGAAGTCAACCAAACTTCACCCAATAGTGTATTGTATCACAATCTAGTAGTTACATTTGAAAATTTTGTTCTAGGACATTTTGTTTGAACGCAATCATCAAACTTAATTAAAAAAGTCATTTAAGCCTTTTCACAGTGAGATCTATGCGATATGGCCGAGAAATGTAATTTTGATGTTAACTCCCAAACCGCTGCGCAGATGTCAACCAAACTTCACCCAATAGTGTATTGTATCACAATCTAGTAGTTACATGTGGAAATTTAGTTCTAGGACATTTGATTTGAGCGCAATCCTCAAACTTAGGTCAAAAAAGCCATTTAAGCCTTTTCACAGTGAGATCTATGCGATATGGCCGAGAAATGTAATTTTGATGTTAACTCCCAAACCGCTGCGCAAAAGTCAACCAAACTTCACCCAGTAGTGTATTGTATCACATTCTAGTAGTTACATTTGAAAATTTTGTTCTAGGACATTTGGTTTGAACGCAATCATCAAACTTAATTAAAAAAGTCATTTAAGCCTTTTCACAGTGAGATCTATGCGATATGGCCGAGAAATGTAATTTTGATGTTAACTCCCAAACCGCTGCGCAGAAGTCAACCAAACTTCACCCATTAGTGTATTGTATCACAATCTAGTAGTTACATGTGGAAATTTGGTTCTAGGACATTTGATTTGAGCGCAATCCTCAAACTTAGGTCAAAAAAGCCATTTAAGCCTTTTCACAGTGAGATCTATGCGATATGGCCGAGAAATGTAATTTTGATGTTAACTCCCAAACCGCTGCGCAGAAGTCAACCAAACTTCACCCAATAGTGTATTGTATCACATTCTAGTAGTTACATTTTAAAATTTCGTTCTAGGACATTTGGTTTGAGCGCAATTATTAAACTTAGGTCAAAAAAGCCATTTAAGCCTTTTCACAGTGAGATCTATGCGATATGGCCGAGAAATGTAATTTTGATGTTAACTCCCAAACCGCTGCGCAGAAGTAAACCAAACTTCACCCATTAGTGTATTGTATCACAATCTAGTAGTTACATGTGGAAATTTGGTTCTAGGACATTTGATTTGAGCGCAATCCTCAAACTTAGGTCAAAAAAGCCATTTAAGCCTTTTCACAGTGAGATCTATGCGATATGGCCGAGAAATGTAATTTTGATGTTAACTCCCAAACCGCTGCGCAGAAGTCAACCAAACTTCACCCAATAGTGTATTGTATCACAATCTAGTAGTTACATTTGAAAATTTTGTTCTAGGACATTTTGTTTGAACGCAATCATCAAACTTAATTAAAAAAGTCATTTAAGCCTTTTCACAGTGAGATCTATGCGATATGGCCGAGAAATGTAATTTTGATGTTAATTCCCAAACCGCTGCGCAGAAGTCAACCAAACTTCACCCAATAGTGTATTGTATCACATTCTAGTAGTTACATTTGAAAATTTCGTTCTAGGACATTTGGTTTGAGCGCAATCATTAAACTTAGGTCAAAAAAGCCATTTAAGCCTTTTCACAGTGAGATCTATGCGATATGGCAGAGAAATGTAATTTTGATGTTAACTCCCAAACCGCTGCGCAGAAGTCAACTAAACTTAACCCAATAGTGTATTGTATCACATTCTAGTAGTTACATTTGAAAATTTCGTTCTAGGACATTTGGTTTGAGCGCAATCCTCAAACTTAGGTCAAAAAAGCCATTTAAGCCTTTTCACAGTGAGATCTATGCGATATGGCCGAGAAATGTAATTTTGATGTTAACTCCCAAACCGCTGTGCAGAAGTAAACCAAACTTCACCCATTAGTGTATTGTATCACAATCTAGTAGTTACATGTAGAAATTTGGTTCTAGGACATTTGATTTGAGCGCAATCCTCAAACTTAGGTCAAAAAAGCCATTTAAGCCTTTTCACAGTGAGATCTATGCGATATGGCCGAGAAATGTAATTTTGATGTTAACTCCCAAACCGCTGCGCAGAAGTAAACCAAACTTCACCCATTAGTGTATTGTATCACAATCTAGTAGTTACATGTAGAAATTTGGTTCTAGGACATTTGATTTGAGCGCAATCCTCAAACTTAGGTCAAAAAAGCCATTTAAGCCTTTTCACAGTGAGATCTATGCGATATGGCCGAGAAATGTAATTTTAATGTTAACTCCCAAACCACTGCGCAGAAGTCAACCAAACTTCACCCAATAGTGTATTGTATCACAATCTAGTAGTTACATTTGAAAATTTTGTTCTAGGACATTTGGTTTGAACGCAATCATCAAACTTAATTAAAAAAGTCATTTAAGCCTTTTCACAGTGAGATCTATGCGATATGGCCGAGAAATGTAATTTTGATGTTAACTCCCAAACCACTGCGCAGAAGTCAACCAAACTTCACCCAATAGTGTATTGTATCACAATCTAGTAGTTACATTTGAAAATTTTGTTCTAGGACATTTGGTTTGAACGCAATCATCAAACTTAATTAAAAAAGTCATTTAAGCCTTTTCACAGTGAGATCTATGCGATATGGCCGAGAAATGTAATTTTGATGTTAACTCCCAAACCGCTGCGCAGAAGTCAACCAAACTTCACCCATTAGTGTATTGTATCACAATCTAGTAGTTACATGTGGAAATTTGGTTCTAGGACATTTGATTTGAGCGCAATCCTCAAACTTAGGTCAAAAAAGCCATTTAAGCCTTTTCACAGTGAGATCTATGCGATATGGCCGAGAAATGTAATTTTGATGTTAACTCCCAAACCGCTGCGCAGAAGTCAACCAAACTTCACCCAATAGTGTATTGTATCACATTCTAGTAGTTACATTTTAAAATTTCGTTGTAGGACATTTGGTTTGAGCGCAATTATTAAACTTAGGTCAAAAAAGCCATTTAAGCCTTTTCACAGTGAGATCTATGCGATATGGCCGAGAAATGTAATTTTGATGTTAACTCCCAAACCGCTGCGCAGAAGTAAACAAAACTTCACCCATTAGTGTATTGTATCACAATCTAGTAGTTACATGTGGAAATTTGGTTCTAGGACATTTGATTTGAGCGCAATCCTCAAACTTAGGTCAAAAAAGCCATTTAAGCCTTTTCACAGTGAGATCTATGCGATATGGCCGAGAAATGTAATTTTGATGTTAACTCCCAAACCGCTGCGCAGAAGTCAACCAAACTTCACCCATTAGTGTATTGTATCACAATCTAGTAGTTACATGTAGAAATTTGGTTCTAGGACATTTGATTTGAGCGCAATCCTCAAACTTAGGTCAAAAAAGCCATTTAAGCCTTTTCACAGTGAGATCTATGCGATATGGCCGAGAAATGTAATTTTGATGTTAACTCCCAAACCGCTGCGCAGAAGTCAACCAAACTTCACCCAATAGTGTATTGTATCACAATCTAGTAGTTACATTTGAAAATTTTGTTCTAGGACATTTTGTTTGAACGCAATCATCAAACTTAATTAAAAAAGTCATTTAAGCCTTTTCACAGTGAGATCTATGCGATATGGCCGAGAAATGTAATTTTGATGTTAACTCCCAAACCGCTGCGCAGATGTCAACCAAACTTCACCCAATAGTGTATTGTATCACAATCTAGTAGTTACATGTGGAAATTTAGTTCTAGGACATTTGATTTGAGCGCAATCCTCAAACTTAGGTCAAAAAAGCCATTTAAGCCTTTTCACAGTGAGATCTATGCGATATGGCCGAGAAATGTAATTTTGATGTTAACTCCCAAACCGCTGCGCAGAAGTCAACCAAACTTCACCCAATAGTGTATTGTATCACAATCTAGTAGTTACATTTGAAAATTTTGTTCTAGGACATTTTGTTTGAGCGCAATCATCAAACTTAATTAAAAAAGTCATTTAAGCCTTTTCACAGTGAGATCTATGCGATATGGCCGAGAAATGTAATTTTGATGTTAACTCCCAAACCGCTGCGCAGAAGTCAACCAAACTTCACCCATTAGTGTATTGTATCACATTCTAGTAGTTACATTTGAAAATTTCGTTCTAGGACATTTGGTTTGAGCGCAATCATTAAACTTAGGTCAAAAAAGCCATTTAAGCCTTTTCACAGTGAGATCTATGCGATATGGCCGAGAAATGTAATTTTGATGTTAACTCCCAAACCGCTGCGCAGAAGTCAACTAAACTTCACCCAATAGTGTATTGTATCACATTCTAGTAGTTACATTTGAAAATTTCGTTCTAGGACATTTGATTTGAGCGCAATCCTCAAACTTAGGTCAAAAAAGCCATTTAAGCCTTTTCACAGTGAGATCTATGCGATATGGCCGAGAAATGTAATTTTGATGTTAACTCCCAAACCGCTGTGCAGAAGTAAACCAAACTTCACCCATTAGTGTATTGTATCACAATCTAGTAGTTACATGTAGAAATTTGGTTCTAGGACATTTGATTTGAGCGCAATCCTCAAACTTAGGTCAAAAAAGCCATTTAAGCCTTTTCACAGTGAGATCTATGCGATATGGCCGAGAAATGTAATTTTGATGTTAACTCCCAAACCGCTGCGCAGAAGTAAACCAAACTTCACCCATTAGTGTATTGTATCACAATCTAGTAGTTACATGTAGAAATTTGGTTCTAGGACATTTGATTTGAGCGCAATCCTCAAACTTAGGTCAAAAAAGCCATTTAAGCCTTTTCACAGTGAGATCTATGCGATATGGCCGAGAAATGTAATTTTGATGTTAACTCCCAAACCACTGCGCAGAAGTCAACCAAACTTCACCCAATAGTGTATTGTATCACAATCTAGTAGTTACATTTGAAAATTTTGTTCTAGGACATTTGGTTTGAACGCAATCATCAAACTTAATTAAAAAAGTCATTTAAGCCTTTTCACAGTGAGATCTATGCGATATGGCCGAGAAATGTAATTTTGATGTTAACTCCCAAACCACTGCGCAGAAGTCAACCAAACTTCACCCAATAGTGTATTGTATCACAATCTAGTAGTTACATTTGAAAATTTTGTTCTAGGACATTTGGTTTGAACGCAATCATCAAACTTAATTAAAAAAGTCATTTAAGCCTTTTCACAGTGAGATCTATGCGATATGGCCGAGAAATGTAATTTTGATGTTAACTCCCAAACCGCTGCGCAGAAGTCAACCAAACTTCACCCATTAGTGTATTGTATCACAATCTAGTAGTTACATGTGGAAATTTGGTTCTAGGACATTTGATTTGAGCGCAATCCTCAAACTTAGGTCAAAAAAGCCATTTAAGCCTTTTCACAGTGAGATCTATGCGATATGGCCGAGAAATGTAATTTTGATGTTAACTCCCAAACCGCTGCGCAGAAGTCAACCAAACTTCACCCAATAGTGTATTGTATCACATTCTAGTAGTTACATTTTAAAATTTCGTTGTAGGACATTTGGTTTGAGCGCAATTATTAAACTTAGGTCAAAAAAGCCATTTAAGCCTTTTCACAGTGAGATCTATGCGATATGGCCGAGAAATGTAATTTTGATGTTAACTCCCAAACCGCTGCGCAGAAGTAAACAAAACTTCACCCATTAGTGTATTGTATCACAATCTAGTAGTTACATGTGGAAATTTGGTTCTAGGACATTTGATTTGAGCGCAATCCTCAAACTTAGGTCAAAAAAGCCATTTAAGCCTTTTCACAGTGAGATCTATGCGATATGGCCGAGAAATGTAATTTTGATGTTAACTCCCAAACCGCTGCGCAGAAGTCAACCAAACTTCACCCATTAGTGTATTGTATCACAATCTAGTAGTTACATGTAGAAATTTGGTTCTAGGACATTTGATTTGAGCGCAATCCTCAAACTTAGGTCAAAAAAGCCATTTAAGCCTTTTCACAGTGAGATCTATGCGATATGGCCGAGAAATGTAATTTTGATGTTAACTCCCAAACCGCTGCGCAGAAGTCAACCAAACTTCACCCAATAGTGTATTGTATCACAATCTAGTAGTTACATTTGAAAATTTTGTTCTAGGACATTTGGTTTGAACGCAATCATCAAACTTAATTAAAAAAGTCATTTAAGCCTTTTCACAGTGAGATCTATGCGATATGGCCGAGAAATGTAATTTTGATGTTAACTCCCAAACCGCTGCGCAGATGTCAACCAAACTTCACCCAATAGTGTATTGTATCACAATCTAGTAGTTACATGTGGAAATTTAGTTCTAGGACATTTGATTTGAGCGCAATCCTCAAACTTAGGTCAAAAAAGCCATTTAAGCCTTTTCACAGTGAGATCTATGCGATATGGCTGAGAAATGTAATTTTGATGTTAACTCCCAAACCGCTGCGCAGAAGTCAACCAAACTTCACCCAATAGTGTATTGTATCACAATCTAGTAGTTACATTTGAAAATTTTGTTCTAGGACATTTTGTTTGAGCGCAATCATCAAACTTAATTAAAAAAGTCATTTAAGCCTTTTCACAGTGAGATCTATGCGATATGGCCGAGAAATGTAATTTTGATGTTAACTCCCAAACCGCTGCGCAGAAGTCAACCAAACTTCACCCAATAATGTATTGTATCACAATCTAGTAGTTACATTTGAAAATTTTTTTCTAGGACATTTGGTTTGAACGCAATCATCAAACTTAATTAAAAAAGTCATTTAAGCCTTTTCACAGTGAGATCTATGCGATATGGCCGAGAAATGTAATTTTGATGTTAACTCCCAAACCGCTGCGCAGAAGTCAACCAAACTTCACCCATTAGTGTATTGTATCACAATCTAGTAGTTACATGTGGAAATTTGGTTCTAGGACATTTGATTTGAGCGCAATCCTCAAACTTAGGTCAAAAAAGCCATTTAAGCCTTTTCACAGTGAGATCTATGCGATATGGCCGAGAAATGTAATTTTGATGTTAACTCCCAAACCGCTGCGCAGAAGTCAACCAAACTTCACCCAATAGTGTATTGTATCACATTCTAGTAGTTACATTTTAAAATTTCGTTGTAGGACATTTGGTTTGAGCGCAATTATTAAACTTAGGTCAAAAAAGCCATTTAAGCCTTTTCACAGTGAGATCTATGCGATATGGCCGAGAAATGTAATTTTGATGTTAACTCCCAAACCGCTGCGCAGAAGTAAACCAAACATCACCCATTAGTGTATTGTATCACAATCTAGTAGTTACATGTGGAAATTTGGTTCTAGGACATTTGATTTGAGCGCAATCCTCAAACTTAGGTCAAAAAAGCCATTTAAGCCTTTTCACAGTGAGATCTATGCGATATGGCCGAGAAATGTAATTTTGATGTTAACTCCCAAACCGCTGCGCAGAAGTCAACCAAACTTCACCCAATAGTGTATTGTATCAAAATCTAGTAGTTACATTTGAAAATTTTGTTCTAGGACATTTTGTTTGAACGCAATCATCAAACTTAATTAAAAAAGTCATTTAAGCCTTTTCACAGTGAGATCTATGCGATATGGCCGAGAAATGTAATTTTGATGTTAACTCCCAAACCGCTGCGCAGATGTCAACCAAACTTCACCCAATAGTGTATTGTATCACAATCTAGTAGTTACATGTGGAAATTTAGTTCTAGGACATTTGATTTGAGCGCAATCCTCAAACTTAGGTCAAAAAAGCCATTTAAGCCTTTTCACAGTGAGATCTATGCGATATGGCCGAGAAATGTAATTTTGATGTTAACTCCCAAACCGCTGCGCAGAAGTCAACCAAACTTCACCCAATAGTGTATTGTATCACAATCTAGTAGTTACATTTGAAAATTTTGTTCTAGGACATTTTGTTTGAGCGCAATCATCAAACTTAATTAAAAAAGTCATTTAAGCCTTTTCACAGTGAGATCTATGCGATATGGCCGAGAAATGTAATTTTGATGTTAACTCCCAAACCGCTGCGCAGAAGTCAACCAAACTTCACCCATTAGTGTATTGTATCACAATCTAGTAGTTACATGTAGAAATTTGGTTCTAGGACATTTGATTTGAGCGCAATCCTCAAACTTAGGTCAAAAAAGCCATTTAAGCCTTTTCACAGTGAGATCTATGCGATATGGCCGAGAAATGTAATTTTGATGTTAACTCCCAAACCGCTGCGCAGAAGTCAACCAAACTTCACCCAATAGTGTATTGTATCACATTCTAGTAGTTACATATAAAAATTTCGTTCTAGGACATTTGGTTTGAGCTCAATCATTAAACTTAATTAAAAAAGTCATTTAAGCCTTTTCACAGTGAGATCTATGCGATATGGCCGAGAAATGTAATTTTGATGTTAACTCCCAAACCGCTGCGCAGAAGTCAACCAAACTTCACCCATTAGTGTATTGTATCACAATCTAGTAGTTACATGTGGAAATTTGGTTCTAGGACATTTGATCTGAGCGCAATCCTCAAACTTAGGTCAAAAAAGCCATTTAAGCCTTTTCACAGTGAGATCTATGCGATATGGCCGAGAAATGTAATTTTATGTTAACTCCCAAACCGCTGCGCAAAAGTCAACCAAACTTCACCCAATAGTGTATTTTATCACAATCTAGTAGTTACATTTGAAAATTTCGTTCTAGGACATTTGGTTTGAGCGCAATCCTCAAACTTAGGTCAAAAAAGCCATTTAAGCCTTTTCACAGTGAGATCTATGCGATATGGCCGAGAAATGTAATTTTGATGTTAACTCCCAAACCGCTGCGCAGAAGTCAACCAAACTTCACCCATTAGTGTATTGTATCACAATCTAGTAGTTACATGTAGAAATTTGGTTCTAGGACATTTGATTTGAGCGCAATCCTCAAACTTAGGTCAAAAAAGCCATTTAAGCCTTTTCACAGTGAGATCTATGCGATATGGCCGAGAAATGTAATTTTGATGTTAACTCCCAAACCGCTGCGCAGAAGTCAACCAAACTTCACCCAATAATGTATTGTATCACAATCTAGTAGTTACATTTGAAAAATTTTTTCTAGGACATTTGGTTTGAACGCAATCATCAAACTTAATTAAAAAAGTCATTTAAGCCTTTTCACAGTGAGATCTATGCGATATGGCCGAGAAATGTAATTTTGATGTTAACTCCCAAACCGCTGCGCAGAAGTCAACCAAACTTCACCCATTAGTGTATTGTATCACAATATAGTAGTTACATGTGGAAATTTGGTTCTAGGACATTTGATTTGAGCGCAATCCTCAAACTTAGGTCAAAAAAGCCATTTAAGCCTTTTCACAGTGAGATCTATGCGATATGGCCGAGAAATGTAATTTTGATGTTAACTCCCAAACCGCTGCGCAGAAGTCAACCAAACTTCACCCAATAGTGTATTGTATCACATTCTAGTAGTTACATTTTAAAATTTCGTTGTAGGACATTTGGTTTGAGCGCAATTATTAAACTTAGGTCAAAAAAGCCATTTAAGCCTTTTCACAGTGAGATCTATGCGATATGGCCGAGAAATGTAATTTTGATGTTAACTCCCAAACCGCTGCGCAGAAGTAAACCAAACTTCACCCATTAGTGTATTGTATCACAATCTAGTAGTTACATGTGGAAATTTGGTTCCAGGACATTTGATTTGAGCGCAATCCTCAAACTTAGGTCAAAAAAGCCATTTAAGCCTTTTCACAGTGAGATCTATGCGATATGGCCGAGAAATGTAATTTTGATGTTAACTCCCAAACCGCTGCGCAGAAGTCAACCAAACTTCACCCAATAGTGTATTTTATCACGATCTAGTAGTTACATTTGGAAATTTAGTTCTAGGACATTTGGTTTGAGCGCAATCTTCAAACTTAATTAAAAAAAGTCATTTAAGGCTTTTCACAGTGAGATCTATGCGATATGGCCGAGAAATGTAATTTTGATGTTCACTCCCAAACCGCTGCGCAGAAGTCAACCAAACTTCACCCAATAGTGTATTTTATCACAATCTAGTAGTTACATGTGGAAATTTGGTTCTAGGACATTTGATTTGAGCGCAATCCTCAAACTTAGGTCAAAAAAGCCATTTAAGCCTTTTCACAGTGAGATCTATGCGATATGGCCGAGAAATGTAATTTTGATGTTAACTCCCAAACCGCTGCGCAGAAGTAAACCAAACTTCACCCAATAGTGTATTGTATCACAATCTAGTAGTTACATTTGAAAATGTTGTTCTAGGACATTTTGTTTGAGCGCAATCATCAAACTTTATTAAAAAAGTCATTTAAGCCTTTTCACAGTGAGATCTATGCGATATGGCCGAGAAATGTAAATTTGATGTTAACTCCCAAACCGCTGCGCAGAAGTCAACCAAACTTCACCCAATAGTGTATTGTATCACATTCTAGTAGTTACATATAAAAATTTCGTTCTAGGACATTTGGTTTGAGCTCAATCATTAAACTTAATTAAAAAAGTCATTTAAGCCTTTTCACAGTGAGATCTATGCGATATGGCCGAGAAATGTAATTTTGATGTTAACTCCCAAACCGCTGCGCAGAAGTCAACCAAACTTCACCCATTAGTGTATTGTATCACAATCTAGTAGTTACATGTGGAAATTTGGTTCTAGGACATTTGATTTGAGCGCAATCCTCAAACTTAGGTCAAAAAAGCCATTTAAGCCTTTTCACAGTGAGATCTATGCGATATGGCCGAGAAATGTAATTTTATGTTAACTCCCAAACCGCTGCGCAAAAGTCAACCAAACTTCACCCAATAGTGTATTTTATCACAATCTAGTAGTTACATTTGAAAATTTCGTTCTAGGACATTTGGTTTGAGCGCAATCCTCAAACTTAGGTCAAAAAAGCCATTTAAGCCTTTTCACAGTGAGATCTATGCGATATGGCCGAGAAATGTAATTTTGATGTTAACTCCCAAACCGCTGCGCAGAAGTAAACCAAACTTCACCCATTAGTGTATTGTATCACAATCTAGTAGTTACATGTGGAAATTTGGTTCTAGGACATTTGATTTGAGCGCAATCCTCAAACTTAGGTCAAAAAAGCCATTTAAGCCTTTTCACAGTGAGATCTATGCGATATGGCCGAGAAATGTAATTTTGATGTTAACTCCCAAACCGCTGCGCAGAAGTCAACCAAACTTCACCCATTAGTGTATTGTATCACAATCTAGTAGTTACATGTAGAAATTTGGTTCTAGGACATTTGATTTGAGCGCAATCCTCAAACTTAGGTCAAAAAAGCCATTTAAGCCTTTTCACAGTGAGATCTATGCGATATGGCCGAGAAATGTAATTTTGATGTTAACTCCCAAACCGCTGCGCAAAAGTCAACCAAACTTCACCCAGTAGTGTATTGTATCACATTCTAGTAGTTACATTTGAAAATTTTGTTCTAGGACATTTGGTTTGAACGCAATCATCAAACTTAATTAAAAAAGTCATTTAAGCCTTTTCACAGTGAGATCTATGCGATATGGCCGAGAAATGTAATTTTGATGTTAACTCCCAAACCGCTGCGCAGAAGTCAACCAAACTTCACCCATTAGTGTATTGTATCACAATCTAGTAGTTACATGTGGAAATTTGGTTCTAGGACATTTGATTTGAGCGCAATCCTCAAACTTAGGTCAAAAAAGCCATTTAAGCCTTTTCACAGTGAGATCTATGCGATATGGCCGAGAAATGTAATTTTGATGTTAACTCCCAAACCGCTGCGCAGAAGTCAACCAAACTTCACCCAATAGTGTATTGTATCACATTCTAGTAGTTACATTTTAAAATTTCGTTGTAGGACATTTGGTTTGAGCGCAATTATTAAACTTAGGTCAAAAAAGCCATTTAAGCCTTTTCACAGTGAGATCTATGCGATATGGCCGAGAAATGTAATTTTGATGTTAACTCCCAAACCGCTGCGCAGAAGTAAACCAAACTTCACCCATTAGTGTATTGTATCACAATCTAGTAGTTACATGTGGAAATTTGGTTCTAGGACATTTGATTTGAGCGCAATCCTCAAACTTAGGTCAAAAAAGCCATTTAAGCCTTTTCACAGTGAGATCTATGCGATATGGCCGAGAAATGTAATTTTGATGTTAACTCCCAAACCGCTGCGCAGAAGTCAACCAAACTTCACCCAATAGTGTATTGTATCACATTCTAGTAGTTACATTTTAAAATTTCGTTGTAGGACATTTGGTTTGAGCGCAATTATTAAACTTAGGTCAAAAAAGCCATTTAAGCCTTTTCACAGTGAGATCTATGCAATATGGCCGAGAAATGTAATTTTGATGTTAACTCCCAAACCGCTGCGCAGAAGTAAACAAAACTTCACCCATTAGTGTATTGTATCACAATCTAGTAGTTACATGTGGAAATTTGGTTCTAGGACATTTGATTTGAGCGCAATCCTCAAACTTAGGTCAAAAAAGCCATTTAAGCCTTTTCACAGTGAGATCTATGCGATATGGCCGAGAAATGTAATTTTGATGTTAACTCCCAAACCGCTGCGCAGAAGTCAACCAAACTTCACCCATTAGTGTATTGTATCACAATCTAGTAGTTACATGTAGAAATTTGGTTCTAGGACATTTGATTTGAGCGCAATCCTCAAACTTAGGTCAAAAAAGCCATTTAAGCCTTTTCACAGTGAGATCTATGCGATATGGCCGAGAAATGTAATTTTGATGTTAACTCCCAAACCGCTGCGCAAAAGTCAACCAAACTTCACCCAGTAGTGTATTGTATCACATTCTAGTAGTTACATTTGAAAATTTTGTTCTAGGACATTTGGTTTGAACGCAATCATCAAACTTAATTAAAAAAGTCATTTAAGCCTTTTCACAGTGAGATCTATGCGATATGGCCGAGAAATGTAATTTTGATGTTAACTCCCAAACCGCTGCGCAGAAGTCAACCAAACTTCACCCATTAGTGTATTGTATCACAATCTAGTAGTTACATGTGGAAATTTGGTTCTAGGACATTTGATTTGAGCGCAATCCTCAAACTTAGGTCAAAAAAGCCATTTAAGCCTTTTCACAGTGAGATCTATGCGATATGGCCGAGAAATGTAATTTTGATGTTAACTCCCAAACCGCTGCGCAGAAGTCAACCAAACTTCACCCAATAGTGTATTGTATCACATTCTAGTAGTTACATTTTAAAATTTCGTTGTAGGACATTTGGTTTGAGCGCAATTATTAAACTTAGGTCAAAAAAGCCATTTAAGCCTTTTCACAGTGAGATCTATGCGATATGGCCGAGAAATGTAATTTTGATGTTAACTCCCAAACCGCTGCGCAGAAGTAAACCAAACTTCACCCATTAGTGTATTGTATCACAATCTAGTAGTTACATGTGGAAATTTGGTTCCAGGACATTTGATTTGAGCGCAATCCTCAAACTTAGGTCAAAAAAGCCATTTAAGCCTTTTCACAGTGAGATCTATGCGATATGGCCGAGAAATGTAATTTTGATGTTAACTCCCAAACCGCTGCGCAGAAGTCAACCAAACTTCACCCAATAGTGTATTTTATCACGATCTAGTAGTTACATTTGGAAATTTAGTTCTAGGACATTTGGTTTGAGCGCAATCTTCAAACTTAATTAAAAAAAGTCATTTAAGGCTTTTCACAGTGAGATCTATGCGATATGGCCGAGAAATGTAATTTTGATGTTCACTCCCAAACCGCTGCGCAGAAGTCAACCAAACTTCACCCAATAGTGTATTTTATCACAATCTAGTAGTTACATGTGGAAATTTGGTTCTAGGACATTTGATTTGAGCGCAATCCTCAAACTTAGGTCAAAAAAGCCATTTAAGCCTTTTCACAGTGAGATCTATGCGATATGGCCGAGAAATGTAATTTTGATGTTAACTCCCAAACCGCTGCGCAGAAGTAAACCAAACTTCACCCAATAGTGTATTGTATCACAATCTAGTAGTTACATTTGAAAATGTTGTTCTAGGACATTTTGTTTGAGCGCAATCATCAAACTTTATTAAAAAAGTCATTTAAGCCTTTTCACAGTGAGATCTATGCGATATGGCCGAGAAATGTAAATTTGATGTTAACTCCCAAACCGCTGCGCAGAAGTCAACCAAACTTCACCCAATAGTGTATTGTATCACATTCTAGTAGTTACATATAAAAATTTCGTTCTAGGACATTTGGTTTGAGCTCAATCATTAAACTTAATTAAAAAAGTCATTTAAGCCTTTTCACAGTGAGATCTATGCGATATGGCCGAGAAATGTAATTTTGATGTTAACTCCCAAACCGCTGCGCAGAAGTCAACCAAACTTCACCCATTAGTGTATTGTATCACAATCTAGTAGTTACATGTGGAAATTTGGTTCTAGGACATTTGATTTGAGCGCAATCCTCAAACTTAGGTCAAAAAAGCCATTTAAGCCTTTTCACAGTGAGATCTATGCGATATGGCCGAGAAATGTAATTTTATGTTAACTCCCAAACCGCTGCGCAAAAGTCAACCAAACTTCACCCAATAGTGTATTTTATCACAATCTAGTAGTTACATTTGAAAATTTCGTTCTAGGACATTTGGTTTGAGCGCAATCCTCAAACTTAGGTCAAAAAAGCCATTTAAGCCTTTTCACAGTGAGATCTATGCGATATGGCCGAGAAATGTAATTTTGATGTTAACTCCCAAACCGCTGCGCAGAAGTAAACCAAACTTCACCCATTAGTGTATTGTATCACAATCTAGTAGTTACATGTGGAAATTTGGTTCTAGGACATTTGATTTGAGCGCAATCCTCAAACTTAGGTCAAAAAAGCCATTTAAGCCTTTTCACAGTGAGATCTATGCGATATGGCCGAGAAATGTAATTTTGATGTTAACTCCCAAACCGCTGCGCAGAAGTCAACCAAACTTCACCCATTAGTGTATTGTATCACAATCTAGTAGTTACATGTAGAAATTTGGTTCTAGGACATTTGATTTGAGCGCAATCCTCAAACTTAGGTCAAAAAAGCCATTTAAGCCTTTTCACAGTGAGATCTATGCGATATGGCCGAGAAATGTAATTTTGATGTTAACTCCCAAACCGCTGCGCAAAAGTCAACCAAACTTCACCCAGTAGTGTATTGTATCACATTCTAGTAGTTACATTTGAAAATTTTGTTCTAGGACATTTGGTTTGAACGCAATCATCAAACTTAATTAAAAAAGTCATTTAAGCCTTTTCACAGTGAGATCTATGCGATATGGCCGAGAAATGTAATTTTGATGTTAACTCCCAAACCGCTGCGCAGAAGTCAACCAAACTTCACCCATTAGTGTATTGTATCACAATCTAGTAGTTACATGTGGAAATTTGGTTCTAGGACATTTGATTTGAGCGCAATCCTCAAACTTAGGTCAAAAAAGCCATTTAAGCCTTTTCACAGTGAGATCTATGCGATATGGCCGAGAAATGTAATTTTGATGTTAACTCCCAAACCGCTGCGCAGAAGTCAACCAAACTTCACCCAATAGTGTATTGTATCACATTCTAGTAGTTACATTTTAAAATTTCGTTGTAGGACATTTGGTTTGAGCGCAATTATTAAACTTAGGTCAAAAAAGCCATTTAAGCCTTTTCACAGTGAGATCTATGCGATATGGCCGAGAAATGTAATTTTGATGTTAACTCCCAAACCGCTGCGCAGAAGTAAACCAAACTTCACCCATTAGTGTATTGTATCACAATCTAGTAGTTACATGTGGAAATTTGGTTCTAGGACATTTGATTTGAGCGCAATCCTCAAACTTAGGTCAAAAAAGCCATTTAAGCCTTTTCACAGTGAGATCTATGCGATATGGCCGAGAAATGTAATTTTGATGTTAACTCCCAAACCGCTGCGCAGAAGTCAACCAAACTTCACCCAATAGTGTATTGTATCACATTCTAGTAGTTACATTTTAAAATTTCGTTGTAGGACATTTGGTTTGAGCGCAATTATTAAACTTAGGTCAAAAAAGCCATTTAAGCCTTTTCACAGTGAGATCTATGCAATATGGCCGAGAAATGTAATTTTGATGTTAACTCCCAAACCGCTGCGCAGAAGTAAACAAAACTTCACCCATTAGTGTATTGTATCACAATCTAGTAGTTACATGTGGAAATTTGGTTCTAGGACATTTGATTTGAGCGCAATCCTCAAACTTAGGTCAAAAAAGCCATTTAAGCCTTTTCACAGTGAGATCTATGCGATATGGCCGAGAAATGTAATTTTGATGTTAACTCCCAAACCGCTGCGCAGAAGTCAACCAAACTTCACCCATTAGTGTATTGTATCACAATCTAGTAGTTACATGTAGAAATTTGGTTCTAGGACATTTGATTTGAGCGCAATCCTCAAACTTAGGTCAAAAAAGCCATTTAAGCCTTTTCACAGTGAGATCTATGCGATATGGCCGAGAAATGTAATTTTGATGTTAACTCCCAAACCGCTGCGCAAAAGTCAACCAAACTTCACCCAGTAGTGTATTGTATCACATTCTAGTAGTTACATTTGAAAATTTTGTTCTAGGACATTTGGTTTGAACGCAATCATCAAACTTAATTAAAAAAGTCATTTAAGCCTTTTCACAGTGAGATCTATGCGATATGGCCGAGAAATGTAATTTTGATGTTAACTCCCAAACCGCTGCGCAGAAGTCAACCAAACTTCACCCAATAGTGTATTGTATCACAATCTAGTAGTTACATTTGAAAATTTTGTTCTAGGACATTTTGTTTGAACGCAATCATCAAACTTAATTAAAAAAGTCATTTAAGCCTTTTCACAGTGAGATCTATGCGATATGGCCGAGAAATGTAATTTTGATGTTAACTCCCAAACCGCTGCGCAGAAGTCAACCAAACTTCACCCAATAGTGTATTGTATCACAATCTAGTAGTTACATTTGAAAATTTTGTTCTAGGAAATTTTGTTTGAGCGCAATCATCAAACTTAATTAAAAAAGTCATTTAAGCCTTTTCACAGTGAGATCTATGCGATATGGCCGAGAAATGTAAATTTGATGTTAACTCCCAAACCGCTGTGCAGAAGTCAACCAAACTTCACCCAATAGTGTATTGTATCACATTCTAGTAGTTACATTCGAAAATTTCGTTCTAGGACATTTGGTTTGAGCGCAATTATTAAACTTAGGTCAAAAAAGCCATTTAAGCCTTTTCACAGTGAGATCTATGCGATATGGCCGAGAAATGTAATTTTGATGTTGACTCCCAAACCGCTGCGCAGAAGTAAACCAAACTTCACCCAATAGTGTATTGTATCACAATCTAGTAGTTACATTTGAAAATTTTGTTCTAGGACATTTTGTTTGAACGCAATCATCAAACTTAATTAAAAAAGTCATTTAAGCCTTTTCACAGTGAGATCTATGCGATATGGCCGAGAAATGTAATTTTGATGTTAAATCCCAAACCGCTGCGCAGAAGTCAACTAAACTTCACCCAATAGTGTATTGTATCACATTCTAGTAGTTACATTTGAAAATTTCGTTCTAGGACATTTGGTTTGAGCGCAATCATTAAACTTAATTAAAAAAGTCATTTAAGCCTTTTCA
Organism: Corythoichthys intestinalis; assembly: GCF_030265065.1. Classification (NCBI taxonomy): domain Eukaryota; kingdom Metazoa; phylum Chordata; class Actinopteri; order Syngnathiformes; family Syngnathidae; genus Corythoichthys; species Corythoichthys intestinalis. Next base: position 33,201,971 of record NC_080407.1, read on the forward strand.
CAGTGAGATCTATGCGATATGGCCGAGAAATGTAATTTTGATGTTAACTCCCAAACCGCTGCGCAGAAGTCAACCAAACTTCACCCAATAGTGTATTGTATCACAATCTAGTAGTTACATTTGAAAATTTTGTTCTAGGACATTTTGTTTGAACGCAATCATCAAACTTAATTAAAAAAGTCATTTAAGCCTTTTCACAGTGAGATCTATGCGATATGGCCGAGAAATGTAATTTTGATGTTAACTCCCAAACCGCTGCGCAGAAGTCAACCAAACTTCACCCAATAGTGTATTGTATCACAATCTAGTAGTTACATTTGAAAATTTTGTTCTAGGAAATTTTGTTTGAGCGCAATCCTCAAACTTAGGTCAAAAAAGCCATTTAAGCCTTTTCACAGTGAGATCTATGCGATATGGCCGAGAAATGTAATTTTGATGTTAACTCCCAAACCGCTGCGCAGAAGTCAACCAAACTTCACCCATTAGTGTATTGTATCACAATCTAGTAATTACATGTGGAAATTTGGTTCTAGGACATTTGATTTGAGCGCAATCCTCAAACTTAGGTCAAAAAAGCCATTTAAGCCTTTTCACAGTGAGATCTATGCGATATGGCCGAGAAATGTAATTTTGATGTTAACTCCCAAACCGCTGCGCAGAAGTCAAACAAACTTCACCCAATAGTGTATTGTATCACATTCTAGTAGTTACATTTGAAAATTTCGTTCTAGGACATTTGGTTTGAGCGCAATTATTAAACTTAGGTCAAAAAAGCCATTTAAGCCTTTTCACAGTGAGATCTATGCGATATGGCCGAGAAATGTAATTTTGATGTTAACTCCCAAACCGCTGCGCAGAAGTCAACCAAACTTCACCCAATAGTGTATTGTATCACAATCTAGTAGTTACATTTGAAAATTTTGTTCTAGGACATTTGGTTTGAGCGCAATTATTAAACTTAGGTCAAAAAAGCCATTTAAGCCTTTTCACAGTGAGATCTATGCGATATGGCCGAGAAATGTAATTTTGATGTTAACTCCCAAACCGCTGCGCAGAAGTCAACCAAACTTCACCCAATAGTGTATTGTATCACATTCTAGTAGTTACATTTGAAAATTTCGTTCTAGGACATTTGGTTTGAGCGCAATCATTAAACTTAGGTCAAAAAAGCCATTTAAGCCTTTTCACAGTGAGATCTATGCGATATGGCCGAGAAATGTAATTTTGATGTTAACTCCCAAACCGCTGCGCAGAAGTCAACCAAACTTCACCCAATAGTGTATTGTATCACAATCTAGTAGTTACATTTGAAAATTTTGTTCTAGGAAATTTTGTTTGAGCGCAATCATCAAACTTAATTAAAAAAGTCATTTAAGCCTTTTCACAGTGAGATCTATGCGATATGGCCGAGAAATGTAATTTTGATGTTAACTCCCAAACCGCTGCGCAGAAGTCAACCAAACTTCACCCATTAGTGTATTGTATCACAATCTAGTAGTTACATGTGAAAATTTGGTTCTAGGACATTTGATTTGAGCGCAATCCTCAAACTTAGGTCAAAAAAGCCATTTAAGCCTTTTCACAGTGAGATCTATGCGATATGGCCGAGAAATGTAAATTTGATGTTAACTCCCAAACCGCTGCGCAGAAGTCAACCAAACTTCACCCAATAGTGTATTGTATCACAATCTAGTAGTTACATTTGAAAATTTTGTTCTAGGACATTTTGTTTGAACGCAATCATCAAACTTAATTAAAAAAGTCATTTAAGCCTTTTCACAGTGAGATCTATGCGATATGGCCGAGAAATGTAAATTTGATGTTAACTCCCAAACCGCTGCGCAGAAGTCAACCAAACTTCACCCAATAGTGTATTGTATCACAATCTAGTAGTTACATTTGAAAATTTTGTTCTAGGACATTTTGTTTGAACGCAATCATCAAACTTAATTAAAAAAGTCATTTAAGCCTTTTCACAGTGAGATCTATGCGATATGGCCGAGAAATGTAATTTTGATGTTAACTCCCAAACCGCTGCGCAGAAGTCAACCAAACTTCACCCAATAGTGTATTGTATCACATTCTAGTAGTTACATTTGAAAATTTCGTTCTAGGACATTTGGTTTGAGCGCAATTATTAAACTTAGGTCAAAAAAGCCATTTAAGCTTTTTCACAGTGAGATCTATGCGATATGGCCGAGAAATGTAATTTTGATGTTAACTCCCAAACCGCTGCGCAGAAGTAAACCAAACTTCACCCATTAGTGTATTGTATCACAATCTAGTAGTTACATGTGGAAATTTGGTTCTAGGACATTTGATTTGAGCGCAATCCTCAAACTTAGGTCAAAAAAGCCATTTAAGCCTTTTCACAGTGAGATCTATGCGATATGGCCGAGAAATGTAATTTTGATGTTAAATCCCAAACCGCTGCGCAGAAGTCAACTAAACTTCACCCAATAGTGTATTGTATCACATTCTAGTAGTTACATTTGAAAATTTCGTTCTAGGACATTTGGTTTGAGCGCAATCATTAAACTTAATTAAAAAAGTCATTTAAGCCTTTTCACAGTGAGATCTATGCGATATGGCCGAGAAATGTAATTTTGATGTTAACTCCCAAACCGCTGCGCAGAAGTCAACCAAACTTCACCCAATAGTGTATTGTATCACAATCTAGTAGTTACATTTGAAAATTTTGTTCTAGGAAATTTTGTTTGAACGCAATCATCAAACTTAATTAAAAAAGTCATTTAAGCCTTTTCACAGTGAGATCTATGCGATATGGCCGAGAAATGTAATTTTGATGTTAACTCCCAAACCGCTGCGCAGAAGTCAACCAAACTTCACCCAATAGTGTATTGTATCAAAATCTAGTAGTTACATTTGAAAATTTTGTTCTAGGAAATTTTGTTTGAGCGCAATCATCAAACTTAATTAAAAAAGTCATTTAAGCCTTTTCACAGTGAGATCTATGCGATATGGCCGAGAAATGTAATTTTGATGTTAACTCCCAAACCGCTGCGCAGAAGTCAACCAAACTTCACCCATTAGTGTATTGTATCACAATCTAGTAGTTACATGTGGAAATTTGGTTCTAGGACATTTGATTTGAGCGCAATCCTCAAACTTAGGTCAAAAAAGCCATTTAAGCCTTTTCACAGTGAGATCTATGCGATATGGCCGAGAAATGTAATTTTGATGTTGACTCCCAAACCGCTGCGCAGAAGTCAACCAAACTTCACCCAATAGTGTATTGTATCACAATCTAGTAGTTACATTTGAAAATTTTGTTCTAGGACATTTTGTTTGAACGCAATCATCAAACTTAATTAAAAAAGTCATTTAAGCCTTTTCACAGTGAGATCTATGCGATATGGCCGAGAAATGTAATTTTGATGTTAACTCCCAAACCGCTGCGCAGAAGTCAACCAAACTTCACCCAATAGTGTATTGTATCACAATCTAGTAGTTACATTTGAAAATTTTGTTCTAGGAAATTTTGTTTGAGCGCAATCATCAAACTTAATTAAAAAAGTCATTTAAGCCTTTTCACAGTGAGATCTATGCGATATGGCCGAGAAATGTAATTTTGATGTTAACTCCCAAACCGCTGCGCAGAAGTCAACCAAACTTCACCCAATAGTGTATTGTATCACATTCTAGTAGTTACATTTGAAAATTTTGTTCTAGGACATTTGGTTTGAGCGCAATCATTAAACTTAGGTCAAAAAAGCCATTTAAGCCTTTTCACAGTGAGATCTATGCGATATGGCCGAGAAATGTAATTTTGATGTTAACTCCCAAACCGCTGCGCAGAAGTCAACTAAACTTCAACCAATAGTGTATTGTATCACATTCTAGTAGTTACATTTGAAAATTTCGTTCTAGGACATTTGGTTTGAGCGCAATTATTAAACTTAGGTCAAAAAAGCCATTTAAGCCTTTTCACAGTGAGATCTATGCGATATGGCCGAGAAATGTAATTTTGATGTTAACTCCCAAACCGCTGCGCAGAAGTCAACCAAACTTCACCCAATAGTGTATTGTATCACATTCTAGTAGTTACATTTGAAAATTTCGTTCTAGGACATTTGGTTTGAGCGCAATCATTAAACTTAGGTCAAAAAAGCCATTTAAGCCTTTTCACAGTGAGATCTATGCGATATGGCCGAGAAATGTAATTTTGATGTTAAATCCCAAACCGCTGCGCAGAAGTCAACTAAACTTCACCCAATAGTGTATTGTATCACATTCTAGTAGTTACATTTGAAAATTTCGTTCTAGGACATTTGGTCTGAGCGCAATCATTAAACTTAATTAAAAAAGTCATTTAAGCCTTTTCACAGTGAGATCTATGCGATATGGCCGAGAAATGTAATTTTGATGTTAACTCCCAAACCGCTGCGCAGAAGTCAACCAAACTTCACCCAATAGTGTATTGTATCACAATCTAGTAGTTACATTTGAAAATTTTGTTCTAGGACATTTTGTTTGAACGCAATCATCAAACTTAATTAAAAAAGTCATTTAAGCCTTTTCACAGTGAGATCTATGCGATATGGCCGAGAAATGTAATTTTGATGTTAACTCCCAAACCGCTGCGCAGAAGTCAACCAAACTTCACCCAATAGTGTATTGTATCACAATCTAGTAGTTACATTTGAAAATTTTGTTCTAGGAAATTTTGTTTGAGCGCAATCATCAAACTTAATTAAAAAAGTCATTTAAGCCTTTTCACAGTGAGATCTATGCGATATGGCCGAGAAATGTAAATTTGATGTTAACTCCCAAACCGCTGTGCAGAAGTCAACCAAACTTCACCCAATAGTGTATTGTATCACATTCTAGTAGTTACATTCGAAAATTTCGTTCTAGGACATTTGGTTTGAGCGCAATTATTAAACTTAGGTCAAAAAAGCCATTTAAGCCTTTTCACAGTGAGATCTATGCGATATGGCCGAGAAATGTAATTTTGATGTTGACTCCCAAACCGCTGCGCAGAAGTAAACCAAACTTCACCCAATAGTGTATTGTATCACAATCTAGTAGTTACATTTGAAAATTTTGTTCTAGGACATTTTGTTTGAACGCAATCATCAAACTTAATTAAAAAAGTCATTTAAGCCTTTTCACAGTGAGATCTATGCGATATGGCCGAGAAATGTAATTTTGATGTTAACTCCCAAACCGCTGCGCAGAAGTCAACCAAACTTCACCCAATAGTGTATTGTATCACAATCTAGTAGTTACATTTGAAAATTTTGTTCTAGGAAATTTTGTTTGAGCGCAATCCTCAAACTTAGGTCAAAAAAGCCATTTAAGCCTTTTCACAGTGAGATCTATGCGATATGGCCGAGAAATGTAATTTTGATGTTAACTCCCAAACCGCTGCGCAGAAGTCAACCAAACTTCACCCATTAGTGTATTGTATCACAATCTAGTAATTACATGTGGAAATTTGGTTCTAGGACATTTGATTTGAGCGCAATCCTCAAACTTAGGTCAAAAAAGCCATTTAAGCCTTTTCACAGTGAGATCTATGCGATATGGCCGAGAAATGTAATTTTGATGTTAACTCCCAAACCGCTGCGCAGAAGTCAACCAAACTTCACCCAATAGTGTATTGTATCACATTCTAGTAGTTACATTTGAAAATTTCGTTCTAGGACATTTGGTTTGAGCGCAATCATTAAACTTAGGTCAAAAAAGCCATTTAAGCCTTTTCACAGTGAGATCTATGCGATATGGCCGAGAAATGTAATTTTGATGTTAAATCCCAAACCGCTGCGCAGAAGTCAACTAAACTTCACCCGATAGTGTATTGTATCACATTCTAGTAGTTACATTTGAAAATTTCGTTCTAGGACATTTGGTCTGAGCGCAATCATTAAACTTAATTAAAAAAGTCATTTAAGCCTTTTCACAGTGAGATCTATGCGATATGGCCGAGAAATGTAATTTTGATGTTAACTCCCAAACCGCTGCGCAGAAGTCAACCAAACTTCACCCAATAGTGTATTGTATCACAATCTAGTAGTTACATTTGAAAATTTTGTTCTAGGACATTTTGTTTGAACGCAATCATCAAACTTAATTAAAAAAGTCATTTAAGCCTTTTCACAGTGAGATCTATGCGATATGGCCGAGAAATGTAATTTTGATGTTAACTCCCAAACCGCTGCGCAGAAGTCAACCAAACTTCACCCAATAGTGTATTGTATCACAATCTAGTAGTTACATTTGAAAATTTTGTTCTAGGAAATTTTGTTTGAGCGCAATCATCAAACTTAATTAAAAAAGTCATTTAAGCCTTTTCACAGTGAGATCTATGCGATATGGCCGAGAAATGTAAATTTGATGTTAACTCCCAAACCGCTGTGCAGAAGTCAACCAAACTTCACCCAATAGTGTATTGTATCACATTCTAGTAGTTACATTCGAAAATTTCGTTCTAGGACATTTGGTTTGAGCGCAATTATTAAACTTAGGTCAAAAAAGCCATTTAAGCCTTTTCACAGTGAGATCTATGCGATATGGCCGAGAAATGTAATTTTGATGTTGACTCCCAAACCGCTGCGCAGAAGTAAACCAAACTTCACCCAATAGTGTATTGTATCACAATCTAGTAGTTACATTTGAAAATTTTGTTCTAGGACATTTTGTTTGAACGCAATCATCAAACTTAATTAAAAAAGTCATTTAAGCCTTTTCACAGTGAGATCTATGCGATATGGCCGAGAAATGTAATTTTGATGTTAAATCCCAAACCGCTGCGCAGAAGTCAACTAAACTTCACCCAATAGTGTATTGTATCACATTCTAGTAGTTACATTTGAAAATTTCGTTCTAGGACATTTGGTTTGAGCGCAATCATTAAACTTAATTAAAAAAGTCATTTAAGCCTTTTCACAGTGAGATCTATGCGATATGGCCGAGAAATGTAATTTTGATGTTAACTCCCAAACCGCTGCGCAGAAGTCAACCAAACTTCACCCAATAGTGTATTGTATCACAATCTAGTAGTTACATTTGAAAATTTTGTTCTAGGACATTTTGTTTGAACGCAATCATCAAACTTAATTAAAAAAGTCATTTAAGCCTTTTCACAGTGAGATCTATGCGATATGGCCGAGAAATGTAATTTTGATGTTAACTCCCAAACCGCTGCGCAGAAGTCAACCAAACTTCACCCAATAGTGTATTGTATCACAATCTAGTAGTTACATTTGAAAATTTTGTTCTAGGAAATTTTGTTTGAGCGCAATCCTCAAACTTAGGTCAAAAAAGCCATTTAAGCCTTTTCACAGTGAGATCTATGCGATATGGCCGAGAAATGTAATTTTGATGTTAACTCCCAAACCGCTGCGCAGAAGTCAACCAAACTTCACCCATTAGTGTATTGTATCACAATCTAGTAGTTACATGTGGAAATTTGGTTCTAGGACATTTTGTTTGAGCGCAATCATCAAACTTAATTAAAAAAGTCATTTAAGCCTTTTCACAGTGAGATCTATGCGATATGGCCGAGAAATGTAATTTTGATGTTAACTCCCAAACCGCTGCGCAGAAGTCAACTAAACTTCACCCATTAGTGTATTGTATCACAATCTAGTAGTTACATGTGGAAATTTGGTTCTAGGACATTTGATTTGAGCGCAATCCTCAAACTTAGGTCAAAAAAGCCATTTAAGCCTTTTCACAGTGAGATCTATGCGATATGGCCGAGAAATGTAATTTTGATGTTAACTCCCAAACCGCTGCGCAGAAGTCAACCAAACTTCACCCAATAGTGTATTGTATCACAATCTAGTAGTTACATTTGAAAATTTTGTTCTAGGAAATTTTGTTTGAGCGCAATCATCAAACTTAATTAAAAAAGTCATTTAAGCCTTTTCACAGTGAGATCTATGCGATATGGCCGAGAAATGTAATTTTGATGTTAACTCCCAAACCGCTGCGCAGAAGTCAACCAAACTTCACCCAATAGTGTATTGTATCACATTCTAGTAGTTACATTTGAAAATTTTGTTCTAGGACATTTGGTTTGAGCGCAATCATTAAACTTAGGTCAAAAAAGCCATTTAAGCCTTTTCACAGTGAGATCTATGCGATATGGCCGAGAAATGTAATTTTGATGTTAACTCCCAAACCGCTGCGCAGAAGTCAACCAAACTTCACCCAATAGTGTATTGTATCACAATCTAGTAGTTACATTTGAAAATTTTGTTCTAGGAAATTTTGTTTGAGCGCAATCATCAAACTTAATTAAAAAAGTCATTTAAGCCTTTTCACAGTGAGATCTATGCGATATGGCCGAGAAATGTAATTTTGATGTTAACTCCCAAACCGCTGCGCAGAAGTCAACCAAACTTCACCCAATAGTGTATTGTATCACATTCTAGTAGTTACATTTGAAAATTTTGTTCTAGGACATTTGGTTTGAGCGCAATCATTAAACTTAGGTCAAAAAAGCCATTTAAGCCTTTTCACAGTGAGATCTATGCGATATGGCCGAGAAATGTAATTTTGATGTTAACTCCCAAACCGCTGCGCAGAAGTCAACTAAACTTCAACCAATAGTGTATTGTATCACATTCTAGTAGTTACATTTGAAAATTTCGTTCTAGGACATTTGGTTTGAGCGCAATTATTAAACTTAGGTCAAAAAAGCCATTTAAGCCTTTTCACAGTGAGATCTATGCGATATGGCCGAGAAATGTAATTTTGATGTTAACTCCCAAACCGCTGCGCAGAAGTCAACCAAACTTCACCCAATAGTGTATTGTATCACATTCTAGTAGTTACATTTGAAAATTTCGTTCTAGGACATTTGGTTTGAGCGCAATCATTAAACTTAGGTCAAAAAAGCCATTTAAGCCTTTTCACAGTGAGATCTATGCGATATGGCCGAGAAATGTAATTTTGATGTTAACTCCCAAACCGCTGCGCAGAAGTCAACCAAACTTCACCCAATAGTGTATTGTATCACAATCTAGTAGTTACATTTGAAAATTTTGTTCTAGGAAATTTTGTTTGAGCGCAATCATCAAACTTAATTAAAAAAGTCATTTAAGCCTTTTCACAGTGAGATCTATGCGATATGGCCGAGAAATGTAATTTTGATGTTAACTCCCAAACCGCTGCGCAGAAGTCAACCAAACTTCACCCATTAGTGTATTGTATCACAATCTAGTAGTTACATGTGAAAATTTGGTTCTAGGACATTTGATTTGAGCGCAATCCTCAAACTTAGGTCAAAAAAGCCATTTAAGCCTTTTCACAGTGAGATCTATGCGATATGGCCGAGAAATGTAAATTTGATGTTAACTCCCAAACCGCTGCGCAGAAGTCAACCAAACTTCACCCAATAGTGTATTGTATCACAATCTAGTAGTTACATATGAAAATTTTGTTCTAGGACATTTTGTTTGAACGCAATCATCAAACTTAATTAAAAAAGTCATTTAAGCCTTTTCACAGTGAGATCTATGCGATATGGCCGAGAAATGTAATTTTGATGTTAACTCCCAAACCGCTGCGCAGAAGTCAACCAAACTTCACCCAATAGTGTATTGTATCACAATCTAGTAGTTACATTTGAAAATTTTGTTCTAGGAAATTTTGTTTGAGCGCAATCATCAAACTTAATTAAAAAAGTCATTTAAGCCTTTTCACAGTGAGATCTATGCGATATGGCCGAGAAATGTAATTTTGATGTTAACTCCCAAACCGCTGCGCAGAAGTCAACTAAACTTCACCCATTAGTGTATTGTATCACAATCTAGTAGTTACATGTGGAAATTTGGTTCTAGGACATTTGATTTGAGCGCAATCCTCAAACTTAGGTCAAAAAAGCCATTTAAGCCTTTTCACAGTGAGATCTATGCGATATGGCCGAGAAATGTAATTTTGATGTTAACTCCCAAACCGCTGCGCAGAAGTCAACCAAACTTCACCCAATAGTGTATTGTATCACATTCTAGTAGTTACATTTTAAAATTTCGTTCTAGGACATTTGGTTTGAGCGCAATTTTTAAACTTAGGTCAAAAAAGCCATTTAAGCCTTTTCACAGTGAGATCTATGCGATATGGCCGAGAAATGTAATTTTGATGTTAACTCCCAAACCGCTGCGCAGAAGTCAACCAAACTTCACCCAATAGTGTATTGTATCACAATCTAGTAGTTACATTTGAAAATTTTGTTCAGGGAAATTTTGTTTGAGCGCAATCATCAAACTTAATTAAAAAAGTCATTTAAGCCTTTTCACAGTGAGATCTATGCGATATGGCCGAGAAATGTAATTTTGATGTTAACTCCCAAACCGCTGCGCAGAAGTCAACCAAACTTCACCCAATAGTGTATTGTATCACAATCTAGTAGTTACATTTGAAAATTTTGTTCTAGGAAATTTTGTTTGAGCGCAATCCTCAAACTTAATTAAAAAAGTCATTTAAGCCTTTTCACAGTGAGATCTATGCGATATGGCCGAGAAATGTAATTTTGATGTTAACTCCCAAACCGCTGCGCAGAAGTCAACCAAACTTCACCCAATAGTGTATTGTATCACATTCTAGTAGTTACATTTGAAAATTTTGTTCTAGGACATTTGGTTTGAGCACAATCATTAAACTTAGGTCAAAAAAGCCATTTAAGCCTTTTCACAGTGAGATCTATGCGATATGGCCGAGAAATGTAATTTTGATGTTAACTCCCAAACCGCTGCGCAGAAGTCAACTAAACTTCAACCAATAGTGTATTGTATCACATTCTAGTAGTTACATTTGAAAATTTCGTTCTAGGACATTTGGTTTGAGCGCAATTATTAAACTTAGGTCAAAAAAGCCATTTAAGCCTTTTCACAGTGAGATCTATGCGATATGGCCGAGAAATGTAATTTTGATGTTAACTCCCAAACCGCTGCGCAGAAGTCAACCAAACTTCACCCAATAGTGTATTGTATCACATTCTAGTAGTTACATTTGAAAATTTCGTTCTAGGACATTTGGTTTGAGCGCAATCATTAAACTTAGGTCAAAAAAGCCATTTAAGCCTTTTCACAGTGAGATCTATGCGATATGGCCGAGAAATGTAATTTTGATGTTAACTCCCAAACCGCTGCGCAGAAGTCAACCAAACTTCACCCAATAGTGTATTGTATCACAATCTAGTAGTTACATTTGAAAATTTTGTTCTAGGAAATTTTGTTTGAGCGCAATCATCAAACTTAATTAAAAAAGTCATTTAAGCCTTTTCACAGTGAGATCTATGCGATATGGCCGAGAAATGTAATTTTGATGTTAACTCCCAAACCGCTGCGCAGAAGTCAACCAAACTTCACCCATTAGTGTATTGTATCACAATCTAGTAGTTACATGTGAAAATTTGGTTCTAGGACATTTGATTTGAGCGCAATCCTCAAACTTAGGTCAAAAAAGCCATTTAAGCCTTTTCACAGTGAGATCTATGCGATATGGCCGAGAAATGTAAATTTGATGTTAACTCCCAAACCGCTGCGCAGAAGTCAACCAAACTTCACCCAATAGTGTATTGTATCACAATCTAGTAGTTACATATGAAAATTTTGTTCTAGGACATTTTATTTGAACGCAATCATCAAACTTAATTAAAAAAGTCATTTAAGCCTTTTCACAGTGAGATCTATGCGATATGGCCGAGAAATGTAATTTTGATGTTAACTCCCAAACCGCTGCGCAGAAGTCAACCAAACTTCACCCAATAGTGTATTGTATCACAATCTCGTAGTTACATTTGAAAATTTTGTTCTAGGAAATTTTGTTTGAGCGCAATCATCAAACTTAATTAAAAAAGTCATTTAAGCCTTTTCACAGTGAGATCTATGCGATATGGCCGAGAAATGTAATTTTGATGTTAACTCCCAAACCGCTGCGCAGAAGTCAACCAAACTTCACCCAATAGTGTATTGTATCACAATCTAGTAGTTACATTTGAAAATTTTGTTCTAGGAAATTTTGTTTGAGCGCAATCATCAAACTTAATTAAAAAAGTCATTTAAGCCTTTTCACAGTGAGATCTATGCGATATGGCCGAGAAATGTAATTTTGATGTTAACTCCCAAACCGCTGCGCAGAAGTCAACTAAACTTCACCCATTAGTGTATTGTATCACAATCTAGTAGTTACATGTGGAAATTTGGTTCTAGGACATTTGATTTGAGCGCAATCCTCAAACTTAGGTCAAAAAAGCCATTTAAGCCTTTTCACAGTGAGATCTATGCGATATGGCCGAGAAATGTAATTTTGATGTTAACTCCCAAACCGCTGCGCAGAAGTCAACCAAACTTCACCCAATAGTGTATTGTATCACATTCTAGTTGTTACATTTTAAAATTTCGTTCTAGGACATTTGGTTTGAGCGCAATTTTTAAACTTAGGTCAAAAAAGCCATTTAAGCCTTTTCACAGTGAGATCTATGCGATATGGCCGAGAAATGTAATTTTGATGTTAACTCCCAAACCGCTGCGCAGAAGTCAACCAAACTTCACCCAATAGTGTATTGTATCACAATCTAGTAGTTACATTTGAAAATTTTGTTCTAGGAAATTTTGTTTGAGCGCAATCATCAAACTTAATTAAAAAAGTCATTTAAGCCTTTTCACAGTGAGATCTATGCGATATGGCCGAGAAATGTAATTTTGATGTTAACTCCCAAACCGCTGCGCAGAAGTCAACCAAACTTCACCCAATAGTGTATTGTATCACATTCTAGTAGTTACATTTGAAAATTTCGTTCTAGGACATTTGGTTTGAGCGCAATCATTAAACTTAGGTCAAAAAAGCCATTTAAGCCTTTTCACAGTGAGATCTATGCGATATGGCCGAGAAATGTAATTTTGATGTTAACTCCCAAACCGCTGCGCAGAAGTCAACCAAACTTCACCCAATAGTGTATTGTATCACAATCTAGTAGTTACATTTGAAAATTTTGTTCTAGGACATTTTGTTTGAACGCAATCATCAAACTTAATTAAAAAAGTCATTTAAGCCTTTTCACAGTGAGATCTATGCGATATGGCCGAGAAATGTAATTTTGATGTTAACTCCCAAACCGCTGCGCAGAAGTCAACCAAACTTCACCCAATAGTGTATTGTATCACAATCTAGTAGTTACATTTGAAAATTTTGTTCTAGAAAATTTTGTTTGAGCGCAATCATCAAACTTAATTAAAAAAGTCATTTAAGCCTTTTCACAGTGAGATCTATGCGATATGGCCGAGAAATGTAATTTTGATGTTAACTCCCAAACCGCTGCGCAGAAGTCAACCAAACTTCACCCAATAGTGTATTGTATCACAATCTAGTAGTTACATTTGAAAATTTTGTTCTAGGAAATTTTGTTTGAGCGCAATCATCAAACTTAATTAAAAAAGTCATTTAAGCCTTTTCACAGTGAGATCTATGCGATATGGCCGAGAAATGTAATTTTGATGTTAACTCCCAAACCGCTGCGCAGAAGTCAACTAAACTTCACCCATTAGTGTATTGTATCACAATCTAGTAGTTACATGTGGAAATTTGGTTCTAGGACATTTGATTTGAGCGCAATCCTCAAACTTAGGTCAAAAAAGCCATTTAAGCCTTTTCACAGTGAGATCTATGCGATATGGCCGAGAAATGTAATTTTGATGTTAACTCCCAAACCGCTGCGCAGAAGTCAACCAAACTTCACCCAATAGTGTATTGTATCACATTCTAGTAGTTACATTTTAAAATTTCGTTCTAGGACATTTGGTTTGAGCGCAATTATTAAACTTAGGTCAAAAAAGCCATTTAAGCCTTTTCACAGTGAGATCTATGCGATATGGCCGAGAAATGTAATTTTGATGTTAACTCCCAAACCGCTGCGCAGAAGTCAACTAAACTTCACCCATTAGTGTATTGTATCACAATCTAGTAGTTACATGTGGAAATTTGGTTCTAGGACATTTGATTTGAGCGCAATCCTCAAACTTAGGTCAAAAAAGCCATTTAAGCCTTTTCACAGTGAGATCTATGCGATATGGCCGAGAAATGTAATTTTGATGTTAACTCCCAAACCGCTGCGCAGAAGTCAACCAAACTTCACCCAATAGTGTATTGTATCACATTCTAGTAGTTACATCTGAAAATTTCGTTCTAGGACATTTGGTTTGAGCGCAATTATTAAACTTAGGTCAAAAAAGCCATTTAAGCCTTTTCACAGTGAGATCTATGCGATATGGCCGAGAAATGTAATTTTGATGTTAACTCCCAAACCGCTGCGCAGAAGTCAACCAAACTTCACCCAATAGTGTATTGTATCACATTCTAGTAGTTACATTTGAAAATTTCGTTCTAGGACATTTGGTTTGAGCGCAATCCTCAAACTTAGGTCAAAAAAGCCATTTAAGCCTTTTCACAGTGAGATCTATGCGATATGGCCGAGAAATGTAATTTTGATGTTAACTCCCAAACCGCTGCGCAGAAGTCAACCAAACTTCACCCAATAGTGTATTGTATCACAATCTAGTAGTTACATTTGAAAATTTTGTTCTAGGAAATTTTGTTTGAGCGCAATCATCAAACTTAATTAAAAAAGTCATTTAAGCCTTTTCACAGTGAGATCTATGCGATATGGCCGAGAAATGTAATTTTGATGTTAACTCCCAAACCGCTGCGCAGAAGTCAACTAAACTTCACCCATTAGTGTATTGTATCACAATCTAGTAGTTACATGTGGAAATTTGGTTCTAGGACATTTGATTTGAGCGCAATCCTCAAACTTAGGTCAAAAAAGCCATTTAAGCCTTTTCACAGTGAGATCTATGCGATATGGCCGAGAAATGTAATTTTGATGTTAACTCCCAAACCGCTGCGCAGAAGTCAACCAAACTTCACCCAATAGTGTATTGTATCACAATCTAGTAGTTACATTTGAAAATTTTGTTCTAGGAAATTTTGTTTGAGCGCAATCATCAAACTTAATTAAAAAAGTCATTTAAGCCTTTTCACAGTGAGATCTATGCGATATGGCCGAGAAATGTAATTTTGATGTTAACTCCCAAACCGCTGCGCAGAAGTCAACCAAACTTCACCCAATAGTGTATTGTATCACAATCTAGTAGTTACATTTGAAAATTTTGTTCTAGGAAATTTTGTTTGAGCGCAATCATCAAACTTAATTAAAAAAGTCATTTAAGCCTTTTCACAGTGAGATCTATGCGATATGGCCGAGAAATGTAATTTTGATGTTAACTCCCAAACCGCTGCGCAGAAGTCAACCAAACTTCACCCAATAGTGTATTGTATCACATTCTAGTAGTTACATTTGAAAATTTTGTTCTAGGACATTTGGTTTGAGCGCAATCATTAAACTTAGGTCAAAAAAGCCATTTAAGCCTTTTCACAGTGAGATCTATGCGATATGGCCGAGAAATGTAATTTTGATGTTAACTCCCAAACCGCTGCGCAGAAGTCAACTAAACTTCAACCAATAGTGTATTGTATCACATTCTAGTAGTTACATTTGAAAATTTCGTTCTAGGACATTTGGTTTGAGCGCAATTATTAAACTTAGGTCAAAAAAGCCATTTAAGCCTTTTCACAGTGAGATCTATGCGATATGGCCGAGAAATGTAATTTTGATGTTAACTCCCAAACCGCTGCGCAGAAGTCAACCAAACTTCACCCAATAGTGTATTGTATCACATTCTAGTAGTTACATTTGAAAATTTCGTTCTAGGACATTTGGTTTGAGCGCAATCATTAAACTTAGGTCAAAAAAGCCATTTAAGCCTTTTCACAGTGAGATCTATGCGATATGGCCGAGAAATGTAATTTTGATGTTAACTCCCAAACCGCTGCGCAGAAGTCAACCAAACTTCACCCAATAGTGTATTGTATCACAATCTAGTAGTTACATTTGAAAATTTTGTTCTAGGAAATTTTGTTTGAGCGCAATCATCAAACTTAATTAAAAAAGTCATTTAAGCCTTTTCACAGTGAGATCTATGCGATATGGCCGAGAAATGTAATTTTGATGTTAACTCCCAAACCGCTGCGCAGAAGTCAACCAAACTTCACCCATTAGTGTATTGTATCACAATCTAGTAGTTACATGTGAAAATTTGGTTCTAGGACATTTGATTTGAGCGCAATCCTCAAACTTAGGTCAAAAAAGCCATTTAAGCCTTTTCACAGTGAGATCTATGCGATATGGCCGAGAAATGTAAATTTGATGTTAACTCCCAAACCGCTGCGCAGAAGTCAACCAAACTTCACCCAATAGTGTATTGTATCACAATCTAGTAGTTACATATGAAAATTTTGTTCTAGGACATTTTGTTTGAACATAATCATCAAACTTAATTAAAAAAGTCATTTAAGCCTTTTCACAGTGAGATCTATGCGATATGGCCGAGAAATGTAATTTTGATGTTAACTCCCAAACCGCTGCGCAGAAGTCAACCAAACTTCACCCAATAGTGTATTGTATCACAATCTAGTAGTTACATTTGAAAATTTTGTTCTAGGAAATTTTGTTTGAGCGCAATCATCAAACTTAATTAAAAAAGTCATTTAAGCCTTTTCACAGTGAGATCTATGCGATATGGCCGAGAAATGTAATTTTGATGTTAACTCCCAAACCGCTGCGCAGAAGTCAACTAAACTTCACCCATTAGTGTATTGTATCACAATCTAGTAGTTACATGTGGAAATTTGGTTCTAGGACATTTGATTTGAGCGCAATCCTCAAACTTAGGTCAAAAAAGCCATTTAAGCCTTTTCACAGTGAGATCTATGCGATATGGCCGAGAAATGTAATTTTGATGTTAACTCCCAAACCGCTGCGCAGAAGTCAACCAAACTTCACCCAATAGTGTATTGTATCACATTCTAGTAGTTACATTTTAAAATTTCGTTCTAGGACATTTGGTTTGAGCGCAATTTTTAAACTTAGGTCAAAAAAGCCATTTAAGCCTTTTCACAGTGAGATCTATGCGATATGGCCGAGAAATGTAATTTTGATGTTAACTCCCAAACCGCTGCGCAGAAGTCAACCAAACTTCACCCAATAGTGTATTGTATCACAATCTAGTAGTTACATTTGAAAATTTTGTTCTAGGAAATTTTGTTTGAGCGCAATCATCAAACTTAATTAAAAAAGTCATTTAAGCCTTTTCACAGTGAGATCTATGCGATATGGCCGAGAAATGTAATTTTGATGTTAACTCCCAAACCGCTGCGCAGAAGTCAACCAAACTTCACCCAATAGTGTATTGTATCACATTCTAGTAGTTACATTTGAAAATTTCGTTCTAGGACATTTGGTTTGAGCGCAATTATTAAACTTAGGTCAAAAAAGCCATTTAAGCCTTTTCACAGTGAGATCTATGCGATATGGCCGAGAAATGTAATTTTGATGTTAACTCCCAAACCGCTGCGCAGAAGTCAACTAAACTTCACCCATTAGTGTATTGTATCACAATCTAGTAGTTACATGTGGAAATTTGGTTCTAGGACATTTGATTTGAGCGCAATCCTCAAACTTAGGTCAAAAAAGCCATTTAAGCCTTTTCACAGTGAGATCTATGCGATATGGCCGAGAAATGTAATTTTGATGTTAACTCCCAAACCGCTGCGCAGAAGTCAACCAAACTTCACCCAATAGTGTATTGTATCACAATCTAGTAGTTACATATGAAAATTTTGTTCTAGGACATTTTGTTTGAACGCAATCATCAAACTTAATTAAAAAAGTCATTTAAGCCTTTTCACAGTGAGATCTATGCGATATGGCCGAGAAATGTAATTTTGATGTTAACTCCCAAACCGCTGCGCAGAAGTCAACCAAACTTCACCCAATAGTGTATTGTATCACAATCTAGTAGTTACATTTGAAAATTTTGTTCTAGGAAATTTTGTTTGAGCGCAATCATCAAACTTAATTAAAAAAGTCATTTAAGCCTTTTCACAGTGAGATCTATGCGATATGGCCGAGAAATGTAATTTTGATGTTAACTCCCAAACCGCTGCGCAGAAGTCAACCAAACTTCACCCAATAGTGTATTGTATCACAATCTAGTAGTTACATTTGAAAATTTTGTTCTAGGAAATTTTGTTTGAGCGCAATCATCAAACTTAATTAAAAAAGTCATTTAAGCCTTTTCACAGTGAGATCTATGCGATATGGCCGAGAAATGTAATTTTGATGTTAACTCCCAAACCGCTGCGCAGAAGTCAACTAAACTTCACCCATTAGTGTATTGTATCACAATCTAGTAGTTACATGTGGAAATTTGGTTCTAGGACATTTGATTTGAGCGCAATCCTCAAACTTAGGTCAAAAAAGCCATTTAAGCCTTTTCACAGTGAGATCTATGCGATATGGCCGAGAAATGTAATTTTGATGTTAACTCCCAAACCGCTGCGCAGAAGTCAACCAAACTTCACCCAATAGTGTATTGTATCACATTCTAGTAGTTACATTTTAAAATTTCGTTCTAGGACATTTGGTTTGAGCGCAATTTTTAAACTTAGGTCAAAAAAGCCATTTAAGCCTTTTCACAGTGAGATCTATGCGATATGGCCGAGAAATGTAATTTTGATGTTAACTCCCAAACCGCTGCGCAGAAGTCAACCAAACTTCACCCAATAGTGTATTGTATCACAATCTAGTAGTTACATTTGAAAATTTTGTTCTAGGAAATTTTGTTTGAACGCAATCATCAAACTTAATTAAAAAAGTCATTTAAGCCTTTTCACAGTGAGATCTATGCGATATGGCCGAGAAATGTAATTTTGATGTTAACTCCCAAACCGCTGCGCAGAAGTCAACCAAACTTCACCCAATAGTGTATTGTATCACATTCTAGTAGTTACATTTGAAAATTTCGTTCTAGGACATTTGGTTTGAGCGCAATTATTAAACTTAGGTCAAAAAAGCCATTTAAGCCTTTTCACAGTGAGATCTATGCGATATGGCCGAGAAATGTAATTTTGATGTTAACTCCCAAACCGCTGCGCAGAAGTCAACTAAACTTCACCCATTAGTGTATTGTATCACAATCTAGTAGTTACATGTGGAAATTTGGTTCTAGGACATTTGATTTGAGCGCAATCCTCAAACTTAGGTCAAAAAAGCCATTTAAGCCTTTTCACAGTGAGATCTATGCGATATGGCCGAGAAATGTAATTTTGATGTTAACTCCCAAACCGCTGCGCAGAAGTCAACCAAACTTCACCCAATAGTGTATTGTATCACATTCTAGTAGTTACATTTGAAAATTTCGTTCTAGGACATTTGGTTTGAGCGCAATTATTAAACTTAGGTCAAAAAAGCCATTTAAGCCTTTTCACAGTGAGATCTATGCGATATGGCCGAGAAATGTAATTTTGATGTTAACTCCCAAACCGCTGCGCAGAAGTCAACCAAACTTCACCCAATAGTGTATTGTATCACATTCTAGTAGTTACATTTGAAAATTTCGTTCTAGGACATTTGGTTTGTGCGCAATCCTCAAACTTAGGTCAAAAAAGCCATTTAAGCCTTTTCACAGTGAGATCTATGCGATATGGCCGAGAAATGTAATGTTGATGTTAACTCCCAAACCGCTGCGCAGAAGTCAACCAAACTTCACCCAATAGTGTATTGTATCACAATCTAGTAGTTACATTTGAAAATTTTGTTCTAGGAAATTTTGTTTGAGCGCAATCATCAAACTTAATTAAAAAAGTCATTTAAGCCTTTTCACAGTGAGATCTATGCGATATGGCCGAGAAATGTAATTTTGATGTTAACTCCCAAACCGCTGCGCAGAAGTCAACTAAACTTCACCCATTAGTGTATTGTATCACAATCTAGTAGTTACATGTGGAAATTTGGTTCTAGGACATTTGATTTGAGCGCAATCCTCAAACTTAGGTCAAAAAAGCCATTTAAGCCTTTTCACAGTGAGATCTATGCGATATGGCCGAGAAATGTAATTTTGATGTTAACTCCCAAACCGCTGCGCAGAAGTCAACCAAACTTCACCCAATAGTGTATTGTATCACAATCTAGTAGTTACATTTGAAAATTTTGTTCTAGGAAATTTTGTTTGAGCGCAATCATCAAACTTAATTAAAAAAGTCATTTAAGCCTTTTCACAGTGAGATCTATGCGATATGGCCGAGAAATGTAATTTTGATGTTAACTCCCAAACCGCTGCGCAGAAGTCAACCAAACTTCACCCAATAGTGTATTGTATCACATTCTAGTAGTTACATTTGAAAATTTTGTTCTAGGACATTTGGTTTGAGCGCAATCATTAAACTTAGGTCAAAAAAGCCATTTAAGCCTTTTCACAGTGAGATCTATGCGATATGGCCGAGAAATGTAATTTTGATGTTAACTCCCAAACCGCTGCGCAGAAGTCAACCAAACTTCACCCAATAGTGTATTGTATCACAATCTAGTAGTTACATTTGAAAATTTTGTTCTAGGAAATTTTGTTTGAGCGCAATCATCAAACTTAATTAAAAAAGTCATTTAAGCCTTTTCACAGTGAGATCTATGCGATATGGCCGAGAAATGTAATTTTGATGTTAACTCCCAAACCGCTGCGCAGAAGTCAACCAAACTTCACCCAATAGTGTATTGTATCACATTCTAGTAGTTACATTTGAAAATTTTGTTCTAGGACATTTGGTTTGAGCGCAATCATTAAACTTAGGTCAAAAAAGCCATTTAAGCCTTTTCACAGTGAGATCTATGCGATATGGCCGAGAAATGTAATTTTGATGTTAACTCCCAAACCGCTGCGCAGAAGTCAACTAAACTTCAACCAATAGTGTATTGTATCACATTCTAGTAGTTACATTTGAAAATTTCGTTCTAGGACATTTGGTTTGAGCGCAATTATTAAACTTAGGTCAAAAAAGCCATTTAAGCCTTTTCACAGTGAGATCTATGCGATATGGCCGAGAAATGTAATTTTGATGTTAACTCCCAAACCGCTGCGCAGAAGTCAACCAAACTTCACCCAATAGTGTATTGTATCACATTCTAGTAGTTACATTTGAAAATTTCGTTCTAGGACATTTGGTTTGAGCGCAATCATTAAACTTAGGTCAAAAAAGCCATTTAAGCCTTTTCACAGTGAGATCTATGCGATATGGCCGAGAAATGTAATTTTGATGTTAACTCCCAAACCGCTGCGCAGAAGTCAACCAAACTTCACCCAATAGTGTATTGTATCACAATCTAGTAGTTACATTTGAAAATTTTGTTCTAGGACATTTGGTTTGAGCGCAATCATCAAACTTAATTAAAAAAGTCATTTAAGCCTTTTCACAGTGAGATCTATGCGATATGGCCGAGAAATGTAATTTTGATGTTAACTCCCAAACCGCTGCGCAGAAGTCAACCAAACTTCACCCATTAGTGTATTGTATCACAATCTAGTAGTTACATGTGAAAATTTGGTTCTAGGACATTTGATTTGAGCGCAATCCTCAAACTTAGGTCAAAAAAGCCATTTAAGCCTTTTCACAGTGAGATCTATGCGATATGGCCGAGAAATGTAAATTTGATGTTAACTCCCAAACCGCTGCGCAGAAGTCAACCAAACTTCACCCAATAGTGTATTGTATCACAATCTAGTAGTTACATATGAAAATTTTGTTCTAGGACATTTTGTTTGAACGCAATCATCAAACTTAATTAAAAAAGTCATTTAAGCCTTTTCACAGTGAGATCTATGCGATATGGCCGAGAAATGTAATTTTGATGTTAACTCCCAAACCGCTGCGCAGAAGTCAACCAAACTTCACCCAATAGTGTATTGTATCACAATCTAGTAGTTACATTTGAAAATTTTGTTCTAGGAAATTTTGTTTGAGCGCAATCATCAAACTTAATTAAAAAAGTCATTTAAGCCTTTTCACAGTGAGATCTATGCGATATGGCCGAGAAATGTAATTTTGATGTTAACTCCCAAACCGCTGCGCAGAAGTCAACCAAACTTCACCCAATAGTGTATTGTATCACAATCTAGTAGTTACATTTGAAAATTTTGTTCTAGGAAATTTTGTTTGAGCGCAATCATCAAACTTAATTAAAAAAGTCATTTAAGCCTTTTCACAGTGAGATCTATGCGATATGGCCGAGAAATGTAATTTTGATGTTAACTCCCAAACCGCTGCGCAGAAGTCAACTAAACTTCACCCATTAGTGTATTGTATCACAATCTAGTAGTTACATGTGGAAATTTGGTTCTAGGACATTTGATTTGAGCGCAATCCTCAAACTTAGGTCAAAAAAGCCATTTAAGCCTTTTCACAGTGAGATCTATGCGATATGGCCGAGAAATGTAATTTTGATGTTAACTCCCAAACCGCTGCGCAGAAGTCAACCAAACTTCACCCAATAGTGTATTGTATCACATTCTAGTAGTTACATTTGAAAATTTCGTTCTAGGACATTTGGTTTGAGCGCAATTTTTAAACTTAGGTCAAAAAAGCCATTTAAGCCTTTTCACAGTGAGATCTATGCGATATGGCCGAGAAATGTAATTTTGATGTTAACTCCCAAACCGCTGCGCAGAAGTCAACCAAACTTCACCCAATAGTGTATTGTATCACAATCTAGTAGTTACATTTGAAAATTTTGTTCTAGGAAATTTTGTTTGAGCGCAATCATCAAACTTAATTAAAAAAGTCATTTAAGCCTTTTCACAGTGAGATCTATGCGATATGGCCGAGAAAAGTAATTTTGATGTTAACTCCCAAACCGCTGCGCAGAAGTCAACCAAACTTCACCCAATAGTGTATTGTATCACATTCTAGTAGTTACATTTGAAAATTTCGTTCTAGGACATTTGGTTTGAGCGCAATCATTAAACTTAGGTCAAAAAAGCCATTTAAGCCTTTTCACAGTGAGATCTATGCGATATGGCCGAGAAATGTAATTTTGATGTTAACTCCAAAACCGCTGCGCAGAAGTCAACCAAACTTCACCCAATAGTGTATTGTATCACAATCTAGTAGTTACATTTGAAAATTTTGTTCTAGGAAATTTTGTTTGAGCGCAATCATCAAACTTAATTAAAAAAGTCATTTAAGCCTTTTCACAGTGAGATCTATGCGATATGGCCGAGAAATGTAATTTTGATGTTAACTCCCAAACCGCTGCGCAGAAGTCAACCAAACTTCACCCATTAGTGTATTGTATCACAATCTAGTAGTTACATGTGAAAATTTGGTTCTAGGACATTTGATTTGAGCGGAATCCTCAAACTTAGGTCAAAAAAGCCATTTAAGCCTTTTCACAGTGAGATCTATGCGATATGGCCGAGAAATGTAAATTTGATGTTAACTCCCAAACCGCTGCGCAGAAGTCAACCAAACTTCACCCAATAGTGTATTGTATCACAATCTAGTAGTTACATTTGAAAATTTTGTTCTAGGACATTTTGTTTGAACGCAATCATCAAACTTAATTAAAAAAGTCATTTAAGCCTTTTCACAGTGAGATCTATGCGATATGGCCGAGAAATGTAATTTTGATGTTAACTCCCAAACCGCTGCGCAGAAGTCAACTAAACTTCACCCATTAGTGTATTGTATCACAATCTAGTAGTTACATTTGAAAATTTTGTTCTAGGAAATTTTGTTTGAGCGCAATCATCAAACTTAATTAAAAAAGTCATTTAAGCCTTTTCACAGTGAGATCTATGCGATATGGCCGAGAAATGTAATTTTGATGTTAACTCCCAAACCGCTGCGCAGAAGTCAACCAAACTTCACCCAATAGTGTATTGTATCACATTCTAGTAGTTACATTTGAAAATTTTGTTCTAGGACATTTGGTTTGAGCGCAATCATTAAACTTAGGTCAAAAAAGCCATTTAAGCCTTTTCACAGTGAGATCTATGCGATATGGCCGAGAAATGTAATTTTGATGTTAACTCCCAAACCGCTGCGCAGAAGTCAACTAAACTTCAACCAATAGTGTATTGTATCACATTCTAGTAGTTACATTTGAAAATTTCGTTCTAGGACATTTGGTTTGAGCGCAATTATTAAACTTAGGTCAAAAAAGCCATTTAAGCCTTTTCACAGTGAGATCTATGCGATATGGCCGAGAAATGTAATTTTGATGTTAACTCCCAAACCGCTGCGCAGAAGTCAACCAAACTTCACCCAATAGTGTATTGTATCACATTCTAGTAGTTACATTTGAAAATTTCGTTCTAGGACATTTGGTTTGAGCGCAATCATTAAACTTAGGTCAAAAAAGCCATTTAAGCCTTTTCACAGTGAGATCTATGCGATATGGCCGAGAAATGTAATTTTGATGTTAACTCCCAAACCGCTGCGCAGAAGTCAACCAAACTTCACCCAATAGTGTATTGTATCACATTCTAGTAGTTACATTTGAAAATTTCGTTCTAGGACATTTGGTTTGAGCGCAATCATTAAACTTAGGTCAAAAAAGCCATTTAAGCCTTTTCACAGTGAGATCTATGCGATATGGCCGAGAAATGTAATTTTGATGTTAACTCCCAAACCGCTGCGCAGAAGTCAACCAAACTTCACCCAATAGTGTATTGTATCACAATCTAGTAGTTACATTTGAAAATTTTGTTCTAGGACATTTGGTTTGAGCGCAATCATCAAACTTAATTAAAAAAGTCATTTAAGCCTTTTCACAGTGAGATCTATGCGATATGGCCGAGAAATGTAATTTTGATGTTAACTCCCAAACCGCTGCGCAGAAGTCAACCAAACTTCACCCATTAGTGTATTGTATCACAATCTAGTAGTTACATGTGAAAATTTGGTTCTAGGACATTTGATATGAGCGCAATCCTCAAACTTAGGTCAAAAAAGCCATTTAAGCCTTTTCACAGTGAGATCTATGCGATATGGCCGAGAAATGTAAATTTGATGTTAACTCCCAAACCGCTGCGCAGAAGTCAACCAAACTTCACCCAATAGTGTATTGTATCACAATCTAGTAGTTACATATGAAAATTTTGTTCTAGGACATTTTGTTTGAACGCAATCATCAAACTTAATTAAAAAAGTCATTTAAGCCTTTTCACAGTGAGATCTATGCGATATGGCCGAGAAATGTAATTTTGATGTTAACTCCCAAACCGCTGCGCAGAAGTCAACCAAACTTCACCCAATAGTGTATTGTATCACAATCTAGTAGTTACATTTGAAAATTTTGTTCTAGGAAATTTTGTTTGAGCGCAATCATCAAACTTAATTAAAAAAGTCATTTAAGCCTTTTCACAGTGAGATCTATGCGATATGGCCGAGAAATGTAATTTTGATGTTAACTCCCAAACCGCTGCGCAGAAGTCAACCAAACTTCACCCAATAGTGTATTGTATCACAATCTAGTAGTTACATTTGAAAATTTTGTTCTAGGAAATTTTGTTTGAGCGCAATCATCAAACTTAATTAAAAAAGTCATTTAAGCCTTTTCACAGTGAGATCTATGCGATATGGCCGAGAAATGTAATTTTGATGTTAACTCCCAAACCGCTGCGCAGAAGTCAACTAAACTTCACCCATTAGTGTATTGTATCACAATCTAGTAGTTACATGTGGAAATTTGGTTCTAGGACATTTGATTTGAGCGCAATCCTCAAACTTAGGTCAAAAAAGCCATTTAAGCCTTTTCACAGTGAGATCTATGCGATATGGCCGAGAAATGTAATTTTGATGTTAACTCCCAAACCGCTGCGCAGAAGTCAACCAAACTTCACCCAATAGTGTATTGTATCACATTCTAGTAGTTACATTTGAAAATTTCGTTCTAGGACATTTGGTTTGAGCGCAATTTTTAAACTTAGGTCAAAAAAGCCATTTAAGCCTTTTCACAGTGAGATCTATGCGATATGGCCGAGAAATGTAATTTTGATGTTAACTCCCAAACCGCTGCGCAGAAGTCAACCAAACTTCACCCAATAGTGTATTGTATCACAATCTAGTAGTTACATTTGAAAATTTTGTTCTAGGAAATTTTGTTTGAGCGCAATCATCAAACTTAATTAAAAAAGTCATTTAAGCCTTTTCACAGTGAGATCTATGCGATATGGCCGAGAAAAGTAATTTTGATGTTAACTCCCAAACCGCTGCGCAGAAGTCAACCAAACTTCACCCAATAGTGTATTGTATCACATTCTAGTAGTTACATTTGAAAATTTCGTTCTAGGACATTTGGTTTGAGCGCAATCATTAAACTTAGGTCAAAAAAGCCATTTAAGCCTTTTCACAGTGAGATCTATGCGATATGGCCGAGAAATGTAATTTTGATGTTAACTCCAAAACCGCTGCGCAGAAGTCAACCAAACTTCACCCAATAGTGTATTGTATCACAATCTAGTAGTTACATTTGAAAATTTTGTTCTAGGAAATTTTGTTTGAGCGCAATCATCAAACTTAATTAAAAAAGTCATTTAAGCCTTTTCACAGTGAGATCTATGCGATATGGCCGAGAAATGTAATTTTGATGTTAACTCCCAAACCGCTGCGCAGAAGTCAACCAAACTTCACCCATTAGTGTATTGTATCACAATCTAGTAGTTACATGTGAAAATTTGGTTCTAGGACATTTGATTTGAGCGGAATCCTCAAACTTAGGTCAAAAAAGCCATTTAAGCCTTTTCACAGTGAGATCTATGCGATATGGCCGAGAAATGTAAATTTGATGTTAACTCCCAAACCGCTGCGCAGAAGTCAACCAAACTTCACCCAATAGTGTATTGTATCACAATCTAGTAGTTACATTTGAAAATTTTGTTCTAGGACATTTTGTTTGAACGCAATCATCAAACTTAATTAAAAAAGTCATTTAAGCCTTTTCACAGTGAGATCTATGCGATATGGCCGAGAAATGTAATTTTGATGTTAACTCCCAAACCGCTGCGCAGAAGTCAACTAAACTTCACCCATTAGTGTATTGTATCACAATCTAGTAGTTACATTTGAAAATTTTGTTCTAGGAAATTTTGTTTGAGCGCAATCATCAAACTTAATTAAAAAAGTCATTTAAGCCTTTTCACAGTGAGATCTATGCGATATGGCCGAGAAATGTAATTTTGATGTTAACTCCCAAACCGCTGCGCAGAAGTCAACCAAACTTCACCCAATAGTGTATTGTATCACATTCTAGTAGTTACATTTGAAAATTTTGTTCTAGGACATTTGGTTTGAGCGCAATCATTAAACTTAGGTCAAAAAAGCCATTTAAGCCTTTTCACAGTGAGATCTATGCGATATGGCCGAGAAATGTAATTTTGATGTTAACTCCCAAACCGCTGCGCAGAAGTCAACTAAACTTCAACCAATAGTGTATTGTATCACATTCTAGTAGTTACATTTGAAAATTTCGTTCTAGGACATTTGGTTTGAGCGCAATTATTAAACTTAGGTCAAAAAAGCCATTTAAGCCTTTTCACAGTGAGATCTATGCGATATGGCCGAGAAATGTAATTTTGATGTTAACTCCCAAACCGCTGCGCAGAAGTCAACCAAACTTCACCCAATAGTGTATTGTATCACATTCTAGTAGTTACATTTGAAAATTTCGTTCTAGGACATTTGGTTTGAGCGCAATCATTAAACTTAGGTCAAAAAAGCCATTTAAGCCTTTTCACAGTGAGATCTATGCGATATGGCCGAGAAATGTAATTTTGATGTTAACTCCCAAACCGCTGCGCAGAAGTCAACCAAACTTCACCCAATAGTGTATTGTATCACAATCTAGTAGTTACATTTGAAAATTTTGTTCTAGGAAATTTTGTTTGAGCGCAATCATCAAACTTAATTAAAAAAGTCATTTAAGCCTTTTCACAGTGAGATCTATGCGATATGGCCGAGAAATGTAATTTTGATGTTAACTCCCAAACCGCTGCGCAGAAGTCAACCAAACTTCACCCATTAGTGTATTGTATCACAATCTAGTAGTTACATGTGAAAATTTGGTTCTAGGACATTTGATTTGAGCGCAATCCTCAAACTTAGGTCAAAAAAGCCATTTAAGCCTTTTCACAGTGAGATCTATGCGATATGGCCGAGAAATGTAAATTTGATGTTAACTCCCAAACCGCTGCGCAGAAGTCAACCAAACTTCACCCAATAGTGTATTGTATCACAATCTAGTAGTTACATATGAAAATTTTGTTCTAGGACATTTTGTTTGAACGCAATCATCAAACTTAATTAAAAAAGTCATTTAAGCCTTTTCACAGTGAGATCTATGCGATATGGCCGAGAAATGTAATTTTGATGTTAACTCCCAAACCGCTGCGCAGAAGTCAACCAAACTTCACCCAATAGTGTATTGTATCACATTCTAGTAGTTACATTTGAAAATTTTGTTCTAGGAAATTTTGTTTGAGCGCAATCATCAAACTTAATTAAAAAAGTCATTTAAGCCTTTTCACAGTGAGATCTATGCGATATGGCCGAGAAATGTAATTTTGATGTTAACTCCCAAACCGCTGCGCAGAAGTCAACCAAACTTCACCCAATAGTGTATTGTATCACAATCTAGTAGTTACATTTGAAAATTTTGTTCTAGGAAATTTTGTTTGAGCGCAATCATCAAACTTAATTAAAAAAGTCATTTAAGCCTTTTCACAGTGAGATCTATGCGATATGGCCGAGAAATGTAATTTTGATGTTAACTCCCAAACCGCTGCGCAGAAGTCAACTAAACTTCACCCATTAGTGTATTGTATCACAATCTAGTAGTTACATGTGGAAATTTGGTTCTAGGACATTTGATTTGAGCGCAATCCTCAAACTTAGGTCAAAAAAGCCATTTAAGCCTTTTCACAGTGAGATCTATGCGATATGGCCGAGAAATGTAATTTTGATGTTAACTCCCAAACCGCTGCGCAGAAGTCAACCAAACTTCACCCAATAGTGTATTGTATCACATTCTAGTAGTTACATTTTAAAATTTCGTTCTAGGACATTTGGTTTGAGCGCAATTATTAAACTTAGGTCAAAAAAGCCATTTAAGCCTTTTCACAGTGAGATCTATGCGATATGGCCGAGAAATGTAATTTTGATGTTAACTCCCAAACCGCTGCGCAGAAGTCAACTAAACTTCACCCATTAGTGTATTGTATCACAATCTAGTAGTTACATGTGGAAATTTGGTTCTAGGACATTTGATTTGAGCGCAATCCTCAAACTTAGGTCAAAAAAGCCATTTAAGCCTTTTCACAGTGAGATCTATGCGATATGGCCGAGAAATGTAATTTTGATGTTAACTCCCAAACCGCTGCGCAGAAGTCAACCAAACTTCACCCAATAGTGTATTGTATCACATTCTAGTAGTTACATTTGAAAATTTCGTTCTAGGACATTTGGTTTGAGCGCAATTATTAAACTTAGGTCAAAAAAGCCATTTAAGCCTTTTCACAGTGAGATCTATGCGATATGGCCGAGAAATGTAATTTTGATGTTAACTCCCAAACCGCTGCGCAGAAGTCAACCAAACTTCACCCAATAGTGTATTGTATCACATTCTAGTAGTTACATTTGAAAATTTCGTTCTAGGACATTTGGTTTGAGCGCAATCCTCAAACTTAGGTCAAAAAAGCCATTTAAGCCTTTTCACAGTGAGATCTATGCGATATGGCCGAGAAATGTAAATTTGATGTTAACTCCCAAACCGCTGCGCAGAAGTCAACCAAACTTCACCCAATAGTGTATTGTATCACAATCTAGTAGTTACATATGAAAATTTTGTTCTAGGACATTTTGTTTGAACGCAATCATCAAACTTAATTAAAAAAGTCATTTAAGCCTTTTCACAGTGAGATCTATGCGATATGGCCGAGAAATGTAATTTTGATGTTAACTCCCAAACCGCTGCGCAGAAGTCAACCAAACTTCACCCAATAGTGTATTGTATCACATTCTAGTAGTTACATTTGAAAATTTTGTTCTAGGAAATTTTGTTTGAGCGCAATCATCAAACTTAATTAAAAAAGTCATTTAAGCCTTTTCACAGTGAGATCTATGCGATATGGCCGAGAAATGTAATTTTGATGTTAACTCCCAAACCGCTGCGCAGAAGTCAACCAAACTTCACCCAATAGTGTATTGTATCACAATCTAGTAGTTACATTTGAAAATTTTGTTCTAGGAAATTTTGTTTGAGCGCAATCATCAAACTTAATTAAAAAAGTCATTTAAGCCTTTTCACAGTGAGATCTATGCGATATGGCCGAGAAATGTAATTTTGATGTTAACTCCCAAACCGCTGCGCAGAAGTCAACTAAACTTCACCCATTAGTGTATTGTATCACAATCTAGTAGTTACATGTGGAAATTTGGTTCTAGGACATTTGATTTGAGCGCAATCCTCAAACTTAGGTCAAAAAAGCCATTTAAGCCTTTTCACAGTGAGATCTATGCGATATGGCCGAGAAATGTAATTTTGATGTTAACTCCCAAACCGCTGCGCAGAAGTCAACCAAACTTCACCCAATAGTGTATTGTATCACATTCTAGTAGTTACATTTGAAAATTTCGTTCTAGGACATTTGGTTTGAGCGCAATTATTAAACTTAGGTCAAAAAAGCCATTTAAGCCTTTTCACAGTGAGATCTATGCGATATGGCCGAGAAATGTAATTTTGATGTTAACTCCCAAACCGCTGCGCAGAAGTCAACCAAACTTCACCCAATAGTGTATTGTATCACATTCTAGTAGTTACATTTGAAAATTTCGTTCTAGGACATTTGGTTTGAGCGCAATCCTCAAACTTAGGTCAAAAAAGCCATTTAAGCCTTTTCACAGTGAGATCTATGCGATATGGCCGAGAAATGTAATTTTGATGTTAACTCCCAAACCGCTGCGCAGAAGTCAACCAAACTTCACCCAATAGTGTATTGTATCACAATCTAGTAGTTACATTTGAAAATTTTGTTCTAGGAAATTTTGTTTGAGCGCAATCATCAAACTTAATTAAAAAAGTCATTTAAGCCTTTTCACAGTGAGATCTATGCGATATGGCCGAGAAAAGAAATTTTGATGTTAACTCCCAAACCGCTGCGCAGAAGTCAACCAAACTTCACCCATTAGTGTATTGTATCACAATCTAGTAGTTACATGTGGAAATTTGGTTCTAGGACATTTGATTTGAGCGCAATCCTCAAACTTAGGTCAAAAAAGCCATTTAAGCCTTTTCACAGTGAGATCTATGCGATATGGCCGAGAAATGTAATTTTGATGTTAACTCCCAAACCGCTGCGCAGAAGTCAACCAAACTTCACCCATTAGTGTATTGTATCACAATCTAGTAGTTACATGTGAAAATTTGGTTCTAGGACATTTGATTTGAGCGCAATCCTCAAACGTAGGTCAAAAAAGCCATTTAAGCCTTTTCACAGTGAGATCTATGCGATATGGCCGAGAAATGTAATTTTGATGTTAACTCCCAAACCGCTGCGCAGAAGTCAACCAAACTTCACCCAATAGTGTATTGTATCACATTCTAGTAGTTACATTTGAAAATTTCGTTCTAGGACATTTGGTTTGAGCGCAATTATTAAACTTAGGTCAAAAAAGCCATTTAAGCCTTTTCACAGTGAGATCTATGCGATATGGCCGAGAAATGTAAATTTGATGTTAACTCCCAAACCGCTGCGCAGAAGTCAACCAAACTTCACCCAATAGTGTATTGTATCACATTCTAGTAGTTACATTTGAAAATTTCGTTCTAGGACATTTGGTTTGAGCGCAATTATTAAACTTAGGTCAAAAAAGCCATTTAAGCCTTTTCACAGTGAGATCTATGCGATATGGCCGAGAAATGTAATTTTGATGTTAACTCCCAAACCGCTGCGCAGAAGTAAACCAAACTTCACCCATTAGTGTATTGTATCACAATCTAGTAGTTACATGTGGAAATTTGGTTCTAGGACATTTGATTAGAGCGCAATCCTCAAACTTAGGTCAAAAAAGCCATTTAAGCCTTTTCACAGTGAGATCTATGCGATATGGCCGAGAAATGTAATTTTGATGTTAACTCCCAAACCGCTGCGCAGAAGTCAACCAAACTTCACCCAATAGTGTATTGTATCAAAATCTAGTAGTTACATTTGAACATTTTGTTCCAGGACATTTGATTTGAGCGCAATCCTCAAACTTAGGTCAAAAAAGCCATTTAAGCCTTTTCACAGTGAGATCTATGCGATATGGCCGAGAAATGTAATTTTGATGTTGACTCCCAAACCGCTGCGCAGAAGTCAACCAAACTTCACCCAATAGTGTATTGTATCACAATCTAGTAGTTACATTTGAAAATTTTGTTCTAGGACATTTTGTTTGAACGCAATCATCAAACTTAATTAAAAAAGTCATTTAAGCCTTTTCACAGTGAGATCTATGCGATATGGCCGAGAAATGTAATTTTGATGTTAACTCCCAAACCGCTGCGCAGAAGTGAACCAAACTTCACCCAATAGTGTATTGTATCACAATCTAGTAGTTACATTTGAAAATTTTGTTCTAGGAAATTTTGTTTGAGCGCAATCATCAAACTTAATTAAAAAAGTCATTTAAGCCTTTTCACAGTGAGATCTATGCGATATGGCCGAGAAATGTAATTTTGATGTTAACTCCCAAACCGCTGCGCAGAAGTCAACCAAACTTCACCCATTAGTGTATTGTATCACAATCTAGTAGTTACATGTGAAAATTTGGTTCTAGGACATTTGATTTGAGCGCAATCCTCAAACTTAGGTCAAAAAAGCCATTTAAGCCTTTTCACAGTGAGATCTATGCGATATGGCCGAGAAATGTAATTTTGATGTTAACTCCCAAACCGCTGCGCAGAAGTCAACCAAACTTCACCCAATAGTGTATTGTATCACAATCTAGTAGTTACATTTGAAAATTTTGTTCTAGGACATTTTGTTTGAGCGCAATCATCAAACTTAATTAAAAAAGTCATTTAAGCCTTTTCACAGTGAGATCTATGCGATATGGCCGAGAAATGTAATTTTGATGTTAACTCCCAAACCGCTGCGCAGAAGTCAACCAAACTTCACCCATTAGTGTATTGTATCACAATCTAGTAGTTACATGTGGAAATTTGGTTCTAGGACATTTGATTTGAGCGCAATCCTCAAACTTAGGTCAAAAAAGCCATTTAAGCCTTTTCACAGTGAGATCTATGCGATATGGCCGAGAAATGTAATTTTGATCTTAACTCCCAAACCGCTGCGCAGAAGTCAACCAAACTTCACCCAATAGTGTATTGTATCACATTCTAGTAGTTACATTTGAAAATTTTGTTCTAGGACATTTGGTTTGAGCGCATTCATTAAACTTAGGTCAAAAAAGCCATTTAAGCCTTTTCACAGTGAGATCTATGCGATATGGCCGAGAAATGTAATTTTGATGTTAACTCCCAAACCGCTGCGCAGAAGTCAACCAAACTTCACCCAATAGTGTATTGTATCACATTCTAGTAGTTACATTTGAAAATTTCGTTCTAGGACATTTGGTTTGAGCGCAATTATTAAACTTAGGTCAAAAAAGCCATTTAAGCCTTTTCACAGTGAGATCTATGCGATATGGCCGAGAAATGTAATTTTGATGTTAACTCCCAAACCGCTGCGCAGAAGTCAACCAAACTTCACCCAATAGTGTATTGTATCACATTCTAGTAGTTACATTTGAAAATTTCGTTCTAGGACATTTGGTTTGAGCGCAATCATTAAACTTAGGTCAAAAAAGCCATTTAAGCCTTTTCACAGTGAGATCTATGCGATATGGCCGAGAAATGTAATTTTGATGTTAACTCCCAAACCGCTGCGCAGAAGTCAACCAAACTTCACCCAATAGTGTATTGTATCACAATCTAGTAGTTACATTTGAAAATTTTGTTCTAGGAAATTTTGTTTGAGCGCAATCATCAAACTTAATTAAAAAAGTCATTTAAGCCTTTTCACAGTGAGATCTATGCGATATGGCCGAGAAATGTAATTTTGATGTTAACTCCCAAACCGCTGCGCAGAAGTCAACCAAACTTCACCCATTAGTGTATTGTATCACAATCTAGTAGTTACATGTGAAAATTTGGTTCTAGGACATTTGATTTGAGCGCAATCCTCAAACTTAGGTCAAAAAAGCCATTTAAGCCTTTTCACAGTGAGATCTATGCGATATGGCCGAGAAATGTAAATTTGATGTTAACTCCCAAACCGCTGCGCAGAAGTCAACCAAACTTCACCCAATAGTGTATTGTATCACAATCTAGTAGTTACATTTGAAAATTTTGTTCTAGGACATTTTGTTTGAACGCAATCATCAAACTTAATTAAAAAAGTCATTTAAGCCTTTTCACAGTGAGATCTATGCGATATGGCCGAGAAATGTAATTTTGATGTTAACTCCCAAACCGCTGCGCAGAAGTCAACTAAACTTCACCCATTAGTGTATTGTATCACAATCTAGTAGTTACATGTGGAAATTTGGTTCTAGGACATTTGATTTGAGCGCAATCCTCAAACTTAGGTCAAAAAAGCCATTTAAGCCTTTTCACAGTGAGATCTATGCGATATGGCCGAGAAATGTAATTTTGATGTTAACTCCCAAACCGCTGCGCAGAAGTCAACCAAACTTCACCCAATAGTGTATTGTATCACATTCTAGTAGTTACATTTTAAAATTTCGTTCTAGGACATTTGGTTTGAGCGCAATTATTAAACTTAGGTCAAAAAAGCCATTTAAGCCTTTTCACAGTGAGATCTATGCGATATGGCCGAGAAATGTAATTTTGATGTTAACTCCCAAACCGCTGCGCAGAAGTCAACTAAACTTCACCCATTAGTGTATTGTATCACAATCTAGTAGTTACATGTGGAAATTTGGTTCTAGGACATTTGATTTGAGCGCAATCCTCAAACTTAGGTCAAAAAAGCCATTTAAGCCTTTTCACAGTGAGATCTATGCGATATGGCCGAGAAATGTAATTTTGATGTTAACTCCCAAACCGCTGCGCAGAAGTCAACCAAACTTCACCCAATAGTGTATTGTATCACATTCTAGTAGTTACATTTGAAAATTTCGTTCTAGGACATTTGGTTTGAGCGCAATTATTAAACTTAGGTCAAAAAAGCCATTTAAGCCTTTTCACAGTGAGATCTATGCGATATGGCCGAGAAATGTAATTTTGATGTTAACTCCCATCCCGCTGCGCAGAAGTCAACCAAACTTCACCCAATAGTGTATTGTATCACATTCTAGTAGTTACATTTGAAAATTTCGTTCTAGGACATTTGGTTTGAGCGCAATCCTCAAACTTAGGTCAAAAAAGCCATTTAAGCCTTTTCACAGTGAGATCTATGCGATATGGCCGAGAAATGTAATTTTGATGTTAACTCCCAAACCGCTGCGCAGAAGTCAACCAAACTTCACCCAATAGTGTATTGTATCACATTCTAGTAGTTACATTTGAAAATTTCGTTCTAGGACATTTGGTTTGAGCGCAATCATTAAACTTAGGTCAAAAAAGCCATTTAAGCCTTTTCACAGTGAGATCTATGCGATATGGCCGAGAAATGTAATTTTGATGTTAACTCCCAAACCGCTGCGCAGAAGTCAACCAAACTTCACCCAATAGTGTATTGTATCACAATCTAGTAGTTACATTTGAAAATTTTGTTCTAGGAAATTTTGTTTGAGCGCAATCATCAAACTTAATTAAAAAAGTCATTTAAGCCTTTTCACAGTGAGATCTATGCGATATGGCCGAGAAATGTAATTTTGATGTTAACTCCCAAACCGCTGCGCAGAAGTCAACCAAACTTCACCCATTAGTGTATTGTATCACAATCTAGTAGTTACATGTGAAAATTTGGTTCTAGGACATTTGATTTGAGCGCAATCCTCAAACTTAGGTCAAAAAAGCCATTTAAGCCTTTTCACAGTGAGATCTATGCGATATGGCCGAGAAATGTAAATTTGATGTTAACTCCCAAACCGCTGCGCAGAAGTCAACCAAACTTCACCCAATAGTGTATTGTATCACATTCTAGTAGTTACATTTGAAAATTTCGTTCTAGGACATTTGGTTTGAGCGCAATTATTAAACTTAGGTCAAAAAAGCCATTTAAGCTTTTTCACAGTGAGATCTATGCGATATGGCCGAGAAATGTAATTTTGATGTTAACTCCCAAACCGCTGCGCAGAAGTAAACCAAACTTCACCCATTAGTGTATTGTATCACAGTCTAGTAGTTACATGTGGAAATTTGGTTCTAGGACATTTGATTTGAGCGCAATCCTCAAACTTAGGTCAAAAAAGCCATTTAAGCCTTTTCACAGTGAGATCTATGCGATATGGCCGAGAAATGTAATTTTGATGTTAAATCCCAAACCGCTGCGCAGAAGTCAACTAAACTTCACCCAATAGTGTATTGTATCACATTCTAGTAGTTACATTTGAAAATTTCGTTCTAGGACATTTGGTTTGAGCGCAATCATTAAACTTAATTAAAAAAGTCATATAAGCCTTTTCACAGTAAGATCTATGCGATATGGCCGAGAAATGTAATTTTGATGTTAACTCCCAAACCGCTGCGCAGAAGTCAACCAAACTTCACCCAATAGTGTATTGTATCACAATCTAGTAGTTACATTTGAAAATTTTGTTCTAGGAAATTTTGTTTGAGCGCAATCATCAAACTTAATTAAAAAAGTCATTTAAGCCTTTTCACAGTGAGATCTATGCGATATGGCCGAGAAATGTAATTTTGATGTTAACTCCCAAACCGCTGCGCAGAAGTCAACCAAACTTCACCCAATAGTGTATTGTATCACATTCTAGTAGTTACATTTGAAAATTTCGTTCTAGGACATTTGGTTTGAGCGCAATTATTAAACTTAGGTCAAAAAAGCCATTTAAGCCTTTTCACAGTGAGATCTATGCGATATGGCCGAGAAATGTAATTTTGATGTTAACTCCCAAACCGCTGCGCAGAAGTCAACCAAACTTCACCCATTAGTGTATTGTATCACAATCTAGTAGTTACATGTGGAAATTTGGTTCTAGGACATTTGATTTGAGCGCAATCCTCAAACTTAGGTCAAAAAAGCCATTTAAGCCTTTTCACAGTGAGATCTATGCGATATGGCCGAGAAATGTAATTTTGATGTTAACTCCCAAACCGCTGCGCAGAAGTCAACCAAACTTCACCCAATAGTGTATTGTATCACATTCTAGTAGTTACATTTGAAAATTTTGTTCTAGGACATTTGGTTTGAGCGCAATCATTAAACTTAGGTCAAAAAAGCCATTTAAGCCTTTTCACAGTGAGATCTATGCGATATGGCCGAGAAATGTAATTTTGATGTCAACTCCCAAACCGCTGCGCAGAAGTCAACTAAACTTCACCCAATAGTGTATTGTATCACATTCTAGTAGTTACATTTGAAAATTTCGTTTTAGGACATTTGGTTTGAGCGCAATCATTAAACTTAATTAAAAAAGCCATTTAAGCCTTTTCACAGTGAGATCTATGCGATATGGCCGAGAAATGTAATTTTGATGTTAACTCCCAAACCGCTGCGCAGAAGTCAACCAAACTTCACCCAATAGTGTATTGTATCACATTCTAGTAGTTACATTTGAAAATTTCGTTCTAGGACATTTGGTTTGAGCGCAATTATTAAACTTAGGTCAAAAAAGCCATTTAAGCCTTTTCACAGTGAGATCTATGCGATATGGCCGAGAAATGTAATTTTGATGTTAACTCCCAAACCGCTGCGCAGAAGTCAACCAAACTTCACCCAATAGTGTATTGTATCACATTCTAGTAGTTACATTTGAAAATTTCGTTCTAGGACATTTGGTTTGAGCGCAATCATTAAACTTAGGTCAAAAAAGCCATTTAAGCCTTTTCACAGTGAGATCTATGCGATATGGCCGAGAAATGTAATTTTGATGTTAACTCCCAAACCGCTGCGCAGAAGTCAACCAAACTTCACCCAATAGTGTATTGTATCACAATCTAGTAGTTACATTTGAAAATTTTGTTCTAGGAAATTTTGTTTGAGCGCAATCATCAAACTTAATTAAAAAAGTCATTTAAGCCTTTTCACAGTGAGATCTATGCGATATGGCCGAGAAATGTAATTTTGATGTTAACTCCCAAACCGCTGCGCAGAAGTCAACCAAACTTCACCCATTAGTGTATTGTATCACAATCTAGTAGTTACATGTGAAAATTTGGTTCTAGGACATTTGATTTGAGCGCAATCCTCAAACTTAGGTCAAAAAAGCCATTTAAGCCTTTTCACAGTGAGATCTATGCGATATGGCCGAGAAATGTAAATTTGATGTTAACTCCCAAACCGCTGCGCAGAAGTCAACCAAACTTCACCCAATAGTGTATTGTATCACAATCTAGTAGTTACATTTGAAAATTTTGTTCTAGGACATTTTGTTTGAACGCAATCATCAAACTTAATTAAAAAAGTCATTTAAGCCTTTTCACAGTGAGATCTATGCGATATGGCCGAGAAATGTAATTTTGATGTTAACTCCCAAACCGCTGCGCAGAAGTCAACCAAACTTCACCCAATAGTGTATTGTATCACAATCTAGTAGTTACATTTGAAAATTTTGTTCTAGGAAATTTTGTTTGAGCGCAATCATCAAACTTAATTAAAAAAGTCATTTAAGCCTTTTCACAGTGAGATCTATGCGATATGGCCGAGAAATGTAATTTTGATGTTAACTCCCAAACCGCTGCGCAGAAGTCAACCAAACTTCACCCATTAGTGTATTGTATCACAGTCTAGTAGTTACATGTGGAAATTTGGTTCTAGGACATTTGATTTGAGCGCAATCCTCAAACTTAGGTCAAAAAAGCCATTTAAGCCTTTTCACAGTGAGATCTATGCGATATGGCCGAGAAATGTAATTTTGATGTTAACTCCCAAACCGCTGCGCAGAAGTCAACCAAACTTCACCCAATAGTGTATTGTATCACATTCTAGTAGTTACATTTGAAAATTTCGTTCTAGGACATTTGGTTTGAGCGCAATTATTAAACTTAGGTCAAAAAAGCCATTTAAGCCTTTTCACAGTGAGATCTATGCGATATGGCCGAGAAATGTAATTTTGATGTTAACTCCCAAACCGCTGCGCAGAAGTCAATCAAACTTCACCCAATAGTGTATTGTATCACATTCTAGTAGTTACATTTGAAAATTTGGTTCTAGGACATTTGATTTGAGCGCAATCCTCAAACTTAGGTCAAAAAAGCCATTTAAGCCTTTTCACAGTGAGATCTATGCGATATGGCCGAGAAATGTAATTTTGATGTTAACTCCCAAACCGCTGCGCAGAAGTCAACCAAACTTCACCCATTAGTGTATTGTATCACAATCTAGTAGTTACATGTGGAAATTTGGTTCTAGGACATTTGATTTGAGCGCAATCCTCAAACTTAGGTCAAAAAAGCCATTTAAGCCTTTTCACAGTGAGATCTATGCGATATGGCCGAGAAATGTAATTTTGATGTTGACTCCCAAACCGCTGCGCAGAAGTCAACCAAACTTCACCCAATAGTGTATTGTATCACAATCTAGTAGTTACATTTGAAAATTTTGTTCTAGGACATTTTGTTTGAACGCAATCATCAAACTTAATTAAAAAAGTCATTTAAGCCTTTTCACAGTGAGATCTATGCGATATGGCCGAGAAATGTAATTTTGATGTTAACTCCCAAACCGCTGCGCAGAAGTCAACCAAACTTCACCCAATAGTGTATTGTATCACAATCTAGTAGTTACATTTGAAAATTTTGTTCTAGGAAATTTTGTTTGAGCGCAATCATCAAACTCAATTAAAAAAGTCATTTAAGCCTTTTCACAGTGAGATCTATGCGATATGGCCGAGAAATGTAATTTTGATGTTAACTCCCAAACCGCTGCGCAGAAGTCAACCAAACTTCACCCAATAGTGTATTGTATCACATTCTAGTAGTTACATTTGAAAATTTCGTTCTAGGACATTTGGTTTGAGCGCAATTATTAAACTTAGGTCAAAAAAGCCATTTAAGCCTTTTCACAGTGAGATCTATGCGATATGGCCGAGAAATGTAATTTTGATGTTAACTCCCAAACCGCTGCGCAGAAGTCAACCAAACTTCACCCATTAGTGTATTGTATCACAATCTAGTAGTTACATGTGGAAATTTGGTTCTAGGACATTTGATTTGAGCGCAATCCTCAAACTTAGGTCAAAAAAGCCATTTAAGCCTTTTCACAGTGAGATCTATGCGATATGGCCGAGAAATGTAATTTTGATGTTAACTCCCAAACCGCTGCGCAGAAGTCAACCAAACTTCACCCATTAGTGTATTGTATCACAATCTAGTAGTTACATGTGAAAATTTGGTTCTAGGACATTTGATTTGAGCGCAATCCTCAAACGTAGGTCAAAAAAGCCATTTAAGCCTTTTCACAGTGAGATCTATGCGATATGGCCGAGAAATGTAAATTTGATGTTAACTCCCAAACCGCTGCGCAGAAGTCAACTAAACTTCATTCAATAGTGTATTGTATCACATTCTAGTAGTTACATTTGAAAATTTCGTTCTAGGACATTTGGTTTGAGCGCAATCATTAAACTTAATTAAAAAAGTCATTTAAGCCTTTTCACAGTGAGATCTATGCGATATGGCCGAGAAATGTAATTTTGATGTTAACTCCCAAACCGCTGCGCAGAAGTCAACCAAACTTCACCCAATAGTGTATTGTATCACAATCTAGTAGTTACATTTGAAAATTTTGTTCTAGGACATTTTGTTTGAACGCAATCATCAAACTTAATTAAAAAAGTCATTTAAGCCTTTTCACAGTGAGATCTATGCGATATGGCCGAGAAATGTAATTTTGATGTTAACTCCCAAACCGCTGCGCAGAAGTCAACCAAACTTCACCCAATAGTGTATTGTATCGAAATCTAGTAGTTACATTTGAAAATTTTGTTCCAGGACATTTGATTTGAGCGCAATCCTCAAACTTAGGTCAAAAAAGCCATTTAAGCCTTTTCACAGTGAGATCTATGCGATATGGCCGAGAAATGTAATTTTGATGTTGACTCCCAAACCGCTGCGCAGAAGTCAACCAAACTTCACCCAATAGTGTATTGTATCACAATCTAGTAGTTACATTTGAAAATTTTGTTCTAGGACATTTTGTTTGAACGCAATCATCAAACTTAATTAAAAAAGTCATTTAAGCCTTTTCACAGTGAGATCTATGCGATATGGCCGAGAAATGTAATTTTGATGTTAACTCCCAAACCGCTGCGCAGAAGTCAACCAAACTTCACCCAATAGTGTATTGTATCACAATCTAGTAGTTACATTTGAAAATTTTGTTCTAGGAAATTTTGTTTGAGCGCAATCATCAAACTTAATTAAAAAAGTCATTTAAGCCTTTTCACAGTGAGATCTATGCGATATGGCCGAGAAATGTAATTTTGATGTTAACTCCCAAACCGCTGCGCAGAAGTCAACCAAACTTCACCCATTAGTGTATTGTATCACAATCTAGTAGTTACATGTGAAAATTTGGTTCTAGGACATTTGATTTGAGCGCAATCCTCAAACTTAGGTCAAAAAAGCCATTTAAGCCTTTTCACAGTGAGATCTATGCGATATGGCCGAGAAATGTAATTTTGATGTTAACTCCCAAACCGCTGCGCAGAAGTCAACCAAACTTCACCCAATAGTGTATTGTATCACATTCTAGTAGTTACATTTGAAAATTTTGTTCTAGGACATTTGGTTTGAGCGCAATCATTAAACTTAGGTCAAAAAAGCCATTTAAGCCTTTTCACAGTGAGATCTATGCGATATGGCCGAGAAATGTAATTTTGATGTTAACTCCCAAACCGCTGCGCAGAAGTCAACCAAACTTCACCCAATAGTGTATTGTATCACATTCTAGTAGTTACATTTGAAAATTTCGTTCTAGGACATTTGGTTTGAGCGCAATTATTAAACTTAGGTCAAAAAAGCCATTTAAGCCTTTTCACAGTGAGATCTATGCGATATGGCCGAGAAATGTAATTTTGATGTTAACTCCCAAACCGCTGCGCAGAAGTCAACCAAACTTCACCCAATAGTGTATTGTATCACATTCTAGTAGTTACATTTGAAAATTTCGTTCTAGGACATTTGGTTTGAGCGCAATCATTAAACTTAGGTCAAAAAAGCCATTTAAGCCTTTTCACAGTGAGATCTATGCGATATGGCCGAGAAATGTAATTTTGATGTTAACTCCCAAACCGCTGCGCAGAAGTCAACCAAACT
The DNA here is from genome assembly GCF_030265065.1 of Corythoichthys intestinalis. Classification (NCBI taxonomy): domain Eukaryota; kingdom Metazoa; phylum Chordata; class Actinopteri; order Syngnathiformes; family Syngnathidae; genus Corythoichthys; species Corythoichthys intestinalis. Next base: position 33,244,332 of record NC_080407.1, read on the forward strand.
TCACCCAATAGTGTATTGTATCACAATCTAGTAGTTACATTTGAAAATTTTGTTCTAGGACATTTGGTTTGAGCGCAATCATTAAACTTAGGTCAAAAAAGCCATTTAAGCCTTTTCACAGTGAGATCTATGCGATATGGCCGAGAAATGTAATTTTGATGTTAACTCCCAAACCGCTGCGCAGAAGTCAACCAAACTTCACCCATTAGTGTATTGTATCACAATCTAGTAGTTACATGTGAAAATTTGGTTCTAGGACATTTGATTTGAGCGCAATCCTCAAACTTAGGTCAAAAAAGCCATTTAAGCCTTTTCACAGTGAGATCTATGCGATATGGCCGAGAAATGTAAATTTGATGTTAACTCCCAAACCGCTGCGCAGAAGTCAACCAAACTTCACCCAATAGTGTATTGTATCACAATCTAGTAGTTACATTTGAAAATTTTGTTCTAGGACATTTTGTTTGAACGCAATCATCAAACTTAATTAAAAAAGTCATTTAAGCCTTTTCACAGTGAGATCTATGCGATATGGCCGAGAAATGTAATTTTGATGTTAACTCCCAAACCGCTGCGCAGAAGTCAACCAAACTTCACCCAATAGTGTATTGTATCACATTCTAGTAGTTACATTTGAAAATTTCGTTCTAGGACATTTGGTTTGAGCGCAATTATTAAACTTAGGTCAAAAAAGCCATTTAAGCTTTTTCACAGTGAGATCTATGCGATATGGCCGAGAAATGTAATTTTGATGTTAACTCCCAAACCGCTGCGCAGAAGTAAACCAAACTTCACCCATTAGTGTATTGTATCACAATCTAGTAGTTACATGTGGAAATTTGGTTCTAGGACATTTGATTTGAGCGCAATCCTCAAACTTAGGTCAAAAAAGCCATTTAAGCCTTTTCACAGTGAGATCTATGCGATATGGCCGAGAAATGTAATTTTGATGTTAACTCCCAAACCGCTGCGCAGAAGTCAACCAAACTTCACCCATTAGTGTATTGTATCACAATCTAGTAGTTACATGTGAAAATTTGGTTCTAGGACATTTGATTTGAGCGCAATCCTCAAACGTAGGTCAAAAAAGCCATTTAAGCCTTTTCACAGTGAGATCTATGCGATATGGCCGAGAAATGTAAATTTGATGTTAACTCCCAAACCGCTGCGCAGAAGTCAACTAAACTTCATTCAATAGTGTATTGTATCACATTCTAGTAGTTCTATTTGAAAATTTCGTTCTAGGACATTTGGTTTGAGCGCAATCATTAAACTTAATTAAAAAAGTCATTTAAGCCTTTTCACAGTGAGATCTATGCGATATGGCCGAGAAATGTAATTTTGATGTTAACTCCCAAACCGCTGCGCAGAAGTCAACCAAACTTCACCCAATAGTGTATTGTATCACAATCTAGTAGTTACATTTGAAAATTTTGTTCTAGGACATTTTGTTTGAACGCAATCATCAAACTTAATTAAAAAAGTCATTTAAGCCTTTTCACAGTGAGATCTATGCGATATGGCCGAGAAATGTAATTTTGATGTTAACTCCCAAACCGCTGCGCAGAAGTCAACCAAACTTCACCCAATAGTGTATTGTATCGAAATCTAGTAGTTACATTTGAAAATTTTGTTCCAGGACATTTGATTTGAGCGCAATCCTCAAACTTAGGTCAAAAAAGCCATTTAAGCCTTTTCACAGTGAGATCTATGCGATATGGCCGAGAAATGTAATTTTGATGTTGACTCCCAAACCGCTGCGCAGAAGTCAACCAAACTTCACCCAATAGTGTATTGTATCACAATCTAGTAGTTACATTTGAAAATTTTGTTCTAGGACATTTTGTTTGAACGCAATCATCAAACTTAATTAAAAAAGTCATTTAAGCCTTTTCACAGTGAGATCTATGCGATATGGCCGAGAAATGTAATTTTGATGTTAACTCCCAAACCGCTGCGCAGAAGTCAACCAAACTTCACCCAATAGTGTATTGTATCACAATCTAGTAGTTACATTTGAAAATTTTGTTCTAGGAAATTTTGTTTGAGCGCAATCATCAAACTTAATTAAAAAAGTCATTTAAGCCTTTTCACAGTGAGATCTATGCGATATGGCCGAGAAATGTAATTTTGATGTTAACTCCCAAACCGCTGCGCAGAAGTCAACCAAACTTCACCCATTAGTGTATTGTATCACAATCTAGTAGTTACATGTGGAAATTTGGTTCTAGGACATTTGATTTGAGCGCAATCCTCAAACTTAGGTCAAAAAAGCCATTTAAGCCTTTTCACAGTGAGATCTATGCGATATGGCCGAGAAATGTAATTTTGATGTTAACTCCCAAACCGCTGCGCAGAAGTCAACCAAACTTCACCCAATAGTGTATTGTATCACATTCTAGTAGTTACATTTGAAAATTTTGTTCTAGGACATTTGGTTTGAGCGCAATCATTAAACTTAGGTCAAAAAAGCCATTTAAGCCTTTTCACAGTGAGATCTATGCGATATGGCCGAGAAATGTAATTTTGATGTTAACTCCCAAACCGCTGCGCAGAAGTCAACCAAACTTCACCCAATAGTGTATTGTATCACATTCTAGTAGTTACATTTGAAAATTTCGTTCTAGGACATTTGGTTTGAGCGCAATTATTAAACTTAGGTCAAAAAAGCCATTTAAGCCTTTTCACAGTGAGATCTATGCGATATGGCCGAGAAATGTAATTTTGATGTTAACTCCCAAACCGCTGCGCAGAAGTCAACCAAACTTCACCCAATAGTGTATTGTATCACATTCTAGTAGTTACATTTGAAAATTTCGTTCTAGGACATTTGGTTTGAGCGCAATCATTAAACTTAGGTCAAAAAAGCCATTTAAGCCTTTTCACAGTGAGATCTATGCGATATGGCCGAGAAATGTAATTTTGATGTTAACTCCCAAACCGCTGCGCAGAAGTCAACCAAACTTCACCCAATAGTGTATTGTATCACAATCTAGTAGTTACATTTGAAAATTTTGTTCTAGGACATTTGGTTTGAGCGCAATCATTAAACTTAGGTCAAAAAAGCCATTTAAGCCTTTTCACAGTGAGATCTATGCGATATGGCCGAGAAATGTAATTTTGATGTTAACTCCCAAACCGCTGCGCAGAAGTCAACCAAACTTCACCCAATAGTGTATTGTATCACAATCTAGTAGTTACATTTGAAAATTTTGTTCTAGGACATTTTGTTTGAACGCAATCATCAAACTTAATTAAAAAAGTCATTTAAGCCTTTTCACAGTGAGATCTATGCGATATGGCCGAGAAATGTAATTTTGATGTTAACTCCCAAACCGCTGCGCAGAAGTCAACCAAACTTCACCCAATAGTGTATTGTATCACAATCTAGTAGTTACATTTGAAAATTTTGTTCTAGGAAATTTTGTTTGAGCGCAATCATCAAACTTAATTAAAAAAGTCATTTAAGCCTTTTCACAGTGAGATCTATGCGATATGGCCGAGAAATGTAATTTTTATGTTAACTCCCAAACCGCTGCGCAGAAGTCAACCAAACTTCACCCATTAGTGTATTGTATCACAATCTAGTAGTTACATGTGAAAATTTGGTTCTAGGACATTTGATTTGAGCGCAATCCTCAAACTTAGGTCAAAAAAGCCATTTAAGCCTTTTCACAGTGAGATCTATGCGATATGGCCGAGAAATGTAAATTTGATGTTAACTCCCAAACCGCTGCGCAGAAGTCAACCAAACTTCACCCAATAGTGTATTGTATCACAATCTAGTAGTTACATTTGAAAATTTTGTTCTAGGACATTTTGTTTGAACGCAATCATCAAACTTAATTAAAAAAGTCATTTAAGCCTTTTCACAGTGAGATCTATGCGATATGGCCGAGAAATGTAATTTTGATGTTAACTCCCAAACCGCTGCGCAGAAGTCAACCAAACTTCACCCAATAGTGTATTGTATCACATTCTAGTAGTTACATTTGAAAATTTCGTTCTAGGACATTTGGTTTGAGCGCAATTATTAAACTTAGGTCAAAAAAGCCATTTAAGCTTTTTCACAGTGAGATCTATGCGATATGGCCGAGAAATGTAATTTTGATGTTAACTCCCAAACCGCTGCGCAGAAGTAAACCAAACTTCACCCATTAGTGTATTGTATCACAATCTAGTAGTTACATGTGGAAATTTGGTTCTAGGACATTTGATTTGAGCGCAATCCTCAAACTTAGGTCAAAAAAGCCATTTAAGCCTTTTCACAGTGAGATCTATGCGATATGGCCGAGAAATGTAATTTTGATGTTAAATCCCAAACCGCTGCGCAGAAGTCAACTAAACTTCACCCAATAGTGTATTGTATCACATTCTAGTAGTTACATTTGAAAATTTCGTTCTAGGACATTTGGTTTGAGCGCAATCATTAAACTTAATTAAAAAAGTCATTTAAGCCTTTTCACAGTAAGATCTATGCGATATGGCCGAGAAATGTAATTTTGATGTTAACTCCCAAACCGCTGCGCAGAAGTCAACCAAACTTCACCCAATAGTGTATTGTATCACAATCTAGTAGTTACATTGGAAAATTTTGTTCTAGGACATTTTGTTTGAACGCAATCATCAAACTTAATTAAAAAAGTCATTTAAGCCTTTTCACAGTGAGATCTATGCGATATGGCCGAGAAATGTAATTTTGATGTTAACTCCCAAACCGCTGCGCAGAAGTCAACCAAACTTCACCCATTAGTGTATTGTATCACAATCTAGTAGTTACATGTGGAAATTTGGTTCTAGGACATTTGATTTGAGCGCAATCCTCAAACTTAGGTCAAAAAAGCCATTTAAGCCTTTTCACAGTGAGATCTATGCGATATGGCCGAGAAATGTAATTTTGATGTTGACTCCCAAACCGCTGCGCAGAAGTCAACCAAACTTCACCCAATAGTGTATTGTATCACAATCTAGTAGTTACATTTGAAAATTTTGTTCTAGGACATTTTGTTTGAACGCAATCATCAAACTTAATTAAAAAAGTCATTTAAGCCTTTTCACAGTGAGATCTATGCGATATGGCCGAGAAATGTAATTTTGATGTTAACTCCCAAACCGCTGCGCAGAAGTCAACCAAACTTCACCCAATAGTGTATTGTATCACAATCTAGTAGTTACATTTGAAAATTTTGTTCTAGGAAATTTTGTTTGAGCGCAATCATCAAACTTAATTAAAAAAGTCATTTAAGCCTTTTCACAGTGAGATCTATGCGATATGGCCGAGAAATGTAATTTTGATGTTAACTCCCAAACCGCTGCGCAGAAGTCAACCAAACTTCACCCAATAGTGTATTGTATCACATTCTAGTAGTTACATTTGAAAATTTCGTTCTAGGACATTTGGTTTGAGCGCAATTATTAAACTTAGGTCAAAAAAGCCATTTAAGCCTTTTCACAGTGAGATCTATGCGATATGGCCGAGAAATGTAATTTTGATGTTAACTCCCAAACCGCTGCGCAGAAGTCAACCAAACTTCACCCATTAGTGTATTGTATCACAATCTAGTAGTTACATGTGGAAATTTGGTTCTAGGACATTTGATTTGAGCGCAATCCTCAAACTTAGGTCAAAAAAGCCATTTAAGCCTTTTCACAGTGAGATCTATGCGATATGGCCGAGAAATGTAATTTTGATGTTAACTCCCAAACCGCTGCGCAGAAGTCAACCAAACTTCACCCAATAGTGTATTGTATCACATTCTAGTAGTTACATTTGAAAATTTTGTTCTAGGACATTTGGTTTGAGCGCAATCATTAAACTTAGGTCAAAAAAGCCATTTAAGCCTTTTCACAGTGAGATCTATGCGATATGGCCGAGAAATGTAATTTTGATGTTAACTCCCAAACCGCTGCGCAGAAGTCAACTAAACTTCACCCAATAGTGTATTGTATCACATTCTAGTAGTTACATTTGAAAATTTCGTTCTAGGACATTTGGTTTGAGCGCAATCATTAAACTTAATTAAAAAAGCCATTTAAGCCTTTTCACAGTGAGATCTATGCGATATGGCCGAGAAATGTAATTTTGATGTTAACTCCCAAACCGCTGCGCAGAAGTCAACCAAACTTCACCCATTAGTGTATTGTATCACAATCTAGTAGTTACATGTGGAAATTTGGTTCTAGGACATTTGATTTGAGCGCAATCCTCAAACTTAGGTCAAAAAAGCCATTTAAGCCTTTTCACAGTGAGATCTATGCGATATGGCCGAGAAATGTAATTTTGATGTTGACTCCCAAACCGCTGCGCAGAAGTCAACCAAACTTCACCCAATAGTGTATTGTATCACATTCTAGTAGTTACATTTGAAAATTTCGTTCTAGGACATTTGGTTTGAGCGCAATCATTAAACTTAGGTCAAAAAAGCCATTTAAGCCTTTTCACAGTGAGATCTATGCGATATGGCCGAGAAATGTAATTTTGATGTTAACTCCCAAACCGCTGCGCAGAAGTCAACCAAACTTCACCCAATAGTGTATTGTATCACAATCTAGTAGTTACATTTGAAAATTTTGTTCTAGGAAATTTTGTTTGAGCGCAATCATCAAACTTAATTAAAAAAGTCATTTAAGCCTTTTCACAGTGAGATCTATGCGATATGGCCGAGAAATGTAATTTTGATGTTAACTCCCAAACCGCTGCGCAGAAGTCAACCAAACTTCACCCATTAGTGTATTGTATCACAATCTAGTAGTTACATGTGAAAATTTGGTTCTAGGACATTTGATTTGAGCGCAATCCTCAAACTTAGGTCAAAAAAGCCATTTAAGCCTTTTCACAGTGAGATCTATGCGATATGGCCGAGAAATGTAAATTTGATGTTAACTCCCAAACCGCTGCGCAGAAGTCAACCAAACTTCACCCAATAGTGTATTGTATCACAATCTAGTAGTTACATTTGAAAATTTTGTTCTAGGACATTTTGTTTGAACGCAATCATCAAACTTAATTAAAAAAGTCATTTAAGCCTTTTCACAGTGAGATCTATGCGATATGGCCGAGAAATGTAATTTTGATGTTAACTCCCAAACCGCTGCGCAGAAGTCAACCAAACTTCACCCAATAGTGTATTGTATCACATTCTAGTAGTTACATTTGAAAATTTTGTTCTAGGACATTTGGTTTGAGCGCAATTATTAAACTTAGGTCAAAAAAGCCATTTAAGCTTTTTCACAGTGAGATCTATGCGATATGGCCGAGAAATGTAATTTTGATGTTAACTCCCAAACCGCTGCGCAGAAGTAAACCAAACTTCACCCATTAGTGTATTGTATCACAGTCTAGTAGTTACATGTGGAAATTTGGTTCTAGGACATTTGATTTGAGCGCAATCCTCAAACTTAGGTCAAAAAAGCCATTTAAGCCTTTTCACAGTGAGATCTATGCGATATGGCCGAGAAATGTAATTTTGATGTTAAATCCCAAACCGCTGCGCAGAAGTCAACTAAACTTCACCCAATAGTGTATTGTATCACATTCTAGTAGTTACATTTGAAAATTTCGTTCTAGGACATTTGGTTTGAGCGCAATCATTAAACTTAATTAAAAAAGTCATTTAAGCCTTTTCACAGTAAGATCTATGCGATATGGTTGAGAAATGTAATTTTGATGTTAACTCCCAAACCGCTGCGCAGAAGTCAACCAAACTTCACCCAATAGTGTATTGTATCACAATCTAGTAGTTACATTTGAAAATTTTGTTCTAGGACATTTTGTTTGAACGCAATCATCAAACTTAATTAAAAAAGTCATTTAAGCCTTTTCACAGTGAGATCTATGCGATATGGCCGAGAAATGTAATTTTGATGTTAACTCCCAAACCGCTGCGCAGAAGTCAACCAAACTTCACCCAATAGTGTATTGTATCACAATCTAGTAGTTACATTTGAAAATTTTGTTCTAGGAAATTTTGTTTGAGCGCAATCATCAAACTTAATTAAAAAAGTCATTTAAGCCTTTTCACAGTGAGATCTATGCGATATGGCCGAGAAATGTAATTTTGATGTTAACTCCCAAACCGCTGCGCAGAAGTCAACCAAACTTCACCCATTAGTGTATTGTATCACAATCTAGTAGTTACATGTGAAAATTTGGTTCTAGGACATTTGATTTGAGCGCAATCCTCAAACTTAGGTCAAAAAAGCCATTTAAGCCTTTTCACAGTGAGATCTATGCGATATGGCCGAGAAATGTAAATTTGATGTTAACTCCCAAACCGCTGCGCAGAAGTCAACCAAACTTCACCCAATAGTGTATTGTATCACAATCTAGTAGTTACATTTGAAAATTTTGTTCTAGGACATTTTGTTTGAACGCAATCATCAAACTTAATTAAAAAAGTCATTTAAGCCTTTTCACAGTGAGATCTATGCGATATGGCCGAGAAATGTAATTTTGATGTTAACTCCCAAACCGCTGCGCAGAAGTCAACCAAACTTCACCCAATAGTGTATTGTATCACATTCTAGTAGTTACATTTAAAAATTTCGTTCTAGGACATTTGGTTTGAGCGCAATTATTAAACTTAGGTCAAAAAAGCCATTTAAGCTTTTTCACAGTGAGATCTATGCGATATGGCCGAGAAATGTAATTTTGATGTTAACTCCCAAACCGCTGCGCAGAAGTAAACCAAACTTCACCCATTAGTGTATTGTATCACAATCTAGTAGTTACATGTGGAAATTTGGTTCTAGGACATTTGATTTGAGCGCAATCCTCAAACTTAGGTCAAAAAAGCCATTTAAGCCTTTTCACAGTGAGATCTATGCGATATGGCCGAGAAATGTAATTTTGATGTTAAATCCCAAACCGCTGCGCAGAAGTCAACTAAACTTCACCCAATAGTGTATTGTATCACATTCTAGTAGTTACATTTGAAAATTTCGTTCTAGGACATTTGGTTTGAGCGCAATCATTAAACTTAATTAAAAAAGTCATTTAAGCCTTTTCACAGTAAGATCTATGCGATATGGCCGAGAAATGTAATTTTGATGTTAACTCCCAAACCGCTGCGCAGAAGTCAACCAAACTTCACCCAATAGTGTATTGTATCACAATCTAGTAGTTACATTTGAAAATTTTGTTCTAGGACATTTTGTTTGAACGCAATCATCAAACTTAATTAAAAAAGTCATTTAAGCCTTTTCACAGTGAGATCTATGCGATATGGCCGAGAAATGTAATTTTGATGTTAACTCCCAAACCGCTGCGCAGAAGTCAACCAAACTTCACCCATTAGTGTATTGTATCACAATCTAGTAGTTACATGTGGAAATTTGGTTCTAGGACATTTGATTTGAGCGCAATCCTCAAACTTAGGTCAAAAAAGCCATTTAAGCCTTTTCACAGTGAGATCTATGCGATATGGCCGAGAAATGTAATTTTGATGTTGACTCCCAAACCGCTGCGCAGAAGTCAACCAAACTTCACCCAATAGTGTATTGTATCACAATCTAGTAGTTACATTTGAAAATTTTGTTCTAGGACATTTTGTTTGAACGCAATCATCAAACTTAATTAAAAAAGTCATTTAAGCCTTTTCACAGTGAGATCTATGCGATATGGCCGAGAAATGTAATTTTGATGTTAACTCCCAAACCGCTGCGCAGAAGTCAACCAAACTTCACCCATTAGTGTATTGTATCACAATCTAGTAGTTACATGTGGAAATTTGGTTCTAGGACATTTTGTTTGAGCGCAATCATCAAACTTAATTAAAAAAGTCATTTAAGCCTTTTCACAGTGAGATCTATGCGATATGGCCGAGAAATGTAATTTTGATGTTAACTCCCAAACCGCTGCGCAGAAGTCAACCAAACTTCACCCAATAGTGTATTGTATCACATTCTAGTAGTTACATTTGAAAATTTCGTTCTAGGACATTTGGTTTGAGCGCAATTATTAAACTTAGGTCAAAAAAGCCATTTAAGCCTTTTCACAGTGAGATCTATGCGATATGGCCGAGAAATGTAATTTTGATGTTAACTCCCAAACCGCTGCGCAGAAGTCAACCAAACTTCACCCATTAGTGTATTGTATCACAATCTAGTAGTTACATGTGGAAATTTGGTTCTAGGACATTTGATTTTAGCGCAATCCTCAAACTTAGGTCAAAAAAGCCATTTAAGCCTTTTCACAGTGAGATCTATGCGATATGGCCGAGAAATGTAATTTTGATGTTAACTCCCAAACCGCTGCGCAGAAGTCAACCAAACTTCACCCAATAGTGTATTGTATCACATTCTAGTAGTTACATTTGAAAATTTTGTTCTAGGACATTTGGTTTGAGCGCAATCATTAAACTTAGGTCAAAAAAGCCATTTAAGCCTTTTCACAGTGAGATCTATGCGATATGGCCGAGAAATGTAATTTTGATGTTAACTCCCAAACCGCTGCGCAGAAGTCAACTAAACTTCACCCAATAGTGTATTGTATCACATTCTAGTAGTTACATTTGAAAATTTCGTTCTAGGACATTTGGTTTGAGCGCAATCATTAAACTTAATTAAAAAAGCCATTTAAGCCTTTTCACAGTGAGATCTATGCGATATGGCCGAGAAATGTAATTTTGATGTTAACTCCCAAACCGCTGCGCAGAAGTCAACCAAACTTCACCCATTAGTGTATTGTATCACAATCTAGTAGTTACATGTGGAAATTTGGTTCTAGGACATTTGATTTGAGCGCAATCCTCAAACTTAGGTCAAAAAAGCCATTTAAGCCTTTTCACAGTGAGATCTATGCGATATGGCCGAGAAATGTAATTTTGATGTTGACTCCCAAACCGCTGCGCAGAAGTCAACCAAACTTCACCCAATAGTGTATTGTATCACAATCTAGTAGTTACATTTGAAAATTTTGTTCTAGGACATTTTGTTTGAACGCAATCATCAAACTTAATTAAAAAAGTCATTTAAGCCTTTTCAAAGTGAGATCTATGCGATATGGCCGAGAAATGTAATTTTGATGTTAACTCCCAAACCGCTGCGCAGAAGTCAACCAAACTTCACCCAATAGTGTATTGTATCACAATCTAGTAGTTACATTTGAAAATTTTGTTCTAGGAAATTTTGTTTGAGCGCAATCATCAAACTTAATTAAAAAAGTCATTTAAGCCTTTTCACAGTGAGATCTATGCGATATGGCCGAGAAATGTAATTTTGATGTTAACTCCCAAACCGCTGCGCAGAAGTCAACCAAACTTCACCCAATAGTGTATTGTATCACATTCTAGTAGTTACATTTGAAAATTTCGTTCTAGGACATTTGGTTTGAGCGCAATTATTAAACTTAGGTCAAAAAAGCCATTTAAGCCTTTTCACAGTGAGATCTATGCGATATGGCCGAGAAATGTAATTTTGATGTTAACTCCCAAACCGCTGCGCAGAAGTCAACCAAACTTCACCCATTAGTGTATTGTATCACAATCTAGTAGTTACATGTGGAAATTTGGTTCTAGGACATTTGATTTGAGCGCAATCCTCAAACTTAGGTCAAAAAAGCCATTTAAGCCTTTTCACAGTGAGATCTATGCGATATGGCCGAGAAATGTAATTTTGATGTTAACTCCCAAACCGCTGCGCAGAAGTCAACCAAACTTCACCCAATAGTGTATTGTATCACATTCTAGTAGTTACATTTGAAAATTTTGTTCTAGGACATTTGGTTTGAGCGCAATCATTAAACTTAGGTCAAAAAAGCCATTTAAGCCTTTTCACAGTGAGATCTATGCGATATGGCCGAGAAATGTAATTTTGATTTCAACTCCCAAACCGCTGCGCAGAAGTCAACTAAACTTCACCCAATAGTGTATTGTATCACATTCTAGTAGTTACATTTGAAAATTTCGTTTTAGGACATTTGGTTTGAGCGCAATCATTAAACTTAATTAAAAAAGCCATTTAAGCCTTTTCACAGTGAGATCTATGCGATATGGCCGAGAAATGTAATTTTGATGTTAACTCCCAAACCGCTGCGCAGAAGTCAACCAAACTTCACCCAATAGTGTATTGTATCACATTCTAGTAGTTACATTTGAAAATTTCGTTCTAGGACATTTGGTTTGAGCGCAATTATTAAACTTAGGTCAAAAAAGCCATTTAAGCCTTTTCACAGTGAGATCTATGCGATATGGCCGAGAAATGTAATTTTGATGTTAACTCCCAAACCGCTGCGCAGAAGTCAACCAAACTTCACCCAATAGTGTATTGTATCACATTCTAGTAGTTACATTTGAAAATTTCGTTCTAGGACATTTGGTTTGAGCGCAATCATTAAACTTAGGTCAAAAAAGCCATTTAAGCCTTTTCACAGTGAGATCTATGCGATATGGCCGAGAAATGTAATTTTGATGTTAACTCCCAAACCGCTGCGCAGAAGTCAACCAAACTTCACCCAATAGTGTATTGTATCACAATCTAGTAGTTACATTTGAAAATTTTGTTCTAGGAAATTTTGTTTGAGCGCAATCATCAAACTTAATTAAAAAAGTCATTTAAGCCTTTTCACAGTGAGATCTATGCGATATGGCCGAGAAATGTAATTTTGATGTTAACTCCCAAACCGCTGCGCAGAAGTCAACCAAACTTCACCCATTAGTGTATTGTATCACAATCTAGTAGTTACATGTGAAAATTTGGTTCTAGGACATTTGATTTGAGCGCAATCCTCAAACTTAGGTCAAAAAAGCCATTTAAGCCTTTTCACAGTGAGATCTATGCGATATGGCCGAGAAATGTAAATTTGATGTTAACTCCCAAACCGCTGCGCAGAAGTCAACCAAACTTCACCCAATAGTGTATTGTATCACAATCTAGTAGTTACATTTGAAAATTTTGTTCTAGGACATTTTGTTTGAACGCAATCATCAAACTTAATTAAAAAAGTCATTTAAGCCTTTTCACAGTGAGATCTATGCGATATGGCCGAGAAATGTAATTTTGATGTTAACTCCCAAACCGCTGCGCAGAAGTCAACCAAACTTCACCCAATAGTGTATTGTATCACAATCTAGTAGTTACATTTGAAAATTTTTTTTCTAGGAAATTTTGTTTGAGCGCAATCATCAAACTTAATTAAAAAAGTCATTTAAGCCTTTTCACAGTGAGATCTATGCGATATGGCCGAGAAATGTAATTTTGATGTTAACTCCCAAACCGCTGCGCAGAAGTCAACCAAACTTCACCCATTAGTGTATTGTATCACAGTCTAGTAGTTACATGTGGAAATTTGGTTCTAGGACATTTGATTTGAGCGCAATCCTCAAACTTAGGTCAAAAAAGCCATTTAAGCCTTTTCACAGTGAGATCTATGCGATATGGCCGAGAAATGTAATTTTGATGTTAACTCCCAAACCGCTGCGCAGAAGTCAACCAAACTTCACCCAATAGTGTATTGTATCACATTCTAGTAGTTACATTTGAAAATTTCGTTCTAGGACATTTGGTTTGAGCGCAATTATTAAACTTAGGTCAAAAAAGCCATTTAAGCCTTTTCACAGTGAGATCTATGCGATATGGCCGAGAAATGTAATTTTGATGTTAACTCCCAAACCGCTGCGCAGAAGTCAACCAAACTTCACCCAATAGTGTATTGTATCACATTCTAGTAGTTACATTTGAAAATTTCGTTCTAGGACATTTGGTTTGAGCGCAATCCTCAAACTTAGGTCAAAAAAGCCATTTAAGCCTTTTCACAGTGAGATCTATGCGATATGGCCGAGAAATGTAATTTTGATGTTAACTCCCAAACCGCTGCGCAGAAGTCAACCAAACTTCACCCAATAGTGTATTGTATCACAATCTAGTAGTTACATTTGAAAATTTTGTTCTAGGAAATTTTGTTTGAGCGCAATCATCAAACTTAATTAAAAAAGTCATTTAAGCCTTTTCACAGTGAGATCTATGAGATATGGCCGAGAAATGTAATTTTGATGTTAACTCCCAAACCGCTGCGCAGAAGTCAACCAAACTTCACCCATTAGTGTATTGTATCACAATCTAGTAGTTACATGTGGAAATTTGGTTCTAGGACATTTGATTTGAGCGCAATCCTCAAACTTAGGTCAAAAAAGCCATTTAAGCCTTTTCACAGTGAGATCTATGCGATATGGCCGAGAAATGTAATTTTGATGTTAACTCCCAAACCGCTACGCAGAAGTCAACCAAACTTCACCCATTAGTGTATTGTATCACAATCTAGTAGTTACATGTGGAAATTTGGTTCTAGGACATTTGATTTGAGCGCAATCCTCAAACTTAGGTCAAAAAAGCCATTTAAGCCTTTTCACAGTGAGATCTATGCGATATGGCCGAGAAATGTAATTTTGATGTTGACTCCCAAACCGCTGCGCAGAAGTCAACCAAACTTCACCCAATAGTGTATTGTATCACAATCTAGTAGTTACATTTGAAAATTTTGTTCTAGGACATTTTGTTTGAACGCAATCATCAAACTTAATTAAAAAAGTCATTTAAGCCTTTTCACAGTGAGATCTATGCGATATGGCCGAGAAATGTAATTTTGATGTTAACTCCCAAACCGCTGCGCAGAAGTCAACCAAACTTCACCCAATAGTGTATTGTATCACAATCTAGTAGTTACATTTGAAAATTTTGTTCTAGGAAATTTTGTTTGAGCGCAATCATCAAACTTAATTAAAAAAGTCATTTAAGCCTTTTCACAGTGAGATCTATGCGATATGGCCGAGAAATGTAATTTTGATGTTAACTCCCAAACCGCTGCGCAGAAGTCAACCAAACTTCACCCAATAGTGTATTGTATCACATTCTAGTAGTTACATTTGAAAATTTCGTTCTAGGACATTTGGTTTGAGCGCAATTATTAAACTTAGGTCAAAAAAGCCATTTAAGCCTTTTCACAGTGAGATCTATGCGATATGGCCGAGAAATGTAATTTTGATGTTAACTCCCAAACCGCTGCGCAGAAGTCAACCAAACTTCACCCATTAGTGTATTGTATCACAATCTAGTAGTTACATGTGGAAATTTGGTTCTAGGACATTTGATTTGAGCGCAATCCTCAAACTTAGGTCAAAAAAGCCATTTAAGCCTTTTCACAGTGAGATCTATGCGATACGGCCGAGAAATGTAATTTTGATGTTAACTCCCAAACCGCTGCGCAGAAGTCAACCAAACTTCACCCATTAGTGTATTGTATCACAATCTAGTAGTTACATGTGAAAATTTGGTTCTAGGACATTTGATTTGAGCGCAATCCTCAAACGTAGGTCAAAAAAGCCATTTAAGCCTTTTCACAGTGAGATCTATGCGATATGGCCGAGAAATGTAAATTTGATGTTAACTCCCAAACCGCTGCGCAGAAGTCAACCAAACTTCACCCAATAGTGTATTGTATCACATTCTAGTAGTTACATTTGAAAATTTCGTTCTAGGACATTTGGTTTGAGCGCAATTATTAAACTTAGGTCAAAAAAGCCATTTAAGCCTTTTCACAGTGAGATCTATGCGATATGGCCGAGAAATGTAATTTTGATGTTAACTCCCAAACCGCTGCGCAGAAGTAAACCAAACTTCACCCATTAGTGTATTGTATCACAATCTAGTAGTTACATGTGGAAATTTGGTTCTAGGACATTTGATTAGAGCGCAATCCTCAAACTTAGGTCAAAAAAGCCATTTAAGCCTTTTCACAGTGAGATCTATGCGATATGGCCGAGAAATGTAATTTTGATGTTAAATCCCAAACCGCTGCGCAGAAGTCAACTAAACTTCATTCAATAGTGTATTGTATCACATTCTAGTAGTTACATTTGAAAATTTCGTTCTAGGACATTTGGTTTGAGCGCAATCATTAAACTTAAT
The DNA here is from genome assembly GCF_030265065.1 of Corythoichthys intestinalis. Taxonomy (NCBI): domain Eukaryota; kingdom Metazoa; phylum Chordata; class Actinopteri; order Syngnathiformes; family Syngnathidae; genus Corythoichthys; species Corythoichthys intestinalis. Next base: position 33,260,232 of record NC_080407.1, read on the forward strand.
TAAAAAAGTCATTTAAGCCTTTTCACAGTGAGATCTATGCGATATGGCCGAGAAATGTAATTTTGATGTTAACTCCCAAACCGCTGCGCAGAAGTCAACCAAACTTCACCCAATAGTGTATTGTATCACAATCTAGTAGTTACATTTGAAAATTTTGTTCTAGGACATTTTGTTTGAACGCAATCATCAAACTTAATTAAAAAAGTCATTTAAGCCTTTTCACAGTGAGATCTATGCGATATGGCCGAGAAATGTAATTTTGATGTTAACTCCCAAACCGCTGCGCAGAAGTCAACCAAACTTCACCCAATAGTGTATTGTATCGAAATCTAGTAGTTACATTTGAAAATTTTGTTCCAGGACATTTGATTTGAGCGCAATCCTCAAACTTAGGTCAAAAAAGCCATTTAAGCCTTTTCACAGTGAGATCTATGCGATATGGCCGAGAAATGTAATTTTGATGTTGACTCCCAAACCGCTGCGCAGAAGTCAACCAAACTTCACCCAATAGTGTATTGTATCACAATCTAGTAGTTACATTTGAAAATTTTGTTCTAGGACATTTTGTTTGAACGCAATCATCAAACTTAATTAAAAAAGTCATTTAAGCCTTTTCACAGTGAGATCTATGCGATATGGCCGAGAAATGTAATTTTGATGTTAACTCCCAAACCGCTGCGCAGAAGTCAACCAAACTTCACCCAATAGTGTATTGTATCACAATCTAGTAGTTACATTTGAAAATTTTGTTCTAGGAAATTTTGTTTGAGCGCAATCATCAAACTTAATTAAAAAAGTCATTTAAGCCTTTTCACAGTGAGATCTATGCGATATGGCCGAGAAATGTAATTTTGATGTTAACTCCCAAACCGCTGCGCAGAAGTCAACCAAACTTCACCCATTAGTGTATTGTATCACAATCTAGTAGTTACATGTGGAAATTTGGTTCTAGGACATTTGATTTGAGCGCAATCCTCAAACTTAGGTCAAAAAAGCCATTTAAGCCTTTTCACAGTGAGATCTATGCGATATGGCCGAGAAATGTAATTTTGATGTTAACTCCCAAACCGCTGCGCAGAAGTCAACCAAACTTCACCCAATAGTGTATTGTATCACATTCTAGTAGTTACATTTGAAAATTTTGTTCTAGGACATTTGGTTTGAGCGCAATCATTAAACTTAGGTCAAAAAAGCCATTTAAGCCTTTTCACAGTGAGATCTATGCGATATGGCCGAGAAATGTAATTTTGATGTTAACTCCCAAACCGCTGCGCAGAAGTCAACCAAACTTCACCCAATAGTGTATTGTATCACATTCTAGTAGTTACATTTGAAAATTTCGTTCTAGGACATTTGGTTTGAGCGCAATTATTAAACTTAGGTCAAAAAAGCCATTTAAGCCTTTTCACAGTGAGATCTATGCGATATGGCCGAGAAATGTAATTTTGATGTTAACTCCCAAACCGCTGCGCAGAAGTCAACCAAACTTCACCCAATAGTGTATTGTATCACATTCTAGTAGTTACATTTGAAAATTTCGTTCTAGGACATTTGGTTTGAGCGCAATCATTAAACTTAGGTCAAAAAAGCCATTTAAGCCTTTTCACAGTGAGATCTATGCGATATGGCCGAGAAATGTAATTTTGATGTTAACTCCCAAACCGCTGCGCAGAAGTCAACCAAACTTCACCCAATAGTGTATTGTATCACAATCTAGTAGTTACATTTGAAAATTTTGTTCTAGGACATTTGGTTTGAGCGCAATCATTAAACTTAGGTCAAAAAAGCCATTTAAGCCTTTTCACAGTGAGATCTATGCGATATGGCCGAGAAATGTAATTTTGATGTTAACTCCCAAACCGCTGCGCAGAAGTCAACCAAACTTCACCCATTAGTGTATTGTATCACAATCTAGTAGTTACATGTGAAAATTTGGTTCTAGGACATTTGATTTGAGCGCAATCCTCAAACTTAGGTCAAAAAAGCCATTTAAGCCTTTTCACAGTGAGATCTATGCGATATGGCCGAGAAATGTAAATTTGATGTTAACTCCCAAACCGCTGCGCAGAAGTCAACCAAACTTCACCCAATAGTGTATTGTATCACAATCTAGTAGTTACATTTGAAAATTTTGTTCTAGGACATTTTGTTTGAACGCAATCATCAAACTTAATTAAAAAAGTCATTTAAGCCTTTTCACAGTGAGATCTATGCGATATGGCCGAGAAATGTAATTTTGATGTTAACTCCCAAACCGCTGCGTAGAAGTCAACTAAACTTCACCCATTAGTGTATTGTATCACAATCTAGTAGTTACATGTGGAAATTTGGTTCTAGGACATTTGATTTGAGCGCAATCCTCAAACTTAGGTCAAAAAAGCCATTTAAGCCTTTTCACAGTGAGATCTATGCGATATGGCCGAGAAATGTAATTTTGATGTTAACTCCCAAACCGCTGCGCAGAAGTCAACCAAACTTCACCCAATAGTGTATTGTATCACATTCTAGTAGTTACATTTTAAAATTTCGTTCTAGGACATTTGGTTTGAGCGCAATTATTAAACTTAGGTCAAAAAAGCCATTTAAGCCTTTTCACAGTGAGATCTATGCGATATGGCCGAGAAATGTAATTTTGATGTTAACTCCCAAACCGCTGCGCAGAAGTCAACTAAACTTCACCCATTAGTGTATTGTATCACAATCTAGTAGTTACATGTGGAAATTTGGTTCTAGGACATTTGATTTGAGCGCAATCCTCAAACTTAGGTCAAAAAAGCCATTTAAGCCTTTTCACAGTGAGATCTATGCGATATGGCCGAGAAATGTAATTTTGATGTTAACTCCCAAACCGCTGCGCAGAAGTCAACCAAACTTCACCCAATAGTGTATTGTATCACATTCTAGTAGTTACATTTGAAAATTTCGTTCTAGGACATTTGGTTTGAGCGCAATCCTCAAACTTAGGTCAAAAAAGCCATTTAAGCCTTTTCACAGTGAGATCTATGCGATATGGCCGAGAAATGTAATTTTGATGTTAACTCCCAAACCGCTGCGCAGAAGTCAACCAAACTTCACCCAATAGTGTATTGTATCACAATCTAGTAGTTACATGTGGAAATTTGGTTCTAGGACATTTGATTTGAGCGCAATCCTCAAACTTAGGTCAAAAAAGCCATTTAAGCCTTTTCACAGTGAGATCTATGCGATATGGCCGAGAAATGTAATTTTGATGTTAACTCCCAAACCGCTGCGCAGAAGTCAACCAAACTTCACCCAATAGTGTATTGTATCACATTCTAGTAGTTACATTTGAAAATTTCGTTCTAGGACATTTGGTTTGAGCGCAATCATTAAACTTAGGTCAAAAAAGCCATTTAAGTCTTTTCACAGTGAGATCTATGCGATATGGCCGAGAAATGTAATTTTGATGTTAACTCCCAAACCGCTGCGCAGAAGTCAACCAAACTTCACCCAATAGTGTATTGTATCACAATCTAGTAGTTACATTTGAAAATTTTGTTCTAGGAAATTTTGTTTGAGCGCAATCATCAAACTTAATTAAAAAAGTCATTTAAGCCTTTTCACAGTGAGATCTATGCGATATGGCCGAGAAATGTAATTTTGATGTTAACTCCCAAACCGCTGCGCAGAAGTCAACCAAACTTCACCCATTAGTGTATTGTATCACAATCTAGTAGTTACATGTGAAAATTTGGTTCTAGGACATTTGATTTGAGCGCAATCCTCAAACTTAGGTCAAAAAAGCCATTTAAGCCTTTTCACAGTGAGATCTATGCGATATGGCCGAGAAATGTAAATTTGATGTTAACTCCCAAACCGCTGCGCAGAAGTCAACCAAACTTCACCCAATAGTGTATTGTATCACAATCTAGTAGTTACATTTGAAAATTTTGTTCTAGGACATTTTGTTTGAACGCAATCATCAAACTTAATTAAAAAAGTCATTTAAGCCTTTTCACAGTGAGATCTATGCGATATGGCCGAGAAATGTAATTTTGATGTTAACTCCCAAACCGCTGCGCAGAAGTCAACCAAATTTCACCCAATAGTGTGTTGTATCACATTCTAGTAGTTACATTTGAAAATTTCGTTCTAGGACATTTGGTTTGAGCGCAATTATTAAACTTAGGTCAAAAAAGCCATTTAAGCTTTTTCACAGTGAGATCTATGCGATATGGCCGAGAAATGTAATTTTGATGTTAACTCCCAAACCGCTGCGCAGAAGTAAACCAAACTTCACCCATTAGTGTATTGTATCACAATCTAGTAGTTACATGTAGTAATTTGGTTCTAGGACATTTGATTTGAGCGCAATCCTCAAACTTAGGTCAAAAAAGCCATTTAAGCCTTTTCACAGTGAGATCTATGCGATATGGCCGAGAAATGTAATTTTGATGTTAAATCCCAAACCGCTGCGCAGAAGTCAACTAAACTTCACCCAATAGTGTATTGTATCACATTCTAGTAGTTACATTTGAAAATTTCGTTCTAGGACATTTGGTTTGAGCGCAATCATTAAACTTAATTAAAAAAGTCATTTAAGCCTTTTAACAGTAAGATCTATGCGATATGGCCGAGAAATGTAATTTTGATGTTAACTCCCAAACCGCTGCGCAGAAGTCAACCAAACTTCACCCAATAGTGTATTGTATCACAATCTAGTAGTTACATTTGAAAATTTTGTTCTAGGACATTTTGTTTGAACGCAATCATCAAACTTAATTAAAAAAGTCATTTAAGCCTTTTCACAGTGAGATCTATGCGATATGGCCGAGAAATGTAATTTTGATGTTAACTCCCAAACCGCTGCGCAGAAGTCAACCAAACTTCACCCAATAGTGTATTGTATCACAATCTAGTAGTTACATTTGAAAATTTTGTTCTAGGAAATTTTGTTTGAGCGCAATCATCAAACTTAATTAAAAAAGTCATTTAAGCCTTTTCACAGTGAGATCTATGCGATATGGCCGAGAAATGTAAATTTGATGTTAACTCCCAAACCGCTGCGCAGAAGTCAAACAAACTTCACCCAATAGTGTATTGTATCACAATCTAGTAGTTACATTTGAAAATTTTGTTCTAGGAAATTTTGTTTGAGCGCAATCATCAAACTTAATTAAAAAAGTCATTTAAGCCTTTTCACAGTGAGATCTATGCGATATGGCCGAGAAATGTAATTTTGATGTTAACTCCCAAACCGCTGCGCAGAAGTCAACTAAACTTCACCCATTAGTGTATTGTATCACAATCTAGTAGTTACATGTAGAAATTTGGTTCTAGGACATTTGATTTGAGCGCAATCCTCAAACTTAGGTCAAAAAAGCCATTTAAGCCTTTTCACAGTGAGATCTATGCGATATGGCCGAGAAATGTAATTTGGATGTTAACTCCCAAACCGCTGCGCAGAAGTCAACCAAACTTCACCCAATAGTGTATTGTATCACATTCTAGTAGTTACATTTGAAAATTTCGTTCTAGGACATTTGGTTTGAGCGCAATTATTAAACTTAGGTCAAAAAAGCCATTTAAGCCTTTTCACAGTGAGATCTATGCGATATGGCCGAGAAATGTAATTTTGATGTTAACTCCCAAACCGCTGCGCAGAAGTCAACCAAACTTCACCCAATAGTGTATTGTATCACATTCTAGTAGTTACATTTGAAAATTTCGTTCTAGGACATTTGGTTTGAGCGCAATCATTAAACTTAGGTCAAAAAAGCCATTTAAGCCTTTTCACAGTGAGATCTATGCGATATGGCCGAGAAATGTAATTTTGATGTTAACTCCCAAACCGCTGCGCAGAAGTCAACCAAACTTCACCCAATAGTGTATTGTATCACAATCTAGTAGTTACATTTGAAAATTTTGTTCTAGGAAATTTTGTTTGAGCGCAATCATCAAACTTAATTAAAAAAGTCATTTAAGCCTTTTCACAGTGAGATCTATGCGATATGGCCGAGAAATGTAATTTTGATGTTAACTCCCAAACCGCTGCGCAGAAGTCAACCAAACTTCACCCATTAGTGTATTGTATCACAATCTAGTAGTTACATGTGAAAATTTGGTTCTAGGACATTTGATTTGAGCGCAATCCTCAAACTTAGGTCAAAAAAGCCATTTAAGCCTTTTCACAGTGAGATCTATGCGATATGGCCGAGAAATGTAAATTTGATGTTAACTCCCAAACCGCTGCGCAGAAGTCAACCAAACTTCACCCAATAGTGTATTGTATCACAATCTAGTAGTTACATTTGAAAATTTTGTTCTAGGACATTTTGTTTGAACGCAATCATCAAACTTAATTAAAAAAGTCATTTAAGCCTTTTCACAGTGAGATCTATGCGATATGGCCGAGAAATGTAATTTTGATGTTAACTCCCAAACCGCTGCGCAGAAGTCAACCAAACTTCACCCAATAGTGTATTGTATCACATTCTAGTAGTTACATTTGAAAATTTCGTTCTAGGACATTTGGTTTGAGCGCAATTATTAAACTTAGGTCAAAAAAGCCATTTAAGCTTTTTCACAGTGAGATCTATGCGATATGGCCGAGAAATGTAATTTTGATGTTAACTCCCAAACCGCTGCGCAGAAGTAAACCAAACTTCACCCATTAGTGTATTGTATCACAATCTAGTAGTTACATGTGGAAATTTGGTTCTAGGACATTTGATTTGAGCGCAATCCTCAAACTTAGGTCAAAAAAGCCATTTAAGCCTTTTCACAGTGAGATCTATGCGATATGGCCGAGAAATGTAATTTTGATGTTAAATCCCAAACCGCTGCGCAGAAGTCAACTAAACTTCACCCAATAGTGTATTGTATCACATTCTAGTAGTTACATTTGAAAATTTCGTTCTAGGACATTTGGTTTGAGCGCAATCATTAAACTTAATTAAAAAAGTCATTTAAGCCTTTTCACAGTGAGATCTATGCGATATGGCCGAGAAATGTAATTTTGATGTTAACTCCCAAACCGCTGCGCAGAAGTCAACCAAACTTCACCCAATAGTGTATTGTATCACAATCTAGTAGTTACATTTGAAAATTTTGTTCTAGGACATTTTGTTTGAACGCAATCATCAAACTTAATTAAAAAAGTCATTTAAGCCTTTTCACAGTGAGATCTATGCGATATGGCCGAGAAATGTAATTTTGATGTTAACTCCCAAACCGCTGCGCAGAAGTCAACCAAACTTCACCCAATAGTGTATTGTATCACATTCTAGTAGTTACATTTGAAAATTTTGTTCTAGGACATTTGGTTTGAGCGCAATCATTAAACTTAGGTCAAAAAAGCCATTTAAGCCTTTTCACAGTGAGATCTATGCGATATGGCCGAGAAATGTAATTTTGATGTTAACTCCCAAACCGCTGCGCAGAAGTCAACTAAACTTCAACCAATAGTGTATTGTATCACATTCTAGTAGTTACATTTGAAAATTTCGTTCTAGGACATTTGGTTTGAGCGCAATTATTAAACTTAGGTCAAAAAAGCCATTTAAGCCTTTTCACAGTGAGATCTATGCGATATGGCCGAGAAATGTAATTTTGATGTTAACTCCCAAACCGCTGCGCAGAAGTCAACCAAACTTCACCCAATAGTGTATTGTATCACATTCTAGTAGTTACATTTGAAAATTTCGTTCTAGGACATTTGGTTTGAGCGCAATCATTAAACTTAGGTCAAAAAAGCCATTTAAGCCTTTTCACAGTGAGATCTATGCGATATGGCCGAGAAATGTAATTTTGATGTTAACTCCCAAACCGCTGCGCAGAAGTCAACCAAACTTCACCCAATAGTGTATTGTATCACAATCTAGTAGTTACATTTGAAAATTTTGTTCTAGGAAATTTTGTTTGAGCGCAATCATCAAACTTAATTAAAAAAGTCATTTAAGCCTTTTCACAGTGAGATCTATGCGATATGGCCGAGAAATGTAATTTTGATGTTAACTCCCAAACCGCTGCGCAGAAGTCAACCAAACTTCACCCATTAGTGTATTGTATCACAATCTAGTAGTTACATGTGAAAATTTGGTTCTAGGACATTTGATTTGAGCGCAATCCTCAAACTTAGGTCAAAAAAGCCATTTAAGCCTTTTCACAGTGAGATCTATGCGATATGGCCGAGAAATGTAAATTTGATGTTAACTCCCAAACCGCTGCGCAGAAGTCAACCAAACTTCACCCAATAGTGTATTGTATCACAATCTAGTAGTTACATATGAAAAATTAGTTCTAGGACATTTTGTTTGAACGCAATCATCAAACTTAATTAAAAAAGTCATTTAAGCCTTTTCACAGTGAGATCTATGCGATATGGCCGAGAAATGTAATTTTGATGTTAACTCCCAAACCGCTGCGCAGAAGTCAACCAAACTTCACCCAATAGTGTATTGTATCACAATCTAGTAGTTACATTTGAAAATTTTGTTCTAGGAAATTTTGTTTGAGCGCAATCATCAAACTTAATTAAAAAAGTCATTTAAGCCTTTTCACAGTGAGATCTATGCGATATGGCCGAGAAATGTAATTTTGATGTTAACTCCCAAACCGCTGCGCAGAAGTCAACCAAACTTCACCCAATAGTGTATTGTATCACAATCTAGTAGTTACATTTGAAAATTTTGTTCTAGGAAATTTTGTTTGAGCGCAATCATCAAACTTAATTAAAAAAGTCATTTAAGCCTTTTCACAGTGAGATCTATGCGATATGGCCGAGAAATGTAATTTTGATGTTAACTCCCAAACCGCTGCGCAGAAGTCAACTAAACTTCACCCATTAGTGTATTGTATCACAATCTAGTAGTTACATGTGGAAATTTGGTTCTAGGACATTTGATTTGAGCGCAATCCTCAAACTTAGGTCAAAAAAGCCATTTAAGCCTTTTCACAGTGAGATCTATGCGATATGGCCGAGAAATGTAATTTTGATGTTAACTCCCAAACCGCTGCGCAGAAGTCAACCAAACTTCACCCAATAGTGTATTGTATCACATTCTAGTAGTTACATTTGAAAATTTCGTTCTAGGACATTTGGTTTGAGCGCAATTATTAAACTTAGGTCAAAAAAGCCATTTAAGCCTTTTCACAGTGAGATCTATGCGATATGGCCGAGAAATGTAATTTTGATGTTAACTCCCAAACCGCTGCGCAGAAGTCAACTAAACTTCACCCATTAGTGTATTGTATCACAATCTAGTAGTTACATGTGGAAATTTGGTTCTAGGACATTTGATTTGAGCGCAATCCTCAAACTTAGGTCAAAAAAGCCATTTAAGCCTTTTCACAGTGAGATCTATGCGATATGGCCGAGAAATGTAATTTTGATGTTAACTCCCAAACCGCTGCGCAGAAGTCAACCAAACTTCACCCAATAGTGTATTGTATCACATTCTAGTAGTTACATTTGAAAATTTCGTTCTAGGACATTTGGTTTGAGCGCAATTATTAAACTTAGGTCAAAAAAGCCATTTAAGCCTTTTCACAGTGAGATCTATGCGATATGGCCGAGAAATGTAATTTTGATGTTAACTCCCAAACCGCTGCGCAGAAGTCAACCAAACTTCACCCAATAGTGTATTGTATCACATTCTAGTAGTTACATTTGAAAATTTCGTTCTAGGACATTTGGTTTGAGCGCAATCATTAAACTTAGGTCAAAAAAGCCATTTAAGCCTTTTCACAGTGAGATCTATGCGATATGGCCGAGAAATGTAATTTTGATGTTAACTCCCAAACCGCTGCGCAGAAGTCAACCAAACTTCACCCAATAGTGTATTGTATCACAATCTAGTAGTTACATTTGAAAATTTTGTTCTAGGAAATTTTGTTTGAGCGCAATCATCAAACTTAATTAAAAAAGTCATTTAAGCCTTTTCACAGTGAGATCTATGCGATATGGCCGAGAAATGTAATTTTGATGTTAACTCCCAAACCGCTGCGCAGAAGTCAACTAAACTTCACCCATTAGTGTATTGTATCACAATCTAGTAGTTACATGTGGAAATTTGGTTCTAGGACATTTGATTTGAGCGCAATCCTCAAACTTAGGTCAAAAAAGCCATTTAAGCCTTTTCACAGTGAGATCTATGCGATATGGCCGAGAAATGTAATTTTGATGTTAACTCCCAAACCGCTGCGCAGAAGTCAACCAAACTTCACCCAATAGTGTATTGTATCACATTCTAGTAGTTACATTTGAAAATTTCGTTCTAGGACATTTGGTTTGAGCGCAATTATTAAACTTAGGTCAAAAAAGCCATTTAAGCCTTTTCACAGTGAGATCTATGCGATATGGCCGAGAAATGTAATTTTGATAACTCCCAAACCGCTGCGCAGAAGTCAACCAAACTTCACCCAATAGTGTATTGTATCACATTCTAGTAGTTACATTTGAAAATTTCGTTCTAGGACATTTGGTTTGAGCGCAATCATTAAACTTAGGTCAAAAAAGCCATTTAAGCCTTTTCACAGTGAGATCTATGCGATATGGCCGAGAAATGTAATTTTGATGTTAACTCCCAAACCGCTGCGCAGAAGTCAACCAAACTTCACCCAATAGTGTATTGTATCACAATCTAGTAGTTACATTTGAAAATTTTGTTCTAGGAAATTTTGTTTGAGCGCAATCATCAAACTTAATTAAAAAAGTCATTTAAGCCTTTTCACAGTGAGATCTATGCGATATGGCCGAGAAATGTAATTTTGATGTTAACTCCCAAACCGCTGCGCAGAAGTCAACCAAACTTCACCCATTAGTTTATTGTATCACAATCTAGTAGTTACATGTGGAAATTTGGTTCTAGGACATTTGATTTGAGCGCAATCCTCAAACTTAGGTCAAAAAAGCCATTTAAGCCTTTTCACAGTGAGATCTATGCGATATGGCCGAGAAATGTAATTTTGATGTTAAATCCCAAACCGCTGCGCAGAAGTCAACTAAACTTCACCCAATAGTGTATTGTATCACATTCTAGTAGTTACATTTGAAAATTTCGTTCTAGGACATTTGGTTTGAGCGCAATCATTAAACTTAATTAAAAAAGTCATTTAAGCCTTTTCACAGTGAGATCTATGCGATATGGCCGAGAAATGTAATTTTGATGTTAACTCCCAAACCGCTGCGCAGAAGTCAACCAAACTTCACCCAATAGTGTATTGTATCACAATCTAGTAGTTACATTTGAAAATTTTGTTCTAGGACATTTTGTTTGAACGCAATCATCAAACTTAATTAAAAAAGTCATTTAAGCCTTTTCACAGTGAGATCTATGCGATATGGCCGAGAAATGTAATTTTGATGTTAACTCCCAAACCGCTGCGCAGAAGTCAACCAAACTTCACCCAATAGTGTATTGTATCAAAATCTAGTAGTTACATTTGAAAATTTTGTTCTAGGAAATTTTGTTTGAGCGCAATCATCAAACTTAATTAAAAAAGTCATTTAAGCCTTTTCACAGTGAGATCTATGCGATATGGCCGAGAAATGTAATTTTGATGTTAACTCCCAAACCGCTGCGCAGAAGTCAACCAAACTTCACCCATCAGTGTATTGTATCACAATCTAGTAGTTACATGTGGAAATTTGGTTCTAGGACATTTGATTTGAGCGCAATCCTCAAACTTAGGTCAAAAAAGCCATTTAAGCCTTTTCACAGTGAGATCTATGCGATATGGCCGAGAAATGTAATTTTGATGTTGACTCCCAAACCGCTGCGCAGAAGTCAACCAAACTTCACCCAATAGTGTATTGTATCACAATCTAGTAGTTACATTTGAAAATTTTGTTCTAGGACATTTTGTTTGAACGCAATCATCAAACTTAATTAAAAAAGTCATTTAAACCTTTTCACAGTGAGATCTATGCGATATGGCCGAGAAATGTAATTTTGATGTTAACTCCCAAACCGCTGCGCAGAAGTCAACCAAACTTCACCCAATAGTGTATTGTATCACAATCTAGTAGTTACATTTGAAAATTTTGTTCTAGGAAATTTTGTTTGAGCGCAATCATCAAACTTAATTAAAAAAGTCATTTAAGCCTTTTCACAGTGAGATCTATGCGATATGGCCGAGAAATGTAATTTTGATGTTAACTCCCAAACCGCTGCGCAGAAGTCAACCAAACTTCACCCAATAGTGTATTGTATCACATTCTAGTAGTTACATTTGAAAATTTTGTTCTAGGACATTTGGTTTGAGCGCAATCATTAAACTTAGGTCAAAAAAGCCATTTAAGCCTTTTCACAGTGAGATCTATGCGATATGGCCGAGAAATGTAATTTTGATGTTAACTCCCAAACCGCTGCGCAGAAGTCAACTAAACTTCAACCAATAGTGTATTGTATCACATTCTAGTAGTTACATTTGAAAATTTCGTTCTAGGACATTTGGTTTGAGCGCAATTATTAAACTTAGGTCAAAAAAGCCATTTAAGCCTTTTCACAGTGAGATCTATGCGATATGGCCGAGAAATGTAATTTTGATGTTAACTCCCAAAGCGCTGCGCAGAAGTCAACCAAACTTCACCCAATAGTGTATTGTATCACATTCTAGTAGTTACATTTGAAAATTTCGTTCTAGGACATTTGGTTTGAGCGCAATCATTAAACTTAGGTCAAAAAAGCCATTTAAGCCTTTTCACAGTGAGATCTATGCGATATGGCCGAGAAATGTAATTTTGATGTTAACTCCCAAACCGCTGCGCAGAAGTCAACCAAACTTCACCCAATAGTGTATTGTATCACAATCTAGTAGTTACATTTGAAAATTTTGTTCTAGGAAATTTTGTTTGAGCGCAATCATCAAACTTAATTAAAAAAGTCATTTAAGCCTTTTCACAGTGAGATCTATGCGATATGGCCGAGAAATGTAATTTTGATGTTAACTCCCAAACCGCTGCGCAGAAGTCAACCAAACTTCACCCATTAGTGTATTGTATCACAATCTAGTAGTTACATGTGAAAATTTGGTTCTAGGACATTTGATTTGAGCGCAATCCTCAAACTTAGGTCAAAAAAGCCATTTAAGCCTTTTCACAGTGAGATCTATGCGATATGGCCGAGAAATGTAAATTTGATGTTAACTCCCAAACCGCTGCGCAGAAGTCAACCAAACTTCACCCAATAGTGTATTGTATCACAATCTAGTAGTTACATATGAAAATTTTGTTCTAGGACATTTTGTTTGAACGCAATCATCAAACTTAATTAAAAAAGTCATTTAAGCCTTTTCACAGTGAGATCTATGCGATATGGCCGAGAAATGTAATTTTGATGTTAACTCCCAAACCGCTGCGCAGAAGTCAACCAAACTTCACCCAATAGTGTATTGTATCACAATCTAGTAGTTACATTTGAAAATTTTGTTCTAGGAAATTTTGTTTGAGCGCAATCATCAAACTTAATTAAAAAAGTCATTTAAGCCTTTTCACAGTGAGATCTATGCGATATGGCCGAGAAATGTAATTTTGATGTTAACTCCCAAACCGCTGCGCAGAAGTCAACCAAACTTCACCCAATAGTGTATTGTATCACAATCTAGTAGTTACATTTGAAAATTTTGTTCTAGGAAATTTTGTTTGAGCGCAATCATCAAACTTAATTAAAAAAGTCATTTAAGCCTTTTCACAGTGAGATCTATGCGATATGGCCGAGAAATGTAATTTTGATGTTAACTCCCAAACCGCTGCGCAGAAGTCAACTAAACTTCACCCATTAGTGTATTGTATCACAATCTAGTAGTTACATGTGGAAATTTGGTTCTAGGACATTTGATTTGAGCGCAATCCTCAAACTTAGGTCAAAAAAGCCATTTAAGCCTTTTCACAGTGAGATCTATGCGATATGGCCGAGAAATGTAATTTTGATGTTAACTCCCAAACCGCTGCGCAGAAGTCAACCAAACTTCACCCAATAGTGTATTGTATCACATTCTAGTAGTTACATTTTAAAATTTCGTTCTAGGACATTTGGTTTGAGCGCAATTATTAAACTTAGGTCAAAAAAGCCATTTAAGCCTTTTCACAGTGAGATCTATGCGATATGGCCGAGAAATGTAATTTTGATGTTAACTCCCAAACCGCTGCGCAGAAGTCAACTAAACTTCACCCATTAGTGTATTGTATCACAATCTAGTAGTTACATGTGGAAATTTGGTTCTAGGACATTTGATTTGAGCGCAATCCTCAAACTTAGGTCAAAAAAGCCATTTAAGCCTTTTCACAGTGAGATCTATGCGATATGGCCGAGAAATGTAATTTTGATGTTAACTCCCAAACCGCTGCGCAGAAGTCAACCAAACTTCACCCAATAGTGTATTGTATCACAATCTAGTAGTTACATATGAAAAATTAGTTCTAGGACATTTTGTTTGAACGCAATCATCAAACTTAATTAAAAAAGTCATTTAAGCCTTTTCACAGTGAGATCTATGCGATATGGCCGAGAAATGTAATTTTGATGTTAACTCCCAAACCGCTGCGCAGAAGTCAACTAAACTTCACCCATTAGTGTATTGTATCACAATCTAGTAGTTACATGTGGAAATTTGGTTCTAGGACATTTGATTTGAGCGCAATCCTCAAACTTAGGTCAAAAAAGCCATTTAAGCCTTTTCACAGTGAGATCTATGCGATATGGCCGAGAAATGTAATTTTGATGTTAACTCCCAAACCGCTGCGCAGAAGTCAACCAAACTTCACCCAATAGTGTATTGTATCACATTCTAGTAGTTACATTTGAAAATTTGGTTCTAGGACATTTGGTTTGAGCGCAATTATTAAACTTAGGTCAAAAAAGCCATTTAAGCCTTTTCACAGTGAGATCTATGCGATATGGCCGAGAAATGTAATTTTGATGTTGACTCCCAAACCGCTGCGCAGAAGTCAACCAAACTTCACCCAATAGTGTATTGTATCACAATCTAGTAGTTACATTTGAAAATTTTGTTCTAGGACATTTTGTTTGAACGCAATCATCAAACTTAATTAAAAAAGTCATTTAAACCTTTTCACAGTGAGATCTATGCGATATGGCCGAGAAATGTAATTTTGATGTTAACTCCCAAACCGCTGCGCAGAAGTCAACCAAACTTCACCCAATAGTGTATTGTATCACAATCTAGTAGTTACATTTGAAAATTTTGTTCTAGGAAATTTTGTTTGAGCGCAATCATCAAACTTAATTAAAAAAATCATTTAAGCCTTTTCACAGTGAGATCTATGCGATATGGCCGAGAAATGTAATTTTGATGTTAACTCCCAAACCGCTGCGCAGAAGTCAACCAAACTTCACCCAATAGTGTATTGTATCACATTCTAGTAGTTACATTTGAAAATTTTGTTCTAGGACATTTGGTTTGAGCGCAATCATTAAACTTAGGTCAAAAAAGCCATTTAAGCCTTTTCACAGTGAGATCTATGCGATATGGCCGAGAAATGTAATTTTGATGTTAACTCCCAAACCGCTGCGCAGAAGTCAACTAAACTTCAACCAATAGTGTATTGTATCACATTCTAGTAGTTACATTTGAAAATTTCGTTCTAGGACATTTGGTTTGAGCGCAATTATTAAACTTAGGTCAAAAAAGCCATTTAAGCCTTTTCACAGTGAGATCTATGCGATATGGCCGAGAAATGTAATTTTGATGTTAACTCCCAAACCGCTGCGCAGAAGTCAACCAAACTTCACCCAATAGTGTATTGTATCACATTCTAGTAGTTACATTTGAAAATTTCGTTCTAGGACATTTGGTTTGAG
Source organism: Corythoichthys intestinalis (assembly GCF_030265065.1). NCBI lineage: Eukaryota > Metazoa > Chordata > Actinopteri > Syngnathiformes > Syngnathidae > Corythoichthys > Corythoichthys intestinalis. The sequence goes on from NC_080407.1 coordinate 33,276,017, forward strand.
CGCAATCATTAAACTTAGGTCAAAAAAGCCATTTAAGCCTTTTCACAGTGAGATCTATGCGATATGGCCGAGAAATGTAATTTTGATGTTAACACCCAAACCGCTGCGCAGAAGTCAACCAAACTTCACCCAATAGTGTATTGTATCACAATCTAGTAGTTACATTTGAAAATTTTGTTCTAGGAAATTTTGTTTGAGCGCAATCATCAAACTTAATTAAAAAAGTCATTTAAGCCTTTTCACAGTGAGATCTATGCGATATGGCCGAGAAATGTAATTTTGATGTTAACTCCCAAACCGCTGCGCAGAAGTCAACCAAACTTCACCCATTAGTGTATTGTATCACAATCTAGTAGTTACATGTGAAAATTTGGTTCTAGGACATTTGATTTGAGCGCAATCCTCAAACTTAGGTCAAAAAAGCCATTTAAGCCTTTTCACAGTGAGATCTATGCGATATGGCCGAGAAATGTAAATTTGATGTTAACTCCCAAACCGCTGCGCAGAAGTCAACCAAACTTCACCCAATAGTGTATTGTATCACAATCTAGTAGTTACATATGAAAATTTTGTTCTAGGACATTTTGTTTGAACGCAATCATCAAACTTAATTAAAAAAGTCATTTAAGCCTTTTCACAGTGAGATCTATGCGATATGGCCGAGAAATGTAATTTTGATGTTAACTCCCAAACCGCTGCGCAGAAGTCAACCAAACTTCACCCAATAGTGTATTGTATCACAATCTAGTAGTTACATTTGAAAATTTTGTTCTAGGAAATTTTGTTTGAGCGCAATCATCAAACTTAATTAAAAAAGTCATTTAAGCCTTTTCACAGTGAGATCTATGCGATATGGCCGAGAAATGTAATTTTGATGTTAACTCCCAAACCGCTGCGCAGAAGTCAACCAAACTTCACCCAATAGTGTATTGTATCACAATCTAGTAGTTACATTTGAAAATTTTGTTCTAGGAAATTTTGTTTGAGCGCAATCATCAAACTTAATTAAAAAAGTCATTTAAGCCTTTTCACAGTGAGATCTATGCGATATGGCCGAGAAATGTAATTTTGATGTTAACTCCCAAACCGCTGCGCAGAAGTCAACTAAACTTCACCCATTAGTGTATTGTATCACAATCTAGTAGTTACATGTGGAAATTTGGTTCTAGGACATTTGATTTGAGCGCAATCCTCAAACTTAGGTCAAAAAAGCCATTTAAGCCTTTTCACAGTGAGATCTATGCGATATGGCCGAGAAATGTAATTTTGATGTTAACTCCCAAACCGCTGCGCAGAAGTCAACCAAACTTCACCCAATAGTGTATTGTATCACATTCTAGTAGTTACATTTTAAAATTTCGTTCTAGGACATTTGGTTTGAGCGCAATTATTAAACTTAGGTCAAAAAAGCCATTTAAGCCTTTTCACAGTGAGATCTATGCGATATGGCCGAGAAATGTAATTTTGATGTTAACTCCCAAACCGCTGCGCAGAAGTCAACTAAACTTCACCCATTAGTGTATTGTATCACAATCTAGTAGTTACATGTGGAAATTTGGTTCTAGGACATTTGATTTGAGCGCAATCCTCAAACTTAGGTCAAAAAAGCCATTTAAGCCTTTTCACAGTGAGATCTATGCGATATGGCCGAGAAATGTAATTTTGATGTTAACTCCCAAACCGCTGCGCAGAAGTCAACCAAACTTCACCCAATAGTGTATTGTATCACAATCTAGTAGTTACATATGAAAAATTAGTTCTAGGACATTTTGTTTGAACGCAATCATCAAACTTAATTAAAAAAGTCATTTAAGCCTTTTCACAGTGAGATCTATGCGATATGGCCGAGAAATGTAATTTTGATGTTAACTCCCAAACCGCTGCGCAGAAGTCAACTAAACTTCACCCATTAGTGTATTGTATCACAATCTAGTAGTTACATGTGGAAATTTGGTTCTAGGACATTTGATTTGAGCGCAATCCTCAAACTTAGGTCAAAAAAGCCATTTAAGCCTTTTCACAGTGAGATCTATGCGATATGGCCGAGAAATGTAATTTTGATGTTAACTCCCAAACCGCTGCGCAGAAGTCAACCAAACTTCACCCAATAGTGTATTGTATCACATTCTAGTAGTTACATTTGAAAATTTCGTTCTAGGACATTTGGTTTGAGCGCAATTATTAAACTTAGGTCAAAAAAGCCATTTAAGCCTTTTCACAGTGAGATCTATGCGATATGGCCGAGAAATGTAATTTTGATGTTAACTCCCAAACCGCTGCGCAGAAGTCAACTAAACTTCACCCATTAGTGTATTGTATCACAATCTAGTAGTTACATGTGGAAATTTGGTTCTAGGACATTTGATTTGAGCGCAATCCTCAAACTTAGGTCAAAAAAGCCATTTAAGCCTTTTCACAGTGAGATCTATGCGATATGGCCGAGAAATGTAATTTTGATGTTAACTCCCAAACCGCTGCGCAGAAGTCAACCAAACTTCACCCAATAGTGTATTGTATCACATTCTAGTAGTTACATTTGAAAATTTCGTTCTAGGACATTTGGTTTGAGCGCAATTATTAAACTTAGGTCAAAAAAGCCATTTAAGCCTTTTCACAGTGAGATCTATGCGATATGGCCGAGAAATGTAATTTTGATGTTAACTCCCAAACCGCTGCGCAGAAGTCAACCAAACTTCACCCAATAGTGTATTGTATCACATTCTAGTAGTTACATTTGAAAATTTCGTTCTAGGACATTTGGTTTGAGCGCAATCATTAAACTTAGGTCAAAAAAGCCATTTAAGCCTTTTCACAGTGAGATCTATGCGATATGGCCGAGAAATGTAATTTTGATGTTAACTCCCAAACCGCTGCGCAGAAGTCAACCAAACTTCACCCAATAGTGTATTGTATCACAATCTAGTAGTTACATTTGAAAATTTTGTTCTAGGAAATTTTGTTTGAGCGCAATCATCAAACTTAATTAAAAAAGTCATTTAAGCCTTTTCACAGTGAGATCTATGCGATATGGCCGAGAAATGTAATTTTGATGTTAACTCCCAAACCGCTGCGCAGAAGTCAACTAAACTTCACCCATTAGTGTATTGTATCACAATCTAGTAGTTACATGTGGAAATTTGGTTCTAGGACATTTGATTTGAGCGCAATCCTCAAACTTAGGTCAAAAAAGCCATTTAAGCCTTTTCACAGTGAGATCTATGCGATATGGCCGAGAAATGTAATTTTGATGTTAACTCCCAAACCGCTGCGCAGAAGTCAACCAAACTTCACCCAATAGTGTATTGTATCACATTCTAGTAGTTACATTTGAAAATTTCGTTCTAGGACATTTGGTTTGAGCGCAATTATTAAACTTAGGTCAAAAAAGCCATTTAAGCCTTTTCACAGTGAGATCTATGCGATATGGCCGAGAAATGTAATTTTGATAACTCCCAAACCGCTGCGCAGAAGTCAACCAAACTTCACCCAATAGTGTATTGTATCACATTCTAGTAGTTACATTTGAAAATTTCGTTCTAGGACATTTGGTTTGAGCGCAATCATTAAACTTAGGTCAAAAAAGCCATTTAAGCCTTTTCACAGTGAGATCTATGCGATATGGCCGAGAAATGTAATTTTGATGTTAACTCCCAAACCGCTGCGCAGAAGTCAACCAAACTTCACCCAATAGTGTATTGTATCACAATCTAGTAGTTACATTTGAAAATTTTGTTCTAGGAAATTTTGTTTGAGCGCAATCATCAAACTTAATTAAAAAAGTCATTTAAGCCTTTTCACAGTGAGATCTATGCGATATGGCCGAGAAATGTAATTTTGATGTTAACTCCCAAACCGCTGCGCAGAAGTCAACCAAACTTCACCCATTAGTTTATTGTATCACAATCTAGTAGTTACATGTGGAAATTTGGTTCTAGGACATTTGATTTGAGCGCAATCCTCAAACTTAGGTCAAAAAAGCCATTTAAGCCTTTTCACAGTGAGATCTATGCGATATGGCCGAGAAATGTAATTTTGATGTTAAATCCCAAACCGCTGCGCAGAAGTCAACTAAACTTCACCCAATAGTGTATTGTATCACATTCTAGTAGTTACATTTGAAAATTTCGTTCTAGGACATTTGGTTTGAGCGCAATCATTAAACTTAATTAAAAAAGTCATTTAAGCCTTTTCACAGTGAGATCTATGCGATATGGCCGAGAAATGTAATTTTGATGTTAACTCCCAAACCGCTGCGCAGAAGTCAACCAAACTTCACCCAATAGTGTATTGTATCACAATCTAGTAGTTACATTTGAAAATTTTGTTCTAGGACATTTTGTTTGAACGCAATCATCAAACTTAATTAAAAAAGTCATTTAAGCCTTTTCACAGTGAGATCTATGCGATATGGCCGAGAAATGTAATTTTGATGTTAACTCCCAAACCGCTGCGCAGAAGTCAACCAAACTTCACCCAATAGTGTATTGTATCAAAATCTAGTAGTTACATTTGAAAATTTTGTTCTAGGAAATTTTGTTTGAGCGCAATCATCAAACTTAATTAAAAAAGTCATTTAAGCCTTTTCACAGTGAGATCTATGCGATATGGCCGAGAAATGTAATTTTGATGTTAACTCCCAAACCGCTGCGCAGAAGTCAACCAAACTTCACCCATTAGTGTATTGTATCACAATCTAGTAGTTACATGTGGAAATTTGGTTCTAGGACATTTGATTTGAGCGCAATCCTCAAACTTAGGTCAAAAAAGCCATTTAAGCCTTTTCACAGTGAGATCTATGCGATATGGCCGAGAAATGTAATTTTGATGTTGACTCCCAAACCGCTGCGCAGAAGTCAACCAAACTTCACCCAATAGTGTATTGTATCACAATCTAGTAGTTACATTTGAAAATTTTGTTCTAGGACATTTTGTTTGAACGCAATCATCAAACTTAATTAAAAAAGTCATTTAAACCTTTTCACAGTGAGATCTATGCGATATGGCCGAGAAATGTAATTTTGATGTTAACTCCCAAACCGCTGCGCAGAAGTCAACCAAACTTCACCCAATAGTGTATTGTATCACAATCTAGTAGTTACATTTGAAAATTTTGTTCTAGGAAATTTTGTTTGAGCGCAATCATCAAACTTAATTAAAAAAGTCATTTAAGCCTTTTCACAGTGAGATCTATGCGATATGGCCGAGAAATGTAATTTTGATGTTAACTCCCAAACCGCTGCGCAGAAGTCAACCAAACTTCACCCAATAGTGTATTGTATCACATTCTAGTAGTTACATTTGAAAATTTTGTTCTAGGACATTTGGTTTGAGCGCAATCATTAAACTTAGGTCAAAAAAGCCATTTAAGCCTTTTCACAGTGAGATCTATGCGATATGGCCGAGAAATGTAATTTTGATGTTAACTCCCAAACCGCTGCGCAGAAGTCAACTAAACTTCAACCAATAGTGTATTGTATCACATTCTAGTAGTTACATTTGAAAATTTCGTTCTAGGACATTTGGTTTGAGCGCAATTATTAAACTTAGGTCAAAAAAGCCATTTAAGCCTTTTCACAGTGAGATCTATGCGATATGGCCGAGAAATGTAATTTTGATGTTAACTCCCAAACCGCTGCGCAGAAGTCAACCAAACTTCACCCAATAGTGTATTGTATCACATTCTAGTAGTTACATTTGAAAATTTCGTTCTAGGACATTTGGTTTGAGCGCAATCATTAAACTTAGGTCAAAAAAGCCATTTAAGCCTTTTCACAGTGAGATCTATGCGATATGGCCGAGAAATGTAATTTTGATGTTAACTCCCAAACCGCTGCGCAGAAGTCAACCAAACTTCACCCAATAGTGTATTGTATCACAATCTAGTAGTTACATTTGAAAATTTTGTTCTAGGAAATTTTGTTTGAGCGCAATCATCAAACTTAATTAAAAAAGTCATTTAAGCCTTTTCACAGTGAGATCTATGCGATATGGCCGAGAAATGTAATTTTGATGTTAACTCCCAAACCGCTGCGCAGAAGTCAACCAAACTTCACCCATTAGTGTATTGTATCACAATCTAGTAGTTACATGTGAAAATTTGGTTCTAGGACATTTGATTTGAGCGCAATCCTCAAACTTAGGTCAAAAAAGCCATTTAAGCCTTTTCACAGTGAGATCTATGCGATATGGCCGAGAAATGTAAATTTGATGTTAACTCCCAAACCGCTGCGCAGAAGTCAACCAAACTTCACCCAATAGTGTATTGTATCACAATCTAGTAGTTACATTTGAAAATTTTGTTCTAGGACATTTTGTTTGAACGCAATCATCAAACTTAATTAAAAAAGTCATTTAAGCCTTTTCACAGTGAGATCTATGCGATATGGCCGAGAAATGTAATTTTGATGTTAACTCCCAAACCGCTGCGCAGAAGTCAACCAAACTTCACCCAATAGTGTATTGTATCACAATCTAGTAGTTACATTTGAAAATTTTGTTCTAGGAAATTTTGTTTGAGCGCAATCATCAAACTTAATTAAAAAAGTCATTTAAGCCTTTTCACAGTGAGATCTATGCGATATGGCCGAGAAATGTAATTTTGATGTTAACTCCCAAACCGCTGCGCAGAAGTCAACCAAACTTCACCCAATAGTGTATTGTATCACAATCTAGTAGTTACATTTGAAAATTTTGTTGTAGGAAATTTTGTTTGAGCGCAATCATCAAACTTAATTAAAAAAGTCATTTAAGCCTTTTCACAGTGAGATCTATGCGATATGGCCGAGAAATGTAATTTTGATGTTAACTCCCAAACCGCTGCGCAGAAGTCAACTAAACTTCACCCATTAGTGTATTGTATCACAATCTAGTAGTTACATGTGGAAATTTGGTTCTAGGACATTTGATTTGAGCGCAATCCTCAAACTTAGGTCAAAAAAGCCATTTAAGCCTTTTCACAGTGAGATCTATGCGATATGGCCGAGAAATGTAATTTTGATGTTAACTCCCAAACCGCTGCGCAGAAGTCAACCAAACTTCACCCAATAGTGTATTGTATCACATTCTAGTAGTTACATTTTAAAATTTCGTTCTAGGACATTTGGTTTGAGCGCAATTATTAAACTTAGGTCAAAAAAGCCATTTAAGCCTTTTCACAGTGAGATCTATGCGATATGGCCGAGAAATGTAATTTTGATGTTAACTCCCAAACCGCTGCGCAGAAGTCAACTAAACTTCACCCATTAGTGTATTGTATCACAATCTAGTAGTTACATGTGGAAATTTGGTTCTAGGACATTTGATTTGAGCGCAATCCTCAAACTTAGGTCAAAAAAGCCATTTAAGCCTTTTCACAGTGAGATCTATGCGATATGGCCGAGAAATGTAATTTTGATGTTAACTCCCAAACCGCTGCGCAGAAGTCAACCAAACTTCACCCAATAGTGTATTGTATCACATTCTAGTAGTTACATTTGAAAATTTCGTTCTAGGACATTTGGTTTGAGCGCAATTATTAAACTTAGGTCAAAAAAGCCATTTAAGCCTTTTCACAGTGAGATCTATGCGATATGGCCGAGAAATGTAATTTTGATGTTAACTCCCAAACCGCTGCGCAGAAGTCAACCAAACTTCACCCAATAGTGTATTGTATCACATTCTAGTAGTTACATTTGAAAATGTCGTTCTAGGACATTTGGTTTGAGCGCAATCATTAAACTTAGGTCAAAAAAGCCATTTAAGCCTTTTCACAGTGAGATCTATGCGATATGGCCGAGAAATGTAATTTTGATGTTAACTCCCAAACCGCTGCGCAGAAGTCAACCAAACTTCACCCAATAGTGTATTGTATCACAATCTAGTAGTTACATTTGAAAATTTTGTTCTAGGAAATTTTGTTTGAACGCAATCATCAAACTTAATTAAAAAAGTCATTTAAGCCTTTTCACAGTGAGATCTATGCGATATGGCCGAGAAATGTAATTTTGATGTTAACTCCCAAACCGCTGCGCAGAAGTCAACTAAACTTCACCCATTAGTGTATTGTATCACAATCTAGTAGTTACATGTGGAAATTTGGTTCTAGGACATTTGATTTGAGCGCAATCCTCAAACTTAGGTCAAAAAAGCCATTTAAGCCTTTTCACAGTGAGATCTATGCGATATGGCCGAGAAATGTAATTTTGATGTTAACTCCCAAACCGCTGCGCAGAAGTCAACCAAACTTCACCCAATAGTGTATTGTATCACATTCTAGTAGTTACATTTGAAAATTTCGTTCTAGGACATTTGGTTTGAGCGCAATTATTAAACTTAGGTCAAAAAAGCCATTTAAGCCTTTTCACAGTGAGATCTATGCGATATGGCCGAGAAATGTAATTTTGATGTTAACTCCCAAACCGCTGCGCAGAAGTCAACCAAACTTCACCCAATAGTGTATTGTATCACATTCTAGTAGTTACATTTGAAAATTTCGTTCTAGGACATTTGGTTTGAGCGCAATCATTAAACTTAGGTCAAAAAAGCCATTTAAGCCTTTTCACAGTGAGATCTATGCGATATGGCCGAGAAATGTAATTTTGATGTTAACTCCCAAACCGCTGCGCAGAAGTCAACCAAACTTCACCCAATAGTGTATTGTATCACAATCTAGTAGTTACATTTGAAAATTTTGTTCTAGGAAATTTTGTTTGAGCGCAATCATCAAACTTAATTAAAAAAGTCATTTAAGCCTTTTCACAGTGAGATCTATGCGATATGGCCGAGAAATGTAATTTTGATGTTAACTCCCAAACCGCTGCGCAGAAGTCAACCAAACTTCACCCATTAGTGTATTGTATCACAATCTAGTAGTTACATGTGAAAATTTGGTTCTAGGACATTTGATTTGAGCGCAATCCTCAAACTTAGGTCAAAAAAGCCATTTAAGCCTTTTCACAGTGAGATCTATGCGATATGGCCGAGAAATGTAAATTTGATGTTAACTCCCAAACCGCTGCGCAGAAGTCAACCAAACTTCACCCAATAGTGTATTGTATCACAATCTAGTAGTTACATTTGAAAATTTTGTTCTGGGACATTTTGTTTGAACGCAATCATCAAACTTAATTAAAAAAGTCATTTAAGCCTTTTCACAGTGAGATCTATGCGATATGGCCGAGAAATGTAATTTTGATGTTAACTCCCAAACCGCTGCGCAGAAGTCAACCAAACTTCACCCAATAGTGTATTGTATCACAATCTAGTAGTTACATTTGAAAATTTTGTTCTAGGAAATTTTGTTTGAGCGCAATCATCAAACTTAATTAAAAAAGTCATTTAAGCCTTTTCACAGTGAGATCTATGCGATATGGCCGAGAAATGTAATTTTGATGTTAACTCCCAAACCGCTGCGCAGAAGTCAACCAAACTTCACCCAATAGTGTATTGTATCACAATCTAGTAGTTACATTTTAAAATTTTGTTCTAGGAAATTTTGTTTGAGCGCAATCATCAAACTTAATTAAAAAAGTCATTTAAGCCTTTTCACAGTGAGATCTATGCGATATGGCCGAGAAATGTAATTTTGATGTTAACTCCCAAACCGCTGCGCAGAAGTCAACTAAACTTCACCCATTAGTGTATTGTATCACAATCTAGTAGTTACATGTGGAAATTTGGTTCTAGGACATTTGATTTGAGCGCAATCCTCAAACTTAGGTCAAAAAAGCCATTTAAGCCTTTTCACAGTGAGATCTATGCGATATGGCCGAGAAATGTAATTTTGATGTTAACTCCCAAACCGCTGCGCAGAAGTCAACCAAACTTCACCCAATAGTGTATTGTATCACATTCTAGTAGTTACATTTGAAAATTTCGTTCTAGGACATTTGGTTTGAGCGCAATTATTAAACTTAGGTCAAAAAAGCCATTTAAGCCTTTTCACAGTGAGATCTATGCGATATGGCCGAGAAATGTAATTTTGATGTTAACTCCCAAACCGCTGCGCAGAAGTCAACCAAACTTCACCCAATAGTGTATTGTATCACATTCTAGTAGTTACATTTGAAAATGTCGTTCTAGGACATTTGGTTTGAGCGCAATCATTAAACTTAGGTCAAAAAAGCCATTTAAGCCTTTTCACAGTGAGATCTATGCGATATGGCCGAGAAATGTAATTTTGATGTTAACTCCCAAACCGCTGCGCAGAAGTCAACCAAACTTCACCCAATAGTGTATTGTATCACAATCTAGTAGTTACATTTGAAAATTTTGTTCTAGGAAATTTTGTTTGAGCGCAATCATCAAACTTAATTAAAAAAGTCATTTAAGCCTTTTCACAGTGAGATCTATGCGATATGGCCGAGAAATGTAATTTTGATGTTAACTCCCAAACCGCTGCGCAGAAGTCAACTAAACTTCACCCATTAGTGTATTGTATCACAATCTAGTAGTTACATGTGGAAATTTGGTTCTAGGACATTTGATTTGAGCGCAATCCTCAAACTTAGGTCAAAAAAGCCATTTAAGCCTTTTCACAGTGAGATCTATGCGATATGGCCGAGAAATGTAATTTTGATGTTAACTCCCAAACCGCTGCGCAGAAGTCAACCAAACTTCACCCAATAGTGTATTGTATCACATTCTAGTAGTTACATTTGAAAATTTCGTTCTAGGACATTTGGTTTGAGCGCAATTATTAAACTTAGGTCAAAAAAGCCATTTAAGCCTTTTCACAGTGAGATCTATGCGATATGGCCGAGAAATGTAATTTTGATGTTAACTCCCAAACCGCTGCGCAGAAGTCAACCAAACTTCACCCAATAGTGTATTGTATCACATTCTAGTAGTTACATTTGAAAATTTCGTTCTAGGACATTTGGTTTGAGCGCAATCATTAAACTTAGGTCAAAAAAGCCATTTAAGCCTTTTCACAGTGAGATCTATGCGATATGGCCGAGAAATGTAATTTTGATGTTAACTCCCAAACCGCTGCGCAGAAGTCAACCAAACTTCACCCAATAGTGTATTGTATCACAATCTAGTAGTTACATTTGAAAATTTTGTTCTAGGAAATTTTGTTTGAGCGCAATCATCAAACTTAATTAAAAAAGTCATTTAAGCCTTTTCACAGTGAGATCTATGCGATATGGCCGAGAAATGTAATTTTGATGTTAACTCCCAAACCGCTGCGCAGAAGTCAACCAAACTTCACCCATTAGTGTATTGTATCACAATCTAGTAGTTACATGTGAAAATTTGGTTCTAGGACATTTGATTTGAGCGCAATCCTCAAACTTAGGTCAAAAAAGCCATTTAAGCCTTTTCACAGTGAGATCTATGCGATATGGCCGAGAAATGTAAATTTGATGTTAACTCCCAAACCGCTGCGCAGAAGTCAACCAAACTTCACCCAATAGTGTATTGTATCACAATCTAGTAGTTACATTTGAAAATTTTGTTCTAGGACATTTTGTTTGAACGCAATCATCAAACTTAATTAAAAAAGTCATTTAAGCCTTTTCACAGTGAGATCTATGCGATATGGCCGAGAAATGTAAATTTGATGTTAACTCCCAAACCGCTGCGCAGAAGTCAACCAAACTTCACCCAATAGTGTATTGTATCACAATCTAGTAGTTACATTTGAAAATTTTGTTCTAGGACATTTTGTTTGAACGCAATCATCAAACTTAATTAAAAAAGTCATTTAAGCCTTTTCACAGTGAGATCTATGCGATATGGCCGAGAAATGTAATTTTGATGTTAACTCCCAAACCGCTGCGCAGAAGTCAACCAAACTTCACCCAATAGTGTATTGTATCACATTCTAGTAGTTACATTTGAAAATTTCGTTCTAGGACATTTGGTTTGAGCGCAATTATTAAACTTAGGTCAAAAAAGCCATTTAAGCTTTTTCACAGTGAGATCTATGCGATATGGCCGAGAAATGTAATTTTGATGTTAACTCCCAAACCGCTGCGCAGAAGTAAACCAAACTTCACCCATTAGTGTATTGTATCACAATCTAGTAGTTACATGTGGAAATTTGGTTCTAGGACATTTGATTTGAGCGCAATCCTCAAACTTAGGTCAAAAAAGCCATTTAAGCCTTTTCACAGTGAGATCTATGCGATATGGCCGAGAAATGTAATTTTGATGTTAAATCCCAAACCGCTGCGCAGAAGTCAACTAAACTTCACCCAATAGTGTATTGTATCACATTCTAGTAGTTACATTTGAAAATTTCGTTCTAGGACATTTGGTTTGAGCGCAATCATTAAACTTAATTAAAAAAGTCATTTAAGCCTTTTCACAGTGAGATCTATGCGATATGGCCGAGAAATGTAATTTTGATGTTAACTCCCAAACCGCTGCGCAGAAGTCAACCAAACTTCACCCAATAGTGTATTGTATCACAATCTAGTAGTTACATTTGAAAATTTTGTTCTAGGAAATTTTGTTTGAACGCAATCATCAAACTTAATTAAAAAAGTCATTTAAGCCTTTTCACAGTGAGATCTATGCGATATGGCCGAGAAATGTAATTTTGATGTTAACTCCCAAACCGCTGCGCAGAAGTCAACCAAACTTCACCCAATAGTGTATTGTATCAAAATCTAGTAGTTACATTTGAAAATTTTGTTCTAGGAAATTTTGTTTGAGCGCAATCATCAAACTTAATTAAAAAAGTCATTTAAGCCTTTTCACAGTGAGATCTATGCGATATGGCCGAGAAATGTAATTTTGATGTTAACTCCCAAACCGCTGCGCAGAAGTCAACCAAACTTCACCCATTAGTGTATTGTATCACAATCTAGTAGTTACATGTGGAAATTTGGTTCTAGGACATTTGATTTGAGCGCAATCCTCAAACTTAGGTCAAAAAAGCCATTTAAGCCTTTTCACAGTGAGATCTATGCGATATGGCCGAGAAATGTAATTTTGATGTTAAATCCCAAACCGCTGCGCAGAAGTCAACTAAACTTCACCCAATAGTGTATTGTATCACATTCTAGTAGTTACATTTGAAAATTTCGTTCTAGGACATTTGGTTTGAGCGCAATCATTAAACTTAATTAAAAAAGTCATTTAAGCCTTTTCACAGTGAGATCTATGCGATATGGCCGAGAAATGTAATTTTGATGTTAACTCCCAAACCGCTGCGCAGAAGTCAACCAAACTTCACCCAATAGTGTATTGTATCACAATCTAGTAGTTACATTTGAAAATTTTGTTCTAGGAAATTTTGTTTGAACGCAATCATCAAACTTAATTAAAAAAGTCATTTAAGCCTTTTCACAGTGAGATCTATGCGATATGGCCGAGAAATGTAATTTTGATGTTAACTCCCAAACCGCTGCGCAGAAGTCAACCAAACTTCACCCAATAGTGTATTGTATCAAAATATAGTAGTTACATTTGAAAATTTTGTTCTAGGAAATTTTGTTTGAGCGCAATCATCAAACTTAATTAAAAAAGTCATTTAAGCCTTTTCACAGTGAGATCTATGCGATATGGCCGAGAAATGTAATTTTGATGTTAACTCCCAAACCGCTGCGCAGAAGTCAACCAAACTTCACCCATTAGTGTATTGTATCACAATCTAGTAGTTACATGTGGAAATTTGGTTCTAGGACATTTGATTTGAGCGCAATCCTCAAACTTAGGTCAAAAAAGCCATTTAAGCCTTTTCACAGTGAGATCTATGCGATATGGCCGAGAAATGTAATTTTGATGTTGACTCCCAAACCGCTGCGCAGAAGTCAACCAAACTTCACCCAATAGTGTATTGTATCACAATCTAGTAGTTACATTTGAAAATTTTGTTCTAGGACATTTTGTTTGAACGCAATCATCAAACTTAATTAAAAAAGTCATTTAAGCCTTTTCACAGTGAGATCTATGCGATATGGCCGAGAAATGTAATTTTGATGTTAACTCCCAAACCGCTGCGCAGAAGTCAACCAAACTTCACCCAATAGTGTATTGTATCACATTCTAGTAGTTACATTTGAAAATTTCGTTCTAGGACATTTGGTTTGAGCGCAATTATTAAACTTAGGTCAAAAAAGCCATTTAAGCTTTTTCACAGTGAGATCTATGCGATATGGCCGAGAAATGTAATTTTGATGTTAACTCCCAAACCGCTGCGCAGAAGTAAACCAAACTTCACCCATTAGTGTATTGTATCACAATCTAGTAGTTACATGTGGAAATTTGGTTCTAGGACATTTGATTTGAGCGCAATCCTCAAACTTAGGTCAAAAAAGCCATTTAAGCCTTTTCACAGTGAGATCTATGCGATATGGCCGAGAAATGTAATTTTGATGTTAAATCCCAAACCGCTGCGCAGAAGTCAACTAAACTTCACCCAATAGTGTATTGTATCACATTCTAGTAGTTACATTTGAAAATTTCGTTCTAGGACATTTGGTTTGAGCGCAATCATTAAACTTAATTAAAAAAGTCATTTAAGCCTTTTCACAGTGAGATCTATGCGATATGGCCGAGAAATGTAATTTTGATGTTAACTCCCAAACCGCTGCGCAGAAGTCAACCAAACTTCACCCAATAGTGTATTGTATCACAATCTAGTAGTTACATTTGAAAATTTTGTTCTAGGAAATTTTGTTTGAACGCAATCATCAAACTTAATTAAAAAAGTCATTTAAGCCTTTTCACAGTGAGATCTATGCGATATGGCCGAGAAATGTAATTTTGATGTTAACTCCCAAACCGCTGCGCAGAAGTCAACCAAACTTCACCCAATAGTGTATTGTATCAAAATCTAGTAGTTACATTTGAAAATTTTGTTCTAGGAAATTTTGTTTGAGCGCAATCATCAAACTTAATTAAAAAAGTCATTTAAGCCTTTTCACAGTGAGATCTATGCGATATGGCCGAGAAATGTAATTTTGATGTTAACTCCCAAACCGCTGCGCAGAAGTCAACCAAACTTCACCCATTAGTGTATTGTATCACAATCTAGTAGTTACATGTGGAAATTTGGTTCTAGGACATTTGATTTGAGCGCAATCCTCAAACTTAGGTCAAAAAAGCCATTTAAGCCTTTTCACAGTGAGATCTATGCGATATGGCCGAGAAATGTAATTTTGATGTTAAATCCCAAACCGCTGCGCAGAAGTCAACTAAACTTCACCCAATAGTGTATTGTATCACATTCTAGTAGTTACATTTGAAAATTTCGTTCTAGGACATTTGGTTTGAGCGCAATCATTAAACTTAATTAAAAAAGTCATTTAAGCCTTTTCACAGTGAGATCTATGCGATATGGCCGAGAAATGTAATTTTGATGTTAACTCCCAAACCGCTGCGCAGAAGTCAACCAAACTTCACCCAATAGTGTATTGTATCACAATCTAGTAGTTACATTTGAAAATTTTGTTCTAGGAAATTTTGTTTGAACGCAATCATCAAACTTAATTAAAAAAGTCATTTAAGCCTTTTCACAGTGAGATCTATGCGATATGGCCGAGAAATGTAATTTTGATGTTAACTCCCAAACCGCTGCGCAGAAGTCAACCAAACTTCACCCAATAGTGTATTGTATCAAAATCTAGTAGTTACATTTGAAAATTTTGTTCTAGGAAATTTTGTTTGAGCGCAATCATCAAACTTAATTAAAAAAGTCATTTAAGCCTTTTCACAGTGAGATCTATGCGATATGGCCGAGAAATGTAATTTTGATGTTAACTCCCAAACCGCTGCGCAGAAGTCAACCAAACTTCACCCATTAGTGTATTGTATCACAATCTAGTAGTTACATGTGGAAATTTGGTTCTAGGACATTTGATTTGAGCGCAATCCTCAAACTTAGGTCAAAAAAGCCATTTAAGCCTTTTCACAGTGAGATCTATGCGATATGGCCGAGAAATGTAATTTTGATGTTGACTCCCAAACCGCTGCGCAGAAGTCAACCAAACTTCACCCAATAGTGTATTGTATCACAATCTAGTAGTTACATTTGAAAATTTTGTTCTAGGACATTTTGTTTGAACGCAATCATCAAACTTAATTAAAAAAGTCATTTAAGCCTTTTCACAGTGAGATCTATGCGATATGGCCGAGAAATGTAATTTTGATGTTAACTCCCAAACCGCTGCGCAGAAGTCAACCAAACTTCACCCAATAGTGTATTGTATCACAATCTAGTAGTTACATTTGAAAATTTTGTTCTAGGAAATTTTGTTTGAGCGCAATCATCAAACTTAATTAAAAAAGCCATTTAAGCCTTTTCACAGTGAGATCTATGCGATATGGCCGAGAAATGTAATTTTGATGTTAACTCCCAAACCGCTGCGCAGAAGTCAACCAAACTTCACCCAATAGTGTATTGTATCACATTCTAGTAGTTACATTTGAAAATTTCGTTCTAGGACATTTGGTTTGAGCGCAATCATTAAACTTAGGTCAAAAAAGCCATTTAAGCCTTTTCACAGTGAGATCTATGCGATATGGCCGAGAAATGTAATTTTGATGTTAACTCCCAAACCGCTGCGCAGAAGTCAACCAAACTTCACCCAATAGTGTATTGTATCACAATCTAGTAGTTACATTTGAAAATTTTGTTCTAGGAAATTTTGTTTGAGCGCAATCATCAAACTTAATTAAAAAAGTCATTTAAGCCTTTTCACAGTGAGATCTATGCGATATGGCCGAGAAATGTAATTTTGATGTTAACTCCCAAACCGCTGCGCAGAAGTCAACCAAACTTCACCCATTAGTGTATTGTATCACAATCTAGTAGTTACATGTGAAAATTTGGTTCTAGGACATTTGATTTGAGCGCAATCCTCAAACTTAGGTCAAAAAAGCCATTTAAGCCTTTTCACAGTGAGATCTATGCGATATGGCCGAGAAATGTAAATTTGATGTTAACTCCCAAACCGCTGCGCAGAAGTCAACCAAACTTCACCCAATAGTGTATTGTATCACAATCTAGTAGTTACATTTGAAAATTTTGTTCTAGGACATTTTGTTTGAACGCAATCATCAAACTTAATTAAAAAAGTCATTTAAGCCTTTTCACAGTGAGATCTATGCGATATGGCCGAGAAATGTAAATTTGATGTTAACTCCCAAACCGCTGCGCAGAAGTCAACCAAACTTCACCCAATAGTGTATTGTATCACAATCTAGTAGTTACATTTGAAAATTTTGTTCTAGGACATTTTGTTTGAACGCAATCATCAAACTTAATTAAAAAAGTCATTTAAGCCTTTTCACAGTGAGATCTATGCGATATGGCCGAGAAATGTAATTTTGATGTTAACTCCCAAACCGCTGCGCAGAAGTCAACCAAACTTCACCCAATAGTGTATTGTATCACATTCTAGTAGTTACATTTGAAAATTTCGTTCTAGGACATTTGGTTTGAGCGCAATTATTAAACTTAGGTCAAAAAAGCCATTTAAGCTTTTTCACAGTGAGATCTATGCGATATGGCCGAGAAATGTAATTTTGATGTTAACTCCCAAACCGCTGCGCAGAAGTAAACCAAACTTCACCCATTAGTGTATTGTATCACAATCTAGTAGTTACATGTGGAAATTTGGTTCTAGGACATTTGATTTGAGCGCAATCCTCAAACTTAGGTCAAAAAAGCCATTTAAGCCTTTTCACAGTGAGATCTATGCGATATGGCCGAGAAATGTAATTTTGATGTTAAATCCCAAACCGCTGCGCAGAAGTCAACTAAACTTCACCCAATAGTGTATTGTATCACATTCTAGTAGTTACATTTGAAAATTTCGTTCTAGGACATTTGGTTTGAGCGCAATCATTAAACTTAATTAAAAAAGTCATTTAAGCCTTTTCACAGTGAGATCTATGCGATATGGCCGAGAAATGTAATTTTGATGTTAACTCCCAAACCGCTGCGCAGAAGTCAACCAAACTTCACCCAATAGTGTATTGTATCACAATCTAGTAGTTACATTTGAAAATTTTGTTCTAGGAAATTTTGTTTGAACGCAATCATCAAACTTAATTAAAAAAGTCATTTAAGCCTTTTCACAGTGAGATCTATGCGATATGGCCGAGAAATGTAATTTTGATGTTAACTCCCAAACCGCTGCGCAGAAGTCAACCAAACTTCACCCAATAGTGTATTGTATCAAAATCTAGTAGTTACATTTGAAAATTTTGTTCTAGGAAATTTTGTTTGAGCGCAATCATCAAACTTAATTAAAAAAGTCATTTAAGCCTTTTCACAGTGAGATCTATGCGATATGGCCGAGAAATGTAATTTTGATGTTAACTCCCAAACCGCTGCGCAGAAGTCAACCAAACTTCACCCATTAGTGTATTGTATCACAATCTAGTAGTTACATGTGGAAATTTGGTTCTAGGACATTTGATTTGAGCGCAATCCTCAAACTTAGGTCAAAAAAGCCATTTAAGCCTTTTCACAGTGAGATCTATGCGATATGGCCGAGAAATGTAATTTTGATGTTAAATCCCAAACCGCTGCGCAGAAGTCAACTAAACTTCACCCAATAGTGTATTGTATCACATTCTAGTAGTTACATTTGAAAATTTCGTTCTAGGACATTTGGTTTGAGCGCAATCATTAAACTTAATTAAAAAAGTCATTTAAGCCTTTTCACAGTGAGATCAATGCGATATGGCCGAGAAATGTAATTTTGATGTTAACTCCCAAACCGCTGCGCAGAAGTCAACCAAACTTCACCCAATAGTGTATTGTATCACAATCTAGTAGTTACATTTGAAAATTTTGTTCTAGGAAATTTTGTTTGAACGCAATCATCAAACTTAATTAAAAAAGTCATTTAAGCCTTTTCACAGTGAGATCTATGCGATATGGCCGAGAAATGTAATTTTGATGTTAACTCCCAAACCGCTGCGCAGAAGTCAACCAAACTTCACCCAATAGTGTATTGTATCAAAATCTAGTAGTTACATTTGAAAATTTTGTTCTAGGAAATTTTGTTTGAGCGCAATCATCAAACTTAATTAAAAAAGTCATTTAAGCCTTTTCACAGTGAGATCTATGCGATATGGCCGAGAAATGTAATTTTGATGTTAACTCCCAAACCGCTGCGCAGAAGTCAACCAAACTTCACCCATTAGTGTATTGTATCACAATCTAGTAGTTACATGTGGAAATTTGGTTCTAGGACATTTGATTTGAGCGCAATCCTCAAACTTAGGTCAAAAAAGCCATTTAAGCCTTTTCACAGTGAGATCTATGCGATATGGCCGAGAAATGTAATTTTGATGTTGACTCCCAAACCGCTGCGCAGAAGTCAACCAAACTTCACCCAATAGTGTATTGTATCACAATCTAGTAGTTACATTTGAAAATTTTGTTCTAGGACATTTTGTTTGAACGCAATCATCAAACTTAATTAAAAAAGTCATTTAAGCCTTTTCACAGTGAGATCTATGCGATATGGCCGAGAAATGTAATTTTGATGTTAACTCCCAAACCGCTGCGCAGAAGTCAACCAAACTTCACCCAATAGTGTATTGTATCACAATCTAGTAGTTACATTTGAAAATTTTGTTCTAGGAAATTTTGTTTGAGCGCAATCATCAAACTTAATTAAAAAAGTCATTTAAGCCTTTTCACAGTGAGATCTATGCGATATGGCCGAGAAATGTAATTTTGATGTTAACTCCCAAACCGCTGCGCAGAAGTCAACCAAACTTCACCCAATAGTGTATTGTATCACATTTTAGTAGTTACATTTGAAAATTTTGTTCTAGGACATTTGGTTTGAGCGCAATCATTAAACTTAGGTCAAAAAAGCCATTTAAGCCTTTTCACAGTGAGATCTATGCGATATGGCCGAGAAATGTAATTTTGATGTTAACTCCCAAACCGCTGCGCAGAAGTCAACTAAACTTCAACCAATAGTGTATTGTATCACATTCTAGTAGTTACATTTGAAAATTTCGTTCTAGGACATTTGGTTTGAGCGCAATTATTAAACTTAGGTCAAAAAAGCCATTTAAGCCTTTTCACAGTGAGATCTATGCGATATGGCCGAGAAATGTAATTTTGATGTTAACTCCCAAACCGCTGCGCAGAAGTCAACCAAACTTCACCCAATAGTGTATTGTATCACATTCTAGTAGTTACATTTGAAAATTTCGTTCTAGGACATTTGGTTTGAGCGCAATCATTAAACTTAGGTCAAAAAAGCCATTTAAGCCTTTTCACAGTGAGATCTATGCGATATGGCCGAGAAATGTAATTTTGATGTTAAATCCCAAACCGCTGCGCAGAAGTCAACTAAACTTCACCCAATAGTGTATTGTATCACATTCTAGTAGTTACATTTGAAAATTTCGTTCTAGGACATTTGGTCTGAGCGCAATCATTAAACTTAATTAAAAAAGTCATTTAAGCCTTTTCACAGTGAGATCTATGCGATATGGCCGAGAAATGTAATTTTGATGTTAACTCCCAAACCGCTGCGCAGAAGTCAACCAAACTTCACCCAATAGTGTATTGTATCACAATCTAGTAGTTACATTTGAAAATTTTGTTCTAGGACATTTTGTTTGAACGCAATCATCAAACTTAATTAAAAAAGTCATTTAAGCCTTTTCACAGTGAGATCTATGCGATATGGCCGAGAAATGTAATTTTGATGTTAACTCCCAAACCGCTGCGCAGAAGTCAACCAAACTTCACCCAATAGTGTATTGTATCACAATCTAGTAGTTACATTTGAAAATTTTGTTCTAGGAAATTTTGTTTGAGCGCAATCATCAAACTTAATTAAAAAAGTCATTTAAGCCTTTTCACAGTGAGATCTATGCGATATGGCCGAGAAATGTAAATTTGATGTTAACTCCCAAACCGCTGTGCAGAAGTCAACCAAACTTCACCCAATAGTGTATTGTATCACATTCTAGTAGTTACATTCGAAAATTTCGTTCTAGGACATTTGGTTTGAGCGCAATTATTAAACTTAGGTCAAAAAAGCCATTTAAGCCTTTTCACAGTGAGATCTATGCGATATGGCCGAGAAATGTAATTTTGATGTTGACTCCCAAACCGCTGCGCAGAAGTAAACCAAACTTCACCCAATAGTGTATTGTATCACAATCTAGTAGTTACATTTGAAAATTTTGTTCTAGGACATTTTGTTTGAACGCAATCATCAAACTTAATTAAAAAAAGTCATTTAAGCCTTTTCACAGTGAGATCTATGCGATATGGCCGAGAAATGTAATTTTGATGTTAAATCCCAAACCGCTGCGCAGAAGTCAACTAAACTTCACCCAATAGTGTATTGTATCACATTCTAGTAGTTACATTTGAAAATTTCGTTCTAGGACATTTGGTTTGAGCGCAATCATTAAACTTAATTAAAAAAGTCATTTAAGCCTTTTCACAGTGAGATCTATGCGATATGGCCGAGAAATGTAATTTTGATGTTAACTCCCAAACCGCTGCGCAGAAGTCAACCAAACTTCACCCAATAGTGTATTGTATCACAATCTAGTAGTTACATTTGAAAATTTTGTTCTAGGACATTTTGTTTGAACGCAATCATCAAACTTAATTAAAAAAGTCATTTAAGCCTTTTCACAGTGAGATCTATGCGATATGGCCGAGAAATGTAATTTTGATGTTAACTCCCAAACCGCTGCGCAGAAGTCAACCAAACTTCACCCAATAGTGTATTGTATCACAATCTAGTAGTTACATTTGAAAATTTTGTTCTAGGAAATTTTGTTTGAGCGCAATCCTCAAACTTAGGTCAAAAAAGCCATTTAAGCCTTTTCACAGTGAGATCTATGCGATATGGCCGAGAAATGTAATTTTGATGTTAACTCCCAAACCGCTGCGCAGAAGTCAACCAAACTTCACCCATTAGTGTATTGTATCACAATCTAGTAGTTACATGTGAAAATTTGGTTCTAGGACATTTGATTTGAGCGCAATCCTCAAACTTAGGTCAAAAAAGCCATTTAAGCCTTTTCACAGTGAGATCTATGCGATATGGCCGAGAAATGTAAATTTGATGTTAACTCCCAAACCGCTGCGCAGAAGTCAACCAAACTTCACCCAATAGTGTATTGTATCACAATCTAGTAGTTACATTTGAAAATTTTGTTCTAGGACATTTTGTTTGAACGCAATCATCAAACTTAATTAAAAAAGTCATTTAAGCCTTTTCACAGTGAGATCTATGCGATATGGCCGAGAAATGTAATTTTGATGTTAACTCCCAAACCGCTGCGCAGAAGTCAACCAAACTTCACCCAATAGTGTATTGTATCACAATCTAGTAGTTACATTTGAAAATTTTGTTCTAGGAAATTTTGTTTGAGCGCAATCATCAAACTTAATTAAAAAAGTCATTTAAGCCTTTTCACAGTGAGATCTATGCGATATGGCCGAGAAATGTAATTTTGATGTTAACTCCCAAACCGCTGCGCAGAAGTCAACCAAACTTCACCCAATAGTGTATTGTATCACATTCTAGTAGTTACATTTGAAATTTTCGTTCTAGGACATTTGGTTTGAGCGCAATCATTAAACTTAGGTCAAAAAAGCCATTTAAGCCTTTTCACAGTGAGATCTATGCGATATGGCCGAGAAATGTAATTTTGATGTTAACTCCCAAACCGCTGCGCAGAAGTCAACCAAACTTCACCCAATAGTGTATTGTATCACAATCTAGTAGTTACATTTGAAAATTTTGTTCTAGGAAATTTTGTTTGAGCGCAATCATCAAACTTAATTAAAAAAGTCATTTAAGCCTTTTCACAGTGAGATCTATGCGATATGGCCGAGAAATGTAATTTTGATGTTAACTCCCAAACCGCTGCGCAGAAGTCAACCAAACTTCACCCATTAGTGTATTGTATCACAATCTAGTAGTTACATGTGAAAATTTGGTTCTAGGACATTTGATTTGAGCGCAATCCTCAAACTTAGGTCAAAAAAGCCATTTAAGCCTTTTCACAGTGAGATCTATGCGATATGGCCGAGAAATGTAAATTTGATGTTAACTCCCAAACCGCTGCGCAGAAGTCAACCAAACTTCACCCAATAGTGTATTGTATCACAATCTAGTAGTTACATTTGAAAATTTTGTTCTAGGACATTTTGTTTGAACGCAATCATCAAACTTAATTAAAAAAGTCATTTAAGCCTTTTCACAGTGAGATCTATGCGATATGGCCGAGAAATGTAATTTTGATGTTAACTCCCAAACCGCTGCGCAGAAGTCAACCAAACTTCACCCAATAGTGTATTGTATCACATTCTAGTAGTTACATTTGAAAATTTCGTTCTAGGACATTTGGTTTGAGCGCAATTATTAAACTTAGGTCAAAAAAGCCATTTAAGCTTTTTCACAGTGAGATCTATGCGATATGGCCGAGAAATGTAATTTTGATGTTAACTCCCAAACCGCTGCGCAGAAGTAAACCAAACTTCACCCATTAGTGTATTGTATCACAATCTAGTAGTTACATGTGGAAATTTGGTTCTAGGACATTTGATTTGAGCGCAATCCTCAAACTTAGGTCAAAAAAGCCATTTAAGCCTTTTCACAGTGAGATCTATGCGATATGGCCGAGAAATGTAATTTTGATGTTAAATCCCAAACCGCTGCGCAGAAGTCAACTAAACTTCACCCAATAGTGTATTGTATCACATTCTAGTAGTTACATTTGAAAATTTCGTTCTAGGACATTTGGTTTGAGCGCAATCATTAAACTTAATTAAAAAAGTCATTTAAGCCTTTTCACAGTGAGATCTATGCGATATGGCCGAGAAATGTAATTTTGATGTTAACTCCTAAACCGCTGCGCAGAAGTCAACCAAACTTCACCCAATAGTGTATTGTATCACAATCTAGTAGTTACATTTGAAAATTTTGTTCTAGGACATTTTGTTTGAACGCAATCATCAAACTTAATTAAAAAAGTCATTTAAGCCTTTTCACAGTGAGATCTATGCGATATGGCCGAGAAATGTAATTTTGATGTTAACTCCCAAACCGCTGCGCAGAAGTCAACCAAACTTCACCCAATAGTGTATTGTATCAAAATCTAGTAGTTACATTTGAAAATTTTGTTCTAGGAAATTTTGTTTGAGCGCAATCATCAAACTTAATTAAAAAAGTCATTTAAGCCTTTTCACAGTGAGATCTATGCGATATGGCCGAGAAATGTAATTTTGATGTTAACTCCCAAACCGCTGCGCAGAAGTCAACCAAACTTCACCCATTAGTGTATTGTATCACAATCTAGTAGTTACATGTGGAAATTTGGTTCTAGGACATTTGATTTGAGCGCAATCCTCAAACTTAGGTCAAAAAAGCCATTTAAGCCTTTTCACAGTGAGATCTATGCGATATGGCCGAGAAATGTAATTTTGATGTTGACTCCCAAACCGCTGCGCAGAAGTCAACCAAACTTCACCCAATAGTGTATTGTATCACAATCTAGTAGTTACATTTGAAAATTTTGTTCTAGGACATTTTGTTTGAACGCAATCATCAAACTTAATTAAAAAAGTCATTTAAGCCTTTTCACAGTGAGATCTATGCGATATGGCCGAGAAATGTAATTTTGATGTTAACTCCCAAACCGCTGCGCAGAAGTCAACCAAACTTCACCCAATAGTGTATTGTATCACAATCTAGTAGTTACATTTGAAAATTTTGTTCTAGGAAATTTTGTTTGAGCGCAATCATCAAACTTAATTAAAAAAGTCATTTAAGCCTTTTCACAGTGAGATCTATGCGATATGGCCGAGAAATGTAATTTTGATGTTAACTCCCAAACCGCTGCGCAGAAGTCAACCAAACTTCACCCAATAGTGTATTGTATCACATTCTAGTAGTTACATTTGAAAATTTTGTTCTAGGACATTTGGTTTGAGCGCAATCATTAAACTTAGGTCAAAAAAGCCATTTAAGCCTTTTCACAGTGAGATCTATGCGATATGGCCGAGAAATGTAATTTTGATGTTAACTCCCAAACCGCTGCGCAGAAGTCAACTAAACTTCAACCAATAGTGTATTGTATCACATTCTAGTAGTTACATTTGAAAATTTCGTTCTAGGACATTTGGTTTGAGCGCAATTATTAAACTTAGGTCAAAAAAGCCATTTAAGCCTTTTCACAGTGAGATCTATGCGATATGGCCGAGAAATGTAATTTTGATGTTAACTCCCAAACCGCTGCGCAGAAGTCAACCAAACTTCACCCAATAGTGTATTGTATCACATTCTAGTAGTTACATTTGAAAATTTCGTTCTAGGACATTTGGTTTGAGCGCAATCATTAAACTTAGGTCAAAAAAGCCATTTAAGCCTTTTCACAGTGAGATCTATGCGATATGGCCGAGAAATGTAATTTTGATGTTAAATCCCAAACCGCTGCGCAGAAGTCAACTAAACTTCACCCAATAGTGTATTGTATCACATTCTAGTAGTTACATTTGAAAATTTCGTTCTAGGACATTTGGTCTGAGCGCAATCATTAAACTTAATTAAAAAAGTCATTTAAGCCTTTTCACAGTGAGATCTATGCGATATGGCCGAGAAATGTAATTTTGATGTTAACTCCCAAACCGCTGCGCAGAAGTCAACCAAACTTCACCCAATAGTGTATTGTATCACAATCTAGTAGTTACATTTGAAAATTTTGTTCTAGGACATTTTGTTTGAACGCAATCATCAAACTTAATTAAAAAAGTCATTTAAGCCTTTTCACAGTGAGATCTATGCGATATGGCCGAGAAATGTAATTTTGATGTTAACTCCCAAACCGCTGCGCAGAAGTCAACCAAACTTCACCCAATAGTGTATTGTATCACAATCTAGTAGTTACATTTGAAAATTTTGTTCTAGGAAATTTTGTTTGAGCGCAATCATCAAACTTAATTAAAAAAGTCATTTAAGCCTTTTCACAGTGAGATCTATGCGATATGGCCGAGAAATGTAAATTTGATGTTAACTCCCAAACCGCTGTGCAGAAGTCAACCAAACTTCACCCAATAGTGTATTGTATCACATTCTAGTAGTTACATTCGAAAATTTCGTTCTAGGACATTTGGTTTGAGCGCAATTATTAAACTTAGGTCAAAAAAGCCATTTAAGCCTTTTCACAGTGAGATCTATGCGATATGGCCGAGAAATGTAATTTTGATGTTGACTCCCAAACCGCTGCGCAGAGGTCAACCAAACTTCACCCAATAGTGTATTGTATCACAATCTAGTAGTTACATTTGAAAATTTTGTTCTAGGAAATTTTGTTTGAGCGCAATCATCAAACTTAATTAAAAAAGTCATTTAAGCCTTTTCACAGTGAGATCTATGCGATATGGCCGAGAAATGTAATTTTGATGTTAACTCCCAAACCGCTGCGCAGAAGTCAACCAAACTTCACCCAATAGTGTATTGTATCACATTCTAGTAGTTACATTTAAAAATTTTGTTCTAGGACATTTGGTTTGAGCGCAATCATTAAACTTAGGTCAAAAAAGCCATTTAAGCCTTTTCACAGTGAGATCTATGCGATATGGCCGAGAAATGTAATTTTGATGTTAACTCCCAAACCGCTGCGCAGAAGTCAACTAAACTTCAACCAATAGTGTATTGTATCACATTCTAGTAGTTACATTTGAAAATTTCGTTCTAGGACATTTGGTTTGAGCGCAATTATTAAACTTAGGTCAAAAAAGCCATTTAAGCCTTTTCACAGTGAGATCTATGCGATATGGCCGAGAAATGTAATTTTGATGTTAACTCCCAAACCGCTGCGCAGAAGTCAACCAAACTTCACCCAATAGTGTATTGTATCACATTCTAGTAGTTACATTTGAAAATTTCGTTCTAGGACATTTGGTTTGAGCGCAATCATTAAACTTAGGTCAAAAAAGCCATTTAAGCCTTTTCACAGTGAGATCTATGCGATATGGCCGAGAAATGTAATTTTGATGTTAAATCCCAAACCGCTGCGCAGAAGTCAACTAAACTTCACCCAATAGTGTATTGTATCACATTCTAGTAGTTACATTTGAAAATTTCGTTCTAGGACATTTGGTCTGAGCGCAATCATTAAACTTAATTAAAAAAGTCATTTAAGCCTTTTCACAGTGAGATCTATGCGATATGGCCGAGAAATGTAATTTTGATGTTAACTCCCAAACCGCTGCGCAGAAGTCAACCAAACTTCACCCAATAGTGTATTGTATCACAATCTAGTAGTTACATTTGAAAATTTTGTTCTAGGACATTTTGTTTGAACGCAATCATCAAACTTAATTAAAAAAGTCATTTAAGCCTTTTCACAGTGAGATCTATGCGATATGGCCGAGAAATGTAATTTTGATGTTAACTCCCAAACCGCTGCGCAGAAGTCAACCAAACTTCACCCAATAGTGTATTGTATCACAATCTAGTAGTTACATTTGAAAATTTTGTTCTAGGAAATTTTGTTTGAGCGCAATCATCAAACTTAATTAAAAAAGTCATTTAAGCCTTTTCACAGTGAGATCTATGCGATATGGCCGAGAAATGTAAATTTGATGTTAACTCCCAAACCGCTGTGCAGAAGTCAACCAAACTTCACCCAATAGTGTATTGTATCACATTCTAGTAGTTACATTCGAAAATTTCGTTCTAGGACATTTGGTTTGAGCGCAATTATTAAACTTAGGTCAAAAAAGCCATTTAAGCCTTTTCACAGTGAGATCTATGCGATATGGCCGAGAAATGTAATTTTGATGTTGACTCCCAAACCGCTGCGCAGAAGTAAACCAAACTTCACCCAATAGTGTATTGTATCACAATCTAGTAGTTACATTTGAAAATTTTGTTCTAGGACATTTTGTTTGAACGCAATCATCAAACTTAATTAAAAAAGTCATTTAAGCCTTTTCACAGTGAGATCTATGCGATATGGCCGAGAAATGTAATTTTGATGTTAAATCCCAAACCGCTGCGCAGAAGTCAACTAAACTTCACCCAATAGTGTATTGTATCACATTCTAGTAGTTACATTTGAAAATTTCGTTCTAGGACATTTGGTTTGAGCGCAATCATTAAACTTAATTAAAAAAGTCATTTAAGCCTTTTCACAGTGAGATCTATGCGATATGGCCGAGAAATGTAATTTTGATGTTAACTCCCAAACCGCTGCGCAGAAGTCAACCAAACTTCACCCAATAGTGTATTGTATCACAATCTAGTAGTTACATTTGAAAATTTTGTTCTAGGAAATTTTGTTTGAGCGCAATCATCAAACTTAATTAAAAAAGTCATTTAAGCCTTTTCACAGTGAGATCTATGCGATATGGCCGAGAAATGTAAATTTGATGTTAACTCCCAAACCGCTGTGCAGAAGTCAACCAAACTTCACCCAATAGTGTATTGTATCACATTCTAGTAGTTACATTCGAAAATTTCGTTCTAGGACATTTGGTTTGAGCGCAATTATTAAACTTAGGTCAAAAAAGCCATTTAAGCCTTTTCACAGTGAGATCTATGCGATATGGCCGAGAAATGTAATTTTGATGTTGACTCCCAAACCGCTGCGCAGAAGTAAACCAAACTTCACCCAATAGTGTATTGTATCACAATCTAGTAGTTACATTTGAAAATTTTGTTCTAGGACATTTTGTTTGAACGCAATCATCAAACTTAATTAAAAAAGTCATTTAAGCCTTTTCACAGTGAGATCTATGCGATATGGCCGAGAAATGTAATTTTGATGTTAAATCCCAAACCGCTGCGCAGAAGTCAACTAAACTTCACCCAATAGTGTATTGTATCACATTCTAGTAGTTACATTTGAAAATTTCGTTCTAGGACATTTGGTTTGAGCGCAATCATTAAACTTAATTAAAAAAGTCATTTAAGCCTTTTCACAGTGAGATCTATGCGATATGGCCGAGAAATGTAATTTTGATGTTAACTCCCAAACCGCTGCGCAGAAGTCAACCAAACTTCACCCAATAGTGTATTGTATCACAATCTAGTAGTTACATTTGAAAATTATGTTCTAGGACATTTTGTTTGAACGCAATCATCAAACTTAATTAAAAAAGTCATTTAAGCCTTTTCACAGTGAGATCTATGCGATATGGCCGAGAAATGTAATTTTGATGTTAACTCCCAAACCGCTGCGCAGAAGTCAACCAAACTTCACCCAATAGTGTATTGTATCACAATCTAGTAGTTACATTTGAAAATTTTGTTCTAGGAAATTTTGTTTGAGCGCAATCCTCAAACTTAGGTCAAAAAAGCCATTTAAGCCTTTTCACAGTGAGATCTATGCGATATGGCCGAGAAATGTAATTTTGATGTTAACTCCCAAACCGCTGCGCAGAAGTCAACCAAACTTCAACCATTAGTGTATTGTATCACAATCTAGTAATTACATGTGGAAATTTGGTTCTAGGACATTTGATTTGAGCGCAATCCTCAAACTTAGGTCAAAAAAGCCATTTAAGCCTTTTCACAGTGAGATCTATGCGATATGGCCGAGAAATGTAATTTTGATGTTAACTCCCAAACCGCTGCGCAGAAGTCAACCAAACTTCACCCAATAGTGTATTGTATCACAATCTAGTAGTTACATTTGAAAATTTTGTTCTAGGACATTTTGTATGAACGCAATCATCAAACTTAATTAAAAAAGTCATTTAAGCCTTTTCACAGTGAGATCTATGCGATATGGCCGAGAAATGTAATTTTGATGTTAACTCCCAAACCGCTGCGCAGAAGTCAACCAAACTTCATCCATTAGTGTATTGTATCACAATCTAGTAGTTACATGTGGAAATTTGGTTATTGGACATTTGATTTGAGCGCAATCCTCAAACTTAGGTCAAAAAAGCCATTTAAGCCTTTTCACAGTGAGATCTATGCGATATGGCCGAGAAATGTAATTTTGATGTTAACTCCCAAACCGCTGCGCAGAAGTCAACCAAACTTCACCCAATAGTGTATTGTATCACAATCTAGTAGTTACATTTG
Source organism: Corythoichthys intestinalis (assembly GCF_030265065.1). Classification (NCBI taxonomy): domain Eukaryota; kingdom Metazoa; phylum Chordata; class Actinopteri; order Syngnathiformes; family Syngnathidae; genus Corythoichthys; species Corythoichthys intestinalis. The sequence goes on from NC_080407.1 coordinate 33,306,001, forward strand.
AAAATTTTGTTCTAGGACATTTTGTATAAACGCAATCATCAAACTTAATTAAAAAAGTCATTTAAGCCTTTTCACAGTGAGATCTATGCGATATGGCCGAGAAATGTAATTTTGATGTTAACTCCCAAACCGCTGCGCAGAAGTCAACCAAACTTCATCCATTAGTGTATTGTATCACAATCTAGTAGTTACATGTGGAAATTTGGTTATTGGACATTTGATTTGAGCGCAATCCTCAAACTTAGGTCAAAAAAGCCATTTAAGCCTTTTCACAGTGAGATCTATGCGATATGGCCGAGAAATGTAATTTTGATGTTGACTCCCAAACCGCTGCGCAGAAGTCAACCAAACTTCACCCAATAGTGTATTGTATCACAATCTAGTAGTTACATTTGAAAATTTTGTTCTAGGACATTTTGTTTGAACGCAATCATCAAACTTAATTAAAAAAGTCATTTAAGCCTTTTCACAGTGAGATCTATGCGATATGGCCGAGAAATGTAATTTTGATGTTAACTCCCAAACCGCTGCGCAGAAGTCAACCAAACTTCACCCAATAGTGTATTGTATCACAATCTAGTAGTTACATTTGAAAATTTTGTTCTAGGAAATTTTGTTTGAGCGCAATCATCAAACTTAATTAAAAAAGTCATTTAAGCCTTTTCACAGTGAGATCTATGCGATATGGCCGAGAAATGTAATTTTGATGTTAACTCCCAAACCGCTGCGCAGAAGTCAACCAAACTTCACCCAATAGTGTATTGTATCACATTCTAGTAGTTACATTTGAAAATTTTGTTCTAGGACATTTGGTTTGAGCGCAATCATTAAACTTAGGTCAAAAAAGCCATTTAAGCCTTTTCACAGTGAGATCTATGCGATATGGCCGAGAAATGTAATTTTGATGTTAACTCCCAAACCGCTGCGCAGAAGTCAACTAAACTCCAACCAATAGTGTATTGTATCACATTCTAGTAGTTACATTTGAAAATTTCGTTCTAGGACATTTGGTTTGAGCGCAATTATTAAACTTAGGTCAAAAAAGCCATTTAAGCCTTTTCACAGTGAGATCTATGCGATATGGCCGAGAAATGTAATTTTGATGTTAACTCCCAAACCGCTGCGCAGAAGTCAACCAAACTTCACCCAATAGTGTATTGTATCACATTCTAGTAGTTACATTTGAAAATTTCGTTCTAGGACATTTGGTCTGAGCGCAATCATTAAACTTAATTAAAAAAGTCATTTAAGCCTTTTCACAGTGAGATCTATGCGATATGGCCGAGAAATGTAATTTTGATGTTAACTCCCAAACCGCTGCGCAGAAGTCAACCAAACTTCACCCAATAGTGTATTGTATCACAATCTAGTAGTTACATTTGAAAATTTTGTTCTAGGACATTTTGTTTGAACGCAATCATCAAACTTAATTAAAAAAGTCATTTAAGCCTTTTCACAGTGAGATCTATGCGATATGGCCGAGAAATGTAATTTTGATGTTAACTCCCAAACCGCTGCGCAGAAGTCAACCAAACTTCACCCAATAGTGTATTGTATCACAATCTAGTAGTTACATTTGAAAATTTTGTTCTAGGAAATTTTGTTTGAGCGCAATCATCAAACTTAATTAAAAAAGTCATTTAAGCCTTTTCACAGTGAGATCTATGCGATATGGCCGAGAAATGTAAATTTGATGTTAACTCCCAAACCGCTGTGCAGAAGTCAACCAAACTTCACCCAATAGTGTATTGTATCACATTCTAGTAGTTACATTTGAAAATTTCGTTCTAGGACATTTGGTTTGAGCGCAATTATTAAACTTAGGTCAAAAAAGCCATTTAAGCCTTTTCACAGTGAGATCTATGCGATATGGCCGAGAAATGTAATTTTGATGTTGACTCCCAAACCGCTGCGCAGAAGTAAACCAAACTTCACCCAATAGTGTATTGTATCACAATCTAGTAGTTACATTTGAAAATTTTGTTCTAGGACATTTTGTTTGAACGCAATCATCAAACTTAATTAAAAAAGTCATTTAAGCCTTTTCACAGTGAGATCTATGCGATATGGCCGAGAAATGTAATTTTGATGTTAAATCCCAAACCGCTGCGCAGAAGTCAACTAAACTTCACCCAATAGTGTATTGTATCACATTCTAGTAGTTACATTTGAAAATTTCGTTCTAGGACATTTGGTTTGAGCGCAATCATTAAACTTAATTAAAAAAGTCATTTAAGCCTTTTCACAGTGAGATCTATGCGATATGGCCGAGAAATGTAATTTTGATGTTAACTCCCAAACCGCTGCGCAGAAGTCAACCAAACTTCACCCAATAGTGTATTGTATCACAATCTAGTAGTTACATTTGAAAATTTTGTTCTAGGACATTTTGTTTGAACGCAATCATCAAACTTAATTAAAAAAGTCATTTAAGCCTTTTCACAGTGAGATCTATGCGATATGGCCGAGAAATGTAATTTTGATGTTAACTCCCAAACCGCTGCGCAGAAGTCAACCAAACTTCACCCAATAGTGTATTGTATCACAATCTAGTAGTTACATTTGAAAATTTTGTTCTAGGAAATTTTGTTTGAGCGCAATCCTCAAACTTAGGTCAAAAAAGCCATTTAAGCCTTTTCACAGTGAGATCTATGCGATATGGCCGAGAAATGTAATTTTGATGTTAACTCCCAAACCGCTGCGCAGAAGTCAACCAAACTTCACCCATTAGTGTATTGTATCACAATCTAGTAATTACATGTGGAAATTTGGTTCTAGGACATTTGATTTGAGCGCAATCCTCAAACTTAGGTCAAAAAAGCCATTTAAGCCTTTTCACAGTGAGATCTATGCGATATGGCCGAGAAATGTAATTTTGATGTTAACTCCCAAACCGCTGCGCAGAAGTCAACCAAACTTCACCCAATAGTGTATTGTATCACAATCTAGTAGTTACATTTGAAAATTTTGTTCTAGGACATTTTGTATGAACGCAATCATCAAACTTAATTAAAAAAGTCATTTAAGCCTTTTCACAGTGAGATCTATGCGATATGGCCGAGAAATGTAATTTTGATGTTAACTCCCAAACCGCTGCGCAGAAGTCAACCAAACTTCATCCATTAGTGTATTGTATCACAATCTAGTAGTTACATGTGGAAATTTGGTTATTGGACATTTGATTTGAGCGCAATCCTCAAACTTAGGTCAAAAAAGCCATTTAAGCCTTTTCACAGTGAGATCTATGCGATATGGCCGAGAAATGTAATTTTGATGTTAACTCCCAAACCGCTGCGCAGAAGTCAACCAAACTTCACCCAATAGTGTATTGTATCACATTCTAGTAGTTACATTCGAAAATTTCGTTCTAGGACATTTGGTTTGAGCGCAATTATTAAACTTAGGTCAAAAAAGCCATTTAAGCCTTTTCACAGTGAGATCTATGCGATATGGCCGAGAAATGTAATTTTGATGTTGACTCCCAAACCGCTGCGCAGAAGTAAACCAAACTTCACCCAATAGTGTATTGTATCACAATCTAGTAGTTACATTTGAAAATTTTGTTCTAGGACATTTTGTTTGAACGCAATCATCAAACTTAATTAAAAAAGTCATTTAAGCCTTTTCACAGTGAGATCTATGCGATATGGCCGAGAAATGTAATTTTGATGTTAACTCCCAAACCGCTGCGCAGAAGTCAACCAAACTTCACCCAATAGTGTATTGTATCACAATCTACTAGTTACATTTGAAAATTTTGTTCTAGGAAATTTTGTTTGAGCGCAATCATCAAACTTAATTAAAAAAAGTCATTTAAGCCTTTTCACAGTGAGATCTATGCGATATGGCCGAGAAATGTAATTTTGATGTTAACTCCCAAACCGCTGCGCAGAAGTCAACCAAACTTCACCCATTAGTGTATTGTATCACAATCTAGTAGTTAAATGTGGAAATTTGGTTCTAGGACATTTGATTTGAGCGCAATCCTCAAACTTAGGTCAAAAAAGCCATTTAAGCCTTTTCACAGTGAGATCTATGCGATATGGCCGAGAAATGTAATTTTGATGTTAACTCCCAAACCGCTGCGCAGAAGTCAACCAAACTTCACCCAATAGTGTATTGTATCACAATCTAGTAGTTACATTTGAAAATTTTGTTCTAGGACATTTTGTATAAACGCAATCATCAAACTTAATTAAAAAAGTCATTTAAGCCTTTTCACAGTGAGATCTATGCGATATGGCCGAGAAATGTAATTTTGATGTTAACTCCCAAACCGCTGCGCAGAAGTCAACCAAACTTCATCCATTAGTGTATTGTATCACAATCTAGTAGTTACATGTGGAAATTTGGTTATTGGACATTTGATTTGAGCGCAATCCTCAAACTTAGGTCAAAAAAGTCATTTAAGCCTTTTCACAGTGAGATCTATGCGATATGGCCGAGAAATGTAATTTTGATGTTAACTCCCAAACCGCTGCGCAGAAGTCAACCAAACTTCACCCAATAGTGTATTGTATCACAATCTAGTAGTTACATTTGAAAATTTTGTTCTAGGAAATTTTGTTTGAGCGCAATCCTCAAACTTAGGTCAAAAAAGCCATTTAAGCCTTTTCACAGTGAGATCTATGCGATATGGCCGAGAAATGTAATTTTGATGTTAACTCCCAAACCGCTGCGCAGAAGTCAACCAAACTTCACCCATTAGTGTATTGTATCACAATCTAGTAATTACATGTGGAAATTTGGTTCTAGGACATTTGATTTGAGCGCAATCCTCAAACTTAGGTCAAAAAAGCCATTTAAGCCTTTTCACAGTGAGATCTATGCGATATGGCCGAGAAATGTAATTTTGATGTTAACTCCCAAACCGCTGCGCAGAAGTCAACCAAACTTCACCCAATAGTGTATTGTATCACAATCTAGTAGTTACATTTGAAAATTTTGTTCTAGGACATTTTGTATGAACGCAATCATCAAACTTAATTAAAAAAGTCATTTAAGCCTTTTCACAGTGAGATCTATGCGATATGGCCGAGAAATGTAATTTTGATGTTAACTCCCAAACCGCTGCGCAGAAGTCAACCAAACTTCATCCATTAGTGTATTGTATCACAATCTAGTAGTTACATGTGGAAATTTGGTTATTGGACATTTGATTTGAGCGCAATCCTCAAACTTAGGTCAAAAAAGCCATTTAAGCCTTTTCACAGTGAGATCTATGCGATATGGCCGAGAAATGTAATTTTGATGTTAACTCCCAAACCGCTGCGCAGAAGTCAACCAAACTTCACCCAATAGTGTATTGTATCACATTCTAGTAGTTACATTCGAAAATTTCGTTCTAGGACATTTGGTTTGAGCGCAATTATTAAACTTAGGTCAAAAAAGCCATTTAAGCCTTTTCACAGTGAGATCTATGCGATATGGCCGAGAAATGTAATTTTGATGTTGACTCCCAAACCGCTGCGCAGAAGTAAACCAAACTTCACCCAATAGTGTATTGTATCACAATCTAGTAGTTACATTTGAAAATTTTGTTCTAGGACATTTTGTTTGAACGCAATCATCAAACTTAATTAAAAAAGTCATTTAAGCCTTTTCACAGTGAGATCTATGCGATATGGCCGAGAAATGTAATTTTGATGTTAACTCCCAAACCGCTGCGCAGAAGTCAACCAAACTTCACCCAATAGTGTATTGTATCACAATCTACTAGTTACATTTGAAAATTTTGTTCTAGGAAATTTTGTTTGAGCGCAATCATCAAACTTAATTAAAAAAAGTCATTTAAGCCTTTTCACAGTGAGATCTATGCGATATGGCCGAGAAATGTAATTTTGATGTTAACTCCCAAACCGCTGCGCAGAAGTCAACCAAACTTCACCCATTAGTGTATTGTATCACAATCTAGTAGTTACATGTGGAAATTTGGTTCTAGGACATTTGATTTGAGCGCAATCCTCAAACTTAGGTCAAAAAAGCCATTTAAGCCTTTTCACAGTGAGATCTATGCGATATGGCCGAGAAATGTAATTTTGATGTTAACTCCCAAACCGCTGCGCAGAAGTCAACCAAACTTCACCCAATAGTGTATTGTATCACAATCTAGTAGTTACATTTGAAAATTTTGTTCTAGGACATTTTGTATAAACGCAATCATCAAACTTAATTAAAAAAGTCATTTAAGCCTTTTCACAGTGAGATCTATGCGATATGGCCGAGAAATGTAATTTTGATGTTAACTCCCAAACCGCTGCGCAGAAGTCAACCAAACTTCATCCATTAGTGTATTGTATCACAATCTAGTAGTTACATGTGGAAATTTGGTTATTGGACATTTGATTTGAGCGCAATCCTCAAACTTAGGTCAAAAAAGCCATTTAAGCCTTTTCACAGTGAGATCTATGCGATATGGCCGAGAAATGTAATTTTGATGTTGACTCCCAAACCGCTGCGCAGAAGTCAACCAAACTTCACCCAATAGTGTATTGTATCACAATCTAGTAGTTACATTTGAAAATTTTGTTCTAGGACATTTTGTTTGAACGCAATCATCAAACTTAATTAAAAAAGTCATTTAAGCCTTTTCACAGTGAGATCTATGCGATATGGCCGAGAAATGTAATTTTGATGTTAACTCCCAAACCGCTGCGCAGAAGTCAACCAAACTTCACCCAATAGTGTATTGTATCACAATCTAGTAGTTACATTTGAAAATTTTGTTCTAGGAAATTTTGTTTGAGCGCAATCATCAAACTTAATTAAAAAAGTCATTTAAGCCTTTTCACAGTGAGATCTATGCGATATGGCCGAGAAATGTAATTTTGATGTTAACTCCCAAACCGCTGCGCAGAAGTCAACCAAACTTCACCCAATAGTGTATTGTATCACATTCTAGTAGTTACATTTGAAAATTTTGTTCTAGGACATTTGGTTTGAGCGCAATCATTAAACTTAGGTCAAAAAAGCCATTTAAGCCTTTTCACAGTGAGATCTATGCGATATGGCCGAGAAATGTAATTTTGATGTTAACTCCCAAACCGCTGCGCAGAAGTCAACTAAACTCCAACCAATAGTGTATTGTATCACATTCTAGTAGTTACATTTGAAAATTTCGTTCTAGGACATTTGGTTTGAGCGCAATTATTAAACTTAGGTCAAAAAAGCCATTTAAGCCTTTTCACAGTGAGATCTATGCGATATGGCCGAGAAATGTAATTTTGATGTTAACTCCCAAACCGCTGCGCAGAAGTCAACCAAACTTCACCCAATAGTGTATTGTATCACATTCTAGTAGTTACATTTGAAAATTTCGTTCTAGGACATTTGGTCTGAGCGCAATCATTAAACTTAATTAAAAAAGTCATTTAAGCCTTTTCACAGTGAGATCTATGCGATATGGCCGAGAAATGTAATTTTGATGTTAACTCCCAAACCGCTGCGCAGAAGTCAACCAAACTTCACCCAATAGTGTATTGTATCACAATCTAGTAGTTACATTTGAAAATTTTGTTCTAGGAAATTTTGTTTGAGCGCAATCATCAAACTTAATTAAAAAAGTCATTTAAGCCTTTTCACAGTGAGATCTATGCGATATGGCCGAGAAATGTAAATTTGATGTTAACTCCCAAACCGCTGTGCAGAAGTCAACCAAACTTCACCCAATAGTGTATTGTATCACATTCTAGTAGTTACATTTGAAAATTTCGTTCTAGGACATTTGGTTTGAGCGCAATTATTAAACTTAGGTCAAAAAAGCCATTTAAGCCTTTTCACAGTGAGATCTATGCGATATGGCCGAGAAATGTAATTTTGATGTTGACTCCCAAACCGCTGCGCAGAAGTAAACCAAACTTCACCCAATAGTGTATTGTATCACAATCTAGTAGTTACATTTGAAAATTTTGTTCTAGGACATTTTGTTTGAACGCAATCATCAAACTTAATTAAAAAAGTCATTTAAGCCTTTTCACAGTGAGATCTATGCGATATGGCCGAGAAATGTAATTTTGATGTTAAATCCCAAACCGCTGCGCAGAAGTCAACTAAACTTCACCCAATAGTGTATTGTATCACATTCTAGTAGTTACATTTGAAAATTTCGTTCTAGGACATTTGGTTTGAGCGCAATCATTAAACTTAATTAAAAAAGTCATTTAAGCCTTTTCACAGTGAGATCTATGCGATATGGCCGAGAAATGTAATTTTGATGTTAACTCCCAAACCGCTGCGCAGAAGTCAACCAAACTTCACCCAATAGTGTATTGTATCACAATCTAGTAGTTACATTTGAAAATTTTGTTCTAGGACATTTTGTTTGAACGCAATCATCAAACTTAATTAAAAAAGTCATTTAAGCCTTTTCACAGTGAGATCTATGCGATATGGCCGAGAAATGTAATTTTGATGTTAACTCCCAAACCGCTGCGCAGAAGTCAACCAAACTTCACCCAATAGTGTATTGTATCACAATCTAGTAGTTACATTTGAAAATTTTGTTCTAGGAAATTTTGTTTGAGCGCAATCCTCAAACTTAGGTCAAAAAAGCCATTTAAGCCTTTTCACAGTGAGATCTATGCGATATGGCCGAGAAATGTAATTTTGATGTTAACTCCCAAACCGCTGCGCAGAAGTCAACCAAACTTCACCCATTAGTGTATTGTATCACAATCTAGTAATTACATGTGGAAATTTGGTTCTAGGACATTTGATTTGAGCGCAATCCTCAAACTTAGGTCAAAAAAGCCATTTAAGCCTTTTCACAGTGAGATCTATGCGATATGGCCGAGAAATGTAATTTTGATGTTAACTCCCAAACCGCTGCGCAGAAGTCAACCAAACTTCACCCAATAGTGTATTGTATCACAATCTAGTAGTTACATTTGAAAATTTTGTTCTAGGACATTTTGTATGAACGCAATCATCAAACTTAATTAAAAAAGTCATTTAAGCCTTTTCACAGTGAGATCTATGCGATATGGCCGAGAAATGTAATTTTGATGTTAACTCCCAAACCGCTGCGCAGAAGTCAACCAAACTTCATCCATTAGTGTATTGTATCACAATCTAGTAGTTACATGTGGAAATTTGGTTATTGGACATTTGATTTGAGCGCAATCCTCAAACTTAGGTCAAAAAAGCCATTTAAGCCTTTTCACAGTGAGATCTATGCGATATGGCCGAGAAATGTAATTTTGATGTTAACTCCCAAACCGCTGCGCAGAAGTCAACCAAACTTCACCCAATAGTGTATTGTATCACAATCTAGTAGTTACATTTGAAAATTTTGTTCTAGGAAATTTTGTTTGAGCGCAATCATCAAACTTAATTAAAAAAAGTCATTTAAGCCTTTTCACAGTGAGATCTATGCGATATGGCCGAGAAATGTAATTTTGATGTTAACTCCCAAACCGCTGCGCAGAAGTCAACCAAACTTCACCCATTAGTGTATTGTATCACAATCTAGTAGTTACATGTGGAAATTTGGTTCTAGGACATTTGATTTGAGCGCAATCCTCAAACTTAGGTCAAAAAAGCCATTTAAGCCTTTTCACAGTGAGATCTATGCGATATGGCCGAGAAATGTAATTTTGATGTTAACTCCCAAACCGCTGCGCAGAAGTCAACCAAACTTCACCCAATAGTGTATTGTATCACAATCTAGTAGTTACATTTGAAAATTTTGTTCTAGGACATTTTGTATAAACGCAATCATCAAACTTAATTAAAAAAGTCATTTAAGCCTTTTCACAGTGAGATCTATGCGATATGGCCGAGAAATGTAATTTTGATGTTAACTCCCAAACCGCTGCGCAGAAGTCAACCAAACTTCATCCATTAGTGTATTGTATCACAATCTAGTAGTTACATGTGGAAATTTGGTTATTGGACATTTGATTTGAGCGCAATCCTCAAACTTAGGTCAAAAAAGCCATTTAAGCCTTTTCACAGTGAGATCTATGCGATATGGCCGAGAAATGTAATTTTGATGTTGACTCCCAAACCGCTGCGCAGAAGTCAACCAAACTTCACCCAATAGTGTATTGTATCACAATCTAGTAGTTACATTTGAAAATTTTGTTCTAGGACATTTTGTTTGAACGCAATCATCAAACTTAATTAAAAAAGTCATTTAAGCCTTTTCACAGTGAGATCTATGCGATATGGCCGAGAAATGTAATTTTGATGTTAACTCCCAAACCGCTGCGCAGAAGTCAACCAAACTTCACCCAATAGTGTATTGTATCACAATCTAGTAGTTACATTTGAAAATTTTGTTCTAGGAAATTTTGTTTGAGCGCAATCATCAAACTTAATTAAAAAAGTCATTTAAGCCTTTTCACAGTGAGATCTATGCGATATGGCCGAGAAATGTAATTTTGATGTTAACTCCCAAACCGCTGCGCAGAAGTCAACCAAACTTCACCCAATAGTGTATTGTATCACATTCTAGTAGTTACATTTGAAAATTTTGTTCTAGGACATTTGGTTTGAGCGCAATCATTAAACTTAGGTCAAAAAAGCCATTTAAGCCTTTTCACAGTGAGATCTATGCGATATGGCCGAGAAATGTAATTTTGATGTTAACTCCCAAACCGCTGCGCAGAAGTCAACTAAACTTCAACCAATAGTGTATTGTATCACATTCTAGTAGTTACATTTGAAAATTTCGTTCTAGGACATTTGGTTTGAGCGCAATTATTAAACTTAGGTCAAAAAAGCCATTTAAGCCTTTTCACAGTGAGATCTATGCGATATGGCCGAGAAATGTAATTTTGATGTTAACTCCCAAACCGCTGCGCAGAAGTCAACCAAACTTCACCCAATAGTGTATTGTATCACATTCTAGTAGTTACATTTGAAAATTTCGTTCTAGGACATTTGGTCTGAGCGCAATCATTAAACTTAATTAAAAAAGTCATTTAAGCCTTTTCACAGTGAGATCTATGCGATATGGCCGAGAAATGTAATTTTGATGTTAACTCCCAAACCGCTGCGCAGAAGTCAACCAAACTTCACCCAATAGTGTATTGTATCACAATCTAGTAGTTACATTTGAAAATTTTGTTCTAGGACATTTTGTTTGAACGCAATCATCAAACTTAATTAAAAAAGTCATTTAAGCCTTTTCACAGTGAGATCTATGCGATATGGCCGAGAAATGTAATTTTGATGTTAACTCCCAAACCGCTGCGCAGAAGTCAACCAAACTTCACCCAATAGTGTATTGTATCACAATCTAGTAGTTACATTTGAAAATTTTGTTCTAGGAAATTTTGTTTGAGCGCAATCATCAAACTTAATTAAAAAAGTCATTTAAGCCTTTTCACAGTGAGATCTATGCGATATGGCCGAGAAATGTAAATTTGATGTTAACTCCCAAACCGCTGTGCAGAAGTCAACCAAACTTCACCCAATAGTGTATTGTATCACATTCTAGTAGTTACATTTGAAAATTTCGTTCTCGGACATTTGGTTTGAGCGCAATTATTAAACTTAGGTCAAAAAAGCCATTTAAGCCTTTTCACAGTGAGATCTATGCGATATGGCCGAGAAATGTAATTTTGATGTTGACTCCCAAACCGCTGCGCAAAAGTAAACCAAACTTCACCCAATAGTGTATTGTATCACAATCTAGTAGTTACATTTGAAAATTTTGTTCTAGGACATTTTGTTTGAACGCAATCATCAAACTTAATTAAAAAAGTCATTTAAGCCTTTTCACAGTGAGATCTATGCGATATGGCCGAGAAATGTAATTTTGATGTTAAATCCCAAACCGCTGCGCAGAAGTCAACTAAACTTCACCCAATAGTGTATTGTATCACATTCTAGTAGTTACATTTGAAAATTTCGTTCTAGGACATTTGGTTTGAGCGCAATCATTAAACTTAATTAAAAAAGTCATTTAAGCCTTTTCACAGTGAGATCTATGCGATATGGCCGAGAAATGTAATTTTGATGTTAACTCCCAAACCGCTGCGCAGAAGTCAACCAAACTTCACCCAATAGTGTATTGTATCACAATCTAGTAGTTACATTTGAAAATTTTGTTCTAGGACATTTTGTTTGAACGCAATCATCAAACTTAATTAAAAAAGTCATTTAAGCCTTTTCACAGTGAGATCTATGCGATATGGCCGAGAAATGTAATTTTGATGTTAACTCCCAAACCGCTGCGCAGAAGTCAACCAAACTTCACCCAATAGTGTATTGTATCACAATCTAGTAGTTACATTTGAAAATTTTGTTCTAGGAAATTTTGTTTGAGCGCAATCCTCAAACTTAGGTCAAAAAAGCCATTTAAGCCTTTTCACAGTGAGATCTATGCGATATGGCCGAGAAATGTAATTTTGATGTTAACTCCCAAACCGCTGCGCAGAAGTCAACCAAACTTCACCCATTAGTGTATTGTATCACAATCTAGTAATTACATGTGGAAATTGGGTTCTCGGACATTTGATTTGAGCGCAATCCTCAAACTTAGGTCAAAAAAGCCATTTAAGCCTTTTCACAGTGAGATCTATGCGATATGGCCGAGAAATGTAATTTTGATGTTAACTCCCAAACCGCTGCGCAGAAGTCAACCAAACTTCACCCAATAGTGTATTGTATCACAATCTAGTAGTTACATTTGAAAATTTTGTTCTAGGACATTTTGTATGAACGCAATCATCAAACTTAATTAAAAAAGTCATTTAAGCCTTTTCACAGTGAGATCTATGCGATATGGCCGAGAAATGTAATTTTGATGTTAACTCCCAAACCGCTGCGCAGAAGTCAACCAAACTTCATCCATTAGTGTATTGTATCACAATCTAGTAGTTACATGTGGAAATTTGGTTATTGGACATTTGATTTGAGCGCAATCCTCAAACTTAGGTCAAAAAAGCCATTTAAGCCTTTTCACAGTGAGATCTATGCGATATGGCCGAGAAATGTAATTTTGATGTTAACTCCCAAACCGCTGCGCAGAAGTCAACCAAACTTCACCCAATAGTGTATTGTATCACAATCTAGTAGTTACATTTGAAAATTTTGTTCTAGGAAATTTTGTTTGAGCGCAATCATCAAACTTAATTAAAAAAAGTCATTTAAGCCTTTTCACAGTGAGATCTATGCGATATGGCCGAGAAATGTAATTTTGATGTTAACTCCCAAACCGCTGCGCAGAAGTCAACCAAACTTCACCCATTAGTGTATTGTATCACAATCTAGTAGTTACATGTGGAAATTTGGTTCTAGGACATTTGATTTGAGCGCAATCCTCAAACTTAGGTCAAAAAAGCCATTTAAGCCTTTTCACAGTGAGATCTATGCGATATGGCCGAGAAATGTAATTTTGATGTTAACTCCCAAACCGCTGCGCAGAAGTCAACCAAACTTCACCCAATAGTGTATTGTATCACAATCTAGTAGTTACATTTGAAAATTTTGTTCTAGGACATTTTGTATAAACGCAATCATCAAACTTAATTAAAAAAGTCATTTAAGCCTTTTCACAGTGAGATCTATGCGATATGGCCGAGAAATGTAATTTTGATGTTAACTCCCAAACCGCTGCGCAGAAGTCAACCAAACTTCATCCATTAGTGTATTGTATCACAATCTAGTAGTTACATGTGGAAATTTGGTTATTGGACATTTGATTTGAGCGCAATCCTCAAACTTAGGTCAAAAAAGCCATTTAAGCCTTTTCACAGTGAGATCTATGCGATATGGCCGAGAAATGTAATTTTGATGTTGACTCCCAAACCGCTGCGCAGAAGTCAACCAAACTTCACCCAATAGTGTATTGTATCACAATCTAGTAGTTACATTTGAAAATTTTGTTCTAGGACATTTTGTTTGAACGCAATCATCAAACTTAATTAAAAAAGTCATTTAAGCCTTTTCACAGTGAGATCTATGCGATATGGCCGAGAAATGTAATTTTGATGTTAACTCCCAAACCGCTGCGCAGAAGTCAACCAAACTTCACCCAATAGTGTATTGTATCACAATCTAGTAGTTACATTTGAAAATTTTGTTCTAGGAAATTTTGTTTGAGCGCAATCATCAAACTTAATTAAAAAAGTCATTTAAGCCTTTTCACAGTGAGATCTATGCGATATGGCCGAGAAATGTAATTTTGATGTTAACTCCCAAACCGCTGCGCAGAAGTCAACCAAACTTCACCCAATAGTGTATTGTATCACATTCTAGTAGTTACATTTGAAAATTTTGTTCTAGGACATTTGGTTTGAGCGCAATCATTAAACTTAGGTCAAAAAAGCCATTTAAGCCTTTTCACAGTGAGATCTATGCGATATGGCCGAGAAATGTAAATTTGATGTTAACTCCCAAACCGCTGCGCAGAAGTCAACCAAACTTCACCCAATAGTGTATTGTATCACATTCTAGTAGTTACATTTGAAAATTTCGTTCTAGGACATTTGGTTTGAGCGCAATCATTAAACTTAGGTCAAAAAAGCCATTTAAGCCTTTTCACAGTGAGATCTATGCGATATGGCCGAGAAATGTAATTTTGATGTTAACTCCCAAACCGCTGCGCAGAAGTCAACCAAACTTCACCCAATAGTGTATTGTATCACAATCTAGTAGTTACATTTGAAAATTTTGTTCTAGGAAATTTTGTTTGAGCGCAATCATCAAACTTAATTAAAAAAGTCATTTAAGCCTTTTCACAGTGAGATCTATGCGATATGGCCGAGAAATGTAATTTTGATGTTAACTCCCAAACCGCTGCGCAGAAATCAACCAAACTTCACCCATTAGTGTATTGTATCACAATCAAGTAGTTACATGTGAAAATTTGGTTCTAGGACATTTGATTTGAGCGCAATCCTCAAACTTAGGTCAAAAAAGCCATTTAAGCCTTTTCACAGTGAGATCTATGCGATATGGCCGAGAAATGTAAATTTGATGTTAACTCCCAAACCGCCGCGCAGAAGTCAACCAAACTTCACCCAATAGTGTATTGTATCACAATCTAGTAGTTACATATGAAAATTTTGTTCTAGGACATTTTGTTTGAACGCAATCATCAAACTTAATTAAAAAAGTCATTTAAGCCTTTTCACAGTGAGATCTATGCGATATGGCCGAGAAATGTAATTTTGATGTTAACTCCCAAACCGCTGCGCAGAAGTCAACCAAACTTCACCCAATAGTGTATTGTATCACAATCTAGTAGTTACATTTGAAAATTTTGTTCTAGGAAATTTTGTTTGAGCGCAATCATCAAACTTAATTAAAAAAGTCATTTAAGCCTTTTCACAGTGAGATCTACACTCTAAAAAATTTGACCCATGGTTACTCAAAAAAATTGTGGCAACAAAGTGACACTCAATATAATTGAATAGATTTAAAGCGCTATAATTTTGATTAAAAAGTATTGAATACATTAACTTAATTTAAACCCTAAAAATTAAATACATGTTAATAAAAGCAACAGCAGAAATGTGTTGGATGTACTAATAGACAACACATGATGAGTTATATCACCAAAAAATATTGAGTAAATCTTACTCAATTTCACAAGGAAAGCTGATTTATGTTAACTAAGACTCTCGAGCAAAAATAATTTACATTCACTGAATATCTGGAGGAAACTGATTCATATTTATTGATAATCTAGTTGAAATTGAGTTATCTTTGTTAATTACATGGGTGAAATTGATTCACATTTGCTAAGTATATGCATAAAAATTATTTGGATTAAGTAAATAAAGTAAGTTATATCAACTCATATTCTAGCACATTGTTGCTTAATTCAACACATTTACACTGTTGTTTTTATTTTTCTGTACCTAAAATAATTGTCTAATTTTTTATTTTAATTTGTATGACGGGATTTTATTCTACTCAATAATATTGAGTGTCACTTTGTTGCCATAATTTTTATGGGTCTAATTCACCCAATATCCTGACCAAAATTAAGTAAAATGTGGCATCAAGAAACATCAACAGATTTCAATGCATTAAACAGCATTAAACATTTATTTGAAAAACTAGAAAATTTAACATATTAACATACTTTTAATAATTCACAAGAAAACATTGAAGCAACCAAGAAAAAATTCAACATATGAACATATTTTAACAACACGAAGAATTGAACAACATTGTAAATTAACAACAAAGGAAAATTCAACAGATTAACATGTTAATCTGTTGAATTTTCCTTTGTTGTTAAACTATTAACAATTTCACAACAAAGGTCTCTTCTGTTAGGCCAGTAGCCTGTTCTTCAAGCTATTGATTTTTGGGGAGAGCTTTGTATCATCGAGGCCAAGGAAAAGTTTTTGAAACACTTCAAATGTGTTCTTGAGTTCCTTTGGATATGCGAGATTCAACACATAAGCAATCCCAACCAGAAGGGAGCAAGCCCTCGGAAGATTTTCCAGACCAGTCAGCACTTTGACGCCCTCCACCACAATACCGATGTCTGGTGCCTCTGATGGGTTCGGTTTGATGTAGATCTTCAATGTTTGAAGTGCAAGATCTTGGAGTATTCGGTCCTCATCAGCATCCTGGAATAGCAAGAACATTGCGCATATCAGACAATAAACCCAAGGGAGGCACTATTTCCCAAATTGCTTCAACTGTTTGGACAAGAAAAACTGGAGTTTGTCATAGCTATTGTTCCTATTGCACTCCATTTATGTCAGTGTTTTAAACAAATCTTACATAACACTTAAAAATATGCATAAAATCATTTTTTCATACCAGGTAAATTTTAAATGATCTCATCAGTTTACCACAAATCAAAACAATTCAATCACACCATCAAGGTTTTAGCAGTTACAGTAGTAAATATATGTAAATGAAATCAATCCATTACATCTTTTTTACCTGGGACTGTTGTGATTAATCCAATCCAAACTATTAACATACTAATCCGTATTGTACCATACTGATAGTGGTAACAAAAGTTGTGGCACTGTAAGTTCATTCCTGACGCTATAAAATTTATAAATTTTCCACAGCAATTGGTTCAACTTTGCTCTCATTTACTTATTATTAAGTTGCCTCAGTCTCTGTAAAAATGTATTTGTATTCACAAAGCAGCTCTTTGGCCAGCATTTCTTAGGTACTTCTTAGGCACCAATTATTAAGACTTTAAAACTTTTAAATTCTGCTAATTGGTGCAATCAAATAACACCTCCTATTTATGCACTTGCACTTAAAAGTTCCATGATGGAAAATAAACACTTTTAAACACTTAATAGAGGACAATGATGTAGTTTGCCAAGACCTACTGGGAGAAATACAGTTAAAGCTATTTTGTGATTTGACTTCCCCAAAACATATTAAGTCAAAGAGATGAGAGTGATGACCTTCTTTTATTTTAACATGTAATTCAACTTACATCGTACTCTCTTAAGAGTTGCTCTGACGATTCCCCGAGGAACTTCATCGAACATCTAATGACGATCTCTCTCTTCATGTGGATATTTGGGTTGCTTGGAGTCTGAAATGGAAAAATAAACACAAGGTGTTTTATATTACTGTTAATAAGGCCCTATCAAGGATCCTTCCTATGCCGTCTCTGGGACCTGAATAAGGAAATACTAATGAAACAAATTCTCATGCAATTATTTCATCACAGGATAACATTACCTCCTCTAAAGTTGATATTCCTAGAACACTGTATTAGCAAACATAATGCTCAATGAAGGGTACCTTGAGTAAGATAGCCTGCAACTGCAGCCCCATGCTTCCGCCCTTGGTATGGAAGAGTTTTAATAGTTGAGGCGTAAATTCGTCCAGCTTGGACATGAACTTTGATTCAAGATGAACCATTGTTATTCGATAAAACTCATCCTGGATCTGAAAGACAAATCATAAAACCAGTTTTAAATCCTCAAGTATATCATATACTCATATAAAGTGTTACCGGTTCATATCTTTTGGTGTAAATATTCCTTAATAGAGTGAGGACCGCTGCAGCTTATAGTCCAGTGCGGCTTATCAATTAAAAAATGCAATTTTCGTGTCAAATTTGGTAGGTTGCGGCTTACAGTCAGGTGCGCCTTATAGTCCGAAAATTACGGTCGTGTTTTTCAAAGAAAATGAGAACAATAATGCAATATATATATATATATATATATATATATATATATATATATATATATATATATATATATATATATATATATATATATATATATATATATATATATATAATATGTATATAATTATATTAAATATAATTAATTGAAAACATAACAATTAGATATTTGTTTTATAAATCGTTCAACCCTATAATATACAATTATATGTAAGAGACTGTGCGCCTTTTAATATTTATCATTTGTCATTTGTTGATATGCATATTACCTTAGAATTGGTTTTATATTTTTGTCAGACATCCTAAAGGTTCCTTTTATTGAAGTGGGATTTTATAAGGTATTTATCCATAGTTAGTGTCTTACCTGCACCAGTGTGTTCCCAATGACATTTATACTGGTACAGACGCTATGCCACGTACTAATGTAAAAAAAAAAAAAAAAAAAAAAAAAAGGATTATCCCTTAAGAATGTCCACAATAAACATTTTTGCTGTCACATTATTACAGGACATAATTATTATTGATTAATGTCACAGCAGTGGAAAAGTATGTACAAATCATTAACTTACCTGCTAGTCTGAGAAATCCTCCTCACCTGAGGTAGACTATCAGCTAACCCAACATTATAGGGTATATTAGTTATACAAGAAAACGTATTCTGGTCGTTTTCCATGTGGCGTTTTCCTAGCTTTGGACTCAACATATAGCTCGCTAACCCATTAATCTCGCTTTGTGATATACCCCCCAGAACCTAGCATTTCGCAAAACAGCCATTGTGCTCAAAACACATTATCAGACGAACCAGTGAAAATGCGACAAGAATTCTGCATTTAACACGCTACTTGAGTAAAAATTTTACGAATACAATTCTATTGTGAAAACTAAATGCAGTAACTTCAGATAAAACTCCTAAATTGATTATACTCACCACTGAGACACAAGTGTGCTCCTCCGTGTCGGTGTGCTGGCTTGTTAAGGTGGGGGGAGGGGAGGTTAACTTGACTGTGGCCAGGAGCCAGGACGCTAAATTAAATAAAAAAAGAATAGTTTGTACTTTACATCCATTATATAACAGTATTACGCTATACTCGGTAAAACACATTAAATTGTGAAATTCACACTACTTTTTCAATCATTGCAATGCTTTCAGTCGAACCAAACTTTTTCAATCATTGCAATGCTTTAGTTGAATCAAAGACGACACAAACTGACTTCAGTCAGTAACACTAGAACTTAATTTTGACTGTAGGTACAGTAAAGTTGGCACATTTAGCAATTTGTAGTAACACAAAGCAATGTTTAACTGATACAGACACTGGGGTCGTTACCTAAGAACAATTAAACAGCTCTTACCTTTAAGCCAACGGTCTGTGAAATGGTGGCTGACTTGCTGTTGTGTGATGAAAAATGCCTTGGGCGGGAAAATAAGACCTTCCAATGAGTAAAATTTATCAATTTTCTGCAGTTTTGACTTTGCTTATAAAAATAAATAAATTCTACTCACTGATTTTAAGTTGGTTTTATATTTTAAAAATACTAATTAAAATGCTATTAATAAATGATTAAAAATTGGTAAATTCTGCTCACTTTGATTGCAAACTGCACACAGTCATTTTTATTATGTATAGTCTACTTTTATTTATTTCGTAAATATTATCAAAACCTGATCACAGTTTTTACAGTGTATGCGATATGGCCGAGAAATGTAATTTTGATGTTAACTCCCAAACCGCTGCGCAGAAGTCAACCAAACTTCACCCAATAGTGTATTGTATCACAATCTAGTAGTTACATTTGAAAATTTTGTTCTAGGAAATTTTGTTTGAGCGCAATCATCAAACTTAATTAAAAAAGTCATTTAAGCCTTTTCACAGTGAGATCTATGCGATATGGCCGAGAAATGTAATTTTGATGTTAACTCCCAAACCGCTGCGCAGAAGTCAACTAAACTTCACCCATTAGTGTATTGTATCACAATCTAGTAGTTACATGTGGAAATTTGGTTCTAGGACATTTGATTTGAGCGCAATCCTCAAACTTAGGTCAAAAAAGCCATTTAAGCCTTTTCACAGTGAGATCTATGCGATATGGCCGAGAAATGTAATTTTGATGTTAACTCCCAAACCGCTGCGCAGAAGTCAACCAAACTTCACCCAATAGTGTATTGTATCACATTCTAGTAGTTACATTTTAAAATTTCGTTCTAGGACATTTGGTTTGAGCGCAATTTTTAAACTTAGGTCAAAAAAGCCATTTAAGCCTTTTCACAGTGAGATCTATGCGATATGGCCGAGAAATGTAATTTTGATGTTAACTCCCAAACCGCTGCGCAGAAGTCAACCAAACTTCACCCAATAGTGTATTGTATCACAATCTAGTAGTTACATTTGAAAATTTTGTTCTAGGAAATTTTGTTTGAGCGCAATCATCAAACTTAATTAAAAAAGTCATTTAAGCCTTTTCACAGTGAGATCTATGCGATATGGCCGAGAAATGTAATTTTGATGTTAACTCCCAAACCGCTGCGCAGAAGTCAACCAAACTTCACCCAATAGTGTATTGTATCACATTCTAGTAGTTACATTTGAAAATTTCGTTCTAGGACATTTGGTTTGAGCGCAATCATTAAACTTAGGTCAAAAAAGCCATTTAAGCCTTTTCACAGTGAGATCTATGCGATATGGCCGAGAAATGTAATTTTGATGTTAACTCCCAAACCGCTGCGCAGAAGTCAACCAAACTTCACCCAATAGTGTATTGTATCACAATCTAGTAGTTACATTTGAAAATTTTGTTCTAGGAAATTTTGTTTGAGCGCAATCATCAAACTTAATTAAAAAAAGTCATTTAAGCCTTTTCACAGTGAGATCTATGCGATATGGCCGAGAAATGTAATTTTGATGTTAACTCCCAAACCGCTGCGCAGAAGTCAACCAAACTTCACCCATTAGTGTATTGTATCACAATCTAGTAGTTACATGTGAAAATTTGGTTCTAGGACATTTGATTTGAGCGCAATCCTCAAACTTAGGTCAAAAAAGCCATTTAAGCCTTTTCACAGTGAGATCTATGCGATATGGCCGAGAAATGTAAATTTGATGTTAACTCCCAAACCGCTGCGCAGAAGTCAACCAAACTTCACCCAATAGTGTATTGTATCACAATCTAGTAGTTACATTTGAAAATTTTGTTCTAGGACATTTTGTTTGAACGCAATCATCAAACTTAATTAAAAAAGTCATTTAAGCCTTTTCACAGTGAGATCTATGCGATATGGCCGAGAAATGTAATTTTGATGTTAACTCCCAAACCGCTGCGCAGAAGTCAACCAAACTTCACCCAATAGTGTATTGTATCACATTCTAGTAGTTACATTTGAAAATTTCGTTCTAGGACATTTGGTTTGAGCGCAATTATTAAACTTAGGTCAAAAAAGCCATTTAAGCTTTTTCACAGTGAGATCTATGCGATATGGCCGAGAAATGTAATTTTGATGTTAACTCCCAAACCGCTGCGCAGAAGTAAACCAAACTTCACCCATTAGTGTATTGTATCACAATCTAGTAGTTACATGTGGAAATTTGGTTCTAGGACATTTGATTTGAGCGCAATCCTCAAACTTAGGTCAAAAAAGCCATTTAAGCCTTTTCACAGTGAGATCTATGCGATATGGCCGAGAAATGTAATTTTGATGTTAAATCCCAAACCGCTGCGCAGAAGTCAACTAAACTTCACCCAATAGTGTATTGTATCACATTCTAGTAGTTACATTTGAAAATTTCGTTCTAGGACATTTGGTTTGAGCGCAATCATTAAACTTAATTAAAAAAGTCATTTAAGCCTTTTCACAGTGAGATCTATGCGATATGGCCGAGAAATGTAATTTTGATGTTAACTCCCAAACCGCTGCGCAGAAGTCAACCAAACTTCACCCAATAGTTTATTGTATCACAATCTAGTAGTTACATTTGAAAATTTTGTTCTATGACATTTTGTTTGAACGCAATCATCAAACTTAATTAAAAAAGTCATTTAAGCCTTTTCACAGTGAGATCTATGCGATATGGCCGAGAAATGTAATTTTGATGTTAACTCCCAAACCGCTGCGCAGAAGTCAACCAAACTTCACCCAATAGTGTATTGTATCAAAATCTAGTAGTTACATTTGAAAATTTTGTTCTAGGAAATTTTGTTTGAGCGCAATCATCAAACTTAATTAAAAAAGTCATTTAAGCCTTTTCACAGTGAGATCTATGCGATATGGCCGAGAAATGTAATTTTGATGTTAACTCCCAAACCGCTGCGCAGAAGTCAACCAAACTTCACCCATTAGTGTATTGTATCACAATCTAGTAGTTACATGTGGAAATTTGGTTCTAGGACATTTGATTTGAGCGCAATCCTCAAACTTAGGTCAAAAAAGCCATTTAAGCCTTTTCACAGTGAGATCTATGCGATATGGCCGAGAAATGTAATTTTGATGTTGACTCCCAAACCGCTGCGCAGAAGTCAACCAAACTTCACCCAATAGTGTATTGTATCACAATCTAGTAGTTACATTTGAAAATTTTGTTCTAGGACATTTTGTTTGAACGCAATCATCAAACTTAATTAAAAAAGTCATTTAAGCCTTTTCACAGTGAGATCTATGCGATATGGCCGAGAAATGTAATTTTGATGTTAACTCCCAAACCGCTGCGCAGAAGTCAACCAAACTTCACCCAATAGTGTATTGTATCACAATCTAGTAGTTACATTTGAAAATTTTGTTCTAGGAAATTTTGTTTGAGCGCAATCATCAAACTTAATTAAAAAAGTCATTTAAGCCTTTTCACAGTGAGATCTATGCGATATGGCCGAGAAATGTAATTTTGATGTTAACTCCCAAACCGCTGCGCAGAAGTCAACCAAACTTCACCCAATAGTGTATTGTATCACATTCTAGTAGTTACATTTGAAAATTTTGTTCTAGGACATTTGGTTTGAGCGCAATCATTAAACTTAGGTCAAAAAAGCCATTTAAGCCTTTTCACAGTGAGATCTATGCGATATGGCCGAGAAATGTAATTTTGATGTTAACTCCCAAACCGCTGCGCAGAAGTCAACTAAACTTCAACCAATAGTGTATTGTATCACATTCTAGTAGTTACATTTGAAAATTTCGTTCTAGGACATTTGGTTTTAGCGCAATTATTAAACTTAGGTCAAAAAAGCCATTTAAGCCTTTTCACAGTGAGATCTATGCGATATGGCCGAGAAATGTAATTTTGATGTTAACTCCCAAACCGCTGCGCAGAAGTCAACCAAACTTCACCCAATAGTGTATTGTATCACATTCTAGTAGTTACATTTGAAAATTTCGTTCTAGGACATTTGGTTTGAGCGCAATCATTAAACTTAGGTCAAAAAAGCCATTTAAGCCTTTTCACAGTGAGATCTATGCGATATGGCCGAGAAATGTAATTTTGATGTTAACTCCCAAACCGCTGCGCAGAAGTCAACCAAACTTCACCCAATAGTGTATTGTATCACAATCTAGTAGTTACATTTGAAAATTTTGTTCTAGGAAATTTTGTTTGAGCGCAATCATCAAACTTAATTAAAAAAGTCATTTAAGCCTTTTCACAGTGAGATCTATGCGATATGGCCGAGAAATGTAATTTTGATGTTAACTCCCAAACCGCTGCGCAGAAGTCAACCAAACTTCACCCATTAGTGTATTGTATCACAATCTAGTAGTTACATGTGAAAATTTGGTTCTAGGACATTTGATTTGAGCGCAATCCTCAAACTTAGGTCAAAAAAGCCATTTAAGCCTTTTCACAGTGAGATCTATGCGATATGGCCGAGAAATGTAAATTTGATGTTAACTCCCAAACCGCTGCGCAGAAGTCAACCAAACTTCACCCAATAGTGTATTGTATCACAATCTAGTAGTTACATATGAAAATTTTGTTCTAGGACATTTTGTTTGAACGCAATCATCAAACTTAATTAAAAAAGTCATTTAAGCCTTTTCACAGTGAGATCTATGCGATATGGCCGAGAAATGTAATTTTGATGTTAACTCCCAAACCGCTGCGCAGAAGTCAACCAAACTTCACCCAATAGTGTATTGTATCACATTCTAGTAGTTACATTTGAAAATTTTGTTCTAGGAAATTTTGTTTGAGCGCAATCATCAAACTTAATTAAAAAAGTCATTTAAGCCTTTTCACAGTGAGATCTATGCGATATGGCCGAGAAATGTAATTTTGATGTTAACTCCCAAACCGCTGCGCAGAAGTCAACCAAACTTCACCCAATAGTGTATTGTATCACAATCTAGTAGTTACATTTGAAAATTTTGTTCTAGGAAATTTTGTTTGAGCGCAATCATCAAACTTAATTAAAAAAGTCATTTAAGCCTTTTCACAGTGAGATCTATGCGATATGGCCGAGAAATGTAATTTTGATGTTAACTCCCAAACCGCTGCGCAGAAGTCAACTAAACTTCACCCATTAGTGTATTGTATCACAATCTAGTAGTTACATGTGGAAATTTGGTTCTAGGACATTTGATTTGAGCGCAATCCTCAAACTTAGGTCAAAAAAGCCATTTAAGCCTTTTCACAGTGAGATCTATGCGATATGGCCGAGAAATGTAATTTTGATGTTAACTCCCAAACCGCTGCGCAGAAGTCAACCAAACTTCACCCAATAGTGTATTGTATCACATTCTAGTAGTTACATTTTAAAATTTCGTTCTAGGACATTTGGTTTGAGCGCAATTATTAAACTTAGGTCAAAAAAGCCATTTAAGCCTTTTCACAGTGAGATCTATGCGATATGGCCGAGAAATGTAATTTTGATGTTAACTCCCAAACCGCTGCGCAGAAGTCAACTAAACTTCACCCATTAGTGTATTGTATCACAATCTAGTAGTTACATGTGGAAATTTGGTTCTAGGACATTTGATTTGAGCGCAATCCTCAAACTTAGGTCAAAAAAGCCATTTAAGCCTTTTCACAGTGAGATCTATGCGATATGGCCGAGAAATGTAATTTTGATGTTAACTCCCAAACCGCTGCGCAGAAGTCAACTAAACTTCACCCATTAGTGTATTGTATCACAATCTAGTAGTTACATGTGGAAATTTGGTTATTGGACATTTGGTTTGAGCGCAATCATTAAACCTAGGTCAAAAAAGCCATTTAAGCCTTTTCACAGTGAGATCTATGCGATATGGCCGAGAAATGTAATTTTGATGTTAACTCCCAAACCGCTGCGCAGAAGTCAACCAAACTTCACCCAATAGTGTATTGTATCACAATCTAGTAGTTACATTTGAAAATTTTGTTCTAGGAAATTTTGTTTGAGCGCAATCATCAAACTTAATTAAAAAAGTCATTTAAGCCTTTTCACAGTGAGATCTATGCGATATGGCCGAGAAATGTAATTTTGATGTTAACTCCCAAACCGCTGCGCAGAAGTCAACTAAACTTCACCCATTAGTGTATTGTATCACAATCTAGTAGTTACATGTGGAAATTTGGTTCTAGGACATTTGATTTGAGCGCAATCCTCAAACTTAGGTCAAAAAAGCCATTTAAGCCTTTTCACAGTGAGATCTATGCGATATGGCCGAGAAATGTAATTTTGATGTTAACTCCCGAACCGCTGCGCAGAAGTCAACCAAACTTCACCCAATAGTGTATTGTATCACAATCTAGTAGTTACATTTGAAAATTTTGTTCTAGGAAATTTTGTTTGAGCGCAATCATCAAACTTAATTAAAAAAGTCATTTAAGCCTTTTCACAGTGAGATCTATGCGATATGGCCGAGAAATGTAATTTTGATGTTAACTCCCAAACCGCTGCGCAGAAGTCAACCAAACTTCACCCAATAGTGTATTGTATCACATTCTAGTAGTTACATTTGAAAATTTTGTTCTAGGACATTTGGTTTGAGCGCAATCATTAAACTTAGGTCAAAAAAGCCATTTAAGCCTTTTCACAGTGAGATCTATGCGATATGGCCGAGAAATGTAATTTTGATGTTAACTCCCAAACCGCTGCGCAGAAGTCAACCAAACTTCACCCAATAGTGTATTGTATCACAATCTAGTAGTTACATTTGAAAATTTTGTTCTAGGAAATTTTGTTTGAGCGCAATCATCAAACTTAATTAAAAAAGTCATTTAAGCCTTTTCACAGTGAGATCTATGCGATATGGCCGAGAAATGTAATTTTGATGTTAACTCCCAAACCGCTGCGCAGAAGTCAACCAAACTTCACCCAATAGTGTATTGTATCACATTCTAGTAGTTACATTTGAAAATTTTGTTCTAGGACATTTGGTTTGAGCGCAATCATTAAACTTAGGTCAAAAAAGCCATTTAAGCCTTTTCACAGTGAGATCTATGCGATATGGCCGAGAAATGTAATTTTGATGTTAACTCCCAAACCGCTGCGCAGAAGTCAACTAAACTTCAACCAATAGTGTATTGTATCACATTCTAGTAGTTACATTTGAAAATTTCGTTCTAGGACATTTGGTTTGAGCGCAATTATTAAACTTAGGTCAAAAAAGCCATTTAAGCCTTTTCACAGTGAGATCTATGCGATATGGCCGAGAAATGTAATTTTGATGTTAACTCCCAAACCGCTGCGCAGAAGTCAACCAAACTTCACCCAATAGTGTATTGTATCACATTCTAGTAGTTACATTTGAAAATTTCGTTCTAGGACATTTGGTTTGAGCGCAATCATTAAACTTAGGTCAAAAAAGCCATTTAAGCCTTTTCACAGTGAGATCTATGCGATATGGCCGAGAAATGTAATTTTGATGTTAACTCCCAAACCGCTGCGCAGAAGTCAACCAAACTTCACCCAATAGTGTATTGTATCACAATCTAGTAGTTACATTTGAAAATTTTGTTCTAGGAAATTTTGTTTGAGCGCAATCATCAAACTTAATTAAAAAAGTCATTTAAGCCTTTTCACAGTGAGATCTATGCGATATGGCCGAGAAATGTAATTTTGATGTTAACTCCCAAACCGCTGCGCAGAAGTCAACCAAACTTCACCCATTAGTGTATTGTATCACAATCTAGTAGTTACATGTGAAAATTTGGTTCTAGGACATTTGATTTGAGCGCAATCCTCAAACTTAGGTCAAAAAAGCCATTTAAGCCTTTTCACAGTGAGATCTATGCGATATGGCCGAGAAATGTAATTTTGATGTTAACTCCCAAACCGCTGCGCAGAAGTCAACCAAACTTCACCCAATAGTGTATTGTATCACATTCTAGTAGTTACATTTGAAAATTTTGTTCTAGGACATTTGGTTTGAGCGCAATCATTAAACTTAGGTCAAAAAAGCCATTTAAGCCTTTTCACAGTGAGATCTATGCGATATGGCCGAGAAATGTAATTTTGATGTTAACTCCCAAACCGCTGCGCAGAAGTCAACCAAACTTCACCCAATAGTGTATTGTATCACAATCTAGTAGTTACATTTGAAAATTTTGTTCTAGGAAATTTTGTTTGAGCGCAATCATCAAACTTAATTAAAAAAGTCATTTAAGCCTTTTCACAGTGAGATCTATGCGATATGGCCGAGAAATGTAATTTTGATGTTAACTCCCAAACCGCTGCGCAGAAGTCAACCAAACTTCACCCAATAGTGTATTGTATCACATTCTAGTAGTTACATTTGAAAATTTTGTTCTAGGACATTTGGTTTGAGCGCAATCATTAAACTTAGGTCAAAAAAGCCATTTAAGCCTTTTCACAGTGAGATCTATGCGATATGGCCGAGAAATGTAATTTTGATGTTAACTCCCAAACCGCTGCGCAGAAGTCAACCAAACTTCACCCAATAGTGTATTGTATCACAATCTAGTAGTTACATGTGAAAATTTGGTTCTAGGACATTTGATTTGAGCGCAATCCTCAAACTTAGGTCAAAAAAGCCATTTAAGCCTTTTCACAGTGAGATCTATGCGATATGGCCGAGAAATGTAAATTTGATGTTAACTCCCAAACCGCTGCGCAGAAGTCAACCAAACTTCACCCAATAGTGTATTGTATCACAATCTAGTAGTTACATATGAAAATTTTGTTCTAGGACATTTTATTTGAACGCAATCATCAAACTTAATTAAAAAAGTCATTTAAGCCTTTTCACAGTGAGATCTATGCGATATGGCCGAGAAATGTAATTTTGATGTTAACTCCCAAACCGCTGCGCAGAAGTCAACCAAACTTCACCCAATAGTGTATTGTATCACAATCTCGTAGTTACATTTGAAAATTTTGTTCTAGGAAATTTTGTTTGAGCGCAATCATCAAACTTAATTAAAAAAGTCATTTAAGCCTTTTCACAGTGAGATCTATGCGATATGGCTGAGAAATGTAATTTTGATGTTAACTCCCAAACCGCTGCGCAGAAGTCAACCAAACTTCACCCAATAGTGTATTGTATCACAATCTAGTAGTTACATTTGAAAATTTTGTTCTAGGAAATTTTGTTTGAGCGCAATCATCAAACTTAATTAAAAAAGTCATTTAAGCCTTTTCACAGTGAGATCTATGCGATATGGCCGAGAAATGTAATTTTGATGTTAACTCCCAAACCGCTGCGCAGAAGTCAACTAAACTTCACCCATTAGTGTATTGTATCACAATCTAGTAGTTACATGTGGAAATTTGGTTCTAGGACATTTGATTTGAGCGCAATCCTCAAACTTAGGTCAAAAAAGCCATTTAAGCCTTTTCACAGTGAGATCTATGCAATATGGCCGAGAAATGTAATTTTGATGTTAACTCCCAAACCGCTGCGCAGAAGTCAACCAAACTTCACCCAATAGTGTATTGTATCACATTCTAGTAGTTACATTTTAAAATTTCGTTCTAGGACATTTGGTTTGAGCGCAATTTTTAAACTTAGGTCAAAAAAGCCATTTAAGCCTTTTCACAGTGAGATCTATGCGATATGGCCGAGAAATGTAATTTTGATGTTAACTCCCAAACCGCTGCGCAGAAGTCAACCAAACTTCACCCAATAGTGTATTGTATCACAATCTAGTAGTTACATTTGAAAATTTTGTTCTAGGAAATTTTGTTTGAGCGCAATCATCAAACTTAATTAAAAAAGTCATTTAAGCCTTTTCACAGTGATATCTATGCGATATGGCCGAGAAATGTAATTTTGATGTTAACTCCCAAACCGCTGCGCAGAAGTCAACCAAACTTCACCCAATAGTGTATTGTATCACATTCTAGTAGTTACATTTGAAAATTTCGTTCTAGGACATTTGGTTTGAGCGCAATCATTAAACTTAGGTCAAAAAAGCCATTTAAGCCTTTTCACAGTGAGATCTATGCGATATGGCCGAGAAATGTAATTTTGATGTTAACTCCCAAACCGCTGCGCAGAAGTCAACCAAACTTCACCCAATAGTGTATTGTATCACAATCTAGTAGTTACATTTGAAAATTTTGTTCTAGGACATTTTGTTTGAACGCAATCATCAAACTTAATTAAAAAAGTCATTTAAGCCTTTTCACAGTGAGATCTATGCGATATGGCCGAGAAATGTAATTTTGATGTTAACTCCCAAACCGCTGCGCAGAAGTCAACCAAACTTCACCCAATAGTGTATTGTATCACAATCTAGTAGTTACATTTGAAAATTTTGTTCTAGGAAATTTTGTTTGAGCGCAATCATCAAACTTAATTAAAAAAGTCATTTAAGCCTTTTCACAGTGAGATCTATGCGATATGGCCGAGAAATGTAATTTTGATGTTAACTCCCAAACCGCTGCGCAGAAGTCAACCAAACTTCACCCAATAGTGTATTGTATCACAATCTAGTAGTTACATTTGAAAATTTTGTTCTAGGAAATTTTGTTTGAGCGCAATCATCAAACTTAATTAAAAAAGTCATTTAAGCCTTTTCACAGTGAGATCTATGCGATATGGCCGAGAAATGTAATTTTGATGTTAACTCCCAAACCGCTGCGCAGAAGTCAACTAAACTTCACCCATTAGTGTATTGTATCACAATCTAGTAGTTACATGTGGAAATTTGGTTCTAGGACATTTGATTTGAGCGCAATCCTCAAACTTAGGTCAAAAAAGCCATTTAAGCCTTTTCACAGTGAGATCTATGCGATATGGCCGAGAAATGTAATTTTGATGTTAACTCCCAAACCGCTGCGCAGAAGTCAACCAAACTTCACCCAATAGTGTATTGTATCACATTCTAGTAGTTACATTTTAAAATTTCGTTCTAGGACATTTGGTTTGAGCGCAATTATTAAACTTAGGTCAAAAAAGCCATTTAAGCCTTTTCACAGTGAGATCTATGCGATATGGCCGAGAAATGTAATTTTGATGTTAACTCCCAAACCGCTGCGCAGAAGTCAACTAAACTTCACCCATTAGTGTATTGTATCACAATCTAGTAGTTACATGTGGAAATTTGGTTCTAGGACATTTGATTTGAGCGCAATCCTCAAACTTAGGTCAAAAAAGCCATTTAAGCCTTTTCATAGTGAGATCTATGCGATATGGCCGAGAAATGTAATTTTGATGTTAACTCCCAAACCGCTGCGCAGAAGTCAACCAAACTTCACCCAATAGTGTATTGTATCACATTCTAGTAGTTACATTTGAAAATTTCGTTCTAGGACATTTGGTTTGAGCGCAATTATTAAACTTAGGTCAAAAAAGCCATTTAAGCCTTTTCACAGTGAGATCTATGCGATATGGCCGAGAAATGTAATTTTGATGTTAACTCCCAAACCGCTACGCAGAAGTCAACCAAACTTCACCCAATAGTGTATTGTATCACATACTAGTAGTTACATTTGAAAATTTCGTTCTAGGACATTTGGTTTGAGCGCAATCCTCAAACTTAGGTCAAAAAAGCCATTTAAGCCTTTTCACAGTGAGATCTATGCGATATGGCCGAGAAATGTAATTTTGATGTTAACTCCCAAACCGCTGCGCAGAAGTCAACCAAACTTCACCCAATAGTGTATTGTATCACAATCTAGTAGTTACATTTGAAAATTTTGTTCTAGGAAATTTTGTTTGAGCGCAATCATCAAACTTAATTAAAAAAGTCATTTAAGCCTTTTCACAGTGAGATCTATGCGATATGGCCGAGAAATGTAATTTTGATGTTAACTCCCAAACCGCTGCGCAGAAGTCAACTAAACTTCACCCATTAGTGTATTGTATCACAATCTAGTAGTTACATGTGGAAATTTGGTTCTAGGACATTTGATTTGAGCGCAATCCTCAAACTTAGGTCAAAAAAGCCATTTAAGCCTTTTCACAGTGAGATCTATGCGATATGGCCGAGAAATGTAATTTTGATGTTAACTCCCAAACCGCTGCGCAGAAGTCAACCAAACTTCACCCAATAGTGTATTGTATCACAATCTAGTAGTTACATTTGAAAATTTTGTTCTAGGAAATTTTGTTTGAGCGCAATCATCAAACTTAATTAAAAAAGTCATTTAAGCCTTTTCACAGTGAGATCTATGCGATATGGCCGAGAAATGTAATTTTGATGTTAACTCCCAAACCGCTGCGCAGAAGTCAACCAAACTTCACCCAATAGTGTATTGTATCACATTCTAGTAGTTACATTTGAAAATTTTGTTCTAGGACATTTGGTTTGAGCGCAATCATTAAACTTAGGTCAAAAAAGCCATTTAAGCCTTTTCACAGTGAGATCTATGCGATATGGCCGAGAAATGTAATTTTGATGTTAACTCCCAAACCGCTGCGCAGAAGTCAACCAAACTTCACCCAATAGTGTATTGTATCACAATCTAGTAGTTACATTTGAAAATTTTGTTCTAGGAAATTTTGTTTGAGCGCAATCATCAAACTTAATTAAAAAAGTCATTTAAGCCTTTTCACAGTGAGATCTATGCGATATGGCCGAGAAATGTAATTTTGATGTTAACTCCCAAACCGCTGCGCAGAAGTCAACCAAACTTCACCCAATAGTGTATTGTATCACATTCTAGTAGTTACATTTGAAAATTTTGTTCTAGGACATTTGGTTTGAGCGCAATCATTAAACTTAGGTCAAAAAAGCCATTTAAGCCTTTTCACAGTGAGATCTATGCGATATGGCCGAGAAATGTAATTTTGATGTTAACTCCCAAACCGCTGCGCAGAAGTCAACTAAACTTCAACCAATAGTGTATTGTATCACATTCTAGTAGTTACATTTGAAAATTTCGTTCTAGGACATTTGGTTTGAGCGCAATTATTAAACTTAGGTCAAAAAAGCCATTTAAGCCTTTTCACAGTGAGATCTATGCGATATGGCCGAGAAATGTAATTTTGATGTTAACTCCCAAACCGCTGCGCAGAAGTCAACCAAACTTCACCCAATAGTGTATTGTATCACATTCTAGTAGTTACATTTGAAAATTTCGTTCTAGGACATTTGGTTTGAGCGCAATCATTAAACTTAGGTCAAAAAAGCCATTTAAGCCTTTTCACAGTGAGATCTATGCGATATGGCCGAGAAATGTAATTTTGATGTTAACTCCCAAACCGCTGCGCAGAAGTCAACCAAACTTCACCCAATAGTGTATTGTATCACAATCTAGTAGTTACATTTGAAAATTTTGTTCTAGGAAATTTTGTTTGAGCGCAATCATCAAACTTAATTAAAAAAGTCATTTAAGCCTTTTCACAGTGAGATCTATGCGATATGGCCGAGAAATGTAATTTTGATGTTAACTCCCAAACCGCTGCGCAGAAGTCAACCAAACTTCACCCATTAGTGTATTGTATCACAATCTAGTAGTTACATGTGAAAATTTGGTTCTAGGACATTTGATTTGAGCGCAATCCTCAAACTTAGGTCAAAAAAGCCATTTAAGCCTTTTCACAGTGAGATCTATGCGATATGGCCGAGAAATGTAATTTTGATGTTAACTCCCAAACCGCTGCGCAGAAGTCAACCAAACTTCACCCAATAGTGTATTGTATCACATTCTAGTAGTTACATTTGAAAATTTTGTTCTAGGACATTTGGTTTGAGCGCAATCATTAAACTTAGGTCAAAAAAGCCATTTAAGCCTTTTCACAGTGAGATCTATGCGATATGGCCGAGAAATGTAATTTTGATGTTAACTCCCAAACCGCTGCGCAGAAGTCAACCAAACTTCACCCAATAGTGTATTGTATCACAATCTAGTAGTTACATTTGAAAATTTTGTTCTAGGAAATTTTGTTTGAGCGCAATCATCAAACTTAATTAAAAAAGTCATTTAAGCCTTTTCACAGTGAGATCTATGCGATATGGCCGAGAAATGTAATTTTGATGTTAACTCCCAAACCGCTGCGCAGAAGTCAACTAAACTTCACCCATTAGTGTATTGTATCACAATCTAGTAGTTACATGTGGAAATTTGGTTCTAGGACATTTGATTTGAGCGCAATCCTCAAACTTAGGTCAAAAAAGCCATTTAAGCCTTTTCACAGTGAGATCTATGCGATATGGCCGAGAAATGTAATTTTGATGTTAACTCCCAAACCGCTGCGCAGAAGTCAACCAAACTTCACCCAATAGTGTATTGTATCACATTCTAGTAGTTACATTTTAAAATTTCGTTCTAGGACATTTGGTTTGAGCGCAATTATTAAACTTAGGTCAAAAAAGCCATTTAAGCCTTTTCACAGTGAGATCTATGCGATATGGCCGAGAAATGTAATTTTGATGTTAACTCCCAAACCGCTGCGCAGAAGTCAACTAAACTTCACCCATTAGTGTATTGTATCACAATCTAGTAGTTACATGTGGAAATTTGGTTCTAGGACATTTGATTTGAGCGCAATCCTCAAACTTAGGTCAAAAAAGCCATTTAAGCCTTTTCACAGTGAGATCTATGCGATATGGCCGAGAAATGTAATTTTGATGTTAACTCCCAAACCGCTGCGCAGAAGTCAACCAAACTTCACCCAATAGTGTATTGTATCACAATCTAGTAGTTACATATGAAAATTTTGTTCTAGGACATTTTGTTTGAACGCAATCATCAAACTTAATTAAAAAAGTCATTTAAGCCTTTTCACAGTGAGATCTATGCGATATGGCCGAGAAATGTAATTTTGATGTTAACTCCCAAACCGCTGCGCAGAAGTCAACCAAACTTCACCCAATAGTGTATTGTATCACAATCTAGTAGTTACATTTGAAAATTTTGTTCTAGGAAATTTTGTTTGAGCGCAATCATCAAACTTAATTAAAAAAGTCATTTAAGCCTTTTCACAGTGAGATCTATGCGATATGGCCGAGAAATGTAATTTTGATGTTAACTCCCAAACCGCTGCGCAGAAGTCAACCAAACTTCACCCAATAGTGTATTGTATCACATTCTAGTAGTTACATTTTAAAATTTCGTTCTAGGACATTTGGTTTGAGCGCAATTTTTAAACTTAGGTCAAAAAAGCCATTTAAGCCTTTTCACAGTGAGATCTATGCGATATGGCCGAGAAATGTAATTTTGATGTTAACTCCCAAACCGCTGCGCAGAAGTCAACCAAACTTCACCCAATAGTGTATTGTATCACAATCTAGTAGTTACATTTGAAAATTTTGTTCTAGGAAATTTTGTTTGAGCGCAATCATCAAACTTAATTAAAAAAGTCATTTAAGCCTTTTCACAGTGAGATCTATGCGATATGGCCGAGAAATGTAATTTTGATGTTAACTCCCAAACCGCTGCGCAGAAGTCAACCAAACTTCACCCAATAGTGTATTGTATCACATTCTAGTAGTTACATTTGAAAATTTCGTTCTAGGACATTTGGTTTGAGCGCAATCATTAAACTTAGGTCAAAAAAGCCATTTAAGCCTTTTCACAGTGAGATCTATGCGATATGGCCGAGAAATGTAATTTTGATGTTAACTCCCAAACCGCTGCGCAGAAGTCAACCAAACTTCACCCAATAGTGTATTGTATCACAATCTAGTAGTTACATTTGAAAATTTTGTTCTAGGACATTTTGTTTGAACGCAATCATCAAACTTAATTAAAAAAGTCATTTAAGCCTTTTCACAGTGAGATCTATGCGATATGGCCGAGAAATGTAATTTTGATGTTAACTCCCAAACCGCTGCGCAGAAGTCAACCAAACTTCACCCAATAGTGTATTGTATCACAATCTAGTAGTTACATTTGAAAATTTTGTTCTAGGAAATTTTGTTTGAGCGCAATCATCAAACTTAATTAAAAAAGTCATTTAAGCCTTTTCACAGTGAGATCTATGCGATATGGCCGAGAAATGTAATTTTGATGTTAACTCCCAAACCGCTGCGCAGAAGTCAACCAAACTTCACCCAATAGTGTATTGTATCACAATCTAGTAGTTACATTTGAAAATTTTGTTCTAGGAAATTTTGTTTGAGCGCAATCATCAAACTTAATTAAAAAAGTCATTTAAGCCTTTTCACAGTGAGATCTATGCGATATGGCCGAGAAATGTAATTTTGATGTTAACTCCCAAACCGCTGCGCAGAAGTCAACTAAACTTCACCCATTAGTGTATTGTATCACAATCTAGTAGTTACATGTGGAAATTTGGTTCTAGGACATTTGATTTGAGCGCAATCCTCAAACTTAGGTCAAAAAAGCCATTTAAGCCTTTTCACAGTGAGATCTATGCGATATGGCCGAGAAATGTAATTTTGATGTTAACTCCCAAACCGCTGCGCAGAAGTCAACCAAACTTCACCCAATAGTGTATTGTATCACATTCTAGTAGTTACATTTTAAAATTTCGTTCTAGGACATTTGGTTTGAGCGCAATTATTAAACTTAGGTCAAAAAAGCCATTTAAGCCTTTTCACAGTGAGATCTATGCGATATGGCCGAGAAATGTAATTTTGATGTTAACTCCCAAACCGCTGCGCAGAAGTCAACTAAACTTCACCCATTAGTGTATTGTATCACAATCTAGTAGTTACATGTGGAAATTTGGTTCTAGGACATTTGATTTGAGCGCAATCCTCAAACTTAGGTCAAAAAAGCCATTTAAGCCTTTTCATAGTGAGATCTATGCGATATGGCCGAGAAATGTAATTTTGATGTTAACTCCCAAACCGCTGCGCAGAAGTCAACCAAACTTCACCCAATAGTGTATTGTATCACATTCTAGTAGTTACATTTGAAAATTTCGTTCTAGGACATTTGGTTTGAGCGCAATTATTAAACTTAGGTCAAAAAAGCCATTTAAGCCTTTTCACAGTGAGATCTATGCGATATGGCCGAGAAATGTAATTTTGATGTTAACTCCCAAACCGCTGCGCAGAAGTCAACCAAACTTCACCCAATAGTGTATTGTATCACATACTAGTAGTTACATTTGAAAATTTCGTTCTAGGACATTTGGTTTGAGCGCAATCCTCAAACTTAGGTCAAAAAAGCCATTTAAGCCTTTTCACAGTGAGATCTATGCGATATGGCCGAGAAATGTAATTTTGATGTTAACTCCCAAACCGCTGCGCAGAAGTCAACCAAACTTCACCCAATAGTGTATTGTATCACAATCTAGTAGTTACATTTGAAAATTTTGTTCTAGGAAATTTTGTTTGAGCGCAATCATCAAACTTAATTAAAAAAGTCATTTAAGCCTTTTCACAGTGAGATCTATGCGATATGGCCGAGAAATGTAATTTTGATGTTAACTCCCAAACCGCTGCGCAGAAGTCAACTAAACTTCACCCATTAGTGTATTGTATCACAATCTAGTAGTTACATGTGGAAATTTGGTTCTAGGACATTTGATTTGAGCGCAATCCTCAAACTTAGGTCAAAAAAGCCATTTAAGCCTTTTCACAGTGAGATCTATGCGATATGGCCGAGAAATGTAATTTTGATGTTAACTCCCAAACCGCTGCGCAGAAGTCAACCAAACTTCACCCAATAGTGTATTGTATCACAATCTAGTAGTTACATTTGAAAATTTTGTTCTAGGAAATTTTGTTTGAGCGCAATCATCAAACTTAATTAAAAAAGTCATTTAAGCCTTTTCACAGTGAGATCTATGCGATATGGCCGAGAAATGTAATTTTGATGTTAACTCCCAAACCGCTGCGCAGAAGTCAACCAAACTTCACCCAATAGTGTATTGTATCACATTCTAGTAGTTACATTTGAAAATTTTGTTCTAGGACATTTGGTTTGAGCGCAATCATTAAACTTAGGTCAAAAAAGCCATTTAAGCCTTTTCACAGTGAGATCTATGCGATATGGCCGAGAAATGTAATTTTGATGTTAACTCCCAAACCGCTGCGCAGAAGTCAACCAAACTTCACCCAATAGTGTATTGTATCACAATCTAGTAGTTACATTTGAAAATTTTGTTCTAGGAAATTTTGTTTGAGCGCAATCATCAAACTTAATTAAAAAAGTCATTTAAGCCTTTTCACAGTGAGATCTATGCGATATGGCCGAGAAATGTAATTTTGATGTTAACTCCCAAACCGCTGCGCAGAAGTCAACCAAACTTCACCCAATAGTGTATTGTATCACATTCTAGTAGTTACATTTGAAAATTTTGTTCTAGGACATTTGGTTTGAGCGCAATCATTAAACTTAGGTCAAAAAAGCCATTTAAGCCTTTTCACAGTGAGATCTATGCGATATGGCCGAGAAATGTAATTTTGATGTTAACTCCCAAACCGCTGCGCAGAAGTCAACTAAACTTCAACCAATAGTGTATTGTATCACATTCTAGTAGTTACATTTGAAAATTTCGTTCTAGGACATTTGGTTTGAGCGCAATTATTAAACTTAGGTCAAAAAAGCCATTTAAGCCTTTTCACAGTGAGATCTATGCGATATGGCCGAGAAATGTAATTTTGATGTTAACTCCCAAACCGCTGCGCAGAAGTCAACCAAACTTCACCCAATAGTGTATTGTATCACATTCTAGTAGTTACATTTGAAAATTTCGTTCTAGGACATTTGGTTTGAGCGCAATCATTAAACTTAGGTCAAAAAAGCCATTTAAGCCTTTTCACAGTGAGATCTATGCGATATGGCCGAGAAATGTAATTTTGATGTTAACTCCCAAACCGCTGCGCAGAAGTCAACCAAACTTCACCCAATAGTGTATTGTATCACAATCTAGTAGTTACATTTGAAAATTTTGTTCTAGGAAATTTTGTTTGAGCGCAATCATCAAACTTAATTAAAAAAGTCATTTAAGCCTTTTCACAGTGAGATCTATGCGATATGGCCGAGAAATGTAATTTTGATGTTAACTCCCAAACCGCTGCGCAGAAGTCAACCAAACTTCACCCATTAGTGTATTGTATCACAATCTAGTAGTTACATGTGAAAATTTGGTTCTAGGACATTTGATTTGAGCGCAATCCTCAAACTTAGGTCAAAAAAGCCATTTAAGCCTTTTCACAGTGAGATCTATGCGATATGGCCGAGAAATGTAATTTTGATGTTAACTCCCAAACCGCTGCGCAGAAGTCAACCAAACTTCACCCAATAGTGTATTGTATCACATTCTAGTAGTTACATTTGAAAATTTTGTTCTAGGACATTTGGTTTGAGCGCAATCATTAAACTTAGGTCAAAAAAGCCATTTAAGCCTTTTCACAGTGAGATCTATGCGATATGGCCGAGAAATGTAATTTTGATGTTAACTCCCAAACCGCTGCGCAGAAGTCAACCAAACTTCACCCAATAGTGTATTGTATCACAATCTAGTAGTTACATTTGAAAATTTTGTTCTAGGAAATTTTGTTTGAGCGCAATCATCAAACTTAATTAAAAAAGTCATTTAAGCCTTTTCACAGTGAGATCTATGCGATATGGCCGAGAAATGTAATTTTGATGTTAACTCCCAAACCGCTGCGCAGAAGTCAACTAAACTTCACCCATTAGTGTATTGTATCACAATCTAGTAGTTACATGTGGAAATTTGGTTCTAGGACATTTGATTTGAGCGCAATCCTCAAACTTAGGTAAAAAAAGCCATTTAAGCCTTTTCACAGTGAGATCTATGCGATATGGCCGAGAAATGTAATTTTGATGTTAACTCCCAAACCGCTGCGCAGAAGTCAACCAAACTTCACCCAATAGTGTATTGTATCACATTCTAGTAGTTACATTTTAAAATTTCGTTCTAGGACATTTGGTTTGAGCGCAATTATTAAACTTAGGTCAAAAAAGCCATTTAAGCCTTTTCACAGTGAGATCTATGCGATATGGCCGAGAAATGTAATTTTGATGTTAACTCCCAAACCGCTGCGCAGAAGTCAACTAAACTTCACCCATTAGTGTATTGTATCACAATCTAGTAGTTACATGTGGAAATTTGGTTCTAGGACATTTGATTTGAGCGCAATCCTCAAACTTAGGTCAAAAAAGCCATTTAAGCCTTTTCACAGTGAGATCTATGCGATATGGCCGAGAAATGTAATTTTGATGTTAACTCCCAAACCGCTGCGCAGAAGTCAACCAAACTTCACCCAATAGTGTATTGTATCACATTCTAGTAGTTATATTTGAAAATTTCGTTCTAGGACATTTGGTTTGAGCGCAATTATTAAACTTAGGTCAAAAAAGCCATTTAAGCCTTTTCACAGTGAGATCTATGCGATATGGCCGAGAAATGTAATTTTTATGTTAACTCCCAAACCGCTGCGCAGAAGTCAACCAAACTTCACCCAATAGTGTATTGTATCACATTCTAGTAGTTACATTTGAAAATTTCGTTCTAGGACATTTGGTTTGAGCGCAATCCTCAAACTTAGGTCAAAAAAGCCATTTAAGCCTTTTCACAGTGAGATCTATGCGATATGGCCGAGAAATGTAATTTTGATGTTAACTCCCAAACCGCTGCGCAGAAGTCAACCAAACTTCACCCAATAGTGTATTGTATCACAATCTAGTAGTTACATTTGAAAATTTTGTTCTAGGAAATTTTGTTTGAGCGCAATCATCAAACTTAATTAAAAAAGTCATTTAAGCCTTTTCACAGTGAGATCTATGCGATATGGCCGAGAAATGTAATTTTGATGTTAACTCCCAAACCGCTGCGCAGAAGTCAACTAAACTTCACCCATTAGTGTATTGTATCACAATCTAGTAGTTACATGTGGAAATTTGGTTCTAGGACATTTGATTTGAGCGCAATCCTCA
Organism: Corythoichthys intestinalis; assembly: GCF_030265065.1. Taxonomy (NCBI): domain Eukaryota; kingdom Metazoa; phylum Chordata; class Actinopteri; order Syngnathiformes; family Syngnathidae; genus Corythoichthys; species Corythoichthys intestinalis. The sequence continues at coordinate 33,346,271 of NC_080407.1, forward strand.
AACTTAGGTCAAAAAAGCCATTTAAGCCTTTTCACAGTGAGATCTATGCGATATGGCCGAGAAATGTAATTTTGATGTTAACTCCCAAACCGCTGCGCAGAAGTCAACCAAACTTCACCCAATAGTGTATTGTATCACAATCTAGTAGTTACATTTGAAAATTTTGTTCTAGGAAATTTTGTTTGAGCGCAATCATCAAACTTAATTAAAAAAGTCATTTAAGCCTTTTCACAGTGAGATCTATGCGATATGGCCGAGAAATGTAATTTTGATGTTAACTCCCAAACCGCTGCGCAGAAGTCAACCAAACTTCACCCAATAGTGTATTGTATCACATTCTAGTAGTTACATTTGAAAATTTTGTTCTAGGACATTTGGTTTGAGCGCAATCATTAAACTTAGGTCAAAAAAGCCATTTAAGCCTTTTCACAGTGAGATCTATGCGATATGGCCGAGAAATGTAATTTTGATGTTAACTCCCAAACCGCTGCGCAGAAGTCAACCAAACTTCACCCAATAGTGTATTGTATCACAATCTAGTAGTTACATTTGAAAATTTTGTTCTAGGAAATTTTGTTTGAGCGCAATCATCAAACTTAATTAAAAAAGTCATTTAAGCCTTTTCACAGTGAGATCTATGCGATATGGCCGAGAAATGTAATTTTGATGTTAACTCCCAAACCGCTGCGCAGAAGTCAACCAAACTTCACCCAATAGTGTATTGTATCACATTCTAGTAGTTACATTTGAAAATTTTGTTCTAGGACATTTGGTTTGAGCACAATCATTAAACTTAGGTCAAAAAAGCCATTTAAGCCTTTTCACAGTGAGATCTATGCGATATGGCCGAGAAATGTAATTTTGATGTTGACTCCCAAACCGCTGCGCAGAAGTCAACTAAACTTCAACCAATAGTGTATTGTATCACATTCTAGTAGTTACATTTGAAAATTTCGTTCTAGGACATTTGGTTTGAGCGCAATTATTAAACTTAGGTCAAAAAAGCCATTTAAGCCTTTTCACAGTGAGATCTATGCGATATGGCCGAGAAATGTAATTTTGATGTTAACTCCCAAACCGCTGCGCAGAAGTCAACCAAACTTCACCCAATAGTGTATTGTATCACATTCTAGTAGTTACATTTGAAAATTTCGTTCTAGGACATTTGGTTTGAGCGCAATCATTAAACTTAGGTCAAAAAAGCCATTTAAGCCTTTTCACAGTGAGATCTATGCGATATGGCCGAGAAATGTAATTTTGATGTTAACTCCCAAACCGCTGCGCAGAAGTCAACCAAACTTCACCCAATAGTGTATTGTATCACAATCTAGTAGTTACATTTGAAAATTTTGTTCTAGGAAATTTTGTTTGAGCGCAATCATCAAACTTAATTAAAAAAGTCATTTAAGCCTTTTCACAGTGAGATCTATGCGATATGGCCGAGAAATGTAATTTTGATGTTAACTCCCAAACCGCTGCGCAGAAGTCAACCAAACTTCACCCATTAGTGTATTGTATCACAATCTAGTAGTTACATGTGAATATTTGGTTCTAGGACATTTGATTTGAGCGCAATCCTCAAACTTAGGTCAAAAAAGCCATTTAAGCCTTTTCACAGTGAGATCTATGCGATATGGCCGAGAAATGTAAATTTGATGTTAACTCCCAAACCGCTGCGCAGAAGTCAACCAAACTTCACCCAATAGTGTATTGTATCACAATCTAGTAGTTACATATGAAAATTTTGTTCTAGGACATTTTATTTGAACGCAATCATCAAACTTAATTAAAAAAGTCATTTAAGCCTTTTCACAGTGAGATCTATGCGATATGGCCGAGAAATGTAATTTTGATGTTAACTCCCAAACCGCTGCGCAGAAGTCAACCAAACTTCACCCAATAGTGCATTGTATCACAATCTCGTAGTTACATTTGAAAATTTTGTTCTAGGAAATTTTGTTTGAGCGCAATCATCAAACTTAATTAAAAAAGTCATTTAAGCCTTTTCACAGTGAGATCTATGCGATATGGCCGAGAAATGTAATTTTGATGTTAACTCCCAAACCGCTGCGCAGAAGTCAACCAAACTTCACCCAATAGTGTATTGTATCACAATCTAGTAGTTACATTTGAAAATTTTGTTCTAGGAAATTTTGTTTGAGCGCAATCATCAAACTTAATTAAAAAAGTCATTTAAGCCTTTTCACAGTGAGATCTATGCGATATGGCCGAGAAATGTAATTTTGATGTTAACTCCCAAACCGCTGCGCAGAAGTCAACTAAACTTCACCCATTAGTGTATTGTATCACAATCTAGTAGTTACATGTGGAAATTTGGTTCTAGGACATTTGATTTGAGCGCAATCCTCAAACTTAGGTCAAAAAAGCCATTTAAGCCTTTTCACAGTGAGATCTATGCGATATGGCCGAGAAATGTAATTTTGATGTTAACTCCCAAACCGCTGCGCAGAAGTCAACCAAACTTCACCCAATAGTGTATTGTATCACATTCTAGTAGTTACATTTTAAAATTTCGTTCTAGGACATTTGGTTTGAGCGCAATTTTTAAACTTAGGTCAAAAAAGCCATTTAAGCCTTTTCACAGTGAGATCTATGCGATATGGCCGAGAAATGTAATTTTGATGTTAACTCCCAAACCGCTGCGCAGAAGTCAACCAAACTTCACCCAATAGTGTATTGTATCACAATCTAGTAGTTACATTTGAAAATTTTGTTCTAGGAAATTTTGTTTGAGCGCAATCATCAAACTTAATTAAAAAAGTCATTTAAGCCTTTTCACAGTGAGATCTATGCGATATGGCCGAGAAATGTAATTTTGATGTTAACTCCCAAACCGCTGCGCAGAAGTCAACCAAACTTCACCCAATAGTGTATTGTATCACATTCTAGTAGTTACATTTGAAAATTTCGTTCTAGGACATTTGGTTTGAGCGCAATCATTAAACTTAGGTCAAAAAAGCCATTTAAGCCTTTTCACAGTGAGATCTATGCGATATGGCCGAGAAATGTAATTTTGATGTTAACTCCCAAACCGCTGCGCAGAAGTCAACCAAACTTCACCCAATAGTGTATTGTATCACAATCTAGTAGTTACATTTGAAAATTTTGTTCTAGGACATTTTGTTTGAACGCAATCATCAAACTTAATTAAAAAAGTCATTTAAGCCTTTTCACAGTGAGATCTATGCGATATGGCCGAGAAATGTAATTTTGATGTTAACTCCCAAACCGCTGCGCAGAAGTCAACCAAACTTCACCCAATAGTGTATTGTATCACAATCTAGTAGTTACATTTGAAAATTTTGTTCTAGGAAATTTTGTTTGAGCGCAATCATCAAACTTAATTAAAAAAGTCATTTAAGCCTTTTCACAGTGAGATCTATGCGATATGGCCGAGAAATGTAATTTTGATGTTAACTCCCAAACCGCTGCGCAGAAGTCAACCAAACTTCACCCAATAGTGTATTGTATCACAATCTAGTAGTTACATGTGGAAATTTGGTTCTAGGACATTTGATTTGAGCGCAATCCTCAAACTTAGGTCAAAAAAGCCATTTAAGCCTTTTCACAGTGAGATCTATGCGATATGGCCGAGAAATGTAATTTTGATGTTAACTCCCAAACCGCTGCGCAGAAGTCAACCAAACTTCACCCAATAGTGTATTGTATCACATTCTAGTAGTTACATTTGAAAATTTCGTTCTAGGACATTTGGTTTGAGCGCAATTATTAAACTTAGGTCAAAAAAGCCATTTAAGCCTTTTCACAGTGAGATCTATGCGATATGGCCGAGAAATGTAATTTTGATGTTAACTCCCAAACCGCTGCGCAGAAGTCAACCAAACTTCACCCAATAGTGTATTGTATCACATTCTAGTAGTTACATTTGAAAATTTCGTTCTAGGACATTTGGTTTGAGCGCAATCCTCAAACTTAGGTCAAAAAAGCCATTTAAGCCTTTTCACAGTGAGATCTATGCGATATGGCCGAGAAATGTAATTTTGATGTTAACTCCCAAACCGCTGCGCAGAAGTCAACCAAACTTCACCCAATAGTGTATTGTATCACAATCTAGTAGTTACATTTGAAAATTTTGTTCTAGGAAATTTTGTTTGAGCGCAATCATCAAACTTAATTAAAAAAGTCATTTAAGCCTTTTCACAGTGAGATCTATGCGATATGGCCGAGAAATGTAATTTTGATGTTAACTCCCAAACCGCTGCGCAGAAGTCAACTAAACTTCACCCATTAGTGTATTGTATCACAATCTAGTAGTTACATGTGGAAATTTGGTTCTAGGACATTTGATTTGAGCGCAATCCTCAAACTTAGGTCAAAAAAGCCATTTAAGCCTTTTCACAGTGAGATCTATGCGATATGGCCGAGAAATGTAATTTTGATGTTAACTCCCAAACCGCTGCGCAGAAGTCAACCAAACTTCACCCAATAGTGTATTGTATCACAATCTAGTAGTTACATTTGAAAATTTTGTTCTAGGAAATTTGGTTTGAGCGCAATCATTAAACTTAGGTCAAAAAAGCCATTTAAGCCTTTTCACAGTGAGATCTATGCGATATGGCCGAGAAATGTAATTTTGATGTTAACTCCCAAACCGCTGCGCAGAAGTCAACCAAACTTCACCCAATAGTGTATTGTATCACAATCTAGTAGTTACATTTGAAAATTTTGTTCTAGGAAATTTTGTTTGAGCGCAATCATCAAACTTAGGTCAAAAAAGCCATTTAAGCCTTTTCACAGTGAGATCTATGCGATATGGCCGAGAAATGTAATTTTGATGTTAACTCCCAAACCGCTGCGCAGAAGTCAACCAAACTTCACCCAATAGTGTATTGTATCACATTCTAGTAGTTACATTTGAAAATTTTGTTCTAGGACATTTGGTTTGAGCGCAATCATTAAACTTAGGTCAAAAAAGCCATTTAAGCCTTTTCACAGTGAGATCTATGCGATATGGCCGAGAAATGTAATTTTGATGTTAACTCCCAAACCGCTGCGCAGAAGTCAACCAAACTTCACCCATTAGTGTATTGTATCACATTCTAGTAGTTACATTTGAAAATTTTGTTCTAGGACATTTGGTTTGAGCGCAATCATTAAACTTTGGTCAAAAAAGCCATTTAAGCCTTTTCACAGTGAGATCTATGCGATATGGCCGAGAAATGTAATTTTGATGTTAACTCCCAAACCGCTGCGCAGAAGTCAACCAAACTTCACCCAATAGTGTGTTGTATCACAATCTAGTAGTTACATTTGAAAATTTTGTTCTAGGAAATTTTGTTTGAGCGCAATCATCAAACTTAATTAAAAAAGTCATTTAAGCCTTTTCACAGTGAGATCTATGCGATATGGCCGAGAAATGTAATTTTGATGTTAACTCCCAAACCGCTGCGCAGAAGTCAACCAAACTTCACCCAATAGTGTATTGTATCACATTCTAGTAGTTACATTTGAAAATTTTGTTCTAGGACATTTGGTTTGAGCGCAATCATTAAACTTAGGTCAAAAAAGCCATTTAAGCCTTTTCACAGTGAGATCTATGCGATATGGCCGAGAAATGTAATTTTGATGTTAACTCCCAAACCGCTGCGCAGAAGTCAACTAAACTTCAACCAATAGTGTATTGTATCACATTCTAGTAGTTACATTTGAAAATTTCGTTCTAGGACATTTGGTTTGAGCGCAATTATTAAACTTAGGTCAAAAAAGCCATTTAAGCCTTTTCACAGTGAGATCTATGCGATATGGCCGAGAAATGTAATTTTGATGTTAACTCCCAAACCGCTGCGCAGAAGTCAACCAAACTTCACCCAATAGTGTATTGTATCACAATCTAGTAGTTACATTTGAAAATTTTGTTCTAGGAAATTTTGTTTGAGCGCAATCATCAAACTTAATTAAAAAAGTCATTTAAGCCTTTTCACAGTGAGATCTATGCGATATGGCCGAGAAATGTAATTTTGATGTTAACTCCCAAACCGCTGCGCAGAAGTCAACCAAACTTCACCCATTAGTGTATTGTATCACAATCTAGTAGTTACATGTGAAAATTTGGTTCTAGGACATTTGATTTGAGCGCAATCCTCAAACTTAGGTCAAAAAAGCCATTTAAGCCTTTTCACAGTGAGATCTATGCGATATGGCCGAGAAATGTAAATTTGATGTTAACTCCCAAACCGCTGCGCAGAAGTCAACCAAACTTCACCCAATAGTGTATTGTATCACAATCTAGTAGTTACATATGAAAATTTTGTTCTAGGACATTTTGTTTGAACGCAATCATCAAACTTAATTAAAAAAGTCATTTAAGCCTTTTCACAGTGAGATCTATGCGATATGGCCGAGAAATGTAATTTTGATGTTAACTCCCAAACCGCTGCGCAGAAGTCAACCAAACTTCACCCAATAGTGTATTGTATCACAATCTAGTAGTTACATTTGAAAATTTTGTTCTAGGAAATTTTGTTTGAGCGCAATCATCAAACTTAATTAAAAAAGTCATTTAAGCCTTTTCACAGTGAGATCTATGCGATATGGCCGAGAAATGTAATTTTGATGTTAACTCCCAAACCGCTGCGCAGAAGTCAACCAAACTTCACCCAATAGTGTATTGTATCACAATCTAGTAGTTACATTTGAAAATTTTGTTCTAGGAAATTTTGTTTGAGCGCAATCATCAAACTTAATTAAAAAAGTCATTTAAGCCTTTTCACAGTGAGATCTATGCGATATGGCCGAGAAATGTAATTTTGATGTTAACTCCCAAACCGCTGCGCAGAAGTCAACTAAACTTCACCCATTAGTGTATTGTATCACAATCTAGTAGTTACATGTGGAAATTTGGTTCTAGGACATTTGATTTGAGCGCAATCCTCAAACTTAGGTCAAAAAAGCCATTTAAGCCTTTTCACAGTGAGATCTATGCGATATGGCCGAGAAATGTAATTTTGATGTTAACTCCCAAACCGCTGCGCAGAAGTCAACCAAACTTCACCCAATAGTGTATTGTATCACATTCTAGTAGTTACATTTTAAAATTTCGTTCTAGGACATTTGGTTTGAGCGCAATTTTTAAACTTAGGTCAAAAAAGCCATTTAAGCCTTTTCACAGTGAGATCTATGCGATATGGCCGAGAAATGTAATTTTGATGTTAACTCCCAAACCGCTGCGCAGAAGTCAACCAAACTTCACCCAATAGTGTATTGTATCACAATCTAGTAGTTACATTTGAAAATTTTGTTCTAGGAAATTTTGTTTGAGCGCAATCATCAAACTTAATTAAAAAAGTCATTTAAGCCTTTTCACAGTGAGATCTATGCGATATGGCCGAGAAATGTAATTTTGATGTTAACTCCCAAACCGCTGCGCAGAAGTCAACCAAACTTCACCCAATAGTGTATTGTATCACATTCTAGTAGTTACATTTGAAAATTTCGTTCTAGGACATTTGGTTTGAGCGCAATTATTAAACTTAGGTCAAAAAAGCCATTTAAGCCTTTTCACAGTGAGATCTATGCGATATGGCCGAGAAATGTAATTTTGATGTTAACTCCCAAACCGCTGCGCAGAAGTCAACTAAACTTCACCCATTAGTGTATTGTATCACAATCTAGTAGTTACATGTGGAAATTTGGTTCTAGGACATTTGATTTGAGCGCAATCCTCAAACTTAGGTCAAAAAAGCCATTTAAGCCTTTTCACAGTGAGATCTATGCGATATGGCCGAGAAATGTAATTTTGATGTTAACTCCCAAACCGCTGCGCAGAAGTCAACCAAACTTCACCCAATAGTGTATTGTATCACAATCTAGTAGTTACATATGAAAATTTTTTTCTAGGACATTTTGTTTGAACGCAATCATCAAACTTAATTAAAAAAGTCATTTAAGCCTTTTCACAGTGAGATCTATGCGATATGGCCGAGAAATGTAATTTTGATGTTAACTCCCAAACCGCTGCGCAGAAGTCAACCAAACTTCACCCAATAGTGTATTGTATCACAATCTAGTAGTTACATTTGAAAATTTTGTTCTAGGAAATTTTGTTTGAGCGCAATCATCAAACTTAATTAAAAAAGTCATTTAAGCCTTTTCACAGTGAGATCTATGCGATATGGCCGAGAAATGTAATTTTGATGTTAACTCCCAAACCGCTGCGCAGAAGTCAACTAAACTTCACCCATTAGTGTATTGTATCACAATCTAGTAGTTACATGTGGAAATTTGGTTCTAGGACATTTGATTTGAGCGCAATCCTCAAACTTAGGTCAAAAAAGCCATTTAAGCCTTTTCACAGTGAGATCTATGCGATATGGCCGAGAAATGTAATTTTGATGTTAACTCCCAAACCGCTGCGCAGAAGTCAACCAAACTTCACCCAATAGTGTATTGTATCACATTCTAGTAGTTACATTTTAAAATTTCGTTCTAGGACATTTGGTTTGAGCGCAATTTTTAAACTTAGGTCAAAAAAGCCATTTAAGCCTTTTCACAGTGAGATCTATGCGATATGGCCGAGAAATGTAATTTTGATGTTAACTCCCAAACCGCTGCGCAGAAGTCAACCAAACTTCACCCAATAGTGTATTGTATCACAATCTAGTAGTTACATTTGAAAATTTTGTTCTAGGAAATTTTGTTTGAGCGCAATCATCAAACTTAATTAAAAAAGTCATTTAAGCCTTTTCACAGTGAGATCTATGCGATATGGCCGAGAAATGTAATTTTGATGTTAACTCCCAAACCGCTGCGCAGAAGTCAACCAAACTTCACCCAATAGTGTATTGTATCACATTCTAGTAGTTACATTTGAAAATTTCGTTCTAGGACATTTGGTTTGAGCGCAATTATTAAACTTAGGTCAAAAAAGCCATTTAAGCCTTTTCACAGTGAGATCTATGCGATATGGCCGAGAAATGTAATTTTGATGTTAACTCCCAAACCGCTGCGCAGAAGTCAACTAAACTTCACCCATTAGTGTATTGTATCACAATCTAGTAGTTACATGTGGAAATTTGGTTCTAGGACATTTGATTTGAGCGCAATCCTCAAACTTAAGTCAAAAAAGCCATTTAAGCCTTTTCACAGTGAGATCTATGCGATATGGCCGAGAAATGTAATTTTGATGTTAACTCCCAAACCGCTGCGCAGAAGTCAACCAAACTTCACCCAATAGTGTATTGTATCACATTCTAGTAGTTACATTTGAAAATTTCGTTCTAGGACATTTGGTTTGAGCGCAATTATTAAACTTAGGTCAAAAAAGCCATTTAAGCCTTTTCACAGTGAGATCTATGCGATATGGCCGAGAAATGTAATTTTGATGTTAACTCCCAAACCGCTGCGCAGAAGTCAACCAAACTTCACCCAATAGTGTATTGTATCACATTCTAGTAGTTACATTTGAAAATTTCGTTCTAGGACATTTGGTTTGAGCGCAATCCTCAAACTTAGGTCAAAAAAGCCATTTAAGCCTTTTCACAGTGAGATCTATGCGATATGGCCGAGAAATGTAATTTTGATGTTAACTCCCAAACCGCTGCGCAGAAGTCAACCAAACTTCACCCAATAGTGTATTGTATCACAATCTAGTAGTTACATTTGAAAATTTTGTTCTAGGAAATTTTGTTTGAGCGCAATCATCAAACTTAATTAAAAAAGTCATTTAAGCCTTTTCACAGTGAGATCTATGCGATATGGCCGAGAAATGTAATTTTGATGTTAACTCCCAAACCGCTGCGCAGAAGTCAACTAAACTTCACCCATTAGTGTATTGTATCACAATCTAGTAGTTACATGTGGAAATTTGGTTCTAGGACATTTGATTTGAGCGCAATCCTCAAACTTAGGTCAAAAAAGCCATTTAAGCCTTTTCACAGTGAGATCTATGCGATATGGCCGAGAAATGTAATTTTGATGTTAACTCCCAAACCGCTGCGCAGAAGTCAACCAAACTTCACCCAATAGTGTATTGTATCACAATCTAGTAGTTACATTTGAAAATTTTGTTCTAGGAAATTTTGTTTGAGCGCAATCATCAAACTTAATTAAAAAAGTCATTTAAGCCTTTTCACAGTGAGATCTATGCGATATGGCCGAGAAATGTAATTTTGATGTTAACTCCCAAACCGCTGCGCAGAAGTCAACCAAACTTCACCCAATAGTGTATTGTATCACATTCTAGTAGTTACATTTGAAAATTTTGTTCTAGGACATTTGGTTTGAGCGCAATCATTAAACTTAGGTCAAAAAAGCCATTTAAGCCTTTTCACAGTGAGACCTATGCGATATGGCCGAGAAATGTAATTTTGATGTTAACTCCCAAACCGCTGCGCAGAAGTCAACCAAACTTCACCCAATAGTGTATTGTATCACAATCTAGTAGTTACATTTGAAAATTTTGTTCTAGGAAATTTTGTTTGAGCGCAATCATCAAACTTAATTAAAAAAGTCATTTAAGCCTTTTCACAGTGAGATCTATGCGATATGGCCGAGAAATGTAATTTTGATGTTAACTCCCAAACCGCTGCGCAGAAGTCAACCAAACTTCACCCAATAGTGTATTGTATCACATTCTAGTAGTTACATTTGAAAATTTTGTTCTAGGACATTTGGTTTGAGCGCAATCATTAAACTTAGGTCAAAATAGCCATTTAAGCCTTTTCACAGTGAGATCTATGCGATATGGCCGAGAAATGTAATTTTGATGTTAACTCCCAAACCGCTGCGCAGAAGTCAACTAAACTTCAACCAATAGTGTATTGTATCACATTCTAGTAGTTACATTTGAAAATTTCGTTCTAGGACATTTGGTTTGAGCGCAATTATTAAACTTAGGTCAAAAAAGCCATTTAAGCCTTTTCACAGTGAGATCTATGCGATATGGCCGAGAAATGTAATTTTGATGTTAACTCCCAAACCGCTGCGCAGAAGTCAACCAAACTTCACCCAATAGTGTATTGTATCACATTCTAGTAGTTACATTTGAAAATTTCGTTCTAGGACATTTGGTTTGAGCGCAATCATTAAACTTAGGTCAAAAAAGCCATTTAAGCCTTTTCACAGTGAGATCTATGCGATATGGCCGAGAAATGTAATTTTGATGTTAACTCCCAAACCGCTGCGCAGAAGTCAACCAAACTTCACCCAATAGTGTATTGTATCACAATCTAGTAGTTACATTTGAAAATTTTGTTCTAGGAAATTTTGTTTGAGCGCAATCATCAAACTTAATTAAAAAAGTCATTTAAGCCTTTTCACAGTGAGATCTATGCGATATGGCCGAGAAATGTAATTTTGATGTTAACTCCCAAACCGCTGCGCAGAAGTCAACCAAACTTCACCCATTAGTGTATTGTATCACAATCTAGTAGTTACATGTGAAAATTTGGTTCTAGGACATTTGATTTGAGCGCAATCCTCAAACTTAGGTCAAAAAAGCCATTTAAGCCTTTTCACAGTGAGATCTATGCGATATGGCCGAGAAATGTAAATTTGATGTTAACTCCCAAACCGCTGCGCAGAAGTCAACCAAACTTCACCCAATAGTGTATTGTATCACAATCTAGTAGTTACATATGAAAATTTTGTTCTAGGACATTTTGTTTGAACGCAATCATCAAACTTAATTAAAAAAGTCATTTAAGCCTTTTCACAGTGAGATCTATGCGATATGGCCGAGAAATGTAATTTTGATGTTAACTCCCAAACCGCTGCGCAGAAGTCAACCAAACTTCACCCAATAGTGTATTGTATCACAATCTAGTAGTTACATTTGAAAATTTTGTTCTAGGAAATTTTGTTTGAGCGCAATCATCAAACTTAATTAAAAAAGTCATTTAAGCCTTTTCACAGTGAGATCTATGCGATATGGCCGAGAAATGTAATTTTGATGTTAACTCCCAAACCGCTGCGCAGAAGTCAACCAAACTTCACCCAATAGTGTATTGTATCACAATCTAGTAGTTACATTTGAAAATTTTGTTCTAGGAAATTTTGTTTGAGCGCAATCATCAAACTTAATTAAAAAAGTCATTTAAGCCTTTTCACAGTGAGATCTATGCGATATGGCCGAGAAATGTAATTTTGATGTTAACTCCCAAACCGCTGCGCAGAAGTCAACTAAACTTCACCCATTAGTGTATTGTATCACAATCTAGTAGTTACATGTGGAAATTTGGTTCTAGGACATTTGATTTGAGCGCAATCCTCAAACTTAGGTCAAAAAAGCCATTTAAGCCTTTTCACAGTGAGATCTATGCGATATGGCCGAGAAATGTAATTTTGATGTTAACTCCCAAACCGCTGCGCAGAAGTCAACCAAACTTCACCCAATAGTGTATTGTATCACATTCTAGTAGTTACATTTTAAAATTTCGTTCTAGGACATTTGGTTTGAGCGCAATTTTTAAACTTAGGTCAAAAAAGCCATTTAAGCCTTTTCACAGTGAGATCTATGCGATATGGCCGAGAAATGTAATTTTGATGTTAACTCCCAAACCGCTGCGCAGAAGTCAACCAAACTTCACCCAATAGTGTATTGTATCACAATCTAGTAGTTACATTTGAAAATTTTGTTCTAGGAAATTTTGTTTGAGCGCAATCATCAAACTTAATTAAAAAAGTCATTTAAGCCTTTTCACAGTGAGATCTATGCGATATGGCCGAGAAATGTAATTTTGATGTTAACTCCCAAACCGCTGCGCAGAAGTCAACCAAACTTCACCCATTAGTGTATTGTATCACAATCTAGTAGTTACATGTGAAAATTTGGTTCTAGGACATTTGATTTGAGCGCAATCCTCAAACTTAGGTCAAAAAAGCCATTTAAGCCTTTTCACAGTGAGATCTATGCGATATGGCCGAGAAATGTAAATTTGATGTTAACTCCCAAACCGCTGCGCAGAAGTCAACCAAACTTCACCCAATAGTGTATTGTATCACAATCTAGTAGTTACATATGAAAATTTTGTTCTAGGACATTTTGTTTGAACGCAATCATCAAACTTAATTAAAAAAGTCATTTAAGCCTTTTCACAGTGAGATCTATGCGATATGGCCGAGAAATGTAATTTTGATGTTAACTCCCAAACCGCTGCGCAGAAGTCAACCAAACTTCACCCAATAGTGTATTGTATCACAATCTAGTAGTTACATTTGAAAATTTTGTTCTAGGAAATTTTGTTTGAGCGCAATCATCAAACTTAATTAAAAAAGTCATTTAAGCCTTTTCACAGTGAGATCTATGCGATATGGCCGAGAAATGTAATTTTGATGTTAACTCCCAAACCGCTGCGCAGAAGTCAACCAAACTTCACCCAATAGTGTATTGTATCACAATCTAGTAGTTACATTTGAAAATTTTGTTCTAGGAAATTTTGTTTGAGCGCAATCATCAAACTTAATTAAAAAAGTCATTTAAGCCTTTTCACAGTGAGATCTATGCGATATGGCCGAGAAATGTAATTTTGATGTTAACTCCCAAACCGCTGCGCAGAAGTCAACTAAACTTCACCCATTAGTGTATTGTATCACAATCTAGTAGTTACATGTGGAAATTTGGTTCTAGGACATTTGATTTGAGCGCAATCCTCAAACTTAGGTCAAAAAAGCCATTTAAGCCTTTTCACAGTGAGATCTATGCGATATGGCCGAGAAATGTAATTTTGATGTTAACTCCCAAACCGCTGCGCAGAAGTCAACCAAACTTCACCCAATAGTGTATTGTATCACATTCTAGTAGTTACATTTTAAAATTTCGTTCTAGGACATTTGGTTTGAGCGCAATTTTTAAACTTAGGTCAAAAAAGCCATTTAAGCCTTTTCACAGTGAGATCTATGCGATATGGCCGAGAAATGTAATTTTGATGTTAACTCCCAAACCGCTGCGCAGAAGTCAACCAAACTTCACCCAATAGTGTATTGTATCACAATCTAGTAGTTACATTTGAAAATTTTGTTCTAGGAAATTTTGTTTGAGCGCAATCATCAAACTTAATTAAAAAAGTCATTTAAGCCTTTTCACAGTGAGATCTATGCGATATGGCCGAGAAATGTAATTTTGATGTTAACTCCCAAACCGCTGCGCAGAAGTCAACCAAACTTCACCCAATAGTGTATTGTATCACATTCTAGTAGTTACATTTGAAAATTTCGTTCTAGGACATTTGGTTTGAGCGCAATCATTAAACTTAGGTCAAAAAAGCCATTTAAGCCTTTTCACAGTGAGATCTATGCGATATGGCCGAGAAATGTAATTTTGATGTTAACTCCCAAACCGCTGCGCAGAAGTCAACCAAACTTCACCCAATAGTGTATTGTATCACAATCTAGTAGTTACATTTGAAAATTTTGTTCTAGGAAATTTTGTTTGAGCGCAATCATCAAACTTAATTAAAAAAGTCATTTAAGCCTTTTCACAGTGAGATCTATGCGATATGGCCGAGAAATGTAATTTTGATGTTAACTCCCAAACCGCTGCGCAGAAGTCAACCAAACTTCACCCATTAGTGTATTGTATCACAATCTAGTAGTTACATGTGAAAATTTGGTTCTAGGACATTTGATTTGAGCGCAATCCTCAAACTTAGGTCAAAAAAGCCATTTAAGCCTTTTCACAGTGAGATCTATGCGATATGGCCGAGAAATGTAAATTTGATGTTAACTCCCAAACCGCTGCGCAGAAGTCAACCAAACTTCACCCAATAGTGTATTGTATCACAATCTAGTAGTTACATTTGAAAATTTTGTTCTAGGACATTTTGTTTGAACGCAATCATCAAACTTAATTAAAAAAGTCATTTAAGCCTTTTCACAGTGAGATCTATGCGATATGGCCGAGAAATGTAATTTTGATGTTAACTCCCAAACCGCTGCGCAGAAGTCAACTAAACTTCACCCATTAGTGTATTGTATCACAATCTAGTAGTTACATTTGAAAATTTTGTTCTAGGAAATTTTGTTTGAGCGCAATCATCAAACTTAATTAAAAAAGTCATTTAAGCCTTTTCACAGTGAGATCTATGCGATATGGCCGAGAAATGTAATTTTGATGTTAACTCCCAAACCGCTGCGCAGAAGTCAACCAAACTTCACCCATTAGTGTATTGTATCACAATCTAGTAGTTACATGTGAAAATTTGGTTCTAGGACATTTGATTTGAGCGCAATCCTCAAACTTAGGTCAAAAAAGCCATTTAAGCCTTTTCACAGTGAGATCTATGCGATATGGCCGAGAAATGTAAATTTGATGTTAACTCCCAAACCGCTGCGCAGAAGTCAACCAAACTTCACCCAATAGTGTATTGTATCACAATCTAGTAGTTACATATGAAAATTTTGTTCTAGGACATTTTGTTTGAACGCAATCATCAAACTTAATTAAAAAAGTCATTTAAGCCATTTCACAGTGAGATCTATGCGATATGGCCGAGAAATGTAATTTTGATGTTAACTCCAAAACCGCTGCGCAGAAGTCAACCAAACTTCACCCAATAGTGTATTGTATCACATTCTAGTAGTTACATTTGAAAATTTTGTTCTAGGAAATTTTGTTTGAGCGCAATCATCAAACTTAATTAAAAAAGTCATTTAAGCCTTTTCACAGTGAGATCTATGCGATATGGCCGAGAAATGTAATTTTGATGTTAACTCCCAAACCGCTGCGCAGAAGTCAACCAAACTTCACCCAATAGTGTATTGTATCACAATCTAGTAGTTACATTTGAAAATTTTGTTCTAGGAAATTTTGTTTGAGCGCAATCCTCAAACTTAGGTCAAAAAAGCCATTTAAGCCTTTTCAAAGTGAGATCTATGCGATATGGCCGAGAAATGTAATTTTGATGTTAACTCCCAAACCGCTGCGCAGAAGTCAACCAAACTTCACCCAATAGTGTATTGTATCACATTCTAGTAGTTACATTTTAAAATTTCGTTCTAGGACATTTGGTTTGAGCGCAATTATTAAACTTAGGTCAAAAAAGCCATTTAAGCCTTTTCACAGTGAGATCTATGCGATATGGCCGAGAAATGTAATTTTGATGTTAACTCCCAAACCGCTGCGCAGAAGTCAACTAAACTTCACCCATTAGTGTATTGTATCACAATCTAGTAGTTACATGTGGAAATTTGGTTCTAGGACATTTGATTTGAGCGCAATCCTCAAACTTAGGTCAAAAAAGCCATTTAAGCCTTTTCACAGTGAGATCTATGCGATATGGCCGAGAAATGTAATTTTGATGTTAACTCCCAAACCGCTGCGCAGAAGTCAACCAAACTTCACCCAATAGTGTATTGTATCACATTCTAGTAGTTACATTTGAAAATTTCGTTCTAGGACATTTGGTTTGAGCGCAATTATTAAACTTAGGTCAAAAAAGCCATTTAAGCCTTTTCACAGTGAGATCTATGCGATATGGCCGAGAAATGTAATTTTGATGTTAACTCCCAAACCGCTGCGCAGAAGTCAACCAAACTTCACCCAATAGTGTATTGTATCACATTCTAGTAGTTACATTTGAAAATTTCGTTCTAGGACATTTGGTTTGAGCGCAATCCTCAAACTTAGTCAAAAAAGCCATTTAAGCCTTTTCACAGTGAGATCTATGCGATATGGCCGAGAAATGTAATTTTGATGTTAACTCCCAAACCGCTGCGCAGAAGTCAACCAAACTTCACCCAATAGTGTATTGTATCACAATCTAGTAGTTACATTTGAAAATTTTGTTCTAGGAAATTTTGTTTGAGCGCAATCATCAAACTTAATTAAAAAAGTCATTTAAGCCTTTTCACAGTGAGATCTATGCGATATGGCCGAGAAATGTAATTTTGATGTTAACTCCCAAACCGCTGCGCAGAAGTCAACTAAACTTCACCCATTAGTGTATTGTATCACAATCTAGTAGTTACATGTGGAAATTTGGTTCTAGGACATTTGATTTGAGCGCAATCCTCAAACTTAGGTCAAAAAAGCCATTTAAGCCTTTTCACAGTGAGATCTATGCGATATGGCCGAGAAATGTAATTTTGATGTTAACTCCCAAACCGCTGCGCAGAAGTCAACCAAACTTCACCCAATAGTGTATTGTATCACATTCTAGTAGTTACATTTGAAAATTTTGTTCTAGGACATTTGGTTTGAGCGCAATCATTAAACTTAGGTCAAAAAAGCCATTTAAGCCTTTTCACAGTGAGATCTATGCGATATGGCCGAGAAATGTAATTTTGATGTTAACTCCCAAACCGCTGCGCAGAAGTCAACCAAACTTCACCCAATAGTGTATTGTATCACAATCTAGTAGTTACATTTGAAAATTTTGTTCTAGGAAATTTTGTTTGAGCGCAATCATCAAACTTAATTAAAAAAGTCATTTAAGCCTTTTCACAGTGAGATCTATGCGATATGGCCGAGAAATGTAATTTTGATGTTAACTCCCAAACCGCTGCGCAGAAGTCAACCAAACTTCACCCAATAGTGTATTGTATCACATTCTAGTAGTTACATTTGAAAATTTTGTTCTAGGACATTTGGTTTGAGCGCAATCATTAAACTTAGGTCAAAAAAGCCATTTAAGCCTTTTCACAGTGAGATCTATGCGATATGGCCGAGAAATGTAATTTTGATGTTAACTCCCAAACCGCTGCGCAGAAGTCAACCAAACTTCACCCAATAGTGTATTGTATCACAATCTAGTAGTTACATTTGAAAATTTTGTTCTAGGAAATTTTGTTTGAGCGCAATCATCAAACTTAATTAAAAAAGTCATTTAAGCCTTTTCACAGTGAGATCTATGCGATATGGCCGAGAAATGTAATTTTGATGTTAACTCCCAAACCGCTGCGCAGAAGTCAACCAAACTTCACCCAATAGTGTATTGTATCACATTCTAGTAGTTACATTTGAAAATTTTGTTCTAGGACATTTGGTTTGAGCGCAATCATTAAACTTAGGTCAAAAAAGCCATTTAAGCCTTTTCACAGTGAGATCTATGCGATATGGCCGAGAAATGTAATTTTGATGTTAACTCCCAAACCGCTGCGCAGAAGTCAACTAAACTTCAACCAATAGTGTATTGTATCACATTCTAGTAGTTACATTTGAAAATTTCGTTCTAGGACATTTGGTTTGAGCGCAATTATTAAACTTAGGTCAAAAAAGCCATTTAAGCCTTTTCACAGTGAGATCTATGCGATATGGCCGAGAAATGTAATTTTGATGTTAACTCCCAAACCGCTGCGCAGAAGTCAACCAAACTTCACCCAATAGTGTATTGTATCACATTCTAGTAGTTACATTTGAAAATTTCGTTCTAGGACATTTGGTTTGAGCGCAATCATTAAACTTAGGTCAAAAAAGCCATTTAAGCCTTTTCACAGTGAGATCTATGCGATATGGCCGAGAAATGTAATTTTGATGTTAACTCCCAAACCGCTGCGCAGAAGTCAACCAAACTTCACCCAATAGTGTATTGTATCACAATCTAGTAGTTACATTTGAAAATTTTGTTCTAGGAAATTTTGTTTGAGCGCAATCATCAAACTTAATTAAAAAAGTCATTTAAGCCTTTTCACAGTGAGATCTATGCGATATGGCCGAGAAATGTAATTTTGATGTTAACTCCCAAACCGCTGCGCAGAAGTCAACCAAACTTCACCCATTAGTGTATTGTATCACAATCTAGTAGTTACATGTGAAAATTTGGTTCTAGGACATTTGATTTGAGCGCAATCCTCAAACTTAGGTCAAAAAAGCCATTTAAGCCTTTTCACAGTGAGATCTATGCGATATGGCCGAGAAATGTAAATTTGATGTTAACTCCCAAACCGCTGCGCAGAAGTCAACCAAACTTCACCCAATAGTGTATTGTATCACAATCTAGTAGTTACATATGAAAATTTTGTTCTAGGACATTTTGTTTGAACGCAATCATCAAACTTAATTAAAAAAGTCATTTAAGCCTTTTCACAGTGAGATCTATGCGATATGGCCGAGAAATGTAATTTTGATGTTAACTCCCAAACCGCTGCGCAGAAGTCAACCAAACTTCACCCAATAGTGTATTGTATCACAATCTAGTAGTTACATTTGAAAATTTTGTTCTAGGAAATTTTGTTTGAGCGCAATCATCAAACTTAATTAAAAAAGTCATTTAAGCCTTTTCACAGTGAGATCTATGCGATATGGCCGAGAAATGTAATTTTGATAACTCCCAAACCGCTGCGCAGAAGTCAACCAAACTTCACCCAATAGTGTATTGTATCACAATCTAGTAGTTACATTTGAAAATTTTGTTCTAGGAAATTTTGTTTGAGCGCAATCATCAAACTTAATTAAAAAAGTCATTTAAGCCTTTTCACAGTGAGATCTATGCGATATGGCCGAGAAATGTAATTTTGATGTTAACTCCCAAACCGCTGCGCAGAAGTCAACCAAACTTCACCCATTAGTGTATTGTATCAAAATCTAGTAGTTACATTTGAAAATTTTGTTCTAGGAAATTTTGTTTGAGCGCAATCATCAAACTTAATTAAAAAAGTCATTTAAGCCTTTTCACAGTGAGATCTATGAGATATGGCCGAGAAATGTAATTTTGATGTTAACTCCCAAACCGCTGCGCAGAAGTCAACCAAACTTCACCCATTAGTGTATTGTATCACAATCTAGTAGTTACATGTGGAAATTTGGTTCTAGGACATTTGATTTGAGCGCAATCCTCAAACTTAGGTCAAAAAAGCCATTTAAGCCTTTTCACAGTGAGATCTATGCGATATGGCCGAGAAATGTAATTTTGATGTTGACTCCCAAACCGCTGCGCAGAAGTCAACCAAACTTCACCCAATAGTGTATTGTATCACAATCTAGTAGTTACATTTGAAAATTTTGTTCTAGGACATTTTGTTTGAACGCAATCATCAAACTTAATTAAAAAAGTCATTTAAGCCTTTTCACAGTGAGATCTATGCGATATGGCCGAGAAATGTAATTTTGATGTTAACTCCCAAACCGCTGCGCAGAAGTCAACCAAACTTCACCCAATAGTGTATTGTATCACAATCTAGTAGTTACATTTGAAAATTTTGTTCTAGGAAATTTTGTTTGAGCGCAATCATCAAACTTAATTAAAAAAGTCATTTAAGCCTTTTCACAGTGAGATCTATGCGATATGGCCGAGAAATGTAATTTTGATGTTAACTCCCAAACCGCTGCGCAGAAGTCAACCAAACTTCACCCAATAGTGTATTGTATCACATTCTAGTAGTTACATTTGAAAATTTTGTTCTAGGACATTTGGTTTGAGCGCAATCATTAAACTTAGGTCAAAAAAGCCATTTAAGCCTTTTCACAGTGAGATCTATGCGATATGGCCGAGAAATGTAATTTTGATGTTAACTCCCAAACCGCTGCGCAGAAGTCAACTAAACTTCAACCAATAGTGTATTGTATCACATTCTAGTAGTTACATTTGAAAATTTCGTTCTAGGACATTTGGTTTGAGCGCAATTATTAAACTTAGGTCAAAAAAGCCATTTAAGCCTTTTCACAGTGAGATCTATGCGATATGGCCGAGAAATGTAATTTTGATGTTAACTCCCAAACCGCTGCGCAGAAGTCAACCAAACTTCACCCAATAGTGTATTGTATCACATTCTAGTAGTTACATTTGAAAATTTCGTTCTAGGACATTTGGTTTGAGCGCAATCATTAAACTTAGGTCAAAAAAGCCATTTAAGCCTTTTCACAGTGAGATCTATGCGATATGGCCGAGAAATGTAATTTTGATGTTAACTCCCAAACCGCTGCGCAGAAGTCAACCAAACTTCACCCAATAGTGTATTGTATCACAATCTAGTAGTTACATTTGAAAATTTTGTTCTAGGAAATTTTGTTTGAGCGCAATCATCAAACTTAATTAAAAAAGTCATTTAAGCCTTTTCACAGTGAGATCTATGCGATATGGCCGAGAAATGTAATTTTGATGTTAACTCCCAAACCGCTGCGCAGAAGTCAACCAAACTTCACCCATTAGTGTATTGTATCACAATCTAGTAGTTACATGTGAAAATTTGGTTCTAGGACATTTGATTTGAGCGCAATCCTCAAACTTAGGTCAAAAAAGCCATTTAAGCCTTTTCACAGTGAGATCTATGCGATATGGCCGAGAAATGTAAATTTGATGTTAACTCCCAAACCGCTGCGCAGAAGTCAACCAAACTTCACCCAATAGTGTATTGTATCACAATCTAGTAGTTACATATGAAAATTTTGTTCTAGGACATTTTGTTTGAACGCAGTCATCAAACTTAATTAAAAAAGTCATTTAAGCCTTTTCACAGTGAGATCTATGCGATATGGCCGAGAAATGTAATTTTGATGTTAACTCCCAAACCGCTGCGCAGAAGTCAACCAAACTTCACCCAATAGTGTATTGTATCACAATCTAGTAGTTACATTTGAAAATTTTGTTCTAGGAAATTTTGTTTGAGCGCAATCATCAAACTTAATTAAAAAAGTCATTTAAGCCTTTTCACAGTGAGATCTATGCGATATGGCCGAGAAATGTAATTTTGATGTTAACTCCCAAACCGCTGCGCAGAAGTCAACTAAACTTCACCCATTAGTGTATTGTATCACAATCTAGTAGTTACATGTGGAAATTTGGTTCTAGGACATTTGATTTGAGCGCAATCCTCAAACTTAGGTCAAAAAAGCCATTTAAGCCTTTTCACAGTGAGATCTATGCGATATGGCCGAGAAATGTAATTTTGATGTTAACTCCCAAACCGCTGCGCAGAAGTCAACCAAACTTCACCCAATAGTGTATTGTATCACAATCTAGTAGTTACATTTGAAAATTTTGTTCTAGGAAATTTTGTTTGAGCGCAATCATCAAACTTAATTAAAAAAGTCATTTAAGCCTTTTCACAGTGAGATCTATGCGATATGGCCGAGAAATGTAATTTTGATGTTAACTCCCAAACCGCTGCGCAGAAGTCAACCAAACTTCACCCAATAGTGTATTGTATCACATTCTAGTAGTTACATTTGAAAATTTTGTTCTAGGACATTTGGTTTGAGCGCAATCATTAAACTTAGGTCAAAAAAGCCATTTAAGCCTTTTCACAGTGAGATCTATGCGATATGGCCGAGAAATGTAATTTTGATGTTAACTCCCAAACCGCTGCGCAGAAGTCAACCAAACTTCACCCAATAGTGTATTGTATCACAATCTAGTAGTTACATTTGAAAATTTTGTTCTAGGAAATTTTGTTTGAGCGCAATCATCAAACTTAATTAAAAAAGTCATTTAAGCCTTTTCACAGTGAGATCTATGCGATATGGCCGAGAAATGTAATTTTGATGTTAACTCCCAAACCGCTGCGCAGAAGTCAACCAAACTTCACCCAATAGTGTATTGTATCACATTCTAGTAGTTACATTTGAAAATTTTGTTCTAGGACATTTGGTTTGAGCGCAATCATTAAACTTAGGTCAAAAAAGCCATTTAAGCCTTTTCACAGTGAGATCTATGCGATATGGCCGAGAAATGTAATTTTGATGTTAACTCCCAAACCGCTGCGCAGAAGTCAACTAAACTTCAACCAATAGTGTATTGTATCACATTCTAGTAGTTACATTTGAAAATTTCGTTCTAGGACATTTGGTTTGAGCGCAATTATTAAACTTAGGTCAAAAAAGCCATTTAAGCCTTTTCACAGTGAGATCTATGCGATATGGCCGAGAAATGTAATTTTGATGTTAACTCCCAAACCGCTGCGCAGAAGTCAACCAAACTTCACCCAATAGTGTATTGTATCACATTCTAGTAGTTACATTTGAAAATTTCGTTCTAGGACATTTGGTTTGAGCGCAATCATTAAACTTAGGTCAAAAAAGCCATTTAAGCCTTTTCACAGTGAGATCTATGCGATATGGCCGAGAAATGTAATTTTGATGTTAACTCCCAAACCGCTGCGCAGAAGTCAACCAAACTTCACCCAATAGTGTATTGTATCACAATCTAGTAGTTACATTTGAAAATTTTGTTCTAGGAAATTTTGTTTGAGCGCAATCATCAAACTTAATTAAAAAAGTCATTTAAGCCTTTTCACAGTGAGATCTATGCGATATGGCCGAGAAATGTAATTTTGATGTTAACTCCCAAACCGCTGCGCAGAAGTCAACCAAACTTCACCCATTAGTGTATTGTATCACAATCTAGTAGTTACATGTGAAAATTTGGTTCTAGGACATTTGATTTGAGCGCAATACTCAAACTTAGGTCAAAAAAGCCATTTAAGCCTTTTCACAGTGAGATCTATGCGATATGGCCGAGAAATGTAAATTTGATGTTAACTCCCAAACCGCTGCGCAGAAGTCAACCAAACTTCACCCAATAGTGTATTGTATCACAATCTAGTAGTTACATATGAAAATTTTGTTCTAGGAAATTTTGTTTGAGCGCAATCATCAAACTTAATTAAAAAAGTCATTTAAGCCTTTTCACAGTGAGATCTATGCGATATGGCCGAGAAATGTAATTTTGATGTTAACTCCCAAACCGCTGCGCAGAAGTCAACCAAACTTCACCCAATAGTGTATTGTATCACATTCTAGTAGTTACATTTGAAAATTTTGTTCTAGGACATTTGGTTTGAGCGCAATCATTAAACTTAGGTCAAAAAAGCCATTTAAGCCTTTTCACAGTGAGATCTATGCGATATGGCCGAGAAATGTAATTTTGATGTTAACTCCCAAACCGCTGCGCAGAAGTCAACTAAACTTCAACCAATAGTGTATTGTATCACATTCTAGTAGTTACATTTGAAAATTTCGTTCTAGGACATTTGGTTTGAGCGCAATTATTAAACTTAGGTCAAAAAAGCCATTTAAGCCTTTTCACAGTGAGATCTATGCGATATGGCCGAGAAATGTAATTTTGATGTTAACTCCCAAACCGCTGCGCAGAAGTCAACCAAACTTCACCCAATAGTGTATTGTATCACATTCTAGTAGTTACATTTGAAAATTTCGTTCTAGGACATTTGGTTTGAGCGCAATCATTAAACTTAGGTCAAAAAAGCCATTTAAGCCTTTTCACAGTGAGATCTATGCGATATGGCCGAGAAATGTAATTTTGATGTTAACTCCCAAACCGCTGCGCAGAAGTCAACCAAACTTCACCCAATAGTGTATTGTATCACAATCTAGTAGTTACATTTGAAAATTTTGTTCTAGGAAATTTTGTTTGAGCGCAATCATCAAACTTAATTAAAAAAGTCATTTAAGCCTTTTCACAGTGAGATCTATGCGATATGGCCGAGAAATGTAATTTTGATGTTAACTCCCAAACCGCTGCGCAGAAGTCAACCAAACTTCACCCATTAGTGTATTGTATCACAATCTAGTAGTTACATGTGAAAATTTGGTTCTAGGACATTTGATTTGAGCGCAATCCTCAAACTTAGGTCAAAAAAGCCATTTAAGCCTTTTCACAGTGAGATCTATGCGATATGGCCGAGAAATGTAAATTTGATGTTAACTCCCAAACCGCTGCGCAGAAGTCAACCAAACTTCACCCAATAGTGTATTGTATCACAATCTAGTAGTTACATATGAAAATTTTGTTCTAGGACATTTTGTTTGAACGCAATCATCAAACTTAATTAAAAAAGTCATTTAAGCCTTTTCACAGTGAGATCTATGCGATATGGCCGAGAAATGTAATTTTGATGTTAACTCCCAAACCGCTGCGCAGAAGTCAACCAAACTTCACCCAATAGTGTATTGTATCACAATCTAGTAGTTACATTTGAAAATTTTGTTCTAGGAAATTTTGTTTGAGCGCAATCATCAAACTTAATTAAAAAAGTCATTTAAGCCTTTTCACAGTGAGATCTATGCGATATGGCCGAGAAATGTAATTTTGATGTTAACTCCCAAACCGCTGCGCAGAAGTCAACCAAACTTCACCCAATAGTGTATTGTATCACAATCTAGTAGTTACATTTGAAAATTTTGTTCTAGGAAATTTTGTTTGAGCGCAATCATCAAACTTAATTAAAAAAGTCATTTAAGCCTTTTCACAGTGAGATCTATGCGATATGGCCGAGAAATGTAATTTTGATGTTAACTCCCAAACCGCTGCGCAGAAGTCAACTAAACTTCACCCATTAGTGTATTGTATCACAATCTAGTAGTTACATGTGGAAATTTGGTTCTAGGACATTTGATTTGAGCGCAATCCTCAAACTTAGGTCAAAAAAGCCATTTAAGCCTTTTCACAGTGAGATCTATGCGATATGGCCGAGAAATGTAATTTTGATGTTAACTCCCAAACCGCTGCGCAGAAGTCAACCAAACTTCACCCAATAGTGTATTGTATCACATTCTAGTAGTTACATTTTAAAATTTCGTTCTAGGACATTTGGTTTGAGCGCAATTTTTAAACTTAGGTCAAAAAAGCCATTTAAGCCTTTTCACAGTGAGATCTATGCGATATGGCCGAGAAATGTAATTTTGATGTTAACTCCCAAACCGCTGCGCAGAAGTCAACCAAACTTCACCCAATAGTGTATTGTATCACAATCTAGTAGTTACATTTGAAAATTTTGTTCTAGGAAATTTTGTTTGAGCGCAATCATCAAACTTAATTAAAAAAGTCATTTAAGCCTTTTCACAGTGAGATCTATGCGATATGGCCGAGAAATGTAATTTTGATGTTAACTCCCAAACCGCTGCGCAGAAGTCAACCAAACTTCACCCAATAGTGTATTGTATCACATTCTAGTAGTTACATTTGAAAATTTCGTTCTAGGACATTTGGTTTGAGCGCAATCATTAAACTTAGGTCAAAAAAGCCATTTAAGCCTTTTCACAGTGAGATCTATGCGATATGGCCGAGAAATGTAATTTTGATGTTAACTCCCAAACCGCTGCGCAGAAGTCAACCAAACTTCACCCAATAGTGTATTGTATCACAATCTAGTAGTTACATTTGAAAATTTTGTTCTAGGACATTTTGTTTGAACGCAATCATCAAACTTAATTAAAAAAGTCATTTAAGCCTTTTCACAGTGAGATCTATGCGATATGGCCGAGAAATGTAATTTTGATGTTAACTCCCAAACCGCTGCGCAGAAGTCAACCAAACTTCACCCAATAGTGTATTGTATCACAATCTAGTAGTTACATTTGAAAATTTTGTTCTAGGACATTTGGTTTGAGCGCAATCATTAAACTTAGGTCAAAAAAGCCATTTAAGCCTTTTCACAGTGAGATCTATGCGATATGGCCGAGAAATGTAATTTTGATGTTAACTCCCAAACCGCTGCGCAGAAGTCAACTAAACTTCAACCAATAGTGTATTGTATCACATTCTAGTAGTTACATTTGAAAATTTCGTTCTAGGACATTTGGTTTGAGCGCAATTATTAAACTTAGGTCAAAAAAGCCATTTAAGCCTTTTCACAGTGAGATCTATGCGATATGGCCGAGAAATGTAATTTTGATGTTAACTCCCAAACCGCTGCGCAGAAGTCAACCAAACTTCACCCAATAGTGTATTGTATCACATTCTAGTAGTTACATTTGAAAATTTCGTTCTAGGACATTTGGTTTGAGCGCAATCATTAAACTTAGGTCAAAAAAGCCATTTAAGCCTTTTCACAGTGAGATCTATGCGATATGGCCGAGAAATGTAATTTTGATGTTAACTCCCAAACCGCTGCGCAGAAGTCAACCAAACTTCACCCAATAGTGTATTGTATCACAATCTAGTAGTTACATTTGAAAATTTTGTTCTAGGAAATTTTGTTTGAGCGCAATCATCAAACTTAATTAAAAAAGTCATTTAAGCCTTTTCACAGTGAGATCTATGCGATATGGCCGAGAAATGTAATTTTGATGTTAACTCCCAAACCGCTGCGCAGAAGTCAACCAAACTTCACCCATTAGTGTATTGTATCACAATCTAGTAGTTACATGTGAAAATTTGGTTCTAGGACATTTGATTTGAGCGCAATCCTCAAACTTAGGTCAAAAAAGCCATTTAAGCCTTTTCACAGTGAGATCTATGCGATATGGCCGAGAAATGTAAATTTGATGTTAACTCCCAAACCGCTGCGCAGAAGTCAACCAAACTTCACCCAATAGTGTATTGTATCACAATCTAGTAGTTACATATGAAAATTTTGTTCTAGGACATTTTGTTTGAACGCAATCATCAAACTTAATTAAAAAAGTCATTTAAGCCTTTTCACAGTGAGATCTATGCGATATGGCCGAGAAATGTAATTTTGATGTTAACTCCCAAACCGCTGCGCAGAAGTCAACCAAACTTCACCCAATAGTGTATTGTATCACAATCTAGTAGTTACATTTGAAAATTTTGTTCTAGGAAATTTTGTTTGAGCGCAATCATCAAACTTAATTAAAAAAGTCATTTAAGCCTTTTCACAGTGAGATCTATGCGATATGGCCGAGAAATGTAATTTTGATAACTCCCAAACCGCTGCGCAGAAGTCAACCAAACTTCACCCAATAGTGTATTGTATCACAATCTAGTAGTTACATTTGAAAATTTTGTTCTAGGAAATTTTGTTTGAGCGCAATCATCAAACTTAATTAAAAAAGTCATTTAAGCCTTTTCACAGTGAGATCTATGCGATATGGCCGAGAAATGTAATTTTGATGTTAACTCCCAAACCGCTGCGCAGAAGTCAACCAAACTTCACCCATTAGTGTATTGTATCAAAATCTAGTAGTTACATTTGAAAATTTTGTTCTAGGAAATTTTGTTTGAGCGCAATCATCAAACTTAATTAAAAAAGTCATTTAAGCCTTTTCACAGTGAGATCTATGAGATATGGCCGAGAAATGTAATTTTGATGTTAACTCCCAAACCGCTGCGCAGAAGTCAACCAAACTTCACCCATTAGTGTATTGTATCACAATCTAGTAGTTACATGTGGAAATTTGGTTCTAGGACATTTGATTTGAGCGCAATCCTCAAACTTAGGTCAAAAAAGCCATTTAAGCCTTTTCACAGTGAGATCTATGCGATATGGCCGAGAAATGTAATTTTGATGTTGACTCCCAAACCGCTGCGCAGAAGTCAACCAAACTTCACCCAATAGTGTATTGTATCACAATCTAGTAGTTACATTTGAAAATTTTGTTCTAGGACATTTTGTTTGAACGCAATCATCAAACTTAATTAAAAAAGTCATTTAAGCCTTTTCACAGTGAGATCTATGCGATATGGCCGAGAAATGTAATTTTGATGTTAACTCCCAAACCGCTGCGCAGAAGTCAACCAAACTTCACCCAATAGTGTATTGTATCACAATCTAGTAGTTACATTTGAAAATTTTGTTCTAGGAAATTTTGTTTGAGCGCAATCATCAAACTTAATTAAAAAAGTCATTTAAGCCTTTTCACAGTGAGATCTATGCGATATGGCCGAGAAATGTAATTTTGATGTTAACTCCCAAACCGCTGCGCAGAAGTCAACCAAACTTCACCCAATAGTGTATTGTATCACATTCTAGTAGTTACATTTGAAAATTTTGTTCTAGGACATTTGGTTTGAGCGCAATCATTAAACTTAGGTCAAAAAAGCCATTTAAGCCTTTTCACAGTGAGATCTATGCGATATGGCCGAGAAATGTAATTTTGATGTTAACTCCCAAACCGCTGCGCAGAAGTCAACTAAACTTCAACCAATAGTGTATTGTATCACATTCTAGTAGTTACATTTGAAAATTTCGTTCTAGGACATTTGGTTTGAGCGCAATTATTAAACTTAGGTCAAAAAAGCCATTTAAGCCTTTTCACAGTGAGATCTATGCGATATGGCCGAGAAATGTAATTTTGATGTTAACTCCCAAACCGCTGCGCAGAAGTCAACCAAACTTCACCCAATAGTGTATTGTATCACATTCTAGTAGTTACATTTGAAAATTTCGTTCTAGGACATTTGGTTTGAGCGCAATCATTAAACTTAGGTCAAAAAAGCCATTTAAGCCTTTTCACAGTGAGATCTATGCGATATGGCCGAGAAATGTAATTTTGATGTTAACTCCCAAACCGCTGCGCAGAAGTCAACCAAACTTCACCCAATAGTGTATTGTATCACAATCTAGTAGTTACATTTGAAAATTTTGTTCTAGGAAATTTTGTTTGAGCGCAATCATCAAACTTAATTAAAAAAGTCATTTAAGCCTTTTCACAGTGAGATCTATGCGATATGGCCGAGAAATGTAATTTTGATGTTAACTCCCAAACCGCTGCGCAGAAGTCAACCAAACTTCACCCATTAGTGTATTGTATCACAATCTAGTAGTTACATGTGAAAATTTGGTTCTAGGACATTTGATTTGAGCGCAATCCTCAAACTTAGGTCAAAAAAGCCATTTAAGCCTTTTCACAGTGAGATCTATGCGATATGGCCGAGAAATGTAAATTTGATGTTAACTCCCAAACCGCTGCGCAGAAGTCAACCAAACTTCACCCAATAGTGTATTGTATCACAATCTAGTAGTTACATATGAAAATTTTGTTCTAGGACATTTTGTTTGAACGCAGTCATCAAACTTAATTAAAAAAGTCATTTAAGCCTTTTCACAGTGAGATCTATGCGATATGGCCGAGAAATGTAATTTTGATGTTAACTCCCAAACCGCTGCGCAGAAGTCAACCAAACTTCACCCAATAGTGTATTGTATCACAATCTAGTAGTTACATTTGAAAATTTTGTTCTAGGAAATTTTGTTTGAGCGCAATCATCAAACTTAATTAAAAAAGTCATTTAAGCCTTTTCACAGTGAGATCTATGCGATATGGCCGAGAAATGTAATTTTGATGTTAACTCCCAAACCGCTGCGCAGAAGTCAACTAAACTTCACCCATTAGTGTATTGTATCACAATCTAGTAGTTACATGTGGAAATTTGGTTCTAGGACATTTGATTTGAGCGCAATCCTCAAACTTAGGTCAAAAAAGCCATTTAAGCCTTTTCACAGTGAGATCTATGCGATATGGCCGAGAAATGTAATTTTGATGTTAACTCCCAAACCGCTGCGCAGAAGTCAACCAAACTTCACCCAATAGTGTATTGTATCACAATCTAGTAGTTACATTTGAAAATTTTGTTCTAGGAAATTTTGTTTGAGCGCAATCATCAAACTTAATTAAAAAAGTCATTTAAGCCTTTTCACAGTGAGATCTATGCGATATGGCCGAGAAATGTAATTTTGATGTTAACTCCCAAACCGCTGCGCAGAAGTCAACCAAACTTCACCCAATAGTGTATTGTATCACATTCTAGTAGTTACATTTGAAAATTTTGTTCTAGGACATTTGGTTTGAGCGCAATCATTAAACTTAGGTCAAAAAAGCCATTTAAGCCTTTTCACAGTGAGATCTATGCGATATGGCCGAGAAATGTAATTTTGATGTTAACTCCCAAACCGCTGCGCAGAAGTCAACCAAACTTCACCCAATAGTGTATTGTATCACAATCTAGTAGTTACATTTGAAAATTTTGTTCTAGGAAATTTTGTTTGAGCGCAATCATCAAACTTAATTAAAAAAGTCATTTAAGCCTTTTCACAGTGAGATCTATGCGATATGGCCGAGAAATGTAATTTTGATGTTAACTCCCAAACCGCTGCGCAGAAGTCAACCAAACTTCACCCAATAGTGTATTGTATCACATTCTAGTAGTTACATTTGAAAATTTTGTTCTAGGACATTTGGTTTGAGCGCAATCATTAAACTTAGGTCAAAAAAGCCATTTAAGCCTTTTCACAGTGAGATCTATGCGATATGGCCGAGAAATGTAATTTTGATGTTAACTCCCAAACCGCTGCGCAGAAGTCAACTAAACTTCAACCAATAGTGTATTGTATCACATTCTAGTAGTTACATTTGAAAATTTCGTTCTAGGACATTTGGTTTGAGCGCAATTATTAAACTTAGGTCAAAAAAGCCATTTAAGCCTTTTCACAGTGAGATCTATGCGATATGGCCGAGAAATGTAATTTTGATGTTAACTCCCAAACCGCTGCGCAGAAGTCAACCAAACTTCACCCAATAGTGTATTGTATCACATTCTAGTAGTTACATTTGAAAATTTCGTTCTAGGACATTTGGTTTGAGCGCAATCATTAAACTTAGGTCAAAAAAGCCATTTAAGCCTTTTCACAGTGAGATCTATGCGATATGGCCGAGAAATGTAATTTTGATGTTAACTCCCAAACCGCTGCGCAGAAGTCAACCAAACTTCACCCAATAGTGTATTGTATCACAATCTAGTAGTTACATTTGAAAATTTTGTTCTAGGAAATTTTGTTTGAGCGCAATCATCAAACTTAATTAAAAAAGTCATTTAAGCCTTTTCACAGTGAGATCTATGCGATATGGCCGAGAAATGTAATTTTGATGTTAACTCCCAAACCGCTGCGCAGAAGTCAACCAAACTTCACCCATTAGTGTATTGTATCACAATCTAGTAGTTACATGTGAAAATTTGGTTCTAGGACATTTGATTTGAGCGCAATCCTCAAACTTAGGTCAAAAAAGCCATTTAAGCCTTTTCACAGTGAGATCTATGCGATATGGCCGAGAAATGTAAATTTGATGTTAACTCCCAAACCGCTGCGCAGAAGTCAACCAAACTTCACCCAATAGTGTATTGTATCACAATCTAGTAGTTACATATGAAAATTTTGTTCTAGGAAATTTTGTTTGAGCGCAATCATCAAACTTAATTAAAAAAGTCATTTAAGCCTTTTCACAGTGAGATCTATGCGATATGGCCGAGAAATGTAATTTTGATGTTAACTCCCAAACCGCTGCGCAGAAGTCAACCAAACTTCACCCAATAGTGTATTGTATCACATTCTAGTAGTTACATTTGAAAATTTTGTTCTAGGACATTTGGTTTGAGCGCAATCATTAAACTTAGGTCAAAAAAGCCATTTAAGCCTTTTCACAGTGAGATCTATGCGATATGGCCGAGAAATGTAATTTTGATGTTAACTCCCAAACCGCTGCGCAGAAGTCAACTAAACTTCAACCAATAGTGTATTGTATCACATTCTAGTAGTTACATTTGAAAATTTCGTTCTAGGACATTTGGTTTGAGCGCAATTATTAAACTTAGGTCAAAAAAGCCATTTAAGCCTTTTCACAGTGAGATCTATGCGATATGGCCGAGAAATGTAATTTTGATGTTAACTCCCAAACCGCTGCGCAGAAGTCAACCAAACTTCACCCAATAGTGTATTGTATCACATTCTAGTAGTTACATTTGAAAATTTCGTTCTAGGACATTTGGTTTGAGCGCAATCATTAAACTTAGGTCAAAAAAGCCATTTAAGCCTTTTCACAGTGAGATCTATGCGATATGGCCGAGAAATGTAATTTTGATGTTAACTCCCAAACCGCTGCGCAGAAGTCAACCAAACTTCACCCAATAGTGTATTGTATCACAATCTAGTAGTTACATTTGAAAATTTTGTTCTAGGAAATTTTGTTTGAGCGCAATCATCAAACTTAATTAAAAAAGTCATTTAAGCCTTTTCACAGTGAGATCTATGCGATATGGCCGAGAAATGTAATTTTGATGTTAACTCCCAAACCGCTGCGCAGATGTCAACCAAACTTCACCCAATAGTGTATTGTATCACAATCTAGTAGTTACATTTGAAAATTTTGTTCTAGGACATTTTGTTTGAACGCAATCATCAAACTTAATTAAAAAAGTCATTTAAGCCTTTTCACAGTGAGATCTATGCGATATGGCCGAGAAATGTAATTTTGATGTTAACTCCCAAACCGCTGCGCAGAAGTCAACCAAACTTCACCCAATAGTGTATTGTATCACAATCTAGTAGTTACATTTGAAAATTTTGTTCTAGGAAATTTTGTTTGAGCGCAATCATCAAACTTAATTAAAAAAGTCATTTAAGCCTTTTCACAGTGAGATCTATGCGATATGGCCGAGAAATGTAATTTTGATGTTAACTCCCAAACCGCTGCGCAGAAGTCAACCAAACTTCACCCAATAGTGTATTGTATCACAATCTAGTAGTTACATTTGAAAATTTTGTTCTAGGAAATTTTGTTTGAGCGCAATCATCAAACTTAATTAAAAAAGTCATTTAAGCTTTTTCACAGTGAGATCTATGCGATATGGCCGAGAAATGTAATTTTGATGTTAACTCCCAAACCGCTGCGCAGAAGTCAACTAAACTTCACCCATTAGTGTATTGTATCACAATCTAGTAGTTACATGTGGAAATTTGGTTCTAGGACATTTGATTTGAGCGCAATCCTCAAACTTAGGTCAAAAAAGCCATTTAAGCCTTTTCACAGTGAGATCTATGCGATATGGCCGAGAAATGTAATTTTGATGTTAACTCCCAAACTGCTGCGCAGAAGTCAACCAAACTTCACCCAATAGTGTATTGTATCACATTCTAGTAGTTACATTTTAAAATTTCGTTCTAGGACATTTGGTTTGAGCGCAATTATTAAACTTAGGTCAAAAAAGCCATTTAAGCCTTTTCACAGTGAGATCTATGCGATATGGCCGAGAAATGTAATTTTGATGTTAACTCCCAAACCGCTGCGCAGAAGTCAACTAAACTTCACCCATTAGTGTATTGTATCACAATCTAGTAGTTACATGTGGAAATTTGGTTCTAGGACATTTGATTTGAGCGCAATCCTCAAACTTAGGTCAAAAAAGCCATTTAAGCCTTTTCACAGTGAGATCTATGCGATATGGCCGAGAAATGTAATTTTGATGTTAACTCCCAAACCGCTGCGCAGAAGTCAACCAAACTTCACCCAATAGTGTATTGTATCACATTCTAGTAGTTACATTTGAAAATTTCGTTCTAGGACATTTGGTTTGAGCGCAATTATTAAACTTAGGTCAAAAAAGCCATTTAAGCCTTTTCACAGTGAGATCTATGCGATATGGCCGAGAAATGTAATTTTGATGTTAACTCCCAAACCGCTGCGCAGAAGTCAACCAAACTTCACCCAATAGTGTATTGTATCACATTCTAGTAGTTACATTTGAAAATTTCGTTCTAGGACATTTGGTTTGAGCGCAATCCTCAAACTTAGGTCAAAAAAGCCATTTAAGCCTTTTCACAGTGAGATCTATGCGATATGGCCGAGAAATGTAATTTTGATGTTAACTCCCAAACCGCTGCGCAGAAGTCAACCAAACTTCACCCAATAGTGTATTGTATCACAATCTAGTAGTTACATTTGAAAATTTTGTTCTAGGAAATTTTGTTTGAGCGCAATCATCAAACTTAATTAAAAAAGTCATTTAAGCCTTTTCACAGTGAGATCTATGCGATATGGCCGAGAAATGTAATTTTGATGTTAACTCCCAAACCGCTGCGCAGAAGTCAACTAAACTTCACCCATTAGTGTATTGTATCACAATCTAGTAGTTACATGTGGAAATTTGGTTCTAGGACATTTGATTTGAGCGCAATCCTCAAACTTAGGTCAAAAAAGCCATTTAAGCCTTTTCACAGTGAGATCTATGCGATATGGCCGAGAAATGTAATTTTGATGTTAACTCCCAAACCGCTGCGCAGAAGTCAACCAAACTTCACCCAATAGTGTATTGTATCACAATCTAGTAGTTACATTTGAAAATTTTGTTCTAGGAAATTTTGTTTGAGCGCAATCATCAAACTTAATTAAAAAAGTCATTTAAGCCTTTTCACAGTGAGATCTATGCGATATGGCCGAGAAATGTAATTTTGATGTTAACTCCCAAACCGCTGCGCAGAAGTCAACCAAACTTCACCCAATAGTGTATTGTATCACATTCTAGTAGTTACATTTGAAAATTTTGTTCTAGGACATTTGGTTTGAGCGCAATCATTAAACTTAGGTCAAAAAAGCCATTTAAGCCTTTTCACAGTGAGATCTATGCGATATGGCCGAGAAATGTAATTTTGATGTTAACTCCCAAACCGCTGCGCTGAAGTCAACCAAACTTCACCCAATAGTGTATTGTATCACAATCTAGTAGTTACATTTGAAAATTTTGTTCTAGGAAATTTTGTTTGAGCGCAATCATCAAACTTAATTAAAAAAGTCATTTAAGCCTTTTCACAGTGAGATCTATGCGATATGGCCGAGAAATGTAATTTTGATGTTAACTCCCAAACCGCTGCGCAGAAGTCAACCAAACTTCACCCAATAGTGTATTGTATCACATTCTAGTAGTTACATTTGAAAATTTTGTTCTAGGACATTTGGTTTGAGCGCAATCATTAAACTTAGGTCAAAAAAGCCATTTAAGCCTTTTCACAGTGAGATCTATGCGATATGGCCGAGAAATGTAATTTTGATGTTAACTCCCAAACCGCTGCGCAGAAGTCAACTAAACTTCAACCAATAGTGTATTGTATCACATTCTAGTAGTTACATTTGAAAATTTCGTTCTAGGACATTTGGTTTGAGCGCAATTATTAAACTTAGGTCAAAAAAGCCATTTAAGCCTTTTCACAGTGAGATCTATGCGATATGGCCGAGAAATGTAATTTTGATGTTAACTCCCAAACCGCTGCGCAGAAGTCAACCAAACTTCACCCAATAGTGTATTGTATCACATTCTAGTAGTTACATTTGAAAATTTCGTTCTAGGACATTTGGTTTGAGCGCAATCATTAAACTTAGGTCAAAAAAGCCATTTAAGCCTTTTCACAGTGAGATCTATGCGATATGGCCGAGAAATGTAATTTTGATGTTAACTCCCAAACCGCTGCGCAGAAGTCAACCAAACTTCACCCAATAGTGTATTGTATCACAATCTAGTAGTTACATTTGAAAATTTTGTTCTAGGAAATTTTGTTTGAGCGCAATCATCAAACTTAATTAAAAAAGTCATTTAAGCCTTTTCACAGTGAGATCTATGCGATATGGCCGAGAAATGTAATTTTGATGTTAACTCCCAAACCGCTGCGCAGAAGTCAACCAAACTTCACCCATTAGTGTATTGTATCACAATCTAGTAGTTACATGTGAAAATTTGGTTCTAGGACATTTGATTTGAGCGCAATCCTCAAACTTAGGTCAAAAAAGCCATTTAAGCCTTTTCACAGTGAGATCTATGCGATATGGCCGAGAAATGTAAATTTGATGTTAACTCCCAAACCGCTGCGCAGAAGTCAACCAAACTTCACCCAATAGTGTATTGTATCACAATCTAGTAGTTACATATGAAAATTTTGTTCTAGGACATTTTGTTTGAACGCAATCATCAAACTTAATTAAAAAAGTCATTTAAGCCTTTTCACAGTGAGATCTATGCGATATGGCCGAGAAATGTAATTTTGATGTTAACTCCCAAACCGCTGCGCAGAAGTCAACCAAACTTCACCCAATAGTGTATTGTATCACAATCTAGTAGTTACATTTGAAAATTTTGTTCTAGGAAATTTTGTTTGAGCGCAATCATCAAACTTAATTAAAAAAGTCATTTAAGCCTTTTCACAGTGAGATCTATGCGATATGGCCGAGAAATGTAATTTTGATGTTAACTCCCAAACCGCTGCGCAGAAGTCAACCAAACTTCACCCAATAGTGTATTGTATCACAATCTAGTAGTTACATTTGAAAATTTTGTTCTAGGAAATTTTGTTTGAGCGCAATCATCAAACTTAATTAAAAAAGTCATTTAAGCCTTTTCACAGTGAGATCTATGCGATATGGCCGAGAAATGTAATTTTGATGTTAACTCCCAAACCGCTGCGCAGAAGTCAACTAAACTTCACCCATTAGTGTATTGTATCACAATCTAGTAGTTACATGTGGAAATTTGGTTCTAGGACATTTGATTTGAGCGCAATCCTCAAACTTAGGTCAAAAAAGCCATTTAAGCCTTTTCACAGTGAGATCTATGCGATATGGCCGAGAAATGTAATTTTGATGTTAACTCCCAAACCGCTGCGCAGAAGTCAACCAAACTTCACCCAATAGTGTATTGTATCACATTCTAGTAGTTACATTTTAAAATTTCGTTCTAGGACATTTGGTTTGAGCGCAATTTTTAAACTTAGGTCAAAAAAGCCATTTAAGCCTTTTCACAGTGAGATCTATGCGATATGGCCGAGAAATGTAATTTTGATGTTAACTCCCAAACCGCTGCGCAGAAGTCAACCAAACTTCACCCAATAGTGTATTGTATCACAATCTAGTAGTTACATTTGAAAATTTTGTTCTAGGAAATTTTGTTTGAGCGCAATCATCAAACTTAATTAAAAAAGTCATTTAAGCCTTTTCACAGTGAGATCTATGCGATATGGCCGAGAAATGTAATTTTGATGTTAACTCCCAAACCGCTGCGCAGAAGTCAACCAAACTTCACCCAATAGTGTATTGTATCACATTCTAGTAGTTACATTTGAAAATTTCGTTCTAGGACATTTGGTTTGAGCGCAATCATTAAACTTAGGTCAAAAAAGCCATTTAAGCCTTTTCACAGTGAGATCTATGCGATATGGCCGAGAAATGTAATTTTGATGTTAACTCCCAAACCGCTGCGCAGAAGTCAACCAAACTTCACCCAATAGTGTATTGTATCACAATCTAGTAGTTACATTTGAAAATTTTGTTCTAGGAAATTTTGTTTGAGCGCAATCATCAAACTTAATTAAAAAAGTCATTTAAGCCTTTTCACAGTGAGATCTATGCGATATGGCCGAGAAATGTAATTTTGATGTTAACTCCCAAACCGCTGCGCAGAAGTCAACCAAACTTCACCCATTAGTGTATTGTATCACAATCTAGTAGTTACATGTGAAAATTTGGTTCTAGGACATTTGATTTGAGCGCAATCCTCAAACTTAGGTCAAAAAAGCCATTTAAGCCTTTTCACAGTGAGATCTATGCGATATGGCCGAGAAATGTAAATTTGATGTTAACTCCCAAACCGCTGCGCAGAAGTCAACCAAACTTCACCCAATAGTGTATTGTATCACAATCTAGTAGTTACATTTGAAAATTTTGTTCTAGGACATTTTGTTTGAACGCAATCATCAAACTTAATTAAAAAAGTCATTTAAGCCTTTTCACAGTGAGATCTATGCGATATGGCCGAGAAATGTAATTTTGATGTTAACTCCCAAACCGCTGCGCAGAAGTCAACCAAACTTCACCCAATAGTGTATTGTATCACATTCTAGTAGTTACATTTGAAAATTTCGTTCTAGGACATTTGGTTTGAGCGCAATTATTAAACTTAGGTCAAAAAAGCCATTTAAGCTTTTTCACAGTGAGATCTATGCGATATGGCCGAGAAATGTAATTTTGATGTTAACTCCCAAACCGCTGCGCAGAAGTAAACCAAACTTCACCCATTAGTGTATTGTATCACAATCTAGTAGTTACATGTGGAAATTTGGTTCTAGGACATTTGATTTGAGCGCAATCCTCAAACTTAGGTCAAAAAAGCCATTTAAGCCTTTTCACAGTGAGATCTATGCGATATGGCCGAGAAATGTAATTTTGATGTTAAATCCCAAACCGCTGCGCAGAAGTCAACTAAACTTCACCCAATAGTGTATTGTATCACATTCTAGTAGTTACATTTGAAAATTTCGTTCTAGGACATTTGGTTTGAGCGCAATCATTAAACTTAGGTCAAAAAAGCCATTTAAGCCTTTTCACAGTGAGATCTATGCGATATGGCCGAGAAATGTAATTTTGATGTTAACTCCCAAACCGCTGCGCAGAAGTCAACTAAACTTCAACCAATAGTGTATTGTATCACATTCTAGTAGTTACATTTGAAAATTTTGTTCTAGGAAATTTTGTTTGAGCGCAATCATCAAACATAATTAAAAAAGCCATTTAAGCCTTTTCACAGTGAGATCTATGCGATATGGCCGAGAAATGTAATTTTGATGTTAACTCCCAAACCGCTGCGCAGAAGTCAACCAAACTTCACCCAATAGTGTATTGTATCACATTCTAGTAGTTACATTTGAAAATTTTGTTCTATGACATTTTGTTTGAACGCAATCATCAAACTTAATTAAAAAAGTCATTTAAGCCTTTTCACAGTGAGATCTATGCGATATGGCCGAGAAATGTAATTTTGATGTTAACTCCCAAACCGCTGCGCAGAAGTCAACCAAACTTCACCCAATAGTGTATTGTATCACATTCTAGTAGTTACATTTGAAAATTTCGTTCTAGGACATTTGGTTTGAGCGCAATCATTAAACTTAGGTCAAAAAAGCCATTTAAGCCTTTTCACAGTGAGATCTATGCGATATGGCCGAGAAATGTAATTTTGATGTTAACTCCCAAACCGCTGCGCAGAAGTCAACCAAACTTCACCCAATAGTGTATTGTATCACAATCTAGTAGTTACATTTGAAAATTTTGTTCTAGGAAATTTTGTTTGAGCGCAATCATCAAACTTAATTAAAAAAGTCATTTAAGCCTTTTCACAGTGAGATCTATGCGATATGGCCGAGAAATGTAATTTTGATGTTAACTCCCAAACCGCTGCGCAGAAGTCAACCAAACTTCACCCATTAGTGTATTGTATCACAATCTAGTAGTTACATGTGAAAATTTGGTTCTAGGACATTTGATTTGAGCGCAATCCTCAAACTTAGGTCAAAAAAGCCATTTAAGCCTTTTCACAGTGAGATCTATGCGATATGGCCGAGAAATGTAAATTTGATGTTAACTCCCAAACCGCTGCGCAGAAGTCAACCAAACTTCACCCAATAGTGTATTGTATCACAATCTAGTAGTTACATTTGAAAATTTTGTTCTAGGACATTTTGTTTGAACGCAATCATCAAACTTAATTAAAAAAGTCATTTAAGCCTTTTCACAGTGAGATCTATGCGATATGGCCGAGAAATGTAATTTTGATGTTAACTCCCAAACCGCTGCGCAGAAGTCAACTAAACTTCACCCATTAGTGTATTGTATCACAATCTAGTAGTTACATTTGAAAATTTTGTTCTAGGAAATTTTGTTTGAGCGCAATCATCAAACTTAATTAAAAAAGTCATTTAAGCCTTTTCACAGTGAGATCTATGCGATATGGCCGAGAAATGTAATTTTGATGTTAACTCCCAAACCGCTGCGCAGAAGTCAACCAAACTTCACCCAATAGTGTATTGTATCACATTCTAGTAGTTACATTTGAAAATTTTGTTCTAGGACATTTGGTTTGAGCGCAATCATTAAACTTAGGTCAAAAAAGCCATTTAAGCCTTTTCACAGTGAGATCTATGCGATATGGCCGAGAAATGTAATTTTAATGTTAACTCCCAAACCGCTGCGCAGAAGTCAACTAAACTTCAACCAATAGTGTATTGTATCACATTCTAGTAGTTACATTTGAAAATTTCGTTCTAGGACATTTGGTTTGAGCGCAATTATTAAACTTAGGTCAAAAAAGCCATTTAAGCCTTTTCACAGTGAGATCTATGCGATATGGCCGAGAAATGTAATTTTGATGTTAACTCCCAAACCGCTGCGCAGAAGTCAACCAAACTTCACCCAATAGTGTATTGTATCACATTCTAGTAGTTACATTTGAAAATTTCGTTCTAGGACATTTGGTTTGAGCGCAATCATTAAACTTAGGTCAAAAAAGCCATTTAAGCCTTTTCACAGTGAGATCTATGCGATATGGCCGAGAAATGTAATTTTGATGTTAACTCCCAAACCGCTGCGCAGAAGTCAACCAAACTTCACCCAATAGTGTATTGTATCACAATCTAGTAGTTACATTTGAAAATTTTGTTCTAGGAAATTTTGTTTGAGCGCAATCATCAAACTTAATTAAAAAAGTCATTTAAGCCTTTTCACAGTGAGATCTATGCGATATGGCCGAGAAATGTAATTTTGATGTTAACTCCCAAACCGCTGCGCAGAAGTCAACCAAACTTCACCCATTAGTGTATTGTATCACAATCTAGTAGTTACATGTGAAAATTTGGTTCTAGGACATTTGATTTGAGCGCAATCCTCAAACTTAGGTCAAAAAAGCCATTTAAGCCTTTTCACAGTGAGATCTATGCGATATGGCCGAGAAATGTAAATTTGATGTTAACTCCCAAACCGCTGCGCAGAAGTCAACCAAACTTCACCCAATAGTGTATTGTATCACAATCTAGTAGTTACATATGAAAATTTTGTTCTAGGACATTTTGTTTGAACGCAATCATCAAACTTAATTAAAAAAGTCATTTAAGCCTTTTCACAGTGAGATCTATGCGATATGGCCGAGAAATGTAATTTTGATGTTAACTCCCAAACCGCTGCGCAGAAGTCAACCAAACTTCACCCAATAGTGTATTGTATCACATTCTAGTAGTTACATTTGAAAATTTTGTTCTAGGAAATTTTGTTTGAGCGCAATCATCAAACTTAATTAAAAAAGTCATTTAAGCCTTTTCACAGTGAGATCTATGCGATATGGCCGAGAAATGTAATTTTGATGTTAACTCCCAAACCGCTGCGCAGAAGTCAACCAAACTTCACCCAATAGTGTATTGTATCACAATCTAGTAGTTACATTTGAAAATTTTGTTCTAGGAAATTTTGTTTGAGCGCAATCATCAAACTTAATTAAAAAAGTCATTTAAGCCTTTTCACAGTGAGATCTATGCGATATGGCCGAGAAATGTAATTTTGATGTTAACTCCCAAACCGCTGCGCAGAAGTCAACTAAACTTCACCCATTAGTGTATTGTATCACAATCTAGTAGTTACATGTGGAAATTTGGTTCTAGGACATTTGATTTGAGCGCAATCCTCAAACTTAGGTCAAAAAAGCCATTTAAGCCTTTTCACAGTGAGATCTATGCGATATGGCCGAGAAATGTAATTTTGATGTTAACTCCCAAACCGCTGCGCAGAAGTCAACCAAACTTCACCCAATAGTGTATTGTATCACATTCTAGTAGTTACATTTTAAAATTTCGTTCTAGGACATTTGGTTTGAGCGCAATTATTAAACTTAGGTCAAAAAAGCCATTTAAGCCTTTTCACAGTGAGATCTATGCGATATGGCCGAGAAATGTAATTTTGATGTTAACTCCCAAACCGCTGCGCAGAAGTCAACTAAACTTCACCCATT
The DNA here is from genome assembly GCF_030265065.1 of Corythoichthys intestinalis. Classification (NCBI taxonomy): domain Eukaryota; kingdom Metazoa; phylum Chordata; class Actinopteri; order Syngnathiformes; family Syngnathidae; genus Corythoichthys; species Corythoichthys intestinalis. The sequence continues at coordinate 33,388,465 of NC_080407.1, forward strand.
AGTGTATTGTATCACAATCTAGTAGTTACATGTGGAAATTTGGTTCTAGGACATTTGATTTGAGCGCAATCCTCAAACTTAGGTCAAAAAAGCCATTTAAGCCTTTTCACAGTGAGATCTATGCGATATGGCCGAGAAATGTAATTTTGATGTTAACTCCCAAACCGCTGCGCAGAAGTCAACCAAACTTCACCCAATAGTGTATTGTATCACATTCTAGTAGTTACATTTGAAAATTTCGTTCTAGGACATTTGGTTTGAGCGCAATTATTAAACTTAGGTCAAAAAAGCCATTTAAGCCTTTTCACAGTGAGATCTATGCGATATGGCCGAGAAATGTAATTTTGATGTTAACTCCCAAACCGCTGCGCAGAAGTCAACCAAACTTCACCCAATAGTGTATTGTATCACATTCTAGTAGTTACATTTGAAAATTTCGTTCTAGGACATTTGGTTTGAGCGCAATCCTCAAACTTAGGTCAAAAAAGCCATTTAAGCCTTTTCACAGTGAGATCTATGCGATATGGCCGAGAAATGTAATTTTGATGTTAACTCCCAAACCGCTGCGCAGAAGTCAACCAAACTTCACCCAATAGTGTATTGTATCACAATCTAGTAGTTACATTTGAAAATTTTGTTCTAGGAAATTTTGTTTGAGCGCAATCATCAAACTTAATTAAAAAAGTCATTTAAGCCTTTTCACAGTGAGATCTATGCGATATGGCCGAGAAATGTAATTTTGATGTTAACTCCCAAACCGCTGCGCAGAAGTCAACTAAACTTCACCCATTAGTGTATTGTATCACAATCTAGTAGTTACATGTGGAAATTTGGTTCTAGGACATTTGATTTGAGCGCAATCCTCAAACTTAGGTCAAAAAAGCCATTTAAGCCTTTTCACAGTGAGATCTATGCGATATGGCCGAGAAATGTAATTTTGATGTTAACTCCCAAACCGCTGCGCAGAAGTCAACCAAACTTCACCCAATAGTGTATTGTATCACAATCTAGTAGTTACATTTGAAAATTTTGTTCTAGGAAATTTTGTTTGAGCGCAATCATCAAACTTAATTAAAAAAGTCATTTAAGCCTTTTCACAGTGAGATCTATGCGATATGGCCGAGAAATGTAATTTTGATGTTAACTCCCAAACCGCTGCGCAGAAGTCAACCAAACTTCACCCAATAGTGTATTGTATCACATTCTAGTAGTTACATTTGAAAATTTTGTTCTAGGACATTTGGTTTGAGCGCAATCATTAAACTTAGGTCAAAAAAGCCATTTAAGCCTTTTCACAGTGAGATCTATGCGATATGGCCGAGAAATGTAATTTTGATGTTAACTCCCAAACCGCTGCGCAGAAGTCAACCAAACTTCACCCAATAGTGTATTGTATCACAATCTAGTAGTTACATTTGAAAATTTTGTTCTAGGAAATTTTGTTTGAGCGCAATCATCAAACTTAATTAAAAAAGTCATTTAAGCCTTTTCACAGTGAGATCTATGCGATATGGCCGAGAAATGTAATTTTGATGTTAACTCCCAAACCGCTGCGCAGAAGTCAACCAAACTTCACCCAATAGTGTATTGTATCACATTCTAGTAGTTACATTTGAAAATTTTGTTCTAGGACATTTGGTTTGAGCGCAATCATTAAACTTAGGTCAAAAAAGCCATTTAAGCCTTTTCACAGTGAGATCTATGCGATATGGCCGAGAAATGTAATTTTGATGTTAACTCCCAAACCGCTGCGCAGAAGTCAACTAAACTTCAACCAATAGTGTATTGTATCACATTCTAGTAGTTACATTTGAAAATTTCGTTCTAGGACATTTGGTTTGAGCGCAATTATTAAACTTAGGTCAAAAAAGCCATTTAAGCCTTTTCACAGTGAGATCTATGCGATATGGCCGAGAAATGTAATTTTGATGTTAACTCCCAAACCGCTGCGCAGAAGTCAACCAAACTTCACCCATTAGTGTATTGTATCACAATCTAGTAGTTACATGTGAAAATTTGGTTCTAGGACATTTGATTTGAGCGCAATCCTCAAACTTAGGTCAAAAAAGCCATTTAAGCCTTTTCACAGTGAGATCTATGCGATATGGCCGAGAAATGTAATTTTGATGTTAACTCCCAAACCGCTGCGCAGAAGTCAACCAAACTTCACCCAATAGTGTATTGTATCACAATCTAGTAGTTACATTTGAAAATTTTGTTCTAGGAAATTTTGTTTGAGCGCAATCATCAAACTTAATTAAAAAAGTCATTTAAGCCTTTTCACAGTGAGATCTATGCGATATGGCCGAGAAATGTAATTTTGATGTTAACTCCCAAACCGCTGCGCAGAAGTCAACCAAACTTCACCCAATAGTGTATTGTATCACATTCTAGTAGTTACATTTGAAAATGTTGTTCTAGGACATTTGGTTTGAGCGCAATCATTAAACTTAGGTCAAAAAAGCCATTTAAGCCTTTTCACAGTGAGATCTATGCGATATGGCCGAGAAATGTAATTTTGATGTTAACTCCCAAACCGCTGCGCAGAAGTCAACTAAACTTCAACCAATAGTGTATTGTATCACATTCTAGTAGTTACATTTGAAAATTTCGTTCTAGGACATTTGGTTTGAGCGCAATTATTAAACTTAGGTCAAAAAAGCCATTTAAGCCTTTTCACAGTGAGATCTATGCGATATGGCCGAGAAATGTAATTTTGATGTTAACTCCCAAACCGCTGCGCAGAAGTCAACCAAACTTCACCCAATAGTGTATTGTATCACATTCTAGTAGTTACATTTGAAAATTTCGTTCTAGGACATTTGGTTTGAGCGCAATCATTAAACTTAGGTCAAAAAAGCCATTTAAGCCTTTTCACAGTGAGATCTATGCGATATGGCCGAGAAATGTAATTTTGATGTTAACTCCCAAACCGCTGCGCAGAAGTCAACCAAACTTCACCCAATAGTGTATTGTATCACAATCTAGTAGTTACATTTGAAAATTTTGTTCTAGGAAATTTTGTTTGAGCGCAATCATCAAACTTAATTAAAAAAGTCATTTAAGCCTTTTCACAGTGAGATCTATGCGATATGGCCGAGAAATGTAATTTTGATGTTAACTCCCAAACCGCTGCGCAGAAGTCAACCAAACTTCACCCATTAGTGTATTGTATCACAATCTAGTAGTTACATGTGAAAATTTGGTTCTAGGACATTTGATTTGAGCGCAATCCTCAAACTTAGGTCAAAAAAGCCATTTAAGCCTTTTCACAGTGAGATCTATGCGATATGGCCGAGAAATGTAAATTTGATGTTAACTCCCAAACCGCTGCGCAGAAGTCAACCAAACTTCACCCAATAGTGTATTGTATCACAATCTAGTAGTTACATATGAAAATTTTGTTCTAGGACATTTTGTTTGAACGCAATCATCAAACTTAATTAAAAAAGTCATTTAAGCCTTTTCACAGTGAGATCTATGCGATATGGCCGAGAAATGTAATTTTGATGTTAACTCCCAAACCGCTGCGCAGAAGTCAACCAAACTTCACCCAATAGTGTATTGTATCACAATCTAGTAGTTACATTTGAAAATTTTGTTCTAGGAAATTTTGTTTGAGCGCAATCATCAAACTTAATTAAAAAAGTCATTTAAGCCTTTTCACAGTGAGATCTATGCGATATGGCCGAGAAATGTAATTTTGATAACTCCCAAACCGCTGCGCAGAAGTCAACCAAACTTCACCCAATAGTGTATTGTATCACAATCTAGTAGTTACATTTGAAAATTTTGTTCTAGGAAATTTTGTTTGAGCGCAATCATCAAACTTAATTAAAAAAGTCATTTAAGCCTTTTCACAGTGAGATCTATGCGATATGGCCGAGAAATGTAATTTTGATGTTAACTCCCAAACCGCTGCGCAGAAGTCAACCAAACTTCACCCATTAGTGTATTGTATCAAAATCTAGTAGTTACATTTGAAAATTTTGTTCTAGGAAATTTTGTTTGAGCGCAATCATCAAACTTAATTAAAAAAGTCATTTAAGCCTTTTCACAGTGAGATCTATGAGATATGGCCGAGAAATGTAATTTTGATGTTAACTCCCAAACCGCTGCGCAGAAGTCAACCAAACTTCACCCATTAGTGTATTGTATCACAATCTAGTAGTTACATATGGAAATTTGGTTCTAGGACATTTGATTTGAGCGCAATCCTCAAACTTAGGTCAAAAAAGCCATTTAAGCCTTTTCACAGTGAGATCTATGCGATATGGCCGAGAAATGTAATTTTGATGTTGACTCCCAAACCGCTGCGCAGAAGTCAACCAAACTTCACCCAATAGTGTATTGTATCACAATCTAGTAGTTACATTTGAAAATTTTGTTCTGGGACATTTTGTTTGAACGCAATCATCAAACTTAATTAAAAAAGTCATTTAAGCCTTTTCACAGTGAGATCTATGCGATATGGCCGAGAAATGTAATTTTGATGTTAACTCCCAAACCGCTGCGCAGAAGTCAACCAAACTTCACCCAATAGTGTATTGTATCACAATCTAGTAGTTACATTTGAAAATTTTGTTCTAGGAAATTTTGTTTGAGCGCAATCATCAAACTTAATTAAAAAAGTCATTTAAGCCTTTTCACAGTGAGATCTATGCGATATGGCCGAGAAATGTAATTTTGATGTTAACTCCCAAACCGCTGCGCAGAAGTCAACCAAACTTCACCCAATAGTGTATTGTATCACATTCTAGTAGTTACATTTGAAAATTTTGTTCTAGGACATTTGGTTTGAGCGCAATCATTAAACTTAGGTCAAAAAAGCCATTTAAGCCTTTTCACAGTGAGATCTATGCGATATGGCCGAGAAATGTAATTTTGATGTTAACTCCCAAACCGCTGCGCAGAAGTCAACTAAACTTCAACCAATAGTGTATTGTATCACATTCTAGTAGTTACATTTGAAAATTTCGTTCTAGGACATTTGGTTTGAGCGCAATTATTAAACTTAGGTCAAAAAAGCCATTTAAGCCTTTTCACAGTGAGATCTATGCGATATGGCCGAGAAATGTAATTTTGATGTTAACTCCCAAACCGCTGCGCAGAAGTCAACCAAACTTCACCCAATAGTGTATTGTATCACATTCTAGTAGTTACATTTGAAAATTTCGTTCTAGGACATTTGGTTTGAGCGCAATCATTAAACTTAGGTCAAAAAAGCCATTTAAGCCTTTTCACAGTGAGATCTATGCGATATGGCCGAGAAATGTAATTTTGATGTTAACTCCCAAACCGCTGCGCAGAAGTCAACCAAACTTCACCCAATAGTGTATTGTATCACAATCTAGTAGTTACATTTGAAAATTTTGTTCTAGGAAATTTTGTTTGAGCGCAATCATCAAACTTAATTAAAAAAGTCATTTAAGCCTTTTCACAGTGAGATCTATGCGATATGGCCGAGAAATGTAATTTTGATGTTAACTCCCAAACCGCTGCGCAGAAGTCAACCAAACTTCACCCATTAGTGTATTGTATCACAATCTAGTAGTTACATGTGAAAATTTGGTTCTAGGACATTTGATTTGAGCGCAATCCTCAAACTTAGGTCAAAAAAGCCATTTAAGCCTTTTCACAGTGAGATCTATGCGATATGGCCGAGAAATGTAAATTTGATGTTAACTCCCAAACCGCTGCGCAGAAGTCAACCAAACTTCACCCAATAGTGTATTGTATCACAATCTAGTAGTTACATATGAAAATTTTGTTCTAGGACATTTTGTTTGAACGCAATCATCAAACTTAATTAAAAAAGTCATTTAAGCCTTTTCACAGTGAGATCTATGCGATATGGCCGAGAAATGTAATTTTGATAACTCCCAAACCGCTGCGCAGAAGTCAACCAAACTTCACCCAATAGTGTATTGTATCACAATCTAGTAGTTACATTTGAAAATTTTGTTCTAGGAAATTTTGTTTGAGCGCAATCCTCAAACTTAGGTCAAAAAAGCCATTTAAGCCTTTTCACAGTGAGATCTATGCGATATGGCCGAGAAATGTAATTTTGATGTTAACTCCCAAACCGCTGCGCAGAAGTCAACCAAACTTCACCCATTAGTGTATTGTATCAAAATCTAGTAGTTACATTTGAAAATTTTGTTCTAGGAAATTTTGTTTGAGCGCAATCATCAAACTTAATTAAAAAAGTCATTTAAGCCTTTTCACAGTGAGATCTATGAGATATGGCCGAGAAATGTAATTTTGATGTTAACTCCCAAACCGCTGCGCAGAAGTCAACCAAACTTCACCCATTAGTGTATTGTATCACAATCTAGTAGTTACATGTGGAAATTTGGTTCTAGGACATTTGATTTGAGCGCAATCCTCAAACTTAGGTCAAAAAAGCCATTTAAGCCTTTTCACAGTGAGATCTATGCGATATGGCCGAGAAATGTAATTTTGATGTTAACTCCCAAACCGCTGCGCAGAAGTCAACCAAACTTCACCCAATAGTGTATTGTATCACATTCTAGTAGTTACATTTGAAAATTTCGTTCTAGGACATTTGGTTTGAGCGCAATCATTAAACTTAGGTCAAAAAAGCCATTTAAGCCTTTTCACAGTGAGATCTATGCGATATGGCCGAGAAATGTAATTTTGATGTTAACTCCCAAACCGCTGCGCAGAAGTCAACCAAACTTCACCCAATAGTGTATTGTATCACAATCTAGTAGTTACATTTGAAAATTTTGTTCTAGGAAATTTTGTTTGAGCGCAATCATCAAACTTAATTAAAAAAGTCATTTAAGCCTTTTCACAGTGAGATCTATGCGATATGGCCGAGAAATGTAATTTTGATGTTAACTCCCAAACCGCTGCGCAGAAGTCAACCAAACTTCACCCATTAGTGTATTGTATCACAATCTAGTAGTTACATGTGAAAATTTGGTTCTAGGACATTTGATTTGAGCGCAATCCTCAAACTTAGGTCAAAAAAGCCATTTAAGCCTTTTCACAGTGAGATCTATGCGATATGGCCGAGAAATGTAATTTTGATGTTAACTCCCAAACCGCTGCGCAGAAGTCAACCAAACTTCACCCAATAGTGTATTGTATCACAATCTAGTAGTTACATTTGAAAATTTTGTTCTAGGAAATTTTGTTTGAGCGCAATCATCAAACTTAATTAAAAAAGTCATTTAAGCCTTTTCACAGTGAGATCTATGCGATATGGCCGAGAAATGTAATTTTGATGTTAACTCCCAAACCGCTGCGCAGAAGTCAACCAAACTTCACCCAATAGTGTATTGTATCACAATCTAGTAGTTACATTTGAAAATTTTGTTCTAGGAAATTTTGTTTGAGCGCAATCATCAAACTTAATTAAAAAAGTCATTTAAGCCTTTTCACAGTGAGATCTATGCGATATGGCCGAGAAATGTAATTTTGATGTTAACTCCCAAACCGCTGCGCAGAAGTCAACTAAACTTCACCCATTAGTGTATTGTATCACAATCTAGTAGTTACATGTGGAAATTTGGTTCTAGGACATTTGATTTGAGCGCAATCCTCAAACTTAGGTCAAAAAAGCCATTTAAGCCTTTTCACAGTGAGATCTATGCGATATGGCCGAGAAATGTAATTTTGATGTTAACTCCCAAACCGCTGCGCAGAAGTCAACCAAACTTCACCCAATAGTGTATTGTATCACAATCTAGTAGTTACATTTGAAAATTTTGTTCTAGGAAATTTTGTTTGAGCGCAATCATCAAACTTAATTAAAAAAGTCATTTAAGCCTTTTCACAGTGAGATCTATGCGATATGGCCGAGAAATGTAATTTTGATGTTAACTCCCAAACCGCTGCGCAGAAGTCAACCAAACTTCACCCAATAGTGTATTGTATCACATTCTAGTAGTTACATTTGAAAATTTTGTTCTAGGACATTTGGTTTGAGCGCAATCATTAAACTTAGGTCAAAAAAGCCATTTAAGCCTTTTCACAGTGAGATCTATGCGATATGGCCGAGAAATGTAATTTTGATGTTAACTCCCAAACCGCTGCGCAGAAGTCAACCAAACTTCACCCAATAGTGTATTGTATCACAATCTAGTAGTTACATTTGAAAATTTTGTTCTAGGAAATTTTGTTTGAGCGCAATCATCAAACTTAATTAAAAAAGTCATTTAAGCCTTTTCACAGTGAGATCTATGCGATATGGCCGAGAAATGTAATTTTGATGTTAACTCCCAAACCGCTGCGCAGAAGTCAACCAAACTTCACCCAATAGTGTATTGTATCACATTCTAGTAGTTACATTTGAAAATTTTGTTCTAGGACATTTGGTTTGAGCGCAATCATTAAACAGGTCAAAAAAGCCATTTAAGCCTTTTCACAGTGAGATCTATGCGATATGGCCGAGAAATGTAATTTTGATGTTAACTCCCAAACCGCTGCGCAGAAGTCAACTAAACTTCAACCAATAGTGTATTGTATCACATTCTAGTAGTTACATTTGAAAATTTCGTTCTAGGACATTTGGTTTGAGCGCAATTATTAAACTTAGGTCAAAAAAGCCATTTAAGCCTTTTCACAGTGAGATCTATGCGATATGGCCGAGAAATGTAATTTTGATGTTAACTCCCAAACCGCTGCGCAGAAGTCAACCAAACTTCACCCAATAGTGTATTGTATCACATTCTAGTAGTTACATTTGAAAATTTCGTTCTAGGACATTTGGTTTGAGCGCAATCATTAAACTTAGGTCAAAAAAGCCATTTAAGCCTTTTCACAGTGAGATCTATGCGATATGGCCGAGAAATGTAATTTTGATGTTAACTCCCAAACCGCTGCGCAGAAGTCAACCAAACTTCACCCAATAGTGTATTGTATCACAATCTAGTAGTTACATTTGAAAATTTTGTTCTAGGAAATTTTGTTTGAGCGCAATCATCAAACTTAATTAAAAAAGTCATTTAAGCCTTTTCACAGTGAGATCTATGCGATATGGCCGAGAAATGTAATTTTGATGTTAACTCCCAAACCGCTGCGCAGAAGTCAACCAAACTTCACCCATTAGTGTATTGTATCACAATCTAGTAGTTACATGTGAAAATTTGGTTCTAGGACATTTGATTTGAGCGCAATCCTCAAACTTAGGTCAAAAAAGCCATTTAAGCCTTTTCACAGTGAGATCTATGCGATATGGCCGAGAAATGTAAATTTGATGTTAACTCCCAAACCGCTGCGCAGAAGTCAACCAAACTTCACCCAATAGTGTATTGTATCACAATCTAGTAGTTACATATGAAAATTTTGTTCTAGGACATTTTGTTTGAACGCAATCATCAAACTTAATTAAAAAAGTCATTTAAGCCTTTTCACAGTGAGATCTATGCGATATGGCCGAGAAATGTAATTTTGATGTTAACTCCCAAACCGCTGCGCAGAAGTCAACCAAACTTCACCCAATAGTGTATTGTATCACAATCTAGTAGTTACATTTGAAAATTTTGTTCTAGGAAATTTTGTTTGAGCGCAATCATCAAACTTAATTAAAAAAGTCATTTAAGCCTTTTCACAGTGAGATCTATGCGATATGGCCGAGAAATGTAATTTTGATGTTAACTCCCAAACCGCTGCGCAGAAGTCAACCAAACTTCACCCAATAGTGTATTGTATCACAATCTAGTAGTTACATTTGAAAATTTTGTTCTAGGAAATTTTGTTTGAGCGCAATCATCAAACTTAATTAAAAAAGTCATTTAAGCCTTTTCACAGTGAGATCTATGCGATATGGCCGAGAAATGTAATTTTGATGTTAACTCCCAAACCGCTGCGCAGAAGTCAACTAAACTTCACCCATTAGTGTATTGTATCACAATCTAGTAGTTACATGTGGAAATTTGGTTCTAGGACATTTGATTTGAGCGCAATCCTCAAACTTAGGTCAAAAAAGCCATTTAAGCCTTTTCACAGTGAGATCTATGCGATATGGCCGAGAAATGTAATTTTGATGTTAACTCCCAAACCGCTGCGCAGAAGTCAACCAAACTTCACCCAATAGTGTATTGTATCACATTCTAGTAGTTACATTTTAAAATTTCGTTCTAGGACATTTGGTTTGAGCGCAATTTTTAAACTTAGGTCAAAAAAGCCATTTAAGCCTTTTCACAGTGAGATCTATGCGATATGGCCGAGAAATGTAATTTTGATGTTAACTCCCAAACCGCTGCGCAGAAGTCAACCAAACTTCACCCAATAGTGTATTGTATCACAATCTAGTAGTAACATTTGAAAATTTTGTTCTAGGAAATTTTGTTTGAGCGCAATCATCAAACTTAATTAAAAAAGTCATTTAAGCCTTTTCACAGTGAGATCTATGCGATATGGCCGAGAAATGTAATTTTGATGTTAACTCCCAAACCGCTGCGCAGAAGTCAACCAAACTTCACCCAATAGTGTATTGTATCACATTCTAGTAGTTACATTTGAAAATTTCGTTCTAGGACATTTGGTTTGAGCGCAATCATTAAACTTAGGTCAAAAAAGCCATTTAAGCCTTTTCACAGTGAGATCTATGCGATATGGCCGAGAAATGTAATTTTGATGTTAACTCCCAAACCGCTGCGCAGAAGTCAACCAAACTTCACCCAATAGTGTATTGTATCACAATCTAGTAGTTACATTTGAAAATTTTGTTCTAGGAAATTTTGTTTGAGCGCAATCATCAAACTTAATTAAAAAAGTCATTTAAGCCTTTTCACAGTGAGATCTATGCGATATGGCCGAGAAATGTAATTTTGATGTTAACTCCCAAACCGCTGCGCAGAAGTCAACTAAACTTCACCCATTAGTGTATTGTATCACAATCTAGTAGTTACATGTGGAAATTTGGTTCTAGGACATTTGATTTGAGCGCAATCCTCAAACTTAGGTCCAAAAAGCCATTTAAGCCTTTTCACAGTGAGATCTATGCGATATGGCCGAGAAATGTAATTTTGATGTTAACTCCCAAACCGCTGCGCAGAAGTCAACCAAACTTCACCCAATAGTGTATTGTATCACATTCTAGTAGTTACATTTTAAAATTTCGTTCTAGGACATTTGGTTTGAGCGCAATTTTTAAACTTAGGTCAAAAAAGCCATTTAAGCCTTTTCACAGTGAGATCTATGCGATATGGCCGAGAAATGTAATTTTGATGTTAACTCCCAAACCGCTGCGCAGAAGTCAACCAAACTTCACCCAATAGTGTATTGTATCACAATCTAGTAGTAACATTTGAAAATTTTGTTCTAGGAAATTTTGTTTGAGCGCAATCATCAAACTTAATTAAAAAAGTCATTTAAGCCTTTTCACAGTGAGATCTATGCGATATGGCCGAGAAATGTAATTTTGATGTTAACTCCCAAACCGCTGCGCAGAAGTCAACCAAACTTCACCCAATAGTGTATTGTATCACATTCTAGTAGTTACATTTGAAAATTTTGTTCTAGGACATTTGGTTTGAGCGCAATCATCAAACTTAATTAAAAAAGTCATTTAAGCCTTTTCACAGTGAGATCTATGCGATATGGCCGAGAAATGTAATTTTGATGTTAACTCCCAAACCGCTGCGCAGAAGTCAACCAAACTTCACCCAATAGTGTATTGTATCACAATCTAGTAGTCACATTTGAAAATTTTGTTCTAGGAAATTTTGTTTGAGCGCAATCATCAAACTTAATTAAAAAAGTCATTTAAGCCTTTTCACAGTGAGATCTATGCGATATGGCCGAGAAATGTAATTTTGATGTTAACTCCCAAACCGCTGCGCAGAAGTCAACCAAACTTCACCCAATAGTGTATTGTATCACAATCTAGTAGTTACATTTGAAAATTTTGTTCTAGGAAATTTTGTTTGAGCGCAATCATCAAACTTAATTAAAAAAGTCATTTAAGCCTTTTCACAGTGAGATCTATGCGATATGGCCGAGAAATGTAATTTTGATGTTAACTCCCAAACCGCTGCGCAGAAGTCAACTAAACTTCACCCATTAGTGTATTGTATCACAATCTAGTAGTTACATGTGGAAATTTGGTTCTAGGACATTTGATTTGAGCGCAATCCTCAAACTTAGGTCAAAAAAGCCATTTAAGCCTTTTCACAGTGAGATCTATGCGATATGGCCGAGAAATGTAATTTTGATGTTAACTCCCAAACCGCTGCGCAGAAGTCAACCAAACTTCACCCAATAGTGTATTGTATCACATTCTAGTAGTTACATTTTAAAATTTCGTTCTAGGACATTTGGTTTGAGCGCAATTATTAAACTTAGGTCAAAAAAGCCATTTAAGCCTTTTCACAGTGAGATCTATGCGATATGGCCGAGAAATGTAATTTTGATGTTAACTCCCAAACCGCTGCGCAGAAGTCAACTAAACTTCACCCATTAGTGTATTGTATCACAATCTAGTAGTTACATGTGGAAATTTGGTTCTAGGACATTTGATTTGAGCGCAATCCTCAAACTTAGGTCAAAAAAGCCATTTAAGCCTTTTCACAGTGAGATCTATGCGATATGGCCGAGAAATGTAATTTTGATGTTAACTCCCAAACCGCTGCGCAGAAGTCAACCAAACTTCACCCAATAGTGTATTGTATCACATTCTAGTAGTTACATTTGAAAATTTCGTTCTAGGACATTTGGTTTGAGCGCAATTATTAAACTTAGGTCAAAAAAGCCATTTAAGCCTTTTCACAGTGAGATCTATGCGATATGGCCGAGAAATGTAATTTTGATGTTAACTCCCAAACCGCTGCGCAGAAGTCAACCAAACTTCACCCAATAGTGTATTGTATCACATTCTAGTAGTTACATTTGAAAATTTCGTTCTAGGACATTTGGTTTGAGCGCAATCCTCAAACTTAGGTCAAAAAAGCCATTTAAGCCTTTTCACAGTGAGATCTATGCGATATGGCCGAGAAATGTAATTTTGATGTTAACTCCCAAACCGCTGCGCAGAAGTCAACCAAACTTCACCCAATAGTGTATTGTATCACAATCTAGTAGTTACATTTGAAAATTTTGTTCTAGGAAATTTTGTTTGAGCGCAATCATCAAACTTAATTAAAAAAGTCATTTAAGCCTTTTCACAGTGAGATCTATGCGATATGGCCGAGAAATGTAATTTTGATGTTAACTCCCAAACCGCTGCGCAGAAGTCAACTAAACTTCACCCATTAGTGTATTGTATCACAATCTAGTAGTTACATGTGGAAATTTGGTTCTAGGACATTTGATTTGAGCGCAATCCTCAAACTTAGGTCAAAAAAGCCATTTAAGCCTTTTCACAGTGAGATCTATGCGATATGGCCGAGAAATGTAATTTTGATGTTAACTCCCAAACCGCTGCGCAGAAGTCAACCAAACTTCACCCAATAGTGTATTGTATCACAATCTAGTAGTTACATTTGAAAATTTTGTTCTAGGAAATTTTGTTTGAGCGCAATCATCAAACTTAATTAAAAAAGTCATTTAAGCCTTTTCACAGTGAGATCTATGCGATATGGCCGAGAAATGTAATTTTGATGTTAACTCCCAAACCGCTGCGCAGAAGTCAACCAAACTTCACCCAATAGTGTATTGTATCACATTCTAGTAGTTACATTTGAAAATTTTGTTCTAGGACATTTGGTTTGAGCGCAATCATTAAACTTAGGTCAAAAAAGCCATTTAAGCCTTTTCACAGTGAGATCTATGCGATATGGCCGAGAAATGTAATTTTGATGTTAACTCCCAAACCGCTGCGCAGAAGTCAACCAAACTTCACCCAATAGTGTATTGTATCACAATCTAGTAGTTACATTTGAAAATTTTGTTCTAGGAAATTTTGTTTGAGCGCAATCATCAAACTTAATTAAAAAAGTCATTTAAGCCTTTTCACAGTGAGATCTATGCGATATGGCCGAGAAATGTAATTTTGATGTTAACTCCCAAACCGCTGCGCAGAAGTCAACCAAACTTCACCCAATAGTGTATTGTATCACATTCTAGTAGTTACATTTGAAAATTTTGTTCTAGGACATTTGGTTTGAGCGCAATCATTAAACTTAGGTCAAAAAAGCCATTTAAGCCTTTTCACAGTGAGATCTATGCGATATGGCCGAGAAATGTAATTTTGATGTTAACTCCCAAACCGCTGCGCAGAAGTCAACTAAACTTCAACCAATAGTGTATTGTATCACATTCTAGTAGTTACATTTGAAAATTTCGTTCTAGGACATTTGGTTTGAGCGCAATTATTAAACTTAGGTCAAAAAAGCCATTTAAGCCTTTTCACAGTGAGATCTATGCGATATGGCCGAGAAATGTAATTTTGATGTTAACTCCCAAACCGCTGCGCAGAAGTCAACCAAACTTCACCCAATAGTGTATTGTATCACATTCTAGTAGTTACATTTGAAAATTTCGTTCTAGGACATTTGGTTTGAGCGCAATCATTAAACTTAGGTCAAAAAAGCCATTTAAGCCTTTTCACAGTGAGATCTATGCGATATGGCCGAGAAATGTAATTTTGATGTTAACTCCCAAACCGCTGCGCAGAAGTCAACCAAACTTCACCCAATAGTGTATTGTATCACAATCTAGTAGTTACATTTGAAAATTTTGTTCTAGGAAATTTTGTTTGAGCGCAATCATCAAACTTAATTAAAAAAGTCATTTAAGCCTTTTCACAGTGAGATCTATGCGATATGGCCGAGAAATGTAATTTTGATGTTAACTCCCAAACCGCTGCGCAGAAGTCAACCAAACTTCACCCATTAGTGTATTGTATCACAATCTAGTAGTTACATGTGAAAATTTGGTTCTAGGACATTTGATTTGAGCGCAATCCTCAAACTTAGGTCAAAAAAGCCATTTAAGCCTTTTCACAGTGAGATCTATGCGATATGGCCGAGAAATGTAAATTTGATGTTAACTCCCAAACCGCTGCGCAGAAGTCAACCAAACTTCACCCAATAGTGTATTGTATCACAATCTAGTAGTTACATATGAAAATTTTGTTCTAGGACATTTTGTTTGAACGCAATCATCAAACTTAATTAAAAAAGTCATTTAAGCCTTTTCACAGTGAGATCTATGCGATATGGCCGAGAAATGTAATTTTGATGTTAACTCCCAAACCGCTGCGCAGAAGTCAACCAAACTTCACCCAATAGTGTATTGTATCACAATCTAGTAGTTACATTTGAAAATTTTGTTCTAGGAAATTTTGTTTGAGCGCAATCATCAAACTTAATTAAAAAAGTCATTTAAGCCTTTTCACAGTGAGATCTATGCGATATGGCCGAGAAATGTAATTTTGATGTTAACTCCCAAACCGCTGCGCAGAAGTCAACCAAACTTCACCCAATAGTGTATTGTATCACAATCTAGTAGTTACATTTGAAAATTTTGTTCTAGGAAATTTTGTTTGAGCGCAATCATCAAACTTAATTAAAAAAGTCATTTAAGCCTTTTCACAGTGAGATCTATGCGATATGGCCGAGAAATGTAATTTTGATGTTAACTCCCAAACCGCTGCGCAGAAGTCAACTAAACTTCACCCATTAGTGTATTGTATCACAATCTAGTAGTTACATGTGGAAATTTGGTTCTAGGACATTTGATTTGAGCGCAATCCTCAAACTTAGGTCAAAAAAGCCATTTAAGCCTTTTCACAGTGAGATCTATGCGATATGGCCGAGAAATGTAATTTTGATGTTAACTCCCAAACCGCTGCGCAGAAGTCAACCAAACTTCACCCAACAGTGTATTGTATCACATTCTAGTAGTTACATTTTAAAATTTCGTTCTAGGACATTTGGTTTGAGCGCAATTTTTAAACTTAGGTCAAAAAAGCCATTTAAGCCTTTTCACAGTGAGATCTATGCGATATGGCCGAGAAATGTAATTTTGATGTTAACTCCCAAACCGCTGCGCAGAAGTCAACCAAACTTCACCCAATAGTGTATTGTATCACAATCTAGTAGTTACATTTGAAAATTTTGTTCTAGGAAATTTTGTTTGAGCGCAATCATCAAACTTAATTAAAAAAGTCATTTAAGCCTTTTCACAGTGAGATCTATGCGATATGGCCGAGAAATGTAATTTTGATGTTAACTCCCAAACCGCTGCGCAGAAGTCAACCAAACTTCACCCAATAGTGTATTGTATCACATTCTAGTAGTTACATTTGAAAATTTCGTTCTAGGACATTTGGTTTGAGCGCAATCATTAAACTTAGGTCAAAAAAGCCATTTAAGCCTTTTCACAGTGAGATCTATGCGATATGGCCGAGAAATGTAATTTTGATGTTAACTCCCAAACCGCTGCGCAGAAGTCAACCAAACTTCACCCAATAGTGTATTGTATCACAATCTAGTAGTTACATTTGAAAATTTTGTTCTAGGAAATTTTGTTTGAGCGCAATCATCAAACTTAATTAAAAAAGTCATTTAAGCCTTTTCACAGTGAGATCTATGCGATATGGCCGAGAAATGTAATTTTGATGTTAACTCCCAAACCGCTGCGCAGAAGTCAACCAAACTTCACCCATTAGTGTATTGTATCACAATCT
Organism: Corythoichthys intestinalis; assembly: GCF_030265065.1. Classification (NCBI taxonomy): domain Eukaryota; kingdom Metazoa; phylum Chordata; class Actinopteri; order Syngnathiformes; family Syngnathidae; genus Corythoichthys; species Corythoichthys intestinalis. The sequence continues at coordinate 33,405,071 of NC_080407.1, forward strand.
AGTAGTTACATGTGAAAATTTGGTTCTAGGACATTTGATTTGAGCGCAATCCTCAAACTTAGGTCAAAAAAGCCATTTAAGCCTTTTCACAGTGAGATCTATGCGATATGGCCGAGAAATGTAAATTTGATGTTAACTCCCAAACCGCTGCGCAGAAGTCAACCAAACTTCACCCAATAGTGTATTGTATCACAATCTAGTAGTTACATTTGAAAATTTTGTTCTAGGACATTTTGTTTGAACGCAATCATCAAACTTAATTAAAAAAGTCATTTAAGCCTTTTCACAGTGAGATCTATGCGATATGGCCGAGAAATGTAATTTTGATGTTAACTCCCAAACCGCTGCGCAGAAGTCAACCAAACTTCACCCAATAGTGTATTGTATCACATTCTAGTAGTTACATTTGAAAATTTCGTTCTAGGACATTTGGTTTGAGCGCAATTATTAAACTTAGGTCAAAAAAGCCATTTAAGCTTTTTCACAGTGAGATCTATGCGATATGGCCGAGAAATGTAATTTTGATGTTAACTCCCAAACCGCTGCGCAGAAGTAAACCAAACTTCACCCATTAGTGTATTGTATCACAATCTAGTAGTTACATGTGGAAATTTGGTTCTAGGACATTTGATTTGAGCGCAATCCTCAAACTTAGGTCAAAAAAGCCATTTAAGCCTTTTCACAGTGAGATCTATGCGATATGGCCGAGAAATGTAATTTTGATGTTAACTCCCAAACCGCTGCGCAGAAGTCAACCAAACTTCACCCAATAGTGTATTGTATCACAATCTAGTAGTTACATTTGAAAATTTTGTTCTAGGAAATTTTGTTTGAGTGCAATCATCAAACTTAATTAAAAAAGTCATTTAAGCCTTTTCACAGTGAGATCTATGCGATATGGCCGAGAAATGTAATTTTGATGTTAACTCCCAAACCGCTGCGCAGAAGTCAACCAAACTTCACCCATTAGTGTATTGTATCACAATCTAGTAGTTACATGTAAAAATTTGGTTCTAGGACATTTGATTTGAGCGCAATCCTCAAACTTAGGTCAAAAAAGCCATTTAAGCCTTTTCACAGTGAGATCTATGCGATATGGCCGAGAAATGTAAATTTGATGTTAACTCCCAAACCGCTGCGCAGAAGTCAACCAAACTTCACCCAATAGTGTATTGTATCACAATCTAGTAGTTACATATGAAAATTTTGTTCTAGGACATTTTGTTTGAACGCAATCATCAAACTTAATTAAAAAAGTCATTTAAGCCTTTTCACAGTGAGATCTATGCGATATGGCCGAGAAATGTAATTTTGATGTTAACTCCCAAACCGCTGCGCAGAAGTCAACCAAACTTCACCCAATAGTGTATTGTATCACATTCTAGTAGTTACATTTGAAAATTTTGTTCTAGGAAATTTTGTTTGAGCGCAATCATCAAACTTAATTAAAAAAGTCATTTAAGCCTTTTCACAGTGAGATCTATGCGATATGGCCGAGAAATGTAATTTTGATGTTAACTCCCAAACCGCTGCGCAGAAGTCAACCAAACTTCACCCAATAGTGTATTGTATCACAATCTAGTAGTTACATTTGAAAATTTTGTTCTAGGAAATTTTGTTTGAGCGCAATCATCAAACTTAATTAAAAAAGTCATTTAAGCCTTTTCACAGTGAGATCTATGCGATATGGCCGAGAAATGTAATTTTGATGTTAACTCCCAAACCGCTGCGCAGAAGTCAACTAAACTTCACCCATTAGTGTATTGTATCACAATCTAGTAGTTACATGTGGAAATTTGGTTCTAGGACATTTGATTTGAGCGCAATCCTCAAACTTAGGTCAAAAAAGCCATTTAAGCCTTTTCACAGTGAGATCTATGCGATATGGCCGAGAAATGTAATTTTGATGTTAACTCCCAAACCGCTGCGCAGAAGTCAACCAAACTTCACCCAATAGTGTATTGTATCACATTCTAGTAGTTACATTTTAAAATTTCGTTCTAGGACATTTGGTTTGAGCGCAATTATTAAACTTAGGTCAAAAAAGCCATTTAAGCCTTTTCACAGTGAGATCTATGCGATATGGCCGAGAAATGTAATTTTGATGTTAACTCCCAAACCGCTGCGCAGAAGTCAACTAAACTTCACCCATTAGTGTATTGTATCACAATCTAGTAGTTACATGTGGAAATTTGGTTCTAGGACATTTGATTTGAGCGCAATCCTCAAACTTAGGTCAAAAAAGCCATTTAAGCCTTTTCACAGTGAGATCTATGCGATATGGCCGAGAAATGTAATTTTGATGTTAACTCCCAAACCGCTGCGCAGAAGTCAACCAAACTTCACCCAATAGTGTATTGTATCACATTCTAGTAGTTACATTTGAAAATTTCGTTCTAGGACATTTGGTTTGAGCGCAATTATTAAACTTAGGTCAAAAAAGCCATTTAAGCCTTTTCACAGTGAGATCTATGCGATATGGCCGAGAAATGTAATTTTGATGTTAACTCCCAAACCGCTGCGCAGAAGTCAACCAAATTTCACCCAATAGTGTATTGTATCACATTCTAGTAGTTACATTTGAAAATTTCGTTCTAGGACATTTGGTTTGTGCGCAATTATTAAACTTAGGTCAAAAAAGCCATTTAAGCCTTTTCACAGTGAGATCTATGCGATATGGCCGAGAAATGTAATTTTGATGTTAACTCCCAAACCGCTGCGCAGAAGTCAACCAAACTTCACCCAATAGTGTATTGTATCACATTCTAGTAGTTACATTTGAAAATTTCGTTCTAGGACATTTGGTTTGAGCGCAATCATTAAACTTAGGTCAAAAAAGCCATTTAAGCCTTTTCACAGTGAGATCTATGCGATATGGCCGAGAAATGTAATTTTGATGTTAACTCCCAAACCGCTGCGCAGAAGTCAACCAAACTTCACCCAATAGTGTATTGTATCACAATCTAGTAGTTACATTTGAAAATTTTGTTCTAGGAAATTTTGTTTGAGTGCAATCATCAAACTTAATTAAAAAAGTCATTTAAGCCTTTTCACAGTGAGATCTATGCGATATGGCCGAGAAATGTAATTTTGATGTTAACTCCCAAACCGCTGCGCAGAAGTCAACCAAACTTCACCCATTAGTGTATTGTATCACAATCTAGTAGTTACATGTAAAAATTTGGTTCTAGGACATTTGATTTGAGCGCAATCCTCAAACTTAGGTCAAAAAAGCCATTTAAGCCTTTTCACAGTGAGATCTATGCGATATGGCCGAGAAATGTAAATTTGATGTTAACTCCCAAACCGCTGCGCAGAAGTCAACCAAACTTCACCCAATAGTGTATTGTATCACAATCTAGTAGTTACATATGAAAATTTTGTTCTAGGACATTTTGTTTGAACGCAATCATCAAACTTAATTAAAAAAGTCATTTAAGCCTTTTCACAGTGAGATCTATGCGATATGGCCGAGAAATGTAATTTTGATGTTAACTCCCAAACCGCTGCGCAGAAGTCAACCAAACTTCACCCAATAGTGTATTGTATCACATTCTAGTAGTTACATTTGAAAATTTTGTTCTAGGAAATTTTGTTTGAGCGCAATCATCAAACTTAATTAAAAAAGTCATTTAAGCCTTTTCACAGTGAGATCTATGCGATATGGCCGAGAAATGTAATTTTGATGTTAACTCCCAAACCGCTGCGCAGAAGTCAACCAAACTTCACCCAATAGTGTATTGTATCACAATCTAGTAGTTACATTTGAAAATTTTGTTCTAGGAAATTTTGTTTGAGCGCAATCATCAAACTTAATTAAAAAAGTCATTTAAGCCTTTTCACAGTGAGATCTATGCGATATGGCCGAGAAATGTAATTTTGATGTTAACTCCCAAACCGCTGCGCAGAAGTCAACTAAACTTCACCCATTAGTGTATTGTATCACAATCTAGTAGTTACATGTGGAAATTTGGTTCTAGGACATTTGATTTGAGCGCAATCCTCAAACTTAGGTCAAAAAAGCCATTTAAGCCTTTTCACAGTGAGATCTATGCGATATGGCCGAGAAATGTAATTTTGATGTTAACTCCCAAACCGCTGCGCAGAAGTCAACCAAACTTCACCCAATAGTGTATTGTATCACATTCTAGTAGTTACATTTTAAAATTTCGTTCTAGGACATTTGGTTTGAGCGCAATTATTAAACTTAGGTCAAAAAAGCCATTTAAGCCTTTTCACAGTGAGATCTATGCGATATGGCCGAGAAATGTAATTTTGATGTTAACTCCCAAACCGCTGCGCAGAAGTCAACTAAACTTCACCCATTAGTGTATTGTATCACAATCTAGTAGTTACATGTGGAAATTTGGTTCTAGGACATTTGATTTGAGCGCAATCCTCAAACTTAGGTCAAAAAAGCCATTTAAGCCTTTTCACAGTGAGATCTATGCGATATGGCCGAGAAATGTAATTTTGATGTTAACTCCCAAACCGCTGCGCAGAAGTCAACCAAACTTCACCCAATAGTGTATTGTATCACATTCTAGTAGTTACATTTGAAAATTTCGTTCTAGGACATTTGGTTTGAGCGCAATTATTAAACTTAGGTCAAAAAAGCCATTTAAGCCTTTTCACAGTGAGATCTATGCGATATGGCCGAGAAATGTAATTTTGATGTTAACTCCCAAACCGCTGCGCAGAAGTCAACCAAACTTCACCCAATAGTGTATTGTATCACATTCTAGTAGTTACATTTGAAAATTTCGTTCTAGGACATTTGGTTTGAGCGCAATCCTCAAACTTAGGTCAAAAAAGCCATTTAAGCCTTTTCACAGTGAGATCTATGCGATATGGCCGAGAAATGTAATTTTGATGTTAACTCCCAAACCGCTGCGCAGAAGTCAACCAAACTTCACCCAATAGTGTATTGTATCACAATCTAGTAGTTACATTTGAAAATTTTGTTCTAGGAAATTTTGTTTGAGCGCAATCATCAAACTTAATTAAAAAAGTCATTTAAGCCTTTTCACAGTGAGATCTATGCGATATGGCCGAGAAATGTAATTTTGATGTTAACTCCCAAACCGCTGCGCAGAAGTCAACTAAACTTCACCCATTAGTGTATTGTATCACAATCTAGTAGTTACATGTGGAAATTTGGTTCTAGGACATTTGATTTGAGCGCAATCCTCAAACTTAGGTCAAAAAAGCCATTTAAGCCTTTTCACAGTGAGATCTATGCGATATGGCCGAGAAATGTAATTTTGATGTTAACTCCCAAACCGCTGCGCAGAAGTCAACCAAACTTCACCCAATAGTGTATTGTATCACAATCTAGTAGTTACATTTGAAAATTTTGTTCTAGGAAATTTTGTTTGAGCGCAATCATCAAACTTAATTAAAAAAGTCATTTAAGCCTTTTCACAGTGAGATCTATGCGATATGGCCGAGAAATGTAATTTTGATGTTAACTCCCAAACCGCTGCGCAGAAGTCAACCAAACTTCACCCAATAGTGTATTGTATCACAATCTAGTAGTTACATTTGAAAATTTTGTTCTAGGAAATTTTGTTTGAGCGCAATCATCAAACTTAATTAAAAAAGTCATTTAAGCCTTTTCACAGTGAGATCTATGCGATATGGCCGAGAAATGTAATTTTGATGTTAACTCCCAAACCGCTGCGCAGAAGTCAACCAAACTTCACCCAATAGTGTATTGTATCACATTCTAGTAGTTACATTTGAAAATTTTGTTCTAGGACATTTGGTTTGAGCGCAATCATTAAACTTAGGTCAAAAAAGCCATTTAAGCCTTTTCACAGTGAGATCTATGCGATATGGCCGAGAAATGTAATTTTGATGTTAACTCCCAAACCGCTGCGCAGAAGTCAACCAAACTTCACCCAATAGTGTATTGTATCACAATCTAGTAGTTACATTTGAAAATTTTGTTCTAGGAAATTTTGTTTGAGCGCAATCATCAAACTTAATTAAAAAAGTCATTTAAGCCTTTTCACAGTGAGATCTATGCGATATGGCCGAGAAATGTAATTTTGATGTTAACTCCCAAACCGCTGCGCAGAAGTCAACCAAACTTCACCCAATAGTGTATTGTATCACATTCTAGTAGTTACATTTGAAAATTTTGTTCTAGGACATTTGGTTTGAGCGCAATCATTAAACTTAGGTCAAAAAAGCCATTTAAGCCTTTTCACAGTGAGATCTATGCGATATGGCCGAGAAATGTAATTTTGATGTTAACTCCCAAACCGCTGCGCAGAAGTCAACTAAACTTCAACCAATAGTGTATTGTATCACATTCTAGTAGTTACATTTGAAAATTTCGTTCTAGGACATTTGGTTTGAGCGCAATTATTAAACTTAGGTCAAAAAAGCCATTTAAGCCTTTTCACAGTGAGATCTATGCGATATGGCCGAGAAATGTAATTTTGATGTTAACTCCCAAACCGCTGCGCAGAAGTCAACCAAACTTCACCCAATAGTGTATTGTATCACATTCTAGTAGTTACATTTGAAAATTTTGTTCTAGGAAATTTTGTTTGAGCGCAATCATCAAACTTAATTAAAAAAGTCATTTAAGCCTTTTCACAGTGAGATCTATGCGATATGGCCGAGAAATGTAATTTTGATGTTAACTCCCAAACCGCTGCGCAGAAGTCAACCAAACTTCACCCATTAGTGTATTGTATCACAATCTAGTAGTTACATGTGAAAATTTGGTTCTAGGACATTTGATTTGAGCGCAATCCTCAAACTTAGGTCAAAAAAGCCATTTAAGCCTTTTCACAGTGAGATCTATGCGATATGGCCGAGAAATGTAAATTTGATGTTAACTCCCAAACCGCTGCGCAGAAGTCAACCAAACTTCACCCAATAGTGTATTGTATCACAATCTAGTAGTTACATATGAAAATTTTGTTCTAGGACATTTTGTTTGAACGCAGTCATCAAACTTAATTAAAAAAGTCATTTAAGCCTTTTCACAGTGAGATCTATGCGATATGGCCGAGAAATGTAATTTTGATGTTAACTCCCAAACCGCTGCGCAGAAGTCAACCAAACTTCACCCAATAGTGTATTGTATCACAATCTAGTAGTTACATTTGAAAATTTTGTTCTAGGAAATTTTGTTTGAGCGCAATCATCAAACTTAATTAAAAAAGTCATTTAAGCCTTTTCACAGTGAGATCTATGCGATATGGCCGAGAAATGTAATTTTGATGTTAACTCCCAAACCGCTGCGCAGAAGTCAACCAAACTTCACCCAATAGTGTATTGTATCACAATCTAGTAGTTACATTTGAAAATTTTGTTCTAGGAAATTTTGTTTGAGCGCAATCATCAAACTTAATTAAAAAAGTCATTTAAGCCTTTTCACAGTGAGATCTATGCGATATGGCCGAGAAATGTAATTTTGATGTTAACTCCCAAACCGCTGCGCAGAAGTCAACTAAACTTCACCCATTAGTGTATTGTATCACAATCTAGTAGTTACATGTGGAAATTTGGTTCTAGGACATTTGATTTGAGCGCAATCCTCAAACTTAGGTCAAAAAAGCCATTTAAGCCTTTTCACAGTGAGATCTATGCGATATGGCCGAGAAATGTAATTTTGATGTTAACTCCCAAACCGCTGCGCAGAAGTCAACCAAACTTCACCCAATAGTGTATTGTATCACATTCTAGTAGTTACATTTGAAAATTTCGTTCTAGGACATTTGGTTTGAGCGCAATTATTAAACTTAGGTCAAAAAAGCCATTTAAGCCTTTTCACAGTGAGATCTATGCGATATGGCCGAGAAATGTAATTTTGATGTTAACTCCCAAACCGCTGCGCAGAAGTCAACTAAACTTCACCCATTAGTGTATTGTATCACAATCTAGTAGTTACATGTGGAAATTTGGTTCTAGGACATTTGATTTGAGCGCAATCCTCAAACTTAGGTCAAAAAAGCCATTTAAGCCTTTTCACAGTGAGATCTATGCGATATGGCCGAGAAATGTAATTTTGATGTTAACTCCCAAACCGCTGCGCAGAAGTCAACCAAACTTCACCCAATAGTGTATTGTATCACAATCTAGTAGTTACATTTGAAAATTTTGTTCTAGGAAATTTTGTTTGAGCGCAATCATCAAACTTAATTAAAAAAGTCATTTAAGCCTTTTCACAGTGAGATCTATGCGATATGGCCGAGAAATGTAATTTTGATGTTAACTCCCAAACCGCTGCGCAGAAGTCAACTAAACTTCACCCATTAGTGTATTGTATCACAATCTAGTAGTTACATGTGGAAATTTGGTTCTAGGACATTTGATTTGAGCGCAATCCTCAAACTTAGGTCAAAAAAGCCATTTAAGCCTTTTCACAGTGAGATCTATGCGATATGGCCGAGAAATGTAATTTTGATGTTAACTCCCAAACCGCTGCGCAGAAGTCAACCAAACTTCACCCAATAGTGTATTGTATCACAATCTAGTAGTTACATTTGAAAATTTTGTTCTAGGAAATTTTGTTTGAGCGCAATCATCAAACTTAATTAAAAAAGTCATTTAAGCCTTTTCACAGTGAGATCTATGCGATATGGCCGAGAAATGTAATTTTGATGTTAACTCCCAAACCGCTGCGCAGAAGTCAACCAAACTTCACCCAATAGTGTATTGTATCACATTCTAGTAGTTACATTTGAAAATTTTGTTCTAGGACATTTGGTTTGAGCGCAATCATTAAACTTAGGTCAAAAAAGCCATTTAAGCCTTTTCACAGTGAGATCTATGCGATATGGCCGAGAAATGTAATTTTGATGTTAACTCCCAAACCGCTGCGCAGAAGTCAACTAAACTTCACCCATTAGTGTATTGTATCACAATCTAGTAGTTACATGTGGAAATTTGGTTCTAGGACATTTGATTTGAGCGCAATCCTCAAACTTAGGTCAAAAAAGCCATTTAAGCCTTTTCACAGTGAGATCTATGCGATATGGCCGAGAAATGTAATTTTGATGTTAACTCCCAAACCGCTGCGCAGAAGTCAACCAAACTTCACCCAATAGTGTATTGTATCACATTCTAGTAGTTACATTTTAAAATTTCGTTCTAGGACATTTGGTTTGAGCGCAATTATTAAACTTAGGTCAAAAAAGCCATTTAAGCCTTTTCACAGTGAGATCTATGCGATATGGCCGAGAAATGTAATTTTGATGTTAACTCCCAAACCGCTGCGCAGAAGTCAACTAAACTTCACCCATTAGTGTATTGTATCACAATCTAGTAGTTACATGTGGAAATTTGGTTCTAGGACATTTGATTTGAGCGCAATCCTCAAACTTAGGTCAAAAAAGCCATTTAAGCCTTTTCACAGTGAGATCTATGCGATATGGCCGAGAAATGTAATTTTGATGTTAACTCCCAAACCGCTGCGCAGAAGTCAACCAAACTTCACCCAATAGTGTATTGTATCACATTCTAGTAGTTACATTTGAAAATTTCGTTCTAGGACATTTGGTTTGAGCGCAATTATTAAACTTAGGTCAAAAAAGCCATTTAAGCCTTTTCACAGTGAGATCTATGCGATATGGCCGAGAAATGTAATTTTGATGTTAACTCCCAAACCGCTGCGCAGAAGTCAACCAAACTTCACCCAATAGTGTATTGTATCACATTCTAGTAGTTACATTTGAAAATTTCGTTCTAGGACATTTGGTTTGAGCGCAATCCTCAAACTTAGGTCAAAAAAGCCATTTAAGCCTTTTCACAGTGAGATCTATGCGATATGGCCGAGAAATGTAATTTTGATGTTAACTCCCAAACCGCTGCGCAGAAGTCAACCAAACTTCACCCAATAGTGTATTGTATCACAATCTAGTAGTTACATTTGAAAATTTTGTTCTAGGAAATTTTGTTTGAGCGCAATCATCAAACTTAATTAAAAAAGTCATTTAAGCCTTTTCACAGTGAGATCTATGCGATATGGCCGAGAAATGTAATTTTGATGTTAACTCCCAAACCGCTGCGCAGAAGTCAACTAAACTTCACCCATTAGTGTATTGTATCACAATCTAGTAGTTACATGTGGAAATTTGGTTCTAGGACATTTGATTTGAGCGCAATCCTCAAACTTAGGTCAAAAAAGCCATTTAAGCCTTTTCACAGTGAGATCTATGCGATATGGCCGAGAAATGTAATTTTGATGTTAACTCCCAAACCGCTGCGCAGAAGTCAACCAAACTTCACCCAATAGTGTATTGTATCACAATCTAGTAGTTACATTTGAAAATTTTGTTCTAGGAAATTTTGTTTGAGCGCAATCATCAAACTTAATTAAAAAAGTCATTTAAGCCTTTTCACAGTGAGATCTATGCGATATGGCCGAGAAATGTAATTTTGATGTTAACTCCCAAACCGCTGCGCAGAAGTCAACCAAACTTCACCCAATAGTGTATTGTATCACAATCTAGTAGTTACATTTGAAAATTTTGTTCTAGGAAATTTTGTTTGAGCGCAATCATCAAACTTAATTAAAAAAGTCATTTAAGCCTTTTCACAGTGAGATCTATGCGATATGGCCGAGAAATGTAATTTTGATGTTAACTCCCAAACCGCTGCGCAGAAGTCAACCAAACTTCACCCAATAGTGTATTGTATCACATTCTAGTAGTTACATTTGAAAATTTTGTTCTAGGACATTTGGTTTGAGCGCAATCATTAAACTTAGGTCAAAAAAGCCATTTAAGCCTTTTCACAGTGAGATCTATGCGATATGGCCGAGAAATGTAATTTTGATGTTAACTCCCAAACCGCTGCGCAGAAGTCAACCAAACTTCACCCAATAGTGTATTGTATCACAATCTAGTAGTTACATTTGAAAATTTTGTTCTAGGAAATTTTGTTTGAGCGCAATCATCAAACTTAATTAAAAAAGTCATTTAAGCCTTTTCACAGTGAGATCTATGCGATATGGCCGAGAAATGTAATTTTGATGTTAACTCCCAAACCGCTGCGCAGAAGTCAACCAAACTTCACCCAATAGTGTATTGTATCACATTCTAGTAGTTACATTTGAAAATTTTGTTCTAGGACATTTGGTTTGAGCGCAATCATTAAACTTAGGTCAAAAAAGCCATTTAAGCCTTTTCACAGTGAGATCTATGCGATATGGCCGAGAAATGTAATTTTGATGTTAACTCCCAAACCGCTGCGCAGAAGTCAACTAAACTTCAACCAATAGTGTATTGTATCACATTCTAGTAGTTACATTTGAAAATTTCGTTCTAGGACATTTGGTTTGAGCGCAATTATTAAACTTAGGTCAAAAAAGCCATTTAAGCCTTTTCACAGTGAGATCTATGCGATATGGCCGAGAAATGTAATTTTGATGTTAACTCCCAAACCGCTGCGCAGAAGTCAACCAAACTTCACCCAATAGTGTATTGTATCACATTCTAGTAGTTACATTTGAAAATTTTGTTCTAGGAAATTTTGTTTGAGCGCAATCATCAAACTTAATTAAAAAAGTCATTTAAGCCTTTTCACAGTGAGATCTATGCGATATGGCCGAGAAATGTAATTTTGATGTTAACTCCCAAACCGCTGCGCAGAAGTCAACCAAACTTCACCCATTAGTGTATTGTATCACAATCTAGTAGTTACATGTGAAAATTTGGTTCTAGGACATTTGATTTGAGCGCAATCCTCAAACTTAGGTCAAAAAAGCCATTTAAGCCTTTTCACAGTGAGATCTATGCGATATGGCCGAGAAATGTAAATTTGATGTTAACTCCCAAACCGCTGCGCAGAAGTCAACCAAACTTCACCCAATAGTGTATTGTATCACAATCTAGTAGTTACATATGAAAATTTTGTTCTAGGACATTTTGTTTGAACGCAGTCATCAAACTTAATTAAAAAAGTCATTTAAGCCTTTTCACAGTGAGATCTATGCGATATGGCCGAGAAATGTAATTTTGATGTTAACTCCCAAACCGCTGCGCAGAAGTCAACCAAACTTCACCCAATAGTGTATTGTATCACAATCTAGTAGTTACATTTGAAAATTTTGTTCTAGGAAATTTTGTTTGAGCGCAATCATCAAACTTAATTAAAAAAGTCATTTAAGCCTTTTCACAGTGAGATCTATGCGATATGGCCGAGAAATGTAATTTTGATGTTAACTCCCAAACCGCTGCGCAGAAGTCAACCAAACTTCACCCAATAGTGTATTGTATCACAATCTAGTAGTTACATTTGAAAATTTTGTTCTAGGAAATTTTGTTTGAGCGCAATCATCAAACTTAATTAAAAAAGTCATTTAAGCCTTTTCACAGTGAGATCTATGCGATATGGCCGAGAAATGTAATTTTGATGTTAACTCCCAAACCGCTGCGCAGAAGTCAACTAAACTTCACCCATTAGTGTATTGTATCACAATCTAGTAGTTACATGTGGAAATTTGGTTCTAGGACATTTGATTTGAGCGCAATCCTCAAACTTAGGTCAAAAAAGCCATTTAAGCCTTTTCACAGTGAGATCTATGCGATATGGCCGAGAAATGTAATTTTGATGTTAACTCCCAAACCGCTGCGCAGAAGTCAACCAAACTTCACCCAATAGTGTATTGTATCACATTCTAGTAGTTACATTTGAAAATTTCGTTCTAGGACATTTGGTTTGAGCGCAATTATTAAACTTAGGTCAAAAAAGCCATTTAAGCCTTTTCACAGTGAGATCTATGCGATATGGCCGAGAAATGTAATTTTGATGTTAACTCCCAAACCGCTGCGCAGAAGTCAACTAAACTTCACCCATTAGTGTATTGTATCACAATCTAGTAGTTACATGTGGAAATTTGGTTCTAGGACATTTGATTTGAGCGCAATCCTCAAACTTAGGTCAAAAAAGCCATTTAAGCCTTTTCACAGTGAGATCTATGCGATATGGCCGAGAAATGTAATTTTGATGTTAACTCCCAAACCGCTGCGCAGAAGTCAACCAAACTTCACCCAATAGTGTATTGTATCACAATCTAGTAGTTACATTTGAAAATTTTGTTCTAGGAAATTTTGTTTGAGCGCAATCATCAAACTTAATTAAAAAAGTCATTTAAGCCTTTTCACAGTGAGATCTATGCGATATGGCCGAGAAATGTAATTTTGATGTTAACTCCCAAACCGCTGCGCAGAAGTCAACTAAACTTCACCCATTAGTGTATTGTATCACAATCTAGTAGTTACATGTGGAAATTTGGTTCTAGGACATTTGATTTGAGCGCAATCCTCAAACTTAGGTCAAAAAAGCCATTTAAGCCTTTTCACAGTGAGATCTATGCGATATGGCCGAGAAATGTAATTTTGATGTTAACTCCCAAACCGCTGCGCAGAAGTCAACCAAACTTCACCCAATAGTGTATTGTATCACAATCTAGTAGTTACATTTGAAAATTTTGTTCTAGGAAATTTTGTTTGAGCGCAATCATCAAACTTAATTAAAAAAGTCATTTAAGCCTTTTCACAGTGAGATCTATGCGATATGGCTGTGAAATGTAATTTTGATGTTAACTCCCAAACCGCTGCGCAGAAGTCAACCAAACTTCACCCAATAGTGTATTGTATCACATTCTAGTAGTTACATTTGAAAATTTTGTTCTAGGACATTTGGTTTGAGCGCAATCATTAAACTTAGGTCAAAAAAGCCATTTAAGCCTTTTCACAGTGAGATCTATGCGATATGGCCGAGAAATGTAATTTTGATGTTAACTCCCAAACCGCTGCGCAGAAGTCAACTAAACTTCACCCATTAGTGTATTGTATCACAATCTAGTAGTTACATGTGGAAATTTGGTTCTAGGACATTTGATTTGAGCGCAATCCTCAAACTTAGGTCAAAAAAGCCATTTAAGCCTTTTCACAGTGAGATCTATGCGATATGGCCGAGAAATGTAATTTTGATGTTAACTCCCAAACCGCTGCGCAGAAGTCAACCAAACTTCACCCAATAGTGTATTGTATCACAATCTAGTAGTTACATTTGAAAATTTTGTTCTAGGACATTTGGTTTGAGCGCAATCATTAAACTTAGGTCAAAAAAGCCATTTAAGCCTTTTCACAGTGAGATCTATGCGATATGGCCGAGAAATGTAATTTTGATGTTAACTCCCAAACCGCTGCGCAGAAGTCAACCAAACTTCACCCAATAGTGTATTGTATCACAATCTAGTAGTTACATTTGAAAATTTTGTTCTAGGAAATTTTGTTTGAGCGCAATCATCAAACTTAATTAAAAAAGTCATTTAAGCCTTTTCACAGTGAGATCTATGCGATATGGCCGAGAAATGTAATTTTGATGTTAACTCCCAAACCGCTGCGCAGAAGTCAACCAAACTTCACCCATTAGTGTATTGTATCACAATCTAGTAGTTACATGTGAAAATTTGGTTCTAGGACATTTGATTTGAGCGCAATCCTCAAACTTAGGTCAAAAAAGCCATTTAAGCCTTTTCACAGTGAGATCTATGCGATATGGCCGAGAAATGTAAATTTGATGTTAACTCCCAAACCGCTGCGCAGAAGTCAACCAAACTTCACCCAATAGTGTATTGTATCACAATCTAGTAGTTACATATGAAAATTTTGTTCTAGGACATTTTGTTTGAACGCAATCATCAAACTTAATTAAAAAAGTCATTTAAGCCTTTTCACAGTGAGATCTATGCGATATGGCCGAGAAATGTAATTTTGATGTTAACTCCCAAACCGCTGCGCAGAAGTCAACCAAACTTCACCCAATAGTGTATTGTATCACAATCTAGTAGTTACATTTGAAAATTTTGTTCTAGGAAATTTTGTTTGAGCGCAATCATCAAACTTAATTAAAAAAGTCATTTAAGCCTTTTCACAGTGAGATCTATGCGATATGGCCGAGAAATGTAATTTTGATGTTAACTCCCAAACCGCTGCGCAGAAGTCAACCAAACTTCACCCAATAGTGTATTGTATCACAATCTAGTAGTTACATTTGAAAATTTTGTTCTAGGAAATTTTGTTTGAGCGCAATCATCAAACTTAATTAAAAAAGTCATTTAAGCCTTTTCACAGTGAGATCTATGCGATATGGCCAAGAAATGTAATTTTGATGTTAACTCCCAAACCGCTGCGCAGAAGTCAACTAAACTTCACCCATTAGTGTATTGTATCACAATCTAGTAGTTACATGTGGAAATTTGGTTCTAGGACATTTGATTTGAGCGCAATCCTCAAACTTAGGTCAAAAAAGCCATTTAAGCCTTTTCACAGTGAGATCTATGCGATATGGCCGAGAAATGTAATTTTGATGTTAACTCCCAAACCGCTGCGCAGAAGTCAACCAAACTTCACCCAATAGTGTATTGTATCACATTCTAGTAGTTACATTTTAAAATTTCGTTCTAGGACATTTGGTTTGAGCGCAATTTTTAAACTTAGGTCAAAAAAGCCATTTAAGCCTTTTCACAGTGAGATCTATGCGATATGGCCGAGAAATGTAATTTTGATGTTAACTCCCAAACCACTGCGCAGAAGTCAACCAAACTTCACCCAATAGTGTATTGTATCACAATCTAGTAGTTACATTTGAAAATTTTGTTCTAGGAAATTTTGTTTGAGCGCAATCATCAAACTTAATTAAAAAAGTCATTTAAGCCTTTTCACAGTGAGATCTATGCGATATGGCCGAGAAATGTAATTTTGATGTTAACTCCCAAACCGCTGCGCAGAAGTCAACCAAACTTCACCCAATAGTGTATTGTATCACATTCTAGTAGTTACATTTGAAAATTTCGTTCTAGGACATTTGGTTTGAGCGCAATCATTAAACTTAGGTCAAAAAAGCCATTTAAGCCTTTTCACAGTGAGATCTATGCGATATGGCCGAGAAATGTAATTTTGATGTTAACTCCCAAACCGCTGCGCAGAAGTCAACCAAACTTCACCCAATAGTGTATTGTATCACAATCTAGTAGTTACATTTGAAAATTTTGTTCTAGGACATTTTGTTTGAACGCAATCATCAAACTTAATTACCTTGGTCTTTCCAAAGGAAAGAACAAGGTTATGTTATTCTACAACTTTATTATTATTATTATGCAATGGTTTCTCCGCGTTTTTTCGGCGCGCCGCGCAGCCCGAACCATACCACCGATCGGCACCGTTCAAGTATCGACACGACCGGAATTTTCGCGCGACGATGGGAATTTTTCAAACGACCCCGAAAAATTTTTCGTTCGCCCGTAAACGGCGATTTTCCGATTTTTTACAACTTTTTCAAAACGCTACTTGTCCTACAATTTTTGACCAAATCACATAATTTGGACATCAAAAATTCCGGGACGGTGGGGGGCATAAAGATTGTATACAGAATTTGGAAAAAAATTACGGTTCTCCAGATATTTGCCAAAAACTATCCCATTCATTTCCAATGGGAAAAGTTCCCATTCACTTTCAATAGTATTTCAAATGGACTTTACATTGCATTGATGCCATTGACGGCCATGCATGTCGAATCTATTGATGCCAATGTACTTGGATTCATTTGACTATATGGATGTCGATGCCATTGACGGCCATGGACGTCCAAAATTTTTCCCATTCATTTTCAATGGGGAAAAAACTAAATTTTCCCAAATCAACAGAAAATGACCAGATATTAATAGGACGTATACCCCAAACGTCGCCAACTCCATTGACGCTTATGGGGGGTGCTGCCATTGACGTCCATGGACGTCCAAAATTTTTCCCATTCATTTTCAATGGGGAAAAAACTACATTTCCCCAAATCATCAGAAAATGACCAGTTATCAATAGTACGTCTCCCCCAAACGTTCCGAACTCCATTGACGCTTATAGGGGGTGCTGACATTGACGTCCATGGACGTCCAAAAATTTTCCCATTCATTTTCAATGGGGAAAAAACTAAATTTCCCCAAATCAACAGAAAATGACCAGATATTAATAGGACGTATACCCCAAACGTCCCAATTCCATTTACGCTTATGGAGGGTGATGCCATTGACGTTCATGGACGTCCAAACTTCCCATTCATTTCCAATGGCATTTCTTCATGTTTGTTCATTCTATTGATGCCAATGTACTTGGATTCCATTGACGCCTATGTAAGTTGATACCATTGACGTCCATGGACGTCCAAAAATTTTCCCATTCATTTTAAATGGGAATTTTTTTTTTTCCCCAAATCAACAGAAAATGACTAGATATCATTAGGACGTGTCCCCCAAATGTCCCCGATTGCATTGCCGCTTATGGAGGGTGATTCCATTGACGTCCATGGATGTCCAAACTTCCCATTCATTTCCAATGGCATTTCTTCATGTTTGTTCATTCTATTGATGCCAATGTACTTGGATTCCATTGACGCTTATGGAAGTTGATACCATTGACGTCCATGGACGTCCAAAATTTTTCCCATTCATTTTCAATGGGAATTTTTTTTTCCCCCAAATCAACAGAAAATGACTAGATATCATTAGGACGTGTCCCCCAAATGTCCCCGATTGCATTGCCGCTTATGGAGGGTGATGCCATTGACGTCCATGGACATCCAAACTTCCCATTCATTTCCAATGGCATTTCTTCATGTTTGTTAATTCTATTGATTCCAATGTACTTGGATTCCATTGACGCTTATGTAAGTTCATACCACTGACGTCCATGGACGTCCAAATTTTTTGCCATTCATTTTCAATGGGAATTTTTTTTTTCCCCAAATCAACAGGAAATGATCAGATATCAAAAGGATGTGTCCCCCAAACTTCCCCGATTCCATTAACAATTATGAAGGGTGCTGCCATTGACGTCCATGGACGTCCAATTCTCCCATTCATTTCTAATGGCTTTTACTTTGTTTCGTGCCATTGACTGGCATTATGGTCCATTCTATTGATAGACCTGAGTGGGGCTAAGATCTGTATCTCCACAGAGGAAAGACCAAGGTGTAATTTCTCCCGAAATTGCAGTTTCTAGTTAAAAAAGTCATTTAAGCCTTTTCACAGTGAGATCTATGCGATATGGCCGAGAAATGTAATTTTGATGTTAACTCCCAAACCGCTGCGCAGAAGTCAACCAAACTTCACCCAATAGTGTATTGTATCACAATCTAGTAGTTACATTTGAAAATTTTGTTCTAGGAAATTTTGTTTGAGCGCAATCATCAAACTTAATTAAAAAAGTCATTTAAGCCTTTTCACAGTGAGATCTATGCGATATGGCCGAGAAATGTAATTTTGATGTTAACTCCCAAACCGCTGCGCAGAAGTCAACCAAACTTCACCCAATAGTGTATTGTATCACAATCTAGTAGTTACATTTGAAAATTTTGTTCTAGGAAATTTTGTTTGAGCGCAATCATCAAACTTAATTAAAAAAGTCATTTAAGCCTTTTCACAGTGAGATCTATGCGATATGGCCGAGAAATGTAATTTTGATGTTAACTCCCAAACCGCTGCGCAGAAGTCAACTAAACTTCACCCATTAGTGTATTGTATCACAATCTAGTAGTTACATGTGGAAATTTGGTTCTAGGACATTTGATTTGAGCGCAATCCTCAAACTTAGGTCAAAAAAGCCATTTAAGCCTTTTCACAGTGAGATCTATGCGATATGGCCGAGAAATGTAATTTTGATGTTAACTCCCAAACCGCTGCGCAGAAGTCAACCAAACTTCACCCAATAGTGTATTGTATCACATTCTAGTAGTTACATTTTAAAATTTCGTTCTAGGACATTTGGTTTGAGCGCAATTATTAAACTTAGGTCAAAAAAGCCATTTAAGCCTTTTCACAGTGAGATCTATGCGATATGGCCGAGAAATGTAATTTTGATGTTAACTCCCAAACCGCTGCGCAGAAGTCAACTAAACTTCACCCATTAGTGTATTGTATCACAATCTAGTAGTTACATGTGGAAATTTGGTTCTAGGACATTTGATTTGAGCGCAATCCTCAAACTTAGGTCAAAAAAGCCATTTAAGCCTTTTCACAGTGAGATCTATGCGATATGGCCGAGAAATGTAATTTTGATGTTAACTCCCAAACCGCTGCGCAGAAGTCAACCAAACTTCACCCAATAGTGTATTGTATCACATTCTAGTAGTTACATTTGAAAATTTCGTTCTAGGACATTTGGTTTGAGCGCAATTATTAAACTTAGGTCAAAAAAGCCATTTAAGCCTTTTCACAGTGAGATCTATGCGATATGGCCGAGAAATGTAATTTTGATGTTAACTCCCAAACCGCTGCGCAGAAGTCAACCAAACTTCACCCAATAGTGTATTGTATCACATTCTAGTAGTTACATTTGAAAATTTCGTTCTAGGACATTTGGTTTGAGCGCAATCCTCAAACTTAGGTCAAAAAAGCCATTTAAGCCTTTTCACAGTGAGATCTATGCGATATGGCCGAGAAATGTAATTTTGATGTTAACTCCCAAACCGCTGCGCAGAAGTCAACCAAACTTCACCCAATAGTGTATTGTATCACAATCTAGTAGTTACATTTGAAAATTTTGTTCTAGGAAATGTTGTTTGAGCGCAATCATCAAACTTAATTAAAAAAGTCATTTAAGCCTTTTCACAGTGAGATCTATGCGATATGGCCGAGAAATGTAATTTTGATGTTAACTCCAAAACCGCTGCGCAGAAGTCAACTAAACTTCACCCATTAGTGTATTGTATCACAATCTAGTAGTTACATGTGGAAATTTGGTTCTAGGACATTTGATTTGAGCGCAATCCTCAAACTTAGGTCAAAAAAGCCATTTAAGCCTTTTCACAGTGAGATCTATGCGATATGGCCGAGAAATGTAATTTTGATGTTAACTCCCAAACCGCTGCGCAGAAGTCAACCAAACTTCACCCAATAGTGTATTGTATCACAATCTAGTAGTTACATTTGAAAATTTTGTTCTAGGAAATTTTGTTTGAGCGCAATCATCAAACTTAATTAAAAAAGTCATTTAAGCCTTTTCACAGTGAGATCTATGCGATATGGCCGAGAAATGTAATTTTGATGTTAACTCCCAAACCGCTGCGCAGAAGTCAACCAAACTTCACCCAATAGTGTATTGTATCACATTCTAGTAGTTACATTTGAAAATTTTGTTCTAGGACATTTGGTTTGAGCGCAATCATTAAACTTAGGTCAAAAAAGCCATTTAAGCCTTTTCACAGTGAGATCTATGCGATATGGCCGAGAAATGTAATTTTGATGTTAACTCCCAAACCGCTGCGCAGAAGTCAACCAAACTTCACCCAATAGTGTATTGTATCACAATCTAGTAGTTACATTTGAAAATTTTGTTCTAGGAAATTTTGTTTGAGCGCAATCATCAAACTTAATTAAAAAAGTCATTTAAGCCTTTTCACAGTGAGATCTATGCGATATGGCCGAGAAATGTAATTTTGATGTTAACTCCCAAACCGCTGCGCAGAAGTCAACCAAACTTCACCCAATAGTGTATTGTATCACATTCTAGTAGTTACATTTGAAAATTTTGTTCTAGGACATTTGGTTTGAGCGCAATCATTAAACTTAGGTCAAAAAAGCCATTTAAGCCTTTTCACAGTGAGATCTATGCGATATGGCCGAGAAATGTAATTTTGATGTTAACTCCCAAACCGCTGCGCAGAAGTCAACTAAACTTCAACCAATAGTGTATTGTATCACATTCTAGTAGTTACATTTGAAAATTTCGTTCTAGGACATTTGGTTTGAGCGCAATTATTAAACTTAGGTCAAAAAAGCCATTTAAGCCTTTTCACAGTGAGATCTATGCGATATGGCCGAGAAATGTAATTTTGATGTTAACTCCCAAACCGCTGCGCAGAAGTCAACCAAACTTCACCCAATAGTGTATTGTATCACATTCTAGTAGTTACATTTGAAAATTTCGTTCTAGGACATTTGGTTTGAGCGCAATCATTAAACTTAGGTCAAAAAAGCCATTTAAGCCTTTTCACAGTGAGATCTATGCGATATGGCCGAGAAATGTAAATTTGATGTTAACTCCCAAACCGCTGCGCAGAAGTCAACCAAACTTCACCCAATAGTGTATTGTATCACAATCTAGTAGTTACATTTGAAAATTTTGTTCTAGGAAATTTTGTTTGAACGCAATCATCAAACTTAATTAAAAAAGTCATTTAAGCCTTTTCACAGTGAGATCTATGCGATATGGCCGAGAAATGTAATTTTGATGTTAACTCCCAAACCGCTGCGCAGAAGTCAACCAAACTTCACCCAATAGTGTATTGTATCACAATCTAGTAGTTACATTTGAAAATTTTGTTCTAGGAAATTTTGTTTGAGCGCAATCATCAAACTTAATTAAAAAAGTCATTTAAGCCTTTTCACAGTGAGATCTAAGCGATATGGCCGAGAAATGTAATTTTGATGTTAACTCCCAAACCGCTGCGCAGAAGTCAACCAAACTTCACCCAATAGTGTATTGTATCACAATCTAGTAGTTACATTTGAAAATTTTGTTCTAGGAAATTTTGTTTGAGCGCAATCATCAAACTTAATTAAAAAAGTCATTTAAGCCTTTTCACAGTGAGATCTATGCGATATGGCCGAGAAATGTAATTTTGATGTTAACTCCCAAACCGCTGCGCAGAAGTCAACTAAACTTCACCCATTAGTGTATTGTATCACAATCTAGTAGTTACATGTGGAAATTTGGTTCTAGGACATTTGATTTGAGCGCAATCCTCAAACTTAGGTCAAAAAAGCCATTTAAGCCTTTTCACAGTGAGATCTATGCGATATGGCCGAGAAATGTAATTTTGATGTTAACTCCCAAACCGCTGCGCAGAAGTCAACCAAACTTCACCCAATAGTGTATTGTATCACATTCTAGTAGTTACATTTTAAAATTTCGTTCTAGGACATTTGGTTTGAGCGCAATTTTTAAACTTAGGTCAAAAAAGCCATTTAAGCCTTTTCACAGTGAGATCTATGCGATATGGCCGAGAAATGTAATTTTGATGTTAACTCCCAAACCGCTGCGCAGAAGTCAACCAAACTTCACCCAATAGTGTATTGAATCACAATCTAGTAGTTACATTTGAAAATTTTGTTCTAGGAAATTTTGTTTGAGCGCAATCATCAAACTTAATTAAAAAAGTCATTTAAGCCTTTTCACAGTGAGATCTATGCGATATGGCCGAGAAATGTAATTTTGATGTTAACTCCCAAACCGCTGCGCAGAAGTCAACCAAACTTCACCCAATAGTGTATTGTATCACATTCTAGTAGTTACATTTGAAAATTTTGTTCTAGGACATTTGGTTTGAGCGCAATCATTAAACTTAGGTCAAAAAAGCCATTTAAGCCTTTTCACAGTGAGATCTATGCGATATGGCCGAGAAATGTAATTTTGATGTTAACTCCCAAACCGCTGCGCAGAAGTAAACCAAACTTCACCCATTAGTGTATTGTATCACAATCTAGTAGTTACATGTGGAAATTTGGTTCTAGGACATTTGATTTGAGCGCAATCCTCAAACTTAGGTCAAAAAAGCCATTTAAGCCTTTTCACAGTGAGATCTATGCGATATGGCCGAGAAATGTAATTTTGATGTTAAATCCCAAACCGCTGCGCAGAAGTCAACTAAACTTCACCCAATAGTGTATTGTATCACATTCTAGTAGTTACATTTGAAAATTTCGTTCTAGGACATTTGGTTTGAGCGCAATCATTAAACTTAGGTCAAAAAAGCCATTTAAGCCTTTTCACAGTGAGATCTATGCGATATGGCCGAGAAATGTAATTTTGATGTTAACTCCCAAACCGCTGCGCAGATGTCAACTAAACTTCAACCAATAGTGTATTGTATCACATTCTAGTAGTTACATTTGAAAATTTTGTTCTAGGAAATTTTGTTTGAGCGCAATCATCAAACTTAATTAAAAAAGCCATTTAAGCCTTTTCACAGTGAGATCTATGCGATATGGCCGAGAAATGTAATTTTGATGTTAACTCCCAAACCGCTGCGCAGAAGTCAACCAAACTTCACCCAATAGTGTATTGTATCACATTCTAGTAGTTACATTTGAAAATTTTGTTCTATGACATTTTGTTTGAACGCAATCATCAAACTTAATTAAAAAAGTCATTTAAGCCTTTTCACAGTGAGATCTATGCGATATGGCCGAGAAATGTAATTTTGATGTTACCTCCCAAACCGCTGCGCAGAAGTCAACCAAACTTCACCCAATAGTGTATTGTATCAAAATCTAGTAGTTACATTTGAACATTTTGTTCTAGGAAATTTTGTTTGAGCGCAATCATCAAACTTAATTAAAAAAGTCATTTAAGCCTTTTCACAGTGAGATCTATGCGATATGGCCGAGAAATGTAATTTTGATGTTAACTCCCAAACCGCTGCGCAGAAGTCAACCAAACTTCACCCATTAGTGTATTGTATCACAATCTAGTAGTTACATGTGGAAATTTGGTTCTAGGACATTTGATTTGAGCGCAATCCTCAAACTTAGGTCAAAAAAGCCATTTAAGCCTTTTCACAGTGAGATCTATGCGATATGGCCGAGAAATGTAATTTTGATGTTGACTCCCAAACCGCTGCGCAGAAGTCAACCAAACTTCACCCAATAGTGTATTGTATCACAATCTAGTAGTTACATTTGAAAATTTTGTTCTAGGACATTTTGTTTGAACGCAATCATCAAACTTAATTAAAAAAGTCATTTAAGCCTTTTCACAGTGAGATCTATGCGATATGGCCGAGAAATGTAATTTTGATGTTAACTCCCAAACCGCTGCGCAGAAGTCAACCAAACTTCACCCAATAGTGTATTGTATCACAATCTAGTAGTTACATTTGAAAATTTTATTCTAGGAAATTTTGTTTGAGCGCAATCATCAAACTTAATTAAAAAAGTCATTTAAGCCTTTTCACAGTGAGATCTATGCGATATGGCCGAGAAATGTAATTTTGATGTTAACTCCCAAACCGCTGCGCAGAAGTCAACCAAACTTCACCCAATAGTGTATTGTATCACATTCTAGTAGTTACATTTGAAAATTTTGTTCTAGGACATTTGGTTTGAGCGCAATCATTAAACTTAGGTCAAAAAAGCCATTTAAGCCTTTTCACAGTGAGATCTATGCGATATGGCCGAGAAATGTAATTTTGATGTTAACTCCCAAACCGCTGCGCAGAAGTCACCTAAACTTCAACCAATAGTGTATTGTATCACATTCTAGTAGTTACATTTGAAAATTTCGTTCTAGGACATTTGGTTTGAGCGCAATTATTAAACTTAGGTCAAAAAAGCCATTTAAGCCTTTTCACAGTGAGATCTATGCGATATGGCCGAGAAATGTAATTTTGATGTTAACTCCCAAACCGCTGCGCAGAAGTCAACCAAACTTCACCCAATAGTGTATTGTATCACATTCTAGTAGTTACATTTGAAAATTTCGTTCTAGGACATTTGGTTTGAGCGCAATCATTAAACTTAGGTCAAAAAAGCCATTTAAGCCTTTTCACAGTGAGATCTATGCGATATGGCCGAGAAATGTAATTTTGATGTTAACTCCCAAACCGCTGCGCAGAAGTCAACCAAACTTCACCCAATAGTGTATTGTATCACAATCTAGTAGTTACATTTGAAAATTTTGTTCTAGGAAATTTTGTTTGAGCGCAATCATCAAACTTAATTAAAAAAGTCATTTAAGCCTTTTCACAGTGAGATCTATGCGATATGGCCGAGAAATGTAATTTTGATGTTAACTCCCAAACCGCTGCGCAGAAGTCAACCAAACTTCACCCATTAGTGTATTGTATCACAATCTAGTAGTTACATGTGAAAATTTGGTTCTAGGACATTTGATTTGAGCGCAATCCTCAAACTTAGGTCAAAAAAGCCATTTAAGCCTTTTCACAGTGAGATCTATGCGATATGGCCGAGAAATGTAATTTTGATGTTGACTCCCAAACCGCTGCGCAGAAGTCAACTAAACTTCACCCATTAGTGTATTGTATCACAATCTAGTAGTTACATGTGGAAATTTGGTTCTAGGACATTTGATTTGAGCGCAATCCTCAAACTTAGGTCAAAAAAGCCATTTAAGCCTTTTCACAGTGAGATCTATGCGATATGGCCGAGAAATGTAATTTTGATGTTAACTCCCAAACCGCTGCGCAGAAGTCAACCAAACTTCACCCAATAGTGTATTGTATCACATTCTAGTAGTTACATTTTAAAATTTCGTTCTAGGACATTTGGTTTGAGCGCAATTATTAAACTTAGGTCAAAAAAGCCATTTAAGCCTTTTCACAGTGAGATCTATGCGATATGGCCGAGAAATGTAATTTTGATGTTAACTCCCAAACCGCTGCGCAGAAGTCAACTAAACTTCACCCATTAGTGTATTGTATCACAATCTAGTAGTTACATGTGGAAATTTGGTTCTAGGACATTTGATTTGAGCGCAATCCTCAAACTTAGGTCAAAAAAGCCATTTAAGCCTTTTCACAGTGAGATCTATGCGATATGGCCGAGAAATGTAATTTTGATGTTAACTCCCAAACCGCTGCGCAGAAGTCACCTAAACTTCAACCAATAGTGTATTGTATCACATTCTAGTAGTTACATTTGAAAATTTCGTTCTAGGACATTTGGTTTGAGCGCAATTATTAAACTTAGGTCAAAAAAGCCATTTAAGCCTTTTCACAGTGAGATCTATGCGATATGGCCGAGAAATGTAATTTTGATGTTAACTCCCAAACCGCTGCGCAGAAGTCAACCAAACTTCACCCAATAGTGTATTGTATCACATTCTAGTAGTTACATTTGAAAATTTCGTTCTAGGACATTTGGTTTGAGCGCAATCATTAAACTTAGGTCAAAAAAGCCATTTAAGCCTTTTCACAGTGAGATCTATGCGATATGGCCGAGAAATGTAATTTTGATGTTAACTCCCAAACCGCTGCGCAGAAGTCAACCAAACTTCACCCAATAGTGTATTGTATCACAATCTAGTAGTTACATTTGAAAATTTTGTTCTAGGAAATTTTGTTTGAGCGCAATCATCAAACTTAATTAAAAAAGTCATTTAAGCCTTTTCACAGTGAGATCTATGCGATATGGCCGAGAAATGTAATTTTGATGTTAACTCCCAAACCGCTGCGCAGAAGTCAACCAAACTTCACCCATTAGTGTATTGTATCACAATCTAGTAGTTACATGTGAAAATTTGGTTCTAGGACATTTGATTTGAGCGCAATCCTCAAACTTAGGTCAAAAAAGCCATTTAAGCCTTTTCACAGTGAGATCTATGCGATATGGCCGAGAAATGTAATTTTGATGTTGACTCCCAAACCGCTGCGCAGAAGTCAACTAAACTTCACCCATTAGTGTATTGTATCACAATCTAGTAGTTACATGTGGAAATTTGGTTCTAGGACATTTGATTTGAGCGCAATCCTCAAACTTAGGTCAAAAAAGCCATTTAAGCCTTTTCACAGTGAGATCTATGCGATATGGCCGAGAAATGTAATTTTGATGTTAACTCCCAAACCGCTGCGCAGAAGTCAACCAAACTTCACCCAATAGTGTATTGTATCACATTCTAGTAGTTACATTTTAAAATTTCGTTCTAGGACATTTGGTTTGAGCGCAATTATTAAACTTAGGTCAAAAAAGCCATTTAAGCCTTTTCACAGTGAGATCTATGCGATATGGCCGAGAAATGTAATTTTGATGTTAACTCCCAAACCGCTGCGCAGAAGTCAACTAAACTTCACCCATTAGTGTATTGTATCACAATCTAGTAGTTACATGTGGAAATTTGGTTCTAGGACATTTGATTTGAGCGCAATCCTCAAACTTAGGTCAAAAAAGCCATTTAAGCCTTTTCACAGTGAGATCTATGCGATATGGCCGAGAAATGTAATTTTGATGTTAACTCCCAAACCGCTGCGCAGAAGTCAACCAAACTTCACCCAATAGTGTATTGTATCACATTCTAGTAGTTACATTTGAAAATTTCGTTCTAGGACATTTGGTTTGAGCGCAATCCTCAAACTTAGGTCAAAAAAGCCATTTAAGCCTTTTCACAGTGAGATCTATGCGATATGGCCGAGAAATGTAATTTTGATGTTAACTCCCAAACCGCTGCGCAGAAGTCAACCAAACTTCACCCAATAGTGTATTGTATCACAATCTAGTAGTTACATTTGAAAATTTTGTTCTAGGAAATTTTGTTTGAGCGCAATCATCAAACTTAATTAAAAAAGTCATTTAAGCCTTTTCACAGTGAGATCTATGCGATATGGCCGAGAAATGTAATTTTGATGTTAACTCCCAAACCGCTGCGCAGAAGTCAACTAAACTTCACCCATTAGTGTATTGTATCACAATCTAGTAGTTACATGTGGAAATTTGGTTCTAGGACATTTGATTTGAGCGCAATCCTCAAACTTAGGTCAAAAAAGCCATTTAAGCCTTTTCACAGTGAGATCTATGCGATATGGCCGAGAAATGTAATTTTGATGTTAACTCCCAAACCGCTGCGCAGAAGTCAACCAAACTTCACCCAATAGTGTATTGTATCACAATCTAGTAGTTACATTTGAAAATTTTGTTCTAGGAAATTTTGTTTGAGCGCAATCATCAAACTTAATTAAAAAAGTCATTTAAGCCTTTTCACAGTGAGATCTATGCGATATGGCCGAGAAATGTAATTTTGATGTTAACTCCCAAACCGCTGCGCAGAAGTCAACCAAACTTCACCCAATAGTGTATTGTATCACATTCTAGTAGTTACATTTGAAAATTTTGTTCTAGGACATTTGGTTTGAGCGCAATCATTAAACTTAGGTCAAAAAAGCCATTTAAGCCTTTTCACAGTGAGATCTATGCGATATGGCCGAGAAATGTAATTTTGATGTTAACTCCCAAACCGCTGCGCAGAAGTCAACCAAACTTCAACCAATAGTGTATTGTATCACATTCTAGTAGTTACATTTGAAAATTTCGTTCTAGGACATTTGGTTTGAGCGCAATTATTAAACTTAGGTCAAAAAAGCCATTTAAGCCTTTTCACAGTGAGATCTATGCGATATGGCCGAGAAATGTAATTTTGATGTTAACTCCCAAACCGCTGCGCAGAAGTCAACCAAACTTCACCCAATAGTGTATTGTATCACATTCTAGTAGTTACATTTGAAAATTTCGTTCTAGGACATTTGGTTTGAGCGCAATCATCAAACTTAATTAAAAAAGTCATTTAAGCCTTTTCACAGTGAGATCTATGCGATATGGCCGAGAAATGTAATTTTGATGTTAACTCCCAAACCGCTGCGCAGAAGTCAACTAAACTTCACCCATTAGTGTATTGTATCACAATCTAGTAGTTACATGTGGAAATTTGGTTCTAGGACATTTGATTTGAGCGCAATCCTCAAACTTAGGTCAAAAAAGCCATTTAAGCCTTTTCACAGTGAGATCTATGCGATATGGCCGAGAAATGTAATTTTGATGTTAACTCCCAAACCGCTGCGCAGAAGTCAACCAAACTTCACCCAATAGTGTATTGTATCACATTCTAGTAGTTACATTTTAAAATTTCGTTCTAGGACATTTGGTTTGAGCGCAATTATTAAACTTAGGTCAAAAAAGCCATTTAAGCCTTTTCACAGTGAGATCTATGCGATATGGCCGAGAAATGTAATTTTGATGTTAACTCCCAAACCGCTGCGCAGAAGTCAACTAAACTTCACCCATTAGTGTATTGTATCACAATCTAGTAGTTACATGTGGAAATTTGGTTCTAGGACATTTGATTTGAGCGCAATCCTCAAACTTAGGTCAAAAAAGCCATTTAAGCCTTTTCACAGTGAGATCTATGCGATATGGCCGAGAAATGTAATTTTGATGTTAACTCCCAAACCGCTGCGCAGAAGTCAACCAAACTTCACCCAATAGTGTATTGTATCACATTCTAGTAGTTACATTTGAAAATTTCGTTCTAGGACATTTGGTTTGAGCGCAATCCTCAAACTTAGGTCAAAAAAGCCATTTAAGCCTTTTCACAGTGAGATCTATGCGATATGGCTGAGAAATGTAATTTTGATGTTAACTCCCAAACCGCTGCGCAGAAGTCAACCAAACTTCACCCAATAGTGTATTGTATCACAATCTAGTAGTTACATTTGAAAATTTTGTTCTAGGAAATTTTGTTTGAGCGCAATCATCAAACTTAATTAAAAAAGTCATTTAAGCCTTTTCACAGTGAGATCTATGCGATATGGCCGAGAAATGTAATTTTGATGTTAACTCCCAAACCGCTGCGCAGAAGTCAACTAAACTTCACCCATTAGTGTATTGTATCACAATCTAGTAGTTACATGTGGAAATTTGGTTCTAGGACATTTGATTTGAGCGCAATCCTCAAACTTAGGTCAAAAAAGCCATTTAAGCCTTTTCACAGTGAGATCTATGCGATATGGCCGAGAAATGTAATTTTGATGTTAACTCCCAAACCGCTGCGCAGAAGTCAACCAAACTTCACCCAATAGTGTATTGTATCACAATCTAGTAGTTACATTTGAAAATTTTATTCTAGGAAATTTTGTTTGAGCGCAATCATCAAACTTAATTAAAAAAGTCATTTAAGCCTTTTCACAGTGAGATCTATGCGATATGGCCGAGAAATGTAATTTTGATGTTAACTCCCAAACCGCTGCGCAGAAGTCAACCAAACTTCACCCAATAGTGTATTGTATCACATTCTAGTAGTTACATTTGAAAATTTTGTTCTAGGACATTTGGTTTGAGCGCAATCATTAAACTTAGGTCAAAAAAGCCATTTAAGCCTTTTCACAGTGAGATCTATGCGATATGGCCGAGAAATGTAATTTTGATGTTAACTCCCAAACCGCTGCGCAGAAGTCAACCAAACTTCAACCAATAGTGTATTGTATCACATTCTAGTAGTTACATTTGAAAATTTCGTTCTAGGACATTTGGTTTGAGCGCAATTATTAAACTTAGGTCAAAAAAGCCATTTAAGCCTTTTCACAGTGAGATCTATGCGATATGGCCGAGAAATGTAATTTTGATGTTAACTCCCAAACCGCTGCGCAGAAGTCAACCAAACTTCACCCAATAGTGTATTGTATCACATTCTAGTAGTTACATTTGAAAATTTCGTTCTAGGACATTTGGTTTGAGCGCAATCATTAAACTTAGGTCAAAAAAGCCATTTAAGCCTTTTCACAGTGAGATCTATGCGATATGGCCGAGAAATGTAATTTTGATGTTAACTCCCAAACCGCTGCGCAGAAGTCAACCAAACTTCACCCAATAGTGTATTGTATCACAATCTAGTAGTTACATTTGAAAATTTTGTTCTAGGAAATTTTGTTTGAGCGCAATCATCAAACTTAGGTCAAAAAAGCCATTTAAGCCTTTTCACAGTGAGATCTATGCGATATGGCCGAGAAATGTAAATTTGATGTTAACTCCCAAACCGCTGCGCAGAAGTCAACCAAACTTCACCCAATAGTGTATTGTATCACAATCTAGTAGTTACATTTGAAAATTTTGTTCTAGGAAATTTTGTTTGAGCGCAATCATCAAACTTAATTAAAAAAGTCATTTAAGCCTTTTCACAGTGAGATCTATGCGATATGGCCGAGAAATGTAATTTTGATGTTAACTCCCAAACCGCTGCGCAGAAGTCAACCAAACTTCACCCAATAGTGTATTGTATCACAATCTAGTAGTTACATTTGAAAATTTTGTTCTAGGAAATTTTGTTTGAGCGCAATCATCAAACTTAATTAAAAAAGTCATTTAAGCCTTTTCACAGTGAGATCTATGCGATATGGCCGAGAAATGTAATTTTGATGTTAACTCCCAAACCGCTGCGCAGAAGTCAACCAAACTTCACCCAATAGTGTATTGTATCACAATCTAGTAGTTACATTTGAAAATTTTGTTCTAGGAAATTTTGTTTGAGCGCAATCATCAAACTTAATTAAAAAAGTCATTTAAGCCTTTTCACAGTGAGATCTATGCGATATGGCCGAGAAATGTAATTTTGATGTTAACTCCCAAACCGCTGCGCAGAAGTCAACTAAACTTCACCCATTAGTGTATTGTATCACAATCTAGTAGTTACATGTGGAAATTTGGTTCTAGGACATTTGATTTGAGCGCAATCCTCAAACTTAGGTCAAAAAAGCCATTTAAGCCTTTTCACAGTGAGATCTATGCGATATGGCCGAGAAATGTAATTTTGATGTTAACTCCCAAACCGCTGCGCAGAAGTCAACCAAACTTCACCCAATAGTGTATTGTATCACATTCTAGTAGTTACATTTTAAAATTTCGTTCTAGGACATTTGGTTTGAGCGCAATTATTAAACTTAGGTCAAAAAAGCCATTTAAGCCTTTTCACAGTGAGATCTATGCGATATGGCCGAGAAATGTAATTTTGATGTTAACTCCCAAACCGCTGCGCAGAAGTCAACTAAACTTCACCCATTAGTGTATTGTATCACAATCTAGTAGTTACATGTGGAAATTTGGTTCTAGGACATTTGATTTGAGCGCAATCCTCAAACTTAGGTCAAAAAAGCCATTTAAGCCTTTTCACAGTGAGATCTATGCGATATGGCCGAGAAATGTAATTTTGATGTTAACTCCCAAACCGCTGCGCAGAAGTCAACCAAACTTCACCCAATAGTGTATTGTATCACATTCTAGTAGTTACATTTGAAAATTTCGTTCTAGGACATTTGGTTTGAGCGCAATCCTCAAACTTAGGTCAAAAAAGCCATTTAAGCCTTTTCACAGTGAGATCTATGCGATATGGCCGAGAAATGTAATTTTGATGTTAACTCCCAAACCGCTGCGCAGAAGTCAACTAAACTTCACCCATTAGTGTATTGTATCACAATCTAGTAGTTACATGTGGAAATTTGGTTCTAGGACATTTGATTTGAGCGCAATCCTCAAACTTAGGTCAAAAAAGCCATTTAAGCCTTTTCACAGTGAGATCTATGCGATATGGCCGAGAAATGTAATTTTGATGTTAACTCCCAAACCGCTGCGCAGAAGTCAACCAAACTTCACCCAATAGTGTATTGTATCACAATCTAGTAGTTACATTTGAAAATTTTGTTCTAGGAAATTTTGTTTGAGCGCAATCATCAAACTTAATTAAAAAAGTCATTTAAGCCTTTTCACAGTGAGATCTATGCGATATGGCCGAGAAATGTAATTTTGATGTTAACTCCCAAACCGCTGCGCAGAAGTCAACCAAACTTCACCCAATAGTGTATTGTATCACATTCTAGTAGTTACATTTGAAAATTTTGTTCTAGGACATTTGGTTTGAGCGCAATCATTAAACTTAGGTCAAAAAAGCCATTTAAGCCTTTTCACAGTGAGATCTATGCGATATGGCCGAGAAATGTAATTTTGATGTTAACTCCCAAACCGCTGCGCAGAAGTCAACCAAACTTCAACCAATAGTGTATTGTATCACATTCTAGTAGTTACATTTGAAAATTTCGTTCTAGGACATTTGGTTTGAGCGCAATTATTAAACTTAGGTCAAAAAAGCCATTTAAGCCTTTTCACAGTGAGATCTATGCGATATGGCCGAGAAATGTAATTTTGATGTTAACTCCCAAACCGCTGCGCAGAAGTCAACCAAACTTCACCCAATAGTGTATTGTATCACATTCTAGTAGTTACATTTGAAAATTTCGTTCTAGGACATTTGGTTTGAGCGCAATCATCAAACTTAATTAAAAAAGTCATTTAAGCCTTTTCACAGTGAGATCTATGCGATATGGCCGAGAAATGTAATTTTGATGTTAACTCCCAAACCGCTGCGCAGAAGTCAACTAAACTTCACCCATTAGTGTATTGTATCACAATCTAGTAGTTACATGTGGAAATTTGGTTCTAGGACATTTGATTTGAGCGCAATCCTCAAACTTAGGTCAAAAAAGCCATTTAAGCCTTTTCACAGTGAGATCTATGCGATATGGCCGAGAAATGTAATTTTGATGTTAACTCCCAAACCGCTGCGCAGAAGTCAACCAAACTTCACCCAATAGTGTATTGTATCACATTCTAGTAGTTACATTTTAAAATTTCGTTCTAGGACATTTGGTTTGAGCGCAATTATTAAACTTAGGTCAAAAAAGCCATTTAAGCCTTTTCACAGTGAGATCTATGCGATATGGCCGAGAAATGTAATTTTGATGTTAACTCCCAAACCGCTGCGCAGAAGTCAACTAAGCTTCACCCATTAGTGTATTGTATCACAATCTAGTAGTTACATGTGGAAATTTGGTTCTAGGACATTTGATTTGAGCGCAATCCTCAAACTTAGGTCAAAAAAGCCATTTAAGCCTTTTCACAGTGAGATCTATGCGATATGGCCGAGAAATGTAATTTTGATGTTAACTCCCAAACCGCTGCGCAGAAGTCAACCAAACTTCACCCAATAGTGTATTGTATCACATTCTAGTAGTTACATTTGAAAATTTCGTTCTAGGACATTTGGTTTGAGCGCAATCCTCAAACTTAGGTCAAAAAAGCCATTTAAGCCTTTTCACAGTGAGATCTATGCGATATGGCCGAGAAATGTAATTTTGATGTTAACTCCCAAACCGCTGCGCAGAAGTCAACCAAACTTCACCCAATAGTGTATTGTATCACAATCTAGTAGTTACATTTGAAAATTTTGTTCTAGGAAATTTTGTTTGAGCGCAATCATCAAACTTAATTAAAAAAGTCATTTAAGCCTTTTCACAGTGAGATCTATGCGATATGGCCGAGAAATGTAATTTTGATGTTAACTCCCAAACCGCTGCGCAGAAGTCAACTAAACTTCACCCATTAGTGTATTGTATCACAATCTAGTAGTTACATGTGGAAATTTGGTTCTAGGACATTTGATTTGAGCGCAATCCTCAAACTTAGGTCAAAAAAGCCATTTAAGCCTTTTCACAGTGAGATCTATGCGATATGGCCGAGAAATGTAATTTTGATGTTAACTCCCAAACCGCTGCGCAGAAGTCAACCAAACTTCACCCAATAGTGTATTGTATCACAATCTAGTAGTTACATTTGAAAATTTTGTTCTAGGAAATTTTGTTTGAGCGCAATCATCAAACTTAATTAAAAAAGTCATTTAAGCCTTTTCACAGTGAGATCTATGCGATATGGCCGAGAAATGTAATTTTGATGTTAACTCCCAAACCGCTGCGCAGAAGTCAACCAAACTTCACCCAATAGTGTATTGTATCACATTCTAGTAGTTACATTTGAAAATTTTGTTCTAGGACATTTGGTTTGAGCGCAATCATTAAACTTAGGTCAAAAAAGCCATTTAAGCCTTTTCACAGTGAGATCTATGCGATATGGCCGAGAAATGTAATTTTGATGTTAACTCCCAAACCGCTGCGCAGAAGTCAACCAAACTTCAACCAATAGTGTATTGTATCACATTCTAGTAGTTACATTTGAAAATTTCGTTCTAGGACATTTGGTTTGAGCGCAATTATTAAACTTAGGTCAAAAAAGCCATTTAAGCCTTTTCACAGTGAGATCTATGCGATATGGCCGAGAAATGTAATTTTGATGTTAACTCCCAAACCGCTGCGCAGAAGTCAACCAAACTTCACCCAATAGTGTATTGTATCACATTCTAGTAGTTACATTTGAAAATTTCGTTCTAGGACATTTGGTTTGAGCGCAATCATTAAACTTAGGTCAAAAAAGCCATTTAAGCCTTTTCACAGTGAGATCTATGCGATATGGCCGAGAAATGTAATTTTGATGTTAACTCCCAAACCGCTGCGCAGAAGTCAACCAAACTTCACCCAATAGTGTATTGTATCACAATCTAGTAGTTACATTTGAAAATTTTGTTCTAGGAAATTTTGTTTGAGCGATATCATCAAACTTAGGTCAAAAAAGCCATTTAAGCCTTTTCACAGTGAGATCTATGCGATATGGCCGAGAAATGTAAATTTGATGTTAACTCCCAAACCGCTGCGCAGAAGTCAACCAAACTTCACCCAATAGTGTATTGTATCACAATCTAGTAGTTACATTTGAAAATTTTGTTCTAGGAAATTTTGTTTGAGCGCAATCATCAAACTTAATTAAAAAAGTCATTTAAGCCTTTTCACAGTGAGATCTATGCGATATGGCCGAGAAATGTAATTTTGATGTTAACTCCCAAACCGCTGCGCAGAAGTCAACCAAACTTCACCCAATAGTGTATTGTATCACAATCTAGTAGTTACATTTGAAAATTTTGTTCTAGGAAATTTTGTTTGAGCGCAATCATCAAACTTAATTAAAAAAGTCATTTAAGCCTTTTCACAGTGAGATCTATGCGATATGGCCGAGAAATGTAATTTTGATGTTAACTCCCAAACCGCTGCGCAGAAGTCAACTAAACTTCACCCATTAGTGTATTGTATCACAATCTAGTAGTTACATGTGGAAATTTGGTTCTAGGACATTTGATTTGAGCGCAATCCTCAAACTTAGGTCAAAAAAGCCATTTAAGCCTTTTCACAGTGAGATCTATGCGATATGGCCGAGAAATGTAATTTTGATGTTAACTCCCAAACCGCTGCGCAGAAGTCAACCAAACTTCACCCAATAGTGTATTGTATCACATTCTAGTAGTTACATTTTAAAATTTCGTTCTAGGACATTTGGTTTGAGCGCAATTATTAAACTTAGGTCAAAAAAGCCATTTAAGCCTTTTCACAGTGAGATCTATGCGATATGGCCGAGAAATGTAATTTTGATGTTAACTCCCAAACCGCTGCGCAGAAGTCAACTAAACTTCACCCATTAGTGTATTGTATCACAATCTAGTAGTTACATGTGGAAATTTGGTTCTAGGACATTTGATTTGAGCGCAATCCTCAAACTTAGGTCAAAAAAGCCATTTAAGCCTTTTCACAGTGAGATCTATGCGATATGGCCGAGAAATGTAATTTTGATGTTAACTCCCAAACCGCTGCGCAGAAGTCAACCAAACTTCACCCAATAGTGTATTGTATCACATTCTAGTAGTTACATTTGAAAATTTCGTTCTAGGACATTTGGTTTGAGCGCAATCCTCAAACTTAGGTCAAAAAAGCCATTTAAGCCTTTTCACAGTGAGATCTATGCGATATGGCCGAGAAATGTAATTTTGATGTTAACTCCCAAACCGCTGCGCAGAAGTCAACTAAACTTCACCCATTAGTGTATTGTATCACAATCTAGTAGTTACATGTGGAAATTTGGTTCTAGGACATTTGATTTGAGCGCAATCCTCAAACTTAGGTCAAAAAAGCCATTTAAGCCTTTTCACAGTGAGATCTATGCGATATGGCCGAGAAATGTAATTTTGATGTTAACTCCCAAACCGCTGCGCAGAAGTCAACCAAACTTCACCCAATAGTGTATTGTATCACAATCTAGTAGTTACATTTGAAAATTTTGTTCTAGGAAATTTTGTTTGAGCGCAATCATCAAACTTAATTAAAAAAGTCATTTAAGCCTTTTCACAGTGAGATCTATGCGATATGGCCGAGAAATGTAATTTTGATGTTAACTCCCAAACCGCTGCGCAGAAGTCAACCAAACTTCACCCAATAGTGTATTGTATCACATTCTAGTAGTTACATTTGAAAATTTTGTTCTAGGACATTTGGTTTGAGCGCAATCATTAAACTTAGGTCAAAAAAGCCATTTAAGCCTTTTCACAGTGAGATCTATGCGATATGGCCGAGAAATGTAATTTTGATGTTAACTCCCAAACCGCTGCGCAGAAGTCAACCAAACTTCAACCAATAGTGTATTGTATCACATTCTAGTAGTTACATTTGAAAATTTCGTTCTAGGACATTTGGTTTGAGCGCAATTATTAAACTTAGGTCAAAAAAGCCATTTAAGCCTTTTCACAGTGAGATCTATGCGATATGGCCGAGAAATGTAATTTTGATGTTAACTCCCAAACCGCTGCGCAGAAGTCAACCAAACTTCACCCAATAGTGTATTGTATCACATTCTAGTAGTTACATTTGAAAATTTCGTTCTAGGACATTTGGTTTGAGCGCAATCATCAAACTTAATTAAAAAAGTCATTTAAGCCTTTTCACAGTGAGATCTATGCGATATGGCCGAGAAATGTAATTTTGATGTTAACTCCCAAACCGCTGCGCAGAAGTCAACTAAACTTCACCCATTAGTGTATTGTATCACAATCTAGTAGTTACATGTGGAAATTTGGTTCTAGGACATTTGATTTGAGCGCAATCCTCAAACTTAGGTCAAAAAAGCCATTTAAGCCTTTTCACAGTGAGATCTATGCGATATGGCCGAGAAATGTAATTTTGATGTTAACTCCCAAACCGCTGCGCAGAAGTCAACCAAACTTCACCCAATAGTGTATTGTATCACATTCTAGTAGTTACATTTGAAAATTTCGTTCTAGGACATTTGGTTTGAGCGCAATCATCAAACTTAATTAAAAAAGTCATTTAAGCCTTTTCACAGTGAGATCTATGCGATATGGCCGAGAAATGTAATTTTGATGTTAACTCCCAAACCGCTGCGCAGAAGTCAACTAAACTTCACCCATTAGTGTATTGTATCACAATCTAGTAGTTACATGTGGAAATTTGGTTCTAGGACATTTGATTTGAGCGCAATCCTCAAACTTAGGTCAAAAAAGCCATTTAAGCCTTTTCACAGTGAGATCTATGCGATATGGCCGAGAAATGTAATTTTGATGTTAACTCCCAAACCGCTGCGCAGAAGTCAACCAAACTTCACCCAATAGTGTATTGTATCACATTCTAGTAGTTACATTTTAAAATTTCGTTCTAGGACATTTGGTTTGAGCGCAATTATTAAACTTAGGTCAAAAAAGCCATTTAAGCCTTTTCACAGTGAGATCTATGCGATATGGCCGAGAAATGTAATTTTGATGTTAACTCCCAAACCGCTGCGCAGAAGTCAACTAAGCTTCACCCATTAGTGTATTGTATCACAATCTAGTAGTTACATGTGGAAATTTGGTTCTAGGACATTTGATTTGAGCGCAATCCTCAAACTTAGGTCAAAAAAGCCATTTAAGCCTTTTCACAGTGAGATCTATGCGATATGGCCGAGAAATGTAATTTTGATGTTAACTCCCAAACCGCTGCGCAGAAGTCAACCAAACTTCACCCAATAGTGTATTGTATCACATTCTAGTAGTTACATTTGAAAATTTCGTTCTAGGACATTTGGTTTGAGCGCAATCCTCAAACTTAGGTCAAAAAAGCCATTTAAGCCTTTTCACAGTGAGATCTATGCGATATGGCCGAGAAATGTAATTTTGATGTTAACTCCCAAACCGCTGCGCAGAAGTCAACCAAACTTCACCCAATAGTGTATTGTATCACAATCTAGTAGTTACATTTGAAAATTTTGTTCTAGGAAATTTTGTTTGAGCGCAATCATCAAACTTAATTAAAAAAGTCATTTAAGCCTTTTCACAGTGAGATCTATGCGATATGGCCGAGAAATGTAATTTTGATGTTAACTCCCAAACCGCTGCGCAGAAGTCAACTAAACTTCACCCATTAGTGTATTGTATCACAATCTAGTAGTTACATGTGGAAATTTGGTTCTAGGACATTTGATTTGAGCGCAATCCTCAAACTTAGGTCAAAAAAGCCATTTAAGCCTTTTCACAGTGAGATCTATGCGATATGGCCGAGAAATGTAATTTTGATGTTAACTCCCAAACCGCTGCGCAGAAGTCAACCAAACTTCACCCAATAGTGTATTGTATCACAATCTAGTAGTTACATTTGAAAATTTTGTTCTAGGAAATTTTGTTTGAGCGCAATCATCAAACTTAATTAAAAAAGTCATTTAAGCCTTTTCACAGTGAGATCTATGCGATATGGCCGAGAAATGTAATTTTGATGTTAACTCCCAAACCGCTGCGCAGAAGTCAACCAAACTTCACCCAATAGTGTATTGTATCACATTCTAGTAGTTACATTTGAAAATTTTGTTCTAGGACATTTGGTTTGAGCGCAATCATTAAACTTAGGTCAAAAAAGCCATTTAAGCCTTTTCACAGTGAGATCTATGCGATATGGCCGAGAAATGTAATTTTGATGTTAACTCCCAAACCGCTGCGCAGAAGTCAACCAAACTTCAACCAATAGTGTATTGTATCACATTCTAGTAGTTACATTTGAAAATTTCGTTCTAGGACATTTGGTTTGAGCGCAATTATTAAACTTAGGTCAAAAAAGCCATTTAAGCCTTTTCACAGTGAGATCTATGCGATATGGCCGAGAAATGTAATTTTGATGTTAACTCCCAAACCGCTGCGCAGAAGTCAACCAAACTTCACCCAATAGTGTATTGTATCACATTCTAGTAGTTACATTTGAAAATTTCGTTCTAGGACATTTGGTTTGAGCGCAATCATTAAACTTAGGTCAAAAAAGCCATTTAAGCCTTTTCACAGTGAGATCTATGCGATATGGCCGAGAAATGTAATTTTGATGTTAACTCCCAAACCGCTGCGCAGAAGTCAACCAAACTTCACCCAATAGTGTATTGTATCACAATCTAGTAGTTACATTTGAAAATTTTGTTCTAGGAAATTTTGTTTGAGCGATATCATCAAACTTAGGTCAAAAAAGCCATTTAAGCCTTTTCACAGTGAGATCTATGCGATATGGCCGAGAAATGTAAATTTGATGTTAACTCCCAAACCGCTGCGCAGAAGTCAACCAAACTTCACCCAATAGTGTATTGTATCACAATCTAGTAGTTACATATGAAAATTTTGTTCTAGGACATTTTGTTTGAACGCAATCATCAAACTTAATTAAAAAAGTCATTTAAGCCTTTTCACAGTGAGATCTATGCGATATGGCCGAGAAATGTAATTTTGATGTTAACTCCCAAACCGCTGCGCAGAAGTCAACCAAACTTCACCCAATAGTGTATTGTATCACAATCTAGTAGTTACATTTGAAAATTTTGTTCTAGGAAATTTTGTTTGAGCGCAATCATCAAACTTAATTAAAAAAGTCATTTAAGCCTTTTCACAGTGAGATCTATGCGATATGGCCGAGAAATGTAATTTTGATGTTAACTCCCAAACCGCTGCGCAGAAGTCAACCAAACTTCACCCAATAGTGTATTGTATCACAATCTAGTAGTTACATTTGAAAATTTTGTTCTAGGAAATTTTGTTTGAGCGCAATCATCAAACTTAATTAAAAAAGTCATTTAAGCCTTTTCACAGTGAGATCTATGCGATATGGCCGAGAAATGTAATTTTGATGTTAACTCCCAAACCGCTGCGCAGAAGTCAACCAAACTTCACCCAATAGTGTATTGTATCACATTCTAGTAGTTACATTTTAAAATTTCGTTCTAGGACATTTGGTTTGAGCGCAATTTTTAAACTTAGGTCAAAAAAGCCATTTAAGCCTTTTCACAGTGAGATCTATGCGATATGGCCGAGAAATGTAATTTTGATGTTAACTCCCAAACCGCTGCGCAGAAGTCAACCAAACTTCACCCAATAGTGTATTGTATCACAATCTAGTAGTTACATTTGAAAATTTTGTTCTAGGAAATTTTGTTTGAGCGCAATCATCAAACTTAATTAAAAAAGTCATTTAAGCCTTTTCACAGTGAGATCTATGCGATATGGCCGAGAAATGTAATTTTGATGTTAACTCCCAAACCGCTGCGCAGAAGTCAACCAAACTTCACCCAATAGTGTATTGTATCACATTCTAGTAGTTACATTTGAAAATTTTGTTCTAGGACATTTGGTTTGAGCGCAATCATTAAACTTAGGTCAAAAAAGCCATTTAAGCCTTTTCACAGTGAGATCTATGCGATATGGCCGAGAAATGTAATTTTGATGTTAACTCCCAAACCGCTGCGCAGAAGTAAACCAAACTTCACCCATTAGTGTATTGTATCACAATCTAGTAGTTACATGTGGAAATTTGGTTCTAGGACATTTGATTTGAGCGCAATCCTCAAACTTAGGTCAAAAAAGCCATTTAAGCCTTTTCACAGTGAGATCTATGCGATATGGCCGAGAAATGTAATTTTGATGTTAAATCCCAAACCGCTGCGCAGAAGTCAACTAAACTTCACCCAATAGTGTATTGTATCACATTCTAGTAGTTACATTTGAAAATTTCGTTCTAGGACATTTGGTTTGAGCGCAATCATTAAACTTAGGTCAAAAAAGCCATTTAAGCCTTTTCACAGTGAGATCTATGCGATATGGCCGAGAAATGTAATTTTGATGTTAACTCCCAAACCGCTGCGCAGAAGTCAACTAAACTTCAACCAATAGTGTATTGTATCACATTCTAGTAGTTACATTTGAAAATTTTGTTCTAGGAAATTTTGTTTGAGCGCAATCATCAAACTTAATTAAAAAAGCCATTTAAGCCTTTTCACAGTGAGATCTATGCGATATGGCCGAGAAATGTAATTTTGATGTTAACTCCCAAACCGCTGCGCAGAAGTCAACCAAACTTCACCCAATAGTGTATTGTATCACATTCTAGTAGTTACATTTGAAAATTTTGTTCTATGACATTTTGTTTGAACGCAATCATCAAACTTAATTAAAAAAGTCATTTAAGCCTTTTCACAGTGAGATCTATGCGATATGGCCGAGAAATGTAATTTTGATGTTACCTCCCAAACCGCTGCGCAGAAGTCAACCAAACTTCACCCAATAGTGTATTGTATCAAAATCTAGTAGTTACATTTGAACATTTTGTTCTAGGAAATTTTGTTTGAGCGCAATCATCAAACTTAATTAAAAAAGTCATTTAAGCCTTTTCACAGTGAGATCTATGCGATATGGCCGAGAAATGTAATTTTGATGTTAACTCCCAAACCGCTGCGCAGAAGTCAACCAAACTTCACCCATTAGTGTATTGTATCACAATCTAGTAGTTACATGTGGAAATTTGGTTCTA
Organism: Corythoichthys intestinalis; assembly: GCF_030265065.1. Lineage (NCBI taxonomy): Eukaryota > Metazoa > Chordata > Actinopteri > Syngnathiformes > Syngnathidae > Corythoichthys > Corythoichthys intestinalis. Next base: position 33,447,176 of record NC_080407.1, read on the forward strand.
GGACATTTGATTTGAGCGCAATCCTCAAACTTAGGTCAAAAAAGCCATTTAAGCCTTTTCACAGTGAGATCTATGCGATATGGCCGAGAAATGTAATTTTGATGTTGACTCCCAAACCGCTGCGCAGAAGTCAACCAAACTTCACCCAATAGTGTATTGTATCACAATCTAGTAGTTACATTTGAAAATTTTGTTCTAGGACATTTTGTTTGAACGCAATCATCAAACTTAATTAAAAAAGTCATTTAAGCCTTTTCACAGTGAGATCTATGCGATATGGCCGAGAAATGTAATTTTGATGTTAACTCCCAAACCGCTGCGCAGAAGTCAACCAAACTTCACCCAATAGTGTATTGTATCACAATCTAGTAGTTACATTTGAAAATTTTGTTCTAGGAAATTTTGTTTGAGCGCAATCATCAAACTTAATTAAAAAAGTCATTTAAGCCTTTTCACAGTGAGATCTATGCGATATGGCCGAGAAATGTAATTTTGATGTTAACTCCCAAACCGCTGCGCAGAAGTCAACCAAACTTCACCCAATAGTGTATTGTATCACATTCTAGTAGTTACATTTGAAAATTTTGTTCTAGGACATTTGGTTTGAGCGCAATCATTAAACTTAGGTCAAAAAAGCCATTTAAGCCTTTTCACAGTGAGATCTATGCGATATGGCCGAGAAATGTAATTTTGATGTTAACTCCCAAACCGCTGCGCAGAAGTCACCTAAACTTCAACCAATAGTGTATTGTATCACATTCTAGTAGTTACATTTGAAAATTTCGTTCTAGGACATTTGGTTTGAGCGCAATTATTTAACTTAGGTCAAAAAAGCCATTTAAGCCTTTTCACAGTGAGATCTATGCGATATGGCCGAGAAATGTAATTTTGATGTTAACTCCCAAACCGCTGCGCAGAAGTCAACCAAACTTCACCCAATAGTGTATTGTATCACATTCTAGTAGTTACATTTGAAAATTTCGTTCTAGGACATTTGGTTTGAGCGCAATCATTAAACTTAGGTCAAAAAAGCCATTTAAGCCTTTTCACAGTGAGATCTATGCGATATGGCCGAGAAATGTAATTTTGATGTTAACTCCCAAACCGCTGCGCAGAAGTCAACCAAACTTCACCCAATAGTGTATTGTATCACAATCTAGTAGTTACATTTGAAAATTTTGTTCTAGGAAATTTTGTTTGAGCGCAATCATCAAACTTAATTAAAAAAGTCATTTAAGCCTTTTCACAGTGAGATCTATGCGATATGGCCGAGAAATGTAATTTTGATGTTAACTCCCAAACCGCTGCGCAGAAGTCAACCAAACTTCACCCATTAGTGTATTGTATCACAATCTAGTAGTTACATGTGAAAATTTGGTTCTAGGACATTTGATTTGAGCGCAATCCTCAAACTTAGGTCAAAAAAGCCATTTAAGCCTTTTCACAGTGAGATCTATGCGATATGGCCGAGAAATGTAATTTTGATGTTGACTCCCAAACCGCTGCGCAGAAGTCAACTAAACTTCACCCATTAGTGTATTGTATCACAATCTAGTAGTTACATGTGGAAATTTGGTTCTAGGACATTTGATTTGAGCGCAATCCTCAAACTTAGGTCAAAAAAGCCATTTAAGCCTTTTCACAGTGAGATCTATGCGATATGGCCGAGAAATGTAATTTTGATGTTAACTCCCAAACCGCTGCGCAGAAGTCAACCAAACTTCACCCAATAGTGTATTGTATCACATTCTAGTAGTTACATTTTAAAATTTCGTTCTAGGACATTTGGTTTGAGCGCAATTATTAAACTTAGGTCAAAAAAGCCATTTAAGCCTTTTCACAGTGAGATCTATGCGATATGGCCGAGAAATGTAATTTTGATGTTAACTCCCAAACCGCTGCGCAGAAGTCAACTAAACTTCACCCATTAGTGTATTGTATCACAATCTAGTAGTTACATGTGGAAATTTGGTTCTAGGACATTTGATTTGAGCGCAATCCTCAAACTTAGGTCAAAAAAGCCATTTAAGCCTTTTCACAGTGAGATCTATGCGATATGGCCGAGAAATGTAATTTTGATGTTAACTCCCAAACCGCTGCGCAGAAGTCACCTAAACTTCAACCAATAGTGTATTGTATCACATTCTAGTAGTTACATTTGAAAATTTCGTTCTAGGACATTTGGTTTGAGCGCAATTATTAAACTTAGGTCAAAAAAGCCATTTAAGCCTTTTCACAGTGAGATCTATGCGATATGGCCGAGAAATGTAATTTTGATGTTAACTCCCAAACCGCTGCGCAGAAGTCAACCAAACTTCACCCAATAGTGTATTGTATCACATTCTAGTAGTTACATTTGAAAATTTCGTTCTAGGACATTTGGTTTGAGCGCAATCATTAAACTTAGGTCAAAAAAGCCATTTAAGCCTTTTCACAGTGAGATCTATGCGATATGGCCGAGAAATGTAATTTTGATGTTAACTCCCAAACCGCTGCGCAGAAGTCAACCAAACTTCACCCAATAGTGTATTGTATCACAATCTAGTAGTTACATTTGAAAATTTTGTTCTAGGAAATTTTGTTTGAGCGCAATCATCAAACTTAATTAAAAAAGTCATTTAAGCCTTTTCACAGTGAGATCTATGCGATATGGCCGAGAAATGTAATTTTGATGTTAACTCCCAAACCGCTGCGCAGAAGTCAACCAAACTTCACCCATTAGTGTATTGTATCACAATCTAGTAGTTACATGTGAAAATTTGGTTCTAGGACATTTGATTTGAGCGCAATCCTCAAACTTAGGTCAAAAAAGCCATTTAAGCCTTTTCACAGTGAGATCTATGCGATATGGCCGAGAAATGTAATTTTGATGTTGACTCCCAAACCGCTGCGCAGAAGTCAACTAAACTTCACCCATTAGTGTATTGTATCACAATCTAGTAGTTACATGTGGAAATTTGGTTCTAGGACATTTGATTTGAGCGCAATCCTCAAACTTAGGTCAAAAAAGCCATTTAAGCCTTTTCACAGTGAGATCTATGCGATATGGCCGAGAAATGTAATTTTGATGTTAACTCCCAAACCGCTGCGCAGAAGTCAACCAAACTTCACCCAATAGTGTATTGTATCACATTCTAGTAGTTACATTTTAAAATTTCGTTCTAGGACATTTGGTTTGAGCGCAATTATTAAACTTAGGTCAAAAAAGCCATTTAAGCCTTTTCACAGTGAGATCTATGCGATATGGCCGAGAAATGTAATTTTGATGTTAACTCCCAAACCGCTGCGCAGAAGTCAACTAAACTTCACCCATTAGTGTATTGTATCACAATCTAGTAGTTACATGTGGAAATTTGGTTCTAGGACATTTGATTTGAGCGCAATCCTCAAACTTAGGTCAAAAAAGCCATTTAAGCCTTTTCACAGTGAGATCTATGCGATATGGCCGAGAAATGTAATTTTGATGTTAACTCCCAAACCGCTGCGCAGAAGTCAACCAAACTTCACCCAATAGTGTATTGTATCACATTCTAGTAGTTACATTTGAAAATTTCGTTCTAGGACATTTGGTTTGAGCGCAATCCTCAAACTTAGGTCAAAAAAGCCATTTAAGCCTTTTCACAGTGAGATCTATGCGATATGGCCGAGAAATGTAATTTTGATGTTAACTCCCAAACCGCTGCGCAGAAGTCAACCAAACTTCACCCAATAGTGTATTGTATCACAATCTAGTAGTTACATTTGAAAATTTTGTTCTAGGAAATTTTGTTTGAGCGCAATCATCAAACTTAATTAAAAAAGTCATTTAAGCCTTTTCACAGTGAGATCTATGCGATATGGCCGAGAAATGTAATTTTGATGTTAACTCCCAAACCGCTGCGCAGAAGTCAACTAAACTTCACCCATTAGTGTATTGTATCACAATCTAGTAGTTACATGTGGAAATTTGGTTCTAGGACATTTGATTTGAGCGCAATCCTCAAACTTAGGTCAAAAAAGCCATTTAAGCCTTTTCACAGTGAGATCTATGCGATATGGCCGAGAAATGTAATTTTGATGTTAACTCCCAAACCGCTGCGCAGAAGTCAACCAAACTTCACCCAATAGTGTATTGTATCACAATCTAGTAGTTACATTTGAAAATTTTGTTCTAGGAAATTTTGTTTGAGCGCAATCATCAAACTTAATTAAAAAAGTCATTTAAGCCTTTTCACAGTGAGATCTATGCGATATGGCCGAGAAATGTAATTTTGATGTTAACTCCCAAACCGCTGCGCAGAAGTCAACCAAACTTCAACCAATAGTGTATTGTATCACATTCTAGTAGTTACATTTGAAAATTTCGTTCTAGGACATTTGGTTTGAACGCAATCATCAAACTTAATTAAAAAAGTCATTTAAGCCTTTTCACAGTGAGATCTATGCGATATGGCCGAGAAATGTAATTTTGATGTTAACTCCCAAACCGCTGCGCAGAAGTCAACTAAACTTCACCCATTAGTGTATTGTATCACAATCTAGTAGTTACATGTGGAAATTTGGTTCTAGGACATTTGATTTGAGCGCAATCCTCAAACTTAGGTCAAAAAAGCCATTTAAGCCTTTTCACAGTGAGATCTATGCGATATGGCCGAGAAATGTAATTTTGATGTTAACTCCCAAACCGCTGCGCAGAAGTCAACCAAACTTCACCCAATAGTGTATTGTATCACATTCTAGTAGTTACATTTGAAAATTTCGTTCTAGGACATTTGGTTTGAGCGCAATTATTAAACTTAGGTCAAAAAAGCCATTTAAGCCTTTTCACAGTGAGATCTATGCGATATGGCCGAGAAATGTAATTTTGATGTTAACTCCCAAACCGCTGCGCAGAAGTCAACTAAACTTCACCCATTAGTGTATTGTATCACAATCTAGTAGTTACATGTGGAAATTTGGTTCTAGGACATTTGATTTGAGCGCAATCCTCAAACTTAGGTCAAAAAAGCCATTTAAGCCTTTTCACAGTGAGATCTATGCGATATGGCCGAGAAATGTAATTTTGATGTTAACTCCCAAACCGCTGCGCAGAAGTCAACCAAACTTCACCCAATAGTGTATTGTATCACAATCTAGTAGTTACATTTGAAAATTTCGTTCTAGGACATTTGGTTTGAGCGCAATCATTAAACTTAGGTCAAAAAAGCCATTTAAGCCTTTTCACAGTGAGATCTATGCGATATGGCCGAGAAATGTAATTTTGATGTTAACTCCCAAACCGCTGCGCAGAAGTCAACCAAACTTCACCCAATAGTGTATTGTATCACAATCTAGTAGTTACATTTGAAAATTTTGTTCTAGGAAATTTTGTTTGAGCGCAATCATCAAACTTAATTAAAAAAGTCATTTAAGCCTTTTCACAGTGAGATCTATGCGATATGGCCGAGAAATGTAATTTTGATGTTAACTCCCAAACCGCTGCGCAGAAGTCAACCAAACTTCACCCATTAGTGTATTGTATCACAATCTAGTAGTTACATGTGAAAATTTGGTTCTAGGACATTTGATTTGAGCGCAATCCTCAAACTTAGGTCAAAAAAGCCATTTAAGCCTTTTCACAGTGAGATCTATGCGATATGGCCGAGAAATGTAAATTTGATGTTAACTCCCAAACCGCTGCGCAGAAGTCAACCAAACTTCACCCAATAGTGTATTGTATCACAATCTAGTAGTTACATATGAAAATTTTGTTCTAGGACATTTTGTTTGAACGCAATCATCAAACTTAATTAAAAAATTCATTTAAGCCTTTTCACAGTGAGATCTATGCGATATGGCCGAGAAATGTAATTTTGATGTTAACTCCCAAACCGCTGCGCAGAAGTCAACCAAACTTCACCCAATAGTGTATTGTATCACAATCTAGTAGTTACATTTGAAAATTTTGTTCTAGGAAATTTTGTTTGAGCGCAATCATCAAACTTAATTAAAAAAGTCATTTAAGCCTTTTCACAGTGAGATCTATGCGATATGGCCGAGAAATGTAATTTTGATGTTAACTCCCAAACCGCTGCGCAGAAGTCAACCAAACTTCACCCAATAGTGTATTGTATCACAATCTAGTAGTTACATTTGAAAATTTTGTTCTAGGAAATTTTGTTTGAGCGCAATCATCAAACTTAATTAAAAAAGTCATTTAAGCCTTTTCACAGTGAGATCTATGCGATATGGCAAAGAAATGTAATTTTGATGTTAACTCCCAAACCGCTGCGCAGAAGTCAACTAAACTTCACCCATTAGTGTATTGTATCACAATCTAGTAGTTACATGTGGAAATTTGGTTCTAGGACATTTGATTTGAGCGCAATCCTCAAACTTAGGTCAAAAAAGCCATTTAAGCCTTTTCACAGTGAGATCTATGCGATATGGCCGAGAAATGTAATTTTGATGTTAACTCCCAAACCGCTGCGCAGAAGTCAACCAAACTTCACCCAATAGTGTATTGTATCACATTCTAGTAGTTACATTTTAAAATTTCGTTCTAGGACATTTGGTTTGAGCGCAATTATTAAACTTAGGTCAAAAAAGCCATTTAAGCCTTTTCACAGTGAGATCTATGCGATATGGCCGAGAAATGTAATTTTGATGTTAACTCCCAAACCGCTGCGCAGAAGTCAACTAAACTTCACCCATTAGTGTATTGTATCACAATCTAGTAGTTACATGTGGAAATTTGGTTCTAGGACATTTGATTTGAGCGCAATCCTCAAACTTAGGTCAAAAAAGCCATTTAAGCCTTTTCACAGTGAGATCTATGCGATATGGCCGAGAAATGTAATTTTGATGTTAACTCCCAAACCGCTGCGCAGAAGTCAACCAAACTTCACCCAATAGTGTATTGTATCACATTCTAGTAGTTACATTTGAAAATTTCGTTCTAGGACATTTGGTTTGAGCGCAATCCTCAAACTTAGGTCAAAAAAGCCATTTAAGCCTTTTCACAGTGAGATCTATGCGATATGGCCGAGAAATGTAATTTTGATGTTAACTCCCAAACCGCTGCGCAGAAGTCAACCAAACTTCACCCAATAGTGTATTGTATCACAATCTAGTAGTTACATTTGAAAATTTTGTTCTAGGAAATTTTGTTTGAGCGCAATCATCAAACTTAATTAAAAAAGTCATTTAAGCCTTTTCACAGTGAGATCTATGCGATATGGCCGAGAAATGTAATTTTGATGTTAACTCCCAAACCGCTGCGCAGAAGTCAACTAAACTTCACCCATTAGTGTATTGTATCACAATCTAGTAGTTACATGTGGAAATTTGGTTCTAGGACATTTGATTTGAGCGCAATCCTCAAACTTAGGTCAAAAAAGCCATTTAAGCCTTTTCACAGTGAGATCTATGCGATATGGCCGAGAAATGTAATTTTGATGTTAACTCCCAAACCGCTGCGCAGAAGTCAACCAAACTTCACCCAATAGTGTATTGTATCACAATCTAGTAGTTACATTTGAAAATTTTGTTCTAGGAAATTTTGTTTGAGCGCAATCATCAAACTTAATTAAAAAAGTCATTTAAGCCTTTTCACAGTGAGATCTATGCGATATGGCCGAGAAATGTAATTTTGATGTTAACTCCCAAACCGCTGCGCAGAAGTCAACCAAACTTCACCCAATAGTGTATTGTATCACATTCTAGTAGTTACATTTGAAAATTTTGTTCTAGGACATTTGGTTTGAGCGCAATCATTAAACTTAGGTCAAAAAAGCCATTTAAGCCTTTTCACAGTGAGATCTATGCGATATGGCCGAGAAATGTAATTTTGATGTTAACTCCCAAACCGCTGCGCAGAAGTCAACCAAACTTCAACCAATAGTGTATTGTATCACATTCTAGTAGTTACATTTGAAAATTTCGTTCTAGGACATTTGGTTTGAGCGCAATTATTAAACTTAGGTCAAAAAAGCCATTTAAGCCTTTTCACAGTGAGATCTATGCGATATGGCCGAGAAATGTAATTTTGATGTTAACTCCCAAACCGCTGCGCAGAAGTCAACCAAACTTCACCCAATAGTGTATTGTATCACATTCTAGTAGTTACATTTGAAAATTTCGTTCTAGGACATTTGGTTTGAGCGCAATCATTAAACTTAGGTCAAAAAAGCCATTTAAGCCTTTTCACAGTGAGATCTATGCGATATGGCCGAGAAATGTAATTTTGATGTTAACTCCCAAACCGCTGCGCAGAAGTCAACCAAACTTCACCCAATAGTGTATTGTATCACAATCTAGTAGTTACATTTGAAAATTTTGTTCTAGGAAATTTTGTTTGAGCGCAATCATCAAACTTAGGTCAAAAAAGCCATTTAAGCCTTTTCACAGTGAGATCTATGCGATATGGCCGAGAAATGTAAATTTGATGTTAACTCCCAAACCGCTGCGCAGAAGTCAACCAAACTTCACCCAATAGTGTATTGTATCACAATCTAGTAGTTACATATGAAAATTTTGTTCTAGGACATTTTGTTTGAACGCAATCATCAAACTTAATTAAAAAAGTCATTTAAGCCTTTTCACAGTGAGATCTATGCGATATGGCCGAGAAATGTAATTTTGATGTTAACTCCCAAACCGCTGCGCAGAAGTCAACCAAACTTCACCCAATAGTGTATTGTATCACAATCTAGTAGTTACATTTGAAAATTTTGTTCTAGGAAATTTTGTTTGAGCGCAATCATCAAACTTAATTAAAAAAGTCATTTAAGCCTTTTCACAGTGAGATCTATGCGATATGGCCGAGAAATGTAATTTTGATGTTAACTCCCAAACCGCTGCGCAGAAGTCAACCAAACTTCACCCAATAGTGTATTGTATCACAATCTAGTAGTTACATTTGAAAATTTTGTTCTAGGAAATTTTGTTTGAGCGCAATCATCAAACTTAATTAAAAAAGTCATTTAAGCCTTTTCACAGTGAGATCTATGCGATATGGCCGAGAAATGTAATTTTGATGTTAACTCCCAAACCGCTGCGCAGAAGTCAACCAAACTTCAACCAATAGTGTATTGTATCACATTCTAGTAGTTACATTTGAAAATTTCGTTCTAGGACATTTGGTTTGAGCGCAATTATTAAACTTAGGTCAAAAAAGCCATTTAAGCCTTTTCACAGTGAGATCTATGCGATATGGCCGAGAAATGTAATTTTGATGTTAACTCCCAAACCGCTGCGCAGAAGTCAACCAAACTTCACCCAATAGTGTATTGTATCACATTCTAGTAGTTACATTTGAAAATTTCGTTCTAGGACATTTGGTTTGAGCGCAATCATTAAACTTAGGTCAAAAAAGCCATTTAAGCCTTTTCACAGTGAGATCTATGCGATATGGCCGAGAAATGTAATTTTGATGTTAACTCCCAAACCGCTGCGCAGAAGTCAACCAAACTTCACCCAATAGTGTATTGTATCACAATCTAGTAGTTACATTTGAAAATTTTGTTCTAGGAAATTTTGTTTGAGCGCAATCATCAAACTTAGGTCAAAAAAGCCATTTAAGCCTTTTCACAGTGAGATCTATGCGATATGGCCGAGAAATGTAAATTTGATGTTAACTCCCAAACCGCTGCGCAGAAGTCAACCAAACTTCACCCAATAGTGTATTGTATCACAATCTAGTAGTTACATATGAAAATTTTGTTCTAGGACATTTTGTTTGAACGCAATCATCAAACTTAATTAAAAAAGTCATTTAAGCCTTTTCACAGTGAGATCTATGCGATATGGCCGAGAAATGTAATTTTGATGTTAACTCCCAAACCGCTGCGCAGAAGTCAACCAAACTTCACCCAATAGTGTATTGTATCACAATCTAGTAGTTACATTTGAAAATTTTGTTCTAGGAAATTTTGTTTGAGCGCAATCATCAAACTTAATTAAAAAAGTCATTTAAGCCTTTTCACAGTGAGATCTATGCGATATGGCCGAGAAATGTAATTTTGATGTTAACTCCCAAACCGCTGCGCAGAAGTCAACCAAACTTCACCCAATAGTGTATTGTATCACAATCTAGTAGTTACATTTGAAAATTTTGTTCTAGGAAATTTTGTTTGAGCGCAATCATCAAACTTAATTAAAAAAGTCATTTAAGCCTTTTCACAGTGAGATCTATGCGATATGGCCGAGAAATGTAATTTTGATGTTAACTCCCAAACCGCTGCGCAGAAGTCAACTAAACTTCACCCATTAGTGTATTGTATCACAATCTAGTAGTTACATGTGGAAATTTGGTTCTAGGACATTTGATTTGAGCGCAATCCTCAAACTTAGGTCAAAAAAGCCATTTAAGCCTTTTCACAGTGAGATCTATGCGATATGGCCGAGAAATGTAATTTTGATGTTAACTCCCAAACCGCTGCGCAGAAGTCAACCAAACTTCACCCAATAGTGTATTGTATCACATTCTAGTAGTTACATTTGAAAATTTCGTTCTAGGACATTTGGTTTGAGCGCAATTATTAAACTTAGGTCAAAAAAGCCATTTAAGCCTTTTCACAGTGAGATCTATGCGATATGGCCGAGAAATGTAATTTTGATGTTAACTCCCAAACCGCTGCGCAGAAGTCAACTAAACTTCACCCATTAGTGTATTGTATCACAATCTAGTAGTTACATGTGGAAATTTGGTTCTAGGACATTTGATTTGAGCGCAATCCTCAAACTTAGGTCAAAAAAGCCATTTAAGCCTTTTCACAGTGAGATCTATGCGATATGGCCGAGAAATGTAAATTTGATGTTAACTCCCAAACCGCTGCGCAGAAGTCAACCAAACTTCACCCAATAGTGTATTGTATCACAATCTAGTAGTTACATATGAAAATTTTGTTCTAGGACATTTTGTTTGAACGCAATCATCAAACTTAATTAAAAAAGTCATTTAAGCCTTTTCACAGTGAGATCTATGCGATATGGCCGAGAAATGTAATTTTGATGTTAACTCCCAAACCGCTGCGCAGAAGTCAACCAAACTTCACCCAATAGTGTATTGTATCACAATCTAGTAGTTACATTTGAAAATTTTGTTCTAGGAAATTTTGTTTGAGCGCAATCATCAAACTTAATTAAAAAAGTCATTTAAGCCTTTTCACAGTGAGATCTATGCGATATGGCCGAGAAATGTAATTTTGATGTTAACTCCCAAACCGCTGCGCAGAAGTCAACCAAACTTCACCCAATAGTGTATTGTATCACAATCTAGTAGTTACATTTGAAAATTTTGTTCTAGGAAATTTTGTTTGAGCGCAATCATCAAACTTAATTAAAAAAGTCATTTAAACCTTTTCACAGTGAGATCTATGCGATATGGCCGAGAAATGTAATTTTGATGTTAACTCCCAAACCGCTGCGCAGAAGTCAACTAAACTTCACCCATTAGTGTATTGTATCACAATCTAGTAGTTACATGTGGAAATTTGGTTCTAGGACATTTGATTTGAGCGCAATCCTCAAACTTAGGTCAAAAAAGCCATTTAAGCCTTTTCACAGTGAGATCTATGCGATATGGCCGAGAAATGTAATTTTGATGTTAACTCCCAAACCGCTGCGCAGAAGTCAACCAAACTTCACCCAATAGTGTATTGTATCACATTCTAGTAGTTACATTTGAAAATTTCGTTCTAGGACATTTGGTTTGAGCGCAATTATTAAACTTAGGTCAAAAAAGCCATTTAAGCCTTTTCACAGTGAGATCTATGCGATATGGCCGAGAAATGTAATTTTGATGTTAACTCCCAAACCGCTGCGCAGAAGTCAACTAAACTTCACCCATTAGTGTATTGTATCACAATCTAGTAGTTACATGTGGAAATTTGGTTCTAGGACATTTGATTTGAGCGCAATCCTCAAACTTAGGTCAAAAAAGCCATTTAAGCCTTTTCACAGTGAGATCTATGCGATATGGCCGAGAAATGTAATTTTGATGTTAACTCCCAAACCGCTGCGCAGAAGTCAACCAAACTTCACCCAATAGTGTATTGTATCACATTCTAGTAGTTACATTTGAAAATTTCGTTCTAGGACATTTGGTTTGAGCGCAATTATTAAACTTAGGTCAAAAAAGCCATTTAAGCCTTTTCACAGTGAGATCTATGCGATATGGCCGAGAAATGTAATTTTGATGTTAACTCCCAAACCGCTGCGCAGAAGTCAACCAAACTTCACCCAATAGTGTATTGTATCACATTCTAGTAGTTACATTTGAAAATTTCGTTCTAGGACATTTGGTTTGAGCGCAATCCTCAAACTTAGGTCAAAAAAGCCATTTAAGCCTTTTCACAGTGAGATCTATGCGATATGGCCGAGAAATGTAATTTTGATGTTAACTCCCAAACCGCTGCGCAGAAGTCAACCAAACTTCACCCAATAGTGTATTGTATCACAATCTAGTAGTTACATTTGAAAATTTTGTTCTAGGAAATTTTGTTTGAGCGCAATCATCAAACTTAATTAAAAAAGTCATTTAAGCCTTTTCACAGTGAGATCTATGCGATATGGCCGAGAAATGTAATTTTGATGTTAACTCCCAAACCGCTGCGCAGAAGTCAACTAAACTTCACCCATTAGTGTATTGTATCACAATCTAGTAGTTACATGTGGAAATTTGGTTCTAGGACATTTGATTTGAGCGCAATCCTCAAACTTAGGTCAAAAAAGCCATTTAAGCCTTTTCACAGTGAGATCTATGCGATATGGCCGAGAAATGTAAATTTGATGTTAACTCCCAAACCGCTGCGCAGAAGTCAACCAAACTTCACCCAATAGTGTATTGTATCACATTCTAGTAGTTACATTTGAAAATTTCGTTCTAGGACATTTGGTTTGAGCGCAATCATTAAACTTAGGTCAAAAAAGCCATTTAAGCCTTTTCACAGTGAGATCTATGCGATATGGCCGAGAAATGTAATTTTGATGTTAACTCCCAAACCGCTGCGCAGAAGTCAACCAAACTTCACCCAATAGTGTATTGTATCACAATCTAGTAGTTACATTTGAAAATTTTGTTCTAGGAAATTTTGTTTGAGCGCAATCATCAAACTTAATTAAAAAAGTCATTTAAGCCTTTTCACAGTGAGATCTATGCGATATGGCCGAGAAATGTAATTTTGATGTTAACTCCCAAACCGCTGCGCAGAAGTCAACCAAACTTCACCCATTAGTTTATTGTATCACAATCTAGTAGTTACATGTGAAAATTTGGTTCTAGGACATTTGATTTGAGCGCAATCCTCAAACTTAGGTCAAAAAAGCCATTTAAGCCTTTTCACAGTGAGATCTATGCGATATGGCCGAGAAATGTAATTTTGATGTTAACTCCCAAACCGCTGCGCAGAAGTCAACCAAACTTCACCCAATAGTGTATTGTATCACATTCTAGTAGTTACATTTGAAAATTTCGTTCTAGGACATTTGGTTTGAGCGCAATCATTAAACTTAGGTCAAAAAAGCCATTTAAGCCTTTTCACAGTGAGATCTATGCGATATGGCCGAGAAATGTAATTTTGATGTTAACTCCCAAACCGCTGCGCAGAAGTCAACCAAACTTCACCCAATAGTGTATTGTATCACAATCTAGTAGTTACATTTGAAAATTTTGTTCTAGGAAATTTTGTTTGAGCGCAATCATCAAACTTAATTAAAAAAGTCTTTTAAGCCTTTTCACAGTGAGATCTATGCGATATGGCCGAGAAATGTAATTTTGATGTTAACTCCCAAACCGCTGCGCAGAAGTCAACCAAACTTCACCCATTAGTTTATTGTATCACAATCTAGTAGTTACATTTGAAAATTTTGTTCTAGGAAATTTTGTTTGAGCGCAATCATCAAACTTAATTAAAAAAGTCATTTAAGCCTTTTCACAGTGAGATCTATGCGATATGGCCGAGAAATGTAATTTTGATGTTAACTCCCAAACCGCTGCGCAGAAGTCAACTAAACTTCACCCATTAGTGTATTGTATCACAATCTAGTAGTTACATGTGGAAATTTGGTTCTAGGACATTTGATTTGAGCGCAATCCTCAAACTTAGGTCAAAAAAGCCATTTAAGCCTTTTCACAGTGAGATCTATGCGATATGGCCGAGAAATGTAATTTTGATGTTAACTCCCAAACCGCTGCGCAGAAGTCAACCAAACTTCACCCAATAGTGTATTGTATCACATTCTAGTAGTTACATTTGAAAATTTCGTTCTAGGACATTTGGTTTGAGCGCAATTATTAAACTTAGGTCAAAAAAGCCATTTAAGCCTTTTCACAGTGAGATCTATGCGATATGGCCGAGAAATGTAATTTTGATGTTAACTCCCAAACCGCTGCGCAGAAGTCAACCAAACTTCACCCAATAGTGTATTGTATCACATTCTAGTAGTTACATTTGAAAATTTCGTTCTAGGACATTTGGTTTGAGCGCAATCCTCAAACTTAGGTCAAAAAAGCCATTTAAGCCTTTTCACAGTGAGATCAATGCGATATGGCCGAGAAATGTAATTTTGATGTTAACTCCCAAACCGCTGCGCAGAAGTCAACCAAACTTCACCCAATAGTGTATTGTATCACAATCTAGTAGTTACATTTGAAAATTTTGTTCTAGGAAATTTTGTTTGAGCGCAATCATCAAACTTAATTAAAAAAGTCATTTAAGCCTTTTCACAGTGAGATCTATGCGATATGGCCGAGAAATGTAATTTTGATGTTAACTCCCAAACCGCTGCGCAGAAGTCAACTAAACTTCACCCATTAGTGTATTGTATCACAATCTAGTAGTTACATGTGGAAATTTGGTTCTAGGACATTTGATTTGAGCGCAATCCTCAAACTTAGGTCAAAAAAGCCATTTAAGCCTTTTCACAGTGAGATCTATGCGATATGGCCGAGAAATGTAATTTTGATGTTAACTCCCAAACCGCTGCGCAGAAGTCAACCAAACTTCACCCAATAGTGTATTGTATCACATTCTAGTAGTTACATTTGAAAATTTCGTTCTAGGACATTTGGTTTGAGCGCAATTATTAAACTTAGGTCAAAAAAGCCATTTAAGCCTTTTCACAGTGAGATCTATGCGATATGGCCGAGAAATGTAATTTTGATGTTAACTCCCAAACCGCTGCGCAGAAGTCAACCAAACTTCACCCAATAGTGTATTGTATCACATTCTAGTAGTTACATTTGAAAATTTCGTTCTAGGACATTTGGTTTGAGCGCAATCATTAAACTTAATTAAAAAAGCCATTTAAGCCTTTTCACAGTGAGATCTATGCGATATGGCCGAGAAATGTAATTTTGATGTTAACTCCCAAACCGCTGCGCAGAAGTCAACCAAACTTCACCCAATAGTGTATTGTATCACATTCTAGTAGTTACATTTGAAAATTTCGTTCTAGGAAATTTGGTTTGAGCGCAATTATTAAACTTAGGTCAAAAAAGCCATTTAAGCCTTTTCACAGTGAGATCTATGCGATATGGCCGAGAAATGTAATTTTGATGTTAACTCCCAAACCGCTGCGCAGAAGTCAACCAAACTTCACCCAATAGTGTATTGTATCACATTCTAGTAGTTACATTTGAAAATTTCGTTCTAGGACATTTGGTTTGAGCGCAATCATTAAACTTAGGTCAAAAAAGCCATTTAAGCCTTTTCACAGTGAGATCTATGCGATATGGCCGAGAAATGTAATTTTGATGTTAACTCCCAAACCGCTGCGCAGAAGTCAACCAAACTTCACCCAATAGTGTATTGTATCACAATCTAGTAGTTACATTTGAAAATTTTGTTCTAGGAAATTTTGTTTGAGCGCAATCATCAAACTTAATTAAAAAAGTCATTTAAGCCTTTTCACAGTGAGATCTATGCGATATGGCCGAGAAATGTAATTTTGATGTTAACTCCCAAACCGCTGCGCAGAAGTCAACCAAACTTCACCCATTAGTGTATTGTATCACAATCTAGTAGTTACATGTGAAAATTTGGTTCTAGGACATTTGATTTGAGCGCAATCCTCAAACTTAGGTCAAAAAAGCCATTTAAGCCTTTTCACAGTGAGATCTATGCGATATGGCCGAGAAATGTAAATTTGATGTTAACTCCCAAACCGCTGCGCAGAAGTCAACCAAACTTCACCCAATAGTGTATTGTATCACAATCTAGTAGTTACATTTGAAAATTTTGTTCTATGACATTTTGTTTGAACGCAATCATCAAACTTAATTAAAAAAGTCATTTAAGCCTTTTCACAGTGAGATCTATGCGATATGGCCGAGAAATGTAATTTTGATGTTAACTCCCAAACCGCTGCGCAGAAGTCAACCAAACTTCACCCAATAGTGTATTGTATCACAATCTAGTAGTTACATTTGAAAATTTTGTTCTAGGAAATTTTGTTTGAGCGCAATCATCAAACTTAGGTCAAAAAAGCCATTTAAGCCTTTTCACAGTGAGATCTATGCGATATGGCCGAGAAATGTAATTTTGATGTTAACTCCCAAACCGCTGCGCAGAAGTCAACCAAACTTCACCCAATAGTGTATTGTATCACATTCTAGTAGTTACATTTGAAAATTTCGTTCTAGGACATTTGGTTTGAGCGCAATTATTAAACTTAGGTCAAAAAAGCCATTTAAGCCTTTTCACAGTGAGATCTATGCGATATGGCCGAGAAATGTAATTTTGATGTTAACTCCCAAACCGCTGCGCAGAAGTCAACCAAACTTCACCCAATAGTGTATTGTATCACATTCTAGTAGTTACATTTGAAAATTTCGTTCTAGGACATTTGGTTTGAGCGCAATCATTAAACTTAATTAAAAAAGCCATTTAAGCCTTTTCACAGTGAGATCTATGCGATATGGCCGAGAAATGTAATTTTGATGTTAACTCCCAAACCGCTGCGCAGAAGTCAACCAAACTTCACCCAATAGTGTATTGTATCACATTCTAGTAGTTACATTTGAAAATTTCGTTCTAGGAAATTTGGTTTGAGCGCAATTATTAAACTTAGGTCAAAAAAGCCATTTAAGCCTTTTCACAGTGAGATCTATGCGATATGGCCGAGAAATGTAATTTTGATGTTAACTCCCAAACCGCTGCGCAGAAGTCAACCAAACTTCACCCAATAGTGTATTGTATCACATTCTAGTAGTTACATTTGAAAATTTCGTTCTAGGACATTTGGTTTGAGCGCAATCATTAAACTTAGGTCAAAAAAGCCATTTAAGCCTTTTCACAGTGAGATCTATGCGATATGGCCGAGAAATGTAATTTTGATGTTAACTCCCAAACCGCTGCGCAGAAGTCAACCAAACTTCACCCAATAGTGTATTGTATCACAATCTAGTAGTTACATTTGAAAATTTTGTTCTAGGAAATTTTGTTTGAGCGCAATCATCAAACTTAATTAAAAAAGTCATTTAAGCCTTTTCACAGTGAGATCTATGCGATATGGCCGAGAAATGTAATTTTGATGTTAACTCCCAAACCGCTGCGCAGAAGTCAACCAAACTTCACCCATTAGTGTATTGTATCACAATCTAGTAGTTACATGTGAAAATTTGGTTCTAGGACATTTGATTTGAGCGCAATCCTCAAACTTAGGTCAAAAAAGCCATTTAAGCCTTTTCACAGTGAGATCTATGCGATATGGCCGAGAAATGTAAATTTGATGTTAACTCCCAAACCGCTGCGCAGAAGTCAACCAAACTTCACCCAATAGTGTATTGTATCACAATCTAGTAGTTACATTTGAAAATTTTGTTCTATGACATTTTGTTTGAACGCAATCATCAAACTTAATTAAAAAAGTCATTTAAGCCTTTTCACAGTGAGATCTATGCGATATGGCCGAGAAATGTAATTTTGATGTTAACTCCCAAACCGCTGCGCAGAAGTCAACCAAACTTCACCCAATAGTGTATTGTATCACAATCTAGTAGTTACATTTGAAAATTTTGTTCTAGGAAATTTTGTTTGAGCGCAATCATCAAACTTAATTAAAAAAGTCATTTAAGCCTTTTCACAGTGAGATCTATGCGATATGGCCGAGAAATGTAATTTTGATGTTAACTCCCAAACCGCTGCGCAGAAGTCAACTAAACTTCACCCATTAGTGTATTGTATCACAATCTAGTAGTTACATGTGGAAATTTGGTTCTAGGACATTTGATTTGAGCGCAATCCTCAAACTTAGGTCAAAAAAGCCATTTAAGCCTTTTCACAGAGAGATCTATGCGATATGGCCGAGAAATGTAATTTTGATGTTAACTCCCAAACCGCTGCGCAGAAGTCAACCAAACTTCACCCAATAGTGTATTGTATCACATTCTAGTAGTTACATTTTAAAATTTCGTTCTAGGACATTTGGTTTGAGCGCAATTATAAAACTTAGGTCAAAAAAGCCATTTAAGCCTTTTCACAGTGAGATCTATGCGATATGGCCGAGAAATGTAATTTTGATGTTAACTCCCAAACCGCTGCGCAGAAGTCAACCAAACTTCACCCATTAGTGTATTGTATCACAATCTAGTAGTTACATGTGGAAATTTGGTTCTAGGACATTTGATTTGAGCGCAATCCTCAAACTTAGGTCAAAAAAGCCATTTAAGCCTTTTCACAGTGAGATCTATGCGATATGGCCGAGAAATGTAATTTTGATGTCAACTCCCAAACCGCTGCGCAGAAGTCAACCAAACTTCACCCAATAGTGTATTGTATCACATTCTAGTAGTTACATTTGAAAATTTCGTTCTAGGACATTTGGTTTGAGCGCAATTATTAAACTTAGGTCAAAAAAGCCATTTAAGCCTTTTCACAGTGACATCTATGCGATATGGCCGAGAAATGTAATTTTGATGTTAACTCCCAAACTGCTGCGCAGAAGTCAAACAAACTTCACCCAATAGTGTATTGTATCACAATCTAGTAGTTACATGTGAAAATTTGGTTCTAGGACATTTGATTTGAGCGCAATCCTCAAACTTAGGTCAAAAAAGCCATTTAAGCCTTTTCACAGTGAGATCTATGCGATATGGCCGAGAAATGTAAATTTGATGTTTAACTCCCAAACCGCTGCGCAGAAGTCAACCAAACTTCACCCAATAGTGTATTGTATCACAATCTAGTAGTTACATTTGAAAATTTTGTTCTATGACATTTTGTTTGAACGCAATCATCAAACTTAATTAAAAAAGTCATTTAAGCCTTTTCACAGTGAGATCTATGCGATATGGCGGAGAAATGTAATTTTGATGTTAACTCCCAAACCGCTGCGCAGAAGTCAACCAAACTTCACCCAATAGTGTATTGTATCACAATCTAGTAGTTACATTTGAAAATTTTGTTCTAGGAAATTTTGTTTGAGCGCAATCATCAAACTTAGGTCAAAAAAGCCATTTAAGCCTTTTCACAGTGAGATCTATGCGATATGGCCGAGAAATGTAATTTTGATGTTAACTCCCAAACCGCTGCGCAGAAGTCAACCAAACTTCACCCAATAGTGTATTGTATCACATTCTAGTAGTTACATTTGAAAATTTCGTTCTAGGACATTTGGTTTGAGCGCAATTATTAAACTTAGGTCAAAAAAGCCATTTAAGCCTTTTCACAGTGAGATCTATGCGATATGGCCGAGAAATGTAATTTTGATGTTAACTCCCAAACCGCTGCGCAGAAGTCAACCAAACTTCACCCAATAGTGTATTGTATCACATTCTAGTAGTTACATTTGAAAATTTCGTTCTAGGACATTTGGTTTGAGCGCAATCATTAAACTTAGGTCAAAAAAGCCATTTAAGCCTTTTCACAGTGAGATCTATGCGATATGGCCGAGAAATGTAATTTTGATGTTAACTCCCAAACCGCTGCGCAGAAGTCAACCAAACTTCACCCAATAGTGTATTGTATCACAATCTAGTAGTTACATTTGAAAATTTTGTTCTAGGAAATTTTGTTTGAGCGCAATCATCAAACTTAATTAAAAAAGTCATTTAAGCCTTTTCACAGTGAGATCTATGCGATATGGCCGAGAAATGTAATTTTGATGTTAACTCCCAAACCGCTGCGCAGAAGTCAACCAAACTTCACCCATTAGTGTATTGTATCACAATCTAGTAGTTACATGTGAAAATTTGGTTCTAGGACATTTGATTTGAGCGCAATCCTCAAACTTAGGTCAAAAAAGCCATTTAAGCCTTTTCACAGTGAGATCTATGCGATATGGCCGAGAAATGTAAATTTGATGTTAACTCCCAAACCGCTGCGCAGAAGTCAACCAAACTTCACCCAATAGTGTATTGTATCACAATCTAGTAGTTACATTTGAAAATTTTGTTCTATGACATTTTGTTTGAACGCAATCATCAAACTTAATTAAAAAAGTCATTTAAGCCTTTTCACAGTGAGATCTATGCGATATGGCCGAGAAATGTAATTTTGATGTTAACTCCCAAACCGCTGCGCAGAAGTCAACCAAACTTCACCCAATAGTGTATTGTATCACAATCTAGTAGTTACATTTGAAAATTTTGTTCTAGGAAATTTTGTTTGAGCGCAATCATCAAACTTAATTAAAAAAGTCATTTAAGCCTTTTCACAGTGAGATCTATGCGATATGGCCGAGAAATGTAATTTTGATGTTAACTCCCAAACCGCTGCGCAGAAGTCAACTAAACTTCACCCATTAGTGTATTGTATCACAATCTAGTAGTTACATGTGGAAATTTGGTTCTAGGACATTTGATTTGAGCGCAATCCTCAAACTTAGGTCAAAAAAGCCATTTAAGCCTTTTCACAGTGAGATCTATGCGATATGGCCGAGAAATGTAATTTTGATGTCAACTCCCAAACCGCTGCGCAGAAGTCAACCAAACTTCACCCAATAGTGTATTGTATCACATTCTAGTAGTTACATTTGAAAATTTCGTTCTAGGACATTTGGTTTGAGCGCAATTATTAAACTTAGGTCAAAAAAGCCATTTAAGCCTTTTCACAGTGAGATCTATGCGATATGGCCGAGAAATGTAATTTTGATGTTAACTCCCAAACTGCTGCGCAGAAGTCAACCAAACTTCACCCAATAGTGTATTGTATCACAATCTAGTAGTTACATGTGAAAATTTGGTTCTAGGACATTTGATTTGAGCGCAATCCTCAAACTTAGGTCAAAAAAGCCATTTAAGCCTTTTCACAGTGAGATCTATGCGATATGGCCGAGAAATGTAAATTTGATGTTTAACTCCCAAACCGCTGCGCAGAAGTCAACCAAACTTCACCCAATAGTGTATTGTATCACAATCTAGTAGTTACATTTGAAAATTTTGTTCTATGACATTTTGTTTGAACGCAATCATCAAACTTAATTAAAAAAGTCATTTAAGCCTTTTCACAGTGAGATCTATGCGATATGGCCGAGAAATGTAATTTTGATGTTAACTCCCAAACCGCTGCGCAGAAGTCAACTAAACTTCACCCATTAGTGTATTGTATCACAATCTAGTAGTTACATGTGGAAATTTGGTTCTAGGACATTTGATTTGAGCGCAATCCTCAAATTTAGGTCAAAAAAGCCATTTAAGCCTTTTCACAGTGAGATCTATGCGATATGGCCGAGAAATGTAATTTTGATGTTAACTCCCAAACCGCTGCGCAGAAGTCAACCAAACTTCACCCAATAGTGTATTGTATCACATTCTAGTAGTTACATTTTAAAATTTCGTTCTAGGACATTTGGTTTGAGCGCAATTATTAAACTTAGGTCAAAAAAGCCATTTAAGCCTTTTCACAGTGAGATCTATGCGATATGGCCGAGAAATGTAATTTTGATGTTAACTCCCAAACCGCTGCGCAGAAGTCAACTAAACTTCACCCATTAGTGTATTGTATCACAATCTAGTAGTTACATGTGGAAATTTGGTTCTAGGACATTTGATTTGAGCGCAATCCTCAAACTTAGGTCAAAAAAGCCATTTAAGCCTTTTCACAGTGAGATCTATGCGATATGGCCGAGAAATGTAATTTTGATGTCAACTCCCAAACCGCTGCGCAGAAGTCAACCAAACTTCACCCAATAGTGTATTGTATCACATTCTAGTAGTTACATTTGAAAATTTCGTTCTAGGACATTTGGTTTGAGCGCAATTATTAAACTTAGGTCAAAAAAGCCATTTAAGCCTTTTCACAGTGAGATCTATGCGATATGGCCGAGAAATGTAATTTTGATGTTAACTCCCAAACCGCTGCGCAGAAGTCAACTAAACTTCACCCATTAGTGTATTGTATCACAATCTAGTAGTTACATGTGGAAATTTGGTTCTAGGACATTTGATTTGAGCGCAATCCTCAAACTTAGGTCAAAAAAGCCATTTAAGCCTTTTCACAGTGAGATCTATGCGATATGGCCGAGAAATGTAATTTTGATGTCAACTCCCAAACCGCTGCGCAGAAGTCAACCAAACTTCACCCAATAGTGTATTGTATCACATTCTAGTAGTTACATTTGAAAATTTCGTTCTAGGACATTTTGTTTGAGCGCAATTATTAAACTTAGGTCAAAAAAGCCATTTAAGCCTTTTCACAGTGAGATCAATGCGATATGGCCGAGAAATGTAATTTTGATGTTAACTCCCAAACCGCTGCGCAGAAGTCAACCAAACTTCACCCAATAGTGTATTGTATCACATTCTAGTAGTTACATTTGAAAATTTCGTTCTAGGACATTTGGTTTGAGCGCAATCCTCAAACTTAGGTCAAAAAAGCCATTTAAGCCTTTTCACAGTGAGATCTATGCGATATGGCCGAGAAATGTAATTTTGATGTTAACTCCCAAACCGCTGCGCAGAAGTCAACCAAACTTCACCCAATAGTGTATTGTATCACATTCTAGTAGTTACATTTGAAAATTTTGTTCTAGGACATTTGGTTTGAGCGCAATCATTAAACTTAGGTCAAAAAAGCCATTTAAGCCTTTTCACAGTGAGATCTATGCGATATGGCCGAGAAATGTAATTTTGATGTTAACTCCCAAACCGCTGCGCAGAAGTCAACTAAACTTCACCCAATAGTGTATTGTATCACATTCTAGTAGTTACATTTGAAAATTTCGTTCTAGGACATTTGGTTTGAGCGCAATCATTAAACTTAATTAAAAAAGCCATTTAAGCCTTTTCACAGTGAGATCTATGCGATATGGCCGAGAAATGTAATTTTGATGTTAACTCCCAAACCGCTGCGCAGAAGTCAACCAAACTTCACCCATTAGTGTATTGTATCACAATCTAGTAGTTACATGTGGAAATTTGGTTCTAGGACATTTGATTTGAGCGCAATCCTCAAACTTAGGTCAAAAAAGCCATTTAAGCCTTTTCACAGTGAGATCTATGCGATATGGCCGAGAAATGTAATTTTGATGTCAACTCCCAAACCGCTGCGCAGAAGTCAACCAAACTTCACCCAATAGTGTATTGTATCACAATCTAGTAGTTACATGTGAAAATTTGGTTCTAGGACATTTGATTTGAGCGCAATCCTCAAACTTAGGTCAAAAAAGCCATTTAAGCCTTTTCACAGTGAGATCTATGCGATATGGCCGAGAAATGTAAATTTGATGTTTAACTCCCAAACCGCTGCGCAGAAGTCAACCAAACTTCACCCAATAGTGTATTGTATCACAATCTAGTAGTTACATTTGAAAATTTTGTTCTATGACATTTTGTTTGAACGCAATCATCAAACTTAATTAAAAAAGTCATTTAAGCCTTTTCACAGTGAGATCTATGCGATATGGCCGAGAAATGTAATTTTGATGTTAACTCCCAAACCGCTGCGCAGAAGTAAACCAAACTTCACCCAATAGTGTATTGTATCACAATCTAGTAGTTACATTTGAAAATTTTGTTCTAGCAAATTTTGTTTGAGCGCAATCA
Source organism: Corythoichthys intestinalis (assembly GCF_030265065.1). Taxonomy (NCBI): domain Eukaryota; kingdom Metazoa; phylum Chordata; class Actinopteri; order Syngnathiformes; family Syngnathidae; genus Corythoichthys; species Corythoichthys intestinalis. The sequence goes on from NC_080407.1 coordinate 33,471,120, forward strand.
TCAAACTTAATTAAAAAAGTCATTTAAGCCTTTTCACAGTGAGATCTATGCGATATGGCCGAGAAATGTAATTTTGATGTTAACTCCCAAACCGCTGCGCAGAAGTCAACTAAACTTCACCCATTAGTGTATTGTATCACAATCTAGTAGTTACATGTGGAAATTTGGTTCTAGGACATTTGATTTGAGCGCAATCCTCAAATTTAGGTCAAAAAAGCCATTTAAGCCTTTTCACAGTGAGATCTATGCGATATGGCCGAGAAATGTAATTTTGATGTTAACTCCCAAACCGCTGCGCAGAAGTCAACCAAACTTCACCCAATAGTGTATTGTATCACATTCTAGTAGTTACATTTTAAAATTTCGTTCTAGGACATTTGGTTTGAGCGCAATTATTAAACTTAGGTCAAAAAAGCCATTTAAGCCTTTTCACAGTGAGATCTATGCGATATGGCCGAGAAATGTAATTTTGATGTTAACTCCCAAACCGCTGCGCAGAAGTCAACCAAACTTCACCCAATAGTGTATTGTATCACAATCTAGTAGTTACATTTGAAAATTTTGTTCTAGCAAATTTTGTTTGAGCGCAATCATCAAACTTAATTAAAAAAGTCATTTAAGCCTTTTCACAGTGAGATCTATGCGATATGGCCGAGAAATGTAATTTTGATGTTAACTCCCAAACCGCTGCGCAGAAGTCAACTAAACTTCACCCATTAGTGTATTGTATCACAATCTAGTAGTTACATGTGGAAATTTGGTTCTAGGACATTTGATTTGAGCGCAATCCTCAAATTTAGGTCAAAAAAGCCATTTAAGCCTTTTCACAGTGAGATCTATGCGATATGGCCGAGAAATGTAATTTTGATGTTAACTCCCAAACCGCTGCGCAGAAGTCAACCAAACTTCACCCAATAGTGTATTGTATCACAATCTAGTAGTTACATTTGAAAATTTTGTTCTAGGAAATTTTGTTTGAGCGCAATCATCAAACTTAATTAAAAAAGTCATTTAAGCCTTTTCACAGTGAGATCTATGCGATATGGCCGAGAAATGTAATTTTGATGTTAACTCCCAAACCGCTGCGCAGAAGTCAACCAAACTTCACCCATTAGTGTATTGTATCACAATCTAGTAGTTACATGTGAAAATTTGGTTCTAGGACATTTGATTTGAGCGCAATCCTCAAACTTAGGTCAAAAAAGCCATTTAAGCCTTTTCACAGTGAGATCTATGCGATATGGCCGAGAAATGTAAATTTGATGTTAACTCCCAAACCGCTGCGCAGAAGTCAACCAAACTTCACCCAATAGTGTATTGTATCACAATCTAGTAGTTACATTTGAAAATTTTGTTCTATGACATTTTGTTTGAACGCAATCATCAAACTTAATTAAAAAAGTCATTTAAGCCTTTTCACAGTGAGATCTATGCGATATGGCCGAGAAATGTAATTTTGATGTTAACTCCCAAACCGCTGCGCAGAAGTCAACCAAACTTCACCCAATAGTGTATTGTATCACAATCTAGTAGTTACATTTGAAAATTTTGTTCTAGGAAATTTTGTTTGAGCGCAATCATCAAACTTAATTAAAAAAGTCATTTAAGCCTTTTCACAGTGAGATCTATGCGATATGGCCGAGAAATGTAATTTTGATGTTAACTCCCAAACCGCTGCGCAGAAGTCAACTAAACTTCACCCATTAGTGTATTGTATCACAATCTAGTAGTTACATGTGGAAATTTGGTTCTAGGACATTTGATTTGAGCGCAATCCTCAAACTTAGGTCAAAAAAGCCATTTAAGCCTTTTCACAGTGAGATCTATGCGATATGGCCGAGAAATGTAATTTTGATGTTAACTCCCAAACCGCTGCGCAGAAGTCAACCAAACTTCACCCAATAGTGTATTGTATCACATTCTAGTAGTTACATTTTAAAATTTCGTTCTAGGACATTTGGTTTGAGCGCAATTATTAAACTTAGGTCAAAAAAGCCATTTAAGCCTTTTCACAGTGAGATCTATGCGATATGGCCGAGAAATGTAATTTTGATGTTAACTCCCAAACCGCTGCGCAGAAGTCAACCAAACTTCACCCATTAGTGTATTGTATCACAATCTAGTAGTTACATGTGGAAATTTGGTTCTAGGACATTTGATTTGAGCGCAATCCTCAAACTTAGGTCAAAAAAGCCATTTAAGCCTTTTCACAGTGAGATCTATGCGATATGGCCGAGAAATGTAATTTTGATGTCAACTCCCAAACCGCTGCGCAGAAGTCAACCAAACTTCACCCAATAGTGTATTGTATCACATTCTAGTAGTTACATTTGAAAATTTCGTTCTAGGACATTTGGTTTGAGCGCAATTATTAAACTTAGGTCAAAAAAGCCATTTAAGCCTTTTCACAGTGAGATCTATGCGATATGGCCGAGAAATGTAATTTTGATGTTAACTCCCAAACCGCTGCGCAGAAGTCAACCAAACTTCACCCAATAGTGTATTGTATCACAATCTAGTAGTTACATGTGAAAATTTGGTTCTAGGACATTTGATTTGAGCGCAATCCTCAAACTTAGGTCAAAAAAGCCATTTAAGCCTTTTCACAGTGAGATCTATGCGATATGGCCGAGAAATGTAAATTTGATGTTTAACTCCCAAACCGCTGCGCAGAAGTCAACCAAACTTCACCCAATAGTGTATTGTATCACAATCTAGTAGTTACATTTGAAAATTTTGTTCTATGACATTTTGTTTGAACGCAATCATCAAACTTAATTAAAAAAGTCATTTAAGCCTTTTCACAGTGAGATCTATGCGATATGGCCGAGAAATGTAATTTTGATGTTAACTCCCAAACCGCTGCGCAGAAGTCAACCAAACTTCACCCAATAGTGTATTGTATCACAATCTAGTAGTTACATTTGAAAATTTTGTTCTAGGAAATTTTGTTTGAGCGCAATCATCAAACTTAAATAAAAAAGTCATTTAAGCCTTTTCACAGTGAGATCTATGCGATATGGCCGAGAAATGTAATTTTGATGTTAACTCCCAAACCGCTGCGCAGAAGTCAACTAAACTTCACCCATTAGTGTATTGTATCACAATCTAGTAGTTACATGTGGAAATTTGGTTCTAGGACATTTGATTTGAGCGCAATCCTCAAATTTAGGTCAAAAAAGCCATTTAAGCCTTTTCACAGTGAGATCTATGCGATATGGCCGAGAAATGTAATTTTGATGTTAACTCCCAAACCGCTGCGCAGAAGTCAACCAAACTTCACCCAATAGTGTATTGTATCACATTCTAGTAGTTACATTTTAAAATTTCGTTCTAGGACATTTGGTTTGAGCGCAATTATTAAACTTAGGTCAAAAAAGCCATTTAAGCCTTTTCACAGTGAGATCTATGCGATCTGGCCGAGAAATGTAATTTTGATGTTAACTCCCAAACCGCTGCGCAGAAGTCAACTAAACTTCACCCATTAGTGTATTGTATCACAATCTAGTAGTTACATGTGGAAATTTGGTTCTAGGACATTTGATTTGAGCGCAATCCTCAAACTTAGGTCAAAAAAGCCATTTAAGCCTTTTCACAGTGAGATCTATGCGATATGGCCGAGAAATGTAATTTTGATGTCAACTCCCAAACCGCTGCGCAGAAGTCAACCAAACTTCACCCAATAGTGTATTGTATCACATTCTAGTAGTTACATTTGAAAATTTCGTTCTAGGACATTTGGTTTGAGCGCAATTATTAAACTTAGGTCAAAAAAGCCATTTAAGCCTTTTCACAGTGAGATCTATGCGATATGGCCGAGAAATGTAATTTTGATGTTAACTCCCAAACCGCTGCGCAGAAGTCAACTAAACTTCACCCATTAGTGTATTGTATCACAATCTAGTAGTTACATGTGGAAATTTGGTTCTAGGACATTTGATTTGAGCGCAATCCTCAAACTTAGGTCAAAAAAGCCATTTAAGCCTTTTCACAGTGAGATCTATGCGATATGGCCGAGAAATGTAATTTTGATGTCAACTCCCAAACCGCTGCGCAGAAGTCAACCAAACTTCACCCAATAGTGTATTGTATCACATTCTAGTAGTTACATTTGAAAATTTCGTTCTAGGACATTTGTTTTGAGCGCAATTATTAAACTTAGGTCAAAAAAGCCATTTAAGCCTTTTCACAGTGAGATCAATGCGATATGGCCGAGAAATGTAATTTTGATGTTAACTCCCAAACCGCTGCGCAGAAGTCAACCAAACTTCACCCAATAGTGTATTGTATCACATTCTAGTAGTTACATTTGAAAATTTCGTTCTAGGACATTTGGTTTGAGCGCAATCCTCAAACTTAGGTCAAAAAAGCCATTTAAGCCTTTTCACAGTGAGATCTATGCGATATGGCCGAGAAATGTAATTTTGATGTTAACTCCCAAACCGCTGCGCAGAAGTCAACCAAACTTCACCCAATAGTGTATTGTATCACATTCTAGTAGTTACATTTGAAAATTTTGTTCTAGGACATTTGGTTTGAGCGCAATCATTAAACTTAGGTCAAAAAAGCCATTTAAGCCTTTTCACAGTGAGATCTATGCGATATGGCCGAGAAATGTAATTTTGATGTTAACTCCCAAACCGCTGCGCAGAAGTCAACTAAACTTCACCCAATAGTGTATTGTATCACATTCTAGTAGTTACATTTGAAAATTTCGTTCTAGGACATTTGGTTTGAGCGCAATCATTAAACTTAATTAAAAAAGCCATTTAAGCCTTTTCACAGTGAGATCTATGCGATATGGCCGAGAAATGTAATTTTGATGTTAACTCCCAAACCGCTGCGCAGAAGTCAACCAAACTTCACCCAATAGTGTATTGTATCACATTCTAGTAGTTACATTTGAAAATTTTGTTCTAGGACATTTGGTTTGAGCGCAATCATTAAACTTAGGTCAAAAAAGCCATTTAAGCCTTTTCACAGTGAGATCTATGCGATATGGCCGAGAAATGTAATTTTGATGTCAACTCCCAAACCGCTGCGCAGAAGTCAACCAAACTTCACCCAATAGTGTATTGTATCACATTCTAGTAGTTACATTTGAAAATTTCGTTCTAGGACATTTGGTTTGAGCGCAATTATTAAACTTAGGTCAAAAAAGCCATTTAAGCCTTTTCACAGTGAGATCTATGCGATATGGCCGAGAAATGTAATTTTGATGTTAACTCCCAAACCGCTGCGCAGAAGTCAACCAAACTTCACCCAATAGTGTATTGTATCACAATCTAGTAGTTACATGTGAAAATTTGGTTCTAGGACATTTGATTTGAGCGCAATCCTCAAACTTAGGTCAAAAAAGCCATTTAAGCCTTTTCACAGTGAGATCTATGCGATATGGCCGAGAAATGTAAATTTGATGTTTAACTCCCAAACCGCTGCGCAGAAGTCAACCAAACTTCACCCAATAGTGTATTGTATCACAATCTAGTAGTTACATTTGAAAATTTTGTTCTATGACATTTTGTTTGAACGCAATCATCAAACTTAATTAAAAAAGTCATTTAAGCCTTTTCACAGTGAGATCTATGCGATATGGCCGAGAAATGTAATTTTGATGTTAACTCCCAAACCGCTGCGCAGAAGTCAACCAAACTTCACCCAATAGTGTATTGTATCACAATCTAGTAGTTACATTTGAAAATTTTGTTCTAGGAAATTTTGTTTGAGCGCAATCATCAAACTTAAATAAAAAAGTCATTTAAGCCTTTTCACAGTGAGATCTATGCGATATGGCCGAGAAATGTAATTTTGATGTTAACTCCCAAACCGCTGCGCAGAAGTCAACTAAACTTCACCCATTAGTGTATTGTATCACAATCTAGTAGTTACATGTGGAAATTTGGTTCTAGGACATTTGATTTGAGCGCAATCCTCAAATTTAGGTCAAAAAAGCCATTTAAGCCTTTTCACAGTGAGATCTATGCGATATGGCCGAGAAATGTAATTTTGATGTTAACTCCCAAACCGCTGCGCAGAAGTCAACCAAACTTCACCCAATAGTGTATTGTATCACATTCTAGTAGTTACATTTTAAAATTTCGTTCTAGGACATTTGGTTTGAGCGCAATTATTAAACTTAGGTCAAAAAAGCCATTTAAGCCTTTTCACAGTGAGATCTATGCGATATGGCCGAGAAATGTAATTTTGATGTTAACTCCCAAACCGCTGCGCAGAAGTCAACTAAACTTCACCCATTAGTGTATTGTATCACAATCTAGTAGTTACATGTGGAAATTTGGTTCTAGGACATTTGATTTGAGCGCAATCCTCAAACTTAGGTCAAAAAAGCCATTTAAGCCTTTTCACAGTGAGATCTATGCGATATGGCCGAGAAATGTAATTTTGATGTCAACTCCCAAACCGCTGCGCAGAAGTCAACCAAACTTCACCCAATAGTGTATTGTATCACATTCTAGTAGTTACATTTGAAAATTTCGTTCTAGGACATTTGGTTTGAGCGCAATTATTAAACTTAGGTCAAAAAAGCCATTTAAGCCTTTTCACAGTGAGATCTATGCGATATGGCCGAGAAATGTAATTTTGATGTTAACTCCCAAACCGCTGCGCAGAAGTCAACTAAACTTCACCCATTAGTGTATTGTATCACAATCTAGTAGTTACATGTGGAAATTTGGTTCTAGGACATTTGATTTGAGCGCAATCCTCAAACTTAGGTCAAAAAAGCCATTTAAGCCTTTTCACAGTGAGATCTATGCGATATGGCCGAGAAATGTAATTTTGATGTCAACTCCCAAACCGCTGCGCAGAAGTCAACCAAACTTCACCCAATAGTGTATTGTATCACATTCTAGTAGTTACATTTGAAAATTTCGTTCTAGGACATTTGTTTTGAGCGCAATTATTAAACTTAGGTCAAAAAAGCCATTTAAGCCTTTTCACAGTGAGATCAATGCGATATGGCCGAGAAATGTAATTTTGATGTTAACTCCCAAACCGCTGCGCAGAAGTCAACCAAACTTCACCCAATAGTGTATTGTATCACATTCTAGTAGTTACATTTGAAAATTTCGTTCTAGGACATTTGGTTTGAGCGCAATCCTCAAACTTAGGTCAAAAAAGCCATTTAAGCCTTTTCACAGTGAGATCTATGCGATATGGCCGAGAAATGTAATTTTGATGTTAACTCCCAAACCGCTGCGCAGAAGTCAACTAAACTTCACCCATTAGTGTATTGTATCACAATCTAGTAGTTACATGTGGAAATTTGGTTCTAGGACATTTGATTTGAGCGCAATCCTCAAACTTAGGTCAAAAAAGCCATTTAAGCCTTTTCACAGTGAGATCTATGCGATATGGCCGAGAAATGTAATTTTGATGTCAACTCCCAAACCGCTGCGCAGAAGTCAACCAAACTTCACCCAATAGTGTATTGTATCACATTCTAGTAGTTACATTTTAAAATTTCGTTCTAGGACATTTGTTTTGAGCGCAATTATTAAACTTAGGTCAAAAAAGCCATTTAAGCCTTTTCACAGTGAGATCAATGCGATATGGCCGAGAAATGTAATTTTGATGTTAACTCCCAAACCGCTGCGCAGAAGTCAACCAAACTTCACCCAATAGTGTATTGTATCACATTCTAGTAGTTACATTTGAAAATTTCGTTCTAGGACATTTGGTTTGAGCGCAATCCTCAAACTTAGGTCAAAAAAGCCATTTAAGCCTTTTCACAGTGAGATCTATGCGATATGGCCGAGAAATGTAATTTTGATGTTAACTCCCAAACCGCTGCGCAGAAGTCAACCAAACTTCACCCAATAGTGTATTGTATCACATTCTAGTAGTTACATTTGAAAATTTTGTTCTAGGACATTTGGTTTGAGCGCAATCATTAAACTTAGGTCAAAAAAGCCATTTAAGCCTTTTCACAGTGAGATCTATGCGATATGGCCGAGAAATGTAATTTTGATGTTAACTCCCAAACCGCTGCGCAGAAGTCAACTAAACTTCACCCAATAGTGTATTGTATCACATTCTAGTAGTTACATTTGAAAATTTCGTTCTAGGACATTTGGTTTGAGCGCAATCATTAAACTTAATTAAAAAAGCCATTTAAGCCTTTTCACAGTGAGATCTATGCGATATGGCCGAGAAATGTAATTTTGATGTTAACTCCCAAACCGCTGCGCAGAAGTCAACCAAACTTCACCCAATAGTGTATTGTATCACATTCTAGTAGTTACATTTGAAAATTTTGTTCTAGGACATTTGGTTTGAGCGCAATCATTAAACTTAGGTCAAAAAAGCCATTTAAGCCTTTTCACAGTGAGATCTATGCGATATGGCCGAGAAATGTAATTTTGATGTTAACTCCCAAACCGCTGCGCAGAAGTCAACTAAACTTCACCCAATAGTGTATTGTATCACATTCTAGTAGTTACATTTGAAAATTTTGTTCTAGGACATTTGGTTTGAGCGCAATCATTAAACTTAGGTCAAAAAAGCCATTTAAGCCTTTTCACAGTGAGATCTATGCGATATGGCCGAGAAATGTAATTTTGATGTTAACTCCCAAACCGCTGCGCAGAAGTCAACTAAACTTCACCCAATAGTGTATTGTATCACATTCTAGTAGTTACATTTGAAAATTTCGTTCTAGGACATTTGGTTTGAGCGCAATCATTAAACTTAATTAAAAAAGCCATTTAAGCCTTTTCACAGTGAGATCTATGCGATATGGCCGAGAAATGTAATTTTGATGTCAACTCCCAAACCGCTGCGCAGAAGTCAACCAAACTTCTCCCAATAGTGTATTGTATCACATTCTAGTAGTTACATTTGAAAATTTCGTTCTAGGACATTTGGTTTGAGCGCAATTATTAAACTTAGGTCAAAAAAGCCATTTAAGCCTTTTCACAGTGAGATCTATGCGATATGGCCGAGAAATGTAATTTTGATGTTAACTCCCAAACCGCTGCGCAGAAGTCAACCAAACTTCACCCAATAGTGTATTGTATCACAATCTAGTAGTTACATGTGAAAATTTGGTTCTAGGACATTTGATTTGAGCGCAATCCTCAAACTTAGGTCAAAAAAGCCATTTAAGCCTTTTCACAGTGAGATCTATGCGATATGGCCGAGAAATGTAAATTTGATGTTAACTCCCAAACCGCTGCGCAGAAGTCAACCAAACTTCACCCAATAGTGTATTGTATCACAATCTAGTAGTTACATTTGAAAATTTTGTTCTATGACATTTTGTTTGAACGCAATCATCAAACTTAATTAAAAAAGTCATTTAAGCCTTTTCACAGTGAGATCTATGCGATATGGCCGAGAAATGTAATTTTGATGTTAACTCCCAAACCGCTGCGCAGAAGTCAACCAAACTTCACCCAATAGTGTATTGTATCACAATCTAGTAGTTACATTTGAAAATTTTGTTCTAGGAAATTTTGTTTGAGCGCAATCATCAAACTTAATTAAAAAAGTCATTTAAGCCTTTTCACAGTGAGATCTATGCGATATGGCCGAGAAATGTAATTTTGATGTTAACTCCCAAACCGCTGCGCAGAAGTCAACTAAACTTCACCCATTAGTGTATTGTATCACAATCTAGTAGTTACATGTGGAAATTTGGTTCTAGGACATTTGATTTGAGCGCAATCCTCAAACTTAGGTCAAAAAAGCCATTTAAGCCTTTTCACAGTGAGATCTATGCGATATGGCCGAGAAATGTAATTTTGATGTTAACTCCCAAACCGCTGCGCAGAAGTCAACCAAACTTCATCCAATAGTGTATTGTATCACAATCTAGTAGTTACATTTGAAAATTTTGTTCTAGGAAATTTTGTTTGAGCGCAATCATCAAACTTAATTAAAAAAGTCATTTAAGCCTTTTCACAGTGAGATCTATGCGATATGGCCGAGAAATGTAATTTTGATGTTAACTCCCAAACCGCTGCGCAGAAGTCAACTAAACTTCACCCATTAGTGTATTGTATCACAATCTAGTAGTTACATGTGGAAATTTGGTTCTAGGACATTTGATTTGAGCGCAATCCTCAAACTTAGGTCAAAAAAGCCATTTAAGCCTTTTCACAGTGAGATCTATGCGATATGGCCGAGAAATGTAAATTTGATGTTAACTCCCAAACCGCTGCGCAGAAGTCAACCAAACTTCACCCAATAGTGTATTGTATCACATTCTAGTAGTTACATTTGAAAATTTCGTTCTAGGAAATTTGGTTTGAGCGCAATTATTAAACTTAGGTCAAAAAAGCCATTTAAGCCTTTTCACAGTGAGATCTATGCGATATGGCCGAGAAATGTAATTTTGATGTTAACTCCCAAACCGCTGCGCAGAAGTCAACTAAACTTCACCCATTAGTGTATTGTATCACAATCTAGTAGTTACATGTGGAAATTTGGTTCTAGGACATTTGATTTGAGCGCAATCCTCAAACTTAGGTCAAAAAAGCCATTTAAGCCTTTTCACAGTGAGATCTATGCGATATGGCCGAGAAATGTAATTTTGATGTCAACTCCCAAACCGCTGCGCAGAAGTCAACCAAACTTCTCCCAATAGTGTATTGTATCACATTCTAGTAGTTACATTTGAAAATTTCGTTCTAGGACATTTGGTTTGAGCGCAATTATTAAACTTAGGTCAAAAAAGCCATTTAAGCCTTTTCACAGTGAGATCTATGCGATATGGCCGAGAAATGTAATTTTGATGTTAACTCCCAAACCGCTGCGCAGAAGTCAACCAAACTTCACCCAATAGTGTATTGTATCACAATCTAGTAGTTACATGTGAAAATTTGGTTCTAGGACATTTGATTTGAGCGCAATCCTCAAACTTAGGTCAAAAAAGCCATTTAAGCCTTTTCACAGTGAGATCTATGCGATATGGCCGAGAAATGTAAATTTGATGTTAACTCCCAAACCGCTGCGCAGAAGTCAACCAAACTTCACCCAATAGTGTATTGTATCACAATCTAGTAGTTACATTTGAAAATTTTGTTCTATGACATTTTGTTTGAACGCAATCATCAAACTTAATTAAAAAAGTCATTTAAGCCTTTTCACAGTGAGATCTATGCGATATGGCCGAGAAATGTAATTTTGATGTTAACTCCCAAACCGCTGCGCAGAAGTCAACCAAACTTCACCCAATAGTGTATTGTATCACAATCTAGTAGTTACATTTGAAAATTTTGTTCTAGGAAATTTTGTTTGAGCGCAATCATCAAACTTAATTAAAAAAGTCATTTAAGCCTTTTCACAGTGAGATCTATGCGATATGGCCGAGAAATGTAATTTTGATGTTAACTCCCAAACCGCTGCGCAGAAGTCAACTAAACTTCACCCATTAGTGTATTGTATCACAATCTAGTAGTTACATGTGGAAATTTGGTTCTAGGACATTTGATTTGAGCGCAATCCTCAAACTTAGGTCAAAAAAGCCATTTAAGCCTTTTCACAGTGAGATCTATGCGATATGGCCGAGAAATGTAAATTTGATGTTAACTCCCAAACCGCTGCGCAGAAGTCAACCAAACTTCACCCAATAGTGTATTGTATCACATTCTAGTAGTTACATTTGAAAATTTCGTTCTAGGAAATTTGGTTTGAGCGCAATTATTAAACTTAGGTCAAAAAAGCCATTTAAGCCTTTTCACAGTGAGATCTATACGATATGGCCGAGAAATGTAATTTTGATGTTAACTCCCAAACCGCTGCGCAGAAGTCAACTAAACTTCACCCATTAGTGTATTGTATCACAATCTAGTAGTTACATGTGGAAATTTGGTTCTAGGACATTTGATTTGAGCGCAATCCTCAAACTTAGGTCAAAAAAGCCATTTAAGCCTTTTCACAGTGAGATCTATGCGATATGGCCGAGAAATGTAATTTTGATGTCAACTCCCAAACCGCTGCGCAGAAGTCAACCAAACTTCTCCCAATAGTGTATTGTATCACATTCTAGTAGTTACATTTGAAAATTTCGTTCTAGGACATTTGGTTTGAGCGCAATTATTAAACTTAGGTCAAAAAAGCCATTTAAGCCTTTTCACAGTGAGATCTATGCGATATGGCCGAGAAATGTAAATTTGATGTTAACTCCCAAACCGCTGCGCAGAAGTCAACCAAACTTCACCCAATAGTGTATTGTATCACAATCTAGTAGTTACATTTGAAAATTTTGTTCTATGACATTTTGTTTGAACGCAATCATCAAACTTAATTAAAAAAGTCATTTAAGCCTTTTCACAGTGAGATCTATGCGATATGGCCGAGAAATGTAATTTTGATGTTAACTCCCAAACCGCTGCGCAGAAGTCAACCAAACTTCACCCAATAGTGTATTGTATCACAATCTAGTAGTTACATTTGAAAATTTTGTTCTAGGAAATTTTGTTTGAGCGCAATCATCAAACTTAATTAAAAAAGTCATTTAAGCCTTTTCACAGTGAGATCTATGCGATATGGCCGAGAAATGTAATTTTGATGTTAACTCCCAAACCGCTGCGCAGAAGTCAACTAAACTTCACCCATTAGTGTATTGTATCACAATCTAGTAGTTACATGTGGAAATTTGGTTCTAGGACATTTGATTTGAGCGCAATCCTCAAACTTAGGTCAAAAAAGCCATTTAAGCCTTTTCACAGTGAGATCTATGCGATATGGCCGAGAAATGTAATTTTGATGTTAACTCCCAAACCGCTGCGCAGAAGTCAACCAAACTTCATCCAATAGTGTATTGTATCACAATCTAGTAGTTACATTTGAAAATTTTGTTCTAGGAAATTTTGTTTGAGCGCAATCATCAAACTTAATTAAAAAAGTCATTTAAGCCTTTTCACAGTGAGATCTATGCGATATGGCCGAGAAATGTAATTTTGATGTTAACTCCCAAACCGCTGCGCAGAAGTCAACTAAACTTCACCCATTAGTGTATTGTATCACAATCTAGTAGTTACATGTGGAAATTTGGTTCTAGGACATTTGATTTGAGCGCAATCCTCAAACTTAGGTCAAAAAAGCCATTTAAGCCTTTTCACAGTGAGATCTATGCGATATGGCCGAGAAATGTAAATTTGATGTTAACTCCCAAACCGCTGCGCAGAAGTCAACCAAACTTCACCCAATAGTGTATTGTATCACATTCTAGTAGTTACATTTGAAAATTTCGTTCTAGGAAATTTGGTTTGAGCGCAATTATTAAACTTAGGTCAAAAAAGCCATTTAAGCCTTTTCACAGTGAGATCTATGCGATATGGCCGAGAAATGTAATTTTGATGTTAACTCCCAAACCGCTGCGCAGAAGTCAACTAAACTTCACCCATTAGTGTATTGTATCACAATCTAGTAGTTACATGTGGAAATTTGGTTCTAGGACATTTGATTTGAGCGCAATCCTCAAACTTAGGTCAAAAAAGCCATTTAAGCCTTTTCACAGTGAGATCTATGCGATATGGCCGAGAAATGTAATTTTGATGTCAACTCCCAAACCGCTGCGCAGAAGTCAACCAAACTTCTCCCAATAGTGTATTGTATCACATTCTAGTAGTTACATTTGAAAATTTCGTTCTAGGACATTTGGTTTGAGCGCAATTATTAAACTTAGGTCAAAAAAGCCATTTAAGCCTTTTCACAGTGAGATCTATGCGATATGGCCGAGAAATGTAATTTTGATGTTAACTCCCAAACCGCTGCGCAGAAGTCAACCAAACTTCACCCAATAGTGTATTGTATCACAATCTAGTAGTTACATGTGAAAATTTGGTTCTAGGACATTTGATTTGAGCGCAATCCTCAAACTTAGGTCAAAAAAGCCATTTAAGCCTTTTCACAGTGAGATCTATGCGATATGGCCGAGAAATGTAAATTTGATGTTAACTCCCAAACCGCTGCGCAGAAGTCAACCAAACTTCACCCAATAGTGTATTGTATCACAATCTAGTAGTTACATTTGAAAATTTTGTTCTATGACATTTTGTTTGAACGCAATCATCAAACTTAATTAAAAAAGTCATTTAAGCCTTTTCACAGTGAGATCTATGCGATATGGCCGAGAAATGTAATTTTGATGTTAACTCCCAAACCGCTGCGCAGAAGTCAACCAAACTTCACCCAATAGTGTATTGTATCACAATCTAGTAGTTACATTTGAAAATTTTGTTCTAGGAAATTTTGTTTGAGCGCAATCATCAAACTTAATTAAAAAAGTCATTTAAGCCTTTTCACAGTGAGATCTATGCGATATGGCCGAGAAATGTAATTTTGATGTTAACTCCCAAACCGCTGCGCAGAAGTCAACTAAACTTCACCCATTAGTGTATTGTATCACAATCTAGTAGTTACATGTGGAAATTTGGTTCTAGGACATTTGATTTGAGCGCAATCCTCAAACTTAGGTCAAAAAAGCCATTTAAGCCTTTTCACAGTGAGATCTATGCGATATGGCCGAGAAATGTAATTTTGATGTTAACTCCCAAACCGCTGCGCAGAAGTCAACCAAACTTCACCCAATAGTGTATTGTATCACATTCTAGTAGTTACATTTTAAAATTTCGTTCTAGGACATTTGGTTTGAGCGCAATTATTAAACTTAGGTCAAAAAAGCCATTTAAGCCTTTTCACAGTGAGATCTATGCGATATGGCCGAGAAATGTAATTTTGATGTTAACTCCCAAACCGCTGCGCAGAAGTCAACTAAACTTCACCCATTAGTGTATTGTATCACAATCTAGTAGTTACATGTGGAAATTTGGTTCTAGGACATTTGATTTGAGCGCAATCCTCAAACTTAGGTCAAAAAAGCCATTTAAGCCTTTTCACAGTGAGATCTATGCGATATGGCCGAGAAATGTAATTTTGATGTCAACTCCCAAACCGCTGCGCAGAAGTCAACCAAACTTCACCCAATAGTGTATTGTATCACATTCTAGTAGTTACATTTGAAAATTTCGTTCTAGGACATTTGGTTTGAGCGCAATTATTAAACTTAGGTCAAAAAAGCCATTTAAGCCTTTTCACAGTGAGATCTATGCGATATGGCCGAGAAATGTAATTTTGATGTTAACTCCCAAACCGCTGCGCAGAAGTCAACTAAACTTCACCCATTAGTGTATTGTATCACAATCTAGTAGTTACATGTGGAAATTTGGTTCTAGGACATTTGATTTGAGCGCAATCATCAAACTTAATTAAAAAAGTCATTTAAGCCTTTTCACAGTGAGATCTATGCGATATGGCCGAGAAATGTAATTTTGATGTTAACTCCCAAACCGCTGCGCAGAAGTCAACTAAACTTCACCCATTAGTGTATTGTATCACAATCTAGTAGTTACATGTGGAAATTTGGTTCTAGGACATTTGATTTGAGCGCAATCCTCAAACTTAGGTCAAAAAAGCCATTTAAGCCTTTTCACAGTGAGATCTATGCGATATGGCCGAGAAATGTAATTTTGATGTTAACTCCCAAACCGCTGCGCAGAAGTCAACCAAACTTCATCCAATAGTGTATTGTATCACAATCTAGTAGTTACATTTGAAAATTTTGTTCTAGGAAATTTTGTTTGAGCGCAATCATCAAACTTAATTAAAAAAGTCATTTAAGCCTTTTCACAGTGAGATCTATGCGATATGGCCGAGAAATGTAATTTTGATGTTAACTCCCAAACCGCTGCGCAGAAGTCAACTAAACTTCACCCATTAGTGTATTGTATCACAATCTAGTAGTTACATGTGGAAATTTGGTTCTAGGACATTTGATTTGAGCGCAATCCTCAAACTTAGGTCAAAAAAGCCATTTAAGCCTTTTCACAGTGAGATCTATGCGATATGGCCGAGAAATGTAAATTTGATGTTAACTCCCAAACCGCTGCGCAGAAGTCAACCAAACTTCACCCAATAGTGTATTGTATCACATTCTAGTAGTTACATTTGAAAATTTCGTTCTAGGAAATTTGGTTTGAGCGCAATTATTAAACTTAGGTCAAAAAAGCCATTTAAGCCTTTTCACAGTGAGATCTATGCGATATGGCCGAGAAATGTAATTTTGATGTTAACTCCCAAACCGCTGCGCAGAAGTCAACTAAACTTCACCCATTAGTGTATTGTATCACAATCTAGTAGTTACATGTGGAAATTTGGTTCTAGGACATTTGATTTGAGCGCAATCCTCAAACTTAGGTCAAAAAAGCCATTTAAGCCTTTTCACAGTGAGATCTATGCGATATGGCCGAGAAATGTAATTTTGATGTCAACTCCCAAACCGCTGCGCAGAAGTCAACCAAACTTCTCCCAATAGTGTATTGTATCACATTCTAGTAGTTACATTTGAAAATTTCGTTCTAGGACATTTGGTTTGAGCGCAATTATTAAACTTAGGTCAAAAAAGCCATTTAAGCCTTTTCACAGTGAGATCTATGCGATATGGCCGAGAAATGTAATTTTGATGTTAACTCCCAAACCGCTGCGCAGAAGTCAACCAAACTTCACCCAATAGTGTATTGTATCACAATCTAGTAGTTACATGTGAAAATTTGGTTCTAGGACATTTGATTTGAGCGCAATCCTCAAACTTAGGTCAAAAAAGCCATTTAAGCCTTTTCACAGTGAGATCTATGCGATATGGCCGAGAAATGTAAATTTGATGTTAACTCCCAAACCGCTGCGCAGAAGTCAACCAAACTTCACCCAATAGTGTATTGTATCACAATCTAGTAGTTACATTTGAAAATTTTGTTCTATGACATTTTGTTTGAACGCAATCATCAAACTTAATTAAAAAAGTCATTTAAGCCTTTTCACAGTGAGATCTATGCGATATGGCCGAGAAATGTAATTTTGATGTTAACTCCCAAACCGCTGCGCAGAAGTCAACCAAACTTCACCCAATAGTGTATTGTATCACAATCTAGTAGTTACATTTGAAAATTTTGTTCTAGGAAATTTTGTTTGAGCGCAATCATCAAACTTAATTAAAAAAGTCATTTAAGCCTTTTCACAGTGAGATCTATGCGATATGGCCGAGAAATGTAATTTTGATGTTAACTCCCAAACCGCTGCGCAGAAGTCAACTAAACTTCACCCATTAGTGTATTGTATCACAATCTAGTAGTTACATGTGGAAATTTGGTTCTAGGACATTTGATTTGAGCGCAATCCTCAAACTTAGGTCAAAAAAGCCATTTAAGCCTTTTCACAGTGAGATCTATGCGATATGGCCGAGAAATGTAATTTTGATGTTAACTCCCAAACCGCTGCGCAGAAGTCAACCAAACTTTACCCAATAGTGTATTGTATCACATTCTAGTAGTTACATTTTAAAATTTCGTTCTAGGACATTTGGTTTGAGCGCAATTATTAAACTTAGGTCAAAAAAGCCATTTAAGCCTTTTCACAGTGAGATCTATGCGATATGGCCGAGAAATGTAATTTTGATGTTAACTCCCAAACCGCTGCGCAGAAGTCAACTAAACTTCACCCATTAGTGTATTGTATCACAATCTAGTAGTTACATGTGGAAATTTGGTTCTAGGACATTTGATTTGAGCGCAATCCTCAAACTTAGGTCAAAAAAGCCATTTAAGCCCTTTCACAGTGAGATCTATGCGATATGGCCGAGAAATGTAATTTTGATGTCAACTCCCAAACCGCTGCGCAGAAGTCAACCAAACTTCACCCAATAGTGTATTGTATCACATTCTAGTAGTTACATTTGAAAATTTCGTTCTAGGACATTTGGTTTGAGCGCAATTATTAAACTTAGGTCAAAAAAGCCATTTAAGCCTTTTCACAGTGAGATCTATGCGATATGGCCGAGAAATGTAATTTTGATGTTAACTCCCAAACCGCTGCGCAGAAGTCAACCAAACTTCACCCAATAGTGTATTGTATCACATTCTAGTAGTTACATTTGAAATTTTCGTTCTAGGACATTTGGTTTGAGCGCAATCCTCAAACTTAGGTCAAAAAAGCCATTTAAGCCTTTTCACAGTGAGATCTATGCGATATGGCCGAGAAATGTAATTTTGATGTTAACTCCCAAACCGCTGCGCAGAAGTCAACCAAACTTCACCCAATAGTGTATTGTATCACATTCTAGTAGTTACATTTGAAAATTTTGTTCTAGGACATTTGGTTTGAGCGCAATCATTAAACTTAGGTCAAAAAAGCCATTTAAGCCTTTTCACAGTGAGATCTATGCGATATGGCCGAGAAATGTAATTTTGATGTTAACTCCCAAACCGCTGCGCAGAAGTCAACTAAACTTCACCCAATAATGTATTGTATCACATTCTAGTAGTTACATTTGAAAATTTCGTTCTAGGACATTTGGTTTGAGCGCAATTATTAAACTTAGGTCAAAAAAGCCATTTAAGCCTTTTCACAGTGAGATCTATGCGATATGGCCGAGAAATGTAATTTTGATGTTAACTCCCAAACCGCTGCGCAGAAGTCAACCAAACTTCACCCAATAGTGTATTGTATCACATTCTAGTAGTTACATTTGAAAATTTTGTTCTAGGAAATTTTGTTTGAGCGCAATCATCAAACTTAATTAAAAAAGTCATTTAAGCCTTTTCACAGTGAGATCTATGCGATATGGCCGAGAAATGTAATTTTGATGTTAACTCCCAAACCGCTGCGCAGAAGTCAACTAAACTTCACCCATTAGTGTATTGTATCACAATCTAGTAGTTACATGTGGAAATTTGGTTCTAGGACATTTGATTTGAGCGCAATCCTCAAACTTAGGTCAAAAAAGCCATTTAAGCCTTTTCACAGTGAGATCTATGCGATATGGCCGAGAAATGTAATTTTGATGTTAACTCCCAAACCGCTGCGCAGAAGTCAACCAAACTTCACCCAATAGTGTATTGTATCACATTCTAGTAGTTACATTTGAAAATTTCGTTCTAGGACATTTGGTTTGAGCGCAATTATTAAACTTAGGTCAAAAAAGCCATTTAAGCCTTTTCACAGTGAGATCTATGCGATATGGCCGAGAAATGTAATTTTGATGTTAACTCCCAAACCGCTGCGCAGAAGTCAACTAAACTTCACCCATTAGTGTATTGTATCACAATCTAGTAGTTACATGTGGAAATTTGGTTCTAGGACATTTGATTTGAGCGCAATCCTCAAACTTAGGTCAAAAAAGCCATTTAAGCCTTTTCACAGTGAGATCTATGCGATATGGCCGAGAAATGTAATTTTGATGTCAACTCCCAAACCGCTGCGCAGAAGTCAACCAAACTTCACCCAATAGTGTATTGTATCACATTCTAGTAGTTACATTTGAAAATTTCGTTCTAGGACATTTGGTTTGAGCGCAATTATTAAACTTAGGTCAAAAAAGCCATTTAAGCCTTTTCACAGTGAGATCTATGCGATATGGCCGAGAAATGTAATTTTGATGTTAACTCCCAAACCGCTGCGCAGAAGTCAACCAAACTTCACCCAATAGTGTATTGTATCACATTCTAGTAGTTACATTTGAAAATTTCGTTCTAGGACATTTGGTTTGAGCGCAATCCTCAAACTTAGGTCAAAAAAGCCATTTAAGCCTTTTCACAGTGAGATCTATGCGATATGGCCGAGAAATGTAATTTTGATGTTAACTCCCAAACCGCTGCGCAGAAGTCAACCAAACTTCACCCAATAGTGTATTGTATCACAATCTAGTAGTTACATTTGAAAATTTTGTTCTAGGAAATTTTGTTTGAGCGCAATCATCAAACTTAATTAAAAAAGTCATTGAAGCCTTTTCACAGTGAGATCTATGC
This sequence comes from Corythoichthys intestinalis, assembly GCF_030265065.1. Taxonomy (NCBI): domain Eukaryota; kingdom Metazoa; phylum Chordata; class Actinopteri; order Syngnathiformes; family Syngnathidae; genus Corythoichthys; species Corythoichthys intestinalis. The sequence goes on from NC_080407.1 coordinate 33,490,946, forward strand.
GATATGGCCGAGAAATGTAATTTTGATGTTAACTCCCAAACCGCTGCGCAGAAGTCAACTAAACTTCACCCATTAGTGTATTGTATCACATTCTAGTAGTTACATTTTAAAATTTCGTTCTAGGACATTTGGTTTGAGCGCAATTATTAAACTTAGGTCAAAAAAGCCATTTAAGCCTTTTCACAGTGAGATCTATGCGATATGGCCGAGAAATGTAATTTTGATGTTAACTCCCAAACCGCTGCGCAGAAGTCAACTAAACTTCACCCATTAGTGTATTGTATCACAATCTAGTAGTTACATGTGGAAATTTGGTTCTAGGACATTTGATTTGAGCGCAATCCTCAAACTTAGGTCAAAAAAGCCATTTAAGCCTTTTCACAGTGAGATCTATGCGATATGGCCGAGAAATGTAATTTTGATGTCAACTCCCAAACCGCTGCGCAGAAGTCAACCAAACTTCACCCAATAGTGTATTGTATCACATTCTAGTAGTTACATTTGAAAATTTCGTTCTAGGACATTTGGTTTGAGCGCAATTATTAAACTTAGGTCAAAAAAGCCATTTAAGCCTTTTCACAGTGAGATCTATGCGATATGGCCGAGAAATGTAATTTTGATGTTAACTCCCAAACCGCTGCGCAGAAGTCAACTAAACTTCACCCATTAGTGTATTGTATCACAATCTAGTAGTTACATGTGGAAATTTGGTTCTAGGACATTTGATTTGAGCGCAATCCTCAAACTTAGGTCAAAAAAGCCATTTAAGCCCTTTCACAGTGAGATCTATGCGATATGGCCGAGAAATGTAATTTTGATGTCAACTCCCAAACCGCTGCGCAGAAGTCAACCAAACTTCACCCAATAGTGTATTGTATCACATTCTAGTAGTTACATTTGAAAATTTCGTTCTAGGACATTTGGTTTGAGCGCAATTATTAAACTTAGGTCAAAAAAGCCATTTAAGCCTTTTCACAGTGAGATCTATGCGATATGGCCGAGAAATGTAATTTTGATGTTAACTCCCAAACCGCTGCGCAGAAGTCAACCAAACTTCACCCAATAGTGTATTGTATCACATTCTAGTAGTTACATTTGAAATTTTCGTTCTAGGACATTTGGTTTGAGCGCAATCCTCAAACTTAGGTCAAAAAAGCCATTTAAGCCTTTTCACAGTGAGATCTATGCGATATGGCCGAGAAATGTAATTTTGATGTTAACTCCCAAACCGCTGCGCAGAAGTCAACCAAACTTCACCCAATAGTGTATTGTATCACATTCTAGTAGTTACATTTGAAAATTTTGTTCTAGGACATTTGGTTTGAGCGCAATCATTAAACTTAGGTCAAAAAAGCCATTTAAGCCTTTTCACAGTGAGATCTATGCGATATGGCCGAGAAATGTAATTTTGATGTTAACTCCCAAACCGCTGCGCAGAAGTCAACTAAACTTCACCCAATAGTGTATTGTATCACATTCTAGTAGTTACATTTGAAAATTTCGTTCTAGGACATTTGGTTTGAGCGCAATCATTAAACTTAATTAAAAAAGCCATTTAAGCCTTTTCACAGTGAGATCTATGCGATATGGCCGAGAAATGTAATTTTGATGTTAACTCCCAAACCGCTGCGCAGAAGTCAACCAAACTTCACCCAATAATGTATTGTATCACATTCTAGTAGTTACATTTGAAAATTTCGTTCTAGGACATTTGGTTTGAGCGCAATTATTAAACTTAGGTCAAAAAAGCCATTTAAGCCTTTTCACAGTGAGATCTATGCGATATGGCCGAGAAATGTAATTTTGATGTTAACTCCCAAACCGCTGCGCAGAAGTCAACCAAACTTCACCCAATAGTGTATTGTATCACATTCTAGTAGTTACATTTGAAAATTTTGTTCTAGGAAATTTTGTTTGAGCGCAATCATCAAACTTAATTAAAAAAGTCATTTAAGCCTTTTCACAGTGAGATCTATGCGATATGGCCGAGAAATGTAATTTTGATGTTAACTCCCAAACCGCTGCGCAGAAGTCAACTAAACTTCACCCATTAGTGTATTGTATCACAATCTAGTAGTTACATGTGGAAATTTGGTTCTAGGACATTTGATTTGAGCGCAATCCTCAAACTTAGGTCAAAAAAGCCATTTAAGCCTTTTCACAGTGAGATCTATGCGATATGGCCGAGAAATGTAATTTTGATGTTAACTCCCAAACCGCTGCGCAGAAGTCAACCAAACTTCACCCAATAGTGTATTGTATCACATTCTAGTAGTTACATTTGAAAATTTCGTTCTAGGACATTTGGTTTGAGCGCAATTATTAAACTTAGGTCAAAAAAGCCATTTAAGCCTTTTCACAGTGAGATCTATGCGATATGGCCGAGAAATGTAATTTTGATGTTAACTCCCAAACCGCTGCGCAGAAGTCAACTAAACTTCACCCATTAGTGTATTGTATCACAATCTAGTAGTTACATGTGGAAATTTGGTTCTAGGACATTTGATTTGAGCGCAATCCTCAAACTTAGGTCAAAAAAGCCATTTAAGCCTTTTCACAGTGAGATCTATGCGATATGGCCGAGAAATGTAATTTTGATGTCAACTCCCAAACCGCTGCGCAGAAGTCAACCAAACTTCACCCAATAGTGTATTGTATCACATTCTAGTAGTTACATTTGAAAATTTCGTTCTAGGACATTTGGTTTGAGCGCAATTATTAAACTTAGGTCAAAAAAGCCATTTAAGCCTTTTCACAGTGAGATCTATGCGATATGGCCGAGAAATGTAATTTTGATGTTAACTCCCAAACCGCTGCGCAGAAGTCAACCAAACTTCACCCAATAGTGTATTGTATCACATTCTAGTAGTTACATTTGAAAATTTCGTTCTAGGACATTTGGTTTGAGCGCAATCCTAAAACTTAGGTCAAAAAAGCCATTTAAGCCTTTTCACAGTGAGATCTATGCGATATGGCCGAGAAATGTAATTTTGATGTTAACTCCCAAACCGCTGCGCAGAAGTCAACCAAACTTCACCCAATAGTGTATTGTATCACAATCTAGTAGTTACATTTGAAAATTTTGTTCTAGGAAATTTTGTTTGAGCGCAATCATCAAACTTAATTAAAAAAGTCATTTAAGCCTTTTCACAGTGAGATCTATGCGATATGGCCGAGAAATGTAATTTTGATGTTAACTCCCAAACCGCTGCGCAGAAGTCAACTAAACTTCACCCATTAGTGTATTGTATCACATTCTAGTAGTTACATTTTAAAATTTCGTTCTAGGACATTTGGTTTGAGCGCAATTATTAAACTTAGGTCAAAAAAGCCATTTAAGCCTTTTCACAGTGAGATCTATGCGATATGGCCGAGAAATGTAATTTTGATGTTAACTCCCAAACCGCTGCGCAGAAGTCAACTAAACTTCACCCATTAGTGTATTGTATCACAATCTAGTAGTTACATGTGGAAATTTGGTTCTAGGACATTTGATTTGAGCGCAATCCTCAAACTTAGGTCAAAAAAGCCATTTAAGCCTTTTCACAGTGAGATCTATGCGATATGGCCGAGAAATGTAATTTTGATGTCAACTCCCAAACCGCTGCGCAGAAGTCAACCAAACTTCACCCAATAGTGTATTGTATCACATTCTAGTAGTTACATTTGAAAATTTCGTTCTAGGACATTTGGTTTGAGCGCAATTATTAAACTTAGGTCAAAAAAGCCATTTAAGCCTTTTCACAGTGAGATCTATGCGATATGGCCGAGAAATGTAATTTTGATGTTAACTCCCAAACCGCTGCGCAGAAGTCAACTAAACTTCACCCATTAGTGTATTGTATCACAATCTAGTAGTTACATGTGGAAATTTGGTTCTAGGACATTTGATTTGAGCGCAATCCTCAAACTTAGGTCAAAAAAGCCATTTAAGCCCTTTCACAGTGAGATCTATGCGATATGGCCGAGAAATGTAATTTTGATGTCAACTCCCAAACCGCTGCGCAGAAGTCAACCAAACTTCACCCAATAGTGTATTGTATCACATTCTAGTAGTTACATTTGAAAATTTCGTTCTAGGACATTTGGTTTGAGCGCAATTATTAAACTTAGGTCAAAAAAGCCATTTAAGCCTTTTCACAGTGAGATCTATGCGATATGGCCGAGAAATGTAATTTTGATGTTAACTCCCAAACCGCTGCGCAGAAGTCAACCAAACTTCACCCAATAGTGTATTGTATCACATTCTAGTAGTTACATTTGAAATTTTCGTTCTAGGACATTTGGTTTGAGCGCAATCCTCAAACTTAGGTCAAAAAAGCCATTTAAGCCTTTTCACAGTGAGATCTATGCGATATGGCCGAGAAATGTAATTTTGATGTTAACTCCCAAACCGCTGCGCAGAAGTCAACCAAACTTCACCCAATAATGTATTGTATCACATTCTAGTAGTTACATTTGAAAATTTCGTTCTAGGACATTTGGTTTGAGCGCAATTATTAAACTTAGGTCAAAAAAGCCATTTAAGCCTTTTCACAGTGAGATCTATGCGATATGGCCGAGAAATGTAATTTTGATGTTAACTCCCAAACCGCTGCGCAGAAGTCAACCAAACTTCACCCAATAGTGTATTGTATCACATTCTAGTAGTTACATTTGAAAATTTTGTTCTAGGAAATTTTGTTTGAGCGCAATCATCAAACTTAATTAAAAAAGTCATTTAAGCCTTTTCACAGTGAGATCTATGCGATATGGCCGAGAAATGTAATTTTGATGTTAACTCCCAAACCGCTGCGCAGAAGTCAACTAAACTTCACCCATTAGTGTATTGTATCACAATCTAGTAGTTACATGTGGAAATTTGGTTCTAGGACATTTGATTTGAGCGCAATCCTCAAACTTAGGTCAAAAAAGCCATTTAAGCCTTTTCACAGTGAGATCTATGCGATATGGCCGAGAAATGTAATTTTGATGTTAACTCCCAAACCGCTGCGCAGAAGTCAACCAAACTTCACCCAATAGTGTATTGTATCACATTCTAGTAGTTACATTTTAAAATTTCGTTCTAGGACATTTGGTTTGAGCGCAATTATTAAACTTAGGTCAAAAAAGCCATTTAAGCCTTTTCACAGTGAGATCTATGCGATATGGCCGAGAAATGTAATTTTGATGTTAACTCCCAAACCGCTGCGCAGAAGTCAACTAAACTTCACCCATTAGTGTATTGTATCACAATCTAGTAGTTACATGTGGAAATTTGGTTCTAGGACATTTGATTTGAGCGCAATTCTCAAACTTAGGTCAAAAAAGCCATTTAAGCCTTTTCACAGTGAGATCTATGCGATATGGCCGAGAAATGTAATTTTGATGTCAACTCCCAAACCGCTGCGCAGAAGTCAACCAAACTTCACCCAATAGTGTATTGTATCACATTCTAGTAGTTACATTTGAAAATTTCGTTCTAGGACATTTGGTTTGAGCGCAATTATTAAACTTAGGTCAAAAAAGCCATTTAAGCCTTTTCACAGTGAGATCTATGCGATATGGCCGAGAAATGTAATTTTGATGTTAACTCCCAAACCGCTGCGCAGAAGTCAACCAAACTTCACCCAATAGTGTATTGTATCACATTCTAGTAGTTACATTTGAAAATTTCGTTCTAGGACATTTGGTTTGAGCGCAATCCTCAAACTTAGGTCAAAAAAGCCATTTAAGCCTTTTCACAGTGAGATCTATGCGATATGGCCGAGAAATGTAATTTTGATGTTAACTCCCAAACCGCTGCGCAGAAGTCAACCAAACTTCACCCAATAGTGTATTGTATCACAATCTAGTAGTTACATTTGAAAATTTTGTTCTAGGAAATTTTGTTTGAGCGCAATCATCAAACTTAATTAAAAAAGTCATTTAAGCCTTTTCACAGTGAGATCTATGCGATATGGCCGAGAAATGTAATTTTGATGTTAACTCCCAAACCGCTGCGCAGAAGTCAACTAAACTTCACCCATTAGTGTATTGTATCACATTCTAGTAGTTACATTTTAAAATTTCGTTCTAGGACATTTGGTTTGAGCGCAATTATTAAACTTAGGTCAAAAAAGCCATTTAAGCCTTTTCACAGTGAGATCTATGCGATATGGCCGAGAAATGTAATTTTGATGTTAACTCCCAAACCGCTGCGCAGAAGTCAACTAAACTTCACCCATTAGTGTATTGTATCACAATCTAGTAGTTACATGTGGAAATTTGGTTCTAGGACATTTGATTTGAGCGCAATCCTCAAACTTAGGTCAAAAAAGCCATTTAAGCCTTTTCACAGTGAGATCTATGCGATATGGCCGAGAAATGTAATTTTGATGTCAACTCCCAAACCGCTGCGCAGAAGTCAACCAAACTTCACCCAATAGTGTATTGTATCACATTCTAGTAGTTACATTTGAAAATTTCGTTCTAGGACATTTGGTTTGAGCGCAATTATTAAACTTAGGTCAAAAAAGCCATTTAAGCCTTTTCACAGTGAGATCTATGCGATATGGCCGAGAAATGTAATTTTGATGTTAACTCCCAAACCGCTGCGCAGAAGTCAACCAAACTTCACCCAATAGTGTATTGTATCACATTCTAGTAGTTACATTTGAAAATTTCGTTCTAGGACATTTGGTTTGAGCGCAATCATTAAACTTAGGTCAAAAAAGCCATTTAAGCCTTTTCACAGTGAGATCTATGCGATATGGCCGAGAAATGTAATTTTGATGTTAACTCCCAAACCGCTGCGCAGAAGTCAACCAAACTTCACCCAATAGTGTATTGTATCACATTCTAGTAGTTACATTTGAAAATTTCGTTCTAGGACATTTGGTTTGAGCGCAATTATTAAACTTAGGTCAAAAAAGCCATTTAAGCTTTTTCACAGTGAGATCTATGCGATATGGCCGAGAAATGTAATTTTGATGTTAACTCCCAAACCGCTGCGCAGAAGTAAACCAAACTTCACCCATTAGTGTATTGTATCACAATCTAGTAGTTACATGTGGAAATTTGGTTCTAGGACATTTGATTTGAGCGCAATCCTCAAACTTAGGTCAAAAAAGCCATTTAAGCCTTTTCACAGTGAGATCTATGCGATATGGCCGAGAAATGTAATTTTGATGTTAAATCCCAAACCGCTGCGCAGAAGTCAACTAAACTTCACCCAATAGTGTATTGTATCACATTCTAGTAGTTACATTTGAAAATTTCGTTCTAGGACATTTGGTTTGAGCGCAATCATTAAACTTAATTAAAAAAGTCATTTAAGCCTTTTCACAGTGAGATCTATGCGATATGGCCGAGAAATGTAATTTTGATGTTAACTCCCAAACCGCTGCGCAGAAGTCAACCAAACTTCACCCAATAGTGTATTGTATCACAATCTAGTAGTTACATTTGAAAATTTTGTTCTAGGACATTTTGTTTGAACGCAATCATCAAACTTAATTAAAAAAGTCATTTAAGCCTTTTCACAGTGAGATCTATGCGATATGGCCGAGAAATGTAATTTTGATGTTAACTCCCAAACCGCTGCGCAGAAGTCAACCAAACTTCACCCAATAGTGTATTGTATCAAAATCTAGTAGTTACATTTAAAAATTTTGTTCTAGGAAATTTTGTTTGAGCGCAATCATCAAACTTAATTAAAAAAGTCATTTAAGCCTTTTCACAGTGAGATCTATGCGATATGGCCGAGAAATGTAATTTTGATGTTAACTCCCAAACCGCTGCGCAGAAGTCAACCAAACTTCACCCATTAGTGTATTGTATCACAATCTAGTAGTTACATGTGGAAATTTGGTTCTAGGACATTTGATTTGAGCGCAATCCTCAAACTTAGGTCAAAAAAGCCATTTAAGCCTTTTCACAGTGAGATCTATGCGATATGGCCGAGAAATGTAATTTTGATGTTGACTCCCAAACCGCTGCGCAGAAGTCAACCAAACTTCACCCAATAGTGTATTGTATCACAATCTAGTAGTTACATTTGAAAATTTTGTTCTAGGACATTTTGTTTGAACGCAATCATCAAACTTAATTAAAAAAGTCATTTAAGCCTTTTCACAGTGAGATCTATGCGATATGGCCGAGAAATGTAATTTTGATGTTAACTCCCAAACCGCTGCGCAGAAGTCAACCAAACTTCACCCAATAGTGTATTGTATCAAAATCTAGTAGTTACATTTAAAAATTTTGTTCTAGGAAATTTTGTTTGAGCGCAATCATCAAACTTAATTAAAAAAGTCATTTAAGCCTTTTCACAGTGAGATCTATGCGATATGGCCGAGAAATGTAATTTTGATGTTAACTCCCAAACCGCTGCGCAGAAGTCAACCAAACTTCACCCATTAGTGTATTGTATCACAATCTAGTAGTTACATGTGGAAATTTGGTTCTAGGACATTTGATTTGAGCGCAATCCTCAAACTTAGGTCAAAAAAGCCATTTAAGCCTTTTCACAGTGAGATCTATGCGATATGGCCGAGAAATGTAATTTTGATGTTGACTCCCAAACCGCTGCGCAGAAGTCAACCAAACTTCACCCAATAGTGTATTGTATCACAATCTAGTAGTTACATTTGAAAATTTTGTTCTAGGACATTTTGTTTGAACGCAATCATCAAACTTAATTAAAAAAGTCATTTAAGCCTTTTCACAGTGAGATCTATGCGATATGGCCGAGAAATGTAATTTTGATGTTAACTCCCAAACCGCTGCGCAGAAGTCAACCAAACTTCACCCAATAGGGTATTGTATCACAATCTAGTAGTTACATTTGAAAATTTTGTTCTAGGACATTTTGTTTGAGCGCAATCATCAAACTTAATTAAAAAAGTCCTTTAAGCCTTTTCACAGTGAGATCTATGCGATATGGCCGAGAAATGTAATTTTGATGTTAACTCCCAAACCGCTGCGCAGAAGTCAACCAAACTTCACCCAATAGTGTATTGTATCACATTCTAGTAGTTACATTTGAAAATTTCGTTCTAGGACATTTGGTTTGAGCGCAATTATTAAACTTAGGTCAAAAAAGCCATTTAAGCCTTTTCACAGTGAGATCTATGCGATATGGCCGAGAAATGTAATTTTGATGTTAACTCCCAAACCGCTGCGCAGAAGTCAACTAAACTTCACCCATTAGTGTATTGTATCACAATCTAGTAGTTACATGTGGAAATTTGGTTCTAGGACATTTGATTTGAGCGCAATCCTCAAACTTAGGTCAAAAAAGCCATTTAAGCCTTTTCACAGTGAGATCTATGCGATATGGCCGAGAAATGTAATTTTGATGTCAACTCCCAAACCGCTGCGCAGAAGTCAACCAAACTTCACCCAATAGTGTATTGTATCACATTCTAGTAGTTACATTTGAAAATTTCGTTCTAGGACATTTGGTTTGAGCGCAATCATTAAACTTAATTAAAAAAGTCATTTAAGCCTTTTCACAGTGAGATCTATGCGATATGGCCGAGAAATGTAATTTTGATGTTAACTCCCAAACCGCTGCGCAGAAGTCAACCAAACTTCACCCAATAGTGTATTGTATCACAATCTAGTAGTTACATTTGAAAATTTTGTTCTAGGACATTTTGTTTGAACGCAATCATCAAACTTAATTAAAAAAGTCATTTAAGCCTTTTCACAGTGAGATCTATGCGATATGGCCGAGAAATGTAATTTTGATGTTAACTCCCAAACCGCTGCGCAGAAGTCAACCAAACTTCACCCAATAGTGTATTGTATCAAAATCTAGTAGTTACATTTAAAAATTTTGTTCTAGGAAATTTTGTTTGAGCGCAATCATCAAACTTAATTAAAAAAGTCATTTAAGCCTTTTCACAGTGAGATCTATGCGATATGGCCGAGAAATGTAATTTTGATGTCAACTCCCAAACCGCTGCGCAGAAGTCAACCAAACTTCACCCAATAGTGTATTGTATCACATTCTAGTAGTTACATTTGAAAATTTCGTTCTAGGACATTTGGTTTGAGCGCAATTATTAAACTTAGGTCAAAAAAGCCATTTAAGCCTTTTCACAGTGAGATCTATGCGATATGGCCGAGAAATGTAATTTTGATGTTAACTCCCAAACCGCTGCGCAGAAGTCAACTAAACTTCACCCATTAGTGTATTGTATCACAATCTAGTAGTTACATGTGGAAATTTGGTTCTAGGACATTTGATTTGAGCGCAATCCTCAAACTTAGGTCAAAAAAGCCATTTAAGCCTTTTCACAGTGAGATCTATGCGATATGGCCGAGAAATGTAATTTTGATGTCAACTCCCAAACCGCTGCGCAGAAGTCAACCAAACTTCACCCAATAGTGTATTGTATCACATTCTAGTAGTTACATTTGAAAATTTCGTTCTAGGACATTTGGTTTGAGCGCAATTATTAAACTTAGGTCAAAAAAGCCATTTAAGCCTTTTCACAGTGAGATCTATGCGATATGGCCGAGAAATGTAATTTTGATGTTAACTCCCAAACCGCTGCGCAGAAGTCAACCAAACTTCACCCAAAAGTGTATTGTATCACATTCTAGTAGTTACATTTGAAATTTTCGTTCTAGGACATTTGGTTTGAGCGCAATCCTCAAACTTAGGTCAAAAAAGCCATTTAAGCCTTTTCACAGTGAGATCTATGCGATATGGCCGAGAAATGTAATTTTGATGTTAACTCCCAAACCGCTGCGCAGAAGTCAACCAAACTTCACCCAATAGTGTATTGTATCACATTCTAGTAGTTACATTTGAAAATTTTGTTCTAGGAAATTTTGTTTGAGCGCAATCATCAAACTTAATTAAAAAAGTCATTTAAGCCTTTTCACAGTGCGATCTATGCGATATGGCCGAGAAATGTAATTTTGATGTTAACTCCCAAACCGCTGCGCAGAAGTCAACCAAACTTCACCCAATAGTGTATTGTATCACAATCTAGTAGTTACATTTGAAAATTTTGTTCTAGGACATTTTGTTTGAACGCAATCATCAAACTTAATTAAAAAAGTCATTTAAGCCTTTTCACAGTGAGATCTATGCGATATGGCCGAGAAATGTAATTTTGATGTTAACTCCCAAACCGCTGCGCAGAAGTCAACCAAACTTCACCCAATAGTGTATTGTATCAAAATCTAGTAGTTACATTTAAAAATTTTGTTCTAGGAAATTTTTTTTGAGCGCAATCATCAAACTTAATTAAAAAAGTCATTTAAGCCTTTTCACAGTGAGATCTATGCGATATGGCCGAGAAATGTAATTTTGATGTTAACTCCCAAACCGCTGCGCAGAAGTCAACCAAACTTCACCCATTAGTGTATTGTATCACAATCTAGTAGTTACATGTGGAAATTTGGTTCTAGGACATTTGATTTGAGCGCAATCCTCAAACTTAGGTCAAAAAAGCCATTTAAGCCTTTTCACAGTGAGATCTATGCGATATGGCCGAGAAATGTAATTTTGATGTTGACTCCCAAACCGCTGCGCAGAAGTCAACCAAACTTCACCCAATAGTGTATTGTATCACAATCTAGTAGTTACATTTGAAAATTTTGTTCTAGGACATTTTGTTTGAACGCAATCATCAAACTTAATTAAAAAAGTCATTTAAGCCTTTTCACAGTGAGATCTATGCGATATGGCCGAGAAATGTAATTTTGATGTTAACTCCCAAACCGCTGCGCAGAAGTCAACCAAACTTCACCCAATAGTGTATTGTATCACAATCTAGTAGTTACATTTGAAAATTTTGTTCTAGGACATTTTGTTTGAGCGCAATCATCAAACTTAATTAAAAAAGTCATTTAAGCCTTTTCACAGTGAGATCTATGCGATATGGCCGAGAAATGTAATTTTGATGTTAACTCCCAAACCGCTGCGCAGAAGTCAACCAAACTTCACCCAATAGTGTATTGTATCACATTCTAGTAGTTACATTTGAAAATTTCGTTCTAGGACATTTGGTTTGAGCGCAATTATTAAACTTAGGTCAAAAAAGCCATTTAAGCCTTTTCACAGTGAGATCTATGCGATATGGCCGAGAAATGTAATTTTGATGTTAACTCCCAAACCGCTGCGCAGAAGTCAACTAAACTTCACCCATTAGTGTATTGTATCACAATCTAGTAGTTACATGTGGAAATTTGGTTCTAGGACATTTGATTTGAGCGCAATCCTCAAACTTAGGTCAAAAAAGCCATTTAAGCCTTTTCACAGTGAGATCTATGCGATATGGCCGAGAAATGTAATTTTGATGTCAACTCCCAAACCGCTGCGCAGAAGTCAACCAAACTTCACCCAATAGTGTATTGTATCACATTCTAGTAGTTACATTTGAAAATTTCGTTCTAGGACATTTGGTTTGAGCGCAATCATTAAACTTAATTAAAAAAGTCATTTAAGCCTTTTCACAGTGAGATCTATGCGATATGGCCGAGAAATGTAATTTTGATGTTAACTCCCAAACCGCTGCGCAGAAGTCAACCAAACTTCACCCAATAGTGTATTGTATCACAATCTAGTAGTTACATTTGAAAATTTTGCTCTAGGACATTTTGTTTGAACGCAATCATCAAACTTAATTAAAAAAGTCATTTAAGCCTTTTCACAGTGAGATCTATGCGATATGGCCGAGAAATGTAATTTTGATGTTAACTCCCAAACCGCTGCGCAGAAGTCAACCAAACTTCACCCAATAGTGTATTGTATCAAAATCTAGTAGTTACATTTAAAAATTTTGTTCTAGGAAATTTTGTTTGAGCGCAATCATCAAACTTAATTAAAAAAGTCATTTAAGCCTTTTCACAGTGAGATCTATGCGATATGGCCGAGAAATGTAATTTTGATGTCAACTCCCAAACCGCTGCGCAGAAGTCAACCAAACTTCACCCAATAGTGTATTGTATCACATTCTAGTAGTTACATTTGAAAATTTCGTTCTAGGACATTTGGTTTGAGCGCAATTATTAAACTTAGGTCAAAAAAGCCATTTAAGCCTTTTCACAGTGAGATCTATGCGATATGGCCGAGAAATGTAATTTTGATGTTAACTCCCAAACCGCTGCGCAGAAGTCAACTAAACTTCACCCATTAGTGTATTGTATCACAATCTAGTAGTTACATGTGGAAATTTGGTTCTAGGACATTTGATTTGAGCGCAATCCTCAAACTTAGGTCAAAAAAGCCATTTAAGCCTTTTCACAGTGAGATCTATGCGATATGGCCGAGAAATGTAATTTTGATGTCAACTCCCAAACCGCTGCGCAGAAGTCAACCAAACTTCACCCAATAGTGTATTGTATCACATTCTAGTAGTTACATTTGAAAATTTCGTTCTAGGACATTTGGTTTGAGCGCAATTATTAAACTTAGGTCAAAAAAGCCATTTAAGCCTTTTCACAGTGAGATCTATGCGATATGGCCGAGAAATGTAATTTTGATGTTAACTCCCAAACCGCTGCGCAGAAGTCAACCAAACTTCACCCAATAGTGTATTGTATCACATTCTAGTAGTTACATTTGAAATTTTCGTTCTAGGACATTTGGTTTGAGCGCAATCCTCAAACTTAGGTCAAAAAAGCCATTTAAGCCTTTTCACAGTGAGATCTATGCGATATGGCCGAGAAATGTAATTTTGATGTTAACTCCCAAACCGCTGCGCAGAAGTCAACCAAACTTCACCCATTAGTGTATTGTATCACAATCTAGTAGTTACAAATGGAAATTTGGTTCTAGGACATTTGATTTGAGCGCAATCCTCAAACTTAGGTCAAAAAAGCCATTTAAGCCTTTTCACAGTGAGATCTATGCGATATGGCCGAGAAATGTAATTTTGATGTTAACTCCCAAACCGCTGCGCAGAAGTCAACCAAACTTCACCCAATAGTGTATTGTATCACATTCTAGTAGTTACATTTGAAAATTTCGTTCTAGGACATTTGGTTTGAGCGCAATCCTCAAACTTAGGTCAAAAAAGCCATTTAAGCCTTTTCACAGTGAGATCTATGCGATATGGCCGAGAAATGTAATTTTGATGTTAACTCCCAAACCGCTGCGCAGAAGTCAACCAAACTTCACCCAATAGTGTATTGTATCACAATCTAGTAGTTACATTTGAAAATTTTGTTCTAGGAAATTTTGTTTGAGCGCAATCATCAAACTTAGGTCAAAAAAGCCATTTAAGCCTTTTCACAGTGAGATCTATGCGATATGGCCGAGAAATGTAATTTTGATGTTAACTCCCAAACCGCTGCGCAGAAGTCAACCAAACTTCACCCAATAGTGTATTGTATCACAATCTAGTAGTTACATTTAAAAATTTTGTTCTAGGACATTTTGTTTGAACGCAATCATCAAACTTAATTAAAAAAGTCATTTAAGCCTTTTCACAGTGAGATCTATGCGATATGGCCGAGAAATGTAATTTTGATGTTAACTCCCAAACCGCTGCGCAGAAGTCAACCAAACTTCACCCATTAGTGTATTGTATCACAATCTAGTAGTTACATGTGGAAATTTGGTTATAGGACATTTGATTTGAGCGCAATCCTCAAACTTAGGTCAAAAAAGCCATTTAAGCCTTTTCACAGTGAGATCTATGCGATATGGCCGAGAAATGTAATTTTGATGTTAACTCCCAAACCGCTGCGCAGAAGTCAATGTATTGTATCACAATCTAGTAGTTACATGTGGAAATTTGGTTCTAGGACATTTGATTTGAGCGCAATCCTCAAACTTAGGTCAAAAAAGCCATTTAAGCCTTTTCACAGTGAGATCTATGCGATATGGCCGAGAAATGTAATTTTGATGTCAACTCCCAAACCGCTGCGCAGAAGTCAACCAAACTTCACCCAATAGTGTATTGTATCACATTCTAGTAGTTACATTTGAAAATTTCGTTCTAGGACATTTGGTTTGAGCGCAATTATTAAACTTAGGTCAAAAAAGCCATTTAAGCCTTTTCACAGTGAGATCTATGCGATATGGCCGAGAAATGTAATTTTGATGTTAACTCCCAAACCGCTGCGCAGAAGTCAACCAAACTTCACCCAATAGTGTATTGTATCACATTCTAGTAGTTACATTTGAAATTTTCGTTCTAGGACATTTGGTTTGAGCGCAATCCTCAAACTTAGGTCAAAAAAGCCATTTAAGCCTTTTCACAGTGAGATCTATGCGATATGGCCGAGAAATGTAATTTTGATGTTAACTCCCAAACCGCTGCGCAGAAGTCAACCAAACTTCACCCAATAGTGTATTGTATCACATTCTAGTAGTTACATTTGAAAATTTTGTTCTAGGAAATTTTGTTTGAGCGCAATCATCAAACTTAATTAAAAAAGTCATTTAAGCCTTTTCACAGTGCGATATGGCCGAGAAATGTAATTTTGATGTTAACTCCCAAACCGCTGCGCAGAAGTCAACTAAACTTCACCCATTAGTGTATTGTATCACAATCTAGTAGTTACATGTAGAAATTTGGTTCTAGGACATTTGATTTGAGCGCAATCCTCAAACTTAGGTCAAAAAAGCCATTTAAGCCTTTTCACAGTGAGATCTATGCGATATGGACGAGAAATGTAATTTTGATGTTAACTCCCAAACCGCTGCGCAGAAGTCAACCAAACTTCACCCAATAGTGTATTGTATCACATTCTAGTAGTTACATTTTAAAATTTCGTTCTAGGACATTTGGTTTGAGCGCAATTATTAAACTTAGGTCAAAAAAGCCATTTAAGCCTTTTCACAGTGAGATCTATGCGATATGGCCGAGAAATGTAATTTTGATGTTAACTCCCAAACCGCTGCGCAGAAGTCAACTAAACTTCACCCATTAGTGTATTGTATCACAATCTAGTAGTTACATGTGGAAATTTGGTTCTAGGACATTTGATTTGAGCGCAATCCTCAAACTTAGGTCAAAAAAGCCATTTAAGCCTTTTCACAGTGAGATCTATGCGATATGGCCGAGAAATGTAATTTTGATGTCAACTCCCAAACCGCTGCGCAGAAGTCAACCAAACTTCACCCAATAGTGTATTGTATCACATTCTAGTAGTTACATTTGAAAATTTCGTTCTAGGACATTTGGTTTGAGCGCAATTATTAAACTTAGGTCAAAAAAGCCATTTAAGCCTGTTCACAGTGAGATCTATGCGATATGGCCGAGAAATGTAATTTTGATGTTAACTCCCAAACCGCTGCGCAGAAGTAAACCAAACTTCACCCAATAGTGTATTTTATCATAATCTAGTAGTTACATTTGAAAATTTTGTTCTAGGAAATTTTGTTTGAGCGCAATCATCAAACTTAATTTAAAAAGTCATTTAAGCCTTTTCACAGTGAGATCTATGCGATATGGCCGAGAAATGTAATTTTGATGTTAACTCCCAAACCGCTGCGCAGAAGTCAACTAAACTTCACCCATTAGTGTATTGTATCACAATCTAGTAGTTACATGTGGAAATTTGGTTCTAGGACATTTGATTTGAGCGCAATCCTCAAACTTAGGTCAAAAAAGCCATTTAAGCCTTTTCACAGTGAGATCTATGCGATATGGCCGAGAAATGTAATTTTGATGTTAACTCCCAAACCGCTGCGCAGAAGTCAACCAAACTTCACCCAATAGTGTATTGTATCACATTCTAGTAGTTACATTTGAAAATTTCGTTCTAGGACATTTGGTTTGAGCGCAATTATTAAACTTAGGTCAAAAAAGCCATTTAAGCCTTTTCACAGTGAGATCTATGCGATATGGCCGAGAAATGTAATTTTGATGTTAACTCCCAAACCGCTGCGCAGAAGTCAACCAAACTTCACCCAATAGTGTATTGTATCACATTCTAGTAGTTACATTTGAAAATTTCGTTCTAGGACATTTGGTTTGAGCGCAATCATTAAACTTAGGTCAAAAAAGCCATTTAAGCCTTTTCACAGTGAGATCTATGCGATATGGCCGAGAAATGTAATTTTGATGTTAACTCCCAAACCGCTGCGCAGAAGTCAACCAAACTTCACCCAATAGTGTATTGTATCACAATCTAGTAGTTACATTTGAAAATTTTGTTCTAGGAAATTTTGTTTGAGCGCAATCATCAAACTTAATTAAAAAAGTCATTTAAGCCTTTTCACAGTGAGATCTATGCGATATGGCCGAGAAATGTAATTTTGATGTTAACTCCCAAACCGCTGCGCAGAAGTCAACCAAACTTCACTCATTAGTGTATTGTATCACAATCTAGTAGTTACATGTGAAAATTTGGTTCTAGGACATTTGTTTTGAGCGCAATCCTCAAACTTAGGTCAAAAAAGCCATTTAAGCCTTTTCACAGTGAGATCTATGCGATATGGCCGAGAAATGTAAATTTGATGTTAACTCCCAAACCGCTGCGCAGAAGTCAACCAAACTTCACCCAATAGTGTATTGTATCACAATCTAGTAGTTACATTTGAAAATTTTGTTCTAGGACATTTTGTTTGAACGCAATCATCAAACTTAATTAAAAAAGTCATTTAAGCCTTTTCACAGTGAGATCTATGCGATATGGCCGAGAAATGTAATTTTGATGTTAACTCCCAAACCGCTGCGCAGAAGTCAACCAAACTTCACCCAATAGTGTATTGTATCACATTCTAGTAGTTACATTTGAAAAATTCGTTCTAGGACATTTGGTTTGAGCGCAATTATTAAACTTAGGTCAAAAAAGCCATTTAAGCTTTTTCACAGTGAGATCTATGCGATATGGCCGAGAAATGTAATTTTGATGTTAACTCCCAAACCGCTGCGCAGAAGTAAACCAAACTTCACCCATTAGTGTATTGTATCACAATCTAGTAGTTACATGTGGAAATTTGGTTCTAGGACATTTGATTTGAGCGCAATCCTCAAACTTAGGTCAAAAAAGCCATTTAAGCCTTTTCACAGTGAGATCTATGCGATATGGCCGAGAAATGTAATTTTGATGTTAAATCCCAAACCGCTGCGCAGAAGTCAACTAAACTTCACCCAATAGTGTATTGTATCACATTCTAGTAGTTACATTTGAAAATTTCGTTCTAGGACATTTGGTTTGAGCGCAATCATTAAACTTAATTAAAAAAGTCATTTAAGCCTTTTCACAGTGAGATCTATGCGATATGGCCGAGAAATGTAATTTTGATGTTAACTCCCAAACCGCTGCGCAGAAGTCAACCAAACTTCACCCAATAGTGTATTGTATCACAATCTAGTAGTTACATTTGAAAATTTTGTTCTAGGACATTTTGTTTGAACGCAATCATCAAACTTAATTAAAAAAGTCATTTAAGCCTTTTCACAGTGAGATCTATGCGATATGGCCGAGAAATGTAATTTTGATGTTAACTCCCAAACCGCTGCGCAGAAGTCAACCAAACTTCACCCAATAGTGTATTGTATCAAAATCTAGTAGTTACATTTAAAAATTTTGTTCTAGGAAATTTTGTTTGAGCGCAATCATCAAACTTAATTAAAAAAGTCATTTAAGCCTTTTCACAGTGAGATCTATGCGATATGGCCGAGAAATGTAATTTTGATGTTAACTCCCAAACCGCTGCGCAGAAGTCAACCAAACTTCACCCATTAGTGTATTGTATCACAATCTAGTAGTTACATGTGGAAATTTGGTTCTAGGACATTTGATTTGAGCGCAATCCTCAAACGTAGGTCAAAAAAGCCATTTAAGCCTTTTCACAGTGAGATCTATGCGATATGGCCGAGAAATGTAATTTTGATGTTGACTCCCAAACCGCTGCGCAGAAGTCAAGCAAACTTCACCCAATAGTGTATTGTATCACAATCTAGTAGTTACATTTGAAAATTTTGTTCTAGGACATTTTGTTTGAACGCAATCATCAAACTTAATTAAAAAAGTCATTTAAGCCTTTTCACAGTGAGATCTATGCGATATGGCCGAGAAATGTAATTTTGATGTTAACTCCCAAACCGCTGCGCAGAAGTCAACCAAACTTCACCCAATAGTGTATTGTATCACATTCTAGTAGTTACATTTGAAAATTTCGTTCTAGGACATTTGGTTTGAGCGCAATTATTAAACTTAGGTCAAAAAAGCCATTTAAGCCTGTTCACAGTGAGATCTATGCGATATGGCCGAGAAATGTAATTTTGATGTTAACTCCCAAACCGCTGCGCAGAAGTAAACCAAACTTCACCCAATAGTGTATTTTATCATAATCTAGTAGTTACATTTGAAAATTTTGTTCTAGGAAATTTTGTTTGAGCGCAATCATCAAACTTAATTTAAAAAGTCATTTAAGCCTTTTCACAGTGAGATCTATGCGATATGGCCGAGAAATGTAATTTTGATGTTAACTCCCAAACCGCTGCGCAGAAGTCAACTAAACTTCACCCATTAGTGTATTGTATCACAATCTAGTAGTTACATGTGGAAATTTGGTTCTAGGACATTTGATTTGAGCGCAATCCTCAAACTTAGGTCAAAAAAGCCATTTAAGCCTTTTCACAGTGAGATCTATGCGATATGGCCGAGAAATGTAATTTTGATGTTAACTCCCAAACCGCTGCGCAGAAGTCAACCAAACTTCACCCAATAGTGTATTGTATCACATTCTAGTAGTTACATTTGAAAATTTCGTTCTAGGACATTTGGTTTGAGCGCAATTATTAAACTTAGGTCAAAAAAGCCATTTAAGCCTTTTCACAGTGAGATCTATGCGATATGGCCGAGAAATGTAATTTTGATGTTAACTCCCAAACCGCTGCGCAGAAGTCAACTAAACTTCACCCATTAGTGTATTGTATCACAATCTAGTAGTTACATGTGGAAATTTGGTTCTAGGACATTTGATTTGAGCGCAATCCTCAAACTTAGGTCAAAAAAGCCATTTAAGCCTTTTCACAGTGAGATCTATGCGATATGGCCGAGAAATGTAATTTTGATGTCAACTCCCAAACCGCTGCGCAGAAGTCAACCAAACTTCACCCAATAGTGTATTGTATCACATTCTAGTAGTTACATTTGAAAATTTCGTTCTAGGACATTTGGTTTGAGCGCAATCATTAAACTTAATTAAAAAAGTCATTTAAGCCTTTTCACAGTGAGATCTATGCGATATGGCCGAGAAATGTAATTTTGATGTTAACTCCCAAACCGCTGCGCAGAAGTCAACCAAACTTCACCCAATAGTGTATTGTATCACAATCTAGTAGTTACATTTGAAAATTTTGCTCTAGGACATTTTGTTTGAACGCAATCATCAAAATTAAAAAAGTCATTTAAGCCTTTTCACAGTGAGATCTATGCGATATGGCCGAGAAATGTAATTTTGATGTTAACTCCCAAACCGCTGCGCAGAAGTCAACCAAACTTCACCCAATAGTGTATTGTATCAAAATCTAGTAGTTACATTTAAAAATTTTGTTCTAGGAAATTTTGTTTGAGCGCAATCATCAAACTTAATTAAAAAAGTCATTTAAGCCTTTTCACAGTGAGATCTATGCGATATGGCCGAGAAATGTAATTTTGATGTCAACTCCCAAACCGCTGCGCAGAAGTCAACCAAACTTCACCCAATAGTGTATTGTATCACATTCTAGTAGTTACATTTGAAAATTTCGTTCTAGGACATTTGGTTTGAGCGCAATTATTAAACTTAGGTCAAAAAAGCCATTTAAGCCTTTTCACAGTGAGATCTATGCGATATGGCCGAGAAATGTAATTTTGATGTTAACTCCCAAACCGCTGCGCAGAAGTCAACTAAACTTCACCCATTAGTGTATTGTATCACAATCTAGTAGTTACATGTGGAAATTTGGTTCTAGGACATTTGATTTGAGCGAAATCCTCAAACTTAGGTCAAAAAAGCCATTTAAGCCTTTTCACAGTGAGATCTATGCGATATGGCCGAGAAATGTAATTTTGATGTCAACTCCCAAACCGCTGCGCAGAAGTCAACCAAACTTCACCCAATAGTGTATTGTATCACATTCTAGTAGTTACATTTGAAAATTTCGTTCTAGGACATTTGGTTTGAGCGCAATTATTAAACTTAGGTCAAAAAAGCCATTTAAGCCTTTTCACAGTGAGATCTATGCGATATGGCCGAGAAATGTAATTTTGATGTTAACTCCCAAACCGCTGCGCAGAAGTCAACCAAACTTCACCCAATAGTGTATTGTATCACATTCTAGTAGTTACATTTGAAATTTTCGTTCTAGGACATTTGGTTTGAGCGCAATCCTCAAACTTAGGTCAAAAAAGCCATTTAAGCCTTTTCACAGTGAGATCTATGCGATATGGCCGAGAAATGTAATTTTGATGTTAACTCCCAAACCGCTGCGCAGAAGTCAACCAAACTTCACCCAATAGTGTATTGTATCACATTCTAGTAGTTACATTTGAAAATTTTGTTCTAGGAAATTTTGTTTGAGCGCAATCATCAAACTTAATTAAAAAAGTCATTTAAGCCTTTTCACAGTGCGATATGGCCGAGAAATGTAATTTTGATGTCAACTCCCAAACCGCTGCGCAGAAGTCAACCAAACTTCACCCAATAGTGTATTGTATCACATTCTAGTAGTTACATTTGAAAATTTCGTTCTAGGACATTTGGTTTGAGCGCAATTATTAAACTTAGGTCAAAAAAGCCATTTAAGCCTTTTCACAGTGAGATCTATGCGATATGGCCGAGAAATGTAATTTTGATGTTAACTCCCAAACCGCTGCGCAGAAGTCAACTAAACTTCACCCATTAGTGTATTGTATCACAATCTAGTAGTTACATGTGGAAATTTGGTTCTAGGACATTTGATTTGAGCGCAATCCTCAAACTTAGGTCAAAAAAGCCATTTAAGCCTTTTCACAGTGAGATCTATGCGATATGGCCGAGAAATGTAATTTTGATGTCAACTCCCAAACCGCTGCGCAGAAGTCAACCAAACTTCACCCAATAGTGTATTGTATCACATTCTAGTAGTTACATTTGAAAATTTCGTTCTAGGACATTTGGTTTGAGCGCAATCATTAAACTTAATTAAAAAAGTCATTTAAGCCTTTTCACAGTGAGATCTATGCGATATGGCCGAGAAATGTAATTTTGATGTTAACTCCCAAACCGCTGCGCAGAAGTCAACCAAACTTCACCCAATAGTGTATTGTATCACAATCTAGTAGTTACATTTGAAAATTTTGCTCTAGGACATTTTGTTTGAACGCAATCATCAAAATTAAAAAAGTCATTTAAGCCTTTTCACAGTGAGATCTATGCGATATGGCCGAGAAATGTAATTTTGATGTTAACTCCCAAACCGCTGCGCAGAAGTCAACCAAACTTCACCCAATAGTGTATTGTATCAAAATCTAGTAGTTACATTTAAAAATTTTGTTCTAGGAAATTTTGTTTGAGCGCAATCATCAAACTTAATTAAAAAAGTCATTTAAGCCTTTTCACAGTGAGATCTATGCGATATGGCCGAGAAATGTAATTTTGATGTCAACTCCCAAACCGCTGCGCAGAAGTCAACCAAACTTCACCCAATAGTGTATTGTATCACATTCTAGTAGTTACATTTGAAAATTTCGTTCTAGGACATTTGGTTTGAGCGCAATTATTAAACTTAGGTCAAAAAAGCCATTTAAGCCTTTTCACAGTGAGATCTATGCGATATGGCCGAGAAATGTAATTTTGATGTTAACTCCCAAACCGCTGCGCAGAAGTCAACTAAACTTCACCCATTAGTGTATTGTATCACAATCTAGTAGTTACATGTGGAAATTTGGTTCTAGGACATTTGATTTGAGCGCAATCCTCAAACTTAGGTCAAAAAAGCCATTTAAGCCTTTTCACAGTGAGATCTATGCGATATGGCCGAGAAATGTAATTTTGATGTCAACTCCCAAACCGCTGCGCAGAAGTCAACCAAACTTCACCCAATAGTGTATTGTATCACATTCTAGTAGTTACATTTGAAAATTTCGTTCTAGGACATTTGGTTTGAGCGCAATTATTAAACTTAGGTCAAAAAAGCCATTTAAGCCTTTTCACAGTGAGATCTATGCGATATGGCCGAGAAATGTAATTTTGATGTTAACTCCCAAACCGCTGCGCAGAAGTCAACCAAACTTCACCCAATAGTGTATTGTATCACATTCTAGTAGTTACATTTGAAATTTTCGTTCTAGGACATTTGGTTTGAGCGCAATCCTCAAACTTAGGTCAAAAAACCCATTTAAGCCTTTTCACAGTGAGATCTATGCGATATGGCCGAGAAATGTAATTTTGATGTTAACTCCCAAACCGCTGCGCAGAAGTCAACCAAACTTCACCCAATAGTGTATTGTATCACATTCTAGTAGTTACATTTGAAAATTTTGTTCTAGGAAATTTTGTTTGAGCGCAATCATCAAACTTAATTAAAAAAGTCATTTAAGCCTTTTCACAGTGCGATATGGCCGAGAAATGTAATTTTGATGTTAACTCCCAAACCGCTGCGCAGAAGTCAACTAAACTTCACCCATTAGTGTATTGTATCACAATCTAGTAGTTACATGTAGAAATTTGGTTCTAGGACATTTGATTTGAGCGCAATCCTCAAACTTAGGTCAAAAAAGCCATTTAAGCCTTTTCACAGTGAGATCTATGCGATATGGACGAGAAATGTAATTTTGATGTTAACTCCCAAACCGCTGCGCAGAAGTCAACCAAACTTCACCCAATAGTGTATTGTATCACATTCTAGTAGTTACATTTTAAAATTTCGTTCTAGGACATTTGGTTTGAGCGCAATTATTAAACTTAGGTCAAAAAAGCCATTTAAGCCTTTTCACAGTGAGATCTATGCGATATGGCCGAGAAATGTAATTTTGATGTTAACTCCCAAACCGCTGCGCAGAAGTCAACTAAACTTCACCCATTAGTGTATTGTATCACAATCTAGTAGTTACATGTGGAAATTTGGTTCTAGGACATTTGATTTGAGCGCAATCCTCAAACTTAGGTCAAAAAAGCCATTTAAGCCTTTTCACAGTGAGATCTATGCGATATGGCCGAGAAATGTAATTTTGATGTCAACTCCCAAACCGCTGCGCAGAAGTCAACCAAACTTCACCCAATAGTGTATTGTATCACATTCTAGTAGTTACATTTGAAAATTTCGTTCTAGGACATTTGGTTTGAGCGCAATTATTAAACTTAGGTCAAAAAAGCCATTTAAGCCTGTTCACAGTGAGATCTATGCGATATGGCCGAGAAATGTAATTTTGATGTTAACTCCCAAACCGCTGCGCAGAAGTAAACCAAACTTCACCCAATAGTGTATTTTATCATAATCTAGTAGTTACATTTGAAAATTTTGTTCTAGGAAATTTTGTTTGAGCGCAATCATCAAACTTAATTTAAAAAGTCATTTAAGCCTTTTCACAGTGAGATCTATGCGATATGGCCGAGAAATGTAATTTTGATGTTAACTCCCAAACCGCTGCGCAGAAGTCAACTAAACTTCACCCATTAGTGTATTGTATCACAATCTAGTAGTTACATGTGGAAATTTGGTTCTAGGACATTTGATTTGAGCGCAATCCTCAAACTTAGGTCAAAAAAGCCATTTAAGCCTTTTCACAGTGAGATCTATGCGATATGGCCGAGAAATGTAATTTTGATGTTAACTCCCAAACCGCTGCGCAGAAGTCAACCAAACTTCACCCAATAGTGTATTGTATCACATTCTAGTAGTTACATTTGAAAATTTCGTTCTAGGACATTTGGTTTGAGCGCAATTATTAAACTTAGGTCAAAAAAGCCATTTAAGCCTTTTCACAGTGAGATCTATGCGATATGGCCGAGAAATGTAATTTTGATGTTAACTCCCAAACCGCTGCGCAGAAGTCAACCAAACTTCACCCAATAGTGTATTGTATCACATTCTAGTAGTTACATTTGAAAATTTCGTTCTAGGACATTTGGTTTGAGCGCAATCATTAAACTTAGGTCAAAAAAGCCATTTAAGCCTTTTCACAGTGAGATCTATGCGATATGGCCGAGAAATGTAATTTTGATGTTAACTCCCAAACCGCTGCGCAGAAGTCAACCAAACTTCACCCAATAGTGTATTGTATCACATTCTAGTAGTTACATTTGAAAATTTTGTTCTAGGAAATTTTGTTTGAGCGCAATCATCAAACTTAATTAAAAAAGTCATTTAAGCCTTTTCACAGTGCGATATGGCCGAGAAATGTAATTTTGATGTCAACTCCCAAACCGCTGCGCAGAAGTCAACCAAACTTCACCCAATAGTGTATTGTATCACATTCTAGTAGTTACATTTGAAAATTTCGTTCTAGGACATTTGGTTTGAGCGCAATTATTAAACTTAGGTCAAAAAAGCCATTTAAGCCTTTTCACAGTGAGATCTATGCGATATGGCCGAGAAATGTAATTTTGATGTTAACTCCCAAACCGCTGCGCAGAAGTCAACTAAACTTCACCCATTAGTGTATTGTATCACAATCTAGTAGTTACATGTGGAAATTTGGTTCTAGGACATTTGATTTGAGCGCAATCCTCAAACTTAGGTCAAAAAAGCCATTTAAGCCTTTTCACAGTGAGATCTATGCGATATGGCCGAGAAATGTAATTTTGATGTCAACTCCCAAACCGCTGCGCAGAAGTCAACCAAACTTCACCCAATAGTGTATTGTATCACATTCTAGTAGTTACATTTGAAAATTTCGTTCTAGGACATTTGGTTTGAGCGCAATCATTAAACTTAATTAAAAAAGTCATTTAAGCCTTTTCACAGTGAGATCTATGCGATATGGCCGAGAAATGTAATTTTGATGTTAACTCCCAAACCGCTGCGCAGAAGTCAACCAAACTTCACCCAATAGTGTATTGTATCACAATCTAGTAGTTACATTTGAAAATTTTGCTCTAGGACATTTTGTTTGAACGCAATCATCAAAATTAAAAAAGTCATTTAAGCCTTTTCACAGTGAGATCTATGCGATATGGCCGAGAAATGTAATTTTGATGTTAACTCCCAAACCGCTGCGCAGAAGTCAACCAAACTTCACCCAATAGTGTATTGTATCAAAATCTAGTAGTTACATTTAAAAATTTTGTTCTAGGAAATTTTGTTTGAGCGCAATCATCAAACTTAATTAAAAAAGTCATTTAAGCCTTTTCACAGTGAGATCTATGCGATATGGCCGAGAAATGTAATTTTGATGTCAACTCCCAAACCGCTGCGCAGAAGTCAACCAAACTTCACCCAATAGTGTATTGTATCACATTCTAGTAGTTACATTTGAAAATTTCGTTCTAGGACATTTGGTTTGAGCGCAATTATTAAACTTAGGTCAAAAAAGCCATTTAAGCCTTTTCACAGTGAGATCTATGCGATATGGCCGAGAAATGTAATTTTGATGTTAACTCCCAAACCGCTGCGCAGAAGTCAACTAAACTTCACCCATTAGTGTATTGTATCACAATCTAGTAGTTACATGTGGAAATTTGGTTCTAGGACATTTGATTTGAGCGCAATCCTCAAACTTAGGTCAAAAAAGCCATTTAAGCCTTTTCACAGTGAGATCTATGCGATATGGCCGAGAAATGTAATTTTGATGTCAACTCCCAAACCGCTGCGCAGAAGTCAACCAAACTTCACCCAATAGTGTATTGTATCACATTCTAGTAGTTACATTTGAAAATTTCGTTCTAGGACATTTGGTTTGAGCGCAATTATTAAACTTAGGTCAAAAAAGCCATTTAAGCCTTTTCACAGTGAGATCTATGCGATATGGCCGAGAAATGTAATTTTGATGTTAACTCCCAAACCGCTGCGCAGAAGTCAACCAAACTTCACCCAATAGTGTATTGTATCACATTCTAGTAGTTACATTTGAAATTTTCGTTCTAGGACATTTGGTTTGAGCGCAATCCTCAAACTTAGGTCAAAAAAGTCATTTAAGCCTTTTCACAGTGAGATCTATGCGATATGGCCGAGAAATGTAATTTTGATGTTAACTCCCAAACCGCTGCGCAGAAGTCAACCAAACTTCACTCATTAGTGTATTGTATCACAATCTAGTAGTTACATGTGAAAATTTGGTTCTAGGACATTTGTTTTGAGCGCAATCCTCAAACTTAGGTCAAAAAAGCCATTTAAGCCTTTTCACAGTGAGATCTATGCGATATGGCCGAGAAATGTAAATTTGATGTTAACTCCCAAACCGCTGCGCAGAAGTCAACCAAACTTCACCCAATAGTGTATTGTATCACAATCTAGTAGTTACATTTGAAAATTTTGTTCTAGGACATTTTGTTTGAACGCAATCATCAAACTTAATTAAAAAAGTCATTTAAGCCTTTTCACAGTGAGATCTATGCGATATGGCCGAGAAATGTAATTTTGATGTTAACTCCCAAACCGCTGCGCAGAAGTCAACCAAACTTCACCCAATAGTGTATTGTATCACATTCTAGTAGTTACATTTGAAAATTTCGTTCTAGGACATTTGGTTTGAGCGCAATTATTAAACTTAGGTCAAAAAAGCCATTTAAGCTTTTTCACAGTGAGATCTATGCGATATGGCCGAGAAATGTAATTTTGATGTTAACTCCCAAACCGCTGCGCAGAAGTAAACCAAACTTCACCCATTAGTGTATTGTATCACAATCTAGTAGTTACATGTGGAAATTTGGTTCTAGGACATTTGATTTGAGCGCAATCCTCAAACTTAGGTCAAAAAAGCCATTTAAGCCTTTTCACAGTGAGATCTATGCGATATGGCCGAGAAATGTAATTTTGATGTTAAATCCCAAACCGCTGCGCAGAAGTCAACTAAACTTCACCCAATAGTGTATTGTATCACATTCTAGTAGTTACATTTGAAAATTTCGTTCTAGGACATTTGGTTTGAGCGCAATCATTAAACTTAATTAAAAAAGTCATTTAAGCCTTTTCACAGTGAGATCTATGCGATATGGCCGAGAAATGTAATTTTGATGTTAACTCCCAAACCGCTGCGCAGAAGTCAACCAAACTTCACCCAATAGTGTATTGTATCACAATCTAGTAGTTACATTTGAAAATTTTGTTCTAGGACATTTTGTTTGAACGCAATCATCAAACTTAATTAAAAAAGTCATTTAAGCCTTTTCACAGTGAGATCTATGCGATATGGCCGAGAAATGTAATTTTGATGTTAACTCCCAAACCGCTGCGCAGAAGTCAACCAAACTTCACCCAATAGTGTATTGTATCAAAATCTAGTAGTTACATTTAAAAATTTTGTTCTAGGAAATTTTGTTTGAGCGCAATCATCAAACTTAATTAAAAAAGTCATTTAAGCCTTTTCACAGTGAGATCTATGCGATATGGCCGAGAAATGTAATTTTGATGTTAACTCCCAAACCGCTGCGCAGAAGTCAACCAAACTTCACCCATTAGTGTATTGTATGACAATCTAGTAGTTACATGTGGAAATTTGGTTCTAGGACATTTGATTTGAGCGCAATCCTCAAACTTAGGTCAAAAAAGCCATTTAAGCCTTTTCACAGTGAGATCTATGCGATATGGCCGAGAAATGTAATTTTGATGTTGACTCCCAAACCGCTGCGCAGAAGTCAACCAAACTTCACCCAATAGTGTATTGTATCACAATCTAGTAGTTACATTTGAAAATTTTGTTCTAGGACATTTTGTTTGAACGCAATCATCAAACTTAATTAAAAAAGTCATTTAAGCCTTTTCACAGTGAGATCTATGCGATATGGCCGAGAAATGTAATTTTGATGTTAACTCCCAAACCGCTGCGCAGAAGTCAACCAAACTTCACCCAATAGTGTATTGTATCACAATCTAGTAGTTACATTTGAAAATTTTGTTCTAGGAAATTTTGTTTGAGCGCAATCATCAAACTTAATTAAAAAAGTCATTTAAGCCTTTTCACAGTGAGATCTATGCGATATGGCCGAGAAATGTAATTTTGATGTTAACTCCCAAACCGCTGCGCAGAAGTCAACCAAACTTCACCCATTAGTGTATTGTATCACAATCTAGCAGTTACATGTGAAAATTTGGTTCTAGGACATTTGATTTGAGCGCAATCCTCAAACTTAGGTCAAAAAAGCCATTTAAGCCTTTTCACAGTGAGATCTATGCGATATGGCCGAGAAATGTAATTTTGATGTTAACTCCCAAACCGCTGCGCAGAAGTCAACCAAACTTCACCCAATAGTGTATTGTATCACAATCTAGTAGTTACATTTGAAAATTTTGTTCTAGGACATTTTGTTTGAGCGCAATCATCAAACTTAATTAAAAAAGTCATTTAAGCCTTTTCACAGTGAGATCTATGCGATATGGCCGAGAAATGTAATTTTGATGTTAACTCCCAAACCGCTGCGCAGAAGTCAACCAAACTTCACCCATTAGTGTATTGTATCACAATCTAGTAGTTACATGTGGAAATTTGGTTCTAGGACATTTGATTTGAGCGCAATCCTCAAACTTAGGTCAAAAAAGCCATTTAAGCCTTTTCACAGTGAGATCTATGCGATATGGCCGAGAAATGTAATTTTGATGTTAAATCCCAAACCGCTGCGCAGATGTCAACTAAACTTCACCCAATAGTGTATTGTATCACATTCTAGTAGTTACATTTGAAAATTTCGTTCTAGGACATTTGGTTTGAGCGCAATCATTAAACTTAATTAAAAAAGTCATTTAAGCCTTTTCACAGTGAGATCTATGCGATATGGCCGAGAAATGTAATTTTGATGTTAACTCCCAAACCGCTGCGCAGAAGTCAACCAAACTTCACCCAATAGTGTATTGTATCACAATCTAGTAGTTACATTTGAAAATTTTGTTCTAGGACATTTTGTTTGAGCGCAATCATCAAACTTAATTAAAAAAGTCATTTAAGCCTTTTCACAGTGAGATCTATGCGATATGGCCGAGAAATGTAATTTTGATGTTAACTCCCAAACCGCTGCGCAGAAGTCAACCAAACTTCACCCATTAGTGTATTGTATCACAATCTAGTAGTTACATGTGGAAATTTGGTTCTAGGACATTTGATTTGAGCGCAATCCTCAAACGTAGGTCAAAAAAGCCATTTAAGCCTTTTCACAGTGAGATCTATGCGATATGGCCGAGAAATGTAATTTTGATGTTGACTCCCAAACCGCTGCGCAGAAGTCAAGCAAACTTCACCCAATAGTGTATTGTATCACAATCTAGTAGTTACATTTGAAAATTTTGTTCTAGGACATTTTGTTTGAACGCAATCATCAAACTTAATTAAAAAAGTCATTTAAGCCTTTTCACAGTGAGATCTATGCGATATGGCCGAGAAATGTAATTTTGATGTTAACTCCCAAACCGCTGCGCAGAAGTCAACCAAACTTCACCCAATAGTGTATTGTATCACAATCTAGTAGTTACATTTGAAAATTTTGTTCTAGGAAATTTTGTTTGAGCGCAATCATCAAACTTAATTAAAAAAGTCATTTAAGCCTTTTCACAGTGAGATCTATGCGATATGGCCGAGAAATGTAATTTTGATGTTAACTCCCAAACCGCTGCGCAGAAGTCAACCAAACTTCACCCATTAGTGTATTGTATGACAATCTAGTAGTTACATGTGGAAATTTGGTTCTAGGACATTTGATTTGAGCGCAATCCTCAAACTTAGGTCAAAAAAGCCATTTAAGCCTTTTCACAGTGAGATCTATGCGATATGGCCGAGAAATGTAATTTTGATGTTGACTCCCAAACCGCTGCGCAGAAGTCAACCAAACTTCACCCAATAGTGTATTGTATCACAATCTAGTAGTTACATTTGAAAATTTTGTTCTAGGACATTTTGTTTGAACGCAATCATCAAACTTAATTAAAAAAGTCATTTAAGCCTTTTCACAGTGAGATCTATGCGATATGGCCGAGAAATGTAATTTTGATGTTAACTCCCAAACCGCTGCGCAGAAGTCAACCAAACTTCACCCAATAGTGTATTGTATCACAATCTAGTAGTTACATTTGAAAATTTTGTTCTAGGAAATTTTGTTTGAGCGCAATCATCAAACTTAATTAAAAAAGTCATTTAAGCCTTTTCACAGTGAGATCTATGCGATATGGCCGAGAAATGTAATTTTGATGTTAACTCCCAAACCGCTGCGCAGAAGTCAACCAAACTTCACCCATTAGTGTATTGTATCACAATCTAGTAGTTACATGTGAAAATTTGGTTCTAGGACATTTGATTTGAGCGCAATCCTCAAACTTAGGTCAAAAAAGCCATTTAAGCCTTTTCACAGTGAGATCTATGCGATATGGCCGAGAAATGTAATTTTGATGTTAACTCCCAAACCGCTGCGCAGAAGTCAACCAAACTTCACCCAATAGTGTATTGTATCACAATCTAGTAGTTACATTTGAAAATTTTGTTCTAGGACATTTTGTTTGAGCGCAATCATCAAACTTAATTAAAAAAGTCATTTAAGCCTTTTCACAGTGAGATCTATGCGATATGGCCGAGAAATGTAATTTTGATGTTAACTCCCAAACCGCTGCGCAGAAGTCAACCAAACTTCACCCATTAGTGTATTGTATCACAATCTAGTAGTTACATGTGGAAATTTGGTTCTAGGACATTTGATTTGAGCGCAATCCTCAAACTTAGGTCAAAAAAGCCATTTAAGCCTTTTCACAGTGAGATCTATGCGATATGGCCGAGAAATGTAATTTTGATGTTAAATCCCAAACCGCTGCGCAGAAGTCAACTAAACTTCACCCAATAGTGTATTGTATCACATTCTAGTAGTTACATTTGAAAATTTCGTTCTAGGACATTTGGTTTGAGCGCAATCATTAAACTTAATTAAAAAAGTCATTTAAGCCTTTTCACAGTGAGATCTATGCGATATGGCCGAGAAATGTAATTTTGATGTTAACTCCCAAACCGCTGCGCAGAAGTCAACCAAACTTCACCCAATAGTGTATTGTATCACAATCTAGTAGTTACATTTGAAAATTTTGTTCTAGGACATTTTGTTTGAGCGCAATCATCAAACTTAATTAAAAAAGTCATTTAAGCCTTTTCACAGTGAGATCTATGCGATATGGCCGAGAAATGTAATTTTGATGTTAACTCCCAAACCGCTGCGCAGAAGTCAACCAAACTTCACCCATTAGTGTATTGTATCACAATCTAGTAGTTACATGTGAAAATTTGGTTCTAGGACATTTGATTTGAGCGCAATCCTCAAACTTAGGTCAAAAAAGCCATTTAAGCCTTTTCACAGTGAGATCTATGCGATATGGCCGAGAAATGTAATTTTGATGTTAACTCCCAAACCGCTGCGCAGAAGTCAACCAAACTTCACCCAATAGTGTATTGTATCACAATCTAGTAGTTACATTTGAAAATTTTGTTCTAGGAAATTTTGTTTGAGCGCAATCATCAAACTTAATTAAAAAAGTCATTTAAGCCTTTTCACAGTGAGATCTATGCGATATGGCCGAGAAATGTAATTTTGATGTTAACTCCCAAACCGCTGCGCAGAAGTCAACTAAACTTCACCCATTAGTGTATTGTATCACAATCTAGTAGTTACATGTGGAAATTTGGTTCTAGGACATTTGATTTGAGCGCAATCCTCAAACTTAGGTCAAAAAAGCCATTTAAGCCTTTTCACAGTGAGATCTATGCTATATGGCCGAGAAATGTAATTTTGATGTTAACTCCCAAACCGCTGCGCAGAAGTCAACCAAACTTCACCCAATAGTGTATTGTATCACATTCTAGTAGTTACATTTGAAAATTTCGTTCTAGGACATTTGGTTTGAGCGCAATTATTAAACTTAGGTCAAAAAAGCCATTTAAGCCTTTTCACAGTGAGATCTATGCGATATGGCCGAGAAATGTAATTTTGATGTTAACTCCCAAACCGCTGCGCAGAAGTCAACCAAACTTCACCCAATAGTGTATTGTATCACATTCTAGTAGTTACATTTGAAAATTTCGTTCTAGGACATTTGGTTTGAGCGCAATCATTAAACTTAGGTCAAAAAAGCCATTTAAGCCTTTTCACAGTGAGATCTATGCGATATGGCCGAGAAATGTAATTTTGATGTTAACTCCCAAACCGCTGCGCAGAAGTCAACCAAACTTCACCCAATAGTGTATTGTATCACAATCTAGTAGTTACATTTGAAAATTTTGTTCTAGGAAATTTTGTTTGAGCGCAATCATCAAACTTAATTAAAAAAGTCATTTAAGCCTTTTCACAGTGAGATCTATGCGATATGGCCGAGAAATGTAATTTTGATGTTAACTCCCAAACCGCTGCGCAGAAGTCAACCAAACTTCACTCATTAGTGTATTGTATCACAATCTAGTAGTTACATGTGAAAATTTGGTTCTAGGACATTTGTTTTGAGCGCAATCCTCAAACTTAGGTCAAAAAAGCCATTTAAGCCTTTTCACAGTGAGATCTATGCGATATGGCCGAGAAATGTAAATTTGATGTTAACTCCCAAACCGCTGCGCAGAAGTCAACCAAACTTCACCCAATAGTGTATTGTATCACAATCTAGTAGTTACATTTGAAAATTTTGTTCTAGGACATTTTGTTTGAACGCAATCATCAAACTTAATTAAAAAAGTCATTTAAGCCTTTTCACAGTGAGATCTATGCGATATGGCCGAGAAATGTAATTTTGATGTTAACTCCCAAACCGCTGCGCAGAAGTCAACCAAACTTCACCCAATAGTGTATTGTATCACATTCTAGTAGTTACATTTGAAAATTTCGTTCTAGGACATTTGGTTTGAGCGCAATTATTAAACTTAGGTCAAAAAAGCCATTTAAGCTTTTTCACAGTGAGATCTATGCGATATGGCCGAGAAATGTAATTTTGATGTTAACTCCCAAACCGCTGCGCAGAAGTAAACCAAACTTCACCCATTAGTGTATTGTATCACAATCTAGTAGTTACATGTGGAAATTTGGTTCTAGGACATTTGATTTGAGCGCAATCCTCAAACTTAGGTCAAAAAAGCCATTTAAGCCTTTTCACAGTGAGATCTATGCGATATGGCCGAGAAATGTAATTTTGATGTTAAATCCCAAACCGCTGCGCAGAAGTCAACTAAACTTCACCCAATAGTGTATTGTATCACATTCTAGTAGTTACATTTGAAAATTTCGTTCTAGGACATTTGGTTTGAGCGCAATCATTAAACTTAATTAAAAAAGTCATTTAAGCCTTTTCACAGTGAGATCTATGCGATATGGCCGAGAAATGTAATTTTGATGTTAACTCCCAAACCGCTGCGCAGAAGTCAACCAAACTTCACCCAATAGTGTATTGTATCACAATCTAGTAGTTACATTTGAAAATTTTGTTCTAGGACATTTTGTTTGAACGCAATCATCAAACTTAATTAAAAAAGTCATTTAAGCCTTTTCACAGTGAGATCTATGCGATATGGCCGAGAAATGTAATTTTGATGTTAACTCCCAAACCGCTGCGCAGAAGTCAACCAAACTTCACCCAATAGTGTATTGTATCAAAATCTAGTAGTTACATTTAAAAATTTTGTTCTAGGAAATTTTGTTTGAGCGCAATCATCAAACTTAATTAAAAAAGTCATTTAAGCCTTTTCACAGTGAGATCTATGCGATATGGCCGAGAAATGTAATTTTGATGTTAACTCCCAAACCGCTGCGCAGAAGTCAACCAAACTTCACCCATTAGTGTATTGTATCACAATCTAGTAGTTACATGTGGAAATTTGGTTCTAGGACATTTGATTTGAGCGCAATCCTCAAACGTAGGTCAAAAAAGCCATTTAAGCCTTTTCACAGTGAGATCTATGCGATATGGCCGAGAAATGTAATTTTGATGTTGACTCCCAAACCGCTGCGCAGAAGTCAAGCAAACTTCACCCAATAGTGTATTGTATCACAATCTAGTAGTTACATTTGAAAATTTTGTTCTAGGACATTTTGTTTGAACGCAATCATCAAACTTAATTAAAAAAGTCATTTAAGCCTTTTCACAGTGAGATCTATGCGATATGGCCGAGAAATGTAATTTTGATGTTAACTCCCAAACCGCTGCGCAGAAGTCAACCAAACTTCACCCAATAGTGTATTGTATCACAATCTAGTAGTTACATTTGAAAATTTTGTTCTAGGAAATTTTGTTTGAGCGCAATCATCAAACTTAATTAAAAAAGTCATTTAAGCCTTTTCACAGTGAGATCTATGCGATATGGCCGAGAAATGTAATTTTGATGTTAACTCCCAAACCGCTGCGCAGAAGTCAACCAAACTTCACCCATTAGTGTATTGTATGACAATCTAGTAGTTACATGTGGAAATTTGGTTCTAGGACATTTGATTTGAGCGCAATCCTCAAACTTAGGTCAAAAAAGCCATTTAAGCCTTTTCACAGTGAGATCTATGCGATATGGCCGAGAAATGTAATTTTGATGTTGACTCCCAAACCGCTGCGCAGAAGTCAACCAAACTTCACCCAATAGTGTATTGTATCACAATCTAGTAGTTACATTTGAAAATTTTGTTCTAGGACATTTTGTTTGAACGCAATCATCAAACTTAATTAAAAAAGTCATTTAAGCCTTTTCACAGTGAGATCTATGCGATATGGCCGAGAAATGTAATTTTGATGTTAACTCCCAAACCGCTGCGCAGAAGTCAACCAAACTTCACCCAATAGTGTATTGTATCACAATCTAGTAGTTACATTTGAAAATTTTGTTCTAGGAAATTTTGTTTGAGCGCAATCATCAAACTTAATTAAAAAAGTCATTTAAGCCTTTTCACAGTGAGATCTATGCGATATGGCCGAGAAATGTAATTTTGATGTTAACTCCCAAACCGCTGCGCAGAAGTCAACCAAACTTCACCCATTAGTGTATTGTATCACAATCTAGTAGTTACATGTGAAAATTTGGTTCTAGGACATTTGATTTGAGCGCAATCCTCAAACTTAGGTCAAAAAAGCCATTTAAGCCTTTTCACAGTGAGATCTATGCGATATGGCCGAGAAATGTAATTTTGATGTTAACTCCCAAACCGCTGCGCAGAAGTCAACCAAACTTCACCCAATAGTGTATTGTATCACAATCTAGTAGTTACATTTGAAAATTTTGTTCTAGGACATTTTGTTTGAGCGCAATCATCAAACTTAATTAAAAAAGTCATTTAAGCCTTTTCACAGTGAGATCTATGCGATATGGCCGAGAAATGTAATTTTGATGTTAACTCCCAAACCGCTGCGCAGAAGTCAACCAAACTTCACCCATTAGTGTATTGTATCACAATCTAGTAGTTACATGTGGAAATTTGGTTCTAGGACATTTGATTTGAGCGCAATCCTCAAACTTAGGTCAAAAAAGCCATTTAAGCCTTTTCACAGTGAGATCTATGCGATATGGCCGAGAAATGTAATTTTGATGTTAAATCCCAAACCGCTGCGCAGAAGTCAACTAAACTTCACCCAATAGTGTATTGTATCACATTCTAGTAGTTACATTTGAAAATTTCGTTCTAGGACATTTGGTTTGAGCGCAATCATTAAACTTAATTAAAAAAGTCATTTAAGCCTTTTCACAGTGAGATCTATGCGATATGGCCGAGAAATGTAATTTTGATGTTAACTCCCAAACCGCTGCGCAGAAGTCAACCAAACTTCACCCAATAGTGTATTGTATCACAATCTAGTAGTTACATTTGAAAATTTTGTTCTAGGACATTTTGTTTGAGCGCAATCATCAAACTTAATTAAAAAAGTCATTTAAGCCTTTTCACAGTGAGATCTATGCGATATGGCCGAGAAATGTAATTTTGATGTTAACTCCCAAACCGCTGCGCAGAAGTCAACCAAACTTCACCCATTAGTGTATTGTATCACAATCTAGTAGTTACATGTGAAAATTTGGTTCTAGGACATTTGATTTGAGCGCAATCCTCAAACTTAGGTCAAAAAAGCCATTTAAGCCTTTTCACAGTGAGATCTATGCGATATGGCCGAGAAATGTAATTTTGATGTTAACTCCCAAACCGCTGCGCAGAAGTCAACCAAACTTCACCCAATAGTGTATTGTATCACAATCTAGTAGTTACATTTGAAAATTTTGTTCTAGGACATTTTGTTTGAGCGCAATCATCAAACTTAATTAAAAAAGTCATTTAAGCCTTTTCACAGTGAGATCTATGCGATATGGCCGAGAAATGTAATTTTGATGTTAACTCCCAAACCGCTGCGCAGAAGTCAACCAAACTTCACCCATTAGTGTATTGTATCACAGTCTAGTAGTTACATGTGGAAATTTGGTTCTAGGACATTTGATTTGAGCGCAATCCTCAAACTTAGGTCAAAAAAGCCATTTAAGCCTTTTCACAGTGAGATCTATGCGATATGGCCGAGAAATGTAATTTTGATGTTAACTCCCAAACCGCTGCGCAGAAGTCAACCAAACTTCACCCAATAGTGTATTGTATCACATTCTAGTAGTTACATTTGAAAATTTCGTTCTAGGACATTTGGTTTGAGCGCAATTATTAAACTTAGGTCAAAAAAGCCATTTAAGCCTTTTCACAGTGAGATCTATGCGATATGGCCGAGAAATGTAATTTTGATGTTAACTCCCAAACCGCTGCGCAGAAGTCAACCAAACTTCACCCAATAGTGTATTGTATCACATTCTAGTAGTTATATTTGAAAATTTCGTTCTAGGACATTTGGTTTGAGCGCAATCATTAAACTTAGGTCAAAAAAGCCATTTAAGCCTTTTCACAGTGAGATCTATGCGATATGGCCGAGAAATGTAATTTTGATGTTAACTCCCAAACCGCTGCGCAGAAGTCAACCAAACTTCACCCAATAGTGTATTGTATCACAATCTAGTAGTTACATTTGAAAATTTTGTTCTAGGAAATTTTGTTTGAGCGCAATCATCAAACTTAATTAAAAAAGTCATTTAAGCCTTTTCACAGTGAGATCTATGCGATATGGCCGAGAAATGTAATTTTGATGTTAACTCCCAAACCGCTGCGCAGAAGTCAACCAAACTTCACCCATTAGTGTATTGTATCACAATCTAGTAGTTACATGTGAAAATTTGGTTCTAGGACATTTGTTTTGAGCGCAATCCTCAAACTTAGGTCAAAAAAGCCATTTAAGCCTTTTCACAGTGAGATCTATGCGATATGGCCGAGAAATGTAAATTTGATGTTAACTCCCAAACCGCTGCGCAGAAGTCAACCAAACTTCACCCAATAGTGTATTGTATCACAATCTAGTAGTTACATTTGAAAATTTTGTTCTAGGACATTTTGTTTGAACGCAATCATCAAACTTAATTAAAAAAGTCATTTAAGCCTTTTCACAGTGAGATCTATGCGATATGGCCGAGAAATGTAATTTTGATGTTAACTCCCAAACCGCTGCGCAGAAGTCAACCAAACTTCACCCAATAGTGTATTGTATCACATTCTAGTAGTTACATTTGAAAATTTCGTTCTAGGACATTTGGTTTGAGCGCAATTATTAAACTTAGGTCAAAAAAGCCATTTAAGCTTTTTCACAGTGAGATCTATGCGATATGGCCGAGAAATGTAATTTTGATGTTAACTCCCAAACCGCTGCGCAGAAGTAAACCAAACTTCACCCATTAGTGTATTGTATCACAATCTAGTAGTTACATGTGGAAATTTGGTTCTAGGACATTTGATTTGAGCGCAATCCTCAAACTTAGGTCAAAAAAGCCATTTAAGCCTTTTCACAGTGAGATCTATGCGATATGGCCGAGAAATGTAATTTTGATGTTAACTCCCAAACCGCTGCGCAGAAGTCAACCAAACTTCACCCAATAGTGTATTGTATCACAATCTAGTAGTTACATTTGAAAATTTTGTTCTAGGACATTTTGTTTGAACGCAATCATCAAACTTAATTAAAAAAGTCATTTAAGCCTTTTCACAGTGAGATCTATGCGATATGGCCGAGAAATGTAATTTTGATGTTAACTCCCAAACCGCTGCGCAGAAGTCAACCAAACTTCACCCAATAGTGTATTGTATCAAAATCTAGTAGTTACATTTAAAAATTTTGTTCTAGGAAATTTTGTTTGAGCGCAATCATCAAACTTAATTAAAAAAGTCATTTAAGCCTTTTCACAGTGAGATCTATGCGATATGGCCGAGAAATGTAATTTTGATGTTAACTCCCAAACCGCTGCGCAGAAGTCAACCAAACTTCACCCATTAGTGTATTGTATCACAATCTAGTAGTTACATGTGGAAATTTGGTTCTAGGACATTTGATTTGAGCGCAATCCTCAAACGTAGGTCAAAAAAGCCATTTAAGCCTTTTCACAGTGAGATCTATGCGATATGGCCGAGAAATGTAATTTTGATGTTGACTCCCAAACCGCTGCGCAGAAGTCAAGCAAACTTCACCCAATAGTGTATTGTATCACAATCTAGTAGTTACATTTGAAAATTTTGTTCTAGGACATTTTGTTTGAACGCAATCCTCAAACTTAGGTCAAAAAAGCCATTTAAGCCTTTTCACAGTGAGATCTATGCGATATGGCCGAGAAATGTAATTTTGATGTTGACTCCCAAACCGCTGCGCAGAAGTCAACCAAACTTCACCCAATAGTGTATTGTATCACAATCTAGTAGTTACATTTGAAAATTTTGTTCTAGGACATTTTGTTTGAACGCAATCATCAAACTTAATTAAAAAAGTCATTTAAGCCTTTTCACAGTGAGATCTATGCGATATGGCCGAGAAATGTAATTTTGATGTTAACTCCCAAACCGCTGCGCAGAAGTCAACCAAACTTCACCCAATAGTGTATTGTATCACAATCTAGTAGTTACATTTGAAAATTTTGTTCTAGGAAATTTTGTTTGAGCGCAATCATCAAACTTAATTAAAAAAGTCATTTAAGCCTTTTCACAGTGAGATCTATGCGATATGGCCGAGAAATGTAATTTTGATGTTAACTCCCAAACCGCTGCGCAGAAGTCAACCAAACTTCACCCATTAGTGTATTGTATCACAATCTAGTAGTTACATGTGAAAATTTGGTTCTAGGACATTTGATTTGAGCGCAATCCTCAAACTTAGGTCAAAAAAGCCATTTAAGCCTTTTCACAGTGAGATCTATGCGATATGGCCGAGAAATGTAATTTTGATGTTAACTCCCAAACCGCTGCGCAGAAGTCAACCAAACTTCACCCAATAGTGTATTGTATCACAATCTAGTAGTTACATTTGAAAATTTTGTTCTAGGACATTTTGTTTGAGCGCAATCATCAAACTTAATTAAAAAAGTCATTTAAGCCTTTTCACAGTGAGATCTATGCGATATGGCCGAGAAATGTAATTTTGATGTTAACTCCCAAACCGCTGCGCAGAAGTCAACCAAACTTCACCCATTAGTGTATTGTATCACAATCTAGTAGTTACATGTGGAAATTTGGTTCTAGGACATTTGATTTGAGCGCAATCCTCAAACTTAGGTCAAAAAAGCCATTTAAGCCTTTTCACAGTGAGATCTATGCGATATGGCCGAGAAATGTAATTTTGATGTTAAATCCCAAACCGCTGCGCAGAAGTCAACTAAACTTCACCCAATAGTGTATTGTATCACATTCTAGTAGTTACATTTGAAAATTTCGTTCTAGGACATTTGGTTTGAGCGCAATCATTAAACTTAATTAAAAAAGTCATTTAAGCCTTTTCACAGTGAGATCTATGCGATATGGCCGAGAAATGTAATTTTGATGTTAACTCCCAAACCGCTGCGCAGAAGTCAACCAAACTTCACCCAATAGTGTATTGTATCACAATCTAGTAGTTACATTTGAAAATTTTGTTCTAGGACATTTTGTTTGAGCGCAATCATCAAACTTAATTAAAAAAGTCATTTAAGCCTTTTCACAGTGAGATCTATGCGATATGGCCGAGAAATGTAATTTTGATGTTAACTCCCAAACCGCTGCGCAGAAGTCAACCAAACTTCACCCATTAGTGTATTGTATCACAATCTAGTAGTTACATGTGAAAATTTGGTTCTAGGACATTTGATTTGAGCGCAATCCTCAAACTTAGGTCAAAAAAGCCATTTAAGCCTTTTCACAGTGAGATCTATGCGATATGGCCGAGAAATGTAATTTTGATGTTAACTCCCAAACCGCTGCGCAGAAGTCAACCAAACTTCACCCAATAGTGTATTGTATCACAATCTAGTAGTTACATTTGAAAATTTTGTTCTAGGACATTTTGTTTGAGCGCAATCATCAAACTTAATTAAAAAAGTCATTTAAGCCTTTTCACAGTGAGATCTATGCGATATGGCCGAGAAATGTAATTTTGATGTTAACTCCCAAACCGCTGCGCAGAAGTCAACCAAACTTCACCCATTAGTGTATTGTATCACAGTCTAGTAGTTACATGTGGAAATTTGGTTCTAGGACATTTGATTTGAGCGCAATCCTCAAACTTAGGTCAAAAAAGCCATTTAAGCCTTTTCACAGTGAGATCTATGCGATATGGCCGAGAAATGTAATTTTGATGTTAACTCCCAAACCGCTGCGCAGAAGTCAACCAAACTTCACCCAATAGTGTATTGTATCACATTCTAGTAGTTACATTTGAAAATTTCGTTCTAGGACATTTGGTTTGAGCGCAATTATTAAACTTAGGTCAAAAAAGCCATTTAAGCCTTTTCACAGTGAGATCTATGCGATATGGCCGAGAAATGTAATTTTGATGTTAACTCCCAAACCGCTGCGCAGAAGTCAACCAAACTTCACCCAATAGTGTATTGTATCACATTCTAGTAGTTACATTTGAAAATTTCGTTCTAGGACATTTGGTTTGAGCGCAATCATTAAACTTAGGTCAAAAAAGCCATTTAAGCCTTTTCACAGTGAGATCTATGCGATATGGCCGAGAAATGTAATTTTGATGTTAACTCCCAAACCGCTGCGCAGAAGTCAACCAAACTTCACCCAATAGTGTATTGTATCACAATCTAGTAGTTACATTTGAAAATTTTGTTCTAGGAAATTTTGTTTGAGCGCAATCATCAAACTTAATTAAAAAAGTCATTTAAGCCTTTTCACAGTGAGATCTATGCGATATGGCCGAGAAATGTAATTTTGATGTTAACTCCCAAACCGCTGCGCAGAAGTCAACCAAACTTCACCCATTAGTGTATTGTATCACAATCTAGTAGTTACATGTGAAAATTTGGTTCTAGGACATTTGTTTTGAGCGCAATCCTCAAACTTAGGTCAAAAAAGCCATTTAAGCCTTTTCACAGTGAGATCTATGCGATATGGCCGAGAAATGTAAATTTGATGTTAACTCCCAAACCGCTGCGCAGAAGTCAACCAAACTTCACCCAATAGTGTATTGTATCACAATCTAGTAGTTACATTTGAAAATTTTGTTCTAGGACATTTTGTTTGAACGCAATCATCAAACTTAATTAAAAAAGTCATTTAAGCCTTTTCACAGTGAGATCTATGCGATATGGCCGAGAAATGTAATTTTGATGTTAACTCCCAAACCGCTGCGCAGAAGTCAACCAAACTTCACCCAATAGTGTATTGTATCACATTTTAGTAGTTACATTTGAAAATTTCGTTCTAGGACATTTGGTTTGAGCGCAATTATTAAACTTAGGTCAAAAAAGCCATTTAAGCTTTTTCACAGTGAGATCTATGCGATATGGCCGAGAAATGTAATTTTGATGTTAACTCCCAAACCGCTGCGCAGAAGTAAACCAAACTTCACCCATTAGTGTATTGTATCACAATCTAGTAGTTACATGTCGAAATTTGGTTCTAGGACATTTGATTTGAGCGCAATCCTCAAACTTAGGTCAAAAAAGCCATTTAAGCCTTTTCACAGTGAGATCTATGCGATATGGCCGAGAAATGTAATTTTGATGTTAACTCCCAAACCGCTGCGCAGAAGTCAACCAAACTTCACCCAATAGTGTATTGTATCACAATCTAGTAGTTACATTTGAAAATTTTGTTCTAGGACATTTTGTTTGAACGCAATCATCAAACTTAATTAAAAAAGTCATTTAAGCCTTTTCACAGTGAGATCTATGCGATATGGCCGAGAAATGTAATTTTGATGTTAACTCCCAAACCGCTGCGCAGAAGTCAACCAAACTTCACCCAATAGTGTATTGTATCAAAATCTAGTAGTTACATTTAAAAATTTTGTTCTAGGAAATTTTGTTTGAGCGCAATCATCAAACTTAATTAAAAAAGTCATTTAAGCCTTTTCACAGTGAGATCTATGCGATATG
Organism: Corythoichthys intestinalis; assembly: GCF_030265065.1. Taxonomy (NCBI): domain Eukaryota; kingdom Metazoa; phylum Chordata; class Actinopteri; order Syngnathiformes; family Syngnathidae; genus Corythoichthys; species Corythoichthys intestinalis. The sequence continues at coordinate 33,534,356 of NC_080407.1, forward strand.
GCCGAGAAATGTAATTTTGATGTTAACTCCCAAACCGCTGCGCAGAAGTCAACCAAACTTCACCCATTAGTGTATTGTATCACAATCTAGTAGTTACATGTGGAAATTTGGTTCTAGGACATTTGATTTGAGCGCAATCCTCAAACGTAGGTCAAAAAAGCCATTTAAGCCTTTTCACAGTGAGATCTATGCGATATGGCCGAGAAATGTAATTTTGATGTTGACTCCCAAACCGCTGCGCAGAAGTCAAGCAAACTTCACCCAATAGTGTATTGTATCACAATCTAGTAGTTACATTTGAAAATTTTGTTCTAGGACATTTTGTTTGAACGCAATCATCAAACTTAATTAAAAAAGTCATTTAAGCCTTTTCACAGTGAGATCTATGCGATATGGCCGAGAAATGTAATTTTGATGTTAACTCCCAAACCGCTGCGCAGAAGTCAACCAAACTTCACCCAATAGTGTATTGTATCACAATCTAGTAGTTACATTTGAAAATTTTGTTCTAGGAAATTTTGTTTGAGCGCAATCATCAAACTTAATTAAAAAAGTCATTTAAGCCTTTTCACAGTGAGATCTATGCGATATGGCCGAGAAATGTAATTTTGATGTTAACTCCCAAACCGCTGCGCAGAAGTCAACCAAACTTCACCCATTAGTGTATTGTATGACAATCTAGTAGTTACATGTGGAAATGTGGTTCTAGGACATTTGATTTGAGCGCAATCCTCAAACTTAGGTCAAAAAAGCCATTTAAGCCTTTTCACAGTGAGATCTATGCGATATGGCCGAGAAATGTAATTTTGATGTTAACTCCCAAACCGCTGCGCAGAAGTCAACCAAACTTCACCCAATAGTGTATTGTATCACAATCTAGTAGTTACATTTGAAAATTTTGTTCTAGGACATTTTGTTTGAACGCAATCATCAAACTTAATTAAAAAAGTCATTTAAGCCTTTTCACAGTGAGATCTATGCGATATGGCCGAGAAATGTAATTTTGATGTTAACTCCCAAACCGCTGCGCAGAAGTCAACCAAACTTCACCCAATAGTGTATTGTATCACAATCTAGTAGTTACATTTGAAAATTTTGTTCTAGGAAATTTTGTTTGAGCGCAATCATCAAACTTAATTAAAAAAGCCATTTAAGCCTTTTCACAGTGAGATCTATGCGATATGGCCGAGAAATGTAATTTTGATGTTAACTCCCAAACCGCTGCGCAGAAGTAAACCAAACTTCACCCATTAGTGTATTGTATCACAATCTAGTAGTTACATTTGGAAATTTGGTTCTAGGACATTTGATTAGAGCGCAATCCTCAAACTTAGGTCAAAAAAGCCATTTAAGCCTTTTCACAGTGAGATCTATGCGATATGGCCGAGAAATGTAATTTTGATGTTAAATCCCAAACCGCTGCGCAGAAGTCAACTAAACTTCATTCAATAGTGTATTGTATCACATTCTAGTAGTTACATTTGAAAATTTCGTTCTAGGACATTTGGTTTGAGCGCAATCATTAAACTTAATTAAAAAAGTCATTTAAGCCTTTTCACAGTGAGATCTATGCGATATGGCCGAGAAATGTAATTTTGATGTTAACTCCCAAACCGCTGCGCAGAAGTCAACCAAACTTCACCCAATAGTGTATTGTATCACAATCTAGTAGTTACATTTGAAAATTTTGTTCTAGGACATTTTGTTTGAACGCAATCATCAAACTTAATTAAAAAAGTCATTTAAGCCTTTTCACAGTGAGATCTATGCGATATGGCCGAGAAATGTAATTTTGATGTTAACTCCCAAACCGCTGAGCAGAAGTCGACCAAACTTCACCCAATAGTGTATTGTATCAAAATCTAGTAGTTACATTTGAAAATTTTGTTCCAGGACATTTGATTTGAGCGCAATCCTCAAACTTAGGTCAAAAAAGCCATTTAAGCCTTTTCACAGTGAGATCTATGCGATATGGCCGAGAAATGTAATTTTGATGTTGACTCCCAAACCGCTGCGCAGAAGTCAACCAAACTTCACCCAATAGTGTATTGTATCACAATCTAGTAGTTACATTTGAAAATTTTGTTCTAGGACATTTTGTTTGAACGCAATCATCAAACTTAATTAAAAAAGTCATTTAAGCCTTTTCACAGTGAGATCTATGCGATATGGCCGAGAAATGTAATTTTGATGTTAACTCCCAAACCGCTGCGCAGAAGTCAACCAAACTTCACCCAATAGTGTATTGTATCACAATCTAGTAGTTACATTTGAAAATTTTGTTCTAGGACATTTTGTTTGAACGCAATCATCAAACTTAATTAAAAAAGTCATTTAAGCCTTTTCACAGTGAGATCTATGCGATATGGCCGAGAAATGTAATTTTGATGTTAACTCCCAAACCGCTGCGCAGAAGTCAACCAAACTTCACCCAATAGTGTATTGTATCACAATCTAGTAGTTACATTTGAAAATTTTGTTCTAGGAAATTTTGTTTGAGCGCAATCATCAAACTTAATTAAAAAAGTCATTTAAGCCTTTTCACAGTGAGATCTATGCGATATGGCCGAGAAATGTAATTTTGATGTTAACTCCCAAACCGCTGCGCAGAAGTCAACCAAACTTCACCCAATAGTGTATTGTATCACAATCTAGTAGTTACATTTGAAAATTTTGTTCTAGGAAATTTTGTTTGAGCGCAATCATCAAACTTAATTAAAAAAGTCATTTAAGCCTTTTCACAGTGAGATCTATGCGATATGGCCGAGAAATGTAATTTTGATGTTAACTCCCAAACCGCTGCGCAGAAGTCAACTAAACTTCACCCATTAGTGTATTGTATCACAATCTAGTAGTTACATGTGGAAATTTGGTTCTAGGACATTTGATTTGAGCGCAATCCTCAAACTTAGGTCAAAAAAGCCATTTAAGCCTTTTCACAGTGAGATCTATGCGATATGGCCGAGAAATGTAATTTTGATGTTAACTCCCAAACCGCTGCGCAGAAGTCAACCAAACTTCACCCAATAGTGTATTGTATCACATTCTAGTAGTTACATTTTAAAATTTCGTTCTAGGACATTTGGTTTGAGCGCAATTATTAAACTTAGGTCAAAAAAGCCATTTAAGCCTTTTCACAGTGAGATCTATGCGATATGGCCGAGAAATGTAATTTTGATGTTAACTCCCAAACCGCTGCGCAGAAGTCAACTAAACTTCACCCATTAGTGTATTGTATCACAATCTAGTAGTTACATGTGGAAATTTGGTTCTAGGACATTTGATTTGAGCGCAATCCTCAAACTTAGGTCAAAAAAGCCATTTAAGCCTTTTCACAGTGAGATCTATGCGATATGGCCGAGAAATGTAATTTTGATGTTAACTCCCAAACCGCTGCGCAGAAGTCAACCAAACTTCACCCAATAGTGTATTGTATCACATTCTAGTAGTTACATTTGAAAATTTCGTTCTAGGACATTTGGTTTGAGCGCAATTATTAAACTTAGGTCAAAAAAGCCATTTAAGCCTTTTCACAGTGAGATCTATGCGATATGGCCGAGAAATGTAATTTTGATGTTAACTCCCAAACCGCTGCGCAGAAGTCAACCAAACTTCACCCAATAGTGTATTGTATCACATTCTAGTAGTTACATTTGAAAATTTCGTTCTAGGACATTTGGTTTGAGCGCAATCCTCAAACTTAGGTCAAAAAAGCCATTTAAGCCTTTTCACAGTGAGATCTATGCGATATGGCCGAGAAATGTAATTTTGATGTTAACTCCCAAACCGCTGCGCAGAAGTCAACCAAACTTCACCCAATAGTGTATTGTATCACAATCTAGTAGTTACATTTGAAAATTTTGTTCTAGGAAATTTTGTTTGAGCGCAATCATCAAACTTAATTAAAAAAGTCATTTAAGCCTTTTCACAGTGAGATCTATGCGATATGGCCGAGAAAAGAAATTTTGATGTTAACTCCCAAACCGCTGCGCAGAAGTCAACCAAACTTCACCCATTAGTGTATTGTATCACAATCTAGTAGTTACATGTGGAAATTTGGTTCTAGGACATTTGATTTGAGCGCAATCCTCAAACTTAGGTCAAAAAAGCCATTTAAGCCTTTTCACAGTGAGATCTATGCGATATGGCCGAGAAATGTAATTTTGATGTTAACTCCCAAACCGCTGCGCAGAAGTCAACCAAACTTCACCCATTAGTGTATTGTATCACAATCTAGTAGTTACATGTGAAAATTTGGTTCTAGGACATTTGATTTGAGCGCAATCCTCAAACGTAGGTCAAAAAAGCCATTTAAGCCTTTTCACAGTGAGATCTATGCGATATGGCCGAGAAATGTAAATTTGATGTTAACTCCCAAACCGCTGCGCAGAAGTCAACCAAACTTCACCCAATAGTGTATTGTATCACATTCTAGTAGTTACATTTGAAAATTTCGTTCTAGGACATTTGGTTTGAGCGCAATTATTAAACTTAGGTCAAAAAAGCCATTTAAGCCTTTTCACAGTGAGATCTATGCGATATGGCCGAGAAATGTAATTTTGATGTTAACTCCCAAACCGCTGCGCAGAAGTCAACTAAACTTCACCCATTAGTGTATTGTATCACAATCTAGTAGTTACATGTGGAAATTTGGTTCTAGGACATTTGATTTGAGCGCAATCCTCAAACTTAGGTCAAAAAAGCCATTTAAGCCTTTTCACAGTGAGATCTATGCGATATGGCCGAGAAATGTAATTTTGATGTTAACTCCCAAACCGCTGCGCAGAAGTCAACCAAACTTCACCCAATAGTGTATTGTATCACATTCTAGTAGTTACATTTGAAAATTTCGTTCTAGGACATTTGGTTTGAGCGCAATTATTAAACTTAGGTCAAAAAAGCCATTTAAGCCTTTTCACAGTGAGATCTATGCGATATGGCCGAGAAATGTAATTTTGATGTTAACTCCCAAACCGCTGCGCAGAAGTCAACCAAACTTCACCCAATAGTGTATTGTATCACATTCTAGTAGTTACATTTGAAAATTTCGTTCTAGGACATTTGGTTTGAGCGCAATCCTCAAACTTAGGTCAAAAAAGCCATTTAAGCCTTTTCACAGTGAGATCTATGCGATATGGCCGAGAAATGTAATTTTGATGTTAACTCCCAAACCGCTGCGCAGAAGTCAACCAAACTTCACCCAATAGTGTATTGTATCACAATCTAGTAGTTACATTTGAAAATTTTGTTCTAGGAAATTTTGTTTGAGCGCAATCATCAAACTTAATTAAAAAAGTCATTTAAGCCTTTTCACAGTGAGATCTATGCGATATGGCCGAGAAAAGAAATTTTGATGTTAACTCCCAAACCGCTGCGCAGAAGTCAACCAAACTTCACCCATTAGTGTATTGTATCACAATCTAGTAGTTACATGTGGAAATTTGGTTCTAGGACATTTGATTTGAGCGCAATCCTCAAACTTAGGTCAAAAAAGCCATTTAAGCCTTTTCACAGTGAGATCTATGCGATATGGCCGAGAAATGTAATTTTGATGTTAACTCCCAAACCGCTGCGCAGAAGTCAACCAAACTTCACCCATTAGTGTATTGTATCACAATCTAGTAGTTACATGTGAAAATTTGGTTCTAGGACATTTGATTTGAGCGCAATCCTCAAACGTAGGTCAAAAAAGCCATTTAAGCCTTTTCACAGTGAGATCTATGCGATATGGCCGAGAAATGTAAATTTGATGTTAACTCCCAAACCGCTGCGCAGAAGTCAACCAAACTTCACCCAATAGTGTATTGTATCACATTCTAGTAGTTACATTTGAAAATTTCGTTCTAGGACATTTGGTTTGAGCGCAATTATTAAACTTAGGTCAAAAAAGCCATTTAAGCCTTTTCACAGTGAGATCTATGCGATATGGCCGAGAAATGTAATTTTGATGTTAACTCCCAAACCGCTGCGCAGAAGTAAACCAAACTTCACCCATTAGTGTATTGTATCACAATCTAGTAGTTACATGTGGAAATTTGGTTCTAGGACATTTGATTTGAGCGCAATCCTCAAACTTAGGTCAAAAAAGCCATTTAAGCCTTTTCACAGTGAGATCTATGCGATATGGCCGAGAAATGTAATTTTGATGTTGACTCCCAAACCGCTGCGCAGAAGTCAACCAAACTTCACCCAATAGTGTATTGTATCACAATCTAGTAGTTACATTTGAAAATTTTGTTCTAGGACATTTTGTTTGAACGCAATCATCAAACTTAATTAAAAAAGTCATTTAAGCCTTTTCACAGTGAGATCTATGCGATATGGCCGAGAAATGTAATTTTGATGTTAACTCCCAAACCGCTGCGCAGAAGTGAACCAAACTTCACCCAATAGTGTATTGTATCACAATCTAGTAGTTACATTTGAAAATTTTGTTCTAGGAAATTTTGTTTGAGCGCAATCATCAAACTTAATTAAAAAAGTCATTTAAGCCTTTTCACAGTGAGATCTATGCGATATGGCCGAGAAATGTAATTTTGATGTTAACTCCCAAACCGCTGCGCAGAAGTCAACCAAACTTCACCCATTAGTGTATTGTATCACAATCTAGTAGTTACATGTGAAAATTTGGTTCTAGGACATTTGATTTGAGCGCAATCCTCAAACTTAGGTCAAAAAAGCCATTTAAGCCTTTTCACAGTGAGATCTATGCGATATGGCCGAGAAATGTAATTTTGATGTTAACTCCCAAACCGCTGCGCAGAAGTCAACCAAACTTCACCCAATAGTGTATTGTATCACAATCTAGTAGTTACATTTGAAAATTTTGTTCTAGGACATTTTGTTTGAGCGCAATCATCAAACTTAATTAAAAAAGTCATTTAAGCCTTTTCACAGTGAGATCTATGCGATATGGCCGAGAAATGTAATTTTGATGTTAACTCCCAAACCGCTGCGCAGAAGTCAACCAAACTTCACCCATTAGTGTATTGTATCACAATCTAGTAGTTACATGTGGAAATTTGGTTCTAGGACATTTGATTTGAGCGCAATCCTCAAACTTAGGTCAAAAAAGCCATTTAAGCCTTTTCACAGTGAGATCTATGCGATATGGCCGAGAAATGTAATTTTGATCTTAACTCCCAAACCGCTGCGCAGAAGTCAACCAAACTTCACCCAATAGTGTATTGTATCACATTCTAGTAGTTACATTTGAAAATTTTGTTCTAGGACATTTGGTTTGAGCGCATTCATTAAACTTAGGTCAAAAAAGCCATTTAAGCCTTTTCACAGTGAGATCTATGCGATATGGCCGAGAAATGTAATTTTGATGTTAACTCCCAAACCGCTGCGCAGAAGTCAACCAAACTTCACCCATTAGTGTATTGTATCACAATCTAGTAGTTACATGTGAAAATTTGGTTCTAGGACATTTGATTTGAGCGCAATCCTCAAACGTAGGTCAAAAAAGCCATTTAAGCCTTTTCACAGTGAGATCTATGCGATATGGCCGAGAAATGTAAATTTGATGTTAACTCCCAAACCGCTGCGCAGAAGTCAACCAAACTTCACCCAATAGTGTATTGTATCACATTCTAGTAGTTACATTTGAAAATTTCGTTCTAGGACATTTGGTTTGAGCGCAATTATTAAACTTAGGTCAAAAAAGCCATTTAAGCCTTTTCACAGTGAGATCTATGCGATATGGCCGAGAAATGTAATTTTGATGTTAACTCCCAAACCGCTGCGCAGAAGTAAACCAAACTTCACCCATTAGTGTATTGTATCACAATCTAGTAGTTACATGTGGAAATTTGGTTCTAGGACATTTGATTTGAGCGCAATCCTCAAACTTAGGTCAAAAAAGCCATTTAAGCCTTTTCACAGTGAGATCTATGCGATATGGCCGAGAAATGTAATTTTGATGTTGACTCCCAAACCGCTGCGCAGAAGTCAACCAAACTTCACCCAATAGTGTATTGTATCACAATCTAGTAGTTACATTTGAAAATTTTGTTCTAGGACATTTTGTTTGAACGCAATCATCAAACTTAATTAAAAAAGTCATTTAAGCCTTTTCACAGTGAGATCTATGCGATATGGCCGAGAAATGTAATTTTGATGTTAACTCCCAAACCGCTGCGCAGAAGTGAACCAAACTTCACCCAATAGTGTATTGTATCACAATCTAGTAGTTACATTTGAAAATTTTTTTCTAGGAAATTTTGTTTGAGCGCAATCATCAAACTTAATTAAAAAAGTCATTTAAGCCTTTTCACAGTGAGATCTATGCGATATGGCCGAGAAATGTAATTTTGATGTTAACTCCCAAACCGCTGCGCAGAAGTCAACCAAACTTCACCCATTAGTGTATTGTATCACAATCTAGTAGTTACATGTGAAAATTTGGTTCTAGGACATTTGATTTGAGCGCAATCCTCAAACTTAGGTCAAAAAAGCCATTTAAGCCTTTTCACAGTGAGATCTATGCGATATGGCCGAGAAATGTAATTTTGATGTTAACTCCCAAACCGCTGCGCAGAAGTCAACCAAACTTCACCCAATAGTGTATTGTATCACAATCTAGTAGTTACATTTGAAAATTTTGTTCTAGGACATTTTGTTTGAGCGCAATCATCAAACTTAATTAAAAAAGTCATTTAAGCCTTTTCACAGTGAGATCTATGCGATATGGCCGAGAAATGTAATTTTGATGTTAACTCCCAAACCGCTGCGCAGAAGTCAACCAAACTTCACCCATTAGTGTATTGTATCACAATCTAGTAGTTACATGTGGAAATTTGGTTCTAGGACATTTGATTTGAGCGCAATCCTCAAACTTAGGTCAAAAAAGCCATTTAAGCCTTTTCACAGTGAGATCTATGCGATATGGCCGAGAAATGTAATTTTGATCTTAACTCCCAAACCGCTGCGCAGAAGTCAACCAAACTTCACCCAATAGTGTATTGTATCACATTCTAGTAGTTACATTTGAAAATTTTGTTCTAGGACATTTGGTTTGAGCGCATTCATTAAACTTAGGTCAAAAAAGCCATTTAAGCCTTTTCACAGTGAGATCTATGCGATATGGCCGAGAAATGTAATTTTGATGTTAACTCCCAAACCGCTGCGCAGAAGTCAACCAAACTTCACCCAATAGTGTATTGTATCACATTCTAGTAGTTACATTTGAAAATTTCGTTCTAGGACATTTGGTTTGAGCGCAATTATTAAACTTAGGTCAAAAAAGCCATTTAAGCCTTTTCACAGTGAGATCTATGCGATATGGCCGAGAAATGTAATTTTGATGTTAACTCCCAAACCGCTGCGCAGAAGTCAACCAAACTTCACCCAATAGTGTATTGTATCACATTCTAGTAGTTACATTTGAAAATTTCGTTCTAGGACATTTGGTTTGAGCGCAATCATTAAACTTAGGTCAAAAAAGCCATTTAAGCCTTTTCACAGTGAGATCTATGCGATATGGCCGAGAAATGTAATTTTGATGTTAACTCCCAAACCGCTGCGCAGAAGTCAACCAAACTTCACCCAATAGTGTATTGTATCACAATCTAGTAGTTACATTTGAAAATTTTGTTCTAGGAAATTTTGTTTGAGCGCAATCATCAAACTTAATTAAAAAAGTCATTTAAGCCTTTTCACAGTGAGATCTATGCGATATGGCCGAGAAATGTAATTTTGATGTTAACTCCCAAACCGCTGCGCAGAAGTCAACCAAACTTCACCCATTAGTGTATTGTATCACAATCTAGTAGTTACATGTGAAAATTTGGTTCTAGGACATTTGATTTGAGCGCAATCCTCAAACTTAGGTCAAAAAAGCCATTTAAGCCTTTTCACAGTGAGATCTATGCGATATGGCCGAGAAATGTAATTTTGATGTTAACTCCCAAACCGCTGCGCAGAAGTCAACCAAACTTCACCCAATAGTGTATTGTATCACAATCTAGTAGTTACATTTGAAAATTTTGTTCTAGGACATTTTGTTTGAACGCAATCCTCAAACTTAGGTCAAAAAAGCCATTTAAGCCTTTTCACAGTGAGATCTATGCGATATGGCCGAGAAATGTAATTTTGATGTTGACTCCCAAACCGCTGCGCAGAAGTCAACCAAACTTCACCCAATAGTGTATTGTATCACAATCTAGTAGTTACATTTGAAAATTTTGTTCTAGGACATTTTGTTTGAACGCAATCATCAAACTTAATTAAAAAAGTCATTTAAGCCTTTTCACAGTGAGATCTATGCGATATGGCCGAGAAATGTAATTTTGATGTTAACTCCCAAACCGCTGCGCAGAAGTCAACCAAACTTCACCCATTAGTGTATTGTATCACAATCTAGTAGTTACATGTGAAAATTTGGTTCTAGGACATTTGATTTGAGCGCAATCCTCAAACGTAGGTCAAAAAAGCCATTTAAGCCTTTTCACAGTGAGATCTATGCGATATGGCCGAGAAATGTAAATTTGATGTTAACTCCCAAACCGCTGCGCAGAAGTCAACCAAACTTCACCCAATAGTGTATTGTATCACATTCTAGTAGTTACATTTGAAAATTTCGTTCTAGGACATTTGGTTTGAGCGCAATTATTAAACTTAGGTCAAAAAAGCCATTTAAGCCTTTTCACAGTGAGATCTATGCGATATGGCCGAGAAATGTAATTTTGATGTTAACTCCCAAACCGCTGCGCAGAAGTAAACCAAACTTCACCCATTAGTGTATTGTATCACAATCTAGTAGTTACATGTGGAAATTTGGTTCTAGGACATTTGATTTGAGCGCAATCCTCAAACTTAGGTCAAAAAAGCCATTTAAGCCTTTTCACAGTGAGATCTATGCGATATGGCCGAGAAATGTAATTTTGATGTTGACTCCCAAACCGCTGCGCAGAAGTCAACCAAACTTCACCCAATAGTGTATTGTATCACAATCTAGTAGTTACATTTGAAAATTTTGTTCTAGGACATTTTGTTTGAACGCAATCATCAAACTTAATTAAAAAAGTCATTTAAGCCTTTTCACAGTGAGATCTATGCGATATGGCCGAGAAATGTAATTTTGATGTTAACTCCCAAACCGCTGCGCAGAAGTGAACCAAACTTCACCCAATAGTGTATTGTATCACAATCTAGTAGTTACATTTGAAAATTTTGTTCTAGGAAATTTTGTTTGAGCGCAATCATCAAACTTAATTAAAAAAGTCATTTAAGCCTTTTCACAGTGAGATCTATGCGATATGGCCGAGAAATGTAATTTTGATGTTAACTCCCAAACCGCTGCGCAGAAGTCAACCAAACTTCACCCATTAGTGTATTGTATCACAATCTAGTAGTTACATGTGAAAATTTGGTTCTAGGACATTTGATTTGAGCGCAATCCTCAAACTTAGGTCAAAAAAGCCATTTAAGCCTTTTCACAGTGAGATCTATGCGATATGGCCGAGAAATGTAATTTTGATGTTAACTCCCAAACCGCTGCGCAGAAGTCAACCAAACTTCACCCAATAGTGTATTGTATCACAATCTAGTAGTTACATTTGAAAATTTTGTTCTAGGACATTTTGTTTGAGCGCAATCATCAAACTTAATTAAAAAAGTCATTTAAGCCTTTTCACAGTGAGATCTATGCGATATGGCCGAGAAATGTAATTTTGATGTTAACTCCCAAACCGCTGCGCAGAAGTCAACCAAACTTCACCCATTAGTGTATTGTATCACAATCTAGTAGTTACATGTGGAAATTTGGTTCTAGGACATTTGATTTGAGCGCAATCCTCAAACTTAGGTCAAAAAAGCCATTTAAGCCTTTTCACAGTGAGATCTATGCGATATGGCCGAGAAATGTAATTTTGATCTTAACTCCCAAACCGCTGCGCAGAAGTCAACCAAACTTCACCCAATAGTGTATTGTATCACATTCTAGTAGTTACATTTGAAAATTTTGTTCTAGGACATTTGGTTTGAGCGCATTCATTAAACTTAGGTCAAAAAAGCCATTTAAGCCTTTTCACAGTGAGATCTATGCGATATGGCCGAGAAATGTAATTTTGATGTTAACTCCCAAACCGCTGCGCAGAAGTCAACCAAACTTCACCCAATAGTGTATTGTATCACATTCTAGTAGTTACATTTGAAAATTTCGTTCTAGGACATTTGGTTTGAGCGCAATTATTAAACTTAGGTCAAAAAAGCCATTTAAGCCTTTTCACAGTGAGATCTATGCGATATGGCCGAGAAATGTAATTTTGATGTTAACTCCCAAACCGCTGCGCAGAAGTCAACCAAACTTCACCCAATAGTGTATTGTATCACATTCTAGTAGTTACATTTGAAAATTTCGTTCTAGGACATTTGGTTTGAGCGCAATCATTAAACTTAGGTCAAAAAAGCCATTTAAGCCTTTTCACAGTGAGATCTATGCGATATGGCCGAGAAATGTAATTTTGATGTTAACTCCCAAACCGCTGCGCAGAAGTCAACCAAACTTCACCCAATAGTGTATTGTATCACAATCTAGTAGTTACATTTGAAAATTTTGTTCTAGGAAATTTTGTTTGAGCGCAATCATCAAACTTAATTAAAAAAGTCATTTAAGCCTTTTCACAGTGAGATCTATGCGATATGGCCGAGAAATGTAATTTTGATGTTAACTCCCAAACCGCTGCGCAGAAGTCAACCAAACTTCACCCATTAGTGTATTGTATCACAATCTAGTAGTTACATGTGAAAATTTGGTTCTAGGACATTTGATTTGAGCGCAATCCTCAAACTTAGGTCAAAAAAGCCATTTAAGCCTTTTCACAGTGAGATCTATGCGATATGGCCGAGAAATGTAATTTTGATGTTAACTCCCAAACCGCTGCGCAGAAGTCAACCAAACTTCACCCAATAGTGTATTGTATCACAATCTAGTAGTTACATTTGAAAATTTTGTTCTAGGACATTTTGTTTGAACGCAATCCTCAAACTTAGGTCAAAAAAGCCATTTAAGCCTTTTCACAGTGAGATCTATGCGATATGGCCGAGAAATGTAATTTTGATGTTGACTCCCAAACCGCTGCGCAGAAGTCAACCAAACTTCACCCAATAGTGTATTGTATCACAATCTAGTAGTTACATTTGAAAATTTTGTTCTAGGACATTTTGTTTGAACGCAATCATCAAACTTAATTAAAAAAGTCATTTAAGCCTTTTCACAGTGAGATCTATGCGATATGGCCGAGAAATGTAATTTTGATGTTAACTCCCAAACCGCTGCGCAGAAGTGAACCAAACTTCACCCAATAGTGTATTGTATCACAATCTAGTAGTTACATGTGGAAATTTGGTTCTAGGACATTTGATTTGAGCGCAATCCTCAAACTTAGGTCAAAAAAGCCATTTAAGCCTTTTCACAGTGAGATCTATGCGATATGGCCGAGAAATGTAATTTTGATGTTAACTCCCAAACCGCTGCGCAGAAGTCAACCAAACTTCACCCAATAGTGTATTGTATCACAATCTAGTAGTTACATTTGAAAATTTTGTTCTAGGACATTTTGTTTGAACGCAATCATCAAACTTAATTAAAAAAGTCATTTAAGCCTTTTCACAGTGAGATCTATGCGATATGGCCGAGAAATGTAATTTTGATGTTAACTCCCAAACCGCTGCGCAGAAGTGAACCAAACTTCACCCAATAGTGTATTGTATCACAATCTAGTAGTTACATTTGAAAATTTTGTTCTAGGAAATTTTGTTTGAGCGCAATCATCAAACTTAATTAAAAAAGTCATTTAAGCCTTTTCACAGTGAGATCTATGCGATATGGCCGAGAAATGTAATTTTGATGTTAACTCCCAAACCGCTGCGCAGAAGTCAACCAAACTTCACCCATTAGTGTATTGTATCACAATCTAGTAGTTACATGTGAAAATTTGGTTCTAGGACATTTGATTTGAGCGCAATCCTCAAACTTAGGTCAAAAAAGCCATTTAAGCCTTTTCACAGTGAGATCTATGCGATATGGCCGAGAAATGTAATTTTGATGTTAACTCCCAAACCGCTGCGCAGAAGTCAACCAAACTTCACCCAATAGTGTATTGTATCACAATCTAGTAGTTACATTTGAAAATTTTGTTCTAGGACATTTTGTTTGAGCGCAATCATCAAACTTAATTAAAAAAGTCATTTAAGCCTTTTCACAGTGAGATCTATGCGATATGGCCGAGAAATGTAATTTTGATGTTAACTCCCAAACCGCTGCGCAGAAGTCAACCAAACTTCACCCATTAGTGTATTGTATCACAATCTAGTAGTTACATGTGGAAATTTGGTTCTAGGACATTTGATTTGAGCGCAATCCTCAAACTTAGGTCAAAAAAGCCATTTAAGCCTTTTCACAGTGAGATCTATGCGATATGGCCGAGAAATGTAATTTTGATCTTAACTCCCAAACCGCTGCGCAGAAGTCAACCAAACTTCACCCAATAGTGTATTGTATCACATTCTAGTAGTTACATTTGAAAATTTTGTTCTAGGACATTTGGTTTGAGCGCATTCATTAAACTTAGGTCAAAAAAGCCATTTAAGCCTTTTCACAGTGAGATCTATGCGATATGGCCGAGAAATGTAATTTTGATGTTAACTCCCAAACCGCTGCGCAGAAGTCAACCAAACTTCACCCAATAGTGTATTGTATCACATTCTAGTAGTTACATTTGAAAATTTCGTTCTAGGACATTTGGTTTGAGCGCAATTATTAAACTTAGGTCAAAAAAGCCATTTAAGCCTTTTCACAGTGAGATCTATGCGATATGGCCGAGAAATGTAATTTTGATGTTAACTCCCAAACCGCTGCGCAGAAGTCAACCAAACTTCACCCAATAGTGTATTGTATCACATTCTAGTAGTTACATTTGAAAATTTCGTTCTAGGACATTTGGTTTGAGCGCAATCATTAAACTTAGGTCAAAAAAGCCATTTAAGCCTTTTCACAGTGAGATCTATGCGATATGGCCGAGAAATGTAATTTTGATGTTAACTCCCAAACCGCTGCGCAGAAGTCAACCAAACTTCACCCAATAGTGTATTGTTTCACAATCTAGTAGTTACATTTGAAAATTTTGTTCTAGGAAATTTTGTTTGAGCGCAATCATCAAACTTAATTAAAAAAGTCATTTAAGCCTTTTCACAGTGAGATCTATGCGATATGGCCGAGAAATGTAATTTTGATGTTAACTCCCAAACCGCTGCGCAGAAGTCAACCAAACTTCACCCATTAGTGTATTGTATCACATTCTAGTAGTTACATTTTAAAATTTCGTTCTAGGACATTTGGTTTGAGCGCAATTATTAAACTTAGGTCAAAAAAGCCATTTAAGCCTTTTCACAGTGAGATCTATGCGATATGGCCGAGAAATGTAATTTTGATGTTAACTCCCAAACCGCTGCGCAGAAGTCAACTAAACTTCACCCATTAGTGTATTGTATCACAATCTAGTAGTTACATGTGGAAATTTGGTTCTAGGACATTTGATTTGAGCGCAATCCTCAAACTTAGGTCAAAAAAGCCATTTAAGCCTTTTCACAGTGAGATCTATGCGATATGGCCGAGAAATGTAATTTTGATGTTAACTCCCAAACCGCTGCGCAGAAGTCAACCAAACTTCACCCAATAGTGTATTGTATCACAATCTAGTAGTTACATTTGAAAATTTTGTTCTAGGAAATTTTGTTTGAGCGCAATCATCAAACTTAATTAAAAAAGTCATTTAAGCCTTTTCACAGTGAGATCTATGCGATATGGCCGAGAAATGTAATTTTGATGTTAACTCCCAAACCGCTGCGCAGAAGTCAACCAAACTTCACCCATTAGTGTATTGTATCACAATCTAGTAGTTACATGTGAAAATTTGGTTCTAGGACATTTGATTTGAGCGCAATCCTCAAACTTAGGTCAAAAAAGCCATTTAAGCCTTTTCACAGTGAGATCTATGCGATATGGCCGAGAAATGTAATTTTGATGTTAACTCCCAAACCGCTGCGCAGAAGTCAACCAAACTTCACCCAATAGTGTATTGTATCACAATCTAGTAGTTACATTTGAAAATTTTGTTCTAGGACATTTTGTTTGAACGCAATCATCAAACTTAATTAAAAAAGTCATTTAAGCCTTTTCACAGTGAGATCTATGCGATATGGCCGAGAAATGTAATTTTGATGTTAACTCCCAAACCGCTGCGCAGAAGTGAACCAAACTTCACCCAATAGTGTATTGTATCACAATCTAGTAGTTACATTTGAAAATTTTGTTCTAGGAAATTTTGTTTGAGCGCAATCATCAAACTTAATTAAAAAAGTCATTTAAGCCTTTTCACAGTGAGATCTATGCGATATGGCCGAGAAATGTAATTTTGATGTTAACTCCCAAACCGCTGCGCAGAAGTCAACCAAACTTCACCCATTAGTGTATTGTATCACAATCTAGTAGTTACATGTGAAAATTTGGTTCTAGGACATTTGATTTGAGCGCAATCCTCAAACTTAGGTCAAAAAAGCCATTTAAGCCTTTTCACAGTGAGATCTATGCGATATGGCCGAGAAATGTAATTTTGATGTTAACTCCCAAACCGCTGCGCAGAAGTCAACCAAACTTCACCCAATAGTGTATTGTATCACAATCTAGTAGTTACATTTGAAAATTTTGTTCTAGGACATTTTGTTTGAGCGCAATCATCAAACTTAATTAAAAAAGTCATTTAAGCCTTTTCACAGTGAGATCTATGCGATATGGCCGAGAAATGTAATTTTGATGTTAACTCCCAAACCGCTGCGCAGAAGTCAACCAAACTTCACCCATTAGTGTATTGTATCACAATCTAGTAGTTACATGTGGAAATTTGGTTCTAGGACATTTGATTTGAGCGCAATCCGCTGCGCAGAAGTCAACCAAACTTCACCCAATAGTGTATTGTATCACATTCTAGTAGTTACATTTGAAAATTTCGTTCTAGGACATTTGGTTTGAGCGCAATTATTAAACTTAGGTCAAAAAAGCCATTTAAGCCTTTTCACAGTGAGATCTATGCGATATGGCCGAGAAATGTAATTTTGATGTTAACTCCCAAACCGCTGCGCAGAAGTCAACCAAACTTCACCCAATAGTGTATTGTATCACATTCTAGTAGTTACATTTGAAAATTTCGTTCTAGGACATTTGGTTTGAGCGCAATCATTAAACTTAGGTCAAAAAAGCCATTTAAGCCTTTTCACAATGAGATCTATGCGATATGGCCGAGAAATGTAATTTTGATGTTAACTCCCAAACCGCTGCGCAGAAGTCAACCAAACTTCACCCAATAGTGTATTGTATCACAATCTAGTAGTTACATTTGAAAATTTTGTTCTAGGAAATTTTGTTTGAGCGCAATCATCAAACTTAATTAAAAAAGTCATTTAAGCCTTTTCACAGTGAGATCTATGCGATATGGCCGAGAAATGTAATTTTGATGTTAACTCCCAAACCGCTGCGCAGAAGTCAACCAAACTTCACCCATTAGTGTATTGTATCACATTCTAGTAGTTACATTTTAAAATTTCGTTCTAGGACATTTGGTTTGAGCGCAATTATTAAACTTAGGTCAAAAAAGCCATTTAAGCCTTTTCACAGTGAGATCTATGCGATATGGCCGAGAAATATAATTTTGATGTTAACTCCCAAACCGCTGCGCAGAAGTCAACTAAACTTCACCCATTAGTGTATTGTATCACAATCTAGTAGTTACATGTGGAAATTTGGTTCTAGGACATTTGATTTGAGCGCAATCCTCAAACTTAGGTCAAAAAAGCCATTTAAGCCTTTTCACAGTGAGATCTATGCGATATGGCCGAGAAATGTAATTTTGATGTTAACTCCCAAACCGCTGCGCAGAAGTCAACCAAACTTCACCCAATAGTGTATTGTATCACAATCTAGTAGTTACATTTGAAAATTTTGTTCTAGGACATTTTGTTTGAGCGCAATCATCAAACTTAATTAAAAAAGTCATTTAAGCCTTTTCACAGTGAGATCTATGCGATATGGCCGAGAAATGTAATTTTGATGTTAACTCCCAAACCGCTGCGCAGAAGTCAACCAAACTTCACCCATTAGTGTATTGTATCACAATCTAGTAGTTACATGTGGAAATTTGGTTCTAGGACATTTGATTTGAGCGCAATCCGCTGCGCAGAAGTCAACCAAACTTCACCCAATAGTGTATTGTATCACATTCTAGTAGTTACATTTGAAAATTTCGTTCTAGGACATTTGGTTTGAGCGCAATTATTAAACTTAGGTCAAAAAAGCCATTTAAGCCTTTTCACAGTGAGATCTATGCGATATGGCCGAGAAATGTAATTTTGATGTTAACTCCCAAACCGCTGCGCAGAAGTCAACCAAACTTCACCCAATAGTGTATTGTATCACATTCTAGTAGTTACATTTGAAAATTTCGTTCTAGGACATTTGGTTTGAGCGCAATCATTAAACTTAGGTCAAAAAAGCCATTTAAGCCTTTTCACAGTGAGATCTATGCGATATGGCCGAGAAATGTAATTTTGATGTTAACTCCCAAACCGCTGCGCAGAAGTCAACCAAACTTCACCCAATAGTGTATTGTATCACAATCTAGTAGTTACATTTGAAAATTTTGTTCTAGGAAATTTTGTTTGAGCGCAATCATCAAACTTAATTAAAAAAGTCATTTAAGCCTTTTCACAGTGAGATCTATGCGATATGGCCGAGAAATGTAATTTTGATGTTAACTCCCAAACCGCTGCGCAGAAGTCAACCAAACTTCACCCATTAGTGTATTGTATCACATTCTAGTAGTTACATTTTAAAATTTCGTTCTAGGACATTTGGTTTGAGCGCAATTATTAAACTTAGGTCAAAAAATCATTTAAGCCTTTTCACAGTGAGATCTATGCGATATGGCCGAGAAATATAATTTTGATGTTAACTCCCAAACCGCTGCGCAGAAGTCAACTAAACTTCACCCATTAGTGTATTGTATCACAATCTAGTAGTTACATGTGGAAATTTGGTTCTAGGACATTTGATTTGAGCGCAATCCTCAAACTTAGGTCAAAAAAGCCATTTAAGCCTTTTCACAGTGAGATCTATGCGATATGGCCGAGAAATGTAATTTTGATGTTAACTCCCAAACCGCTGCGCAGAAGTCAACCAAACTTCACCCAATAGTGTATTGTATCACAATCTAGTAGTTACATTTGAAAATTTTGTTCTAGGAAATTTTGTTTGAGCGCAATCATCAAACTTAATTAAAAAAGTCATTTAAGCCTTTTCACAGTGAGATCTATGCGATATGGCCGAGAAATGTAATTTTGATGTTAACTCCCAAACCGCTGCGCAGAAGTCAACCAAACTTCACCCAATAGTGTATTGTATCACATTCTAGTAGTTACATTTGAAAATTTCGTTCTAGGACATTTGGTTTGAGCGCAATCATTAAACTTAGGTCAAAAAAGCCATTTAAGCCTTTTCACAGTGAGATCTATGCGATATGGCCGAGAAATGTAATTTTGATGTTAACTCCCAAACCGCTGCGCAGAAGTCAACCAAACTTCACCCAATAGTGTATTGTATCACAATCTAGTAGTTACATTTGAAAATTTTGTTCTAGGAAATTTTGTTTGAGCGCAATCATCAAACTTAATTAAAAAAGTCATTTAAGCCTTTTCACAGTGAGATCTATGCGATATGGCCGAGAAATGTAATTTTGATGTTAACTCCCAAACCGCTGCGCAGAAGTCAACCAAACTTCACCCATTAGTGTATTGTGTCACAATCTAGTAGTTACATGTGAAAATTTGGTTCTAGGACATTTGATTTGAGCGCAATCCTCAAACTTAGGTCAAAAAAGCCATTTAAGCCTTTTCACAGTGAGATCTATGCGATATGGCCGAGAAATGTAAATTTGATGTTAACTCCCAAACCGCTGCGCAGAAGTCAACCAAACTTCACCCAATAGTGTATTGTATCACATTCTAGTAGTTACATTTGAAAATTTCGTTCTAGGACATTTGGTTTGAGCGCAATTATTAAACTTAGGTCAAAAAAGCCATTTAAGCTTTTTCACAGTGAGATCTATGCGATATGGCCGAGAAATGTAATTTTGATGTTAACTCCCAAACCGCTGCGCAGAAGTAAACCAAACTTCACCCATTAGTGTATTGTATCACAGTCTAGTAGTTACATGTGGAAATTTGGTTCTAGGACATTTGATTTGAGCGCAATCCTCAAACTTAGGTCAAAAAAGCCATTTAAGCCTTTTCACAGTGAGATCTATGCGATATGGCCGAGATTTGTAATTTTGATGTTAAATCCCAAACCGCTGCGCAGAAGTCAACTAAACTTCACCCAATAGTGTATTGTATCACATTCTAGTAGTTACATTTGAAAATTTCGTTCTAGGACATTTGGTTTGAGCGCAATCATTAAACTTAATTAAAAAAGTCATTTAAGCCTTTTCACAGTAAGATCTATGCGATATGGCCGAGAAATGTAATTTTGATGTTAACTCCCAAACCGCTTCGCAGAAGTCAACCAAACTTCACCCAATAGTGTATTGTATCACAATCTAGTAGTTACATTTGAAAATTTTGTTCTAGGACATTTTGTTTGAACGCAATCATCAAACTTAATTAAAAAAGTCATTTAAGCCTTTTCACAGTGAGATCTATGCGATATGGCCGAGAAATGTAATTTTGATGTTAACTCCCAAACCGCTGCGCAGAAGTCAACTAAACTTCACCCATTAGTGTATTGTATCACAATCTAGTAGTTACATGTGGAAATTTGGTTCTAGGACATTTGATTTGAGCGCAATCCTCAAACTTAGGTCAAAAAAGCCATTTAAGCCTTTTCACAGTGAGATCTATGCGATATGGCCGAGAAATGTAATTTTGATGTTAACTCCCAAACCGCTGCGCAGAAGTCAACCAAACTTCACCCAATAGTGTATTGTATCACATTCTAGTAGTTACATTTGAAAATTTCGTTCTAGGACATTTGGTTTGAGCGCAATTATTAAACTTAGGTCAAAAAAGCCATTTAAGCCTTTTCACAGTGCGATCTATGCGATATGGCCGAGAAATGTAATTTTGATGTTAACTCCCAAACCGCTGCGCAGAAGTCAACCAAACTTCACCCAATAGTGTATTGTATCACATTCTAGTAGTTACATTTGAAAATTTCGTTCTAGGACATTTGGTTTGAGCGCAATCCTCAAACTTAGGTCAAAAAAGCCATTTAAGCCTTTTCACAGTGAGATCTATGCGATATGGCCGAGAAATGTAATTTTGATGTTAACTCCCAAACCGCTGCGCAGAAGTCAACCAAACTTCACCCAATAGTGTATTGTATCACAATCTAGTAGTTACATTTGAAAGTTTTGTTCTAGGAAATTTTGTTTGAGCGCAATCATCAAACTTAATTAAAAAAGTCATTTAAGCCTTTTCACAGTGAGATCTATGCGATATGGCCGAGAAATGTAATTTTGATGTTAACTCCCAAACCGCTGCGCAGAAGTCAACCAAACTTCACCCAATAGTGTATTGTATCACATTCTAGTAGTTACATTTGAAAATTTCGTTCTAGGACATTTGGTTTGAGCGCAATCATTAAACTTAGGTCAAAAAAGCCATTTAAGCCTTTTCACAGTGAGATCTATGCGATATGGCCGAGAAATGTAATTTTGATGTTAACTCCCAAACCGCTGCGCAGAAGTCAACCAAACTTCACCCAATAGTGTATTGTATCACAATCTAGTAGTTACATTTGAAAATTTCGTTCTAGGACATTTGGTTTGAGCGCAATTATTAAACTTAGGTCAAAAAAGCCATTTAAGCCTTTTCACAGTGAGATCTATGCGATATGGCCGAGAAATGTAATTTTGATGTTAACTCCCAAACCGCTGCGCAGAAGTAAACCAAACTTCACCCATTAGTGTATTGTATCACAATCTAGTAGTTACATGTGGAAATTTGGTTCTAGGACATTTGATTAGAGCGCAATCCTCAAACTTAGGTCAAAAAAGCCATTTAAGCCTTTTCACAGTGAGATCTATGCGATATGGCCGAGAAATGTAATTTTGATGTTAAATCCCAAACCGCTGCGCAGAAGTCAACTAAACTTCATTCAATAGTGTATTGTATCACATTCTAGTAGTTACATTTGAAAATTTCGTTCTAGGACATTTGGTTTGAGCGCAATCATTAAACTTAATTAAAAAAGTCATTTAAGCCTTTTCACAGTGAGATCTATGCGATATGGCCGAGAAATGTAATTTTGATGTTAACTCCCAAACCGCTGCGCAGAAGTCAACCAAACTTCACCCAATAGTGTATTGTATCACAATCTAGTAGTTACATTTGAAAATTTTGTTCTAGGACATTTTGTTTGAACGCAATCATCAAACTTAATTAAAAAAGTCATTTAAGCCTTTTCACAGTGAGATCTATGCGATATGGCCGAGAAATGTAATTTTGATGTTAACTCCCAAACCGCTGCGCAGAAGTCAACCAAACTTCACCCAATAGTGTATTGTATCAAAATCTAGTAGTTACATTTGAAAATTTTGTTCCAGGACATTTGATTTGAGCGCAATCCTCAAACTTAGGTCAAAAAAGCCATTTAAGCCTTTTCACAGTGAGATCTATGCGATATGGCCGAGAAATGTAATTTTGATGTTGACTCCCAAACCGCTGCGCAGAAGTCAACCAAACTTCACCCAATAGTGTATTGTATCACAATCTAGTAGTTACATTTGAACATTTTGTTCTAGGACATTTTGTTTGAACGCAATCATCAAACTTAATTAAAAAAGTCATTTAAGCCTTTTCACAGTGAGATCTATGCGATATGGCCGAGAAATGTAATTTTGATGTTAACTCCCAAACCGCTGCGCAGAAGTGAACCAAACTTCACCCAATAGTGTATTGTATCACAATCTAGTAGTTACATTTGAAAATTTTGTTCTAGGAAATTTTGTTTGAGCGCAATCATCAAACTTAATTAAAAAAGTCATTTAAGCCTTTTCACAGTGAGATCTATGCGATATGGCCGAGAAATGTAATTTTGATGTTAACTCCCAAACCGCTGCGCAGAAGTCAACCAAACTTCACCCATTAGTGTATTGTATCACAATCTAGTAGTTACATGTAAAAATTTGGTTCTAGGACATTTGATTTGAGCGCAATCCTCAAACTTAGGTCAAAAAAGCCATTTAAGCCTTTTCACAGTGAGATCTATGCGATATGGCCGAGAAATGTAATTTTGATGTTAACTCCCAAACCGCTGCGCAGAAGTCAACCAAACTTCACCCAATAGTGTATTGTATCACAATCTAGTAGTTACATTTGAAAATTTTGTTCGAGGACATTTTGTTTGAGCGCAATCATCAAACTTAATTAAAAAAGTCATTTAAGCCTTTTCACAGTGAGATCTATGCGATATGGCCGAGAAATGTAATTTTGATGTTAACTCCCAAACCGCTGCGCAGAAGTCAACCAAACTTCACCCATTAGTGTATTGTATCACAATCTAGTAGTTACATGTGGAAATTTGGTTCTAGGACATTTGATTTGAGCGCAATCCTCAAACTTAGGTCAAAAAAGCCATTTAAGCCTTTTCACAGTGAGATCTATGCGATATGGCCGAGAAATGTAATTTTGATGTTAACTCCCAAACCGCTGCGCAGAAGTCAACCAAACTTCACCCAATAGTGTATTGTATCACAATCTAGTAGTTACATTTGAAAATTTTGTTCTAGGACATTTTGTTTGAACGCAATCATCAAACTTAATTAAAAAAGTCATTTAAGCCTTTTCACAGTGAGATCTATGCGATATGGCCGAGAAATGTAATTTTGATGTTAACTCCCAAACCGCTGCGCAGAAGTCAACCAAACTTCACCCAATAGTGTATTGTATCACAATCTAGTAGTTACATTTGAAAATTTTGTTCTAGGAAATTTTGTTTGAGCGCAATCATCAAACTTAATTAAAAAAGTCATTTAAGCCTTTTCACAGTGAGATCTATGCGATATGGCCGAGAAATGTAATTTTGATGTTAACTCCCAAACCGCTGCGCAGAAGTCAACCAAACTTCACCCAATAGTGTATTGTATCACAATCTAGTAGTTACATTTGAAAATTTTGTTCTAGGAAATTTTGTTTGAGCGCAATCATCAAACTTAATTAAAAAAGTCATTTAAGCCTTTTCACAGTGAGATCTATGCGATATGGCCGAGAAATGTAATTTTGATGTTAACTCCCAAACCGCTGCGCAGAAGTCAACTAAACTTCACCCATTAGTGTATTGTATCACAATCTAGTAGTTACATGTGGAAATTTGGTTCTAGGACATTTGATTTGAGCGCAATCCTCAAACTTAGGTCAAAAAAGCCATTTAAGCCTTTTCACAGTGAGATCTATGCGATATGGCCGAGAAATGTAATTTTGATGTTAACTCCCAAACCGCTGCGCAGAAGTCAACCAAACTTCACCCAATAGTGTATTGTATCACATTCTAGTAGTTACATTTGAAAATTTCGTTCTAGGACATTTGGTTTGAGCGCAATTATTAAACTTAGGTCAAAAAAGCCATTTAAGCCTTTTCACAGTGAGATCTATGCGATATGGCCGAGAAATGTAATTTTGATGTTAACTCCCAAACCGCTGCGCAGAAGTCAACTAAACTTCACCCATTAGTGTATTGTATCACAATCTAGTAGTTACATGTGGAAATTTGGTTCTAGGACATTTGATTTGAGCGCAATCCTCAAACTTAGGTCAAAAAAGCCATTTAAGCCTTTTCACAGTGAGATCTATGCGATATGGCCGAGAAATGTAATTTTGATGTTAACTCCCAAACCGCTGCGCAGAAGTCAACCAAACTTCACCCAATAGTGTATTGTATCACAATCTAGTAGTTACATTTGAAAATTTTGTTCTAGGAAATTTTGTTTGAGCGCAATCATCAAACTTAATTAAAAAAGTCATTTAAGCCTTTTCACAGTGAGATCTATGCGATATGGCCGAGAAATGTAATTTTGATGTTAACTCCCATCCCGCTGCGCAGAAGTCAACCAAACTTCACCCAATAGTGTATTGTATCACATTCTAGTAGTTACATTTGAAAATTTCGTTCTAGGACATTTGGTTTGAGCGCAATCCTCAAACTTAGGTCAAAAAAGCCATTTAAGCCTTTTCACAGTGAGATCTATGCGATATGGCCGAGAAATGTAATTTTGATGTTAACTCCCAAACCGCTGCGCAGAAGTCAACCAAACTTCACCCAATAGTGTATTGTATCACAATCTAGTAGTTACATTTGAAAATTTTGTTCTAGGAAATTTTGTTTGAGCGCAATCATCAAACTTAATTAAAAAGTCATTTAAGCCTTTTCACAGTGAGATCTATGCGATATGGCCGAGAAATGTAATTTTGATGTTAACTCCCAAACCGCTGCGCAGAAGTCAACTAAACTTCACCCAATAGTGTATTGTATCACATTCTAGTAGTTACATTTGAAAATTTCGTTCTAGGACATTTGGTTTGAGCGCAATCATTAAACTTAGGTCAAAAAAGCCATTTAAGCCTTTTCACAGTGAGATCTATGCGATATGGCCGAGAAATGTAATTTTGATGTTAACTCCCAAACCGCTGCGCAGAAGTCAACCAAACTTCACCCATTAGTGTATTGTATCACAATCTAGTAGTTACATGTGGAAATTTGGTTCTAGGACATTTGATTTGAGCGCAATCCTCAAACTTAGGTCAAAAAAGCCATTTAAGCCTTTTCACAGTGAGATCTATGCGATATGGCCGAGAAATGTAATTTTGATGTTAACTCCCAAACCGCTGCGCAGAAGTCAACCAAACTTCACCCAATAGTGTATTGTATCACATTCTAGTAGTTACATTTGAAAATTTCGTTCTAGGACATTTGGTTTGAGCGCAATTATTAAACTTAGGTCAAAAAAGCCATTTAAGCCTTTTCACAGTGAGATCTATGCGATATGGCCGAGAAATGTAATTTTGATGTTAACTCCCATCCCGCTGCGCAGAAGTCAACCAAACTTCACCCAATAGTGTATTGTATCACATTCTAGTAGTTACATTTGAAAATTTCGTTCTAGGACATTTGGTTTGAGCGCAATCCTCAAACTTAGGTCAAAAAAGCCATTTAAGCCTTTTCACAGTGAGATCTATGCGATATGGCCGAGAAATGTAATTTTGATGTTAACTCCCAAACCGCTGCGCAGAAGTCAACCAAACTTCACCCAATAGTGTATTGTATCACATTCTAGTAGTTACATTTGAAAATTTCGTTCTAGGACATTTGGTTTGAGCGCAATCATTAAACTTAGGTCAAAAAAGCCATTTAAGCCTTTTCACAGTGAGATCTATGCGATATGGCCGAGAAATGTAATTTTGATGTTAACTCCCAAACCGCTGCGCAGAAGTCAACCAAACTTCACCCAATAGTGTATTGTTTCACAATCTAGTAGTTACATTTGAAAATTTTGTTCTAGGAAATTTTGTTTGAGCGCAATCATCAAACTTAATTAAAAAAGTCATTTAAGCCTTTTCACAGTGAGATCTATGCGATATGGCCGAGAAATGTAATTTTGATGTTAACTCCCAAACCGCTGCGCAGAAGTCAACCAAACTTCACCCATTAGTGTATTGTATCACATTCTAGTAGTTACATTTTAAAATTTCGTTCTAGGACATTTGGTTTGAGCGCAATTATTAAACTTAGGTCAAAAAAGCCATTTAAGCCTTTTCACAGTGAGATCTATGCGATATGGCCGAGAAATGTAATTTTGATGTTAACTCCCAAACCGCTGCGCAGAAGTCAACTAAACTTCACCCATTAGTGTATTGTATCACAATCTAGTAGTTACATGTGGAAATTTGGTTCTAGGACATTTGATTTGAGCGCAATCCTCAAACTTAGGTCAAAAAAGCCATTTAAGCCTTTTCACAGTGAGATCTATGCGATATGGCCGAGAAATGTAATTTTGATGTTAACTCCCAAACCGCTGCGCAGAAGTCAACCAAACTTCACCCAATAGTGTATTGTATCACAATCTAGTAGTTACATTTGAAAATTTTGTTCTAGGAAATTTTGTTTGAGCGCAATCATCAAACTTAATTAAAAAAGTCATTTAAGCCTTTTCACAGTGAGATCTATGCGATATGGCCGAGAAATGTAATTTTGATGTTAACTCCCAAACCGCTGCGCAGAAGTCAACCAAACTTCACCCATTAGTGTATTGTATCACAATCTAGTAGTTACATGTGAAAATTTGGTTCTAGGACATTTGATTTGAGCGCAATCCTCAAACTTAGGTCAAAAAAGCCATTTAAGCCTTTTCACAGTGAGATCTATGCGATATGGCCGAGAAATGTAATTTTGATGTTAACTCCCAAACCGCTGCGCAGAAGTCAACCAAACTTCACCCAATAGTGTATTGTATCACAATCTAGTAGTTACATTTGAAAATTTTGTTCTAGGACATTTTGTTTGAACGCAATCATCAAACTTAATTAAAAAAGTCATTTAAGCCTTTTCACAGTGAGATCTATGCGATATGGCCGAGAAATGTAATTTTGATGTTAACTCCCAAACCGCTGCGCAGAAGTGAACCAAACTTCACCCAATAGTGTATTGTATCACAATCTAGTAGTTACATTTGAAAATTTTGTTCTAGGAAATTTTGTTTGAGCGCAAACATCAAACTTAATTAAAAAAGTCATTTAAGCCTTTTCACAGTGAGATCTATGCGATATGGCCGAGAAATGTAATTTTGATGTTAACTCCCAAACCGCTGCGCAGAAGTCAACCAAACTTCACCCATTAGTGTATTGTATCACAATCTAGTAGTTACATGTGAAAATTTGGTTCTAGGACATTTGATTTGAGCGCAATCCTCAAACTTAGGTCAAAAAAGCCATTTAAGCCTTTTCACAGTGAGATCTATGCGATATGGCCGAGAAATGTAATTTTGATGTTAACTCCCAAACCGCTGCGCAGAAGTCAACCAAACTTCACCCAATAGTGTATTGTATCACAATCTAGTAGTTACATTTGAAAATTTTGTTCTAGGACATTTTGTTTGAGCGCAATCATCAAACTTAATTAAAAAAGTCATTTAAGCCTTTTCACAGTGAGATCTATGCGATATGGCCGAGAAATGTAATTTTGATGTTAACTCCCAAACCGCTGCGCAGAAGTCAACCAAACTTCACCCATTAGTGTATTGTATCACAATCTAGTAGTTACATGTGGAAATTTGGTTCTAGGACATTTGATTTGAGCGCAATCCGCTGCGCAGAAGTCAACCAAACTTCACCCAATAGTGTATTGTATCACATTCTAGTAGTTACATTTGAAAATTTCGTTCTAGGACATTTGGTTTGAGCGCAATTATTAAACTTAGGTCAAAAAAGCCATTTAAGCCTTTTCACAGTGAGATCTATGCGATATGGCCGAGAAATGTAATTTTGATGTTAACTCCCAAACCGCTGCGCAGAAGTCAACCAAACTTCACCCAATAGTGTATTGTATCACATTCTAGTAGTTACATTTGAAAATTTCGTTCTAGGACATTTGGTTTGAGCGCAATCATTAAACTTAGGTCAAAAAAGCCATTTAAGCCTTTTCACAGTGAGATCTATGCGATATGGCCGAGAAATGTAATTTTGATGTTAACTCCCAAACCGCTGCGCAGAAGTCAACCAAACTTCACCCAATAGTGTATTGTATCACAATCTAGTAGTTACATTTGAAAATTTTGTTCTAGGAAATTTTGTTTGAGCGCAATCATCAAACTTAATTAAAAAAGTCATTTAAGCCTTTTCACAGTGAGATCTATGCGATATGGCCGAGAAATGTAATTTTGATGTTAACTCCCAAACCGCTGCGCAGAAGTCAACCAAACTTCACCCATTAGTGTATTGTATCACATTCTAGTAGTTACATTTTAAAATTTCGTTCTAGGACATTTGGTTTGAGCGCAATTATTAAACTTAGGTCAAAAAAGCCATTTAAGCCTTTTCACAGTGAGATCTATGCGATATGGCCGAGAAATATAATTTTGATGTTAACTCCCAAACCGCTGCGCAGAAGTCAACTAAACTTCACCCATTAGTGTATTGTATCACAATCTAGTAGTTACATGTGGAAATTTGGTTCTAGGACATTTGATTTGAGCGCAATCCTCAAACTTAGGTCAAAAAAGCCATTTAAGCCTTTTCACAGTGAGATCTATGCGATATGGCCGAGAAATGTAATTTTGATGTTAACTCCCAAACCGCTGCGCAGAAGTCAACCAAACTTCACCCAATAGTGTATTGTATCACAATCTAGTAGTTACATTTGAAAATTTTGTTCTAGGAAATTTTGTTTGAGCGCAATCATCAAACTTAATTAAAAAAGTCATTTAAGCCTTTTCACAGTGAGATCTATGCGATATGGCCGAGAAATGTAATTTTGATGTTAACTCCCAAACCGCTGCGCAGAAGTCAACCAAACTTCACCCAATAGTGTATTGTATCACATTCTAGTAGTTACATTTGAAAATTTCGTTCTAGGACATTTGGTTTGAGCGCAATCATTAAACTTAGGTCAAAAAAGCCATTTAAGCCTTTTCACAGTGAGATCTATGCGATATGGCCGAGAAATGTAATTTTGATGTTAACTCCCAAACCGCTGCGCAGAAGTCAACCAAACTTCACCCAATAGTGTATTGTATCACAATCTAGTAGTTACATTTGAAAATTTTGTTCTAGGAAATTTTGTTTGAGCGCAATCATCAAACTTAATTAAAAAAGTCATTTAAGCCTTTTCACAGTGAGATCTATGCGATATGGCCGAGAAATGTAATTTTGATGTTAACTCCCAAACCGCTGCGCAGAAGTCAACCAAACTTCACCCATTAGTGTATTGTGTCACAATCTAGTAGTTACATGTGAAAATTTGGTTCTAGGACATTTGATTTGAGCGCAATCCTCAAACTTAGGTCAAAAAAGCCATTTAAGCCTTTTCACAGTGAGATCTATGCGATATGGCCGAGAAATGTAAATTTGATGTTAACTCCCAAACCGCTGCGCAGAAGTCAACCAAACTTCACCCAATAGTGTATTGTATCACATTCTAGTAGTTACATTTGAAAATTTCGTTCTAGGACATTTGGTTTGAGCGCAATTATTAAACTTAGGTCAAAAAAGCCATTTAAGCTTTTTCACAGTGAGATCTATGCGATATGGCCGAGAAATGTAATTTTGATGTTAACTCCCAAACCGCTGCGCAGAAGTAAACCAAACTTCACCCATTAGTGTATTGTATCACAGTCTAGTAGTTACATGTGGAAATTTGGTTCTAGGACATTTGATTTGAGCGCAATCCTCAAACTTAGGTCAAAAAAGCCATTTAAGCCTTTTCACAGTGAGATCTATGCGATATGGCCGAGATTTGTAATTTTGATGTTAAATCCCAAACCGCTGCGCAGAAGTCAACTAAACTTCACCCAATAGTGTATTGTATCACATTCTAGTAGTTACATTTGAAAATTTCGTTCTAGGACATTTGGTTTGAGCGCAATCATTAAACTTAATTAAAAAAGTCATTTAAGCCTTTTCACAGTAAGATCTATGCGATATGGCCGAGAAATGTAATTTTGATGTTAACTCCCAAACCGCTTCGCAGAAGTCAACCAAACTTCACCCAATAGTGTATTGTATCACAATCTAGTAGTTACATTTGAAAATTTTGTTCTAGGACATTTTGTTTGAACGCAATCATCAAACTTAATTAAAAAAGTCATTTAAGCCTTTTCACAGTGAGATCTATGCGATATGGCCGAGAAATGTAATTTTGATGTTAACTCCCAAACCGCTGCGCAGAAGTCAACTAAACTTCACCCATTAGTGTATTGTATCACAATCTAGTAGTTACATGTGGAAATTTGGTTCTAGGACATTTGATTTGAGCGCAATCCTCAAACTTAGGTCAAAAAAGCCATTTAAGCCTTTTCACAGTGAGATCTATGCGATATGGCCGAGAAATGTAATTTTGATGTTAACTCCCAAACCGCTGCGCAGAAGTCAACCAAACTTCACCCAATAGTGTATTGTATCACATTCTAGTAGTTACATTTGAAAATTTCGTTCTAGGACATTTGGTTTGAGCGCAATTATTAAACTTAGGTCAAAAAAGCCATTTAAGCCTTTTCACAGTGCGATCTATGCGATATGGCCGAGAAATGTAATTTTGATGTTAACTCCCAAACCGCTGCGCAGAAGTCAACCAAACTTCACCCAATAGTGTATTGTATCACATTCTAGTAGTTACATTTGAAAATTTCGTTCTAGGACATTTGGTTTGAGCGCAATCCTCAAACTTAGGTCAAAAAAGCCATTTAAGCCTTTTCACAGTGAGATCTATGCGATATGGCCGAGAAATGTAATTTTGATGTTAACTCCCAAACCGCTGCGCAGAAGTCAACCAAACTTCACCCAATAGTGTATTGTATCACAATCTAGTAGTTACATTTGAAAGTTTTGTTCTAGGAAATTTTGTTTGAGCGCAATCATCAAACTTAATTAAAAAAGTCATTTAAGCCTTTTCACAGTGAGATCTATGCGATATGGCCGAGAAATGTAATTTTGATGTTAACTCCCAAACCGCTGCGCAGAAGTCAACCAAACTTCACCCAATAGTGTATTGTATCACATTCTAGTAGTTACATTTGAAAATTTCGTTCTAGGACATTTGGTTTGAGCGCAATCATTAAACTTAGGTCAAAAAAGCCATTTAAGCCTTTTCACAGTGAGATCTATGCGATATGGCCGAGAAATGTAATTTTGATGTTAACTCCCAAACCGCTGCGCAGAAGTCAACCAAACTTCACCCAATAGTGTATTGTATCACAATCTAGTAGTTACATTTGAAAATTTCGTTCTAGGACATTTGGTTTGAGCGCAATTATTAAACTTAGGTCAAAAAAGCCATTTAAGCCTTTTCACAGTGAGATCTATGCGATATGGCCGAGAAATGTAATTTTGATGTTAACTCCCAAACCGCTGCGCAGAAGTAAACCAAACTTCACCCATTAGTGTATTGTATCACAATCTAGTAGTTACATGTGGAAATTTGGTTCTAGGACATTTGATTAGAGCGCAATCCTCAAACTTAGGTCAAAAAAGCCATTTAAGCCTTTTCACAGTGAGATCTATGCGATATGGCCGAGAAATGTAATTTTGATGTTAAATCCCAAACCGCTGCGCAGAAGTCAACTAAACTTCATTCAATAGTGTATTGTATCACATTCTAGTAGTTACATTTGAAAATTTCGTTCTAGGACATTTGGTTTGAGCGCAATCATTAAACTTAATTAAAAAAGTCATTTAAGCCTTTTCACAGTGAGATCTATGCGATATGGCCGAGAAATGTAATTTTGATGTTAACTCCCAAACCGCTGCGCAGAAGTCAACCAAACTTCACCCAATAGTGTATTGTATCACAATCTAGTAGTTACATTTGAAAATTTTGTTCTAGGACATTTTGTTTGAACGCAATCATCAAACTTAATTAAAAAAGTCATTTAAGCCTTTTCACAGTGAGATCTATGCGATATGGCCGAGAAATGTAATTTTGATGTTAACTCCCAAACCGCTGCGCAGAAGTCAACCAAACTTCACCCAATAGTGTATTGTATCAAAATCTAGTAGTTACATTTGAAAATTTTGTTCCAGGACATTTGATTTGAGCGCAATCCTCAAACTTAGGTCAAAAAAGCCATTTAAGCCTTTTCACAGTGAGATCTATGCGATATGGCCGAGAAATGTAATTTTGATGTTGACTCCCAAACCGCTGCGCAGAAGTCAACCAAACTTCACCCAATAGTGTATTGTATCACAATCTAGTAGTTACATTTGAACATTTTGTTCTAGGACATTTTGTTTGAACGCAATCATCAAACTTAATTAAAAAAGTCATTTAAGCCTTTTCACAGTGAGATCTATGCGATATGGCCGAGAAATGTAATTTTGATGTTAACTCCCAAACCGCTGCGCAGAAGTGAACCAAACTTCACCCAATAGTGTATTGTATCACAATCTAGTAGTTACATTTGAAAATTTTGTTCTAGGAAATTTTGTTTGAGCGCAATCATCAAACTTAATTAAAAAAGTCATTTAAGCCTTTTCACAGTGAGATCTATGCGATATGGCCGAGAAATGTAATTTTGATGTTAACTCCCAAACCGCTGCGCAGAAGTCAACCAAACTTCACCCATTAGTGTATTGTATCACAATCTAGTAGTTACATGTAAAAATTTGGTTCTAGGACATTTGATTTGAGCGCAATCCTCAAACTTAGGTCAAAAAAGCCATTTAAGCCTTTTCACAGTGAGATCTATGCGATATGGCCGAGAAATGTAATTTTGATGTTAACTCCCAAACCGCTGCGCAGAAGTCAACCAAACTTCACCCAATAGTGTATTGTATCACAATCTAGTAGTTACATTTGAAAATTTTGTTCGAGGACATTTTGTTTGAGCGCAATCATCAAACTTAATTAAAAAAGTCATTTAAGCCTTTTCACAGTGAGATCTATGCGATATGGCCGAGAAATGTAATTTTGATGTTAACTCCCAAACCGCTGCGCAGAAGTCAACCAAACTTCACCCATTAGTGTATTGTATCACAATCTAGTAGTTACATTTGGAAATTTGGTTCTAGGACATTTGATTTGAGCGCAATCCTCAAACTTAGGTCAAAAAAGCCATTTAAGCCTTTTCACAGTGAGATCTATGCGATATGGCCGAGAAATGTAATTTTGATGTTAACTCCCAAACCGCTGCGCAGAAGTCAACCAAACTTCACCCAATAGTGTATTGTATCACAATCTAGTAGTTACATTTGAAAATTTTGTTCTAGGACATTTTGTTTGAACGCAATCATCAAACTTAATTAAAAAAGTCATTTAAGCCTTTTCACAGTGAGATCTATGCGATATGGCCGAGAAATGTAATTTTGATGTTAACTCCCAAACCGCTGCGCAGAAGTCAACCAAACTTCACCCAATAGTGTATTGTATCACAATCTAGTAGTTACATTTGAAAATTTTGTTCTAGGAAATTTTGTTTGAGCGCAATCATCAAACTTAATTAAAAAAGTCATTTAAGCCTTTTCACAGTGAGATCTATGCGATATGGCCGAGAAATGTAATTTTGATGTTAACTCCCAAACCGCTGCGCAGAAGTCAACCAAACTTCACCCAATAGTGTATTGTATCACAATCTAGTAGTTACATTTGAAAATTTTGTTCTAGGAAATTTTGTTTGAGCGCAATCATCAAACTTAATTAAAAAAGTCATTTAAGCCTTTTCACAGTGAGATCTATGCGATATGGCCGAGAAATGTAATTTTGATGTTAACTCCCAAACCGCTGCGCAGAAGTCAACTAAACTTCACCCATTAGTGTATTGTATCACAATCTAGTAGTTACATGTGGAAATTTGGTTCTAGGACATTTGATTTGAGCGCAATCCTCAAACTTAGGTCAAAAAAGCCATTTAAGCCTTTTCACAGTGAGATCTATGCGATATGGCCGAGAAATGTAATTTTGATGTTAACTCCCAAACCGCTGCGCAGAAGTCAACCAAACTTCACCCAATAGTGTATTGTATCACATTCTAGTAGTTATATTTTAAAATTTCGTTCTAGGACATTTGGTTTGAGCGCAATTATTAAACTTAGGTCAAAAAAGCCATTTAAGCCTTTTCACAGTGAGATCTATGCGATATGGCCGAGAAATGTAATTTTGATGTTAACTCCCAAACCGCTGCGCAGAAGTCAACTAAACTTCACCCATTAGTGTATTGTATCACAATCTAGTAGTTACATGTGGAAATTTGGTTCTAGGACATTTGATTTGAGCGCAATCCTCAAACTTAGGTCAAAAAAGCCATTTAAGCCTTTTCACAGTGAGATCTATGCGATATGGCCGAGAAATGTAATTTTGATGTTAACTCCCAAACCGCTGCGCAGAAGTCAACCAAACTTCACCCAATAGTGTATTGTATCACATTCTAGTAGTTACATTTGAAAATTTCGTTCTAGGACATTTGGTTTGAGCGCAATCCTCAAACTTAGGTCAAAAAAGCCATTTAAGCCTTTTCACAGTGAGATCTATGCGATATGGCCGAGAAATGTAATTTTGATGTTAACTCCCAAACCGCTGCGCAGAAGTCAACCAAACTTCACCCAATAGTGTATTGTATCACAATCTAGTAGTTACATTTGAAAATTTTGTTCTAGGAAATTTTGTTTGAGCGCAATCATCAAACTTAATTAAAAAAGTCATTTAAGCCTTTTCACAGTGAGATCTATGCGATATGGCCGAGAAAAGAAATTTTGATGTTAACTCCCAAACCGCTGCGCAGAAGTCAACCAAACTTCACCCATTAGTGTATTGTATCACAATCTAGTAGTTACATGTGGAAATTTGGTTCTAGGACATTTGATTTGAGCGCAATCCTCAAACTTAGGTCAAAAAAGCCATTTAAGCCTTTTCACAGTGAGATCTATGCGATATGGCCGAGAAATGTAATTTTGATGTTAACTCCCAAACCGCTGCGCAGAAGTGAACCAAACTTCACCCAATAGTGTATTGTATCACAATCTAGTAGTTACATTTGAAAATTTGGTTCTAGGACATTTGATTTGAGCGCAATCCTCAAACTTAGGTCAAAAAAGCCATTTAAGCCTTTTCACAGTGAGATCTATGCGATATGGCCGAGAAATGTAAATTTGATGTTAACTCCCAAACCGCTGCGCAGAAGTCAACCAAACTTCACCCAATAGTGTATTGTATCACAATCTAGTAGTTACATTTGAAAATTTTGTTCTAGGACATTTTGTTTGAACGCAATCATCAAACTTAATTAAAAAAGTCATTTAAGCCTTTTCACAGTGAGATCTATGCGATATGGCCGAGAAATGTAATTTTGATGTTAACTCCCAAACCGCTGCGCAGAAGTCAACTAAACTTCACCCATTAGTGTATTGTATCACAATCTAGTAGTTACATGTAGAAATTTGGTTCTAGGACATTTGATTTGAGCGCAATCCTCAAACTTAGGTCAAAAAAGCCATTTAAGCCTTTTCACAGTGAGATCTATGCGATATGGCCGAGAAATGTAATTTTGATGTTAACTCCCAAACCGCTGCGCAGAAGTCAACCAAACTTCACCCAATAGTGTATTGTATCACATTCTAGTAGTTACATTTTAAAATTTCGTTCTAGGACATTTGGTTTGAGCGCAATTATTAAACTTAGGTCAAAAAAGCCATTTAAGCCTTTTCACAGTGAGATCTATGCGATATGGCCGAGAAATGTAATTTTGATGTTAACTCCCAAACCGCTGCGCAGAAGTCAACTAAACTTCACCCATTAGTGTATTGTATCACAATCTAGTAGTTACATGTGGAAATTTGGTTCTAGGACATTTGATTTGAGCGCAATCCTCAAACTTAGGTCAAAAAAGCCATTTAAGCCTTTTCACAGTGAGATCTATGCGATATGGCCGAGAAATGTAATTTTGATGTTAACTCCCAAACCGCTGCGCAGAAGTCAACCAAACTTCACCCAATAGTGTATTGTATCACATTCTAGTAGTTACATTTGAAAATTTCGTTCTAGGACATTTGGTTTGAGCGCAATTATTAAACTTAGGTCAAAAAAGCCATTTAAGCCTTTTCACAGTGAGATCTATGCGATATGGCCGAGAAATGTAATTTTGATGTTAACTCCCATCCCGCTGCGCAGAAGTCAACCAAACTTCACCCAATAGTGTATTGTATCACATTCTAGTAGTTACATTTGAAAATTTCGTTCTAGGACATTTGGTTTGAGCGCAATCCTCAAACTTAGGTCAAAAAAGCCATTTAAGCCTTTTCACAGTGAGATCTATGCGATATGGCCGAGAAATGTAATTTTGATGTTAACTCCCAAACCGCTGCGCAGAAGTCAACCAAACTTCACCCAATAGTGTATTGTATCACAATCTAGTAGTTACATTTGAAAATTTTGTTCTAGGAAATTTTGTTTGAGCGCAATCATCAAACTTAATTAAAAAAGTCATTTAAGCCTTTTCACAGTGAGATCTATGCGATATGGCCGAGAAATGTAATTTTGATGTTAACTCCCAAACCGCTGCGCAGAAGTCAACCAAACTTCACCCAATAGTGTATTGTATCACATTCTAGTAGTTACATTTGAAAATTTCGTTCTAGGACATTTGGTTTGAGCGCAATCATTAAACTTAGGTCAAAAAAGCCATTTAAGCCTTTTCACAGTGAGATCTATGCGATATGGCCGAGAAATGTAATTTTGATGTTAACTCCCAAACCGCTGCGCAGAAGTCAACCAAACTTCACCCAATAGTGTATTGTATCACAATCTAGTAGTTACATTTGAAAATTTTGTTCTAGGAAATTTTGTTTGAGCGCAATCATCAAACTTAATTAAAAAAGTCATTTAAGCCTTTTCACAGTGAGATCTATGCGATATGGCCGAGAAATGTAATTTTGATGTTAACTCCCAAACCGCTGCGCAGAAGTCAACCAAACTTCACCCATTAGTGTATTGTATCACAATCTAGTAGTTACATGTGAAAATTTGGTTCTAGGACATTTGATTTGAGCGCAATCCTCAAACTTAGGTCAAAAAAGCCATTTAAGCCTTTTCACAGTGAGATCTATGCGATATGGCCGAGAAATGTAAATTTGATGTTAACTCCCAAACCGCTGCGCAGAAGTCAACCAAACTTCACCCAATAGTGTATTGTATCACATTCTAGTAGTTACATTTGAAAATTTCGTTCTAGGACATTTGGTTTGAGCGCAATTATTAAACTTAGGTCAAAAAAGCCATTTAAGCTTTTTCACAGTGAGATCTATGCGATATGGCCGAGAAATGTAATTTTGATGTTAACTCCCAAACCGCTGCGCAGAAGTAAACCAAACTTCACCCATTAGTGTATTTTATCACAGTCTAGTAGTTACATGTGGAAATTTGGTTCTAGGACATTTGATTTGAGCGCAATCCTCAAACTTAGGTCAAAAAAGCCATTTAAGCCTTTTCACAGTGAGATCTATGCGATATGGCCGAGAAATGTAATTTTGATGTTAAATCCCAAACCGCTGCGCAGAAGTCAACTAAACTTCACCCAATAGTGTATTGTATCACATTCTAGTAGTTACATTTGAAAATTTCGTTCTAGGACATTTGGTTTGAGCGCAATCATTAAACTTAATTAAAAAAGTCATATAAGCCTTTTCACAGTAAGATCTATGCGATATGGCCGAGAAATGTAATTTTGATGTTAACTCCCAAACCGCTGCGCAGAAGTCAACCAAACTTCACCCAATAGTGTATTGTATCACAATCTAGTAGTTACATTTGAAAATTTTGTTCTAGGACATTTTGTTTGAACGCAATCATCAAACTTAATTAAAAAAGTCATTTAAGCCTTTTCACAGTGAGATCTATGCGATATGGCCGAGAAATGTAATTTTGATGTTAACTCCCAAACCGCTGCGCAGAAGTCAACTAAACTTTACCCATTAGTGTATTGTATCACAATCTAGTAGTTACATGTGGAAATTTGGTTCTAGGACATTTGATTTGAGCGCAATCCTCAAACTTAGGTCAAAAAAGCCATTTAAGCCTTTTCACAGTGAGATCTATGCGATATGGCCGAGAAATGTAATTTTGATGTTAACTCCCAAACCGCTGCGCAGAAGTCAACCAAACTTCACCCAATAGTGTATTGTATCACATTCTAGTAGTTACATTTGAAAATTTCGTTCTAGGACATTTGGTTTGAGCGCAATTATTAAACTTAGGTCAAAAAAGCCATTTAAGCCTTTTCACAGTGAGATCTATGCGATATGGCCGAGAAATGTAATTTTGATGTTAACTCCCAAACCGCTGCGCAGAAGTCAACTAAACTTCACCCATTAGTGTATTGTATCACAATCTAGTAGTTACATGTGGAAATTTGGTTCTAGGACATTTGATTTGAGCGCAATCCTCAAACTTAGGTCAAAAAAGCCATTTAAGCCTTTTCACAGTGAGATCTATGCGATATGGCCGAGAAATGTAATTTTGATGTTAACTCCCAAACCGCTGCGCAGAAGTCAACCAAACTTCACCCAATAGTGTATTGTATCACATTCTAGTAGTTACATTTGAAAATTTCGTTCTAGGACATTTGGTTTGAGCGCAATTATTAAACTTAGGTCAAAAAAGCCATTTAAGCCTTTTCACAGTGAGATCTATGCGATATGGCCGAGAAATGTAATTTTGATGTTAACTCCCATCCCGCTGCGCAGAAGTCAACCAAACTTCACCCAATAGTGTATTGTATCACATTCTAGTAGTTACATTTGAAAATTTCGTTCTAGGACATTTGGTTTGAGCGCAATCCTCAAACTTAGGTCAAAAAAGCCATTTAAGCCTTTTCACAGTGAGATCTATGCGATATGGCCGAGAAATGTAATTTTGATGTTAACTCCCAAACCGCTGCGCAGAAGTCAACCAAACTTCACCCAATAGTGTATTGTATCACAATCTAGTAGTTACATTTGAAAATTTTGTTCTAGGAAATTTTGTTTGAGCGCAATCATCAAACTTAATTAAAAAGTCATTTAAGCCTTTTCACAGTGAGATCTATGCGATATGGCCGAGAAATGTAATTTTGATGTTAACTCCCAAACCGCTGCGCAGAAGTCAACCAAACTTCACCCAATAGTGTATTGTATCACATTCTAGTAGTTACATTTGAAAATTTCGTTCTAGGACATTTGGTTTGAGCGCAATCATTAAACTTAGGTCAAAAAAGCCATTTAAGCCTTTTCACAGTGAGATCTATGCGATATGGCCGAGAAATGTAATTTTGATGTTAACTCCCAAACCGCTGCGCAGAAGTCAACCAAACTTCACCCATTAGTGTATTGTATCACAATCTAGTAGTTACATGTGGAAATTTGGTTCTAGGACATTTGATTTGAGCGCAATCCTCAAACTTAGGTCAAAAAAGCCATTTAAGCCTTTTCACAGTGAGATCTATGCGATATGGCCGAGAAATGTAATTTTGATGTTAACTCCCAAACCGCTGCGCAGAAGTCAACCAAACTTCACCCAATAGTGTATTGTATCACATTCTAGTAGTTACATTTGAAAATTTCGTTCTAGGACATTTGGTTTGAGCGCAATTATTAAACTTAGGTCAAAAAAGCCATTTAAGCCTTTTCACAGTGAGATCTATGCGATATGGCCGAGAAATGTAATTTTGATGTTAACTCCCATCCCGCTGCGCAGAAGTCAACCAAACTTCACCCAATAGTGTATTGTATCACATTCTAGTAGTTACATTTGAAAATTTCGTTCTAGGACATTTGGTTTGAGCGCAATCCTCAAACTTAGGTCAAAAAAGCCATTTAAGCCTTTTCACAGTGAGATCTATGCGATATGGCCGAGAAATGTAATTTTGATGTTAACTCCCAAACCGCTGCGCAGAAGTCAACCAAACTTCACCCAATAGTGTATTGTATCACAATCTAGTAGTTACATTTGAAAATTTTGTTCTAGGAAATTTTGTTTGAGCGCAATCATCAAACTTAATTAAAAAGTCATTTAAGCCTTTTCACAGTGAGATCTATGCGATATGGCCGAGAAATGTAATTTTGATGTTAACTCCCAAACCGCTGCGCAGAAGTCAACCAAACTTCACCCAATAGTGTATTGTATCACATTCTAGTAGTTACATTTGAAA
Organism: Corythoichthys intestinalis; assembly: GCF_030265065.1. NCBI lineage: Eukaryota > Metazoa > Chordata > Actinopteri > Syngnathiformes > Syngnathidae > Corythoichthys > Corythoichthys intestinalis. Next base: position 33,575,281 of record NC_080407.1, read on the forward strand.
ATTTCGTTCTAGGAAATTTTGTTTGAGCGCAATCATCAAACTTAATTAAAAAAGTCATTTAAGCCTTTTCACAGTGAGATCTATGCGATATGGCCGAGAAATGTAATTTTGATGTTAACTCCCAAACCGCTGCGCAGAAGTCAACCAAACTTCACCCATTAGTGTATTGTATCACAATCTAGTAGTTACATGTGAAAATTTGGTTCTAGGACATTTGATTTGAGCGCAATCCTCAAACTTAGGTCAAAAAAGCCATTTAAGCCTTTTCACAGTGAGATCTATGCGATATGGCCGAGAAATGTAAATTTGATGTTAACTCCCAAACCGCTGCGCAGAAGTCAACCAAACTTCACCCAATAGTGTATTGTATCACATTCTAGTAGTTACATTTGAAAATTTCGTTCTAGGACATTTGGTTTGAGCGCAATTATTAAACTTAGGTCAAAAAAGCCATTTAAGCTTTTTCACAGTGAGATCTATGCGATATGGCCGAGAAATGTAATTTTGATGTTAACTCCCAAACCGCTGCGCAGAAGTAAACCAAACTTCACCCATTAGTGTATTTTATCACAGTCTAGTAGTTACATGTGGAAATTTGGTTCTAGGACATTTGATTTGAGCGCAATCCTCAAACTTAGGTCAAAAAAGCCATTTAAGCCTTTTCACAGTGAGATCTATGCGATATGGCCGAGAAATGTAATTTTGATGTTAAATCCCAAACCGCTGCGCAGAAGTCAACTAAACTTCACCCAATAGTGTATTGTATCACATTCTAGTAGTTACATTTGAAAATTTCGTTCTAGGACATTTGGTTTGAGCGCAATCATTAAACTTAATTAAAAAAGTCATATAAGCCTTTTCACAGTAAGATCTATGCGATATGGCCGAGAAATGTAATTTTGATGTTAACTCCCAAACCGCTGCGCAGAAGTCAACCAAACTTCACCCAATAGTGTATTGTATCACAATCTAGTAGTTACATTTGAAAATTTTGTTCTAGGACATTTTGTTTGAACGCAATCATCAAACTTAATTAAAAAAGTCATTTAAGCCTTTTCACAGTGAGATCTATGCGATATGGCCGAGAAATGTAATTTTGATGTTAACTCCCAAACCGCTGCGCAGAAGTCAACTAAACTTTACCCATTAGTGTATTGTATCACAATCTAGTAGTTACATGTGGAAATTTGGTTCTAGGACATTTGATTTGAGCGCAATCCTCAAACTTAGGTCAAAAAAGCCATTTAAGCCTTTTCACAGTGAGATCTATGCGATATGGCCGAGAAATGTAATTTTGATGTTAACTCCCAAACCGCTGCGCAGAAGTCAACCAAACTTCACCCAATAGTGTATTGTATCACATTCTAGTAGTTACATTTGAAAATTTCGTTCTAGGACATTTGGTTTGAGCGCAATTATTAAACTTAGGTCAAAAAAGCCATTTAAGCCTTTTCACAGTGAGATCTATGCGATATGGCCGAGAAATGTAATTTTGATGTTAACTCCCAAACCGCTGCGCAGAAGTCAACTAAACTTCACCCATTAGTGTATTGTATCACAATCTAGTAGTTACATGTGGAAATTTGGTTCTAGGACATTTGATTTGAGCGCAATCCTCAAACTTAGGTCAAAAAAGCCATTTAAGCCTTTTCACAGTGAGATCTATGCGATATGGCCGAGAAATGTAATTTTGATGTTAACTCCCAAACCGCTGCGCAGAAGTCAACCAAACTTCACCCAATAGTGTATTGTATCACATTCTAGTAGTTACATTTGAAAATTTCGTTCTAGGACATTTGGTTTGAGCGCAATTATTAAACTTAGGTCAAAAAAGCCATTTAAGCCTTTTCACAGTGAGATCTATGCGATATGGCCGAGAAATGTAATTTTGATGTTAACTCCCATCCCGCTGCGCAGAAGTCAACCAAACTTCACCCAATAGTGTATTGTATCACATTCTAGTAGTTACATTTGAAAATTTCGTTCTAGGACATTTGGTTTGAGCGCAATCCTCAAACTTAGGTCAAAAAAGCCATTTAAGCCTTTTCACAGTGAGATCTATGCGATATGGCCGAGAAATGTAATTTTGATGTTAACTCCCAAACCGCTGCGCAGAAGTCAACCAAACTTCACCCAATAGTGTATTGTATCACAATCTAGTAGTTACATTTGAAAATTTTGTTCTAGGAAATTTTGTTTGAGCGCAATCATCAAACTTAATTAAAAAGTCATTTAAGCCTTTTCACAGTGAGATCTATGCGATATGGCCGAGAAATGTAATTTTGATGTTAACTCCCAAACCGCTGCGCAGAAGTCAACCAAACTTCACCCAATAGTGTATTGTATCACATTCTAGTAGTTACATTTGAAAATTTCGTTCTAGGACATTTGGTTTGAGCGCAATCATTAAACTTAGGTCAAAAAAGCCATTTAAGCCTTTTCACAGTGAGATCTATGCGATATGGCCGAGAAATGTAATTTTGATGTTAACTCCCAAACCGCTGCGCAGAAGTCAACCAAACTTCACCCATTAGTGTATTGTATCACAATCTAGTAGTTACATGTGGAAATTTGGTTCTAGGACATTTGATTTGAGCGCAATCCTCAAACTTAGGTCAAAAAAGCCATTTAAGCCTTTTCACAGTGAGATCTATGCGATATGGCCGAGAAATGTAATTTTGATGTTAACTCCCAAACCGCTGCGCAGAAGTCAACCAAACTTCACCCAATAGTGTATTGTATCACATTCTAGTAGTTACATTTGAAAATTTCGTTCTAGGACATTTGGTTTGAGCGCAATTATTAAACTTAGGTCAAAAAAGCCATTTAAGCCTTTTCACAGTGAGATCTATGCGATATGGCCGAGAAATGTAATTTTGATGTTAACTCCCATCCCGCTGCGCAGAAGTCAACCAAACTTCACCCAATAGTGTATTGTATCACATTCTAGTAGTTACATTTGAAAATTTCGTTCTAGGACATTTGGTTTGAGCGCAATCCTCAAACTTAGGTCAAAAAAGCCATTTAAGCCTTTTCACAGTGAGATCTATGCGATATGGCCGAGAAATGTAATTTTGATGTTAACTCCCAAACCGCTGCGCAGAAGTCAACCAAACTTCACCCAATAGTGTATTGTATCACAATCTAGTAGTTACATTTGAAAATTTTGTTCTAGGAAATTTTGTTTGAGCGCAATCATCAAACTTAATTAAAAAGTCATTTAAGCCTTTTCACAGTGAGATCTATGCGATATGGCCGAGAAATGTAATTTTGATGTTAACTCCCAAACCGCTGCGCAGAAGTCAACCAAACTTCACCCAATAGTGTATTGTATCACATTCTAGTAGTTACATTTGAAAATTTCGTTCTAGGACATTTGGTTTGAGCGCAATCATTAAACTTAGGTCAAAAAAGCCATTTAAGCCTTTTCACAGTGAGATCTATGCGATATGGCCGAGAAATGTAATTTTGATGTTAACTCCCAAACCGCTGCGCAGAAGTCAACCAAACTTCACCCATTAGTGTATTGTATCACAATCTAGTAGTTACATGTGGAAATTTGGTTCTAGGACATTTGATTTGAGCGCAATCCTCAAACTTAGGTCAAAAAAGCCATTTAAGCCTTTTCACAGTGAGATCTATGCGATATGGCCGAGAAATGTAATTTTGATGTTAACTCCCAAACCGCTGCGCAGAAGTCAACCAAACTTCACCCAATAGTGTATTGTATCACATTCTAGTAGTTACATTTGAAAATTTCGTTCTAGGACATTTGGTTTGAGCGCAATTATTAAACTTAGGTCAAAAAAGCCATTTAAGCCTTTTCACAGTGAGATCTATGCGATATGGCCGAGAAATGTAATTTTGATGTTAACTCCCATCCCGCTGCGCAGAAGTCAACCAAACTTCACCCAATAGTGTATTGTATCACATTCTAGTAGTTACATTTGAAAATTTCGTTCTAGGACATTTGGTTTGAGCGCAATCCTCAAACTTAGGTCAAAAAAGCCATTTAAGCCTTTTCACAGTGAGATCTATGCGATATGGCCGAGAAATGTAATTTTGATGTTAACTCCCAAACCGCTGCGCAGAAGTCAACCAAACTTCACCCAATAGTGTATTGTATCACAATCTAGTAGTTACATTTGAAAATTTTGTTCTAGGAAATTTTGTTTGAGCGCAATCATCAAACTTAATTAAAAAGTCATTTAAGCCTTTTCACAGTGAGATCTATGCGATATGGCCGAGAAATGTAATTTTGATGTTAACTCCCAAACCGCTGCGCAGAAGTCAACCAAACTTCACCCAATAGTGTATTGTATCACATTCTAGTAGTTACATTTGAAAATTTCGTTCTAGGACATTTGGTTTGAGCGCAATCATTAAACTTAGGTCAAAAAAGCCATTTAAGCCTTTTCACAGTGAGATCTATGCGATATGGCCGAGAAATGTAATTTTGATGTTAACTCCCAAACCGCTGCGCAGAAGTCAACCAAACTTCACCCAATAGTGTATTGTATCACAATCTAGTAGTTACATTTGAAAATTTTGTTCTAGGAAATTTTGTTTGAGCGCAATCATCAAACTTAATTAAAAAAGTCATTTAAGCCTTTTCACAGTGAGATCTATGCGATATGGCCGAGAAATGTAATTTTGATGTTAACTCCCAAACCGCTGCGCAGAAGTCAACCAAACTTCACCCATTAGTGTATTGTATCACAATCTAGTAGTTACATGTGAAAATTTGGTTCTAGGACATTTGATTTGAGCGCAATCCTCAAACTTAGGTCAAAAAAGCCATTTAAGCCTTTTCACAGTGAGATCTATGCGATATGGCCGAGAAATGTAAATTTGATGTTAACTCCCAAACCGCTGCGCAGAAGTCAACCAAACTTCACCCAATAGTGTATTGTATCACATTCTAGTAGTTACATTTGAAAATTTCGTTCTAGGACATTTGGTTTGAGCGCAATTATTAAACTTAGGTCAAAAAAGCCATTTAAGCTTTTTCACAGTGAGATCTATGCGATATGGCCGAGAAATGTAATTTTGATGTTAACTCCCAAACCGCTGCGCAGAAGTAAACCAAACTTCACCCATTAGTGTATTGTATCACAGTCTAGTAGTTACATGTGGAAATTTGGTTCTAGGACATTTGATTTGAGCGCAATCCTCAAACTTAGGTCAAAAAAGCCATTTAAGCCTTTTCACAGTGAGATCTATGCGATATGGCCGAGAAATGTAATTTTGATGTTAAATCCCAAACCGCTGCGCAGAAGTCAACTAAACTTCACCCAATAGTGTATTGTATCACATTCTAGTAGTTACATTTGAAAATTTCGTTCTAGGACATTTGGTTTGAGCGCAATCATTAAACTTAATTAAAAAAGTCATATAAGCCTTTTCACAGTAAGATCTATGCGATATGGCCGAGAAATGTAATTTTGATGTTAACTCCCAAACCGCTGCGCAGAAGTCAACCAAACTTCACCCAATAGTGTATTGTATCACAATCTAGTAGTTACATTTGAAAATTTTGTTCTAGGACATTTTGTTTGAACGCAATCATCAAACTTAATTAAAAAAGTCATTTAAGCCTTTTCACAGTGAGATCTATGCGATATGGCCGAGAAATGTAATTTTGATGTTAACTCCCAAACCGCTGCGCAGAAGTCAACTAAACTTCACCCATTAGTGTATTGTATCACAATCTAGTAGTTACATGTGGAAATTTGGTTCTAGGACATTTGATTTGAGCGCAATCCTCAAACTTAGGTCAAAAAAGCCATTTAAGCCTTTTCACAGTGAGATCTATGCGATATGGCCGAGAAATGTAATTTTGATGTTAACTCCCAAACCGCTGCGCAGAAGTCAACCAAACTTCACCCAATAGTGTATTGTATCACATTCTAGTAGTTACATTTGAAAATTTCGTTCTAGGACATTTGGTTTGAGCGCAATTATTAAACTTAGGTCAAAAAAGCCATTTAAGCCTTTTCACAGTGAGATCTATGCGATATGGCCGAGAAATGTAATTTTGATGTTAACTCCCAAACCGCTGCGCAGAAGTCAACCAAACTTCACCCAATAGTGTATTGTATCACATTCTAGTAGTTACATTTGAAAATTTCGTTCTAGGACATTTGGTTTGAGCGCAATCCTCAAACTTAGTTTCAAAAAAGCCATTTAAGCCTTTTCACAGTGAGATCTATGCGATATGGCCGAGAAATGTAATTTTGATGTTAACTCCCAAACCGCTGCGCAGAAGTCAACCAAACTTCACCCAATAGTGTATTGTATCACAATCTAGTAGTTACATTTGAAAATTTTGTTCTAGGAAATTTTGTTTGAGCGCAATCATCAAACTTAATTAAAAAAGTCATTTAAGCCTTTTCACAGTGAGATCTATGCGATATGGCCGAGAAATGTAATTTTGATGTTAACTCCCAAACCGCTGCGCAGAAGTCAACCAAACTTCACCCAATAGTGTATTGTATCACATTCTAGTAGTTACATTTGAAAATTTCGTTCTAGGACATTTGGTTTGAGCGCAATCATTAAACTTAGGTCAAAAAAGCCATTTAAGCCTTTTCACAGTGAGATCTATGCGATATGGCCGAGAAATGTAATTTTGATGTTAACTCCCAAACCGCTGCGCAGAAGTCAACCAAACTTCACCCAATAGTGTATTGTATCACAATCTAGTAGTTACATTTGAAAATTTTGTTCTAGGAAATTTTGTTTGAGCGCAATCATCAAACTTAGGTCAAAAAAGCCATTTAAGCCTTTTCACAGTGAGATCTATGCGATATGGCCGAGAAATGTAATTTTGATGTTAAATCCCAAACCGCTGCGCAGAAGTCAACTAAACTTCACCCAATAGTGTATTGTATCACATTCTAGTAGTTACATTTGAAAATTTCGTTCTAGGACGTTTGGTTTGAGCGCAATCATTAAACTTAATTAAAAAAGTCATTTAAGCCTTTTCACAGTAAGATCTATGCGATATGGCCGAGAAATGTAATTTTGATGTTAACTCCCAAACCGCTGCGCAGAAGTCAACCAAACTTCACCCAATAGTGTATTGTATCACAATCTAGTAGTTACATTTGAAAATTTTGTTCTAGGACATTTTGTTTGAACGCAATCATCAAACTTAATTAAAAAAGTCATTTAAGCCTTTTCACAGTGAGATCTATGCGATATGGCCGAGAAATGTAATTTTGATGTTAACTCCCAAACCGCTGCGCAGAAGTCAACCAAACTTCACCCAATAGTGTATTGTATCACAATCTAGTAGTTACATTTGAAAATTTTGTTCTAGGAAATTTTGTTTGAGCGCAATCATCAAACTTAATTAAAAAAGTCATTTAAGCCTTTTCACAGTGAGATCTATGCGATATGGCCGAGAAATGTAATTTTGATGTTAACTCCCAAACCGCTGCGCAGAAGTCAACCAAACTTCACCCATTAGTGTATTGTATCACAATCTAGTAGTTACATGTGAAAATTTGGTTCTAGGACATTTGATTTGAGCGCAATCCTCAAACTTAGGTCAAAAAAGCCATTTAAGCCTTTTCACAGTGAGATCTATGCGATATGGCCGAGAAATGTAAATTTGATGTTAACTCCCAAACCGCTGCGCAGAAGTCAACCAAACTTCACCCAATAGTGTATTGTATCACAATCTAGTAGTTACATTTGAAAATTTTGTTCTAGGACATTTTGTTTGAACGCAATCATCAAACTTAATTAAAAAAGTCATTTAAGCCTTTTCACAGTGAGATCTATGCGATATGGCCGAGAAATGTAATTTTGATGTTAACTCCCAAACCGCTGCGCAGAAGTCAACCAAACTTCACCCAATAGTGTATTGTATCACATTCTAGTAGTTACATTTGAAAATTTCGTTCTAGGACATTTGGTTTGAGCGCAATTATTAAACTTAGGTCAAAAAAGCCATTTAAGCTTTTTCACAGTGAGATCTATGCGATATGGCCGAGAAATGTAATTTTGATGTTAACTCCCAAACCGCTGCGCAGAAGTAAACCAAACTTCACCCATTAGTGTATTGTATCACAATCTAGTAGTTACATGTGGAAATTTGGTTCTAGGACATTTGATTTGAGCGCAATCCTCAAACTTAGGTCAAAAAAGCCATTTAAGCCTTTTCACAGTGAGATCTATGCGATATGGCCGAGAAATGTAATTTTGATGTTAAATCCCAAACCGCTGCGCAGAAGTCAACTAAACTTCACCCAATAGTGTATTGTATCACATTCTAGTAGTTACATTTGAAAATTTCGTTCTAGGACATTTGGTTTGAGCGCAATCATTAAACTTAATTAAAAAAGTCATTTAAGCCTTTTCACAGTAAGATCTATGCGATATGGCCGAGAAATGTAATTTTGATGTTAACTCCCAAACCGCTGCGCAGAAGTCAACCAAACTTCACCCAATAGTGTATTGTATCACAATCTAGTAGTTACATTGGAAAATTTTGTTCTAGGACATTTTGTTTGAACGCAATCATCAAACTTAATTAAAAAAGTCATTTAAGCCTTTTCACAGTGAGATCTATGCGATATGGCCGAGAAATGTAATTTTGATGTTAACTCCCAAACCGCTGCGCAGAAGTCAACCAAACTTCACCCATTAGTGTATTGTATCACAATCTAGTAGTTACATGTGGAAATTTGGTTCTAGGACATTTGATTTGAGCGCAATCCTCAAACTTAGGTCAAAAAAGCCATTTAAGCCTTTTCACAGTGAGATCTATGCGATATGGCCGAGAAATGTAATTTTGATGTTGACTCCCAAACCGCTGCGCAGAAGTCAACCAAACTTCACCCAATAGTGTATTGTATCACAATCTAGTAGTTACATTTGAAAATTTTGTTCTAGGACATTTTGTTTGAACGCAATCATCAAACTTAATTAAAAAAGTCATTTAAGCCTTTTCACAGTGAGATCTATGCGATATGGCCGAGAAATGTAATTTTGATGTTAACTCCCAAACCGCTGCGCAGAAGTCAACCAAACTTCACCCAATAGTGTATTGTATCACAATCTAGTAGTTACATTTGAAAATTTTGTTCTAGGAAATTTTGTTTGAGCGCAATCATCAAACTTAATTAAAAAAGTCATTTAAGCCTTTTCACAGTGAGATCTATGCGATATGGCCGAGAAATGTAATTTTGATGTTAACTCCCAAACCGCTGCGCAGAAGTCAACCAAACTTCACCCAATAGTGTATTGTATCACATTCTAGTAGTTACATTTGAAAATTTCGTTCTAGGACATTTGGTTTGAGCGCAATTATTAAACTTAGGTCAAAAAAGCCATTTAAGCCTTTTCACAGTGAGATCTATGCGATATGGCCGAGAAATGTAATTTTGATGTTAACTCCCAAACCGCTGCGCAGAAGTCAACCAAACTTCACCCATTAGTGTATTGTATCACAATCTAGTAGTTACATGTGGAAATTTGGTTCTAGGACATTTGATTTGAGCGCAATCCTCAAACTTAGGTCAAAAAAGCCATTTAAGCCTTTTCACAGTGAGATCTATGCGATATGGCCGAGAAATGTAATTTTGATGTTAACTCCCAAACCGCTGCGCAGAAGTCAACCAAACTTCACCCAATAGTGTATTGTATCACATTCTAGTAGTTACATTTGAAAATTTTGTTCTAGGACATTTGGTTTGAGCGCAATCATTAAACTTAGGTCAAAAAAGCCATTTAAGCCTTTTCACAGTGAGATCTATGCGATATGGCCGAGAAATGTAATTTTGATGTTAACTCCCAAACCGCTGCGCAGAAGTCAACTAAACTTCACCCAATAGTGTATTGTATCACATTCTAGTAGTTACATTTGAAAATTTCGTTCTAGGACATTTGGTTTGAGCGCAATCATTAAACTTAATTAAAAAAGCCATTTAAGCCTTTTCACAGTGAGATCTATGCGATATGGCCGAGAAATGTAATTTTGATGTTAACTCCCAAACCGCTGCGCAGAAGTCAACCAAACTTCACCCATTAGTGTATTGTATCACAATCTAGTAGTTACATGTGGAAATTTGGTTCTAGGACATTTGATTTGAGCGCAATCCTCAAACTTAGGTCAAAAAAGCCATTTAAGCCTTTTCACAGTGAGATCTATGCGATATGGCCGAGAAATGTAATTTTGATGTTGACTCCCAAACCGCTGCGCAGAAGTCAACCAAACTTCACCCAATAGTGTATTGTATCACATTCTAGTAGTTACATTTGAAAATTTCGTTCTAGGACATTTGGTTTGAGCGCAATCATTAAACTTAGGTCAAAAAAGCCATTTAAGCCTTTTCACAGTGAGATCTATGCGATATGGCCGAGAAATGTAATTTTGATGTTAACTCCCAAACCGCTGCGCAGAAGTCAACCAAACTTCACCCAATAGTGTATTGTATCACAATCTAGTAGTTACATTTGAAAATTTTGTTCTAGGAAATTTTGTTTGAGCGCAATCATCAAACTTAATTAAAAAAGTCATTTAAGCCTTTTCACAGTGAGATCTATGCGATATGGCCGAGAAATGTAATTTTGATGTTAACTCCCAAACCGCTGCGCAGAAGTCAACCAAACTTCACCCATTAGTGTATTGTATCACAATCTAGTAGTTACATGTGAAAATTTGGTTCTAGGACATTTGATTTGAGCGCAATCCTCAAACTTAGGTCAAAAAAGCCATTTAAGCCTTTTCACAGTGAGATCTATGCGATATGGCCGAGAAATGTAAATTTGATGTTAACTCCCAAACCGCTGCGCAGAAGTCAACCAAACTTCACCCAATAGTGTATTGTATCACAATCTAGTAGTTACATTTGAAAATTTTGTTCTAGGACATTTTGTTTGAACGCAATCATCAAACTTAATTAAAAAAGTCATTTAAGCCTTTTCACAGTGAGATCTATGCGATATGGCCGAGAAATGTAATTTTGATGTTAACTCCCAAACCGCTGCGCAGAAGTCAACCAAACTTCACCCAATAGTGTATTGTATCACATTCTAGTAGTTACATTTGAAAATTTCGTTCTAGGACATTTGGTTTGAGCGCAATTATTAAACTTAGGTCAAAAAAGCCATTTAAGCTTTTTCACAGTGAGATCTATGCGATATGGCCGAGAAATGTAATTTTGATGTTAACTCCCAAACCGCTGCGCAGAAGTAAACCAAACTTCACCCATTAGTGTATTGTATCACAGTCTAGTAGTTACATGTGGAAATTTGGTTCTAGGACATTTGATTTGAGCGCAATCCTCAAACTTAGGTCAAAAAAGCCATTTAAGCCTTTTCACAGTGAGATCTATGCGATATGGCCGAGAAATGTAATTTTGATGTTAAATCCCAAACCGCTGCGCAGAAGTCAACTAAACTTCACCCAATAGTGTATTGTATCACATTCTAGTAGTTACATTTGAAAATTTCGTTCTAGGACATTTGGTTTGAGCGCAATCATTAAACTTAATTAAAAAAGTCATTTAAGCCTTTTCACAGTAAGATCTATGCGATATGGCCGAGAAATGTAATTTTGATGTTAACTCCCAAACCGCTGCGCAGAAGTCAACCAAACTTCACCCAATAGTGTATTGTATCACAATCTAGTAGTTACATTTGAAAATTTTGTTCTAGGACATTTTGTTTGAGCGCAATCATCAAACTTAATTAAAAAAGTCATTTAAGCCTTTTCACAGTGAGATCTATGCGATATGGCCGAGAAATGTAATTTTGATGTTAACTCCCAAACCGCTGCGCAGAAGTCAACCAAACTTCACCCATTAGTGTATTGTATCACAATCTAGTAGTTACATGTGAAAATTTGGTTCTAGGACATTTGATTTGAGCGCAATCCTCAAACTTAGGTCAAAAAAGCCATTTAAGCCTTTTCACAGTGAGATCTATGCGATATGGCCGAGAAATGTAAATTTGATGTTAACTCCCAAACCGCTGCGCAGAAGTCAACCAAACTTCACCCAATAGTGTATTGTATCACAATCTAGTAGTTACATTTAAAAATTTTGTTCTAGGACATTTTGTTTGAACGCAATCATAAAACTTAATTAAAAAAGTCATTTAAGCCTTTTCACAGTGAGATCTATGCGATATGGCCGAGAAATGTAATTTTGATGTTAACTCCCAAACCACTGCGCAGAAGTCAACCAAACTTCACCCAATAGTGTATTGTATCACATTCTAGTAGTTACATTTAAAAATTTCGTTCTAGGACATTTGGTTTGAGCGCAATTATTAAACTTAGGTCAAAAAAGCCATTTAAGCTTTTTCACAGTGAGATCTATGCGATATGGCCGAGAAATGTAATTTTGATGTTAACTCCCAAACCGCTGCGCAGAAGTAAACCAAACTTCACCCATTAGTGTATTGTATCACAATCTAGTAGTTACATGTGGAAATTTGGTTCTAGGACATTTGATTTGAGCGCAATCCTCAAACTTAGGTCAAAAAAGCCATTTAAGCCTTTTCACAGTGAGATCTATGCGATATGGCCGAGAAATGTAAATTTGATGTTAACTCCCAAACCGCTGCGCAGAAGTCAACCAAACTTCACCCAATAGTGTATTGTATCACAATCTAGTAGTTACATTTGAAAATTTTGTTCTAGGACATTTTGTTTGAACGCAATCATCAAACTTAATTAAAAAAGTCATTTAAGCCTTTTCACAGTGAGATCTATGCGATATGGCCGAGAAATGTAATTTTGATGTTAACTCCCAAACCGCTGCGCAGAAGTCAACCAAACTTCACCCAATAGTGTATTGTATCACATTCTAGTAGTTACATTTGAAAATTTCGTTCTAGGACATTTGGTTTGAGCGCAATTATTAAACTTAGGTCAAAAAAGCCATTTAAGCTTTTTCACAGTGAGATCTATGCGATATGGCCGAGAAATGTAATTTTGATGTTAACTCCCAAACCGCTGCGCAGAAGTAAACCAAACTTCACCCATTAGTGTATTGTATCACAATCTAGTAGTTACATGTGGAAATTTGGTTCTAGGACATTTGATTTGAGCGCAATCCTCAAACTTAGGTCAAAAAAGCCATTTAAGCCTTTTCACAGTGAGATCTATGCGATATGGCCGAGAAATGTAATTTTGATGTTAAATCCCAAACCGCTGCGCAGAAGTCAACTAAACTTCACCCAATAGTGTATTGTATCACATTCTAGTAGTTACATTTGAAAATTTCGTTCTAGGACATTTGGTTTGAGCGCAATCATTAAACTTAATTAAAAAAGTCATTTAAGCCTTTTCACAGTAAGATCTATGCGATATGGCCGAGAAATGTAATTTTGATGTTAACTCCCAAACCGCTGCGCAGAAGTCAACCAAACTTCACCCAATAGTGTATTGTATCACAATCTAGTAGTTACATTGGAAAATTTTGTTCTAGGACATTTTGTTTGAACGCAATCATCAAACTTAATTAAAAAAGTCATTTAAGCCTTTTCACAGTGAGATCTATGCGATATGGCCGAGAAATGTAATTTTGATGTTAACTCCCAAACCGCTGCGCAGAAGTCAACCAAACTTCACCCATTAGTGTATTGTATCACAATCTAGTAGTTACATGTGGAAATTTGGTTCTAGGACATTTGATTTGAGCGCAATCCTCAAACTTAGGTCAAAAAAGCCATTTAAGCCTTTTCACAGTGAGATCTATGCGATATGGCCGAGAAATGTAATTTTGATGTTGACTCCCAAACCGCTGCGCAGAAGTCAACCAAACTTCACCCAATAGTGTATTGTATCACAATCTAGTAGTTACATTTGAAAATTTTGTTCTAGGACATTTTGTTTGAACGCAATCATCAAACTTAATTAAAAAAGTCATTTAAGCCTTTTCACAGTGAGATCTATGCGATATGGCCGAGAAATGTAATTTTGATGTTAACTCCCAAACCGCTGCGCAGAAGTCAACCAAACTTCACCCATTAGTGTATTGTATCACAATCTAGTAGTTACATGTGAAAATTTGGTTCTAGGACATTTGATTTGAGCGCAATCCTCAAACTTAGGTCAAAAAAGCCATTTAAGCCTTTTCACAGTGAGATCTATGCGATATGGCCGAGAAATGTAAATTTGATGTTAACTCCCAAACCGCTGCGCAGAAGTCAACCAAACTTCACCCAATAGTGTATTGTATCACAATCTAGTAGTTACATTTGAAAATTTTGTTCTAGGACATTTTGTTTGAACGCAATCATCAAACTTAATTAAAAAAGTCATTTAAGCCTTTTCACAGTGAGATCTATGCGATATGGCCGAGAAATGTAATTTTGATGTTAACTCCCAAACCGCTGCGCAGAAGTCAACCAAACTTCACCCAATAGTGTATTGTATCACATTCTAGTAGTTACATTTGAAAATTTCGTTCTAGGACATTTGGTTTGAGCGCAATTATTAAACTTAGGTCAAAAAAGCCATTTAAGCTTTTTCACAGTGAGATCTATGCGATATGGCCGAGAAATGTAATTTTGATGTTAACTCCCAAACCGCTGCGCAGAAGTAAACCAAACTTCACCCATTAGTGTATTGTATCACAATCTAGTAGTTACATGTGGAAATTTGGTTCTAGGACATTTGATTTGAGCGCAATCCTCAAACTTAGGTCAAAAAAGCCATTTAAGCCTTTTCACAGTGAGATCTATGCGATATGGCCGAGAAATGTAATTTTGATGTTAAATCCCAAACCGCTGCGCAGAAGTCAACTAAACTTCACCCAATAGTGTATTGTATCACATTCTAGTAGTTACATTTGAAAATTTCGTTCTAGGACATTTGGTTTGAGCGCAATCATTAAACTTAATTAAAAAAGTCATTTAAGCCTTTTCACAGTAAGATCTATGCGATATGGCCGAGAAATGTAATTTTGATGTTAACTCCCAAACCGCTGCGCAGAAGTCAACCAAACTTCACCCAATAGTGTATTGTATCACAATCTAGTAGTTACATTGGAAAATTTTGTTCTAGGACATTTTGTTTGAACGCAATCATCAAACTTAATTAAAAAAGTCATTTAAGCCTTTTCACAGTGAGATCTATGCGATATGGCCGAGAAATGTAATTTTGATGTTAACTCCCAAACCGCTGCGCAGAAGTCAACCAAACTTCACCCATTAGTGTATTGTATCACAATCTAGTAGTTACATGTGGAAATTTGGTTCTAGGACATTTGATTTGAGCGCAATCCTCAAACTTAGGTCAAAAAAGCCATTTAAGCCTTTTCACAGTGAGATCTATGCGATATGGCCGAGAAATGTAATTTTGATGTTGACTCCCAAACCGCTGCGCAGAAGTCAACCAAACTTCACCCAATAGTGTATTGTATCACAATCTAGTAGTTACATTTGAAAATTTTGTTCTAGGACATTTTGTTTGAACGCAATCATCAAACTTAATTAAAAAAGTCATTTAAGCCTTTTCACAGTGAGATCTATGCGATATGGCCGAGAAATGTAATTTTGATGTTAACTCCCAAACCGCTGCGCAGAAGTCAACCAAACTTCACCCAATAGTGTATTGTATCACAATCTAGTAGTTACATTTGAAAATTTTGTTCTAGGAAATTTTGTTTGAGCGCAATCATCAAACTTAATTAAAAAAGTCATTTAAGCCTTTTCACAGTGAGATCTATGCGATATGGCCGAGAAATGTAATTTTGATGTTAACTCCCAAACCGCTGCGCAGAAGTCAACCAAACTTCACCCAATAGTGTATTGTATCACATTCTAGTAGTTACATTTGAAAATTTCGTTCTAGGACATTTGGTTTGAGCGCAATTATTAAACTTAGGTCAAAAAAGCCATTTAAGCCTTTTCACAGTGAGATCTATGCGATATGGCCGAGAAATGTAATTTTGATGTTAACTCCCAAACCGCTGCGCAGAAGTCAACCAAACTTCACCCATTAGTGTATTGTATCACAATCTAGTAGTTACATGTGGAAATTTGGTTCTAGGACATTTGATTTGAGCGCAATCCTCAAACTTAGGTCAAAAAAGCCATTTAAGCCTTTTCACAGTGAGATCTATGCGATATGGCCGAGAAATGTAATTTTGATGTTAACTCCCAAACCGCTGCGCAGAAGTCAACCAAACTTCACCCAATAGTGTATTGTATCACATTCTAGTAGTTACATTTGAAAATTTTGTTCTAGGACATTTGGTTTGAGCGCAATCATTAAACTTAGGTCAAAAAAGCCATTTAAGCCTTTTCACAGTGAGATCTATGCGATATGGCCGAGAAATGTAATTTTGATGTTAACTCCCAAACCGCTGCGCAGAAGTCAACTAAACTTCACCCAATAGTGTATTGTATCACATTCTAGTAGTTACATTTGAAAATTTCGTTCTAGGACATTTGGTTTGAGCGCAATCATTAAACTTAATTAAAAAAGCCATTTAAGCCTTTTCACAGTGAGATCTATGCGATATGGCCGAGAAATGTAATTTTGATGTTAACTCCCAAACCGCTGCGCAGAAGTCAACCAAACTTCACCCATTAGTGTATTGTATCACAATCTAGTAGTTACATGTGGAAATTTGGTTCTAGGACATTTGATTTGAGCGCAATCCTCAAACTTAGGTCAAAAAAGCCATTTAAGCCTTTTCACAGTGAGATCTATGCGATATGGCCGAGAAATGTAATTTTGATGTTGACTCCCAAACCGCTGCGCAGAAGTCAACCAAACTTCACCCAATAGTGTATTGTATCACATTCTAGTAGTTACATTTGAAAATTTCGTTCTAGGACATTTGGTTTGAGCGCAATCATTAAACTTAGGTCAAAAAAGCCATTTAAGCCTTTTCACAGTGAGATCTATGCGATATGGCCGAGAAATGTAATTTTGATGTTAACTCCCAAACCGCTGCGCAGAAGTCAACCAAACTTCACCCAATAGTGTATTGTATCACAATCTAGTAGTTACATTTGAAAATTTTGTTCTAGGAAATTTTGTTTGAGCGCAATCATCAAACTTAATTAAAAAAGTCATTTAAGCCTTTTCACAGTGAGATCTATGCGATATGGCCGAGAAATGTAATTTTGATGTTAACTCCCAAACCGCTGCGCAGAAGTCAACCAAACTTCACCCATTAGTGTATTGTATCACAATCTAGTAGTTACATGTGAAAATTTGGTTCTAGGACATTTGATTTGAGCGCAATCCTCAAACTTAGGTCAAAAAAGCCATTTAAGCCTTTTCACAGTGAGATCTATGCGATATGGCCGAGAAATGTAAATTTGATGTTAACTCCCAAACCGCTGCGCAGAAGTCAACCAAACTTCACCCAATAGTGTATTGTATCACAATCTAGTAGTTACATTTGAAAATTTTGTTCTAGGACATTTTGTTTGAACGCAATCATCAAACTTAATTAAAAAAGTCATTTAAGCCTTTTCACAGTGAGATCTATGCGATATGGCCGAGAAATGTAATTTTGATGTTAACTCCCAAACCGCTGCGCAGAAGTCAACCAAACTTCACCCAATAGTGTATTGTATCACATTCTAGTAGTTACATTTGAAAATTTCGTTCTAGGACATTTGGTTTGAGCGCAATTATTAAACTTAGGTCAAAAAAGCCATTTAAGCTTTTTCACAGTGAGATCTATGCGATATGGCCGAGAAATGTAATTTTGATGTTAACTCCCAAACCGCTGCGCAGAAGTAAACCAAACTTCACCCATTAGTGTATTGTATCACAGTCTAGTAGTTACATGTGGAAATTTGGTTCTAGGACATTTGATTTGAGCGCAATCCTCAAACTTAGGTCAAAAAAGCCATTTAAGCCTTTTCACAGTGAGATCTATGCGATATGGCCGAGAAATGTAATTTTGATGTTAAATCCCAAACCGCTGCGCAGAAGTCAACTAAACTTCACCCAATAGTGTATTGTATCACATTCTAGTAGTTACATTTGAAAATTTCGTTCTAGGACATTTGGTTTGAGCGCAATCATTAAACTTAATTAAAAAAGTCATTTAAGCCTTTTCACAGTAAGATCTATGCGATATGGCCGAGAAATGTAATTTTGATGTTAACTCCCAAACCGCTGCGCAGAAGTCAACCAAACTTCACCCAATAGTGTATTGTATCACAATCTAGTAGTTACATTTGAAAATTTTGTTCTAGGACATTTTGTTTGAGCGCAATCATCAAACTTAATTAAAAAAGTCATTTAAGCCTTTTCACAGTGAGATCTATGCGATATGGCCGAGAAATGTAATTTTGATGTTAACTCCCAAACCGCTGCGCAGAAGTCAACCAAACTTCACCCATTAGTGTATTGTATCACAATCTAGTAGTTACATGTGAAAATTTGGTTCTAGGACATTTGATTTGAGCGCAATCCTCAAACTTAGGTCAAAAAAGCCATTTAAGCCTTTTCACAGTGAGATCTATGCGATATGGCCGAGAAATGTAAATTTGATGTTAACTCCCAAACCGCTGCGCAGAAGTCAACCAAACTTCACCCAATAGTGTATTGTATCACAATCTAGTAGTTACATTTAAAAATTTTGTTCTAGGACATTTTGTTTGAACGCAATCATAAAACTTAATTAAAAAAGTCATTTAAGCCTTTTCACAGTGAGATCTATGCGATATGGCCGAGAAATGTAATTTTGATGTTAACTCCCAAACCACTGCGCAGAAGTCAACCAAACTTCACCCAATAGTGTATTGTATCACATTCTAGTAGTTACATTTAAAAATTTCGTTCTAGGACATTTGGTTTGAGCGCAATTATTAAACTTAGGTCAAAAAAGCCATTTAAGCTTTTTCACAGTGAGATCTATGCGATATGGCCGAGAAATGTAATTTTGATGTTAACTCCCAAACCGCTGCGCAGAAGTAAACCAAACTTCACCCATTAGTGTATTGTATCACAATCTAGTAGTTACATGTGGAAATTTGGTTCTAGGACATTTGATTTGAGCGCAATCCTCAAACTTAGGTCAAAAAAGCCATTTAAGCCTTTTCACAGTGAGATCTATGCGATATGGCCGAGAAATGTAAATTTGATGTTAACTCCCAAACCGCTGCGCAGAAGTCAACCAAACTTCACCCAATAGTGTATTGTATCACAATCTAGTAGTTACATTTGAAAATTTTGTTCTAGGACATTTTGTTTGAACGCAATCATCAAACTTAATTAAAAAAGTCATTTAAGCCTTTTCACAGTGAGATCTATGCGATATGGCCGAGAAATGTAATTTTGATGTTAACTCCCAAACCGCTGCGCAGAAGTCAACCAAACTTCACCCAATAGTGTATTGTATCACATTCTAGTAGTTACATTTGAAAATTTCGTTCTAGGACATTTGGTTTGAGCGCAATTATTAAACTTAGGTCAAAAAAGCCATTTAAGCTTTTTCACAGTGAGATCTATGCGATATGGCCGAGAAATGTAATTTTGATGTTAACTCCCAAACCGCTGCGCAGAAGTAAACCAAACTTCACCCATTAGTGTATTGTATCACAATCTAGTAGTTACATGTGGAAATTTGGTTCTAGGACATTTGATTTGAGCGCAATCCTCAAACTTAGGTCAAAAAAGCCATTTAAGCCTTTTCACAGTGAGATCTATGCGATATGGCCGAGAAATGTAATTTTGATGTTAAATCCCAAACCGCTGCGCAGAAGTCAACTAAACTTCACCCAATAGTGTATTGTATCACATTCTAGTAGTTACATTTGAAAATTTCGTTCTAGGACATTTGGTTTGAGCGCAATCATTAAACTTAATTAAAAAAGTCATTTAAGCCTTTTCACAGTAAGATCTATGCGATATGGCCGAGAAATGTAATTTTGATGTTAACTCCCAAACCGCTGCGCAGAAGTCAACCAAACTTCACCCAATAGTGTATTGTATCACAATCTAGTAGTTACATTGGAAAATTTTGTTCTAGGACATTTTGTTTGAACGCAATCATCAAACTTAATTAAAAAAGTCATTTAAGCCTTTTCACAGTGAGATCTATGCGATATGGCCGAGAAATGTAATTTTGATGTTAACTCCCAAACCGCTGCGCAGAAGTCAACCAAACTTCACCCATTAGTGTATTGTATCACAATCTAGTAGTTACATGTGGAAATTTGGTTCTAGGACATTTGATTTGAGCGCAATCCTCAAACTTAGGTCAAAAAAGCCATTTAAGCCTTTTCACAGTGAGATCTATGCGATATGGCCGAGAAATGTAATTTTGATGTTGACTCCCAAACCGCTGCGCAGAAGTCAACCAAACTTCACCCAATAGTGTATTGTATCACAATCTAGTAGTTACATTTGAAAATTTTGTTCTAGGACATTTTGTTTGAACGCAATCATCAAACTTAATTAAAAAAGTCATTTAAGCCTTTTCACAGTGAGATCTATGCGATATGGCCGAGAAATGTAATTTTGATGTTAACTCCCAAACCGCTGCGCAGAAGTCAACCAAACTTCACCCAATAGTGTATTGTATCACAATCTAGTAGTTACATTTGAAAATTTTGTTCTAGGAAATTTTGTTTGAGCGCAATCATCAAACTTAATTAAAAAAGTCATTTAAGCCTTTTCACAGTGAGATCTATGCGATATGGCCGAGAAATGTAATTTTGATGTTAACTCCCAAACCGCTGCGCAGAAGTCAACCAAACTTCACCCAATAGTGTATTGTATCACATTCTAGTAGTTACATTTGAAAATTTCGTTCTAGGACATTTGGTTTGAGCGCAATTATTAAACTTAGGTCAAAAAAGCCATTTAAGCCTTTTCACAGTGAGATCTATGCGATATGGCCGAGAAATGTAATTTTGATGTTAACTCCCAAACCGCTGCGCAGAAGTCAACCAAACTTCACCCATTAGTGTATTGTATCACAATCTAGTAGTTACATGTGGAAATTTTGTTCTAGGACATTTGATTTGAGCGCAATCCTCAAACTTAGGTCAAAAAAGCCATTTAAGCCTTTTCACAGTGAGATCTATGCGATATGGCCGAGAAATGTAATTTTGATGTTAACTCCCAAACCGCTGCGCAGAAGTCAACCAAACTTCACCCAATAGTGTATTGTATCACATTCTAGTAGTTACATTTGAAAATTTTGTTCTAGGACATTTGGTTTGAGCGCAATCATTAAACTTAGGTCAAAAAAGCCATTTAAGCCTTTTCACAGTGAGATCTATGCGATATGGCCGAGAAATGTAATTTTGATGTTAACTCCCAAACCGCTGCGCAGAAGTCAACTAAACTTCACCCAATAGTGTATTGTATCACATTCTAGTAGTTACATTTGAAAATTTCGTTCTAGGACATTTGGTTTGAGCGCAATCATTAAACTTAATTAAAAAAGCCATTTAAGCCTTTTCACAGTGAGATCTATGCGATATGGCCGAGAAATGTAATTTTGATGTTAACTCCCAAACCGCTGCGCAGAAGTCAACCAAACTTCACCCATTAGTGTATTGTATCACAATCTAGTAGTTACATGTGGAAATTTGGTTCTAGGACATTTGATTTGAGCGCAATCCTCAAACTTAGGTCAAAAAAGCCATTTAAGCCTTTTCACAGTGAGATCTATGCGATATGGCCGAGAAATGTAATTTTGATGTTGACTCCCAAACCGCTGCGCAGAATTCAACCAAACTTCACCCAATAGTGTATTGTATCACATTCTAGTAGTTACATTTGAAAATTTCGTTCTAGGACATTTGGTTTGAGCGCAATCATTAAACTTAGGTCAAAAAAGCCATTTAAGCCTTTTCACAGTGAGATCTATGCGATATGGCCGAGAAATGTAATTTTGATGTTAACTCCCAAACCGCTGCGCAGAAGTCAACCAAACTTCACCCAATAGTGTATTGTATCACAATCTAGTAGTTACATTTGAAAATTTTGTTCTAGGAAATTTTGTTTGAGCGCAATCATCAAACTTAATTAAAAAAGTCATTTAAGCCTTTTCACAGTGAGATCTATGCGATATGGCCGAGAAATGTAATTTTGATGTTAACTCCCAAACCGCTGCGCAGAAGTCAACCAAACTTCACCCATTAGTGTATTGTATCACAATCTAGTAGTTACATGTGAAAATTTGGTTCTAGGACATTTGATTTGAGCGCAATCCTCAAACTTAGGTCAAAAAAGCCATTTAAGCCTTTTCACAGTGAGATCTATGCGATATGGCCGAGAAATGTAAATTTGATGTTAACTCCCAAACCGCTGCGCAGAAGTCAACCAAACTTCACCCAATAGTGTATTGTATCACAATCTAGTAGTTACATTTGAAAATTTTGTTCTAGGACATTTTGTTTGAACGCAATCATAAAACTTAATTAAAAAAGTCATTTAAGCCTTTTCACAGTGAGATCTATGCGATATGGCCGAGAAATGTAATTTTGATGTTAACTCCCAAACCGCTGCGCAGAAGTCAACCAAACTTCACCCAATAGTGTATTGTATCACATTCTAGTAGTTACATTTGAAAATTTTGTTCTAGGACATTTGGTTTGAGCGCAATCATTAAACTTAGGTCAAAAAAGCCATTTAAGCCTTTTCACAGTGAGATCTATGCGATATGGCCGAGAAATGTAATTTTGATGTTAACTCCCAAACCGCTGCGCAGAAGTCAACTAAACTTCACCCAATAGTGTATTGTATCACATTCTAGTAGTTACATTTGAAAATTTCGTTCTAGGACATTTGGTTTGAGCGCAATCATTAAACTTAATTAAAAAAGCCATTTAAGCCTTTTCACAGTGAGATCTATGCGATATGGCCGAGAAATGTAATTTTGATGTTAACTCCCAAACCGCTGCGCAGAAGTCAACCAAACTTCACCCATTAGTGTATTGTATCACAATCTAGTAGTTACATGTGAAAATTTGGTTCTAGGACATTTGATTTGAGCGCAATCCTCAAACTTAGGTCAAAAAAGCCATTTAAGCCTTTTCACAGTGAGATCTATGCGATATGGCCGAGAAATGTAATTTTGATGTTAACTCCCAAACCGCTGCGCAGAAGTCAACCAAACTTCACCCAATAGTGTATTGTATCACAATCTAGTAGTTACATTTGAAAATTTTGTTCTAGGACATTTTGTTTGAGCGCAATCATCAAACTTAATTAAAAAAGTCATTTAAGCCTTTTCACAGTGAGATCTATGCGATATGGCCGAGAAATGTAATTTTGATGTTAACTCCCAAACCGCTGCGCAGAAGTCAACCAAACTTCACCCATTAGTGTATTGTATCACAATCTAGTAGTTACATGTGGAAATTTGGTTCTATAACATTTGATTTGAGCGCAATCCTCAAACTTAGGTCAAAAAAGCCATTTAAGCCTTTTCACAGTGAGATCTATGCGATATGGCCGAGAAATGTAATTTTGATGTTAACTCCCAAACCGCTGCGCAGAAGTCAACCAAACTTCACCCAATAGTGTATTGTATCACATTCTAGTAGTTACATTTGAAAATTTTGTTCTAGGACATTTGGTTTGAGCGCAATCATTAAACTTAGGTCAAAAAAGCCATTTAAGCCTTTTCACAGTGAGATCTATGCGATATGGCCGAGAAATGTAATTTTGATGTTACCTCCCAAACCGCTGCGCAGAAGTCAACCAAACTTCACCCAATAGTGTATTGTATCACATTCTAGTAGTTACATTTGAAAATTTCGTTCTAGGACATTTGGTTTGAGCGCAATTATTAAACTTAGGTCAAAAAAGCCATTTAAGCCTTTTCACAGTGAGATCTATGCGATATGGCCGAGAAATGTAATTTTGATGTTAACTCCCAAACCGCTGCGCAGAAGTCAACCAAACTTCACCCAATAGTGTATTGTATCACAATCTAGTAGTTACATTTGAAAATTTTGTTCTAGGAAATTTTGTTTGAGCGCAATCATCAAACTTAATTAAAAAAGTCATTTAAGCCTTTTCACAGTGAGATCTATGCGATATGGCCGAGAAATGTAATTTTGATGTTAACTCCCAAACCGCTGCGCAGAAGTCAACCAAACTTCACCCATTAGTGTATTGTATCACAATCTAGTAGTTACATGTGAAAATTTGGTTCTAGGACATTTGATTTGAGCGCAATCCTCAAACTTAGGTCAAAAAAGCCATTTAAGCCTTTTCACAGTGAGATCTATGCGATATGGCCGAGAAATGTAAATTTGATGTTAACTCCCAAACCGCTGCGCAGAAGTCAACCAAACTTCACCCAATAGTGTATTGTATCACAATCTAGTAGTTACATTTGAAAATTTTGTTCTAGGACATTTTGTTTGAACGCAATCATCAAACTTAATTAAAAAAGTCATTTAAGCCTTTTCACAGTGAGATCTATGCGATATGGCCGAGAAATGTAATTTTGATGTTAACTCCCAAACCGCTGCGCAGAAGTCAACCAAACTTCACCCAATAGTGTATTGTATCACATTCTAGTAGTTACATTTGAAAATTTCGTTCTAGGACATTTGGTTTGAGCGCAATTATTAAACTTAGGTCAAAAAAGCCATTTAAGCTTTTTCACAGTGAGATCTATGCGATATGGCCGAGAAATGTAATTTTGATGTTAACTCCCAAACCGCTGCGCAGAAGTAAACCAAACTTCACCCATTAGTGTATTGTATCACAATCTAGTAGTTACATGTAGAAATTTGGTTCTAGGACATTTGATTTGAGCGCAATCCTCAAACTTAGGTCAAAAAAGCCATTTAAGCCTTTTCACAGTGAGATCTATGCGATATGGCCGAGAAATGTAATTTTGATGTTAAATCCCAAACCGCTGCGCAGAAGTCAACTAAACTTCACCCAATAGTGTATTGTATCACATTCTAGTAGTTACATTTGAAAATTTCGTTCTAGGACATTTGGTTTGAGCGCAATCATTAAACTTAATTAAAAAAGTCATTTAAGCCTTTTCACAGTAAGATCTATGCGATATGGCCGAGAAATGTAATTTTGATGTTAACTCCCAAACCGCTGCGCAGAAGTCAACCAAACTTCACCCAATAGTGTATTGTATCACAATCTAGTAGTTACATTTGAAAATTTTGTTCTAGGACATTTTGTTTGAACGCAATCATCAAACTTAGGTCAAAAAAGCCATTTAAGCCTTTTCACAGTGAGATCTATGCGATATGGCCGAGAAATGTAATTTTGATGTTAACTCCCAAACCGCTGCGCAGAAGTCAACTAAACTTCACCCAATAGTGTATTGTATCACATTCTAGTAGTTACATTTGAAAATTTCGTTCTAGGACATTTGGTTTGAGCGCAATCATTAAACTTAATTAAAAAAGCCATTTAAGCCTTTTCACAGTGAGATCTATGCGATATGGCCGAGAAATGTAATTTTGATGTTAACTCCCAAACCGCTGCGCAGAAGTCAACCAAACTTCACCCATTAGTGTATTGTATCACAATCTAGTAGTTACATGTGGAAATTTGGTTCTAGGACATTTGATTTGAGCGCAATCCTCAAACTTAGGTCAAAAAAGCCATTTAAGCCTTTTCACAGTGAGATCTATGCGATATGGCCGAGAAATGTAATTTTGATGTTGACTCCCAAACCGCTGCGCAGAAGTCAACCAAACTTCACCCAATAGTGTATTGTATCACATTCTAGTAGTTACATTTGAAAATTTCGTTCTAGGACATTTGGTTTGAGCGCAATCATTAAACTTAGGTCAAAAAAGCCATTTAAGCCTTTTCACAGTGAGATCTATGCGATATGGCCGAGAAATGTAATTTTGATGTTAACTCCCAAACCGCTGCGCAGAAGTCAACCAAACTTCACCCAATAGTGTATTGTATCACAATCTAGTAGTTACATTTGAAAATTTTGTTCTAGGAAATTTTGTTTGAGCGCAATCATCAAACTTAATTAAAAAAGTCATTTAAGCCTTTTCACAGTGAGATCTATGCGATATGGCCGAGAAATGTAATTTTGATGTTAACTCCCAAACCGCTGCGCAGAAGTCAACCAAACTTCACCCATTAGTGTATTGTATCACAATCTAGTAGTTACATGTGAAAATTTGGTTCTAGGACATTTGATTTGAGCGCAATCCTCAAACTTAGGTCAAAAAAGCCATTTAAGCCTTTTCACAGTGAGATCTATGCGATATGGCCGAGAAATGTAAATTTGATGTTAACTCCCAAACCGCTGCGCAGAAGTCAACCAAACTTCACCCAATAGTGTATTGTATCACAATCTAGTAGTTACATTTGAAAATTTTGTTCTAGGACATTTTGTTTGAACGCAATCATCAAACTTAATTAAAAAAGTCATTTAAGCCTTTTCACAGTGAGATCTATGCGATATGGCCGAGAAATGTAATTTTGATGTTAACTCCCAAACCGCTGCGCAGAAGTCAACCAAACTTCACCCAATAGTGTATTGTATCACATTCTAGTAGTTACATTTGAAAATTTTGTTCTAGGACATTTGGTTTGAGCGCAATCATTAAACTTAGGTCAAAAAAGCCATTTAAGCCTTTTCACAGTGAGATCTATGCGATATGGCCGAGAAATGTAATTTTGATGTTAACTCCCAAACCGCTGCGCAGAAGTCAACTAAACTTCACCCAATAGTGTATTGTATCACATTCTAGTAGTTACATTTGAAAATTTCGTTCTAGGACATTTGGTTTGAGCGCAATCATTAAACTTAATTAAAAAAGCCATTTAAGCCTTTTCACAGTGAGATCTATGCGATATGGCCGAGAAATGTAATTTTGATGTTAACTCCCAAACCGCTGCGCAGAAGTCAACCAAACTTCACCCATTAGTGTATTGTATCACAATCTAGTAGTTACATGTGAAAATTTGGTTCTAGGACATTTGATTTGAGCGCAATCCTCAAACTTAGGTCAAAAAAGCCATTTAAGCCTTTTCACAGTGAGATCTATGCGATATGGCCGAGAAATGTAATTTTGATGTTAACTCCCAAACCGCTGCGCAGAAGTCAACCAAACTTCACCCAATAGTGTATTGTATCACAATCTAGTAGTTACATTTGAAAATTTTGTTCTAGGACATTTTGTTTGAGCGCAATCATCAAACTTAATTAAAAAAGTCATTTAAGCCTTTTCACAGTGAGATCTATGCGATATGGCCGAGAAATGTAATTTTGATGTTAACTCCCAAACCGCTGCGCAGAAGTCAACCAAACTTCACCCATTAGTGTATTGTATCACAATCTAGTAGTTACATGTGGAAATTTGGTTCTATAACATTTGATTTGAGCGCAATCCTCAAACTTAGGTCAAAAAAGCCATTTAAGCCTTTTCACAGTGAGATCTATGCGATATGGCCGAGAAATGTAATTTTGATGTTAATTCCCAAACCGCTGCGCAGAAGTCAACCAAACTTCACCCAATAGTGTATTGTATCACATTCTAGTAGTTACATTTGAAAATTTTGTTCTAGGACATTTGGTTTGAGCGCAATCATTAAACTTAGGTCAAAAAAGCCATTTAAGCCTTTTCACAGTGAGATCTATGCGATATGGCCGAGAAATGTAATTTTGATGTTAACTCCCAAACCGCTGCGCAGAAGTCAACCAAACTTCACCCAATAGTGTATTGTATCACATTCTAGTAGTTACATTTGAAAATTTCGTTCTAGGACATTTGGTTTGAGCGCAATTATTAAACTTAGGTCAAAAAAGCCATTTAAGCCTTTTCACAGTGAGATCTATGCGATATGGCCGAGAAATGTAATTTTGATGTTAACTCCCAAACCGCTGCGCAGAAGTCAACCAAACTTCACCCAATAGTGTATTGTATCACATTCTAGTAGTTACATTTGAAAATTTCGTTTTAGGACATTTGGTTTGAGTGCAATCATTAAACTTAGGTCAAAAAAGCCATTTAAGCCTTTTCACAGTGAGATCTATGCGATATGGCCGAGAAATGTAATTTTGATGTTAACTCCCAAACCGCTGCGCAGAAGTCAACCAAACTTCACCCAATAGTGTATTGTATCACAATCTAGTAGTTACATTTGAAAATTTTGTTCTAGGACATTTGGTTTGAGCGCAATCATTAAACTTAGGTCAAAAAAGCCATTTAAGCCTTTTCACAGTGAGATCTATGCGATATGGCCGAGAAATGTAATTTTGATGTTAACTCCCAAACCGCTGCGCAGAAGTCAACCAAACTTCACCCATTAGTGTATTGTATCACAATCTAGTAGTTACATGTGAAAATTTGGTTCTAGGACATTTGATTTGAGCGCAATCCTCAAACTTAGGTCAAAAAAGCCATTTAAGCCTTTTCACAGTGAGATCTATGCGATATGGCCGAGAAATGTAAATTTGATGTTAACTCCCAAACCGCTGCGCAGAAGTCAACCAAACTTCACCCAATAGTGTATTGTATCACATTCTAGTAGTTACATTTGAAAATTTCGTTCTAGGACATTTGGTTTGAGCGCAATCATTAAACTTAGGTCAAAAAAGCCATTTAAGCCTTTTCACAGTGAGATCTATGCGATATGGCCGAGAAATGTAATTTTGATGTTAACTCCCAAACCGCTGCGCAGAAGTCAACCAAACTTCACCCAATAGTGTATTGTATCACAATCTAGTAGTTACATTTGAAAATTTTGTTCTAGGAAATTTTGTTTGAGCGCAATCATCAAACTTAATTAAAAAAGTCATTTAAGCCTTTTCACAGTGAGATCTATGCGATATGGCCGAGAAATGTAATTTTGATGTTAACTCCCAAACCGCTGCGCAGAAGTCAACCAAACTTCACCCATTAGTGTATTGTATCACAATCTAGTAGTTACATGTGAAAATTTGGTTCTAGGACATTTGATTTGAGCGCAATCCTCAAACTTAGGTCAAAAAAGCCATTTAAGCCTTTTCACAGTGAGATCTATGCGATATGGCCGAGAAATGTAAATTTGATGTTAACTCCCAAACCGCTGCGCAGAAGTCAACCAAACTTCACCCAATAGTGTATTGTATCACAATCTAGTAGTTACATTTGAAAATTTTGTTCTAGGACATTTTGTTTGAACGCAATCATCAAACTTAATTAAAAAAGTCATTTAAGCCTTTTCACAGTGAGATCTATGCGATATGGCCGAGAAATGTAATTTTGATGTTAACTCCCAAACCGCTGCGCAGAAGTCAACCAAACTTCACCCAATAGTGTATTGTATCACATTCTAGTAGTTACATTTGAAAATTTCGTTCTAGGACATTTGGTTTGAGCGCAATTATTAAACTTAGGTCAAAAAAGCCATTTAAGCTTTTTCACAGTGAGATCTATGCGATATGGCCGAGAAATGTAATTTTGATGTTAACTCCCAAACCGCTGCGCAGAAGTAAACCAAACTTCACCCATTAGTGTATTGTATCACAATCTAGTAGTTACATGTAGAAATTTGGTTCTAGGACATTTGGTTTGAGCGCAATCCTCAAACTTAGGTCAAAAAAGCCATTTAAGCCTTTTCACAGTGAGATCTATGCGATATGGCCGAGAAATGTAATTTTGATGTTAAATCCCAAACCGCTGCGCAGAAGTCAACTAAACTTCACCCAATAGTGTATTGTATCACATTCTAGTAGTTACATTTGAAAATTTCGTTCTAGGACATTTGGTTTGAGCGCAATCATTAAACTTAATTAAAAAAGTCATTTAAGCCTTTTCACAGTAAGATCTATGCGATATGGCCGAGAAATGTAATTTTGATGTTAACTCCCAAACCGCTGCGCAGAAGTCAACCAAACTTCACCCAATAGTGTATTGTATCACAATCTAGTAGTTACATTTGAAAATTTTGTTCTAGGACATTTTGTTTGAACGCAATCATCAAACTTAATTAAAAAAGTCATTTAAGCCTTTTCACACTGAGATCTATGCGATATGGCCGAGAAATGTAATTTTGATGTTAACTCCCAAACCGCTGCGCAGAAGTCAACCAAACTTCACCCAATAGTGTATTGTATCACAATCTAGTAGTTACATTTGAAAATTTTGTTCTAGGAAATTTTGTTTGAGCGCAATCATCAAACTTAATTAAAAAAGTCATTTAAGCCTTTTCACAGTGAGATCTATGCGATATGGCCGAGAAATGTAATTTTGATGTTAACTCCCAAACCGCTGCGCAGAAGTCAACCAAACTTCACCCATTAGTGTATTGTATCACAATCTAGTAGTTACATGTGAAAATTTGGTTCTAGGACATTTGATTTGAGCGCAATCCTCAAACTTAGGTCAAAAAAGCCATTTAAGCCTTTTCACAGTGAGATCTATGCGATATGGCCGAGAAATTTAATTTGATGTTAACTCCCAAACCGCTGCGCAGAAGTCAAACAAACTTCACCCAATAGTGTATTGTATCACAATCTAGTAGTTACATTTGAAAATTTTGTTCTAGGAAATTTTGTTTGAGCGCAATCATCAAACTTAATTAAAAAAGTCATTTAAGCCTTTTCACAGTGAGATCTATGCGATATGGCCGAGAAATGTAATTTTGATGTTAACTCCCAAACCGCTGCGCAGAAGTCAACTAAACTTCACCCATTAGTGTATTGTATCACAATCTAGTAGTTACATGTAGAAATTTGGTTCTAGGACATTTGATTTGAGCGCAATCCTCAAACTTAGGTCAAAAAAGCCATTTAAGCCTTTTCACAGTGAGATCTATGCGATATGGCCGAGAAATGTAATTTGGATGTTAACTCCCAAACCGCTGCGCAGAAGTCAACCAAACTTCACCCAATAGTGTATTGTATCACATTCTAGTAGTTACATTTTAAAATTTCGTTCTAGGACATTTGGTTTGAGCGCAATTATTAAACTTAGGTCAAAAAAGCCATTTAAGCCTTTTCACAGTGAGATCTATGCGATATGGCCGAGAAATGTAATTTTGATGTTAACTCCCAAACCGCTGCGCAGAAGTCAACCAAACTTCACCCAATAGTGTATTGTATCACAATCTAGTAGTTACATTTGAAAATTTTGTTCTAGGACATTTTGTTTGAACGCAATCATCAAACTTAATTAAAAAAGTCATTTAAGCCTTTTCACAGTGAGATCTATGCGATATGGCCGAGAAATGTAATTTTGATGTTAACTCCCAAACCGCTGCGCAGAAGTCAACCAAACTTCACCCAATAGTGTATTGTATCAAAATCTAGTAGTTACATTTGAAAATTTTGTTCTAGGAAATTTTGTTTGAGCGCAATCATCAAACTTAATTAAAATAGTCATTTAAGCCTTTTCACAGTGAGATCTATGCGATATGGCCGAGAAATGTAATTTTGATGTTAACTCCCAAACCGCTGCGCAGAAGTCAACTAAACTTCACCCATTAGTGTATTGTATCACAATCTAGTAGTTACATGTAGAAATTTGGTTCTAGGACATTTGATTTGAGCGCAATCCTCAAACTTAGGTCAAAAAAGCCATTTAAGCATTTTCACAGTGAGATCTATGCGATATGGCCGAGAAATGTAATTTTGATGTTAACTCCCAAACCGCTGCGCAGAAGTCAACCAAACTTCACCCAATAGTGTATTGTATCACATTCTAGTAGTTACATTTTAAAATTTCGTTCTAGGACATTTGGTTTGAGCGCAATTATTAAACTTAGGTCAAAAAAGCCATTTAAGCCTTTTCACAGTGAGATCTATGCGATATGGCCGAGAAATGTAATTTTGATGTTAACTCCCAAACCGCTGCGCAGAAGTCAACCAAACTTCACCCAATAGTGTATTGTATCACAATCTAGTAGTTACATTTGAAAATTTTGTTCTAGGAAATTTTGTTTGAGCGCAATCATCAAACTTAATTAAAAAAGTCATTTAAGCCTTTTCACAGTGAGATCTATGCGATATGGCCGAGAAATGTAATTTTGATGTTAACTCCCAAACCGCTGCGCAGAAGTCAACCAAACTTCACCCAATAGTGTATTGTATCACATTCTAGTAGTTACATTTGAAAATTTCGTTCTAGGACATTTGGTTTGAGCGCAATCATTAAACTTAGGTCAAAAAAGCCATTTAAGCCTTTTCACAGTGAGATCTATGCGATATGGCCGAGAAATGTAATTTTGATGTTAACTCCCAAACCGCTGCGCAGAAGTCAACCAAACTTCACCCAATAGTGTATTGTATCACAATCTAGTAGTTACATTTGAAAATTTTGTTCTAGGAAATTTTGTTTGAGCGCAATCATCAAACTTAATTAAAAAAGTCATTTAAGCCTTTTCACAGTGAGATCTATGCGATATGGCCGAGAAATGTAATTTTGATGTTAACTCCCAAACCGCTGCGCAGAAGTCAACCAAACTTCACCCATTAGTGTATTGTATCACAATCTAGTAGTTACATGTGAAAATTTGGTTCTAGGACATTTGATTTGAGCGCAATCCTCAAACTTAGGTCAAAAAAGCCATTTAAGCCTTTTCACAGTGAGATCTATGCGATATGGCCGAGAAATGTAAATTTGATGTTAACTCCCAAACCGCTGCGCAGAAGTCAACCAAACTTCACCCAATAGTGTATTGTATCACAATCTAGTAGTTACATTTGAAAATTTTGTTCTAGGACATTTTGTTTGAACGCAATCATCAAACTTAATTAAAAAAGTCATTTAAGCCTTTTCACAGTGAGATCTATGCGATATGGCCGAGAAATGTAATTTTGATGTTAACTCCCAAACCGCTGCGCAGAAGTCAACCAAACTTCACCCAATAGTGTATTGTATCACATTCTAGTAGTTACATTTGAAAATTTCGTTCTAGGACATTTGGTTTGAGCGCAATTATTAAACTTAGGTCAAAAAAGCCATTTAAGCTTTTTCACAGTGAGATCTATGCGATATGGCCGAGAAATGTAATTTTGATGTTAACTCCCAAACCGCTGCGCAGAAGTAAACCAAACTTCACCCATTAGTGTATTGTATCACAATCTAGTAGTTACATGTGGAAATTTGGTTCTAGGACATTTGATTTGAGCGCAATCCTCAAACTTAGGTCAAAAAAGCCATTTAAGCCTTTTCACAGTGAGATCTATGCGATATGGCCGAGAAATGTAATTTTGATGTTAAATCCCAAACCGCTGCGCAGAAGTCAACTAAACTTCACCCAATAGTGTATTGTATCACATTCTAGTAGTTACATTTGAAAATTTCGTTCTAGGACATTTGGTTTGAGCGCAATCATTAAACTTAATTAAAAAAGTCATTTAAGCCTTTTCACAGTGAGATCTATGCGATATGGCCGAGAAATGTAATTTTGATGTTAACTCCCAAACCGCTGCGCAGAAGTCAACCAAACTTCACCCAATAGTGTATTGTATCACAATCTAGTAGTTACATTTGAAAATTTTGTTCTAGGACATTTTGTTTGAACGCAATCATCAAACTTAATTAAAAAAGTCATTTAAGCCTTTTCACAGTGAGATCTATGCGATATGGCCGAGAAATGTAATTTTGATGTTAACTCCCAAACCGCTGCGCAGAAGTCAACCAAACTTCACCCAATAGTGTATTGTATCACATTCTAGTAGTTACATTTGAAAATTTTGTTCTAGGACATTTGGTTTGAGCGCAATCATTAAACTTAGGTCAAAAAAGCCATTTAAGCCTTTTCACAGTGAGATCTATGCGATATGGCCGAGAAATGTAATTTTGATGTTAACTCCCAAACCGCTGCGCAGAAGTCAACCAAACTTCACCCAATAGTGTATTGTATCACATTCTAGTAGTTACATTTGAAAATTTCGTTCTAGGACATTTGGTTTGAGCGCAATCATTAAACTTAGGTCAAAAAAGCCATTTAAGCCTTTTCACAGTGAGATCTATGCGATATGGCCGAGAAATGTAATTTTGATGTTAACTCCCAAACCGCTGCGCAGAAGTCAACCAAACTTCACCCAATAGTGTATTGTATCACAATCTAGTAGTTACATTTGAAAATTTTGTTCTAGGAAATTTTGTTTGAGCGCAATCATCAAACTTAATTAAAAAAGTCATTTAAGCCTTTTCACAGTGAGATCTATGCGATATGGCCGAGAAATGTAATTTTGATGTTAACTCCCAAACCGCTGCGCAGAAGTCAACCAAACTTCACCCATTAGTGTATTGTATCACAATCTAGTAGTTACATGTGAAAATTTGGTTCTAGGACATTTGATTTGAGCGCAATCCTCAAACTTAGGTCAAAAAAGCCATTTAAGCCTTTTCACAGTGAGATCTATGCGATATGGCCGAGAAATGTAAATTTGATGTTAACTCCCAAACCGCTGCGCAGAAGTCAACCAAACTTCACCCAATAGTGTATTGTATCACAATCTAGTAGTTACATATGAAAAATTAGTTCTAGGACATTTTGTTTGAACGCAATCATCAAACTTAATTAAAAAAGTCATTTAAGCCTTTTCACAGTGAGATCTATGCGATATGGCCGAGAAATGTAATTTTGATGTTAACTCCCAAACCGCTGCGCAGAAGTCAACCAAACTTCACCCAATAGTGTATTGTATCACAATCTAGTAGTTACATTTGAAAATTTTGTTCTAGGAAATTTTGTTTGAGCGCAATCATCAAACTTAATTAAAAAAGTCATTTAAGCCTTTTCACAGTGAGATCTATGCGATATGGCCGAGAAATGTAATTTTGATGTTAACTCCCAAACCGCTGCGCAGAAGTCAACCAAACTTCACCCAATAGTGTATTGTATCACAATCTAGTAGTTACATTTGAAAATTTTGTTCTAGGAAATTTTGTTTGAGCGCAATCATCAAACTTAATTAAAAAAGTCATTTAAGCCTTTTCACAGTGAGATCTATGCGATATGGCCGAGAAATGTAATTTTGATGTTAACTCCCAAACCGCTGCGCAGAAGTCAACTAAACTTCACCCATTAGTGTATTGTATCACAATCTAGTAGTTACATGTGGAAATTTGGTTCTAGGACATTTGATTTGAGCGCAATCCTCAAACTTAGGTCAAAAAAGCCATTTAAGCCTTTTCACAGTGAGATCTATGCGATATGGCCGAGAAATGTAATTTTGATGTTAACTCCCAAACCGCTGCGCAGAAGTCAACCAAACTTCACCCAATAGTGTATTGTATCACATTCTAGTAGTTACATTTGAAAATTTCGTTCTAGGACATTTGGTTTGAGCGCAATTATTAAACTTAGGTCAAAAAAGCCATTTAAGCCTTTTCACAGTGAGATCTATGCGATATGGCCGAGAAATGTAATTTTGATGTTAACTCCCAAACCGCTGCGCAGAAGTCAACTAAACTTCACCCATTAGTGTATTGTATCACAATCTAGTAGTTACATGTGGAAATTTGGTTCTAGGACATTTGATTTGAGCGCAATCCTCAAACTTAGGTCAAAAAAGCCATTTAAGCCTTTTCACAGTGAGATCTATGCGATATGGCCGAGAAATGTAATTTTGATGTTAACTCCCAAACCGCTGCGCAGAAGTCAACCAAACTTCACCCAATAGTGTATTGTATCACAATCTAGTAGTTACATTTGAAAATTTTGTTCTAGGAAATTTTGTTTGAGCGCAATCATCAAACTTAATTAAAAAAGTCATTTAAGCCTTTTCACAGTGAGATCTATGCGATATGGCCGAGAAATGTAATTTTGATGTTAACTCCCAAACCGCTGCGCAGAAGTCAACCAAACTTCACCCAATAGTGTATTGTATCACATTCTAGTAGTTACATTTGAAAATTTTGTTCTAGGACATTTGGTTTGAGCGCAATCATTAAACTTAGGTCAAAAAAGCCATTTAAGCCTTTTCACAGTGAGATCTATGCGATATGGCCGAGAAATGTAATTTTGATGTTAACTCCCAAACCGCTGCGCAGAAGTCAACTAAACTTCAACCAATAGTGTATTGTATCACATTCTAGTAGTTACATTTGAAAATTTCGTTCTAGGACATTTGGTTTGAGCGCAATTATTAAACTTAGGTCAAAAAAGCCATTTAAGCCTTTTCACAGTGAGATCTATGCGATATGGCCGAGAAATGTAATTTTGATGTTAACTCCCAAACCGCTGCGCAGAAGTCAACCAAACTTCACCCAATAGTGTATTGTATCACATTCTAGTAGTTACATTTGAAAATTTCGTTCTAGGACATTTGGTTTGAGCGCAATCATTAAACTTAGGTCAAAAAAGCCATTTAAGCCTTTTCACAGTGAGATCTATGCGATATGGCCGAGAAATGTAATTTTGATGTTAACTCCCAAACCGCTGCGCAGAAGTCAACCAAACTTCACCCAATAGTGTATTGTATCACAATCTAGTAGTTACATTTGAAAATTTTGTTCTAGGAAATTTTGTTTGAGCGCAATCATCAAACTTAATTAAAAAAGTCATTTAAGCCTTTTCACAGTGAGATCTATGCGATATGGCCGAGAAATGTAATTTTGATGTTAACTCCCAAACCGCTGCGCAGAAGTCAACCAAACTTCACCCATTAGTGTATTGTATCACAATCTAGTAGTTACATGTGAAAATTTGGTTCTAGGACATTTGATTTGAGCGCAATCCTCAAACTTAGGTCAAAAAAGCCATTTAAGCCTTTTCACAGTGAGATCTATGCGATATGGCCGAGAAATGTAAATTTGATGTTAACTCCCAAACCGCTGCGCAGAAGTCAACCAAACTTCACCCAATAGTGTATTGTATCACAATCTAGTAGTTACATATGAAAATTTTGTTCTAGGACATTTTGTTTGAACGCAATCATCAAACTTAATTAAAAAAGTCATTTAAGCCTTTTCACAGTGAGATCTATGCGATATGGCCGAGAAATGTAATTTTGATGTTAACTCCCAAACCGCTGCGCAGAAGTCAACCAAACTTCACCCAATAGTGTATTGTATCACAATCTAGTAGTTACATTTGAAAATTTTGTTCTAGGAAATTTTGTTTGAGCGCAATCATCAAACTTAATTAAAAAAGTCATTTAAGCCTTTTCACAGTGAGATCTATGCGATATGGCCGAGAAATGTAATTTTGATGTTAACTCCCAAACCGCTGCGCAGAAGTCAACCAAACTTCACCCAATAGTGTATTGTATCACAATCTAGTAGTTACATTTGAAAATTTTGTTCTAGGAAATTTTGTTTGAGCGCAATCATCAAACTTAATTAAAAAAGTCATTTAAGCCTTTTCACAGTGAGATCTATGCGATATGGCCGAGAAATGTAATTTTGATGTTAACTCCCAAACCGCTGCGCAGAAGTCAACTAAACTTCACCCATTAGTGTATTGTATCACAATCTAGTAGTTACATGTGGAAATTTGGTTCTAGGACATTTGATTTGAGCGCAATCCTCAAACTTAGGTCAAAAAAGCCATTTAAGCCTTTTCACAGTGAGATCTATGCGATATGGCCGAGAAATGTAATTTTGATGTTAACTCCCAAACCGCTGCGCAGAAGTCAACCAAACTTCACCCAATAGTGTATTGTATCACATTCTAGTAGTTACATTTGAAAATTTCGTTCTAGGACATTTGGTTTGAGCGCAATTATTAAACTTAGGTCAAAAAAGCCATTTAAGCCTTTTCACAGTGAGATCTATGCGATATGGCCGAGAAATGTAATTTTGATAACTCCCAAACCGCTGCGCAGAAGTCAACCAAACTTCACCCAATAGTGTATTGTATCACATTCTAGTAGTTACATTTGAAAATTTCGTTCTAGGACATTTGGTTTGAGCGCAATCATTAAACTTAGGTCAAAAAAGCCATTTAAGCCTTTTCACAGTGAGATCTATGCGATATGGCCGAGAAATGTAATTTTGATGTTAACTCCCAAACCGCTGCGCAGAAGTCAACCAAACTTCACCCAATAGTGTATTGTATCACAATCTAGTAGTTACATTTGAAAATTTTGTTCTAGGAAATTTTGTTTGAGCGCAATCATCAAACTTAATTAAAAAAGTCATTTAAGCCTTTTCACAGTGAGATCTATGCGATATGGCCGAGAAATGTAATTTTGATGTTAACTCCCAAACCGCTGCGCAGAAGTCAACCAAACTTCACCCATTAGTTTATTGTATCACAATCTAGTAGTTACATGTGGAAATTTGGTTCTAGGACATTTGATTTGAGCGCAATCCTCAAACTTAGGTCAAAAAAGCCATTTAAGCCTTTTCACAGTGAGATCTATGCGATATGGCCGAGAAATGTAATTTTGATGTTAAATCCCAAACCGCTGCGCAGAAGTCAACTAAACTTCACCCAATAGTGTATTGTATCACATTCTAGTAGTTACATTTGAAAATTTCGTTCTAGGACATTTGGTTTGAGCGCAATCATTAAACTTAATTAAAAAAGTCATTTAAGCCTTTTCACAGTGAGATCTATGCGATATGGCCGAGAAATGTAATTTTGATGTTAACTCCCAAACCGCTGCGCAGAAGTCAACCAAACTTCACCCAATAGTGTATTGTATCACAATCTAGTAGTTACATTTGAAAATTTTGTTCTAGGACATTTTGTTTGAACGCAATCATCAAACTTAATTAAAAAAGTCATTTAAGCCTTTTCACAGTGAGATCTATGCGATATGGCCGA
Source organism: Corythoichthys intestinalis (assembly GCF_030265065.1). NCBI lineage: Eukaryota > Metazoa > Chordata > Actinopteri > Syngnathiformes > Syngnathidae > Corythoichthys > Corythoichthys intestinalis. Next base: position 33,613,901 of record NC_080407.1, read on the forward strand.
GAAATGTAATTTTGATGTTAACTCCCAAACCGCTGCGCAGAAGTCAACCAAACTTCACCCAATAGTGTATTGTATCAAAATCTAGTAGTTACATTTGAAAATTTTGTTCTAGGAAATTTTGTTTGAGCGCAATCATCAAACTTAATTAAAAAAGTCATTTAAGCCTTTTCACAGTGAGATCTATGCGATATGGCCGAGAAATGTAATTTTGATGTTAACTCCCAAACCGCTGCGCAGAAGTCAACCAAACTTCACCCATTAGTGTATTGTATCACAATCTAGTAGTTACATGTGGAAATTTGGTTCTAGGACATTTGATTTGAGCGCAATCCTCAAACTTAGGTCAAAAAAGCCATTTAAGCCTTTTCACAGTGAGATCTATGCGATATGGCCGAGAAATGTAATTTTGATGTTGACTCCCAAACCGCTGCGCAGAAGTCAACCAAACTTCACCCAATAGTGTATTGTATCACAATCTAGTAGTTACATTTGAAAATTTTGTTCTAGGACATTTTGTTTGAACGCAATCATCAAACTTAATTAAAAAAGTCATTTAAACCTTTTCACAGTGAGATCTATGCGATATGGCCGAGAAATGTAATTTTGATGTTAACTCCCAAACCGCTGCGCAGAAGTCAACCAAACTTCACCCAATAGTGTATTGTATCACAATCTAGTAGTTACATTTGAAAATTTTGTTCTAGGAAATTTTGTTTGAGCGCAATCATCAAACTTAATTAAAAAAGTCATTTAAGCCTTTTCACAGTGAGATCTATGCGATATGGCCGAGAAATGTAATTTTGATGTTAACTCCCAAACCGCTGCGCAGAAGTCAACCAAACTTCACCCAATAGTGTATTGTATCACATTCTAGTAGTTACATTTGAAAATTTTGTTCTAGGACATTTGGTTTGAGCGCAATCATTAAACTTAGGTCAAAAAAGCCATTTAAGCCTTTTCACAGTGAGATCTATGCGATATGGCCGAGAAATGTAATTTTGATGTTAACTCCCAAACCGCTGCGCAGAAGTCAACTAAACTTCAACCAATAGTGTATTGTATCACATTCTAGTAGTTACATTTGAAAATTTCGTTCTAGGACATTTGGTTTGAGCGCAATTATTAAACTTAGGTCAAAAAAGCCATTTAAGCCTTTTCACAGTGAGATCTATGCGATATGGCCGAGAAATGTAATTTTGATGTTAACTCCCAAACCGCTGCGCAGAAGTCAACCAAACTTCACCCAATAGTGTATTGTATCACATTCTAGTAGTTACATTTGAAAATTTCGTTCTAGGACATTTGGTTTGAGCGCAATCATTAAACTTAGGTCAAAAAAGCCATTTAAGCCTTTTCACAGTGAGATCTATGCGATATGGCCGAGAAATGTAATTTTGATGTTAACTCCCAAACCGCTGCGCAGAAGTCAACCAAACTTCACCCAATAGTGTATTGTATCACAATCTAGTAGTTACATTTGAAAATTTTGTTCTAGGAAATTTTGTTTGAGCGCAATCATCAAACTTAATTAAAAAAGTCATTTAAGCCTTTTCACAGTGAGATCTATGCGATATGGCCGAGAAATGTAATTTTGATGTTAACTCCCAAACCGCTGCGCAGAAGTCAACCAAACTTCACCCATTAGTGTATTGTATCACAATCTAGTAGTTACATGTGAAAATTTGGTTCTAGGACATTTGATTTGAGCGCAATCCTCAAACTTAGGTCAAAAAAGCCATTTAAGCCTTTTCACAGTGAGATCTATGCGATATGGCCGAGAAATGTAAATTTGATGTTAACTCCCAAACCGCTGCGCAGAAGTCAACCAAACTTCACCCAATAGTGTATTGTATCACAATCTAGTAGTTACATATGAAAATTTTGTTCTAGGACATTTTGTTTGAACGCAATCATCAAACTTAATTAAAAAAGTCATTTAAGCCTTTTCACAGTGAGATCTATGCGATATGGCCGAGAAATGTAATTTTGATGTTAACTCCCAAACCGCTGCGCAGAAGTCAACCAAACTTCACCCAATAGTGTATTGTATCACAATCTAGTAGTTACATTTGAAAATTTTGTTCTAGGAAATTTTGTTTGAGCGCAATCATCAAACTTAATTAAAAAAGTCATTTAAGCCTTTTCACAGTGAGATCTATGCGATATGGCCGAGAAATGTAATTTTGATGTTAACTCCCAAACCGCTGCGCAGAAGTCAACCAAACTTCACCCAATAGTGTATTGTATCACAATCTAGTAGTTACATTTGAAAATTTTGTTCTAGGAAATTTTGTTTGAGCGCAATCATCAAACTTAATTAAAAAAGTCATTTAAGCCTTTTCACAGTGAGATCTATGCGATATGGCCGAGAAATGTAATTTTGATGTTAACTCCCAAACCGCTGCGCAGAAGTCAACTAAACTTCACCCATTACTGTATTGTATCACAATCTAGTAGTTACATGTGGAAATTTGGTTCTAGGACATTTGATTTGAGCGCAATCCTCAAACTTAGGTCAAAAAAGCCATTTAAGCCTTTTCACAGTGAGATCTATGCGATATGGCCGAGAAATGTAATTTTGATGTTAACTCCCAAACCGCTGCGCAGAAGTCAACCAAACTTCACCCAATAGTGTATTGTATCACATTCTAGTAGTTACATTTTAAAATTTCGTTCTAGGACATTTGGTTTGAGCGCAATTATTAAACTTAGGTCAAAAAAGCCATTTAAGCCTTTTCACAGTGAGATCTATGCGATATGGCCGAGAAATGTAATTTTGATGTTAACTCCCAAACCGCTGCGCAGAAGTCAACTAAACTTCACCCATTAGTGTATTGTATCACAATCTAGTAGTTACATGTGGAAATTTGGTTCTAGGACATTTGATTTGAGCGCAATCCTCAAACTTAGGTCAAAAAAGCCATTTAAGCCTTTTCACAGTGAGATCTATGCGATATGGCCGAGAAATGTAATTTTGATGTTAACTCCCAAACCGCTGCGCAGAAGTCAACCAAACTTCACCCAATAGTGTATTGTATCACAATCTAGTAGTTACATATGAAAAATTAGTTCTAGGACATTTTGTTTGAACGCAATCATCAAACTTAATTAAAAAAGTCATTTAAGCCTTTTCACAGTGAGATCTATGCGATATGGCCGAGAAATGTAATTTTGATGTTAACTCCCAAACCGCTGCGCAGAAGTCAACTAAACTTCACCCATTAGTGTATTGTATCACAATCTAGTAGTTACATGTGGAAATTTGGTTCTAGGACATTTGATTTGAGCGCAATCCTCAAACTTAGGTCAAAAAAGCCATTTAAGCCTTTTCACAGTGAGATCTATGCGATATGGCCGAGAAATGTAATTTTGATGTTAACTCCCAAACCGCTGCGCAGAAGTCAACCAAACTTCACCCAATAGTGTATTGTATCACATTCTAGTAGTTACATTTGAAAATTTGGTTCTAGGACATTTTGTTTGAACGCAATCATCAAACTTAATTAAAAAAGTCATTTAAGCCTTTTCACAGTGAGATCTATGCGATATGGCCGAGAAATGTAATTTTGATGTTAACTCCCAAACCGCTGCGCAGAAGTCAACCAAACTTCACCCAATAGTGTATTGTATCACAATCTAGTAGTTACATTTGAAAATTTTGTTCTAGGAAATTTTGTTTGAGCGCAATCATCAAACTTAATTAAAAAAGTCATTTAAGCCTTTTCACAGTGAGATCTATGCGATATGGCCGAGAAATGTAATTTTGATGTTAACTCCCAAACCGCTGCGCAGAAGTCAACCAAACTTCACCCAATAGTGTATTGTATCACAATCTAGTAGTTACATTTGAAAATTTTGTTCTAGGAAATTTTGTTTGAGCGCAATCATCAAACTTAATTAAAAAAGTCATTTAAGCCTTTTCACAGTGAGATCTATGCGATATGGCCGAGAAATGTAATTTTGATGTTAACTCCCAAACCGCTGCGCAGAAGTCAACTAAACTTCACCCATTACTGTATTGTATCACAATCTAGTAGTTACATGTGGAAATTTGGTTCTAGGACATTTGATTTGAGCGCAATCCTCAAACTTAGGTCAAAAAAGCCATTTAAGCCTTTTCACAGTGAGATCTATGCGATATGGCCGAGAAATGTAATTTTGATGTTAACTCCCAAACCGCTGCGCAGAAGTCAACCAAACTTCACCCAATAGTGTATTGTATCACATTCTAGTAGTTACATTTTAAAATTTCGTTCTAGGACATTTGGTTTGAGCGCAATTATTAAACTTAGGTCAAAAAAGCCATTTAAGCCTTTTCACAGTGAGATCTATGCGATATGGCCGAGAAATGTAATTTTGATGTTAACTCCCAAACCGCTGCGCAGAAGTCAACTAAACTTCACCCATTAGTGTATTGTATCACAATCTAGTAGTTACATGTGGAAATTTGGTTCTAGGACATTTGATTTGAGCGCAATCCTCAAACTTAGGTCAAAAAAGCCATTTAAGCCTTTTCACAGTGAGATCTATGCGATATGGCCGAGAAATGTAATTTTGATGTTAACTCCCAAACCGCTGCGCAGAAGTCAACCAAACTTCACCCAATAGTGTATTGTATCACAATCTAGTAGTTACATATGAAAAATTAGTTCTAGGACATTTTGTTTGAACGCAATCATCAAACTTAATTAAAAAAGTCATTTAAGCCTTTTCACAGTGAGATCTATGCGATATGGCCGAGAAATGTAATTTTGATGTTAACTCCCAAACCGCTGCGCAGAAGTCAACTAAACTTCACCCATTAGTGTATTGTATCACAATCTAGTAGTTACATGTGGAAATTTGGTTCTAGGACATTTGATTTGAGCGCAATCCTCAAACTTAGGTCAAAAAAGCCATTTAAGCCTTTTCACAGTGAGATCTATGCGATATGGCCGAGAAATGTAATTTTGATGTTAACTCCCAAACCGCTGCGCAGAAGTCAACCAAACTTCACCCAATAGTGTATTGTATCACATTCTAGTAGTTACATTTGAAAATTTGGTTCTAGGACATTTGGTTTGAGCGCAATTATTAAACTTAGGTCAAAAAAGCCATTTAAGCCTTTTCACAGTGAGATCTATGCGATATGGCCGAGAAATGTAATTTTGATGTTGACTCCCAAACCGCTGCGCAGAAGTCAACCAAACTTCACCCAATAGTGTATTGTATCACAATCTAGTAGTTACATTTGAAAATTTTGTTCTAGGACATTTTGTTTGAACGCAATCATCAAACTTAATTAAAAAAGTAATTTAAACCTTTTCACAGTGAGATCTATGCGATATGGCCGAGAAATGTAATTTTGATGTTAACTCCCAAACCGCTGCGCAGAAGTCAACCAAACTTCACCCAATAGTGTATTGTATCACAATCTAGTAGTTACATTTGAAAATTTTGTTCTAGGAAATTTTGTTTGAGCGCAATCATCAAACTTAATTAAAAAAGTCATTTAAGCCTTTTCACAGTGAGATCTATGCGATATGGCCGAGAAATGTAATTTTGATGTTAACTCCCAAACCGCTGCGCAGAAGTCAACCAAACTTCACCCAATAGTGTATTGTATCACATTCTAGTAGTTACATTTGAAAATTTTGTTCTAGGACATTTGGTTTGAGCGCAATCATTAAACTTAGGTCAAAAAAGCCATTTAAGCCTTTTCACAGTGAGATCTATGCGATATGGCCGAGAAATGTAATTTTGATGTTAACTCCCAAACCGCTGCGCAGAAGTCAACTAAACTTCAACCAATAGTGTATTGTATCACATTCTAGTAGTTACATTTGAAAATTTCGTTCTAGGACATTTGGTTTGAGCGCAATTATTAAACTTAGGTCAAAAAAGCCATTTAAGCCTTTTCACAGTGAGATCTATGCGATATGGCCGAGAAATGTAATTTTGATGTTAACTCCCAAACCGCTGCGCAGAAGTCAACCAAACTTCACCCAATAGTGTATTGTATCACATTCTAGTAGTTACATTTGAAAATTTCGTTCTAGGACATTTGGTTTGAGCGCAATCATTAAACTTAGGTCAAAAAAGCCATTTAAGCCTTTTCACAGTGAGATCTATGCGATATGGCCGAGAAATGTAATTTTGATGTTAACTCCCAAACCGCTGCGCAGAAGTCAACCAAACTTCACCCAATAGTGTATTGTATCACAATCTAGTAGTTACATTTGAAAATTTTGTTCTAGGAAATTTTGTTTGAGCGCAATCATCAAACTTAATTAAAAAAGTCATTTAAGCCTTTTCACAGTGAGATCTATGCGATATGGCCGAGAAATGTAATTTTGATGTTAACTCCCAAACCGCTGCGCAGAAGTCAACCAAACTTCACCCATTAGTGTATTGTATCACAATCTAGTAGTTACATGTGAAAATTTGGTTCTAGGACATTTGATTTGAGCGCAATCCTCAAACTTAGGTCAAAAAAGCCATTTAAGCCTTTTCACAGTGAGATCTATGCGATATGGCCGAGAAATGTAAATTTGATGTTAACTCCCAAACCGCTGCGCAGAAGTCAACCAAACTTCACCCAATAGTGTATTGTATCACAATCTAGTAGTTACATATGAAAATTTTGTTCTAGGACATTTTGTTTGAACGCAATCATCAAACTTAATTAAAAAAGTCATTTAAGCCTTTTCACAGTGAGATCTATGCGATATGGCCGAGAAATGTAATTTTGATGTTAACTCCCAAACCGCTGCGCAGAAGTCAACCAAACTTCACCCAATAGTGTATTTTATCACAATCTAGTAGTTACATTTGAAAATTTTGTTCTAGGAAATTTTGTTTGAGCGCAATCATCAAACTTAATTAAAAAAGTCATTTAAGCCTTTTCACAGTGAGATCTATGCGATATGGCCGAGAAATGTAATTTTGATGTTAACTCCCAAACCGCTGCGCAGAAGTCAACCAAACTTCACCCAATAGTGTATTGTATCACAATCTAGTAGTTACATTTGAAAATTTTGTTCTAGGAAATTTTGTTTGAGCGCAATCATCAAACTTAATTAAAAAAGTCATTTAAGCCTTTTCACAGTGAGATCTATGCGATATGGCCGAGAAATGTAATTTTGATGTTAACTCCCAAACCGCTGCGCAGAAGTCAACTAAACTTCACCCATTAGTGTATTGTATCACAATCTAGTAGTTACATGTGGAAATTTGGTTCTAGGACATTTGATTTGAGCGCAATCCTCAAACTTAGGTCAAAAAAGCCATTTAAGCCTTTTCACAGTGAGATCTATGCGATATGGCCGAGAAATGTAATTTTGATGTTAACTCCCAAACCGCTGCGCAGAAGTCAACCAAACTTCACCCAATAGTGTATTGTATCACATTCTAGTAGTTACATTTTAAAATTTCGTTCTCGGACATTTGGTTTGAGCGCAATTATTAAACTTAGGTCAAAAAAGCCATTTAAGCCTTTTCACAGTGAGATCTATGCGATATGGCCGAGAAATGTAATTTTGATGTTAACTCCCAAACCGCTGCGCAGAAGTCAACTAAACTTCACCCATTAGTGTATTGTATCACAATCTAGTAGTTACATGTGGAAATTTGGTTCTAGGACATTTGATTTGAGCGCAATCCTCAAACTTAGGTCAAAAAAGCCATTTAAGCCTTTTCACAGTGAGATCTATGCGATATGGCCGAGAAATGTAATTTTGATGTTAACTCCCAAACCGCTGCGCAGAAGTCAACCAAACTTCACCCAATAGTGTATTGTATCACAATCTAGTAGTTACATATGAAAAATTAGTTCTAGGACATTTTGTTTGAACGCAATCATCAAACTTAATTAAAAAAGTCATTTAAGCCTTTTCACAGTGAGATCTATGCGATATGGCCGAGAAATGTAATTTTGATGTTAACTCCCAAACCGCTGCGCAGAAGTCAACTAAACTTCACCCATTAGTGTATTGTATCACAATCTAGTAGTTACATGTGGAAATTTGGTTCTAGGACATTTGATTTGAGCGCAATCCTCAAACTTAGGTCAAAAAAGCCATTTAAGCCTTTTCACAGTGAGATCTATGCGATATGGCCGAGAAATGTAATTTTGATGTTAACTCCCAAACCGCTGCGCAGAAGTCAACCAAACTTCACCCAATAGTGTATTGTATCACATTCTAGTAGTTACATTTGAAAATTTCGTTCTAGGACATTTGGTTTGAGCGCAATTATTAAACTTAGGTCAAAAAAGCCATTTAAGCCTTTTCACAGTGAGATCTATGCGATATGGCCGAGAAATGTAATTTTGATAACTCCCAAACCGCTGCGCAGAAGTCAACCAAACTTCACCCAATAGTGTATTGTATCACATTCTAGTAGTTACATTTGAAAATTTCGTTCTAGGACATTTGGTTTGAGCGCAATCATTAAACTTAGGTCAAAAAAGCCATTTAAGCCTTTTCACAGTGAGATCTATGCGATATGGCCGAGAAATGTAATTTTGATGTTAACTCCCAAACCGCTGCGCAGAAGTCAACCAAACTTCACCCAATAGTGTATTGTATCACAATCTAGTAGTTACATTTGAAAATTTTGTTCTAGGAAATTTTGTTTGAGCGCAATCATCAAACTTAATTAAAAAAGTCATTTAAGCCTTTTCACAGTGAGATCTATGCGATATGGCCGAGAAATGTAATTTTGATGTTAACTCCCAAACCGCTGCGCAGAAGTCAACCAAACTTCACCCATTAGTTTATTGTATCACAATCTAGTAGTTACATGTGGAAATTTGGTTCTAGGACATTTGATTTGAGCGCAATCCTCAAACTTAGGTCAAAAAAGCCATTTAAGCCTTTTCACAGTGAGATCTATGCGATATGGCCGAGAAATGTAATTTTGATGTTAAATCCCAAACCGCTGCGCAGAAGTCAACTAAACTTCACCCAATAGTGTATTGTATCACATTCTAGTAGTTACATTTGAAAATTTCGTTCTAGGACATTTGGTTTGAGCGCAATCATTAAACTTAATTAAAAAAGTCATTTAAGCCTTTTCACAGTGAGATCTATGCGATATGGCCGAGAAATGTAATTTTGATGTTAACTCCCAAACCGCTGCGCAGAAGTCAACCAAACTTCACCCAATAGTGTATTGTATCACAATCTAGTAGTTACATTTGAAAATTTTGTTCTAGGACATTTTGTTTGAACGCAATCATCAAACTTAATTAAAAAAGTCATTTAAGCCTTTTCACAGTGAGATCTATGCGATATGGCCGAGAAATGTAATTTTGATGTTAACTCCCAAACCGCTGCGCAGAAGTCAACCAAACTTCACCCAATAGTGTATTGTATCACAATCTAGTAGTTACATTTGAAAATTTTGTTCTAGGAAATTTTGTTTGAGCGCAATCATCAAACTTAATTAAAAAAGTCATTTAAGCCTTTTCACAGTGAGATCTATGCGATATGGCCGAGAAATGTAATTTTGATGTTAACTCCCAAACCGCTGCGCAGAAGTCAACCAAACTTCACCCAATAGTGTATTGTATCACAATCTAGTAGTTACATTTGAAAATTTTGTTCTAGGAAATTTTGTTTGAGCGCAATCATCAAACTTAATTAAAAAAGTCATTTAAGCCTTTTCACAGTGAGATCTATGCGATATGGCCGAGAAATGTAATTTTGATGTTAACTCCCAAACCGCTGCGCAGAAGTCAACTAAACTTCACCCATTACTGTATTGTATCACAATCTAGTAGTTACATGTGGAAATTTGGTTCTAGGACATTTGATTTGAGCGCAATCCTCAAACTTAGGTCAAAAAAGCCATTTAAGCCTTTTCACAGTGAGATCTATGCGATATGGCCGAGAAATGTAATTTTGATGTTAACTCCCAAACCGCTGCGCAGAAGTCAACCAAACTTCACCCAATAGTGTATTGTATCACATTCTAGTAGTTACATTTTAAAATTTCGTTCTAGGACATTTGGTTTGAGCGCAATTATTAAACTTAGGTCAAAAAAGCCATTTAAGCCTTTTCACAGTGAGATCTATGCGATATGGCCGAGAAATGTAATTTTGATGTTAACTCCCAAACCGCTGCGCAGAAGTCAACTAAACTTCACCCATTAGTGTATTGTATCACAATCTAGTAGTTACATGTGGAAATTTGGTTCTAGGACATTTGATTTGAGCGCAATCCTCAAACTTAGGTCAAAAAAGCCATTTAAGCCTTTTCACAGTGAGATCTATGCGATATGGCCGAGAAATGTAATTTTGATGTTAACTCCCAAACCGCTGCGCAGAAGTCAACCAAACTTCACCCAATAGTGTATTGTATCACATTCTAGTAGTTACATTTGAAAATTTGGTTCTAGGACATTTGGTTTGAGCGCAATTATTAAACTTAGGTCAAAAAAGCCATTTAAGCCTTTTCACAGTGAGATCTATGCGATATGGCCGAGAAATGTAATTTTGATGTTGACTCCCAAACCGCTGCGCAGAAGTCAACCAAACTTCACCCAATAGTGTATTGTATCACAATCTAGTAGTTACATTTGAAAATTTTGTTCTAGGACATTTTGTTTGAACGCAATCATCAAACTTAATTAAAAAAGTCATTTAAACCTTTTCACAGTGAGATCTATGCGATATGGCCGAGAAATGTAATTTTGATGTTAACTCCCAAACCGCTGCGCAGAAGTCAACCAAACTTCACCCAATAGTGTATTGTATCACAATCTAGTAGTTACATTTGAAAATTTTGTTCTAGGAAATTTTGTTTGAGCGCAATCATCAAACTTAATTAAAAAAGTCATTTAAGCCTTTTCACAGTGAGATCTATGCGATATGGCCGAGAAATGTAATTTTGATGTTAACTCCCAAACCGCTGCGCAGAAGTCAACCAAACTTCACCCAACAGTGTATTGTATCACATTCTAGTAGTTACATTTGAAAATTTTGTTCTAGGACATTTGGTTTGAGCGCAATCATTAAACTTAGGTCAAAAAAGCCATTTAAGCCTTTTCACAGTGAGATCTATGCGATATGGCCGAGAAATGTAATTTTGATGTTAACTCCCAAACCGCTGCGCAGAAGTCAACTAAACTTCAACCAATAGTGTATTGTATCACATTCTAGTAGTTACATTTGAAAATTTCGTTCTAGGACATTTGGTTTGAGCGCAATTATTAAACTTAGGTCAAAAAAGCCATTTAAGCCTTTTCACAGTGAGATCTATGCGATATGGCCGAGAAATGTAATTTTGATGTTAACTCCCAAACCGCTGCGCAGAAGTCAACCAAACTTCACCCAATAGTGTATTGTATCACATTCTAGTAGTTACATTTGAAAATTTCGTTCTAGGACATTTGGTTTGAGCGCAATCATTAAACTTAGGTCAAAAAAGCCATTTAAGCCTTTTCACAGTGAGATCTATGCGATATGGCCGAGAAATGTAATTTTGATGTTAACTCCCAAACCGCTGCGCAGAAGTCAACCAAACTTCACCCAATAGTGTATTGTATCACAATCTAGTAGTTACATTTGAAAATTTTGTTCTAGGAAATTTTGTTTGAGCGCAATCATCAAACTTAATTAAAAAAGTCATTTAAGCCTTTTCACAGTGAGATCTATGCGATATGGCCGAGAAATGTAATTTTGATGTTAACTCCCAAACCGCTGCGCAGAAGTCAACCAAACTTCACCCATTAGTGTATTGTATCACAATCTAGTAGTTACATGTGAAAATTTGGTTCTAGGACATTTGATTTGAGCGCAATCCTCAAACTTAGGTCAAAAAAGCCATTTAAGCCTTTTCACAGTGAGATCTATGCGATATGGCCGAGAAATGTAAATTTGATGTTAACTCCCAAACCGCTGCGCAGAAGTCAACCAAACTTCACCCAATAGTGTATTGTATCACAATCTAGTAGTTACATATGAAAATTTTGTTCTAGGACATTTTGTTTGAACGCAATCATCAAACTTAATTAAAAAAGTCATTTAAGCCTTTTCACAGTGAGATCTATGCGATATGGCCGAGAAATGTAATTTTGATGTTAACTCCCAAACCGCTGCGCAGAAGTCAACCAAACTTCACCCAATAGTGTATTGTATCACAATCTAGTAGTTACATTTGAAAATTTTGGTCTAGGAAATTTTGTTTGAGCGCAATCATCAAACTTAATTAAAAAAGTCATTTAAGCCTTTTCACAGTGAGATCTATGCGATATGGCCGAGAAATGTAATTTTGATGTTAACTCCCAAACCGCTGCGCAGAAGTCAACCAAACTTCACCCAATAGTGTATTGTATCACAATCTAGTAGTTACATTTGAAAATTTTGTTCTAGGAAATTTTGTTTGAGCGCAATCATCAAACTTAATTAAAAAAGTCATTTAAGCCTTTTCACAGTGAGATCTATGCGATATGGCCGAGAAATGTAATTTTGATGTTAACTCCCAAACCGCTGCGCAGAAGTCAACTAAACTTCACCCATTAGTGTATTGTATCACAATCTAGTAGTTACATGTGGAAATTTGGTTCTAGGACATTTGATTTGAGCGCAATCCTCAAACTTAGGTCAAAAAAGCCATTTAAGCCTTTTCACAGTGAGATCTATGCGATATGGCCGAGAAATGTAATTTTGATGTTAACTCCCAAACCGCTGCGCAGAAGTCAACCAAACTTCACCCAATAGTGTATTGTATCACATTCTAGTAGTTACATTTTAAAATTTCGTTCTAGGACATTTGGTTTGAGCGCAATTATTAAACTTAGGTCAAAAAAGCCATTTAAGCCTTTTCACAGTGAGATCTATGCGATATGGCCGAGAAATGTAATTTTGATGTTAACTCCCAAACCGCTGCGCAGAAGTCAACTAAACTTCACCCATTAGTGTATTGTATCACAATCTAGTAGTTACATGTGGAAATTTGGTTCTAGGACATTTGATTTGAGCGCAATCCTCAAACTTAGGTCAAAAAAGCCATTTAAGCCTTTTCACAGTGAGATCTATGCGATATGGCCGAGAAATGTAATTTTGATGTTAACTCCCAAACCGCTGCGCAGAAGTCAACCAAACTTCACCCAATAGTGTATTGTATCACAATCTAGTAGTTACATATGAAAAATTAGTTCTAGGACATTTTGTTTGAACGCAATCATCAAACTTAATTAAAAAAGTCATTTAAGCCTTTTCACAGTGAGATCTATGCGATATGGCCGAGAAATGTAATTTTGATGTTAACTCCCAAACCGCTGCGCAGAAGTCAACTAAACTTCACCCATTAGTGTATTGTATCACAATCTAGTAGTTACATGTGGAAATTTGGTTCTAGGACATTTGATTTGAGCGCAATCCTCAAACTTAGGTCAAAAAAGCCATTTAAGCCTTTTCACAGTGAGATCTATGCGATATGGCCGAGAAATGTAATTTTGATGTTAACTCCCAAACCGCTGCGCAGAAGTCAACCAAACTTCACCCAATAGTGTATTGTATCACATTCTAGTAGTTACATTTGAAAATTTCGTTCTAGGACATTTGGTTTGAGCGCAATTATTAAACTTAGGTCAAAAAAGCCATTTAAGCCTTTTCACAGTGAGATCTATGCGATATGGCCGAGAAATGTAATTTTGATAACTCCCAAACCGCTGCGCAGAAGTCAACCAAACTTCACCCAATAGTGTATTGTATCACATTCTAGTAGTTACATTTGAAAATTTCGTTCTAGGACATTTGGTTTGAGCGCAATCATTAAACTTAGGTCAAAAAAGCCATTTAAGCCTTTTCACAGTGAGATCTATGCGATATGGCCGAGAAATGTAATTTTGATGTTAACTCCCAAACCGCTGCGCAGAAGTCAACCAAACTTCACCCAATAGTGTATTGTATCACAATCTAGTAGTTACATTTGAAAATTTTGTTCTAGGAAATTTTGTTTGAGCGCAATCATCAAACTTAATTAAAAAAGTCATTTAAGCCTTTTCACAGTGAGATCTATGCGATATGGCCGAGAAATGTAATTTTGATGTTAACTCCCAAACCGCTGCGCAGAAGTCAACCAAACTTCACCCATTAGTTTATTGTATCACAATCTAGTAGTTACATGTGGAAATTTGGTTCTAGGACATTTGATTTGAGCGCAATCCTCAAACTTAGGTCAAAAAAGCCATTTAAGCCTTTTCACAGTGAGATCTATGCGATATGGCCGAGAAATGTAATTTTGATGTTAAATCCCAAACCGCTGCGCAGAAGTCAACTAAACTTCACCCAATAGTGTATTGTATCACATTCTAGTAGTTACATTTGAAAATTTCGTTCTAGGACATTTGGTTTGAGCGCAATCATTAAACTTAATTAAAAAAGTCATTTAAGCCTTTTCACAGTGAGATCTATGCGATATGGCCGAGAAATGTAATTTTGATGTTAACTCCCAAACCGCTGCGCAGAAGTCAACCAAACTTCACCCAATAGTGTATTGTATCACAATCTAGTAGTTACATTTGAAAATTTTGTTCTAGGACATTTTGTTTGAACGCAATCATCAAACTTAATTAAAAAAGTCATTTAAGCCTTTTCACAGTGAGATCTATGCGATATGGCCGAGAAATGTAATTTTGATGTTAACTCCCAAACCGCTGCGCAGAAGTCAACCAAACTTCACCCAATAGTGTATTGTATCAAAATCTAGTAGTTACATTTGAAAATTTTGTTCTAGGAAATTTTGTTTGAGCGCAATCATCAAACTTAATTAAAAAAGTCATTTAAGCCTTTTCACAGTGAGATCTATGCGATATGGCCGAGAAATGTAATTTTGATGTTAACTCCCAAACCGCTGCGCAGAAGTCAACCAAACTTCACCCATTAGTGTATTGTATCACAATCTAGTAGTTACATGTGGAAATTTGGTTCTAGGACATTTGATTTGAGCGCAATCCTCAAACTTAGGTCAAAAAAGCCATTTAAGCCTTTTCACAGTGAGATCTATGCGATATGGCCGAGAAATGTAATTTTGATGTTGACTCCCAAACCGCTGCGCAGAAGTCAACCAAACTTCACCCAATAGTGTATTGTATCACAATCTAGTAGTTACATTTGAAAATTTTGTTCTAGGACATTTTGTTTGAACGCAATCATCAAACTTAATTAAAAAAGTCATTTAAACCTTTTCACAGTGAGATCTATGCGATATGGCCGAGAAATGTAATTTTGATGTTAACTCCCAAACCGCTGCGCAGAAGTCAACCAAACTTCACCCAATAGTGTATTGTATCACAATCTAGTAGTTACATTTGAAAATTTTGTTCTAGGAAATTTTGTTTGAGCGCAATCATCAAACTTAATTAAAAAAGTCATTTAAGCCTTTTCACAGTGAGATCTATGCGATATGGCCGAGAAATGTAATTTTGATGTTAACTCCCAAACCGCTGCGCAGAAGTCAACCAAACTTCACCCAATAGTGTATTGTATCACATTCTAGTAGTTACATTTGAAAATTTTGTTCTAGGACATTTGGTTTGAGCGCAATCATTAAACTTAGGTCAAAAAAGCCATTTAAGCCTTTTCACAGTGAGATCTATGCGATATGGCCGAGAAATGTAATTTTGATGTTAACTCCCAAACCGCTGCGCAGAAGTCAACTAAACTTCAACCAATAGTGTATTGTATCACATTCTAGTAGTTACATTTGAAAATTTCGTTCTAGGACATTTGGTTTGAGCGCAATTATTAAACTTAGGTCAAAAAAGCCATTTAAGCCTTTTCACAGTGAGATCTATGCGATATGGCCGAGAAATGTAATTTTGATGTTAACTCCCAAACCGCTGCGCAGAAGTCAACCAAACTTCACCCAATAGTGTATTGTATCACAATCTAGTAGTTACATTTGAAAATTTTGTTCTAGGAAATTTTGTTTGAGCGCAATCATCAAACTTAATTAAAAAAGTCATTTAAGCCTTTTCACAGTGAGATCTATGCGATATGGCCGAGAAATGTAATTTTGATGTTAACTCCCAAACCGCTGCGCAGAAGTCAACCAAACTTCACCCATTAGTGTATTGTATCACAATCTAGTAGTTACATGTGAAAATTTGGTTCTAGGACATTTGATTTGAGCGCAATCCTCAAACTTAGGTCAAAAAAGCCATTTAAGCCTTTTCACAGTGAGATCTATGCGATATGGCCGAGAAATGTAAATTTGATGTTAACTCCCAAACCGCTGCGCAGAAGTCAACCAAACTTCACCCAATAGTGTATTGTATCACAATCTAGTAGTTACATATGAAAATTTTGTTCTAGGACATTTTGTTTGAACGCAATCATCAAACTTAATTAAAAAAGTCATTTAAGCCTTTTCACAGTGAGATCTATGCGATATGGCCGAGAAATGTAATTTTGATGTTAACTCCCAAACCGCTGCGCAGAAGTCAACCAAACTTCACCCAATAGTGTATTGTATCACAATCTAGTAGTTACATTTGAAAATTTTGTTCTAGGAAATTTTGTTTGAGCGCAATCATCAAACTTAATTAAAAAAGTCATTTAAGCCTTTTCACAGTGAGATCTATGCGATATGGCCGAGAAATGTAATTTTGATGTTAACTCCCAAACCGCTGCGCAGAAGTCAACCAAACTTCACCCAATAGTGTATTGTATCACAATCTAGTAGTTACATTTGAAAATTTTGTTCTAGGACATTTTGTTTGAGCGCAATCATCAAACTTAATTAAAAAAGTCATTTAAGCCTTTTCACAGTGAGATCTATGCGATATGGCCGAGAAATGTAATTTTGATGTTAACTCCCAAACCGCTGCGCAGAAGTCAACCAAACTTCACCCAATAGTGTATTGTATCACATTCTAGTAGTTACATTTGAAAATTTTGTTCTAGGACATTTGGTTTGAGCGCAATCATTAAACTTAGGTCAAAAAAGCCATTTAAGCCTTTTCACAGTGAGATCTATGCGATATGGCCGAGAAATGTAATTTTGATGTTAACTCCCAAACCGCTGCGCAGAAGTCAACCAAACTTCACCCAATAGTGTATTGTATCACAATCTAGTAGTTACATTTGAAAATTTTGTTCTAGGAAATTTTGTTTGAGCGCAATCATCAAACTTAATTAAAAAAGTCATTTAAGCCTTTTCACAGTGAGATCTATGCGATATGGCCGAGAAATGTAATTTTGATGTTAACTCCCAAACCGCTGCGCAGAAGTCAACCAAACTTCACCCATTAGTGTATTGTATCACAATCTAGTAGTTACATGTGAAAATTTGGTTCTAGGACATTTGATTTGAGCGCAATCCTCAAACTTAGGTCAAAAAAGCCATTTAAGCCTTTTCACAGTGAGATCTATGCGATATGGCCGAGAAATGTAAATTTGATGTTAACTCCCAAACCGCTGCGCAGAAGTCAACCAAACTTCACCCAATAGTGTATTGTATCACAATCTAGTAGTTACATATGAAAATTTTGTTCTAGGACATTTTGTTTGAACGCAATCATCAAACTTAATTAAAAAAGTCATTTAAGCCTTTTCACAGTGAGATCTATGCGATATGGCCGAGAAATGTAATTTTGATGTTAACTCCCAAACCGCTGCGCAGAAGTCAACCAAACTTCACCCAATAGTGTATTGTATCACAATCTAGTAGTTACATTTGAAAATTTTGTTCTAGGAAATTTTGTTTGAGCGCAATCATCAAACTTAATTAAAAAAGTCATTTAAGCCTTTTCACAGTGAGATCTATGCGATATGGCCGAGAAATGTAATTTTGATGTTAACTCCCAAACCGCTGCGCAGAAGTCAACCAAACTTCACCCAATAGTGTATTGTATCACAATCTAGTAGTTACATTTGAAAATTTTGTTCTAGGAAATTTTGTTTGAGCGCAATCATCAAACTTAATTAAAAAAGTCATTTAAGCCTTTTCACAGTGAGATCTATGCGATATGGCCGAGAAATGTAATTTTGATGTTAACTCCCAAACCGCTGCGCAGAAGTCAACTAAACTTCACCCATTAGTGTATTGTATCACAATCTAGTAGTTACATGTGGAAATTTGGTTCTAGGACATTTGATTTGAGCGCAATCCTCAAACTTAGGTCAAAAAAGCCATTTAAGCCTTTTCACAGTGAGATCTATGCGATATGGCCGAGAAATGTAATTTTGATGTTAACTCCCAAACCGCTGCGCAGAAGTCAACCAAACTTCACCCAATAGTGTATTGTATCACAATCTAGTAGTTACATATGAAAAATTAGTTCTAGGACATTTTGTTTGAACGCAATCATCAAACTTAATTAAAAAAGTCATTTAAGCCTTTTCACAGTGAGATCTATGCGATATGGCCGAGAAATGTAATTTTGATGTTAACTCCCAAACCGCTGCGCAGAAGTCAACTAAACTTCACCCATTAGTGTATTGTATCACAATCTAGTAGTTACATGTGGAAATTTGGTTCTAGGACATTTGATTTGAGCGCAATCCTCAAACTTAGGTCAAAAAAGCCATTTAAGCCTTTTCACAGTGAGATCTATGCGATATGGCCGAGAAATGTAATTTTGATGTTAACTCCCAAACCGCTGCGCAGAAGTCAACCAAACTTCACCCAATAGTGTATTGTATCACATTCTAGTAGTTACATTTGAAAATTTGGTTCTAGGACATTTGGTTTGAGCGCAATTATTAAACTTAGGTCAAAAAAGCCATTTAAGCCTTTTCACAGTGAGATCTATGCGATATGGCCGAGAAATGTAATTTTGATGTTGACTCCCAAACCGCTGCGCAGAAGTCAACCAAACTTCACCCAATAGTGTATTGTATCACAATCTAGTAGTTACATTTGAAAATTTTGTTCTAGGAAATTTTGTTTGAGCGCAATCATCAAACTTAATTAAAAAAGTCATTTAAGCCTTTTCACAGTGAGATCTATGCGATATGGCCGAGAAATGTAATTTTGATGTTAACTCCCAAACCGCTGCGCAGAAGTCAACCAAACTTCACCCATTAGTGTATTGTATCACAATCTAGTAGTTACATGTGAAAATTTGGTTCTAGACATTTGATTTGAGCGCAATCCTCAAACTTAGGTCAAAAAAGCCATTTAAGCCTTTTCACAGTGAGATCTATGCGATATGGCCGAGAAATGTAAATTTGATGTTAACTCCCAAACCGCTGCGCAGAAGTCAACCAAACTTCACCCAATAGTGTATTGTATCACAATCTAGTAGTTACATATGAAAATTTTGTTCTAGGACATTTTGTTTGAACGCAATCATCAAACTTAATAAAAAAAGTCATTTAAGCCTTTTCACAGTGAGATCTATGCGATATGGCCGAGAAATGTAATTTTGATGTTAACTCCCAAACCGCTGCGCAGAAGTCAACCAAACTTCACCCAATAGTGTATTGTATCACAATCTAGTAGTTACATTTGAAAATTTTGTTCTAGGAAATTTTGTTTGAGCGCAATCATCAAACTTAATTAAAAAAGTCATTTAAGCCTTTTCACAGTGAGATCTATGCGATATGGCCGAGAAATGTAATTTTGATGTTAACTCCCAAACCGCTGCGCAGAAGTCAACCAAACTTCACCCAATAGTGTATTGTATCACAATCTAGTAGTTACATTTGAAAATTTTGTTCTAGGAAATTTTGTTTGAGCGCAATCATCAAACTTAATTAAAAAAGTCATTTAAGCCTTTTCACAGTGAGATCTATGCGATATGGCCGAGAAATGTAATTTTGATGTTAACTCCCAAACCGCTGCGCAGAAGTCAACTAAACTTCACCCATTAGTGTATTGTATCACAATCTAGTAGTTACATGTGGAAATTTGGTTCTAGGACATTTGATTTGAGCGCAATCCTCAAACTTAGGTCAAAAAAGCCATTTAAGCCTTTTCACAGTGAGATCTATGCGATATGGCCGAGAAATGTAATTTTGATGTTAACTCCCAAACCGCTGCGCAGAAGTCAACCAAACTTCACCCAATAGTGTATTGTATCACATTCTAGTAGTTACATTTTAAAATTTCGTTCTAGGACATTTGGTTTGAGCGCAATTATTAAACTTAGGTCAAAAAAGCCATTTAAGCCTTTTCACAGTGAGATCTATGCGATATGGCCGAGAAATGTAATTTTGATGTTAACTCCCAAACCGCTGCGCAGAAGTCAACTAAACTTCACCCATTAGTGTATTGTATCACAATCTAGTAGTTACATGTGGAAATTTGGTTCTAGGACATTTGATTTGAGCGCAATCCTCAAACTTAGGTCAAAAAAGCCATTTAAGCCTTTTCACAGTGAGATCTATGCGATATGGCCGAGAAATGTAAATTTGATGTTAACTCCCA
The DNA here is from genome assembly GCF_030265065.1 of Corythoichthys intestinalis. Classification (NCBI taxonomy): domain Eukaryota; kingdom Metazoa; phylum Chordata; class Actinopteri; order Syngnathiformes; family Syngnathidae; genus Corythoichthys; species Corythoichthys intestinalis. The sequence goes on from NC_080407.1 coordinate 33,634,265, forward strand.
AACCGCTGCGCAGAAGTCAACCAAACTTCACCCAATAGTGTATTGTATCACATTCTAGTAGTTACATTTGAAAATTTCGTTCTAGGACATTTGGTTTGAGCGCAATTATTAAACTTAGGTCAAAAAAGCCATTTAAGCCTTTTCACAGTGAGATCTATGCGATATGGCCGAGAAATGTAATTTTGATGTTAACTCCCAAACCGCTGCGCAGAAGTCAACTAAACTTCACCCATTAGTGTATTGTATCACAATCTAGTAGTTACATGTGGAAATTTGGTTCTAGGACATTTGATTTGAGCGCAATCCTCAAACTTAGGTCAAAAAAGCCATTTAAGCCTTTTCACAGTGAGATCTATGCGATATGGCCGAGAAATGTAATTTTGATGTTAACTCCCAAACCGCTGCGCAGAAGTCAACCAAACTTCACCCAATAGTGTATTGTATCACATTCTAGTAGTTACATTTGAAAATTTCGTTCTAGGACATTTGGTTTGAGCGCAATTATTAAACTTAGGTCAAAAAAGCCATTTAAGCCTTTTCACAGTGAGATCTATGCGATATGGCCGAGAAATGTAATTTTGATGTTAACTCCCAAACCGCTGCGCAGAAGTCAACCAAACTTCACCCAATAGTGTATTGTATCACATTCTAGTAGTTACATTTGAAAATTTCGTTCTAGGACATTTGGTTTGAGCGCAATCATTAAACTTAGGTCAAAAAAGCCATTTAAGCCTTTTCACAGTGAGATCTATGCGATATGGCCGAGAAATGTAATTTTGATGTTAACTCCCAAACCGCTGCGCAGAAGTCAACCAAACTTCACCCAATAGTGTATTGTATCACAATCTAGTAGTTACATTTGAAAATTTTGTTCTAGGAAATTTTGTTTGAGCGCAATCATCAAACTTAATTAAAAAAGTCATTTAAGCCTTTTCACAGTGAGATCTATGCGATATGGCCGAGAAATGTAATTTTGATGTTAACTCCCAAACCGCTGCGCAGAAGTCAACTAAACTTCACCCATTAGTGTATTGTATCACAATCTAGTAGTTACATGTGGAAATTTGGTTCTAGGACATTTGATTTGAGCGCAATCCTCAAACTTAGGTCAAAAAAGCCATTTAAGCCTTTTCACAGTGAGATCTATGCGATATGGCCGAGAAATGTAATTTTGATGTTAACTCCCAAACCGCTGCGCAGAAGTCAACCAAACTTCACCCAATAGTGTATTGTATCACATTCTAGTAGTTACATTTGAAAATTTCGTTCTAGGACATTTGGTTTGAGCGCAATTATTAAACTTAGGTCAAAAAAGCCATTTAAGCCTTTTCACAGTGAGATCTATGCGATATGGCCGAGAAATGTAATTTTGATAACTCCCAAACCGCTGCGCAGAAGTCAACCAAACTTCACCCAATAGTGTATTGTATCACATTCTAGTAGTTACATTTGAAAATTTCGTTCTAGGACATTTGGTTTGAGCGCAATCATTAAACTTAGGTCAAAAAAGCCATTTAAGCCTTTTCACAGTGAGATCTATGCGATATGGCCGAGAAATGTAATTTTGATGTTAACTCCCAAACCGCTGCGCAGAAGTCAACCAAACTTCACCCAATAGTGTATTGTATCACAATCTAGTAGTTACATTTGAAAATTTTGTTCTAGGAAATTTTGTTTGAGCGCAATCATCAAACTTAATTAAAAAAGTCATTTAAGCCTTTTCACAGTGAGATCTATGCGATATGGCCGAGAAATGTAATTTTGATGTTAACTCCCAAACCGCTGCGCAGAAGTCAACCAAACTTCACCCATTAGTTTATTGTATCACAATCTAGTAGTTACATGTGGAAATTTGGTTCTAGGACATTTGATTTGAGCGCAATCCTCAAACTTAGGTCAAAAAAGCCATTTAAGCCTTTTCACAGTGAGATCTATGCGATATGGCCGAGAAATGTAATTTTGATGTTAAATCCCAAACCGCTGCGCAGAAGTCAACTAAACTTCACCCAATAGTGTATTGTATCACATTCTAGTAGTTACATTTGAAAATTTCGTTCTAGGACATTTGGTTTGAGCGCAATCATTAAACTTAATTAAAAAAGTCATTTAAGCCTTTTCACAGTGAGATCTATGCGATATGGCCGAGAAATGTAATTTTGATGTTAACTCCCAAACCGCTGCGCAGAAGTCAACCAAACTTCACCCAATAGTGTATTGTATCACAATCTAGTAGTTACATTTGAAAATTTTGTTCTAGGACATTTTGTTTGAACGCAATCATCAAACTTAATTAAAAAAGTCATTTAAGCCTTTTCACAGTGAGATCTATGCGATATGGCCGAGAAATGTAATTTTGATGTTAACTCCCAAACCGCTGCGCAGAAGTCAACCAAACTTCACCCAATAGTGTATTGTATCAAAATCTAGTAGTTACATTTGAAAATTTTGTTCTAGGAAATTTTGTTTGAGCGCAATCATCAAACTTAATTAAAAAAGTCATTTAAGCCTTTTCACAGTGAGATCTATGCGATATGGCCGAGAAATGTAATTTTGATGTTAACTCCCAAACCGCTGCGCAGAAGTCAACCAAACTTCACCCATTAGTGTATTGTATCACAATCTAGTAGTTACATGTGGAAATTTGGTTCTAGGACATTTGATTTGAGCGCAATCCTCAAACTTAGGTCAAAAAAGCCATTTAAGCCTTTTCACAGTGAGATCTATGCGATATGGCCGAGAAATGTAATTTTGATGTTGACTCCCAAACCGCTGCGCAGAAGTCAACCAAACTTCACCCAATAGTGTATTGTATCACAATCTAGTAGTTACATTGGAAAATTTTGTTCTAGGACATTTTGTTTGAACGCAATCATCAAACTTAATTAAAAAAGTCATTTAAACCTTTTCACAGTGAGATCTATGCGATATGGCCGAGAAATGTAATTTTGATGTTAACTCCCAAACCGCTGCGCAGAAGTCAACCAAACTTCACCCAATAGTGTATTGTATCACAATCTAGTAGTTACATTTGAAAATTTTGTTCTAGGAAATTTTGTTTGAGCGCAATCATCAAACTTAATTAAAAAAGTCATTTAAGCCTTTTCACAGTGAGATCTATGCGATATGGCCGAGAAATGTAATTTTGATGTTAACTCCCAAACCGCTGCGCAGAAGTCAACCAAACTTCACCCAATAGTGTATTGTATCACATTCTAGTAGTTACATTTGAAAATTTTGTTCTAGGACATTTGGTTTGAGCGCAATCATTAAACTTAGGTCAAAAAAGCCATTTAAGCCTTTTCACAGTGAGATCTATGCGATATGGCCGAGAAATGTAATTTTGATGTTAACTCCCAAACCGCTGCGCAGAAGTCAACTAAACTTCAACCAATAGTGTATTGTATCACATTCTAGTAGTTACATTTGAAAATTTCGTTCTAGGACATTTGGTTTGAGCGCAATTATTAAACTTAGGTCAAAAAAGCCATTTAAGCCTTTTCACAGTGAGATCTATGCGATATGGCCGAGAAATGTAATTTTGATGTTAACTCACAAACCGCTGCGCAGAAGTCAACCAAACTTCACCCAATAGTGTATTGTATCACATTCTAGTAGTTACATTTGAAAATTTCGTTCTAGGACATTTGGTTTGAGCGCAATCATTAAACTTAGGTCAAAAAAGCCATTTAAGCCTTTTCACAGTGAGATCTATGCGATATGGCCGAGAAATGTAATTTTGATGTTAACTCCCAAACCGCTGCGCAGAAGTCAACCAAACTTCACCCAATAGTGTATTGTATCACAATCTAGTAGTTACATTTGAAAATTTTGTTCTAGGAAATTTTGTTTGAGCGCAATCATCAAACTTAATTAAAAAAGTCATTTAAGCCTTTTCACAGTGAGATCTATGCGATATGGCCGAGAAATGTAATTTTGATGTTAACTCCCAAACCGCTGCGCAGAAGTCAACCAAACTTCACCCATTAGTGTATTGTATCACAATCTAGTAGTTACATGTGAAAATTTGGTTCTAGGACATTTGATTTGAGCGCAATCCTCAAACTTAGGTCAAAAAAGCCATTTAAGCCTTTTCACAGTGAGATCTATGCGATATGGCCGAGAAATGTAAATTTGATGTTAACTCCCAAACCGCTGCGCAGAAGTCAACCAAACTTCACCCAATAGTGTATTGTATCACAATCTAGTAGTTACATATGAAAATTTTGTTCTAGGACATTTTGTTTGAGCGCAATCATCAAACTTAATTAAAAAAGTCATTTAAGCCTTTTCACAGTGAGATCTATGCGATATGGCCGAGAAATGTAATTTTGATGTTAACTCCCAAACCGCTGCGCAGAAGTCAACCAAACTTCACCCAATAGTGTATTGTATCACAATCTAGTAGTTACATTTGAAAATTTTGTTCTAGGAAATTTTGTTTGAGCGCAATCATCAAACTTAATTAAAAAAGTCATTTAAGCCTTTTCACAGTGAGATCTATGCGATATGGCCGAGAAATGTAATTTTGATGTTAACTCCCAAACCGCTGCGCAGAAGTCAACTAAACTTCACCCATTAGTGTATTGTATCACAATCTAGTAGTTACATGTGGAAATTTGGTTCTAGGACATTTGATTTGAGCGCAATCCTCAAACTTAGGTCAAAAAAGCCATTTAAGCCTTTTCACAGTGAGATCTATGCGATATGGCCGAGAAATGTAATTTTGATGTTAACTCCCAAACCGCTGCGCAGAAGTCAACCAAACTTCACCCAATAGTGTATTGTATCACATTCTAGTAGTTACATTTTAAAATTTCGTTCTAGGACATTTGGTTTGAGCGCAATTATTAAACTTAGGTCAAAAAAGCCATTTAAGCCTTTTCACAGTGAGATCTATGCGATATGGCCGAGAAATGTAATTTTGATGTTAACTCCCAAACCGCTGCGCAGAAGTCAACTAAACTTCACCCATTAGTGTATTGTATCACAATCTAGTAGTTACATGTGGAAATTTGGTTCTAGGACATTTGATTTGAGCGCAATCCTCAAACTTAGGTCAAAAAAGCCATTTAAGCCTTTTCACAGTGAGATCTATGCGATATGGCCGAGAAATGTAATTTTGATGTTAACTCCCAAACCGCTGCGCAGAAGTCAACCAAACTTCACCCAATAGTGTATTGTATCACATTCTAGTAGTTACATTTGAAAATTTCGTTCTAGGACATTTGGTTTGAGCGCAATTATTAAACTTAGGTCAAAAAAGCCATTTAAGCCTTTTCACAGTGAGATCTATGCGATATGGCCGAGAAATGTAATTTTGATGTTAACTCCCAAACCGCAGCGCAGAAGTCAACCAAACTTCACCCAATAGTGTATTGTATCACATTCTAGTAGTTACATTTGAAAATGTCGTTCTAGGACATTTGGTTTGAGCGCAATCATTAAACTTAGGTCAAAAAAGCCATTTAAGCCTTTTCACAGTGAGATCTATGCGATATGGCCGAGAAATGTAATTTTGATGTTAACTCCCAAACCGCTGCGCAGAAGTCAACCAAACTTCACCCAATAGTGTATTGTATCACAATCTAGTAGTTACATTTGAAAATTTTGTTCTAGGAAATTTTGTTTGAGCGCAATCATCAAACTTAATTAAAAAAGTCATTTAAGCCTTTTCACAGTGAGATCTATGCGATATGGCCGAGAAATGTAATTTTGATGTTAACTCCCAAACCGCTGCGCAGAAGTCAACTAAACTTCACCCATTAGTGTATTGTATCACAATCTAGTAGTTACATGTGGAAATTTGGTTCTAGGACATTTGATTTGAGCGCAATCCTCAAACTTAGGTCAAAAAAGCCATTTAAGCCTTTTCACAGTGAGATCTATGCGATATGGCCGAGAAATGTAATTTTGATGTTAACTCCCAAACCGCTGCGCAGAAGTCAACCAAACTTCACCCAATAGTGTATTGTATCACATTCTAGTAGTTACATTTGAAAATTTCGTTCTAGGACATTTGGTTTGAGCGCAATTATTAAACTTAGGTCAAAAAAGCCATTTAAGCCTTTTCACAGTGAGATCTACGCGATATGGCCGAGAAATGTAATTTTGATGTTAACTCCCAAACCGCTGCGCAGAAGTCAACCAAACTTCACCCATTAGTTTATTGTATCACAATCTAGTAGTTACATGTGGAAATTTGGTTCTAGGACATTTGATTTGAGCGCAATCCTCAAACTTAGGTCAAAAAAGCCATTTAAGCCTTTTCACAGTGAGATCTATGCGATATGGCCGAGAAATGTAATTTTGATGTTAAATCCCAAACCGCTGCGCAGAAGTCAACTAAACTTCACCCAATAGTGTATTGTATCACATTCTAGTAGTTACATTTGAAAATTTCGTTCTAGGACATTTGGTTTGAGCGCAATCATTAAACTTAATTAAAAAAGTCATTTAAGCCTTTTCACAGTGAGATCTATGCGATATGGCCGAGAAATGTAATTTTGATGTTAACTCCCAAACCGCTGCGCAGAAGTCAACCAAACTTCACCCAATAGTGTATTGTATCACAATCTAGTAGTTACATTTGAAAATTTTGTTCTAGGACATTTTGTTTGAACGCAATCATCAAACTTAATTAAAAAAGTCATTTAAGCCTTTTCACAGTGAGATCTATGCGATATGGCCGAGAAATGTAATTTTGATGTTAACTCCCAAACCGCTGCGCAGAAGTCAACCAAACTTCACCCAATAGTGTATTGTATCAAAATCTAGTAGTTACATTTGAAAATTTTGTTCTAGGAAATTTTGTTTGAGCGCAATCATCAAACTTAATTAAAAAAGTCATTTAAGCCTTTTCACAGTGAGATCTATGCGATATGGCCGAGAAATGTAATTTTGATGTTAACTCCCAAACCGCTGCGCAGAAGTCAACCAAACTTCACCCATTAGTGTATTGTATCACAATCTAGTAGTTACATGTGGAAATTTGGTTCTAGGACATTTGATTTGAGCGCAATCCTCAAACTTAGGTCAAAAAAGCCATTTAAGCCTTTTCACAGTGAGATCTATGCGATATGGCCGAGAAATGTAATTTTGATGTTGACTCCCAAACCGCTGCGCAGAAGTCAACCAAACTTCACCCAATAGTGTATTGTATCACAATCTAGTAGTTACATTTGAAAATTTTGTTCTAGGACATTTTGTTTGAACGCAATCATCAAACTTAATTAAAAAAGTCATTTAAACCTTTTCACAGTGAGATCTATGCGATATGGCCGAGAAATGTAATTTTGATGTTAACTCCCAAACCGCTGCGCAGAAGTCAACCAAACTTCACCCAATAGTGTATTGTATCACAATCTAGTAGTTACATTTGAAAATTTTGTTCTAGGAAATTTTGTTTGAGCGCAATCATCAAACTTAATTAAAAAAGTCATTTAAGCCTTTTCACAGTGAGATCTATGCGATATGGCCGAGAAATGTAATTTTGATGTTAACTCCCAAACCGCTGCGCAGAAGTCAACCAAACTTCACCCAATAGTGTATTGTATCACATTCTAGTAGTTACATTTGAAAATTTTGTTCTAGGACATTTGGTTTGAGCGCAATCATTAAACTTAGGTCAAAAAAGCCATTTAAGCCTTTTCACAGTGAGATCTATGCGATATGGCCGAGAAATGTAATTTTGATGTTAACTCCCAAACCGCTGCGCAGAAGTCAACTAAACTTCAACCAATAGTGTATTGTATCACATTCTAGTAGTTACATTTGAAAATTTCGTTCTAGGACATTTGGTTTGAGCGCAATTATTAAACTTAGGTCAAAAAAGCCATTTAAGCCTTTTCACAGTGAGATCTATGCGATATGGCCGAGAAATGTAATTTTGATGTTAACTCCCAAACCGCTGCGCAGAAGTCAACCAAACTTCACCCAATAGTGTATTGTATCACATTCTAGTAGTTACATTTGAAAATTTCGTTCTAGGACATTTGGTTTGAGCGCAATCATTAAACTTAGGTCAAAAAAGCCATTTAAGCCTTTTCACAGTGAGATCTATGCGATATGGCCGAGAAATGTAATTTTGATGTTAACTCCCAAACCGCTGCGCAGAAGTCAACCAAACTTCACCCAATAGTGTATTGTATCACAATCTAGTAGTTACATTTGAAAATTTTGTTCTAGGAAATTTTGTTTGAGCGCAATCATCAAACTTAATTAAAAAAGTCATTTAAGCCTTTTCACAGTGAGATCTATGCGATATGGCCGAGAAATGTAATTTTGATGTTAACTCCCAAACCGCTGCGCAGAAGTCAACCAAACTTCACCCATTAGTGTATTGTATCACAATCTAGTAGTTACATGTGAAAATTTGGTTCTAGGACATTTGATTTGAGCGCAATCCTCAAACTTAGGTCAAAAAAGCCATTTAAGCCTTTTCACAGTGAGATCTATGCGATATGGCCGAGAAATGTAAATTTGATGTTAACTCCCAAACCGCTGCGCAGAAGTCAACCAAACTTCACCCAATAGTGTATTGTATCACAATCTAGTAGTTACATATGAAAATTTTGTTCTAGGACATTTTGTTTGAACGCAATCATCAAACTTAATTAAAAAAGTCATTTAAGCCTTTTCACAGTGAGATCTATGCGATATGGCCGAGAAATGTAATTTTGATGTTAACTCCCAAACCGCTGCGCAGAAGTCAACCAAACTTCACCCAATAGTGTATTGTATCACAATCTAGTAGTTACATTTGAAAATTTTGTTCTAGGAAATTTTGTTTGAGCGCAATCATCAAACTTAATTAAAAAAGTCATTTAAGCCTTTTCACAGTGAGATCTATGCGATATGGCCGAGAAATGTAATTTTGATGTTAACTCCCAAACCGCTGCGCAGAAGTCAACCAAACTTCACCCAATAGTGTATTGTATCACAATCTAGTAGTTACATTTGAAAATTTTGTTCTAGGAAATTTTGTTTGAGCGCAATCATCAAACTTAATTAAAAAAGTCATTTAAGCCTTTTCACAGTGAGATCTATGCGATATGGCCGAGAAATGTAATTTTGATGTTAACTCCCAAACCGCTGCGCAGAAGTCAACTAAACTTCACCCATTAGTGTATTGTATCACAATCTAGTAGTTACATGTGGAAATTTGGTTCTAGGACATTTGATTTGAGCGCAATCCTCAAACTTAGGTCAAAAAAGCCATTTAAGCCTTTTCACAGTGAGATCTATGCGATATGGCCGAGAAATGTAATTTTGATGTTAACTCCCAAACCGCTGCGCAGAAGTCTACCAAACTTCACCCAATAGTGTATTGTATCACATTCTAGTAGTTACATTTTAAAATTTCGTTCTAGGACATTTGGTTTGAGCGCAATTATTAAACTTAGGTCAAAAAAGCCATTTAAGCCTTTTCACAGTGAGATCTATGCGATATGGCCGAGAAATGTAATTTTGATGTTAACTCCCAAACCGCTGCGCAGAAGTCAACTAAACTTCACCCATTAGTGTATTGTATCACAATCTAGTAGTTACATGTGGAAATTTGGTTCTAGGACATTTGATTTGAGCGCAATCCTCAAACTTAGGTCAAAAAAGCCATTTAAGCCTTTTCACAGTGAGATCTATGCGATATGGCCGAGAAATGTAATTTTGATGTTAACTCCCAAACCGCTGCGCAGAAGTCAACCAAACTTCACCCAATAGTGTATTGTATCACATTCTAGTAGTTACATTTGAAAATTTCGTTCTAGGACATTTGGTTTGAGCGCAATTATTAAACTTAGGTCAAAAAAGCCATTTAAGCCTTTTCACAGTGAGATCTATGCGATATGGCCGAGAAATGTAATTTTGATGTTAACTCCCAAACCACTGCGCAGAAGTCAACCAAACTTCACCCAATAGTGTATTGTATCACATTCTAGTAGTTACATTTGAAAATGTCGTTCTAGGACATTTGGTTTGAGCGCAATCATTAAACTTAGGTCAAAAAAGCCATTTAAGCCTTTTCACAGTGAGATCTATGCGATATGGCCGAGAAAAGTAATTTTGATGTTAACTCCCAAACCGCTGCGCAGAAGTCAACCAAACTTCACCCAATAGTGTATTGTATCACAATCTAGTAGTTACATTTGAAAATTTTGTTCTAGGAAATTTTGTTTGAGCGCAATCATCAAACTTAATTAAAAAAGTCATTTAAGCCTTTTCACAGTGAGATCTATGCGATATGGCCGAGAAATGTAATTTTGATGTTAACTCCCAAACCGCTGCGCAGAAGTCAACTAAACTTCACCCATTAGTGTATTGTATCACAATCTAGTAGTTACATGTGGAAATTTGGTTCTAGGACATTTGATTTGAGCGCAATCCTCAAACTTAGGTCAAAAAAGCCATTTAAGCCTTTTCACAGTGAGATCTATGCGATATGGCCGAGAAATGTAATTTTGATGTTAACTCCCAAACCGCTGCGCAGAAGTCAACCAAACTTCACCCAATAGTGTATTGTATCACATTCTAGTAGTTACATTTGAAAATTTCGTTCTAGGACATTTGGTTTGAGCGCAATTATTAAACTTAGGTCAAAAAAGCCATTTAAGCCTTTTCACAGTGAGATCTATGCGATATGGCCGAGAAATGTAATTTTGATGTTAACTCCCAAACCGCTGCGCAGAAGTCAACCAAACTTCACCCAATAGTGTATTGTATCACATTCTAGTAGTTACATTTGAAAATTTCGTTCTAGGACATTTGGTTTGAGCGCAATCATTAAACTTAGGTCAAAAAAGCCATTTAAGCCTTTTCACAGTGAGATCTATGCGATATGGCCGAGAAATGTAATTTTGATGTTAACTCCCAAACCGCTGCGCAGAAGTCAACCAAACTTCACCCAATAGTGTATTGTATCACAATCTAGTAGTTACATTTGAAAATTTTGTTCTAGGAAATTTTGTTTGAGCGCAATCATCAAACTTAATTAAAAAAGTCATTTAAGCCTTTTCACAGTGAGATCTATGCGATATGGCCGAGAAATGTAATTTTGATGTTAACTCCCAAACCGCTGCGCAGAAGTCAACCAAACTTCACCCATTAGTGTATTGTATCACAATCTAGTAGTTACATGTGAAAATTTGGTTCTAGGACATTTGATTTGAGCGCAATCCTCAAACTTAGGTCAAAAAAGCCATTTAAGCCTTTTCACAGTGAGATCTATGCGATATGGCCGAGAAATGTAAATTTGATGTTAACTCCCAAACCGCTGCGCAGAAGTCAACCAAACTTCACCCAATAGTGTATTGTATCACAATCTAGTAGTTACATTTGAAAATTTTGTTCTAGGACATTTTGTTTGAACGCAATCATCAAACTTAATTAAAAAAGTCATTTAAGCCTTTTCACAGTGAGATCTATGCGATATGGCCGAGAAATGTAATTTTGATGTTAACTCCCAAACCGCTGCGCAGAAGTCAACCAAACTTCACCCAATAGTGTATTGTATCACAATCTAGTAGTTACATTTGAAAATTTTGTTCTAGGAAATTTTGTTTGAGCGCAATCATCAAACTTAATTAAAAAAGTCATTTAAGCCTTTTCACAGTGAGATCTATGCGATATGGCCGAGAAATGTAATTTTGATGTTAACTCCCAAACCGCTGCGCAGAAGTCAACCAAACTTCACCCAATAGTGTATTGTATCACAATCTAGTAGTTACATTTGAAAATTTTGTTCTAGGAAATTTTGTTTGAGCGCAATCATCAAACTTAATTAAAAAAGTCATTTAAGCCTTTTCACAGTGAGATCTATGCGATATGGCCGAGAAATGTAATTTTGATGTTAACTCCCAAACCGCTGCGCAGAAGTCAACTAAACTTCACCCATTAGTGTATTGTATCACAATCTAGTAGTTACATGTGGAAATTTGGTTCTAGGACATTTGATTTGAGCGCAATCCTCAAACTTAGGTCAAAAAAGCCATTTAAGCCTTTTCACAGTGAGATCTATGCGATATGGCCGAGAAATGTAATTTTGATGTTAACTCCCAAACCGCTGCGCAGAAGTCAACCAAACTTCATCCAATAGTGTATTGTATCACATTCTAGTAGTTACATTTTAAAATTTCGTTCTAGGACATTTGGTTTGAGCGCAATTATTAAACTTAGGTCAAAAAAGCCATTTAAGCCTTTTCACAGTGAGATCTATGCGATATGGCCGAGAAATGTAATTTTGATGTTAACTCCCAAACCGCTGCGCAGAAGTCAACCAAACTTCACCCAATAGTGTATTGAATCACATTCTAGTAGTTACATTTGAAAATTTCGTTCTAGGACATTTGGTTTGAGCGCAATTATTAAACTTAGGTCAAAAAAGCCATTTAAGCCTTTTCACAGTGAGATCTATGCGATATGGCCGAGAAATGTAATTTTGATGTTAACTCCCAAACCGCTGCGCAGAAGTCAACCAAACTTCACCCAATAGTGTATTGTATCACATTCTAGTAGTTACATTTGAAAATGTCGTTCTAGGACATTTGGTTTGAGCGCAATCATTAAACTTAGGTCAAAAAAGCCATTTAAGCCTTTTCACAGTGAGATCTATGCGATATGGCCGAGAAATGTAATTTTGATGTTAACTCCCAAACCGCTGCGCAGAAGTCAACCAAACTTCACCCAATAGTGTATTGTATCACAATCTAGTAGTTACATTTGAAAATTTTGTTCTAGGAAATTTTGTTTGAGCGCAATCATCAAACTTAATTAAAAAAGTCATTTAAGCCTTTTCACAGTGAGATCTATGCGATATGGCCGAGAAATGTAATTTTGATGTTAACTCCCAAACCGCTGCGCAGAAGTCAACCAAACTTCACCCAATAGTGTATTGTATAACAATCTAGTAGTTACATTTGAAAATTTTGTTCTAGGACATTTTGTTTGAACGCAATCATCAAACTTAATTAAAAAAGTCATTTAAACCTTTTCACAGTGAGATCTATGCGATATGGCCGAGAAATGTAATTTTGATGTTAACTCCCAAACCGCTGCGCAGAAGTCAACCAAACTTCACCCAATAGTGTATTGTATCACAATCTAGTAGTTACATTTGAAAATTTTGTTCTAGGAAATTTTGTTTGAGCGCAATCATCAAACTTAATTAAAAAAGTCATTTAAGCCTTTTCACAGTGAGATCTATGCGATATGGCCGAGAAATGTAATTTTGATGTTAACTCCCAAACCGCTGCGCAGAAGTCAACCAAACTTCACCCAATAGTGTATTGTATCACATTCTAGTAGTTACATTTGAAAATTTTGTTCTAGGACATTTGGTTTGAGCGCAATCATTAAACTTAGGTCAAAAAAGCCATTTAAGCCTTTTCACAGTGAGATCTATGCGATATGGCCGAGAAATGTAATTTTGATGTTAACTCCCAAACCGCTGCGCAGAAGTCAACTAAACTTCAACCAATAGTGTATTGTATCACATTCTAGTAGTTACATTTGAAAATTTCGTTCTAGGACATTTGGTTTGAGCGCAATTATTAAACTTAGGTCAAAAAAGCCATTTAAGCCTTTTCACAGTGAGATCTATGCGATATGGCCGAGAAATGTAATTTTGATGTTAACTCCCAAACCGCTGCGCAGAAGTCAACCAAACTTCACCCAATAGTGTATTGTATCACATTCTAGTAGTTACATTTGAAAATTTCGTTCTAGGACATTTGGTTTGAGCGCAATCATTAAACTTAGGTCAAAAAAGCCATTTAAGCCTTTTCACAGTGAGATCTATGCGATATGGCCGAGAAATGTAATTTTGATGTTAACTCCCAAACCGCTGCGCAGAAGTCAACCAAACTTCACCCAATAGTGTATTGTATCACAATCTAGTAGTTACATTTGAAAATTTTGTTCTAGGAAATTTTGTTTGAGCGCAATCATCAAACTTAATTAAAAAAGTCATTTAAGCCTTTTCACAGTGAGATCTATGCGATATGGCCGAGAAATGTAATTTTGATGTTAACTCCCAAACCGCTGCGCAGAAGTCAACCAAACTTCACCCATTAGTGTATTGTATCACAATCTAGTAGTTACATGTGAAAATTTGGTTCTAGGACATTTGATTTGAGCGCAATCCTCAAACTTAGGTCAAAAAAGCCATTTAAGCCTTTTCACAGTGAGATCTATGCGATATGGCCGAGAAATGTAAATTTGATGTTAACTCCCAAACCGCTGCGCAGAAGTCAACCAAACTTCACCCAATAGTGTATTGTATCACAATCTAGTAGTTACATATGAAAATTTTGTTCTAGGACATTTTGTTTGAACGCAATCATCAAACTTAATTAAAAAAGTCATTTAAGCCTTTTCACAGTGAGATCTATGCGATATGGCCGAGAAATGTAATTTTGATGTTAACTCCCAAACCGCTGCGCAGAAGTCAACCAAACTTCACCCAATAGTGTATTGTATCACAATCTAGTAGTTACATTTGAAAATTTTGTTCTAGGAAATTTTGTTTGAGCGCAATCATCAAACTTAATTAAAAAAGTCATTTAAGCCTTTTCACAGTGAGATCTATGCGATATGGCCGAGAAATGTAATTTTGATGTTAACTCCCAAACCGCTGCGCAGAAGTCAACCAAACTTCACCCAATAGTGTATTGTATCACAATCTAGTAGTTACATTTGAAAATTTTGTTCTAGGAAATTTTGTTTGAGCGCAATCATCAAACTTAATTAAAAAAGTCATTTAAGCCTTTTCACAGTGAGATCTATGCGATATGGCCGAGAAATGTAATTTTGATGTTAACTCCCAAACCGCTGCGCAGAAGTCAACTAAACTTCACCCATTAGTGTATTGTATCACAATCTAGTAGTTACATGTGGAAATTTGGTTCTAGGACATTTGATTTGAGCGCAATCCTCAAACTTAGGTCAAAAAAGCCATTTAAGCCTTTTCACAGTGAGATCTATGCGATATGGCCGAGAAATGTAATTTTGATGTTAACTCCCAAACCGCTGCGCAGAAGTCAACCAAACTTCACCCAATAGTGTATTGTATCACATTCTAGTAGTTACATTTTAAAATTTCGTTCTAGGACATTTGGTTTGAGCGCAATTATTAAACTTAGGTCAAAAAAGCCATTTAAGCCTTTTCACAGTGAGATCTATGCGATATGGCCGAGAAATGTAATTTTGATGTTAACTCCCAAACCGCTGCGCAGAAGTCAACTAAACTTCACCCATTAGTGTATTGTATCACAATCTAGTAGTTACATGTGGAAATTTGGTTCTAGGACATTTGATTTGAGCGCAATCCTCAAACTTAGGTCAAAAAAGCCATTTAAGCCTTTTCACAGTGAGATCTATGCGATATGGCCGAGAAATGTAATTTTGATGTTAACTCCCAAACCGCTGCGCAGAAGTCAACCAAACTTCACCCAATAGTGTATTGTATCACATTCTAGTAGTTACATTTGAAAATTTCGTTCTAGGACATTTGGTTTGAGCGCAATTATTAAACTTAGGTCAAAAAAGCCATTTAAGCCTTTTCACAGTGAGATCTATGCGATATGGCCGAGAAATGTAATTTTGATGTTAACTCCCAAACCGCTGCGCAGAAGTCAACCAAACTTCACCCAATAGTGTATTGTATCACATTCTAGTAGTTACATTTGAAAATGTCGTTCTAGGACATTTGGTTTGAGCGCAATCATTAAACTTAGGTCAAAAAAGCCATTTAAGCCTTTTCACAGTGAGATCTATGCGATATGGCCGAGAAATGTAATTTTGATGTTAACTCCCAAACCGCTGCGCAGAAGTCAACCAAACTTCACCCAATAGTGTATTGTATCACAATCTAGTAGTTACATTTGAAAATTTTGTTCTAGGAAATTTTGTTTGAGCGCAATCATCAAACTTAATTAAAAAAGTCATTTAAGCCTTTTCACAGTGAGATCTATGCGATATGGCCGAGAAATGTAATTTTGATGTTAACTCCCAAACCGCTGCGCAGAAGTCAACTAAACTTCACCCATTAGTGTATTGTATCACAATCTAGTAGTTACATGTGGAAATTTGGTTCTAGGACATTTGATTTGAGCGCAATCCTCAAACTTAGGTCAAAAAAGCCATTTAAGCCTTTTCACAGTGAGATCTATGCGATATGGCCGAGAAATGTAATTTTGATGTTAACTCCCAAACCGCTGCGCAGAAGTCAACCAAACTTCACCCAATAGTGTATTGTATCACATTCTAGTAGTTACATTTGAAAATTTCGTTCTAGGACATTTGGTTTGAGCGCAATTATTAAACTTAGGTCAAAAAAGCCATTTAAGCCTTTTCACAGTGAGATCTATGCGATATGGCCGAGAAATGTAATTTTGATGTTAACTCCCAAACCGCTGCGCAGAAGTCAACCAAACTTCACCCAATAGTGTATTGTATCACATTCTAGTAGTTACATTTGAAAATTTCGTTCTAGGACATTTGATTTGAGCGCAATCATTAAACTTAGGTCAAAAAAGCCATTTAAGCCTTTTCACAGTGAGATCTATGCGATATGGCCGAGAAATGTAATTTTGATGTTAACTCCCAAACCGCTGCGCAGAAGTCAACCAAACTTCACCCAATAGTGTATTGTATCACAATCTAGTAGTTACATTTGAAAATTTTGTTCTAGGAAATTTTGTTTGAGCGCAATCATCAAACTTAATTAAAAAAGTCATTTAAGCCTTTTCACAGTGAGATCTATGCGATATGGCCGAGAAATGTAATTTTGATGTTAACTCCCAAACCGCTGCGCAGAAGTCAACCAAACTTCACCCATTAGTGTATTGTATCACAATCTAGTAGTTACATGTGAAAATTTGGTTCTAGGACATTTGATTTGAGCGCAATCCTCAAACTTAGGTCAAAAAAGCCATTTAAGCCTTTTCACAGTGAGATCTATGCGATATGGCCGAGAAATGTAAATTTGATGTTAACTCCCAAACCGCTGCGCAGAAGTCAACCAAACTTCACCCAATAGTGTATTGTATCACAATCTAGTAGTTACATTTGAAAATTTTGTTCTAGGACATTTTGTTTGAACGCAATCATCAAACTTAATTAAAAAAGTCATTTAAGCCTTTTCACAGTGAGATCTATGCGATATGGCCGAGAAATGTAATTTTGATGTTAACTCCCAAACCGCTGCGCAGAAGTCAACCAAACTTCACCCAATAGTGTATTGTATCACAATCTAGTAGTTACATTTGAAAATTTTGTTCTAGGAAATTTTGTTTGAGCGCAATCATCAAACTTAATTAAAAAAGTCATTTAAGCCTTTTCACAGTGAGATCTATGCGATATGGCCGAGAAATGTAATTTTGATGTTAACTCCCAAACCGCTGCGCAGAAGTCAACCAAACTTCACCCAATAGTGTATTGTATCACAATCTAGTAGTTACATTTGAAAATTTTGTTCTAGGAAATTTTGTTTGAGCGCAATCATCAAACTTAATTAAAAAAGTCATTTAAGCCTTTTCACAGTGAGATCTATGCGATATGGCCGAGAAATGTAATTTTGATGTTAACTCCCAAACCGCTGCGCAGAAGTCAACTAAACTTCACCCATTAGTGTATTGTATCACAATCTAGTAGTTACATGTGGAAATTTGGTTCTAGGACATTTGATTTGAGCGCAATCCTCAAACTTAGGTCAAAAAAGCCATTTAAGCCTTTTCACAGTGAGATCTATGCGATATGGCCGAGAAATGTAATTTTGATGTTAACTCCCAAACCGCTGCGCAGAAGTCAACCAAACTTCACCCAATAGTGTATTGTATCACATTCTAGTAGTTACATTTTAAAATTTCGTTCTCGGACATTTGGTTTGAGCGCAATTATTAAACTTAGGTCAAAAAAGCCATTTAAGCCTTTTCACAGTGAGATCTATGCGATATGGCCGAGAAATGTAATTTTGATGTTAACTCCCAAACCGCTGCGCAGAAGTCAACTAAACTTCACCCATTAGTGTATTGTATCACAATCTAGTAGTTACATGTGGAAATTTGGTTCTAGGACATTTGATTTGAGCGCAATCCTCAAACTTAGGTCAAAAAAGCCATTTAAGCCTTTTCACAGTGAGATCTATGCGATATGGCCGAGAAATGTAATTTTGATGTTAACTCCCAAACCGCTGCGCAGAAGTCAACCAAACTTCACCCAATAGTGTATTGTATCACATTCTAGTAGTTACATTTGAAAATTTCGTTCTAGGACATTTGGTTTGAGCGCAATTATTAAACTTAGGTCAAAAAAGCCATTTAAGCCTTTTCACAGTGAGATCTATGCGATATGGCCGAGAAATGTAATTTTGATGTTAACTCCCAAACCGCTGCGCAGAAGTCAACCAAACTTCACCCAATAGTGTATTGTATCACATTCTAGTAGTTACATTTGAAAATGTCGTTCTAGGACATTTGGTTTGAGCGCAATCATTAAACTTAGGTCAAAAAAGCCATTTAAGCCTTTTCACAGTGAGATCTATGCGATATGGCCGAGAAATGTAATTTTGATGTTAACTCCCAAACCGCTGCGCAGAAGTCAACCAAACTTCACCCAATAGTGTATTGTATCACAATCTAGTAGTTACATTTGAAAATTTTGTTCTAGGAAATTTTGTTTGAGCGCAATCATCAAACTTAATTAAAAAAGTCATTTAAGCCTTTTCACAGTGAGATCTATGCGATATGGCCGAGAAATGTAATTTTGATGTTAACTCCCAAACCGCTGCGCAGAAGTCAACTAAACTTCACCCATTAGTGTATTGTATCACAATCTAGTAGTTACATGTGGAAATTTGGTTCTAGGACATTTGATTTGAGCGCAATCCTCAAACTTAGGTCAAAAAAGCCATTTAAGCCTTTTCACAGTGAGATCTATGCGATATGGCCGAGAAATGTAATTTTGATGTTAACTCCCAAACCGCTGCGCAGAAGTCAACCAAACTTCACCCAATAGTGTATTGTATCACATTCTAGTAGTTACATTTGAAAATTTCGTTCTAGGACATTTGGTTTGAGCGCAATCATTAAACTTAGGTCAAAAAAGCCATTTAAGCCTTTTCACAGTGAGATCTATGCGATATGGCCGAGAAATGTAATTTTGATGTTAACTCCCAAACCGCTGCGCAGAAGTCAACCAAACTTCACCCAATAGTGTATTGTATCACAATCTAGTAGTTACATTTGAAAATTTTGTTCTAGGAAATTTTGTTTGAGCGCAATCATCAAACTTAATTAAAAAAGTCATTTAAGCCTTTTCACAGTGAGATCTATGCGATATGGCCGAGAAATGTAATTTTGATGTTAACTCCCAAACCGCTGCGCAGAAGTCAACCAAACTTCACCCATTAGTGTATTGTATCACAATCTAGTAGTTACATGTGAAAATTTGGTTCTAGGACATTTGATTTGAGCGCAATCCTCAAACTTAGGTCAAAAAAGCCATTTAAGCCTTTTCACAGTGAGATCTATGCGATATGGCCGAGAAATGTAAATTTGATGTTAACTCCCAAACCGCTGCGCAGAAGTCAACCAAACTTCACCCAATAGTGTATTGTATCACAATCTAGTAGTTACATTTGAAAATTTTGTTCTAGGACATTTTGTTTGAACGCAATCATCAAACTTAATTAAAAAAGTCATTTAAGCCTTTTCACAGTGAGATCTATGCGATATGGCCGAGAAATGTAATTTTGATGTTAACTCCCAAACCGCTGCGCAGAAGTCAACCAAACTTCACCCAATAGTGTATTGTATCACAATCTAGTAGTTACATTTGAAAATTTTGTTCTAGGAAATTTTGTTTGAGCGCAATCATCAAACTTAATTAAAAAAGTCATTTAAGCCTTTTCACAGTGAGATCTATGCGATATGGCCGAGAAATGTAATTTTGATGTTAACTCCCAAACCGCTGCGCAGAAGTCAACCAAACTTCACCCAATAGTGTATTGTATCACAATCTAGTAGTTACATTTGAAAATTTCGTTCTAGGACATTTGGTTTGAGCGCAATTATTAAACTTAGGTCAAAAAAGCCATTTAAGCCTTTTCACAGTGAGATCTATGCGATATGGCCGAGAAATGTAATTTTGATGTTAACTCCCAAACCGCTGCGCAGAAGTCAACCAAACTTCACCCAATAGTGTATTGTATCACATTCTAGTAGTTACATTTGAAAATTTCGTTCTAGGACATTTGATTTGAGCGCAATCATTAAACTTAGGTCAAAAAAGCCATTTAAGCCTTTTCACAGTGAGATCTATGCGATATGGCCGAGAAATGTAATTTTGATGTTAACTCCCAAACCGCTGCGCAGAAGTCAACCAAACTTCACCCAATAGTGTATTGTATCACAATCTAGTAGTTACATTTGAAAATTTTGTTCTAGGAAATTTTGTTTGAGCGCAATCATCAAACTTAATTAAAAAAGTCATTTAAGCCTTTTCACAGTGAGATCTATGCGATATGGCCGAGAAATGTAATTTTGATGTTAACTCCCAAACCGCTGCGCAGAAGTCAACCAAACTTCACCCATTAGTGTATTGTATCACAATCTAGTAGTTACATGTGAAAATTTGGTTCTAGGACATTTGATTTGAGCGCAATCCTCAAACTTAGGTCAAAAAAGCCATTTAAGCCTTTTCACAGTGAGATCTATGCGATATGGCCGAGAAATGTAAATTTGATGTTAACTCCCAAACCGCTGCGCAGAAGTCAACCAAACTTCACCCAATAGTGTATTGTATCACAATCTAGTAGTTACATTTGAAAATTTTGTTCTAGGACATTTTGTTTGAACGCAATCATCAAACTTAATTAAAAAAGTCATTTAAGCCTTTTCACAGTGAGATCTATGCGATATGGCCGAGAAATGTAATTTTGATGTTAACTCCCAAACCGCTGCGCAGAAGTCAACCAAACTTCACCCAATAGTGTATTGTATCACAATCTAGTAGTTACATTTGAAAATTTTGTTCTAGGAAATTTTGTTTGAGCGCAATCATCAAACTTAATTAAAAAAGTCATTTAAGCCTTTTCACAGTGAGATCTATGCGATATGGCCGAGAAATGTAATTTTGATGTTAACTCCCAAACCGCTGCGCAGAAGTCAACCAAACTTCACCCAATAGTGTATTGTATCACAATCTAGTAGTTACATTTGAAAATTTTGTTCTAGGAAATTTTGTTTGAGCGCAATCATCAAACTTAATTAAAAAAGTCATTTAAGCCTTTTCACAGTGAGATCTATGCGATATGGCCGAGAAATGTAATTTTGATGTTAACTCCCAAACCGCTGCGCAGAAGTCAACTAAACTTCACCCATTAGTGTATTGTATCACAATCTAGTAGTTACATGTGGAAATTTGGTTCTAGGACATTTGATTTGAGCGCAATCCTCAAACTTAGGTCAAAAAAGCCATTTAAGCCTTTTCACAGTGAGATCTATGCGATATGGCCGAGAAATGTAATTTTGATGTTAACTCCCAAACCGCTGCGCAGAAGTCAACCAAACTTCACCCAATAGTGTATTGTATCACATTCTAGTAGTTACATTTTAAAATTTCGTTCTCGGACATTTGGTTTGAGCGCAATTATTAAACTTAGGTCAAAAAAGCCATTTAAGCCTTTTCACAGTGAGATCTATGCGATATGGCCGAGAAATGTAATTTTGATGTTAACTCCCAAACCGCTGCGCAGAAGTCAACTAAACTTCACCCATTAGTGTATTGTATCACAATCTAGTAGTTACATGTGGAAATTTGGTTCTAGGACATTTGATTTGAGCGCAATCCTCAAACTTAGGTCAAAAAAGCCATTTAAGCCTTTTCACAGTGAGATCTATGCGATATGGCCGAGAAATGTAATTTTGATGTTAACTCCCAAACCGCTGCGCAGAAGTCAACCAAACTTCACCCAATAGTGTATTGTATCACATTCTAGTAGTTACATTTGAAAATTTCGTTCTAGGACATTTGGTTTGAGCGCAATTATTAAACTTAGGTCAAAAAAGCCATTTAAGCCTTTTCACAGTGAGATCTATGCGATATGGCCGAGAAATGTAATTTTGATGTTAACTCCCAAACCGCTGCGCAGAAGTCAACCAAACTTCACCCAATAGTGTATTGTATCACATTCTAGTAGTTACATTTGAAAATGTCGTTCTAGGACATTTGGTTTGAGCGCAATCATTAAACTTAGGTCAAAAAAGCCATTTAAGCCTTTTCACAGTGAGATCTATGCGATATGGCCGAGAAATGTAATTTTGATGTTAACTCCCAAACCGCTGCGCAGAAGTCAACCAAACTTCACCCAATAGTGTATTGTATCACAATCTAGTAGTTACATTTGAAAATTTTGTTCTAGGAAATTTTGTTTGAGCGCAATCATCAAACTTAATTAAAAAAGTCATTTAAGCCTTTTCACAGTGAGATCTATGCGATATGGCCGAGAAATGTAATTTTGATGTTAACTCCCAAACCGCTGCGCAGAAGTCAACTAAACTTCACCCATTAGTGTATTGTATCACAATCTAGTAGTTACATGTGGAAATTTGGTTCTAGGACATTTGATTTGAGCGCAATCCTCAAACTTAGGTCAAAAAAGCCATTTAAGCCTTTTCACAGTGAGATCTATGCGATATGGCCGAGAAATGTAATTTTGATGTTAACTCCCAAACCGCTGCGCAGAAGTCAACCAAACTTCACCCAATAGTGTATTGTATCACATTCTAGTAGTTACATTTGAAAATTTCGTTCTAGGACATTTGGTTTGAGCGCAATCATTAAACTTAGGTCAAAAAAGCCATTTAAGCCTTTTCACAGTGAGATCTATGCGATATGGCCGAGAAATGTAATTTTGATGTTAACTCCCAAACCGCTGCGCAGAAGTCAACCAAACTTCACCCAATAGTGTATTGTATCACAATCTAGTAGTTACATTTGAAAATTTTGTTCTAGGAAATTTTGTTTGAGCGCAATCATCAAACTTAATTAAAAAAGTCATTTAAGCCTTTTCACAGTGAGATCTATGCGATATGGCCGAGAAATGTAATTTTGATGTTAACTCCCAAACCGCTGCGCAGAAGTCAACCAAACTTCACCCATTAGTGTATTGTATCACAATCTAGTAGTTACATGTGAAAATTTGGTTCTAGGACATTTGATTTGAGCGCAATCCTCAAACTTAGGTCAAAAAAGCCATTTAAGCCTTTTCACAGTGAGATCTATGCGATATGGCCGAGAAATGTAAATTTGATGTTAACTCCCAAACCGCTGCGCAGAAGTCAACCAAACTTCACCCAATAGTGTATTGTATCACAATCTAGTAGTTACATTTGAAAATTTTGTTCTAGGACATTTTGTTTGAACGCAATCATCAAACTTAATTAAAAAAGTCATTTAAGCCTTTTCACAGTGAGATCTATGCGATATGGCCGAGAAATGTAATTTTGATGTTAACTCCCAAACCGCTGCGCAGAAGTCAACCAAACTTCACCCAATAGTGTATTGTATCACAATCTAGTAGTTACATTTGAAAATTTTGTTCTAGGAAATTTTGTTTGAGCGCAATCATCAAACTTAATTAAAAAAGTCATTTAAGCCTTTTCACAGTGAGATCTATGCGATATGGCCGAGAAATGTAATTTTGATGTTAACTCCCAAACCGCTGCGCAGAAGTCAACCAAACTTCACCCAATAGTGTATTGTATCACATTCTAGTAGTTACATTTGAAAATTTCGTTCTAGGACATTTGGTTTGAGCGCAATCATTAAACTTAGGTCAAAAAAGCCATTTAAGCCTTTTCACAGTGAGATCTATGCGATATGGCCGAGAAATTTAATTTTGATGTTAACTCCCAAACCGCTGCGCAGAAGTCAACCAAACTTCACCCAATAGTGTATTGTATCACAATCTAGTAGTTACATTTGAAAATTTTGTTCTAGGAAATTTTGTTTGAGCGCAATCATCAAACTTAATTAAAAAAGTCATTTAAGCCTTTTCACAGTGAGATCTATGCGATATGGCCGAGAAATGTAATTTTGATGTTAACTCCCAAACCGCTGCGCAGAAGTCAACCAAACTTCACCCATTAGTGTATTGTATCACAATCTAGTAGTTACATGTGAAAATTTGGTTCTAGGACATTTGATTTGAGCGCAATCCTCAAACTTAGGTCAAAAAAGCCATTTAAGCCTTTTCACAGTGAGATCTATGCGATATGGCCGAGAAATGTAAATTTGATGTTAACTCCCAAACCGCTGCGCAGAAGTCAACCAAACTTCACCCAATAGTGTATTGTATCACAATCTAGTAGTTACATTTGAAAATTTTGTTCTAGGACATTTTGTTTGAACGCAATCATCAAACTTAATTAAAAAAGTCATTTAAGCCTTTTCACAGTGAGATCTATGCGATATGGCCGAGAAATGTAATTTTGATGTTAACTCCCAAACCGCTGCGCAGAAGTCAACCAAACTTCACCCAATAGTGTATTGTATCACATTCTAGTAGTTACATTTGAAAATTTCGTTCTAGGACATTTGGTTTGAGCGCAATTATTAAACTTAGGTCAAAAAAGCCATTTAAGCTTTTTCACAGTGAGATCTATGCGATATGGCCGAGAAATGTAATTTTGATGTTAACTCCCAAACCGCTGCGCAGAAGTAAACCAAACTTCACCCATTAGTGTATTGTATCACAATCTAGTAGTTACATGTGTAAATTTGGTTCTAGGACATTTGATTTGAGCGCAATCCTCAAACTTAGGTCAAAAAAGCCATTTAAGCCTTTTCACAGTGAGATCTATGCGATATGGCCGAGAAATGTAATTTTGATGTTAAATCCCAAACCGCTGCGCAGAAGTCAACTAAACTTCACCCAATAGTGTATTGTATCACATTCTAGTAGTTACATTTGAAAATTTCGTTCTAGGACATTTGGTTTGAGCGCAATCATTAAACTTAATTAAAAAAGTCATTTAAGCCTTTTCACAGTGAGATCTATGCGATATGGCCGAGAAATGTAATTTTGATGTTAACTCCCAAACCGCTGCGCAGAAGTCAACCAAACTTCACCCAATAGTGTATTGTATCACAATCTAGTAGTTACATTTGAAAATTTTGTTCTAGGAAATTTTGTTTGAACGCAATCATCAAACTTAATTAAAAAAGTCATTTAAGCCTTTTCACAGTGAGATCTATGCGATATGGCCGAGAAATGTAATTTTGATGTTAACTCCCAAACCGCTGCGCAGAAGTCAACCAAACTTCACCCAATAGTGTATTGTATCAAAATCTAGTAGTTACATTTGAAAATTTTGTTCTAGGAAATTTTGTTTGAGCGCAATCATCAAACTTAATTAAAAAAGTCATTTAAGCCTTTTCACAGTGAGATCTATGCGATATGGCCGAGAAATGTAATTTTGATGTTAACTCCCAAACCGCTGCGCAGAAGTCAACCAAACTTCACCCATTAGTGTATTGTATCACAATCTAGTAGTTACATGTGGAAATTTGGTTCTAGGACATTTGATTTGAGCGCAATCCTCAAACTTAGGTCAAAAAAGCCATTTAAGCCTTTTCACAGTGAGATCTATGCGATATGGCCGAGAAATGTAATTTTGATGTTGACTCCCAAACCGCTGCGCAGAAGTCAACCAAACTTCACCCAATAGTGTATTGTATCACAATCTAGTAGTTACATTTGAAAATTTTGTTCTAGGACATTTTGTTTGAACGCAATCATCAAACTTAATTAAAAAAGTCATTTAAGCCTTTTCACAGTGAGATCTATGCGATATGGCCGAGAAATGTAATTTTGATGTTAACTCCCAAACCGCTGCGCAGAAGTCAACCAAACTTCACCCAATAGTGTATTGTATCACAATCTAGTAGTTACATTTGAAAATTTTGTTCTAGGAAATTTTGTTTGAGCGCAATCATCAAACTTAATTAAAAAAGTCATTTAAGCCTTTTCACAGTGAGATCTATGCGATATGGCCGAGAAATGTAATTTTGATGTTAACTCCCAAACCGCTGCGCAGAAGTCAACCAAACTTCACCCAATAGTGTATTGTATCACATTCTAGTAGTTACATTTGAAAATTTTGTTCTAGGACATTTGGTTTGAGCGCAATCATTAAACTTAGGTCAAAAAAGCCATTTAAGCCTTTTCACAGTGAGATCTATGCGATATGGCCGAGAAATGTAATTTTGATGTTAACTCCCAAACCGCTGCGCAGAAGTCAACCAAACTTCACCCAATAGTGTATTGTATCACATTCTAGTAGTTACATTTTAAAATTTCGTTCTCGGACATTTGGTTTGAGCGCAATTATTAAACTTAGGTCAAAAAAGCCATTTAAGCCTTTTCACAGTGAGATCTATGCGATATGGCCGAGAAATGTAATTTTGATGTTAACTCCCAAACCGCTGCGCAGAAGTCAACTAAACTTCACCCATTAGTGTATTGTATCACAATCTAGTAGTTACATGTGGAAATTTGGTTCTAGGACATTTGATTTGAGCGCAATCCTCAAACTTAGGTCAAAAAAGCCATTTAAGCCTTTTCACAGTGAGATCTATGCGATATGGCCGAGAAATGTAATTTTGATGTTAACTCCCAAACCGCTGCGCAGAAGTCAACCAAACTTCACCCAATAGTGTATTGTATCACATTCTAGTAGTTACATTTGAAAATTTCGTTCTAGGACATTTGGTTTGAGCGCAATTATTAAACTTAGGTCAAAAAAGCCATTTAAGCCTTTTCACAGTGAGATCTATGCGATATGGCCGAGAAATGTAATTTTGATGTTAACTCCCAAACCGCTGCGCAGAAGTCAACCAAACTTCACCCAATAGTGTATTGTATCACATTCTAGTAGTTACATTTGAAAATGTCGTTCTAGGACATTTGGTTTGAGCGCAATCATTAAACTTAGGTCAAAAAAGCCATTTAAGCCTTTTCACAGTGAGATCTATGCGATATGGCCGAGAAATGTAATTTTGATGTTAACTCCCAAACCGCTGCGCAGAAGTCAACCAAACTTCACCCAATAGTGTATTGTATCACAATCTAGTAGTTACATTTGAAAATTTTGTTCTAGGAAATTTTGTTTGAGCGCAATCATCAAACTTAATTAAAAAAGTCATTTAAGCCTTTTCACAGTGAGATCTATGCGATATGGCCGAGAAATGTAATTTTGATGTTAACTCCCAAACCGCTGCGCAGAAGTCAACTAAACTTCACCCATTAGTGTATTGTATCACAATCTAGTAGTTACATGTGGAAATTTGGTTCTAGGACATTTGATTTGAGCGCAATCCTCAAACTTAGGTCAAAAAAGCCATTTAAGCCTTTTCACAGTGAGATCTATGC
The DNA here is from genome assembly GCF_030265065.1 of Corythoichthys intestinalis. Taxonomy (NCBI): domain Eukaryota; kingdom Metazoa; phylum Chordata; class Actinopteri; order Syngnathiformes; family Syngnathidae; genus Corythoichthys; species Corythoichthys intestinalis. The sequence continues at coordinate 33,661,689 of NC_080407.1, forward strand.
GATATGGCCGAGAAATGTAATTTTGATGTTAACTCCCAAACCGCTGCGCAGAAGTCAACCAAACTTCACCCAATAGTGTATTGTATCACATTCTAGTAGTTACATTTGAAAATTTCGTTCTAGGACATTTGGTTTGAGCGCAATCATTAAACTTAGGTCAAAAAAGCCATTTAAGCCTTTTCACAGTGAGATCTATGCGATATGGCCGAGAAATGTAATTTTGATGTTAACTCCCAAACCGCTGCGCAGAAGTCAACCAAACTTCACCCAATAGTGTATTGTATCACAATCTAGTAGTTACATTTGAAAATTTTGTTCTAGGAAATTTTGTTTGAGCGCAATCATCAAACTTAATTAAAAAAGTCATTTAAGCCTTTTCACAGTGAGATCTATGCGATATGGCCGAGAAATGTAATTTTGATGTTAACTCCCAAACCGCTGCGCAGAAGTCAACCAAACTTCACCCATTAGTGTATTGTATCACAATCTAGTAGTTACATGTGAAAATTTGGTTCTAGGACATTTGATTTGAGCGCAATCCTCAAACTTAGGTCAAAAAAGCCATTTAAGCCTTTTCACAGTGAGATCTATGCGATATGGCCGAGAAATGTAAATTTGATGTTAACTCCCAAACCGCTGCGCAGAAGTCAACCAAACTTCACCCAATAGTGTATTGTATCACAATCTAGTAGTTACATTTGAAAATTTTGTTCTAGGACATTTTGTTTGAACGCAATCATCAAACTTAATTAAAAAAGTCATTTAAGCCTTTTCACAGTGAGATCTATGCGATATGGCCGAGAAATGTAATTTTGATGTTAACTCCCAAACCGCTGCGCAGAAGTCAACCAAACTTCACCCAATAGTGTATTGTATCACAATCTAGTAGTTACATTTGAAAATTTTGTTCTAGGAAATTTTGTTTGAGCGCAATCATCAAACTTAATTAAAAAAGTCATTTAAGCCTTTTCACAGTGAGATCTATGCGATATGGCCGAGAAATGTAATTTTGATGTTAACTCCCAAACCGCTGCGCAGAAGTCAACCAAACTTCACCCAATAGTGTATTGTATCACATTCTAGTAGTTACATTTGAAAATTTCGTTCTAGGACATTTGGTTTGAGCGCAATCATTAAACTTAGGTCAAAAAAGCCATTTAAGCCTTTTCACAGTGAGATCTATGCGATATGGCCGAGAAATTTAATTTTGATGTTAACTCCCAAACCGCTGCGCAGAAGTCAACCAAACTTCACCCAATAGTGTATTGTATCACAATCTAGTAGTTACATTTGAAAATTTTGTTCTAGGAAATTTTGTTTGAGCGCAATCATCAAACTTAATTAAAAAAGTCATTTAAGCCTTTTCACAGTGAGATCTATGCGATATGGCCGAGAAATGTAATTTTGATGTTAACTCCCAAACCGCTGCGCAGAAGTCAACCAAACTTCACCCATTAGTGTATTGTATCACAATCTAGTAGTTACATGTGAAAATTTGGTTCTAGGACATTTGATTTGAGCGCAATCCTCAAACTTAGGTCAAAAAAGCCATTTAAGCCTTTTCACAGTGAGATCTATGCGATATGGCCGAGAAATGTAAATTTGATGTTAACTCCCAAACCGCTGCGCAGAAGTCAACCAAACTTCACCCAATAGTGTATTGTATCACAATCTAGTAGTTACATTTGAAAATTTTGTTCTAGGACATTTTGTTTGAACGCAATCATCAAACTTAATTAAAAAAGTCATTTAAGCCTTTTCACAGTGAGATCTATGCGATATGGCCGAGAAATGTAATTTTGATGTTAACTCCCAAACCGCTGCGCAGAAGTCAACCAAACTTCACCCAATAGTGTATTGTATCACATTCTAGTAGTTACATTTGAAAATTTCGTTCTAGGACATTTGGTTTGAGCGCAATTATTAAACTTAGGTCAAAAAAGCCATTTAAGCTTTTTCACAGTGAGATCTATGCGATATGGCCGAGAAATGTAATTTTGATGTTAACTCCCAAACCGCTGCGCAGAAGTAAACCAAACTTCACCCATTAGTGTATTGTATCACAATCTAGTAGTTACATGTGTAAATTTGGTTCTAGGACATTTGATTTGAGCGCAATCCTCAAACTTAGGTCAAAAAAGCCATTTAAGCCTTTTCACAGTGAGATCTATGCGATATGGCCGAGAAATGTAATTTTGATGTTAAATCCCAAACCGCTGCGCAGAAGTCAACTAAACTTCACCCAATAGTGTATTGTATCACATTCTAGTAGTTACATTTGAAAATTTCGTTCTAGGACATTTGGTTTGAGCGCAATCATTAAACTTAATTAAAAAAGTCATTTAAGCCTTTTCACAGTGAGATCTATGCGATATGGCCGAGAAATGTAATTTTGATGTTAACTCCCAAACCGCTGCGCAGAAGTCAACCAAACTTCACCCAATAGTGTATTGTATCACAATCTAGTAGTTACATTTGAAAATTTTGTTCTAGGAAATTTTGTTTGAACGCAATCATCAAACTTAATTAAAAAAGTCATTTAAGCCTTTTCACAGTGAGATCTATGCGATATGGCCGAGAAATGTAATTTTGATGTTAACTCCCAAACCGCTGCGCAGAAGTCAACCAAACTTCACCCAATAGTGTATTGTATCAAAATCTAGTAGTTACATTTGAAAATTTTGTTCTAGGAAATTTTGTTTGAGCGCAATCATCAAACTTAATTAAAAAAGTCATTTAAGCCTTTTCACAGTGAGATCTATGCGATATGGCCGAGAAATGTAATTTTGATGTTAACTCCCAAACCGCTGCGCAGAAGTCAACCAAACTTCACCCATTAGTGTATTGTATCACAATCTAGTAGTTACATGTGGAAATTTGGTTCTAGGACATTTGATTTGAGCGCAATCCTCAAACTTAGGTCAAAAAAGCCATTTAAGCCTTTTCACAGTGAGATCTATGCGATATGGCCGAGAAATGTAATTTTGATGTTGACTCCCAAACCGCTGCGCAGAAGTCAACCAAACTTCACCCAATAGTGTATTGTATCACAATCTAGTAGTTACATTTGAAAATTTTGTTCTAGGACATTTTGTTTGAACGCAATCATCAAACTTAATTAAAAAAGTCATTTAAGCCTTTTCACAGTGAGATCTATGCGATATGGCCGAGAAATGTAATTTTGATGTTAACTCCCAAACCGCTGCGCAGAAGTCAACCAAACTTCACCCAATAGTGTATTGTATCACAATCTAGTAGTTACATTTGAAAATTTTGTTCTAGGAAATTTTGTTTGAGCGCAATCATCAAACTTAATTAAAAAAGTCATTTAAGCCTTTTCACAGTGAGATCTATGCGATATGGCCGAGAAATGTAATTTTGATGTTAACTCCCAAACCGCTGCGCAGAAGTCAACCAAACTTCACCCAATAGTGTATTGTATCACATTCTAGTAGTTACATTTGAAAATTTTGTTCTAGGACATTTGGTTTGAGCGCAATCATTAAACTTAGGTCAAAAAAGCCATTTAAGCCTTTTCACAGTGAGATCTATGCGATATGGCCGAGAAATGTAATTTTGATGTTAACTCCCAAACCGCTGCGCAGAAGTCAACTAAACTTCAACCAATAGTGTATTGTATCACATTCTAGTAGTTACATTTGAAAATTTCGTTCTAGGACATTTGGTTTGAGCGCAATTATTAAACTTAGGTCAAAAAAGCCATTTAAGCCTTTTCACAGTGAGATCTATGCGATATGGCCGAGAAATGTAATTTTGATGTTAACTCCCAAACCGCTGCGCAGAAGTCAACCAAACTTCACCCAATAGTGTATTGTATCACATTCTAGTAGTTACATTTGAAAATTTCGTTGTAGGACATTTGGTTTGAGCGCAATCATTAAACTTAGGTCAAAAAAGCCATTTAAGCCTTTTCACAGTGAGATCTATGCGATATGGCCGAGAAATGTAATTTTGATGTTAAATCCCAAACCGCTGCGCAGAAGTCAACTAAACTTCACCCAATAGTGTATTGTATCACATTCTAGTAGTTACATTTGAAAATTTCGTTCTAGGACATTTGGTCTGAGCGCAATCATTAAACTTAATTAAAAAAGTCATTTAAGCCTTTTCACAGTGAGATCTATGCGATATGGCCGAGAAATGTAATTTTGATGTTAACTCCCAAACCGCTGCGCAGAAGTCAACCAAACTTCACCCAATAGTGTATTGTATCACAATCTAGTAGTTACATTTGAAAATTTTGTTCTAGGAAATTTTGTTTGAGCGCAATCATCAAACTTAATTAAAAAAGTCATTTAAGCCTTTTCACAGTGAGATCTATGCGATATGGCCGAGAAATGTAATTTTGATGTTAACTCCCAAACCGCTGCGCAGAAGTCAACTAAACTTCACCCATTAGTGTATTGTATCACAATCTAGTAGTTACATGTGGAAATTTGGTTCTAGGACATTTGATTTGAGCGCAATCCTCAAACTTAGGTCAAAAAAGCCATTTAAGCCTTTTCACAGTGAGATCTATGCGATATGGCCGAGAAATGTAATTTTGATGTTAACTCCCAAACCGCTGCGCAGAAGTCAACCAAACTTCACCCAATAGTGTATTGTATCACATTCTAGTAGTTACATTTGAAAATTTCGTTCTAGGACATTTGGTTTGAGCGCAATTATTAAACTTAGGTCAAAAAAGCCATTTAAGCCTTTTCACAGTGAGATCTATGCGATATGGCCGAGAAATGTAATTTTGATGTTAACTCCCAAACCGCTGCGCAGAAGTCAACCAAACTTCACCCAATAGTGTATTGTATCACATTCTAGTAGTTACATTTGAAAATTTCGTTCTAGGACATTTGATTTGAGCGCAATCATTAAACTTAGGTCAAAAAAGCCATTTAAGCCTTTTCACAGTGAGATCTATGCGATATGGCTGAGAAATGTAATTTTGATGTTAACTCCCAAACCGCTGCGCAGAAGTCAACCAAACTTCACCCAATAGTGTATTGTATCACAATCTAGTAGTTACATTTGAAAATTTTGTTCTAGGAAATTTTGTTTGAGCGCAATCATCAAACTTAATTAAAAAAGTCATTTAAGCCTTTTCACAGTGAGATCTATGCGATATGGCCGAGAAATGTAATTTTGATAACTCCCAAACCGCTGCGCAGAAGTCAACCAAACTTCACCCATTAGTGTATTGTATCACAATCTAGTAGTTACATGTGAAAATTTGGTTCTAGGACATTTGATTTGAGCGCAATCCTCAAACTTAGGTCAAAAAAGCCATTTAAGCCTTTTCACAGTGAGATCTATGCGATATGGCCGAGAAATGTAAATTTGATGTTAACTCCCAAACCGCTGCGCAGAAGTCAACCAAACTTCACCCAATAGTGTATTGTATCACAATCTAGTAGTTACATTTGAAAATTTTGTTCTAGGACATTTTGTTTGAACGCAATCATCAAACTTAATTAAAAAAGTCATTTAAGCCTTTTCACAGTGAGATCTATGCGATATGGCCGAGAAATGTAATTTTGATGTTAACTCCCAAACCGCTGCGCAGAAGTCAACCAAACTTCACCCAATAGTGTATTGTATCACAATCTAGTAGTTACATTTGAAAATTTTGTTCTAGGAAATTTTGTTTGAGCGCAATCATCAAACTTAATTAAAAAAGTCATTTAAGCCTTTTCACAGTGAGATCTATGCGATATGGCCGAGAAATGTAATTTTGATGTTAACTCCCAAACCGCTGCGCAGAAGTCAACCAAACTTCACCCAATAGTGTATTGTATCACAATCTAGTAGTTACATTTGAAAATTTTGTTCTAGGAAATTTTGTTTGAGCGCAATCATCAAACTTAATTAAAAAAGTCATTTAAGCCTTTTCACAGTGAGATCTATGCGATATGGCCGAGAAATGTAATTTTGATGTTAACTCCCAAACCGCTGCGCAGAAGTCAACTAAACTTCACCCATTAGTGTATTGTATCACAATCTAGTAGTTACATGTGGAAATTTGGTTCTAGGACATTTGATTTGAGCGCAATCCTCAAACTTAGGTCAAAAAAGCCATTTAAGCCTTTTCACAGTGAGATCTATGCGATATGGCCGAGAAATGTAATTTTGATGTTAACTCCCAAACCGCTGCGCAGAAGTCAACCAAACTTCACCCAATAGTGTATTGTATCACATTCTAGTAGTTACATTTTAAAATTTCGTTCTAGGACATTTGGTTTGAGCGCAATTATTAAACTTAGGTCAAAAAAGCCATTTAAGCCTTTTCACAGTGAGATCTATGCGATATGGCCGAGAAATGTAATTTTGATGTTAACTCCCAAACCGCTGCGCAGAAGTCAACTAAACTTCACCCATTAGTGTATTGTATCACAATCTAGTAGTTACATGTGGAAATTTGGTTCTAGGACATTTGATTTGAGCGCAATCCTCAAACTTAGGTCAAAAAAGCCATTTAAGCCTTTTCACAGTGAGATCTATGCGATATGGCCGAGAAATGTAATTTTGATGTTAACTCCCAAACCGCTGCGCAGAAGTCAACCAAACTTCACCCAATAGTGTATTGTATCACATTCTAGTAGTTACATTTGAAAATTTCGTTCTAGGACATTTGGTTTGAGCGCAATTATTAAACTTAGGTCAAAAAAGCCATTTAAGCCTTTTCACAGTGAGATCTATGCGATATGGCCGAGAAATGTAATTTTGATGTTAACTCCCAAACCGCTGCGCAGAAGTCAACCAAACTTCACCCAATAGTGTATTGTATCACATTCTAGTAGTTACATTTGAAAATGTCGTTCTAGGACATTTGGTTTGAGCGCAATCATTAAACTTAGGTCAAAAAAGCCATTTAAGCCTTTTCACAGTGAGATCTATGCGATATGGCCGAGAAATGTAATTTTGATGTTAACTCCCAAACCGCTGCGCAGAAGTCAACCAAACTTCACCCAATAGTGTATTGTATCACAATCTAGTAGTTACATTTGAAAATTTTGTTCTAGGAAATTTTGTTTGAGCGCAATCATCAAACTTAATTAAAAAAGTCATTTAAGCCTTTTCACAGTGAGATCTATGCGATATGGCCGAGAAATGTAATTTTGATGTTAACTCCCAAACCGCTGCGCAGAAGTCAACTAAACTTCACCCATTAGTGTATTGTATCACAATCTAGTAGTTACATGTGGAAATTTGGTTCTAGGACATTTGATTTGAGCGCAATCCTCAAACTTAGGTCAAAAAAGCCATTTAAGCCTTTTCACAGTGAGATCTATGCGATATGGCCGAGAAATGTAATTTTGATGTTAACTCCCAAACCGCTGCGCAGAAGTCAACCAAACTTCACCCAATAGTGTATTGTATCACATTCTAGTAGTTACATTTGAAAATTTCGTTCTAGGACATTTGGTTTGAGCGCAATCATTAAACTTAGGTCAAAAAAGCCATTTAAGCCTTTTCACAGTGAGATCTATGCGATATGGCCGAGAAATGTAATTTTGATGTTAACTCCCAAACCGCTGCGCAGAAGTCAACCAAACTTCACCCAATAGTGTATTGTATCACAATCTAGTAGTTACATTTGAAAATTTTGTTCTAGGAAATTTTGTTTGAGCGCAATCATCAAACTTAATTAAAAAAGTCATTTAAGCCTTTTCACAGTGAGATCTATGCGATATGGCCGAGAAATGTAATTTTGATGTTAACTCCCAAACCGCTGCGCAGAAGTCAACCAAACTTCACCCATTAGTGTATTGTATCACAATCTAGTAGTTACATGTGAAAATTTGGTTCTAGGACATTTGATTTGAGCGCAATCCTCAAACTTAGGTCAAAAAAGCCATTTAAGCCTTTTCACAGTGAGATCTATGCGATATGGCCGAGAAATGTAATTTTGATGTTAAATCCCAAACCGCTGCGCAGAAGTCAACCAAACTTCACCTAATAGTGTATTGTATCACAATCTAGTAGTTACATTTGAAAATTTTGTTCTAGGACATTTTGTTTGAACGCAATCATCAAACTTAATTAAAAAAGTCATTTAAGCCTTTTCACAGTGAGATCTATGCGATATGGCCGAGAAATGTAATTTTGATGTTAACTCCCAAACCGCTGCGCAGAAGTCAACCAAACTTCACCCAATAGTGTATTGTATCACAATCTAGTAGTTACATTTGAAAATTTTGTTCTAGGAAATTTTGTTTGAGCGCAATCATCAAACTTAATTAAAAAAGTCATTTAAGCCTTTTCACAGTGAGATCTATGCGATATGGCCGAGAAATGTAATTTTGATGTTAACTCCCAAACCGCTGCGCAGAAGTCAACCAAACTTCACCCAATAGTGTATTGTATCACATTCTAGTAGTTACATTTGAAAATTTCGTTCTAGGACATTTGGTTTGAGCGCAATCATTAAACTTAGGTCAAAAAAGCCATTTAAGCCTTTTCACAGTGAGATCTATGCGATATGGCCGAGAAATGTAATTTTGATGTTAACTCCCAAACCGCTGCGCAGAAGTCAACCAAACTTCACCCAATAGTGTATTGTATCACAATCTAGTAGTTACATTTGAAAATTTTGTTCTAGGAAATTTTGTTTGAGCGCAATCATCAAACTTAATTAAAAAAGTCATTTAAGCCTTTTCACAGTGAGATCTATGCGATATGGCCGAGAAATGTAATTTTGATGTTAACTCCCAAACCGCTGCGCAGAAGTCAACCAAACTTCACCCATTAGTGTATTGTATCACAATCTAGTAGTTACATGTGAAAATTTGGTTCTAGGACATTTGATTTGAGCGCAATCCTCAAACTTAGGTCAAAAAAGCCATTTAAGCCTTTTCACAGTGAGATCTATGCGATATGGCCGAGAAATGTAAATTTGATGTTAACTCCCAAACCGCTGCGCAGAAGTCAACCAAACTTCACCCAATAGTGTATTGTATCACAATCTAGTAGTTACATTTGAAAATTTTGTTCTAGGACATTTTGTTTGAACGCAATCATCAAACTTAATTAAAAAAGTCATTTAAGCCTTTTCACAGTGAGATCTATGCGATATGGCCGAGAAATGTAATTTTGATGTTAACTCCCAAACCGCTGCGCAGAAGTCAACCAAACTTCACCCAATAGTGTATTGTATCACATTCTAGTAGTTACATTTGAAAATTTCGTTCTAGGACATTTGGTTTGAGCGCAATTATTAAACTTAGGTCAAAAAAGCCATTTAAGCTTTTTCACAGTGAGATCTATGCGATATGGCCGAGAAATGTAATTTTGATGTTAACTCCCAAACCGCTGCGCAGAAGTAAACCAAACTTCACCCATTAGTGTATTGTATCACAATCTAGTAGTTACATGTGGAAATTTGGTTCTAGGACATTTGATTTGAGCGCAATCCTCAAACTTAGGTCAAAAAAGCCATTTAAGCCTTTTCACAGTGAGATCTATGCGATATGGCCGAGAAATGTAATTTTGATGTTAAATCCCAAACCGCTGCGCAGAAGTCAACTAAACTTCACCCAATAGTGTATTGTATCACATTCTAGTAGTTACATTTGAAAATTTCGTTCTAGGACATTTGGTTTGAGCGCAATCATTAAACTTAATTAAAAAAGTCATTTAAGCCTTTTCACAGTGAGATCTATGCGATAAGGCCGAGAAATGTAATTTTGATGTTAACTCCCAAACCGCTGCGCAGAAGTCAACCAAACTTCACCCAATAGTGTATTGTATCACAATCTAGTAGTTACATTTGAAAATTTTGTTCTAGGAAATTTTGTTTGAACGCAATCATCAAACTTAATTAAAAAAGTCATTTAAGCCTTTTCACAGTGAGATCTATGCGATATGGCCGAGAAATGTAATTTTGATGTTAACTCCCAAACCGCTGCGCAGAAGTCAACCAAACTTCACCCAATAGTGTATTGTATCAAAATCTAGTAGTTACATTTGAAAATTTTGTTCTAGGAAATTTTGTTTGAGCGCAATCATCAAACTTAATTAAAAAAGTCATTTAAGCCTTTTCACAGTGAGATCTATGCGATATGGCCGAGAAATGTAATTTTGATGTTAACTCCCAAACCGCTGCGCAGAAGTCAACCAAACTTCACCCATTAGTGTATTGTATCACAATCTAGTAGTTACATGTGGAAATTTGGTTCTAGGACATTTGATTTGAGCGCAATCCTCAAACTTAGGTCAAAAAAGCCATTTAAGCCTTTTCACAGTGAGATCTATGCGATATGGCCGAGAAATGTAATTTTGATGTTGACTCCCAAACCGCTGCGCAGAAGTCAACCAAACTTCACCCAATAGTGTATTGTATCACAATCTAGTAGTTACATTTGAAAATTTTGTTCTAGGACATTTTGTTTGAACGCAATCATCAAACTTAATTAAAAAAGTCATTTAAGCCTTTTCACAGTGAGATCTATGCGATATGGCCGAGAAATGTAATTTTGATGTTAACTCCCAAACCGCTGCGCAGAAGTCAACCAAACTTCACCCAATAGTGTATTGTATCACAATCTAGTAGTTACATTTGAAAATTTTGTTCTAGGAAATTTTGTTTGAGCGCAATCATCAAACTTAATTAAAAAAGTCATTTAAGCCTTTTCACAGTGAGATCTATGCGATATGGCCGAGAAATGTAATTTTGATGTTAACTCCCAAACCGCTGCGCAGAAGTCAACCAAACTTCACCCAATAGTGTATTGTATCACATTCTAGTAGTTACATTTGAAAATTTTGTTCTAGGACATTTGGTTTGAGCGCAATCATTAAACTTAGGTCAAAAAAGCCATTTAAGCCTTTTCACAGTGAGATCTATGCGATATGGCCGAGAAATGTAATTTTGATGTTAACTCCCAAACCGCTGCGCAGAAGTCAACTAAACTTCAACCAATAGTGTATTGTATCACATTCTAGTAGTTACATTTGAAAATTTCGTTCTAGGACATTTGGTTTGAGCGCAATTATTAAACTTAGGTCAAAAAAGCCATTTAAGCCTTTTCACAGTGAGATCTATGCGATATGGCCGAGAAATGTAATTTTGATGTTAACTCCCAAACCGCTGCGCAGAAGTCAACCAAACTTCACCCAATAGTGTATTGTATCACATTCTAGTAGTTACATTTGAAAATTTCGTTCTAGGACATTTGGTTTGAGCGCAATCATTAAACTTAGGTCAAAAAAGCCATTTAAGCCTTTTCACAGTGAGATCTATGCGATATGGCCGAGAAATGTAATTTTGATGTTAAATCCCAAACCGCTGCGCAGAAGTCAACTAAACTTCACCCAATAGTGTATTGTATCACATTCTAGTAGTTACATTTGAAAATTTCGTTCTAGGACATTTGGTCTGAGCGCAATCATTAAACTTAATTAAAAAAGTCATTTAAGCCTTTTCACAGTGAGATCTATGCGATATGGCCGAGAAATGTAATTTTGATGTTAACTCCCAAACCGCTGCGCAGAAGTCAACCAAACTTCACCCAATAGTGTATTGTATCACAATCTAGTAGTTACATTTGAAAATTTTGTTCTAGGACATTTTGTTTGAACGCAATCATCAAACTTAATTAAAAAAGTCATTTAAGCCTTTTCACAGTGAGATCTATGCGATATGGCCGAGAAATGTAATTTTGATGTTAACTCCCAAACCGCTGCGCAGAAGTCAACCAAACTTCACCCAATAGTGTATTGTATCACAATCTAGTAGTTACATTTGAAAATTTTGTTCTAGGAAATTTTGTTTGAGCGCAATCATCAAACTTAATTAAAAAAGTCATTTAAGCCTTTTCACAGTGAGATCTATGCGATATGGCCGAGAAATGTAAATTTGATGTTAACTCCCAAACCGCTGTGCAGAAGTCAACCAAACTTCACCCAATAGTGTATTGTATCACATTCTAGTAGTTACATTCGAAAATTTCGTTCTAGGACATTTGGTTTGAGCGCAATTATTAAACTTAGGTCAAAAAAGCCATTTAAGCCTTTTCACAGTGAGATCTATGCGATATGGCCGAGAAATGTAATTTTGATGTTGACTCCCAAACCGCTGCGCAGAAGTAAACCAAACTTCACCCAATAGTGTATTGTATCACAATCTAGTAGTTACATTTGAAAATTTTGTTCTAGGACATTTTGTTTGAACGCAATCATCAAACTTAATTAAAAAAAGTCATTTAAGCCTTTTCACAGTGAGATCTATGCGATATGGCCGAGAAATGTAATTTTGATGTTAAATCCCAAACCGCTGCGCAGAAGTCAACTAAACTTCACCCAATAGTGTATTGTATCACATTCTAGTAGTTACATTTGAAAATTTCGTTCTAGGACATTTGGTTTGAGCGCAATCATTAAACTTAATTAAAAAAGTCATTTAAGCCTTTTCACAGTGAGATCTATGCGATATGGCCGAGAAATGTAATTTTGATGTTAACTCCCAAACCGCTGCGCAGAAGTCAACCAAACTTCACCCAATAGTGTATTGTATCACAATCTAGTAGTTACATTTGAAAATTTTGTTCTAGGACATTTTGTTTGAACGCAATCATCAAACTTAATTAAAAAAGTCATTTAAGCCTTTTCACAGTGAGATCTATGCGATATGGCCGAGAAATGTAATTTTGATGTTAACTCCCAAACCGCTGCGCAGAAGTCAACCAAACTTCACCCAATAGTGTATTGTATCACAATCTAGTAGTTACATTTGAAAATTTTGTTCTAGGAAATTTTGTTTGAGCGCAATCCTCAAACTTAGGTCAAAAAAGCCATTTAAGCCTTTTCACAGTGAGATCTATGCGATATGGCCGAGAAATGTAATTTTGATGTTAACTCCCAAACCGCTGCGCAGAAGTCAACCAAACTTCACCCATTAGTGTATTGTATCACAATCTAGTAATTACATGTGGAAATTTGGTTCTAGGACATTTGATTTGAGCGCAATCCTCAAACTTAGGTCAAAAAAGCCATTTAAGCCTTTTCACAGTGAGATCTATGCGATATGGCCGAGAAATGTAATTTTGATGTTAATTCCCAAACCGCTGCGCAGAAGTCAACCAAACTTCACCCAATAGTGTATTGTATCACATTCTAGTAGTTACATTTGAAAATTTCGTTCTAGGACATTTGGTTTGAGCGCAATCATTAAACTTAGGTCAAAAAAGCCATTTAAGCCTTTTCACAGTGAGATCTATGCGATATGGCCGAGAAATGTAATTTTGATGTTAAATCCCAAACCGCTGCGCAGAAGTCAACTAAACTTCACCCAATAGTGTATTGTATCACATTCTAGTAGTTACATTTGAAAATTTCGTTCTAGGACATTTGGTCTGAGCGCAATCATTAAACTTAATTAAAAAAGTCATTTAAGCCTTTTCACAGTGAGATCTATGCGATATGGCCGAGAAATGTAATTTTGATGTTAACTCCCAAACCGCTGCGCAGAAGTCAACCAAACTTCACCCAATAGTGTATTGTATCACAATCTAGTAGTTACATTTGAAAATTTTGTTCTAGGACATTTTGTTTGAACGCAATCATCAAACTTAATTAAAAAAGTCATTTAAGCCTTTTCACAGTGAGATCTATGCGATATGGCCGAGAAATGTAATTTTGATGTTAACTCCCAAACCGCTGCGCAGAAGTCAACCAAACTTCACCCAATAGTGTATTGTATCACAATCTAGTAGTTACATTTGAAAATTTTGTTCTAGGAAATTTTGTTTGAGCGCAATCATCAAACTTAATTAAAAAAGTCATTTAAGCCTTTTCACAGTGAGATCTATGCGATATGGCCGAGAAATGTAAATTTGATGTTAACTCCCAAACCGCTGTGCAGAAGTCAACCAAACTTCACCCAATAGTGTATTGTATCACATTCTAGTAGTTACATTCGAAAATTTCGTTCTAGGACATTTGGTTTGAGCGCAATTATTAAACTTAGGTCAAAAAAGCCATTTAAGCCTTTTCACAGTGAGATCTATGCGATATGGCCGAGAAATGTAATTTTGATGTTGACTCCCAAACCGCTGCGCAGAAGTAAACCAAACTTCACCCAATAGTGTATTGTATCACAATCTAGTAGTTACATTTGAAAATTTTGTTCTAGGACATTTTGTTTGAACGCAATCATCAAACTTAATTAAAAAAAGTCATTTAAGCCTTTTCACAGTGAGATCTATGCGATATGGCCGAGAAATGTAATTTTGATGTTAAATCCCAAACCGCTGCGCAGAAGTCAACTAAACTTCACCCAATAGTGTATTGTATCACATTCTAGTAGTTACATTTGAAAATTTCGTTCTAGGACATTTGGTTTGAGCGCAATCATTAAACTTAATTAAAAAAGTCATTTAAGCCTTTTCACAGTGAGATCTATGCGATATGGCCGAGAAATGTAATTTTGATGTTAACTCCCAAACCGCTGCGCAGAAGTCAACCAAACTTCACCCAATAGTGTATTGTATCACAATCTAGTAGTTACATTTGAAAATTTTGTTCTAGGACATTTTGTTTGAACGCAATCATCAAACTTAATTAAAAAAGTCATTTAAGCCTTTTCACAGTGAGATCTATGCGATATGGCCGAGAAATGTAATTTTGATGTTAACTCCCAAACCGCTGCGCAGAAGTCAACCAAACTTCACCCAATAGTGTATTGTATCACAATCTAGTAGTTACATTTGAAAATTTTGTTCTAGGAAATTTTGTTTGAGCGCAATCCTCAAACTTAGGTCAAAAAAGCCATTTAAGCCTTTTCACAGTGAGATCTATGCGATATGGCCGAGAAATGTAATTTTGATGTTAACTCCCAAACCGCTGCGCAGAAGTCAACCAAACTTCACCCATTAGTGTATTGTATCACAATCTAGTAATTACATGTGGAAATTTGGTTCTAGGACATTTGATTTGAGCGCAATCCTCAAACTTAGGTCAAAAAAGCCATTTAAGCCTTTTCACAGTGAGATCTATGCGATATGGCCGAGAAATGTAATTTTGATGTTAATTCCCAAACCGCTGCGCAGAAGTCAACCAAACTTCACCCAATAGTGTATTGTATCACATTCTAGTAGTTACATTTGAAAATTTCGTTCTAGGACATTTGGTTTGAGCGCAATCATTAAACTTAGGTCAAAAAAGCCATTTAAGCCTTTTCACAGTGAGATCTATGCGATATGGCCGAGAAATGTAATTTTGATGTTAAATCCCAAACCGCTGCGCAGAAGTCAACTAAACTTCACCCAATAGTGTATTGTATCACATTCTAGTAGTTACATTTGAAAATTTCGTTCTAGGACATTTG
Source organism: Corythoichthys intestinalis (assembly GCF_030265065.1). Taxonomy (NCBI): domain Eukaryota; kingdom Metazoa; phylum Chordata; class Actinopteri; order Syngnathiformes; family Syngnathidae; genus Corythoichthys; species Corythoichthys intestinalis. Next base: position 33,677,026 of record NC_080407.1, read on the forward strand.
GTCTGAGCGCAATCATTAAACTTAATTAAAAAAGTCATTTAAGCCTTTTCACAGTGAGATCTATGCGATATGGCCGAGAAATGTAAATTTGATATTAACTACCAAACCGCTGCGCAGAAGTCAACCAAACTTCACCCAATAGTGTATTGTATCACAATCTAGTAGTTACATTTGAAAATTTTGTTCTAGGACATTTTGTTTGAACGCAATCATCAAACTTAATTAAAAAAGTCATTTAAGCCTTTTCACAGTGAGATCTATGCGATATGGCCGAGAAATGTAATTTTGATGTTAACTCCCAAACCGCTGCGCAGAAGTCAACCAAACTTCACCCAATAGTGTATTGTATCACAATCTAGTAGTTACATTTGAAAATTTTGTTCTAGGAAATTTTGTTTGAGCGCAATCATCAAACTTAATTAAAAAAGTCATTTAAGCCTTTTCACAGTGAGATCTATGCGATATGGCCGAGAAATGTAAATTTGATGTTAACTCCCAAACCGCTGTGCAGAAGTCAACCAAACTTCACCCAATAGTGTATTGTATCACATTCTAGTAGTTACATTCGAAAATTTCGTTCTAGGACATTTGGTTTGAGCGCAATTATTAAACTTAGGTCAAAAAAGCCATTTAAGCCTTTTCACAGTGAGATCTATGCGATATGGCCGAGAAATGTAATTTTGATGTTGACTCCCAAACCGCTGCGCAGAAGTAAACCAAACTTCACCCAATAGTGTATTGTATCACAATCTAGTAGTTACATTTGAAAATTTTGTTCTAGGACATTTTGTTTGAACGCAATCATCAAACTTAATTAAAAAAGTCATTTAAGCCTTTTCACAGTGAGATCTATGCGATATGGCCGAGAAATGTAATTTTGATGTTAAATCCCAAACCGCTGCGCAGAAGTCAACTAAACTTCACCCAATAGTGTATTGTATCACATTCTAGTAGTTACATTTGAAAATTTCGTTCTAGGACATTTGGTTTGAGCGCAATCATTAAACTTAATTAAAAAAGTCATTTAAGCCTTTTCACAGTGAGATCTATGCGATATGGCCGAGAAATGTAATTATGATGTTAACTCCCAAACCGCTGCGCAGAAGTCAACCAAACTTCACCCAATAGTGTATTGTATCACAATCTAGTAGTTACATTTGAAAATTTTGTTCTAGGACATTTTGTTTGAACGCAATCATCAAACTTAATTAAAAAAGTCATTTAAGCCTTTTCACAGTGAGATCTATGCGATATGGCCGAGAAATGTAATTTTGATGTTAACTCCCAAACCGCTGCGCAGAAGTCAACCAAACTTCACCCAATAGTGTATTGTATCACAATCTAGTAGTTACATTTGAAAATTTTGTTCTAGGAAATTTTGTTTGAGCGCAATCCTCAAACTTAGGTCAAAAAAGCCATTTAAGCCTTTTCACAGTGAGATCTATGCGATATGGCCGAGAAATGTAATTTTGATGTTAACTCCCAAACCGCTGCGCAGAAGTCAACCAAACTTCACCCATTAGTGTATTGTATCACAATCTAGTAATTACATGTGGAAATTTGGTTCTAGGACATTTGATTTGAGCGCAATCCTCAAACTTAGGTCAAAAAAGCCATTTAAGCCTTTTCACAGTGAGATCTATGCGATATGGCCGAGAAATGTAATTTTGATGTTAACTCCCAAACCGCTGCGCAGAAGTCAACCAAACTTCACCCAATAGTGTATTGTATCACATTCTAGTAGTTACATTTGAAAATTTCGTTCTAGGACATTTGGTTTGAGCGCAATTATTAAACTTAGGTCAAAAAAGCCATTTAAGCCTTTTCACAGTGAGATCTATGCGATATGGCCGAGAAATGTAATTTTGATGTTAACTCCCAAACCGCTGCGCAGAAGTCAACCAAACTTCACCCAATAGTGTATTGTATCACATTCTAGTAGTTACATTTGAAAATGTCGTTCTAGGACATTTGGTTTGAGCGCAATCATTAAACTTAGGTCAAAAAAGCCATTTAAGCCTTTTCACAGTGAGATCTATGCGATATGGCCGAGAAATGTAATTTTGATGTTAACTCCCAAACCGCTGCGCAGAAGTCAACCAAACTTCACCCAATAGTGTATTGTATCACAATCTAGTAGTTACATTTGAAAATTTTGTTCTAGGAAATTTTGTTTGAGCGCAATCATCAAACTTAATTAAAAAAGTCATTTAAGCCTTTTCACAGTGAGATCTATGCCATATGGCCGAGAAATGTAATTTTGATGTTAACTCCCAAACCGCTGCGCAGAAGTCAACTAAACTTCACCCATTAGTGTATTGTATCACAATCTAGTAGTTACATGTGGAAATTTGGTTCTAGGACATTTGATTTGAGCGCAATCCTCAAACTTAGGTCAAAAAAGCCATTTAAGCCTTTTCACAGTGAGATCTATGCGATATGGCCGAGAAATGTAATTTTGATGTTAACTCCCAAACCGCTGCGCAGAAGTCAACCAAACTTCACCCAATAGTGTATTGTATCACATTCTAGTAGTTACATTTAAAAATTTCGTTCTAGGACATTTGGTTTGAGCGCAATTATTAAACTTAGGTCAAAAAAGCCATTTAAGCCTTTTCACAGTGAGATCTATGCGATATGGCCGAGAAATGTAATTTTGATGTTAACTCCCAAACCGCTGCGCAGAAGTCAACCAAACTTCACCCAATAGTGTATTGTATCACATTCTAGTAGTTACATTTGAAAATTTCGTTCTAGGACATTTGGTTTGAGCGCAATCATTAAACTTAGGTCAAAAAAGCCATTTAAGCCTTTTCACAGTGAGATCTATGCGATATGGCCGAGAAATGTAATTTTGATGTTAACTCCCAAACCGCTGCGCAGAAGTCAACCAAACTTCACCCAATAGTGTATTGTATTACAATCTAGTAGTTACATTTGAAAATTTTGTTCTAGGAAATTTTGTTTGAGCGCAATCATCAAACTTAATTAAAAAAGTCATTTAAGCCTTTTCACAGTGAGATCTATGCGATATGGCCGAGAAATGTAATTTTGATGTTAACTCCCAAACCGCTGCGCAGAAGTCAACCAAACTTCACCCATTAGTGTATTGTATCACAATCTAGTAGTTACATGTGAAAATTTGGTTCTAGGACATTTGATTTGAGCGCAATCCTCAAACTTAGGTCAAAAAAGCCATTTAAGCCTTTTCACAGTGAGATCTATGCGATATGGCCGAGAAATGTAAATTTGATGTTAACTCCCAAACCGCTGCGCAGAAGTCAACCAAACTTCACCCAATAGTGTATTGTATCACAATCTAGTAGTTACATTTGAAAATTTTGTTCTAGGACATTTTGTTTGAACGCAATCATCAAACTTAATTAAAAAAGTCATTTAAGCCTTTTCACAGTGAGATCTATGCGATATGGCCGAGAAATGTAATTTTGATGTTAACTCCCAAACCGCTGCGCAGAAGTCAACCAAACTTCACCCAATAGTGTATTGTATCACATTCTAGTAGTTACATTTGAAAATTTCGTTCTAGGACATTTGGTTTGAGCGCAATTATTAAACTTAGGTCAAAAAAGCCATTTAAGCTTTTTCACAGTGAGATCTATGCGATATGGCCGAGAAATGTAATTTTGATGTTAACTCCCAAACCGCTGCGCAGAAGTAAACCAAATTTCACCCATTAGTGTATTGTATCACAATCTAGTAGTTACATGTGGAAATTTGGTTCTAGGACATTTGATTTGAGCGCAATCCTCAAACTTAGGTCAAAAAAGCCATTTAAGCCTTTTCACAGTGAGATCTATGCGATATGGCCGAGAAATGTAATTTTGATGTTAAATCCCAAACCGCTGCGCAGAAGTCAACTAAACTTCACCCAATAGTGTATTGTATCACATTCTAGTAGTTACATTTGAAAATTTCGTTCTAGGACATTTGGTTTGAGCGCAATCATTAAACTTAATTAAAAAAGTCATTTAAGCCTTTTCACAGTGAGATCTATGCGATATGGCCGAGAAATGTAATTTTGATGTTAACTCCTAAACCGCTGCGCAGAAGTCAACCAAACTTCACCCAATAGTGTATTGTATCACAATCTAGTAGTTACATTTGAAAATTTTGTTCTAGGACATTTTGTTTGAACGCAATCATCAAACTTAATTGAAAAAGTCATTTAAGCCTTTTCACAGTGAGATCTATGCGATATGGCCGAGAAATGTAATTTTGATGTTAACTCCCAAACCGCTGCGCAGAAGTCAACCAAACTTCACCCAATAGTGTATTGTATCAAAATCTAGTAGTTACATTTGAAAATTTTGTTCTAGGAAATTTTGTTTGAGCGCAATCATTAAACTTAGGTCAAAAAAGCCATTTAAGCCTTTTCACAGTGAGATCTATGCGATATGGCCGAGAAATGTAATTTTGATGTTAACTCCCAAACCGCTGCGCAGAAGTCAACCAAACTTCACCCAATAGTGTATTGTATCACAATCTAGTAGTTACATTTGAAAATTTTGTTCTAGGAAATTTTGTTTGAGCGCAATCATCAAACTTAATTAAAAAAGTCATTTAAGCCTTTTCACAGTGAGATCTATGCGATATGGCCGAGAAATGTAATTTTGATGTTAACTCCCAAACCGCTGCGCAGAAGTCAACCAAACTTCACCCATTAGTGTATTGTATCACAATCTAGTAGTTACATGTGAAAATTTGGTTCTAGGACATTTGATTTGAGCGCAATCCTCAAACTTAGGTCAAAAAAGCCATTTAAGCCTTTTCACAGTGAGATCTATGCGATATGGCCGAGAAATGTAATTTTGATGTTAACTCCCAAACCGCTGCGCAGAAGTCAACCAAACTTCACCCAATAGTGTATTGTATTACAATCTAGTAGTTACATTTGAAAATTTTGTTCTAGGAAATTTTGTTTGAGCGCAATCATCAAACTTAATTAAAAAAGTCATTTAAGCCTTTTCACAGTGAGATCTATGCGATATGGCCGAGAAATGTAATTTTGATGTTAACTCCCAAACCGCTGCGCAGAAGTCAACCAAACTTCACCCATTAGTGTATTGTATCACAATCTAGTAGTTACATGTGAAAATTTGGTTCTAGGACATTTGATTTGAGCGCAATCCTCAAACTTAGGTCAAAAAAGCCATTTAAGCCTTTTCACAGTGAGATCTATGCGATATGGCCGAGAAATGTAAATTTGATGTTAACTCCCAAACCGCTGCGCAGAAGTCAACCAAACTTCACCCAATAGTGTATTGTATCACAATCTAGTAGTTACATTTGAAAATTTTGTTCTAGGACATTTTGTTTGAACGCAATCATCAAACTTAATTAAAAAAGTCATTTAAGCCTTTTCACAGTGAGATCTATGCGATATGGCCGAGAAATGTAATTTTGATGTTAACTCCCAAACCGCTGCGCAGAAGTCAACCAAACTTCACCCAATAGTGTATTGTATCACATTCTAGTAGTTACATTTGAAAATTTCGTTCTAGGACATTTGGTTTGAGCGCAATTATTAAACTTAGGTCAAAAAAGCCATTTAAGCTTTTTCACAGTGAGATCTATGCGATATGGCCGAGAAATGTAATTTTGATGTTAACTCCCAAACCGCTGCGCAGAAGTAAACCAAATTTCACCCATTAGTGTATTGTATCACAATCTAGTAGTTACATGTGGAAATTTGGTTCTAGGACATTTGATTTGAGCGCAATCCTCAAACTTAGGTCAAAAAAGCCATTTAAGCCTTTTCACAGTGAGATCTATGCGATATGGCCGAGAAATGTAATTTTGATGTTAAATCCCAAACCGCTGCGCAGAAGTCAACTAAACTTCACCCAATAGTGTATTGTATCACATTCTAGTAGTTACATTTGAAAATTTCGTTCTAGGACATTTGGTTTGAGCGCAATCATTAAACTTAATTAAAAAAGTCATTTAAGCCTTTTCACAGTGAGATCTATGCGATATGGCCGAGAAATGTAATTTTGATGTTAACTCCTAAACCGCTGCGCAGAAGTCAACCAAACTTCACCCAATAGTGTATTGTATCACAATCTAGTAGTTACATTTGAAAATTTTGTTCTAGGACATTTTGTTTGAACGCAATCATCAAACTTAATTGAAAAAGTCATTTAAGCCTTTTCACAGTGAGATCTATGCGATATGGCCGAGAAATGTAATTTTGATGTTAACTCCCAAACCGCTGCGCAGAAGTCAACCAAACTTCACCCAATAGTGTATTGTATCAAAATCTAGTAGTTACATTTGAAAATTTTGTTCTAGGAAATTTTGTTTGAGCGCAATCATTAAACTTAGGTCAAAAAAGCCATTTAAGCCTTTTCACAGTGAGATCTATGCGATATGGCCGAGAAATGTAATTTTGATGTTAACTCCCAAACCGCTGCGCAGAAGTCAACCAAACTTCACCCAATAGTGTATTGTATCACAATCTAGTAGTTACATTTGAAAATTTTGTTCTAGGAAATTTTGTTTGAGCGCAATCATCAAACTTAATTAAAAAAGTCATTTAAGCCTTTTCACAGTGAGATCTATGCGATATGGCCGAGAAATGTAATTTTGATGTTAACTCCCAAACCGCTGCGCAGAAGTCAACCAAACTTCACCCATTAGTGTATTGTATCACAATCTAGTAGTTACATGTGAAAATTTGGTTCTAGGACATTTGATTTGAGCGCAATCCTCAAACTTAGGTCAAAAAAGCCATTTAAGCCTTTTCACAGTGAGATCTATGCGATATGGCCGAGAAATGTAAATTTGATGTTAACTCCCAAACCGCTGCGCAGAAGTCAACCAAACTTCACCCAATAGTGTATTGTATCACAATCTAGTAGTTACATTTGAAAATTTTGTTCTAGGACATTTTGTTTGAACGCAATCATCAAACTTAATTAAAAAAGTCATTTAAGCCTTTTCACAGTGAGATCTATGCGATATGGCCGAGAAATGTAATTTTGATGTTAACTCCCAAACCGCTGCGCAGAAGTCAACCAAACTTCACCCAATAGTGTATTGTATCACATTCTAGTAGTTACATTTGAAAATTTCGTTCTAGGACATTTGGTTTGAGCGCAATTATTAAACTTAGGTCAAAAAAGCCATTTAAGCTTTTTCACAGTGAGATCTATGCGATATGGCCGAGAAATGTAATTTTGATGTTAACTCCCAAACCGCTGCGCAGAAGTAAACCAAACTTCACCCATTAGTGTATTGTATCACAATCTAGTAGTTACATGTGGAAATTTGGTTCTAGGACATTTGATTTGAGCGCAATCCTCAAACTTAGGTCAAAAAAGCCATTTAAGCCTTTTCACAGTGAGATCTATGCGATATGGCCGAGAAATGTAATTTTGATGTTAAATCCCAAACCGCTGCGCAGAAGTCAACTAAACTTCACCCAATAGTGTATTGTATCACATTCTAGTAGTTACATTTGAAAATTTCGTTCTAGGACATTTGGTTTGAGCGCAATCATTAAACTTAATTAAAAAAGTCATTTAAGCCTTTTCACAGTGAGATCTATGCGATATGGCCGAGAAATGTAATTTTGATGTTAACTCCTAAACCGCTGCGCAGAAGTCAACCAAACTTCACCCAATAGTGTATTGTATCACAATCTAGTAGTTACATTTGAAAATTTTGTTCTAGGACATTTTGTTTGAACGCAATCATCAAACTTAATTAAAAAAGTCATTTAAGCCTTTTCACAGTGAGATCTATGCGATATGGCCGAGAAATGTAATTTTGATGTTAACTCCCAAACCGCTGCGCAGAAGTCAACCAAACTTCACCCAATAGTGTATTGTATCAAAATCTAGTAGTTACATTTGAAAATTTTGTTCTAGGAAATTTTGTTTGAGCGCAATCATCAAACTTAATTAAAAAAGTCATTTAAGCCTTTTCACAGTGAGATCTATGCGATATGGCCGAGAAATGTAATTTTGATGTTAACTCCCAAACCGCTGCGCAGAAGTCAACCAAACTTCACCCATTAGTGTATTGTATCACAATCTAGTAGTTACATGTGGAAATTTGGTTCTAGGACATTTGATTTGAGCGCAATCCTCAAACTTAGGTCAAAAAAGCCATTTAAGCCTTTTCACAGTGAGATCTATGCGATATGGCCGAGAAATGTAATTTTGATGTTGACTCCCAAACCGCTGCGCAGAAGTCAACCAAACTTCACCCAATAGTGTATTGTATCACAATCTAGTAGTTACATTTGAAAATTTCGTTCTAGGACATTTGGTTTGAGCGCAATTTTTAAACTTAGGTCAAAAAAGCCATTTAAGCCTTTTCACAGTGAGATCTATGCGATATGGCCGAGAAATGTAATTTTGATGTTAACTCCCAAACCGCTGCGCAGAAGTCAACCAAACTTCACCCAATAGTGTATTGTATCACAATCTAGTAGTTACATTTGAAAATTTTGTTCTAGGAAATTTTGTTTGAGCGCAATCATCAAACTTAATTAAAAAAGTCATTTAAGCCTTTTCACAGTGAGATCTATGCGATATGGCCGAGAAATGTAATTTTGATGTTAACTCCCAAACCGCTGCGCAGAAGTCAACCAAACTTCACCCATTAGTGTATTGTATCACAATCTAGTAGTTACATGTGAAAATTTGGTTCTAGGACATTTGATTTGAGCGCAATCCTCAAACTTAGGTCAAAAAAGCCATTTAAGCCTTTTCACAGTGAGATCTATGCGATATGGCCGAGAAATGTAAATTTGATGTTAACTCCCAAACCGCTGCGCAGAAGTCAACCAAACTTCACCCAATAGTGTATTGTATCACAATCTAGTAGTTACATTTGAAAATTTTGTTCTAGGACATTTTGTTTGAACGCAATCATCAAACTTAATTAAAAAAGTCATTTAAGCCTTTTCACAGTGAGATCTATGCGATATGGCCGAGAAATGTAATTTTGATGTTAACTCCCAAACCGCTGCGCAGAAGTCAACCAAACTTCACCCAATAGTGTATTGTATCACATTCTAGTAGTTACATTTGAAAATTTCGTTCTAGGACATTTGGTTTGAGCGCAATTATTAAACTTAGGTCAAAAAAGCCATTTAAGCTTTTTCACAGTGAGATCTATGCGATATGGCCGAGAAATGTAATTTTGATGTTAACTCCCAAACCGCTGCGCAGAAGTAAACCAAACTTCACCCATTAGTGTATTGTATCACAATCTAGTAGTTACATGTGGAAATTTGGTTCTAGGACATTTGATTTGAGCGCAATCCTCAAACTTAGGTCAAAAAAGCCATTTAAGCCTTTTCACAGTGAGATCTATGCGATATGGCCGAGAAATGTAATTTTGATGTTAAATCCCAAACCGCTGCGCAGAAGTCAACTAAACTTCACCCAATAGTGTATTGTATCACATTCTAGTAGTTACATTTGAAAATTTCGTTCTAGGACATTTGGTTTGAGCGCAATCATTAAACTTAATTAAAAAAGTCATTTAAGCCTTTTCACAGTGAGATCTATGCGATATGGCCGAGAAATGTAATTTTGATGTTAACTACTAAACCGCTGCGCAGAAGTCAACCAAACTTCACCCAATAGTGTATTGTATCACAATCTAGTAGTTACATTTGAAAATTTTGTTCTAGGACATTTTGTTTGAACGCAATCATCAAACTTAATTAAAAAAGTCATTTAAGCCTTTTCACAGTGAGATCTATGCGATATGGCCGAGAAATGTAATTTTGATGTTAACTCCCAAACCGCTGCGCAGAAGTCAACCAAACTTCACCCAATAGTGTATTGTATCAAAATCTAGTAGTTACATTTGAAAATTTTGTTCTAGGAAATTTTGTTTGAGCGCAATCATCAAACTTAATTAAAAAAGTCATTTAAGCCTTTTCACAGTGAGATCTATGCGATATGGCCGAGAAATGTAATTTTGATGTTAACTCCCAAACCGCTGCGCAGAAGTCAACCAAACTTCACCCATTAGTGTATTGTATCACAATCTAGTAGTTACATGTGGAAATTTGGTTCTAGGACATTTGATTTGAGCGCAATCCTCAAACTTAGGTCAAAAAAGCCATTTAAGCCTTTTCACAGTGAGATCTATGCGATATGGCCGAGAAATGTAATTTTGATGTTGACTCCCAAACCGCTGCGCAGAAGTCAACCAAACTTCACCCAATAGTGTATTGTATCACAATCTAGTAGTTACATTTGAAAATTTTGTTCTAGGACATTTTGTTTGAACGCAATCATCAAACTTAATTAAAAAAGTCATTTAAGCCTTGTCACAGTGAGATCTATGCGATATGGCCGAGAAATGTAATTTTGATGTTAACTCCCAAACCGCTGCGCAGAAGTCAACCAAACTTCACCCAATAGTGTATTGTATCACAATCTAGTAGTTACATTTGAAAATTTTGTTCTAGGAAATTTTGTTTGAGCGCAATCATCAAACTTAATTAAAAAAGTCATTTAAGCCTTTTCACAGTGAGATCTATGCGATATGGCCGAGAAATGTAATTTTGATGTTAACTCCCAAACCGCTGCGCAGAAGTCAACCAAACTTCACCCAATAGTGTATTGTATCACATTCTAGTAGTTACATTTGAAAATTTTGTTCTAGGACATTTGGTTTGAGCGCAATCATTAAACTTAGGTCAAAAAAGCCATTTAAGCCTTTTCACAGTGAGATCTATGCGATATGGCCGAGAAATGTAATTTTGATGTTAACTCCCAAACCGCTGCGCAGAAGTCAACTAAACTTCAACCAATAGTGTATTGTATCACATTCTAGTAGTTACATTTGAAAATTTCGTTCTAGGACATTTGGTTTGAGCGCAATTATTAAACTTATGTCAAAAAAGCCATTTAAGCCTTTTCACAGTGAGATCTATGCGATATGGCCGAGAAATGTAATTTTGATGTTAACTCCCAAACCGCTGCGCAGAAGTCAACCAAACTTCACCCAATAGTGTATTGTATCACATTCTAGTAGTTACATTTGAAAATTTCGTTCTAGGACATTTGGTTTGAGCGCAATCATTAAACTTAGGTCAAAAAAGCCATTTAAGCCTTTTCACAGTGAGATCTATGCGATATGGCCGAGAAATGTAATTTTGATGTTAAATCCCAAACCGCTGCGCAGAAGTCAACTAAACTTCACCCAATAGTGTATTGTATCACATTCTAGTAGTTACATTTGAAAATTTCGTTCTAGGACATTTGGTCTGAGCGCAATCATTAAACTTAATTAAAAAAGTCATTTAAGCCTTTTCACAGTGAGATCTATGCGATATGGCCGAGAAATGTAATTTTGATGTTAACTCCCAAACCGCTGCGCAGAAGTCAACCAAACTTCACCCAATAGTGTATTGTATCACAATCTAGTAGTTACATTTGAAAATTTTGTTCTAGGACATTTTGTTTGAACGCAATCATCAAACTTAATTAAAAAAGTCATTTAAGCCTTTTCACAGTGAGATCTATGCGATATGGCCGAGAAATGTAATTTTGATGTTAACTCCCAAACCGCTGCGCAGAAGTCAACCAAACTTCACCCAATAGTGTATTGTATCACAATCTAGTAGTTACATTTGAAAATTTTGTTCTAGGAAATTTTGTTTGAGCGCAATCATCAAACTTAATTAAAAAAGTCATTTAAGCCTTTTCACAGTGAGATCTATGCGATATGGCCGAGAAATGTAAATTTGATGTTAACTCCCAAACCGCTGTGCAGAAGTCAACCAAACTTCTCCCAATAGTGTATTGTATCACATTCTAGTAGTTACATTCGAAAATTTCGTTCTAGGACATTTGGTTTGAGCGCAATTATTAAACTTAGGTCAAAAAAGCCATTTAAGCCTTTTCACAGTGAGATCTATGCGATATGGCCGAGAAATGTAATTTTGATGTTGACTCCCAAACCGCTGCGCAGAAGTCAACCAAACTTCACCCAATAGTGTATTATATCACAATCTAGTAGTTACATTTGAAAATTTTGTTCTAGGAAATTTTGTTTGAGCGCAATCATCAAACTTAATTAAAAAAGTCATTTAAGCCTTTTCACAGTGAGATCTATGCGATATGGCCGAGAAATGTAATTTTGATGTTAACTCCCAAACCGCTGCGCAGAAGTCAACCAAACTTCACCCAATAGTGTATTGTATCACATTCTAGTAGTTACATTTAAAAATTTTGTTCTAGGACATTTGGTTTGAGCGCAATCATTAAACTTAGGTCAAAAAAGCCATTTAAGCCTTTTCACAGTGAGATCTATGCGATATGGCCGAGAAATGTAATTTTGATGTTAACTCCCAAACCGCTGCGCAGAAGTCAACTAAACTTCAACCAATAGTGTATTGTATCACATTCTAGTAGTTACATTTGAAAATTTCGTTCTAGGACATTTGGTTTGAGCGCAATTATTAAACTTAGGTCAAAAAAGCCATTTAAGCCTTTTCACAGTGAGATCTATGCGATATGGCCGAGAAATGTAATTTTGATGTTAACTCCCAAACCGCTGCGCAGAAGTCAACCAAACTTCACCCAATAGTGTATTGTATCACATTCTAGTAGTTACATTTGAAAATTTCGTTCTAGTACATTTGGTTTGAGCGCAATTATTAAACTTAGGTCAAAAAAGCCATTTAAGCTTTTTCACAGTGAGATCTATGCGATATGGCCGAGAAATGTAATTTTGATGTTAACTCCCAAACCGCTGCGCAGAAGTAAACCAAACTTCACCCATTAGTGTATTGTATCACAATCTAGTAGTTACATGTGGAAATTTGGTTCTAGGACATTTGATTTGAGCGCAATCCTCAAACTTAGGTCAAAAAAGCCATTTAAGCCTTTTCACAGTGAGATCTATGCGATATGGCCGAGAAATGTAATTTTGATGTTAAATCCCAAACCGCTGCGCAGAAGTCAACTAAACTTCACCCAATAGTGTATTGTATCACATTCTAGTAGTTACATTTGAAAATTTCGTTCTAGGACATTTGGTTTGAGCGCAATCATTAAACTTAATTAAAAAAGTCATTTAAGCCTTTTCACAGTGAGATCTATGCGATATGGCCGAGAAATGTAATTTTGATGTTAACTCCCAAACCGCTGCGCAGAAGTCAACCAAACTTCACCCATTAGTGTATTGTATCACAATCTAGTAGTTACATGTGGAAATTTGGTTCTAGGACATTTGATTTGAGCGCAATCCTCAAACTTAGGTCAAAAAAGCCATTTAAGCCTTTTCACAGTGAGATCTATGCGATATGGCCGAGAAATGTAATTTTGATGTTGACTCCCAAACCGCTGCGCAGAAGTCAACCAAACTTCACCCAATAGTGTATTGTATCACAATCTAGTAGTTACATTTGAAAATTTCGTTCTAGGACATTTGGTTTGAGCGCAATTTTTAAACTTAGGTCAAAAAAGCCATTTAAGCCTTTTCACAGTGAGATCTATGCGATATGGCCGAGAAATGTAATTTTGATGTTAACTCCCAAACCGCTGCGCAGAAGTCAACCAAACTTCACCCAATAGTGTATTGTATCACAATCTAGTAGTTACATTTGAAAATTTTGTTCTAGGAAATTTTGTTTGAGCGCAATCATCAAACTTAATTAAAAAAGTCATTTAAGCCTTTTCACAGTGAGATCTATGCGATATGGCCGAGAAATGTAATTTTGATGTTAACTCCCAAACCGCTGCGCAGAAGTCAACCAAACTTCACCCATTAGTGTATTGTATCACAATCTAGTAGTTACATGTGAAAATTTGGTTCTAGGACATTTGATTTGAGCGCAATCCTCAAACTTAGGTCAAAAAAGCCATTTAAGCCTTTTCACAGTGAGATCTATGCGATATGGCCGAGAAATGTAAATTTGATGTTAACTCCCAAACCGCTGCGCAGAAGTCAACCAAACTTCACCCAATAGTGTATTGTATCACAATCTAGTAGTTACATTTGAAAATTTTGTTCTAGGACATTTTGTTTGAACGCAATCATCAAACTTAATTAAAAAAGTCATTTAAGCCTTTTCACAGTGAGATCTATGCGATATGGCCGAGAAATGTAATTTTGATGTTAACTCCCAAACCGCTGCGCAGAAGTCAACCAAACTTCACCCAATAGTGTATTGTATCACATTCTAGTAGTTACATTTGAAAATTTCGTTCTAGGACATTTGGTTTGAGCGCAATTATTAAACTTAGGTCAAAAAAGCCATTTAAGCTTTTTCACAGTGAGATCTATGCGATATGGCCGAGAAATGTAATTTTGATGTTAACTCCCAAACCGCTGCGCAGAAGTAAACCAAACTTCACCCATTAGTGTATTGTATCACAATCTAGTAGTTACATGTGGAAATTTGGTTCTAGGACATTTGATTTGAGCGCAATCCTCAAACTTAGGTCAAAAAAGCCATTTAAGCCTTTTCACAGTGAGATCTATGCGATATGGCCGAGAAATGTAATTTTGATGTTAAATCCCAAACCGCTGCGCAGAAGTCAACTAAACTTCACCCAATAGTGTATTGTATCACATTCTAGTAGTTACATTTGAAAATTTCGTTCTAGGACATTTGGTTTGAGCGCAATCATTAAACTTAATTAAAAAAGTCATTTAAGCCTTTTCACAGTGAGATCTATGCGATATGGCCGAGAAATGTAATTTTGATGTTAACTACTAAACCGCTGCGCAGAAGTCAACCAAACTTCACCCAATAGTGTATTGTATCACAATCTAGTAGTTACATTTGAAAATTTTGTTCTAGGACATTTTGTTTGAACGCAATCATCAAACTTAATTAAAAAAGTCATTTAAGCCTTTTCACAGTGAGATCTATGCGATATGGCCGAGAAATGTAATTTTGATGTTAACTCCCAAACCGCTGCGCAGAAGTCAACCAAACTTCACCCAATAGTGTATTGTATCAAAATCTAGTAGTTACATTTGAAAATTTTGTTCTAGGAAATTTTGTTTGAGCGCAATCATCAAACTTAATTAAAAAAGTCATTTAAGCCTTTTCACAGTGAGATCTATGCGATATGGCCGAGAAATGTAATTTTGATGTTAACTCCCAAACCGCTGCGCAGAAGTCAACCAAACTTCACCCATTAGTGTATTGTATCACAATCTAGTAGTTACATGTGGAAATTTGGTTCTAGGACATTTGATTTGAGCGCAATCCTCAAACTTAGGTCAAAAAAGCCATTTAAGCCTTTTCACAGTGAGATCTATGCGATATGGCCGAGAAATGTAATTTTGATGTTGACTCCCAAACCGCTGCGCAGAAGTCAACCAAACTTCACCCAATAGTGTATTGTATCACAATCTAGTAGTTACATTTGAAAATTTTGTTCTAGGACATTTTGTTTGAACGCAATCATCAAACTTAATTAAAAAAGTCATTTAAGCCTTGTCACAGTGAGATCTATGCGATATGGCCGAGAAATGTAATTTTGATGTTAACTCCCAAACCGCTGCGCAGAAGTCAACCAAACTTCACCCAATAGTGTATTGTATCACAATCTAGTAGTTACATTTGAAAATTTTGTTCTAGGAAATTTTGTTTGAGCGCAATCATCAAACTTAATTAAAAAAGTCATTTAAGCCTTTTCACAGTGAGATCTATGCGATATGGCCGAGAAATGTAATTTTGATGTTAACTCCCAAACCGCTGCGCAGAAGTCAACCAAACTTCACCCAATAGTGTATTGTATCACATTCTAGTAGTTACATTTGAAAATTTTGTTCTAGGACATTTGGTTTGAGCGCAATCATTAAACTTAGGTCAAAAAAGCCATTTAAGCCTTTTCACAGTGAGATCTATGCGATATGGCCGAGAAATGTAATTTTGATGTTAACTCCCAAACCGCTGCGCAGAAGTCAACTAAACTTCAACCAATAGTGTATTGTATCACATTCTAGTAGTTACATTTGAAAATTTCGTTCTAGGACATTTGGTTTGAGCGCAATTATTAAACTTATGTCAAAAAAGCCATTTAAGCCTTTTCACAGTGAGATCTATGCGATATGGCCGAGAAATGTAATTTTGATGTTAACTCCCAAACCGCTGCGCAGAAGTCAACCAAACTTCACCCAATAGTGTATTGTATCACATTCTAGTAGTTAAATTTGAAAATTTCGTTCTAGGACATTTGGTTTGAGCGCAATCATTAAACTTAGGTCAAAAAAGCCATTTAAGCCTTTTCACAGTGAGATCTATGCGATATGGCCGAGAAATGTAATTTTGATGTTAAATCCCAAACCGCTGCGCAGAAGTCAACTAAACTTCACCCAATAGTGTATTGTATCACATTCTAGTAGTTACATTTGAAAATTTCGTTCTAGGACATTTGGTCTGAGCGCAATCATTAAACTTAATTAAAAAAGTCATTTAAGCCTTTTCACAGTGAGATCTATGCGATATGGCCGAGAAATGTAATTTTGATGTTAACTCCCAAACCGCTGCGCAGAAGTCAACCAAACTTCACCCAATAGTGTATTGTATCACAATCTAGTAGTTACATTTGAAAATTTTGTTCTAGGACATTTTGTTTGAACGCAATCATCAAACTTAATTAAAAAAGTCATTTAAGCCTTTTCACAGTGAGATCTATGCGATATGGCCGAGAAATGTAATTTTGATGTTAACTCCCAAACCGCTGCGCAGAAGTCAACCAAACTTCACCCAATAGTGTATTGTATCACAATCTAGTAGTTACATTTGAAAATTTTGTTCTAGGAAATTTTGTTTGAGCGCAATCATCAAACTTAATTAAAAAAGTCATTTAAGCCTTTTCACAGTGAGATCTATGCGATATGGCCGAGAAATGTAAATTTGATGTTAACTCCCAAACCGCTGTGCAGAAGTCAACCAAACTTCACCCAATAGTGTATTGTATCACATTCTAGTAGTTACATTCGAAAATTTCGTTCTAGGACATTTGGTTTGAGCGCAATTATTAAACTTAGGTCAAAAAAGCCATTTAAGCCTTTTCACAGTGAGATCTATGCGATATGGCCGAGAAATGTAATTTTGATGTTGACTCCCAAACCGCTGCGCAGAAGTCAACCAAACTTCACCCAATAGTGTATTATATCACAATCTAGTAGTTACATTTGAAAATTTTGTTCTAGGAAATTTTGTTTGAGCGCAATCATCAAACTTAATTAAAAAAGTCATTTAAGCCTTTTCACAGTGAGATCTATGCGATATGGCCGAGAAATGTAATTTTGATGTTAACTCCCAAACCGCTGCGCAGAAGTCAACCAAACTTCACCCAATAGTGTATTGTATCACATTCTAGTAGTTACATTTAAAAATTTTGTTCTAGGACATTTGGTTTGAGCGCAATCATTAAACTTAGGTCAAAAAAGCCATTTAAGCCTTTTCACAGTGAGATCTATGCGATATGGCCGAGAAATGTAATTTTGATGTTAACTCCCAAACCGCTGCACAGAAGTCAACTAAACTTCAACCAATAGTGTATTGTATCACATTCTAGTAGTTACATTTGAAAATTTCGTTCTAGGACATTTGGTTTGAGCGCAATTATTAAACTTAGGTCAAAAAAGCCATTTAAGCCTTTTCACAGTGAGATCTATGCGATATGGCCGAGAAATGTAATTTTGATGTTAACTCCCAAACCGCTGCGCAGAAGTCAACCAAACTTCACCCAATAGTGTATTGTATCACATTCTAGTAGTTACATTTGAAAATTTCGTTCTAGGACATTTGGTTTGAGCGCAATTATTAAACTTAGGTCAAAAAAGCCATTTAAGCTTTTTCACAGTGAGATCTATGCGATATGGCCGAGAAATGTAATTTTGATGTTAACTCCCAAACCGCTGCGCAGAAGTAAACCAAACTTCACCCATTAGTGTATTGTATCACAATCTAGTAGTTACATGTGGAAATTTGGTTCTAGGACATTTGATTTGAGCGCAATCCTCAAACTTAGGTCAAAAAAGCCATTTAAGCCTTTTCACAGTGAGATCTATGCGATATGGCCGAGAAATGTAATTTTGATGTTAAATCCCAAACCGCTGCGCAGAAGTCAACTAAACTTCACCCAATAGTGTATTGTATCACATTCTAGTAGTTACATTTGAAAATTTCGTTCTAGGACATTTGGTTTGAGCGCAATCATTAAACTTAATTAAAAAAGTCATTTAAGCCTTTTCACAGTGAGATCTATGCGATATGGCCGAGAAATGTAATTTTGATGTTAACTCCTAAACCGTTGCGCAGAAGTCAACCAAACTTCACCCAATAGTGTATTGTATCACAATCTAGTAGTTACATTTGAAAATTTTGTTCTAGGACATTTTGTTTGAACGCAATCATCAAACTTAATTAAAAAAGTCATTTAAGCCTTTTCACAGTGAGATCTATGCGATATTGCCGAGAAATGTAATTTTGATGTTAACTCCCAAACCGCTGCGCAGAAGTCAACCAAACTTCACCCAATAGTGTATTGTATCAAAATCTAGTAGTTACATTTGAAAATTTTGTTCTAGGAAATTTTGTTTGAGCGCAATCATCAAACTTAATTAAAAAAGTCATTTAAGCCTTTTCACAGTGAGATCTATGCGATATGGCCGAGAAATGTAATTTTGATGTTAACTCCCAAACCGCTGCGCAGAAGTCAACCAAACTTCACCCATTAGTGTATTGTATCACAATCTAGTAGTTACATGTGGAAATTTGGTTCTAGGACATTTGATTTGAGCGCAATCCTCAAACTTAGGTCAAAAAAGCCATTTAAGCCTTTTCACAGTGAGATCTATGCGATATGGCCGAGAAATGTAATTTTGATGTTGACTCCCAAACCGCTGCGCAGAAGTCAACCAAACTTCACCCAATAGTGTATTGTATCACAATCTAGTAGTTACATTTGAAAATTTTGTTCTAGGACATTTTGTTTGAACGCAATCATCAAACTTAATTAAAAAAGTCATTTAAGCCTTTTCACAGTGAGATCTATGCGATATGGCCGAGAAATGTAATTTTGATGTTAACTCCCAAACCGCTGCGCAGAAGTCAACCAAACTTCACCCAATAGTGTATTGTATCACAATCTAGTAGTTACATTTGAAAATTTTGTTCTAGGTAATTTTGTTTGAGCGCAATCATCAAACTTAATTAAAAAAGTCATTTAAGCCTTTTCACAGTGAGATCTATGCGATATGGCCGAGAAATGTAATTTTGATGTTAACTCCCAAACCGCTGCGCAGAAGTCAACCAAACTTCACCCAATAGTGTATTGTATCACATTCTAGTAGTTACATTTGAAAATTTTGTTCTAGGACATTTGGTTTGAGCGCAATCATTAAACTTAGGTCAAAAAAGCCATTTAAGCCTTTTCACAGTGAGATCTATGCGATATGGCCGAGAAATGTAATTTTGATGTTAACTCCCAAACCGCTGCGCAGAAGTCAACTAAACTTCAACCAATAGTGTATTGTATCACATTCTAGTAGTTACATTTGAAAATTTCGTTCTAGGACATTTGGTTTGAGCGCAATTATTAAACTTATGTCAAAAAAGCCATTTAAGCCTTTTCACAGTGAGATCTATGCGATATGGCCGAGAAATGTAATTTTGATGTTAACTCCCAAACCGCTGCGCAGAAGTCAACCAAACTTCACCCAATAGTGTATTGTATCACATTCTAGTAGTTACATTTGAAAATTTCGTTCTAGGACATTTGGTTTGAGCGCAATCATTAAACTTAGGTCAAAAAAGCCATTTAAGCCTTTTCACAGTGAGATCTATGCGATATGGCCGAGAAATGTAATTTTGATGTTAAATCCCAAACCGCTGCGCAGAAGTCAACTAAACTTCACCCAATAGTGTATTGTATCACATTCTAGTAGTTACATTTGAAAATTTCGTTCTAGGACATTTGGTCTGAGCGCAATCATTAAACTTAATTAAAAAAGTCATTTAAGCCTTTTCACAGTGAGATCTATGCGATATGGCCGAGAAATGTAATTTTGATGTTAACTCCCAAACCGCTGCGCAGAAGTCAACCAAACTTCACCCAATAGTGTATTGTATCACAATCTAGTAGTTACATTTGAAAATTTTGTTCTAGGACATTTTGTTTGAACGCAATCATCAAACTTAATTAAAAAAGTCATTTAAGCCTTTTCACAGTGAGATCTATGCGATATGGCCGAGAAATGTAATTTTGATGTTAACTCCCAAACCGCTGCGCAGAAGTCAACCAAACTTCACCCAATAGTGTATTGTATCACAATCTAGTAGTTACATTTGAAAATTTTGTTCTAGGAAATTTTGTTTGAGCGCAATCATCAAACTTAATTAAAAAAGTCATTTAAGCCTTTTCACAGTGAGATCTATGCGATATGGCCGAGAAATGTAAATTTGATGTTAACTCCCAAACCGCTGTGCAGAAGTCAACCAAACTTCACCCAATAGTGTATTGTATCACATTCTAGTAGTTACATTCGAAAATTTCGTTCTAGGACATTTGGTTTGAGCGCAATTATTAAACTTAGGTCAAAAAAGCCATTTAAGCCTTTTCACAGTGAGATCTATGCGATATGGCCGAGAAATGTAATTTTGATGTTGACTCCCAAACCGCTGCGCAGAAGTCAACCAAACTTCACCCAATAGTGTATTATATCACAATCTAGTAGTTACATTTGAAAATTTTGTTCTAGGAAATTTTGTTTGAGCGCAATCATCAAACTTAATTAAAAAAGTCATTTAAGCCTTTTCACAGTGAGATCTATGCGATATGGCCGAGAAATGTAATTTTGATGTTAACTCCCAAACCGCTGCGCAGAAGTCAACCAAACTTCACCCAATAGTGTATTGTATCACATTCTAGTAGTTACATTTAAAAATTTTGTTCTAGGACATTTGGTTTGAGCGCAATCATTAAACTTAGGTCAAAAAAGCCATTTAAGCCTTTTCACAGTGAGATCTATGCGATATGGCCGAGAAATGTAATTTTGATGTTAACTCCCAAACCGCTGCGCAGAAGTCAACTAAACTTCAACCAATAGTGTATTGTATCACATTCTAGTAGTTACATTTGAAAATTTCGTTCTAGGACATTTGGTTTGAGCGCAATTATTAAACTTAGGTCAAAAAAGCCATTTAAGCCTTTTCACAGTGAGATCTATGCGATATGGCCGAGAAATGTAATTTTGATGTTAACTCCCAAACCGCTGCGCAGAAGTCAACCAAACTTCACCCAATAGTGTATTGTATCACATTCTAGTAGTTACATTTGAAAATTTCGTTCTAGGACATTTGGTTTGAGCGCAATCATTAAACTTAGGTCAAAAAAGCCATTTAAGCCTTTTCACAGTGAGATCTATGCGATATGGCCGAGAAATGTAATTTTGATGTTAAATCCCAAACCGCTGCGCAGAAGTCAACTAAACTTCACCCAATAGTGTATTGTATCACATTCTAGTAGTTACATTTGAAAATTTCGTTCTAGGACATTTGGTCTGAGCGCAATCATTAAACTTAATTAAAAAAGTCATTTAAGCCTTTTCACAGTGAGATCTATGCGATATGGCCGAGAAATGTAATTTTGATGTTAACTCCCAAACCGCTGCGCAGAAGTCAACCAAACTTCACCCAATAGTGTATTGTATCACAATCTAGTAGTTACATTTGAAAATTTTGTTCTAGGACATTTTGTTTGAACGCAATCATCAAACTTAATTAAAAAAGTCATTTAAGCCTTTTCACAGTGAGATCTATGCGATATGGCCGAGAAATGTAATTTTGATGTTAACTCCCAAACCGCTGCGCAGAAGTCAACCAAACTTCACCCAATAGTGTATTGTATCACAATCTAGTAGTTACATTTGAAAATTTTGTTCTAGGAAATTTTGTTTGAGCGCAATCATCAAACTTAATTAAAAAAGTCATTTAAGCCTTTTCACAGTGAGATCTATGCGATATGGCCGAGAAATGTAAATTTGATGTTAACTCCCAAACCGCTGTGCAGAAGTCAACCAAACTTCACCCAATAGTGTATTGTATCACATTCTAGTAGTTACATTCGAAAATTTCGTTCTAGGACATTTGGTTTGAGCGCAATTATTAAACTTAGGTCAAAAAAGCCATTTAAGCCTTTTCACAGTGAGATCTATGCGATATGGCCGAGAAATGTAATTTTGATGTTGACTCCCAAACCGCTGCGCAGAAGTAAACCAAACTTCACCCAATAGTGTATTGTATCACAATCTAGTAGTTACATTTGAAAATTTTGTTCTAGGACATTTTGTTTGAACGCAATCATCAAACTTAATTAAAAAAGTCATTTAAGCCTTTTCACAGTGAGATCTATGCGATATGGCCGAGAAATGTAATTTTGATGTTAAATCCCAAACCGCTGCGCAGAAGTCAACTAAACTTCACCCAATAGTGTATTGTATCACATTCTAGTAGTTACATTTGAAAATTTCGTTCTAGGACATTTGGTTTGAGCGCAATCATTAAACTTAATTAAAAAAGTCATTTAAGCCTTTTCACAGTGAGATCTATGCGATATGGCCGAGAAATGTAATTTTGATGTTAACTCCCAAACCGCTGCGCAGAAGTCAACCAAACTTCACCCAATAGTGTATTGTATCACAATCTAGTAGTTACATTTGAAAATTTTGTTCTAGGACATTTTGTTTGAACGCAATCATCAAACTTAATTAAAAAAGTCATTTAAGCCTTTTCACAGTGAGATCTATGCGATATGGCCGAGAAATGTAATTTTGATGTTAACTCCCAAACCGCTGCGCAGAAGTCAACCAAACTTCACCCAATAGTGTATTGTATCACAATCTAGTAGTTACATTTGAAAATTTTGTTCTAGGAAATTTTGTTTGAGCGCAATCCTCAAACTTAGGTCAAAAAAGCCATTTAAGCCTTTTCACAGTGAGATCTATGCGATATGGCCGAGAAATGTAATTTTGATGTTAACTCCCAAACCGCTGCGCAGAAGTCAACCAAACTTCACCCATTAGTGTATTGTATCACAATCTAGTAATTACATGTGGAAATTTGGTTCTAGGACATTTGATTTGAGCGCAATCCTCAAACTTAGGTCAAAAAAGCCATTTAAGCCTTTTCACAGTGAGATCTATGCGATATGGCCGAGAAATGTAATTTTGATGTTAACTCCCAAACCGCTGCGCAGAAGTCAACCAAACTTCACCCAATAGTGTATTGTATCACAATCTAGTAGTTACATTTGAAAATTTTGTTCTAGGACATTTTGTATGAACGCAATCATCAAACTTAATTAAAAAAGTCATTTAAGCCTTTTCACAGTGAGATCTATGCGATATGGCCGAGAAATGTAATTTTGATGTTAACTCCCAAACCGCTGCGCAGAAGTCAACCAAACTTCATCCATTAGTGTATTGTATCACAATCTAGTAGTTACATGTGGAAATTTGGTTATTGGACATTTGATTTGAGCGCAATCCTCAAACTTAGGTCAAAAAAGCCATTTAAGCCTTTTCACAGTGAGATCTATGCGATATGGCCGAGAAATGTAATTTTGATGTTAACTCCCAAACCGCTGCGCAGAAGTCAACCAAACTTCACCCAATAGTGTATTGTATCACATTCTAGTAGTTACATTTGAAAATTTCGTTCTAGGACATTTGGTTTGAGCGCAATCATTAAACTTAGGTCAAAAAAGCCATTTAAGCCTTTTCACAGTGAGATCTATGCGATATGGCCGAGAAATGTAATTTTGATGTTAAATCCCAAACCGCTGCGCAGAAGTCAACTAAACTTCACCCAATAGTGTATTGTATCACATTCTAGTAGTTACATTTGAAAATTTCGTTCTAGGACATTTGGTCTGAGCGCAATCATTAAACTTAATTAAAAAAGTCATTTAAGCCTTTTCACAGTGAGATCTATGCGATATGGCCGAGAAATGTAATTTTGATGTTAACTCCCAAACCGCTGCGCAGAAGTCAACCAAACTTCACCCAATAGTGTATTGTATCACAATCTAGTAGTTACATTTGAAAATTTTGTTCTAGGACATTTTGTTTGAACGCAATCATCAAACTTAATTAAAAAAGTCATTTAAGCCTTTTCACAGTGAGATCTATGCGATATGGCCGAGAAATGTAATTTTGATGTTAACTCCCAAACCGCTGCGCAGAAGTCAACCAAACTTCACCCAATAGTGTATTGTATCACAATCTAGTAGTTACATTTGAAAATTTTGTTCTAGGAAATTTTGTTTGAGCGCAATCCTCAAACTTAGGTCAAAAAAGCCATTTAAGCCTTTTCACAGTGAGATCTATGCGATATGGCCGAGAAATGTAATTTTGATGTTAACTCCCAAACCGCTGCGCAGAAGTCAACCAAACTTCACCCATTAGTGTATTGTATCACAATCTAGTAATTACATGTGGAAATTTGGTTCTAGGACATTTGATTTGAGCGCAATCCTCAAACTTAGGTCAAAAAAGCCATTTAAGCCTTTTCACAGTGAGATCTATGCGATATGGCCGAGAAATGTAATTTTGATGTTAACTCCCAAACCGCTGCGCAGAAGTCAACCAAACTTCACCCAATAGTGTATTGTATCACAATCTAGTAGTTACATTTGAAAATTTTGTTCTAGGACATTTTGTATGAACGCAATCATCAAACTTAATTAAAAAAGTCATTTAAGCCTTTTCACAGTGAGATCTATGCGATATGGCCGAGAAATGTAATTTTGATGTTAACTCCCAAACCGCTGCGCAGAAGTCAACCAAACTTCATCCATTAGTGTATTGTATCACAATCTAGTAGTTACATGTGGAAATTTGGTTATTGGACATTTGATTTGAGCGCAATCCTCAAACTTAGGTCAAAAAAGCCATTTAAGCCTTTTCACAGTGAGATCTATGCGATATGGCCGAGAAATGTAATTTTGATGTTAACTCCCAAACCGCTGCGCAGAAGTCAACCAAACTTCACCCAATAGTGTATTGTATCACATTCTAGTAGTTACATTTGAAAATTTCGTTCTAGGACATTTGGTTTGAGCGCAATCATTAAACTTAGGTCAAAAAAGCCATTTAAGCCTTTTCACAGTGAGATCTATGCGATATGGCCGAGAAATGTAATTTTGATGTTAAATCCCAAACCGCTGCGCAGAAGTCAACTAAACTTCACCCAATAGTGTATTGTATCACATTCTAGTAGTTACATTTGAAAATTTCGTTCTAGGACATTTGGTCTGAGCGCAATCATTAAACTTAATTAAAAAAGTCATTTAAGCCTTTTCACAGTGAGATCTATGCGATATGGCCGAGAAATGTAATTTTGATGTTAACTCCCAAACCGCTGCGCAGAAGTCAACCAAACTTCACCCAATAGTGTATTGTATCACAATCTAGTAGTTACATTTGAAAATTTTGTTCTAGGACATTTTGTTTGAACGCAATCATCAAACTTAATTAAAAAAGTCATTTAAGCCTTTTCACAGTGAGATCTATGCGATATGGCCGAGAAATGTAATTTTGATGTTAACTCCCAAACCGCTGCGCAGAAGTCAACCAAACTTCACCCAATAGTGTATTGTATCACAATCTAGTAGTTACATTTGAAAATTTTGTTCTAGGAAATTTTGTTTGAGCGCAATCATCAAACTTAATTAAAAAAGTCATTTAAGCCTTTTCACAGTGAGATCTATGCGATATGGCCGAGAAATGTAAATTTGATGTTAACTCCCAAACCGCTGTGCAGAAGTCAACCAAACTTCACCCAATAGTGTATTGTATCACATTCTAGTAGTTACATTCGAAAATTTCGTTCTAGGACATTTGGTTTGAGCGCAATTATTAAACTTAGGTCAAAAAAGCCATTTAAGCCTTTTCACAGTGAGATCTATGCGATATGGCCGAGAAATGTAATTTTGATGTTGACTCCCAAACCGCTGCGCAGAAGTCAACCAAACTTCACCCAATAGTGTATTGTATCACAATCTAGTAGTTACATTTGAAAATTTTGTTCTAGGAAATTTTGTTTGAGCGCAATCATCAAACTTAATTAAAAAAGTCATTTAAGCCTTTTCACAGTGAGATCTATGCGATATGGCCGAGAAATGTAATTTTGATGTTAACTCCCAAACCGCTGCGCAGAAGTCAACCAAACTTCACCCAATAGTGTATTGTATCACATTCTAGTAGTTACATTTAAAAATTTTGTTCTAGGACATTTGGTTTGAGCGCAATCATTAAACTTAGGTCAAAAAAGCCATTTAAGCCTTTTCACAGTGAGATCTATGCGATATGGCCGAGAAATGTAATTTTGATGTTAACTCCCAAACCGCTGCGCAGAAGTCAACTAAACTTCAACCAATAGTGTATTGTATCACATTCTAGTAGTTACATTTGAAAATTTCGTTCTAGGACATTTGGTTTGAGCGCAATTATTAAACTTAGGTCAAAAAAGCCATTTAAGCCTTTTCACAGTGAGATCTATGCGATATGGCCGAGAAATGTAATTTTGATGTTAACTCCCAAACCGCTGCGCAGAAGTCAACCAAACTTCACCCAATAGTGTATTGTATCACATTCTAGTAGTTACATTTGAAAATTTCGTTCTAGGACATTTGGTTTGAGCGCAATCATTAAACTTAGGTCAAAAAAGCCATTTAAGCCTTTTCACAGTGAGATCTATGCGATATGGCCGAGAAATGTAATTTTGATGTTAAATCCCAAACCGCTGCGCAGAAGTCAACTAAACTTCACCCAATAGTGTATTGTATCACATTCTAGTAGTTACATTTGAAAATTTCGTTCTAGGACATTTGGTCTGAGCGCAATCATTAAACTTAATTAAAAAAGTCATTTAAGCCTTTTCACAGTGAGATCTATGCGATATGGCCGAGAAATGTAATTTTGATGTTAACTCCCAAACCGCTGTGCAGAAGTCAACCAAACTTCACCCAATAGTGTATTGTATCACATTCTAGTAGTTACATTCGAAAATTTCGTTCTAGGACATTTGGTTTGAGCGCAATTATTAAACTTAGGTCAAAAAAGCCATTTAAGCCTTTTCACAGTGAGATCTATGCGATATGGCCGAGAAATGTAATTTTGATGTTGACTCCCAAACCGCTGCGCAGAAGTAAACCAAACTTCACCCAATAGTGTATTGTATCACAATCTAGTAGTTACATTTGAAAATTTTGTTCTAGGACATTTTGTTTGAACGCAATCATCAAACTTAATTAAAAAAGTCATTTAAGCCTTTTCACAGTGAGATCTATGCGATATGGCCGAGAAATGTAATTTTGATGTTAAATCCCAAACCGCTGCGCAGAAGTCAACTAAACTTCACCCAATAGTGTATTGTATCACATTCTAGTAGTTACATTTGAAAATTTCGTTCTAGGACATTTGGTTTGAGCGCAATCATTAAACTTAATTAAAAAAGTCATTTAAGCCTTTTCACAGTGAGATCTATGCGACATGGCCGAGAAATGTAATTTTGATGTTAACTCCCAAACCGCTGCGCAGAAGTCAACCAAACTTCACCCAATAGTGTATTGTATCACAATCTAGTAGTTACATTTGAAAATTTTGTTCGAGGACATTTTGTTTGAACGCAATCATCAAACTTAATTAAAAAAGTCATTTAAGCCTTTTCACAGTGAGATCTATGCGATATGGCCGAGAAATGTAATTTTGATGTTAACTCCCAAACCGCTGCGCAGAAGTCAACCAAACTTCACCCAATAGTGTATTGTATCACAATCTAGTAGTTACATTTGAAAATTTTGTTCTAGGAAATTTTGTTTGAGCGCAATCCTCAAACTTAGGTCAAAAAAGCCATTTAAGCCTTTTCACAGTGAGATCTATGCGATATGGCCGAGAAATGTAATTTTGATGTTAACTCCCAAACCGCTGCGCAGAAGTCAACCAAACTTCACCCATTAGTGTATTGTATCACAATCTAGTAATTACATGTGGAAATTTGGTTCTAGGACATTTGATTTGAGCGCAATCCTCAAACTTAGGTCAAAAAAGCCATTTAAGCCTTTTCACAGTGAGATCTATGCGATATGGCCGAGAAATGTAATTTTGATGTTAACTCCCAAACCGCTGCGCAGAAGTCAACCAAACTTCACCCAATAGTGTATTGTATCACAATCTAGTAGTTACATTTGAAAATTTTGTTCTAGGACATTTTGTATGAACGCAATCATCAAACTTAATTAAAAAAGTCATTTAAGCCTTTTCACAGTGAGATCTATGCGATATGGCCGAGAAATGTAATTTTGATGTTAACTCCCAAACCGCTGCGCAGAAGTCAACCAAACTTCATCCATTAGTGTATTGTATCACAATCTAGTAGTTACATGTGGAAATTTGGTTATTGGACATTTGATTTGAGCGCAATCCTCAAACTTAGGTCAAAAAAGCCATTTAAGCCTTTTCACAGTGAGATCTATGCGATATGGCCGAGAAATGTAATTTTGATGTTAACTCCCAAACCGCTGCGCAGAAGTCAACCAAACTTCACCCAATAGTGTATTGTATCACAATCTAGTAGTTACATTTGAAAATTTTGTTCTAGGAAATTTTGTTTGAGCGCAATCATCAAACTTAATTAAAAAAAGTCATTTAAGCCTTTTCACAGTGAGATCTATGCGATATGGCCGAGAAATGTAATTTTGATGTTAACTCCCAAACCGCTGCGCAGAAGTCAACCAAACTTCACCCATTAGTGTATTGTATCACAATCTAGTAGTTACATGTGGAAATTTGGTTCTAGGACATTTGATTTGAGCGCAATCCTCAAACTTAGGTCAAAAAAGCCATTTAAGCCTTTTCACAGTGAGATCTATGCGATATGGCCGAGAAATGTAATTTTGATGTTAACTCCCAAACCGCTGCGCAGAAGTCAACCAAACTTCACCCAATAGTGTATTGTATCACAATCTAGTAGTTACATTTGAAAATTTTGTTCTAGGACATTTTGTATAAACGCAATCATCAAACTTAATTAAAAAAGTCATTTAAGCCTTTTCACAGTGAGATCTATGCGATATGGCCGAGAAATGTAATTTTGATGTTAACTCCCAAACCGCTGCGCAGAAGTCAACCAAACTTCATCCATTAGTGTATTGTATCACAATCTAGTAGTTACATGTGGAAATTTGGTTATTGGACATTTGATTTGAGCGCAATCCTCAAACTTAGGTCAAAAAAGCCATTTAAGCCTTTTCACAGTGAGATCTATGCGATATGGCCGAGAAATGTAATTTTGATGTTGACTCCCAAACCGCTGCGCAGAAGTCAACCAAACTTCACCCAATAGTGTATTGTATCACAATCTAGTAGTTACATTTGAAAATTTTGTTCTAGGACATTTTGTTTGAACGCAATCATCAAACTTAATTAAAAAAGTCATTTAAGCCTTTTCACAGTGAGATCTATGCGATATGGCCGAGAAATGTAATTTTGATGTTAACTCCCAAACCGCTGCGCAGAAGTCAACCAAACTTCACCCAATAGTGTATTGTATCACAATCTAGTAGTTACATTTGAAAATTTTGTTCTAGGAAATTTTGTTTGAGCGCAATCATCAAACTTAATTAAAAAAGTCATTTAAGCCTTTTCACAGTGAGATCTATGCGATATGGCCGAGAAATGTAATTTTGATGTTAACTCCCAAACCGCTGCGCAGAAGTCAACCAAACTTCACCCAATAGTGTATTGTATCACATTCTAGTAGTTACATTTGAAAATTTTGTTCTAGGACATTTGGTTTGAGCGCAATCATTAAACTTAGGTCAAAAAAGCCATTTAAGCCTTTTCACAGTGAGATCTATGCGATATGGCCGAGAAATGTAATTTTGATGTTAACTCCCAAACCGCTGCGCAGAAGTCAACTAAACTCCAACCAATAGTGTATTGTATCACATTCTAGTAGTTACATTTGAAAATTTCGTTCTAGGACATTTGGTTTGAGCGCAATCATCAAACTTAATTAAAAAAGTCATTTAAGCCTTTTCACAGTGAGATCTATGCGATATGGCCGAGAAATGTAAATTTGATGTTAACTCCCAAACCGCTGTGCAGAAGTCAACCAAACTTCACCCAATAGTGTATTGTATCACATTCTAGTAGTTACATTCGAAAATTTCGTTCTAGGACATTTGGTTTGAGCGCAATTATTAAACTTAGGTCAAAAAAGCCATTTAAGCCTTTTCACAGTGAGATCTATGCGATATGGCCGAGAAATGTAATTTTGATGTTGACTCCCAAACCGCTGCGCAGAAGTCAACCAAACTTCACCCAATAGTGTATTGTATCACAATCTAGTAGTTACATTTGAAAATTTTGTTCTAGGAAATTTTGTTTGAGCGCAATCATCAAACTTAATTAAAAAAGTCATTTAAGCCTTTTCACAGTGAGATCTATGCGATATGGCCGAGAAATGTAATTTTGATGTTAACTCCCAAACCGCTGCGCAGAAGTCAACCAAACTTCACCCAATAGTGTATTGTATCACATTCTAGTAGTTACATTTAAAAATTTTGTTCTAGGACATTTGGTTTGAGCGCAATCATTAAACTTAGGTCAAAAAAGCCATTTAAGCCTTTTCACAGTGAGATCTATGCGATATGGCCGAGAAATGTAATTTTGATGTTAACTCCCAAACCGCTGCGCAGAAGTCAACTAAACTTCAACCAATAGTGTATTGTATCACATTCTAGTAGTTACATTTGAAAATTTCGTTCTAGGACATTTGGTTTGAGCGCAATTATTAAACTTAGGTCAAAAAAGCCATTTAAGCCTTTTCACAGTGAGATCTATGCGATATGGCCGAGAAATGTAATTTTGATGTTAACTCCCAAACCGCTGCGCAGAAGTCAACCAAACTTCACCCAATAGTGTATTGTATCACATTCTAGTAGTTACATTTGAAAATTTCGTTCTAGGACATTTGGTTTGAGCGCAATCATTAAACTTAGGTCAAAAAAGCCATTTAAGCCTTTTCACAGTGAGATCTATGCGATATGGCCGAGAAATGTAATTTTGATGTTAAATCCCAAACCGCTGCGCAGAAGTCAACTAAACTTCACCCAATAGTGTATTGTATCACATTCTAGTAGTTACATTTGAAAATTTCGTTCTAGGACATTTGGTCTGAGCGCAATCATTAAACTTAATTATAAAAGTCATTTAAGCCTTTTCACAGTGAGATCTATGCGATATGGCCGAGAAATGTAATTTTGATGTTAACTCCCAAACCGCTGCGCAGAAGTCAACCAAACTTCACCCAATAGTGTATTGTATCACAATCTAGTAGTTACATTTGAAAATTTTGTTCTAGGACATTTTGTTTGAACGCAATCATCAAACTTAATTAAAAAAGTCATTTAAGCCTTTTCACAGTGAGATCTATGCGATATGGCCGAGAAATGTAATTTTGATGTTAACTCCCAAACCGCTGCGCAGAAGTCAACCAAACTTCACCCAATAGTGTATTGTATCACAATCTAGTAGTTACATTTGAAAATTTTGTTCTAGGAAATTTTGTTTGAGCGCAATCATCAAACTTAATTAAAAAAGTCATTTAAGCCTTTTCACAGTGAGATCTATGCGATATGGCCGAGAAATGTAAATTTGATGTTAACTCCCAAACCGCTGTGCAGAAGTCAACCAAACTTCACCCAATAGTGTATTGTATCACATTCTAGTAGTTACATTCGAAAATTTCGTTCTAGGACATTTGGTTTGAGCGCAATTATTAAACTTAGGTCAAAAAAGCCATTTAAGCCTTTTCACAGTGAGATCTATGCGATATGGCCGAGAAATGTAATTTTGATGTTGACTCCCAAACCGCTGCGCAGAAGTAAACCAAACTTCACCCAATAGTGTATTGTATCACAATCTAGTAGTTACATTTGAAAATTTTGTTCTAGGACATTTTGTTTGAACGCAATCATCAAACTTAATTAAAAAAGTCATTTAAGCCTTTTCACAGTGAGATCTATGCGATATGGCCGAGAAATGTAATTTTGATGTTAAATCCCAAACCGCTGCGCAGAAGTCAACTAAACTTCACCCAATAGTGTATTGTATCACATTCTAGTAGTTACATTTGAAAATTTCGTTCTAGGACATTTGGTTTGAGCGCAATCATTAAACTTAATTAAAAAAGTCATTTAAGCCTTTTCACAGTGAGATCTATGCGATATGGCCGAGAAATGTAATTTTGATGTTAACTCCCAAACCGCTGCGCAGAAGTCAACCAAACTTCACCCAATAGTGTATTGTATCACAATCTAGTAGTTACATTTGAAAATTTTGTTCTAGGACATTTTGTTTGAACGCAATCATCAAACTTAATTAAAAAAGTCATTTAAGCCTTTTCACAGTGAGATCTATGCGATATGGCCGAGAAATGTAATTTTGATGTTAACTCCCAAACCGCTGCGCAGAAGTCAACCAAACTTCACCCAATAGTGTATTGTATCACAATCTAGTAGTTACATTTGAAAATTTTGTTCTAGGAAATTTTGTTTGAGCGCAATCCTCAAACTTAGGTCAAAAAAGCCATTTAAGCCTTTTCACAGTGAGATCTATGCGATATGGCCGAGAAATGTAATTTTGATGTTAACTCCCAAACCGCTGCGCAGAAGTCAACCAAACTTCACCCATTAGTGTATTGTATCACAATCTAGTAATTACATGTGGAAATTTGGTTCTAGGACATTTGATTTGAGCGCAATCCTCAAACTTAGGTCAAAAAAGCCATTTAAGCCTTTTCACAGTGAGATCTATGCGATATGGCCGAGAAATGTAATTTTGATGTTAACTCCCAAACCGCTGCGCAGAAGTCAACCAAACTTCACCCAATAGTGTATTGTATCACAATCTAGTAGTTACATTTGAAAATTTTGTTCTAGGACATTTTGTATGAACGCAATCATCAAACTTAATTAAAAAAGTCATTTAAGCCTTTTCACAGTGAGATCTATGCGATATGGCCGAGAAATGTAATTTTGATGTTAACTCCCAAACCGCTGCGCAGAAGTCAACCAAACTTCATCCATTAGTGTATTGTATCACAATCTAGTAGTTACATGTGGAAATTTGGTTATTGGACATTTGATTTGAGCGCAATCCTCAAACTTAGGTCAAAAAAGCCATTTAAGCCTTTTCACAGTGAGATCTATGCGATATGGCCGAGAAATGTAATTTTGATGTTAACTCCCAAACCGCTGCGCAGAAGTCAACCAAACTTCACCCAATAGTGTATTGTATCACAATCTAGTAGTTACATTTGAAAATTTTGTTCTAGGAAATTTTGTTTGAGCGCAATCATCAAACTTAATTAAAAAAAGTCATTTAAGCCTTTTCACAGTGAGATCTATGCGATATGGCCGAGAAATGTAATTTTGATGTTAACTCCCAAACCGCTGCGCAGAAGTCAACCAAACTTCACCCATTAGTGTATTGTATCACAATCTAGTAGTTACATGTGGAAATTTGGTTCTAGGACATTTGATTTGAGCGCAATCCTCAAACTTAGGTCAAAAAAGCCATTTAAGCCTTTTCACAGTGAGATCTATGCGATATGGCCGAGAAATGTAATTTTGATGTTAACTCCCAAACCGCTGCGCAGAAGTCAACCAAACTTCACCCAATAGTGTATTGTATCACAATCTAGTAGTTACATTTGAAAATTTTGTTCTAGGACATTTTGTATAAACGCAATCATCAAACTTAATTAAAAAAGTCATTTAAGCCTTTTCACAGTGAGATCTATGCGATATGGCCGAGAAATGTAATTTTGATGTTAACTCCCAAACCGCTGCGCAGAAGTCAACCAAACTTCATCCATTAGTGTATTGTATCACAATCTAGTAGTTACATGTGGAAATTTGGTTATTGGACATTTGATTTGAGCGCAATCCTCAAACTTAGGTCAAAAAAGCCATTTAAGCCTTTTCACAGTGAGATCTATGCGATATGGCCGAGAAATGTAATTTTGATGTTGACTCCCAAACCGCTGCGCAGAAGTCAACCAAACTTCACCCAATAGTGTATTGTATCACAATCTAGTAGTTACATTTGAAAATTTTGTTCTAGGACATTTTGTTTGAACGCAATCATCAAACTTAATTAAAAAAGTCATTTAAGCCTTTTCACAGTGAGATCTATGCGATATGGCCGAGAAATGTAATTTTGATGTTAACTCCCAAACCGCTGCGCAGAAGTCAACCAAACTTCACCCAATAGTGTATTGTATCACAATCTAGTAGTTACATTTGAAAATTTTGTTCTAGGAAATTTTGTTTGAGCGCAATCATCAAACTTAATTAAAAAAGTCATTTAAGCCTTTTCACAGTGAGATCTATGCGATATGGCCGAGAAATGTAATTTTGATGTTAACTCCCAAACCGCTGCGCAGAAGTCAACCAAACTTCACCCAATAGTGTATTGTATCACATTCTAGTAGTTACATTTGAAAATTTTGTTCTAGGACATTTGGTTTGAGCGCAATCATTAAACTTAGGTCAAAAAAGCCATTTAAGCCTTTTCACAGTGAGATCTATGCGATATGGCCGAGAAATGTAATTTTGATGTTAACTCCCAAACCGCTGCGCAGAAGTCAACTAAACTCCAACCAATAGTGTATTGTATCACATTCTAGTAGTTACATTTGAAATTTTCGTTCTAGGACATTTGGTTTGAGCGCAATTATTAAACTTAGGTCAAAAAAGCCATTTAAGCCTTTTCACAGTGAGATCTATGCGATATGGCCGAGAAATGTAATTTTGATGTTAACTCCCAAACCGCTGCGCAGAAGTCAACCAAACTTCACCCAATAGTGTATTGTATCACATTCTAGTAGTTACATTTGAAAATTTCGTTCTAGGACATTTGGTCTGAGCGCAATCATTAAACTTAATTAAAAAAGTCATTTAAGCCTTTTCACAGTGAGATCTATGCGATATGGCCGAGAAATGTAATTTTGATGTTAACTCCCAAACCGCTGCGCAGAAGTCAACCAAACTTCACCCAATAGTGTATTGTATCACAATCTAGTAGTTACATTTGAAAATTTTGTTCTAGGACATTTTGTTTGAACGCAATCATCAAACTTAATTAAAAAAGTCATTTAAGCCTTTTCACAGTGAGATCTATGCGATATGGCCGAGAAATGTAATTTTGATGTTAACTCCCAAACCGCTGCGCAGAAGTCAACCAAACTTCACCCAATAGTGTATTGTATCACAATCTAGTAGTTACATTTGAAAATTTTGTTCTAGGAAATTTTGTTTGAGCGCAATCATCAAACTTAATTAAAAAAGTCATTTAAGCCTTTTCACAGTGAGATCAATGCGATATGGCCGAGAAATGTAATTTTGATGTTGACTCCCAAACCGCTGCGCAGAAGTAAACCAAACTTCACCCAATAGTGTATTGTATCACAATCTAGTAGTTACATTTGAAAATTTTGTTCTAGGACATTTTGTTTGAACGCAATCATCAAACTTAATTAAAAAAGTCATTTAAGCCTTTTCACAGTGAGATCTATGCGATATGGCCGAGAAATGTAATTTTGATGTTAAATCCCAAACCGCTGCGCAGAAGTCAACTAAACTTCACCCAATAGTGTATTGTATCACATTCTAGTAGTTACATTTGAAAATTTCGTTCTAGGACATTTGGTTTGAGCGCAATCATTAAACTTAATTAAAAAAGTCATTTAAGCCTTTTCACAGTGAGATCTATGCGATATGGCCGAGAAATGTAATTTTGATGTTAGCTCCCAAACCGCTGCGCAGAAGTCAACCAAACTTCACCCAATAGTGTATTGTATCACAATCTAGTAGTTACATTTGAAAATTTTGTTCTAGGACATTTTGTTTGAACGCAATCATCAAACTTAATTAAAAAAGTCATTTAAGCCTTTTCACAGTGAGATCTATGCGATATGGCCGAGAAATGTAATTTTGATGTTAACTCCCAAACCGCTGCGCAGAAGTCAACCAAACTTCACCCAATAGTGTATTGTATCACAATCTAGTAGTTACATTTGAAAATTTTGTTCTAGGAAATTTTGTTTGAGCGCAATCCTCAAACTTAGGTCAAAAAAGCCATTTAAGCCTTTTCACAGTGAGATCTATGCGATATGGCCGAGAAATGTAATTTTGATGTTAACTCCCAAACCGCTGCGCAGAAGTCAACCAAACTTCACCCATTAGTGTATTGTATCACAATCTAGTAATTACATGTGGAAATTTGGTTCTAGGACATTTGATTTGAGCGCAATCCTCAAACTTAGGTCAAAAAAGCCATTTAAGCCTTTTCACAGTGAGATCTATGCGATTTGGCCGAGAAATGTAATTTTGATGTTAACTCCCAAACCGCTGCGCAGAAGTCAACCAAACTTCACCCAATAGTGTATTGTATCACAATCTAGTAGTTACATTTGAAAATTTTGTTCTAGGACATTTTGTATGAACGCAATCATCAAACTTAATTAAAAAAGTCATTTAAGCCTTTTCACAGTGAGATCTATGCGATATGGCCGAGAAATGTAATTTTGATGTTAACTCCCAAACCGCTGCGCAGAAGTCAACCAAACTTCATCCATTAGTGTATTGTATCACAATCTAGTAGTTACATGTGGAAATTTGGTTATTGGACATTTGATTTGAGCGCAATCCTCAAACTTAGGTCAAAAAAGCCATTTAAGCCTTTTCACAGTGAGATCTATGCGATATGGCCGAGAAATGTAATTTTGATGTTAACTCCCAAACCGCTGCGCAGAAGTCAACCAAACTTCACCCAATAGTGTATTGTATCACAATCTAGTAGTTACATTTGAAAATTTTGTTCTAGGAAATTTTGTTTGAGCGCAATCATCAAACTTAATTAAAAAAAGTCATTTAAGCCTTTTCACAGTGAGATCTATGCGATATGGCCGAGAAATGTAATTTTGATGTTAACTCCCAAACCGCTGCGCAGAAGTCAACCAAACTTCACCCATTAGTGTATTGTATCACAATCTAGTAGTTACATGTGGAAATTTGGTTCTAGGACATTTGATTTGAGCGCAATCCTCAAACTTAGGTCAAAAAAGCCATTTAAGCCTTTTCACAGTGAGATCTATGCGATATGGCCGAGAAATGTAATTTTGATGTTAACTCCCAAACCGCTGCGCAGAAGTCAACCAAACTTCACCCAATAGTGTATTGTATCACATTCTAGTAGTTACATTTGAAAATTTTGTTCTAGGACATTTGGTTTGAGCGCAATCATTAAACTTAGGTCAAAAAAGCCATTTAAGCCTTTTCACAGTGAGATCTATGCGATATGGCCGAGAAATGTAATTTTGATGTTGACTCCCAAACCGCTGCGCAGAAGTAAACCAAACTTCACCCAATAGTGTATTGTATCACAATCTAGTAGTTACATTTGAAAATTTTGTTCTAGGACATTTTGTTTGAACGCAATCATCAAACTTAATTAAAAAAGTCATTTAAGCCTTTTCACAGTGAGATCTATGCGATATGGCCGAGAAATGTAATTTTGATGTTAAATCCCAAACCGCTGCGCAGAAGTCAACTAAACTTCACCCAATAGTGTATTGTATCACATTCTAGTAGTTACATTTGAAAATTTCGTTCTAGGACATTTGGTTTGAGCGCAATCATTAAACTTAATTAAAAAAGTCATTTAAGCCTTTTCACAGTGAGATCTATGCGATATGGCCGAGAAATGTAATTTTGATGTTAACTCCCAAACCGCTGCGCAGAAGTCAACCAAACTTCACCCAATAGTGTATTGTATCACAATCTAGTAGTTACATTTGAAAATTTGGTTATTGGACATTTGATTTGAGCGCAATCCTCAAACTTAGGTCAAAAAAGCCATTTAAGCCTTTTCACAGTGAGATCTATGCGATATGGCCGAGAAATGTAATTTTGATGTTAACTCCCAAACCGCTGCGCAGAAGTCAACCAAACTTCACCCAATAGTGTATTGTATCACAATCTAGTAGTTACATTTGAAAATTTTGTTCTAGGAAATTTTGTTTGAGCGCAATCATCAAACTTAATTAAAAAAAGTCATTTAAGCCTTTTCACAGTGAGATCTATGCGATATGGCCGAGAAATGTAATTTTGATGTTAACTCCCAAACCGCTGCGCAGAAGTCAACCAAACTTCACCCATTAGTGTATTGTATCACAATCTAGTAGTTACATGTGGAAATTTGGTTCTAGGACATTTGATTTGAGCGCAATCCTCAAACTTAGGTCAAAAAAGCCATTTAAGCCTTTTCACAGTGAGATCTATGCGATATGGCCGAGAAATGTAATTTTGATGTTAACTCCCAAACCGCTGCGCAGAAGTCAACCAAACTTCACCCAATAGTGTATTGTATCACAATCTAGTAGTTACATTTGAAAATTTTGTTCTAGGACATTTTGTATAAACGCAATCATCAAACTTAATTAAAAAAGTCATTTAAGCCTTTTCACAGTGAGATCTATGCGATATGGCCGAGAAATGTAATTTTGATGTTAACTCCCAAACCGCTGCGCAGAAGTCAACCAAACTTCATCCATTAGTGTAT
Source organism: Corythoichthys intestinalis (assembly GCF_030265065.1). Classification (NCBI taxonomy): domain Eukaryota; kingdom Metazoa; phylum Chordata; class Actinopteri; order Syngnathiformes; family Syngnathidae; genus Corythoichthys; species Corythoichthys intestinalis. The sequence continues at coordinate 33,715,687 of NC_080407.1, forward strand.
TGTATCACAATCTAGTAGTTACATGTGGAAATTTGGTTATTGGACATTTGATTTGAGCGCAATCCTCAAACTTAGGTCAAAAAAGCCATTTAAGCCTTTTCACAGTGAGATCTATGCGATATGGCCGAGAAATGTAATTTTGATGTTGACTCCCAAACCGCTGCGCAGAAGTCAACCAAACTTCACCCAATAGTGTATTGTATCACAATCTAGTAGTTACATTTGAAAATTTTGTTCTAGGACATTTTGTTTGAACGCAATCATCAAACTTAATTAAAAAAGTCATTTAAGCCTTTTCACAGTGAGATCTATGCGATATGGCCGAGAAATGTAATTTTGATGTTAACTCCCAAACCGCTGCGCAGAAGTCAACCAAACTTCACCCAATAGTGTATTGTATCACAATCTAGTAGTTACATTTGAAAATTTTGTTCTAGGAAATTTTGTTTGAGCGCAATCATCAAACTTAATTAAAAAAGTCATTTAAGCCTTTTCACAGTGAGATCTATGCGATATGGCCGAGAAATGTAATTTTGATGTTAACTCCCAAACCGCTGCGCAGAAGTCAACCAAACTTCACCCAATAGTGTATTGTATCACATTCTAGTAGTTACATTTGAAAATTTTGTTCTAGGACATTTGGTTTGAGCGCAATCATTAAACTTAGGTCAAAAAAGCCATTTAAGCCTTTTCACAGTGAGATCTATGCGATATGGCCGAGAAATGTAATTTTGATGTTGACTCCCAAACCGCTGCGCAGAAGTAAACCAAACTTCACCCAATAGTGTATTGTATCACAATCTAGTAGTTACATTTGAAAATTTTGTTCTAGGACATTTTGTTTGAACGCAATCATCAAACTTAATTAAAAAAGTCATTTAAGCCTTTTCACAGTGAGATCTATGCGATATGGCCGAGAAATGTAATTTTGATGTTAAATCCCAAACCGCTGCGCAGAAGTCAACTAAACTTCACCCAATAGTGTATTGTATCACATTCTAGTAGTTACATTTGAAAATTTCGTTCTAGGACATTTGGTTTGAGCGCAATCATTAAACTTAATTAAAAAAGTCATTTAAGCCTTTTCACAGTGAGATCTATGCGATATGGCCGAGAAATGTAATTTTGATGTTAACTCCCAAACCGCTGCGCAGAAGTCAACCAAACTTCACCCAATAGTGTATTGTATCACAATCTAGTAGTTACATTTGAAAATTTTGTTCTAGGACATTTTGTTTGAACGCAATCATCAAACTTAATTAAAAAAGTCATTTAAGCCTTTTCACAGTGAGATCTATGCGATATGGCCGAGAAATGTAATTTTTATGTTAACTCCCAAACCGCTGCGCAGAAGTCAACCAAACTTCACCCAATAGTGTATTGTATCACAATCTAGTAGTTACATTTGAAAATTTTGTTCTAGGAAATTTTGTTTGAGCGCAATCCTCAAACTTAGGTCAAAAAAGCCATTTAAGCCTTTTCACAGTGAGATCTATGCGATATGGCCGAGAAATGTAATTTTGATGTTAACTCCCAAACCGCTGCGCAGAAGTCAACCAAACTTCACCCATTAGTGTATTGTATCACAATCTAGTAATTACATGTGGAAATTTGGTTCTAGGACATTTGATTTGAGCGCAATCCTCAAACTTAGGTCAAAAAAGCCATTTAAGCCTTTTCACAGTGAGATCTATGCGATATGGCCGAGAAATGTAATTTTGATGTTAACTCCCAAACCGCTGCGCAGAAGTCAACCAAACTTCACCCAATAGTGTATTGTATCACAATCTAGTAGTTACATTTGAAAATTTTGTTCTAGGACATTTTGTATGAACGCAATCATCAAACTTAATTAAAAAAGTCATTTAAGCCTTTTCACAGTGAGATCTATGCGATATGGCCGAGAAATGTAATTTTGATGTTAACTCCCAAACCGCTGCGCAGAAGTCAACCAAACTTCATCCATTAGTGTATTCTATCACAATCTAGTAGTTACATGTGGAAATTTGGTTATTGGACATTTGATTTGAGCGCAATCCTCAAACTTAGGTCAAAAAAGCCATTTAAGCCTTTTCACAGTGAGATCTATGCGATATGGCCGAGAAATGTAATTTTGATGTTAACTCCCAAACCGCTGCGCAGAAGTCAACCAAACTTCACCCAATAGTGTATTGTATCACAATCTAGTAGTTACATTTGAAAATTTTGTTCTAGGAAATTTTGTTTGAGCGCAATCATCAAACTTAATTAAAAAAAGTCATTTAAGCCTTTTCACAGTGAGATCTATGCGATATGGCCGAGAAATGTAATTTTGATGTTAACTCCCAAACCGCTGCGCAGAAGTCAACCAAACTTCACCCATTAGTGTATTGTATCACAATCTAGTAGTTACATGTGGAAATTTGGTTCTAGGACATTTGATTTGAGCGCAATCCTCAAACTTAGGTCAAAAAAGCCATTTAAGCCTTTTCACAGTGAGATCTATGCGATATGGCCGAGAAATGTAATTTTGATGTTAACTCCCAAACCGCTGCGCAGAAGTCAACCAAACTTCACCCAATAGTGTATTGTATCACAATCTAGTAGTTACATTTGAAAATTTTGTTCTAGGACATTTTGTATAAACGCAATCATCAAACTTAATTAAAAAAGTCATTTAAGCCTTTTCACAGTGAGATCTATGCGATATGGCCGAGAAATGTAATTTTGATGTTAACTCCCAAACCGCTGCGCAGAAGTCAACCAAACTTCATCCATTAGTGTATTGTATCACAATCTAGTAGTTACATGTGGAAATTTGGTTATTGGACATTTGATTTGAGCGCAATCCTCAAACTTAGGTCAAAAAAGCCATTTAAGCCTTTTCACAGTGAGATCTATGCGATATGGCCGAGAAATGTAATTTTGATGTTGACTCCCAAACCGCTGCGCAGAAGTCAACCAAACTTCACCCAATAGTGTATTGTATCACAATCTAGTAGTTACATTTGAAAATTTTGTTCTAGGACATTTTGTTTGAACGCAATCATCAAACTTAATTAAAAAAGTCATTTAAGCCTTTTCACAGTGAGATCTATGCGATATGGCCGAGAAATGTAATTTTGATGTTAACTCCCAAACCGCTGCGCAGAAGTCAACCAAACTTCACCCAATAGTGTATTGTATCACAATCTAGTAGTTACATTTGAAAATTTTGTTCTAGGAAATTTTGTTTGAGCGCAATCATCAAACTTAATTAAAAAAGTCATTTAAGCCTTTTCACAGTGAGATCTATGCGATATGGCCGAGAAATGTAATTTTGATGTTAACTCCCAAACCGCTGCGCAGAAGTCAACCAAACTTCACCCAATAGTGTATTGTATCACATTCTAGTAGTTACATTTGAAAATTTTGTTCTAGGACATTTGGTTTGAGCGCAATCATTAAACTTAGGTCAAAAAAGTCATTTAAGCCTTTTCACAGTGAGATCTATGCGATATGGCCGAGAAATGTAATTTTGATGTTAACTCCCAAACCGCTGCGCAGAAGTCAACTAAACTTCAACCAATAGTGTATTGTATCACATTCTAGTAGTTACATTTGAAAATTTCGTTCTAGGACATTTGGTTTGAGCGCAATTATTAAACTTAGGTCAAAAAAGCCATTTAAGCCTTTTCACAGTGAGATCTATGCGATATGGCCGAGAAATGTAATTTTAAAGTTAACTCCCAAACCGCTGCGCAGAAGTCAACCAAACTTCACCCAATAGTGTATTGTATCACATTCTAGTAGTTACATTTGAAAATTTCGTTCTAGGACATTTGGTTTGAGCGCAATTTTTAAACTTAGGTCAAAAAAGCCATTTAAGCCTTTTCACAGTGAGATCTATGCGATATGGCCGAGAAATGTAATTTTGATGTTAACTCCCAAACCGCTGCGCAGAAGTCAACCAAACTTCACCCAATAGTGTATTGTATCACAATCTAGTAGTTACATTTGAAAATTTTGTTCTAGGAAATTTTGTTTGAGCGCAATCATCAAACTTAATTAAAAAAGTCATTTAAGCCTTTTCACAGTGAGATCTATGCGATATGGCCGAGAAATGTAATTTTGATGTTAACTCCCAAACCGCTGCGCAGAAGTCAACCAAACTTCACCCAATAGTGTATTGTATCACATTCTAGTAGTTACATTTGAAAATTTCGTTCTAGGACATTTGGTTTGAGCGCAATCATTAAACTTAGGTCAAAAAAGCCATTTAAGCCTTTTCACAGTGAGATCTATGCGATATGGCCGAGAAATGTAATTTTGATGTTAACTCCCAAACCGCTGCGCAGAAGTCAACCAAACTTCACCCAATAGTGTATTGTATCACAATCTAGTAGTTACATTTGAAAATTTTGTTCTAGGAAATTTTGTTTGAGCGCAATCATCAAACTTAATTAAAAAAAGTCATTTAAGCCTTTTCACAGTGAGATCTATGCGATATGGCCGAGAAATGTAATTTTGATGTTAACTCCCAAACCGCTGCGCAGAAGTCAACCAAACTTCACCCATTAGTGTATTGTATCACAATCTAGTAGTTACATGTGAAAATTTGGTTCTAGGACATTTGATTTGAGCGCAATCCTCAAACTTAGGTCAAAAAAGCCATTTAAGCCTTTTCACAGTGAGATCTATGCGATATGGCCGAGAAATGTAAATTTGATGTTAACTCCCAAACCGCTGCGCAGAAGTCAACCAAACTTCACCCAATAGTGTATTGTATCACAATCTAGTAGTTACATTTGAAAATTTTGTTCTAGGACATTTTGTTTGAACGCAATCATCAAACTTAATTAAAAAAGTCATTTAAGCCTTTTCACAGTGAGATCTATGCGATATGGCCGAGAAATGTAATTTTGATGTTAACTCCCAAACCGCTGCGCAGAAGTCAACCAAACTTCACCCAATAGTGTATTGTATCACATTCTAGTAGTTACATTTGAAAATTTCGTTCTAGGACATTTGGTTTGAGCGCAATTATTAAACTTAGGTCAAAAAAGCCATTTAAGCTTTTTCACAGTGAGATCTATGCGATATGGCCGAGAAATGTAATTTTGATGTTAACTCCCAAACCGCTGCGCAGAAGTAAACCAAACTTCACCCATTAGTGTATTGTATCACAATCTAGTAGTTACATGTGGAAATTTGGTTCTAGGACATTTGATTTGAGCGCAATCCTCAAACTTAGGTCAAAAAAGCCATTTAAGCCTTTTCACAGTGAGATCTATGCGATATGGCCGAGAAATGTAATTTTGATGTTAAATCCCAAACCGCTGCGCAGAAGTCAACTAAACTTCACCCAATAGTGTATTGTATCACATTCTAGTAGTTACATTTGAAAATTTCGTTCTAGGACATTTGGTTTGAGCGCAATCATTAAACTTAATTAAAAAAGTCATTTAAGCCTTTTCACAGTGAGATCTATGCGATATGGCCGAGAAATGTAATTTTGATGTTAACTCCCAAACCGCTGCGCAGAAGTCAACCAAACTTCACCCAATAGTGTATTGTATCACAATCTAGTAGTTACATTTGAAAATTTTGTTCTAGGAAATTTTGTTTGAGCGCAATCATCAAACTTAATTAAAAAAGTCATTTAAGCCTTTTCACAGTGAGATCTATGCGATATGGCCGAGAAATGTAATTTTGATGTTAACTCCCAAACCGCTGCGCAGAAGTCAACCAAACTTCACCCAATAGTGTATTGTATCACATTCTAGTAGTTACATTTGAAAATTTTGTTCTAGGACATTTGGTTTGAGCGCAATCATTAAACTTAGGTCAAAAAAGCCATTTAAGCCTTTTCACAGTGAGATCTATGCGATATGGCCGAGAAATGTAATTTTGATGTTAACTCCCAAACCGCTGCGCAGAAGTCAACCAAACTTCACCCAATAGTGTATTGTATCACAATCTAGTAGTTACATTTGAAAATTTTGTTCTAGGACATTTTGTATAAACGCAATCATCAAACTTAATTAAAAAAGTCATTTAAGCCTTTTCACAGTGAGATCTATGCGATATGGCCGAGAAATGTAATTTTGATGTTAACTCCCAAACCGCTGCGCAGAAGTCAACCAAACTTCATCCATTAGTGTATTGTATCACAATCTAGTAGTTACATGTGGAAATTTGGTTATTGGACATTTGATTTGAGCGCAATCCTCAAACTTAGGTCAAAAAAGCCATTTAAGCCTTTTCACAGTGAGATCTATGCGATATGGCCGAGAAATGTAATTTTGATGTTGACTCCCAAACCGCTGCGCAGAAGTCAACCAAACTTCACCCAATAGTGTATTGTATCACAATCTAGTAGTTACATTTGAAAATTTTGTTCTAGGACATTTTGTTTGAACGCAATCATCAAACTTAATTAAAAAAGTCATTTAAGCCTTTTCACAGTGAGATCTATGCGATATGGCCGAGAAATGTAATTTTGATGTTAACTCCCAAACCGCTGCGCAGAAGTCAACCAAACTTCACCCAATAGTGTATTGTATCACAATCTAGTAGTTACATTTGAAAATTTTGTTCTAGGAAATTTTGTTTGAGCGCAATCATCAAACTTAATTAAAAAAGTCATTTAAGCCTTTTCACAGTGAGATCTATGCGATATGGCCGAGAAATGTAATTTTGATGTTAACTCCCAAACCGCTGCGCAGAAGTCAACCAAACTTCACCCAATAGTGTATTGTATCACATTCTAGTAGTTACATTTGAAAATTTTGTTCTAGGACATTTGGTTTGAGCGCAATCATTAAACTTAGGTCAAAAAAGCCATTTAAGCCTTTTCACAGTGAGATCTATGCGATATGGCCGAGAAATGTAATTTTGATGTTAACTCCCAAACCGCTGCGCAGAAGTCAACTAAACTTCAACCAATAGTGTATTGTATCACATTCTAGTAGTTACATTTGAAAATTTCGTTCTAGGACATTTGGTTTGAGCGCAATTATTAAACTTAGGTCAAAAAAGCCATTTAAGCCTTTTCACAGTGAGATCTATGCGATATGGCCGAGAAATGTAATTTTGATGTTAACTCCCAAACCGCTGCGCAGAAGTCAACCAAACTTCACCCAATAGTGTATTGTATCACATTCTAGTAGTTACATTTGAAAATTTCGTTCTAGGACATTTGGTCTGAGCGCAATCATCAAACTTAATTAAAAAAGTCATTTAAGCCTTTTCACAGTGAGATCTATGCGATATGGCCGAGAAATGTAATTTTGATGTTAACTCCCAAACCGCTGCGCAGAAGTCAACCAAACTTCACCCAATAGTGTATTGTATCACATTCTAGTAGTTACATTTGAAAATTTCGTTCTAGGACATTTGGTTTGAGCGCAATCATTAAACTTAGGTCAAAAAAGCCATTTAAGCCTTTTCACAGTGAGATCTATGCGATATGGCCGAGAAATGTAATTTTGATGTTAACTCCCAAACCGCTGCGCAGAAGTCAACCAAACTTCACCCAATAGTGTATTGTATCACAATCTAGTAGTTACATTTGAAAATTTTGTTCTAGGAAATTTTGTTTGAGCGCAATCATCAAACTTAATTAAAAAAAGTCATTTAAGCCTTTTCACAGTGAGATCTATGCGATATGGCCGAGAAATGTAATTTTGATGTTAACTCCCAAACCGCTGCGCAGAAGTCAACCAAACTTCACCCATTAGTGTATTGTATCACAATCTAGTAGTTACATGTGAAAATTTGGTTCTAGGACATTTGATTTGAGCGCAATCCTCAAACTTAGGTCAAAAAAGCCATTTAAGCCTTTTCACAGTGAGATCTATGCGATATGGCCGAGAAATGTAAATTTGATGTTAACTCCCAAACCGCTGCGCAGAAGTCAACCAAACTTCACCCAATAGTGTATTGTATCACAATCTAGTAGTTACATTTGAAAATTTTGTTCTAGGACATTTTGTTTGAACGCAATCATCAAACTTAATTAAAAAAGTCATTTAAGCCTTTTCACAGTGAGATCTATGCGATATGGCCGAGAAATGTAATTTTGATGTTAACTCCCAAACCGCTGCGCAGAAGTCAACCAAACTTCACCCAATAGTGTATTGTATCACATTCTAGTAGTTACATTTGAAAATTTCGTTCTAGGACATTTGGTTTGAGCGCAATTATTAAACTTAGGTCAAAAAAGCCATTTAAGCTTTTTCACAGTGAGATCTATGCGATATGGCCGAGAAATGTAATTTTGATGTTAACTCCCAAACCGCTGCGCAGAAGTAAACCAAACTTCACCCATTAGTGTATTGTATCACAATCTAGTAGTTACATGTGGAAATTTGGTTCTAGGACATTTGATTTGAGCGCAATCCTCAAACTTAGGTCAAAAAAGCCATTTAAGCCTTTTCACAGTGAGATCTATGCGATATGGCCGAGAAATGTAATTTTGATGTTAAATCCCAAACCGCTGCGCAGAAGTCAACTAAACTTCACCCAATAGTGTATTGTATCACATTCTAGTAGTTACATTTGAAAATTTCGTTCTAGGACATTTGGTTTGAGCGCAATCATTAAACTTAATTAAAAAAGTCATTTAAGCCTTTTCACAGTGAGATCTATGCGATATGGCCGAGAAATGTAATTTTGATGTTAACTCCCAAACCGCTGCGCAGAAGTCAACCAAACTTCACCCAATAGTTTATTGTATCACAATCTAGTAGTTACATTTGAAAATTTTGTTCTATGACATTTTGTTTGAACGCAATCATCAAACTTAATTAAAAAAGTCATTTAAGCCTTTTCACAGTGAGATCTATGCGATATGGCCGAGAAATGTAATTTTGATGTTAACTCCCAAACCGCTGCGCAGAAGTCAACCAAACTTCACCCAATAGTGTATTGTATCAAAATCTAGTAGTTACATTTGAAAATTTTGTTCTAGGAAATTTTGTTTGAGCGCAATCATCAAACTTAATTAAAAAAGTCATTTAAGCCTTTTCACAGTGAGATCTATGCGATATGGCCGAGAAATGTAATTTTGATGTTAACTCCCAAACCGCTGCGCAGAAGTCAACCAAACTTCACCCATTAGTGTATTGTATCACAATCTAGTAGTTACATGTGGAAATTTGGTTCTAGGACATTTGATTTGAGCGCAATCCTCAAACTTAGGTCAAAAAAGCCATTTAAGCCTTTTCACAGTGAGATCTATGCGATATGGCCGAGAAATGTAATTTTGATGTTGACTCCCAAACCGCTGCGCAGAAGTCAACCAAACTTCACCCAATAGTGTATTGTATCACAATCTAGTAGTTACATTTGAAAATTTTGTTCTAGGACATTTTGTTTGAACGCAATCATCAAACTTAATTAAAAAAGTCATTTAAGCCTTTTCACAGTGAGATCTATGCGATATGGCCGAGAAATGTAATTTTGATGTTAACTCCCAAACCGCTGCGCAGAAGTCAACCAAACTTCACCCAATAGTGTATTGTATCACAATCTAGTAGTTACATTTGAAAATTTTGTTCTAGGAAATTTTGTTTGAGCGCAATCATCAAACTTAATTAAAAAAGTCATTTAAGCCTTTTCACAGTGAGATCTATGCGATATGGCCGAGAAATGTAATTTTGATGTTAACTCCCAAACCGCTGCGCAGAAGTCAACCAAACTTCACCCAATAGTGTATTGTATCACATTCTAGTAGTTACATTTGAAAATTTTGTTCTAGGACATTTGGTTTGAGCGCAATCATTAAACTTAGGTCAAAAAAGCCATTTAAGCCTTTTCACAGTGAGATCTATGCGATATGGCCGAGAAATGTAATTTTGATGTTAACTCCCAAACCGCTGCGCAGAAGTCAACCAAACTTCACCCAATAGTGTATTGTATCACATTCTAGTAGTTACATTTGAAAATTTCGTTCTAGGACATTTGGTCTGAGCGCAATCATTAAACTTAATTAAAAAAGTCATTTAAGCCTTTTCACAGTGAGATCTATGCGATATGGCCGAGAAATGTAATTTTGATGTTAACTCCCAAACCGCTGCGCAGAAGTCAACCAAACTTCACCCAATAGTGTATTGTATCACAATCTAGTAGTTACATTTGAAAATTTTGTTCTAGGACATTTTGTTTGAACGCAATCATCAAACTTAATTAAAAAAGTCATTTAAGCCTTTTCACAGTGAGATCTATGCGATATGGCCGAGAAATGTAATTTTGATGTTAACTCCCAAACCGCTGCGCAGAAGTCAACCAAACTTCACCCAATAGTGTATTGTATCACAATCTAGTATTTACATTTGAAAATTTTGTTCTAGGAAATTTTGTTTGAGCGCAATCATCAAACTTAATTAAAAAAGTCATTTAAGCCTTTTCACAGTGAGATCTATGCGATATGGCCGAGAAATGTAAATTTGATGTTAACTCCCAAACCGCTGTGCAGAAGTCAACCAAACTTCACCCAATAGTGTATTGTATCACAATCTAGTAGTTACATTTGAAAATTTTGTTCTAGGACATTTTGTATAAACGCAATCATCAAACTTAGGTCAAAAAAGTCATTTAAGCCTTTTCACAGTGATATCTATGCGATATGGCCGAGAAATGTAATTTTGATGTTAACTCCCAAACCGCTGCGCAGAAGTCAACCAAACTTCATCCATTAGTGTATTGTATCACAATCTAGTAGTTACATGTGGAAATTTGGTTATTGGACATTTGATTTGAGCGCAATCCTCAAACTTAGGTCAAAAAAGCCATTTAAGCCTTTTCACAGTGAGATCTATGCGATATGGCCGAGAAATGTAATTTTGATGTTGACTCCCAAACCGCTGCGCAGAAGTCAACCAAACTTCACCCAATAGTGTATTGTATCACAATCTAGTAGTTACATTTGAAAATTTTGTTCTAGGACATTTTGTTTGAACGCAATCATCAAACTTAATTAAAAAAGTCATTTAAGCCTTTTCACAGTGAGATCTATGCGATATGGCCGAGAAATGTAATTTTGATGTTAACTCCCAAACCGCTGCGCAGAAGTCAACCAAACTTCACCCAATAGTGTATTGTATCACAATCTAGTAGTTACATTTGAAAATTTTGTTCTAGGAAATTTTGTTTGAGCGCAATCATCAAACTTAATTAAAAAAGTCATTTAAGCCTTTTCACAGTGAGATCTATGCGATATGGCCGAGAAATGTAATTTTGATGTTAACTCCCAAACCGCTGCGCAGAAGTCAACCAAACTTCACCCAATAGTGTATTGTATCACATTCTAGTAGTTACATTTGAAAATTTTGTTCTAGGACATTTGGTTTGAGCGCAATCATTAAACTTAGGTCAAAAAAGTCATTTAAGCCTTTTCACAGTGAGATCTATGCGATATGGCCGAGAAATGTAATTTTGATGTTAACTCCCAAACCGCTGCGCAGAAGTCAACTAAACTTCAACCAATAGTGTATTGTATCACATTCTAGTAGTTACATTTGAAAATTTCGTTCTAGGACATTTGGTTTGAGCGCAATTATTAAACTTAGGTCAAAAAAGCCATTTAAGCCTTTTCACAGTGAGATCTATGCGATATGGCCGAGAAATGTAATTTTGATGTTAACTCCCAAACCGCTGCGCAGAAGTCAACCAAACTTCACCCAATAGTGTATTGTATCACATTCTAGTAGTTACATTTGAAAATTTCGTTCTAGGACATTTGGTTTGAGCGCAATTTTTAAACTTAGGTCAAAAAAGCCATTTAAGCCTTTTCACAGTGAGATCTATGCGATATGGCCTAGAAATGTAATTTTGATGTTAACTCCCAAACCGCTGCGCAGAAGTCAACCAAACTTCACCCAATAGTGTATTGTATCACAATCTAGTAGTTACATTTGAAAATTTTGTTCTAGGAAATTTTGTTTGAGCGCAATCATCAAACTTAATTAAAAAAGTCATTTAAGCCTTTTCACAGTGAGATCTATGCGATATGGCCGAGAAATGTAATTTTGATGTTAACTCCCAAACCGCTGCGCAGAAGTCAACCAAACTTCACCCAATAGTGTATTGTATCACAATCTAGTAGTTACATTTGAAAATTTTGTTCTAGGAAATTTTGTTTGAGCGCAATCATCAAACTTAATTAAAAAAGTCATTTAAGCCTTTTCACAGTGAGATCTATGCGATATGGCCGAGAAATGTAAATTTGATGTTAACTCCCAAACCGCTGTGCAGAAGTCAACCAAACTTCACCCAATAGTGTATTGTATCACATTCTAGTAGTTACATTTGAAAATTTCGTTCTAGGACATTTGGTTTGAGCGCAATTATTAAACTTAGGTCAAAAAAGCCATTTAAGCCTTTTCACAGTGAGATCTATGCGATATGGCCGAGAAATGTAATTTTGATGTTGACTCCCAAACCGCTGCGCAGAAGTAAACCAAACTTCACCCAATAGTGTATTGTATCACAATCTAGTAGTTACATTTGAAAATTTTGTTCTAGGACATTTTGTTTGAACGCAATCATCAAACTTAATTAAAAAAGTCATTTAAGCCTTTTCACAGTGAGATCTATGCGATATGGCCGAGAAATGTAATTTTGATGTTAAATCCCAAACCGCTGCGCAGAAGTCAACTAAACTTCACCCAATAGTGTATTGTATCACATTCTAGTAGTTACATTTGAAAATTTCGTTCTAGGACATTTGGTTTGAGCGCAATCATTAAACTTAATTAAAAAAGTCATTTAAGCCTTTTCACAGTGAGATCTATGCGATATGGCCGAGAAATGTAATTTTGATGTTAACTCCCAAACCGCTGCACAGAAGTCAACCAAACTTCACCCAATAGTGTATTGTATCACAATCTAGTAGTTACATTTGAAAATTTTGTTCTAGGACATTTTGTTTGAACGCAATCATCAAACTTAATTAAAAAAGTCATTTAAGCCTTTTCACAGTGAGATCTATGCGATATGGCCGAGAAATGTAATTTTGATGTTAACTCCCAAACCGCTGCGCAGAAGTCAACCAAACTTCACCCAATAGTGTATTGTATCACAATCTAGTAGTTACATTTGAAAATTTTGTTCTAGGAAATTTTGTTTGAGCGCAATCCTCAAACTTAGGTCAAAAAAGCCATTTAAGCCTTTTCACAGTGAGATCTATGCGATATGGCCGAGAAATGTAATTTTGATGTTAACTCCCAAACCGCTGCGCAGAAGTCAACCAAACTTCACCCATTAGTGTATTGTATCACAATCTAGTAATTACATGTGGAAATTTGGTTCTAGGACATTTGATTTGAGCGCAATCCTCAAACTTAGGTCAAAAAAGCCATTTAAGCCTTTTCACAGTGAGATCTATGCGATATGGCCGAGAAATGTAATTTTGATGTTAACTCCCAAACCGCTGCGCAGAAGTCAACCAAACTTCACCCAATAGTGTATTGTATCACAATCTAGTAGTTACATTTGAAAATTTTGTTCTAGGACATTTTGTATGAACGCAATCATCAAACTTAATTAAAAAAGTCATTTAAGCCTTTTCACAGTGAGATCTATGCGATATGGCCGAGAAATGTAATTTTGATGTTAACTCCCAAACCGCTGCGCAGAAGTCAACCAAACTTCATCCATTAGTGTATTCTATCACAATCTAGTAGTTACATGTGGAAATTTGGTTATTGGACATTTGATTTGAGCGCAATCCTCAAACTTAGGTCAAAAAAGCCATTTAAGCCTTTTCACAGTGAGATCTATGCGATATGGCCGAGAAATGTAATTTTGATGTTAACTCCCAAACCGCTGCGCAGAAGTCAACCAAACTTCACCCAATAGTGTATTGTATCACAATCTAGTAGTTACATTTGAAAATTTTGTTCTAGGAAATTTTGTTTGAGCGCAATCATCAAACTTAATTAAAAAAAGTCATTTAAGCCTTTTCACAGTGAGATCTATGCGATATGGCCGAGAAATGTAATTTTGATGTTAACTCCCAAACCGCTGCGCAGAAGTCAACCAAACTTCACCCATTAGTGTATTGTATCACAATCTAGTAGTTACATGTGGAAATTTGGTTCTAGGACATTTGATTTGAGCGCAATCCTCAAACTTAGGTCAAAAAAGCCATTTAAGCCTTTTCACAGTGAGATCTATGCGATATGGCCGAGAAATGTAATTTTGATGTTAACTCCCAAACCGCTGCGCAGAAGTCAACCAAACTTCACCCAATAGTGTATTGTATCACAATCTAGTAGTTACATTTGAAAATTTTGTTCTAGGTTATTTTGTATAAACGCAATCATCAAACTTAATTAAAAAAGTCATTTAAGCCTTTTCACAGTGAGATCTATGCGATATGGCCGAGAAATGTAATTTTGATGTTAACTCCCAAACCGCTGCGCAGAAGTCAACCAAACTTCATCCATTAGTGTATTGTATCACAATCTAGTAGTTACATGTGGAAATTTGGTTATTGGACATTTGATTTGAGCGCAATCCTCAAACTTAGGTCAAAAAAGCCATTTAAGCCTTTTCACAGTGAGATCTATGCGATATGGCCGAGAAATGTAATTTTGATGTTGACTCCCAAACCGCTGCGCAGAAGTCAACCAAACTTCACCCAATAGTGTATTGTATCACAATCTAGTAGTTACATTTGAAAATTTTGTTCTAGGACATTTTGTTTGAACGCAATCATCAAACTTAATTAAAAAAGTCATTTAAGCCTTTTCACAGTGAGATCTATGCGATATGGCCGAGAAATGTAATTTTGATGTTAACTCCCAAACCGCTGCGCAGAAGTCAACCAAACTTCACCCAATAGTGTATTGTATCACAATCTAGTAGTTACATTTGAAAATTTTGTTCTAGGAAATTTTGTTTGAGCGCAATCATCAAACTTAATTAAAAAAGTCATTTAAGCCTTTTCACAGTGAGATCTATGCGATATGGCCGAGAAATGTAATTTTGATGTTAACTCCCAAACCGCTGCGCAGAAGTCAACCAAACTTCACCCAATAGTGTATTGTATCACATTCTAGTAGTTACATTTGAAAATTTTGTTCTAGGACATTTGGTTTGAGCGCAATCATTAAACTTAGGTCAAAAAAGCCATTTAAGCCTTTTCACAGTGAGATCTATGCGATATGGCCGAGAAATGTAATTTTGATGTTGACTCCCAAACCGCTGCGCAGAAGTAAACCAAACTTCACCCAATAGTGTATTGTATCACAATCTAGTAGTTACATTTGAAAATTTTGTTCTAGGACATTTTGTTTGAACGCAATCATCAAACTTAATTAAAAAAGTCATTTAAGCCTTTTCACAGTGAGATCTATGCGATATGGCCGAGAAATGTAATTTTGATGTTAAATCCCAAACCGCTGCGCAGAAGTCAACTAAACTTCACCCAATAGTGTATTGTATCACATTCTAGTAGTTACATTTGAAAATTTCGTTCTAGGACATTTGGTTTGAGCGCAATCATTAAACTTAATTAAAAAAGTCATTTAAGCCTTTTCACAGTGAGATCTATGCGATATGGCCGAGAAATGTAATTTTGATGTTAACTCCCAAACCGCTGCGCAGAAGTCAACCAAACTTCACCCAATAGTGTATTGTATCACAATCTAGTAGTTACATTTGAAAATTTTGTTCTAGGACATTTTGTTTGAACGCAATCATCAAACTTAATTAAAAAAGTCATTTAAGCCTTTTCACAGTGAGATCTATGCGATATGGCCGAGAAATGTAATTTTGATGTTAACTCCCAAACCGCTGCGCAGAAGTCAACCAAACTTCACCCAATAGTGTATTGTATCACAATCTAGTAGTTACATTTGAAAATTTTGTTCTAGGAAATTTTGTTTGAGCGCAATCCTCAAACTTAGGTCAAAAAAGCCATTTAAGCCTTTTCACAGTGAGATCTATGCGATATGGCCGAGAAATGTAATTTTGATGTTAACTCCCAAACCGCTGCGCAGAAGTCAACCAAACTTCACCCATTAGTGTATTGTATCACAATCTAGTAATTACATGTGGAAATTTGGTTCTAGGACATTTGATTTGAGCGCAATCCTCAAACTTAGGTCAAAAAAGCCATTTAAGCCTTTTCACAGTGAGATCTATGCGATATGGCCGAGAAATGTAATTTTGATGTTAACTCCCAAACCGCTGCGCAGAAGTCAACCAAACTTCACCCAATAGTGTATTGTATCACAATCTAGTAGTTACATTTGAAAATTTTGTTCTAGGACATTTTGTATGAACGCAATCATCAAACTTAATTAAAAAAGTCATTTAAGCCTTTTCACAGTGAGATCTATGCGATATGGCCGAGAAATGTAATTTTGATGTTAACTCCCAAACCGCTGCGCAGAAGTCAACCAAACTTCATCCATTAGTGTATTCTATCACAATCTAGTAGTTACATGTGGAAATTTGGTTATTGGACATTTGATTTGAGCGCAATCCTCAAACTTAGGTCAAAAAAGCCATTTAAGCCTTTTCACAGTGAGATCTATGCGATATGGCCGAGAAATGTAATTTTGATGTTAACTCCCAAACCGCTGCGCAGAAGTCAACCAAACTTCACCCAATAGTGTATTGTATCACAATCTAGTAGTTACATTTGAAAATTTTGTTCTAGGAAATTTTGTTTGAGCGCAATCATCAAACTTAATTAAAAAAAGTCATTTAAGCCTTTTCACAGTGAGATCTATGCGATATGGCCGAGAAATGTAATTTTGATGTTAACTCCCAAACCGCTGCGCAGAAGTCAACCAAACTTCACCCATTAGTGTATTGTATCACAATCTAGTAGTTACATGTGGAAATTTGGTTCTAGGACATTTGATTTGAGCGCAATCCTCAAACTTAGGTCAAAAAAGCCATTTAAGCCTTTTCACAGTGAGATCTATGCGATATGGCCGAGAAATGTAATTTTGATGTTAACTCCCAAACCGCTGCGCAGAAGTCAACCAAACTTCACCCAATAGTGTATTGTATCACAATCTAGTAGTTACATTTGAAAATTTTGTTCTAGGACATTTTGTATAAACGCAATCATCAAACTTAATTAAAAAAGTCATTTAAGCCTTTTCACAGTGAGATCTATGCGATATGGCCGAGAAATGTAATTTTGATGTTAACTCCCAAACCGCTGCGCAGAAGTCAACCAAACTTCATCCATTAGTGTATTGTATCACAATCTAGTAGTTACATGTGGAAATTTGGTTATTGGACATTTGATTTGAGCGCAATCCTCAAACTTAGGTCAAAAAAGCCATTTAAGCCTTTTCACAGTGAGATCTATGCGATATGGCCGAGAAATGTAATTTTGATGTTGACTCCCAAACCGCTGCGCAGAAGTCAACCAAACTTCACCCAATAGTGTATTGTATCACAATCTAGTAGTTACATTTGAAAATTTTGTTCTAGGACATTTTGTTTGAACGCAATCATCAAACTTAATTAAAAAAGTCATTTAAGCCTTTTCACAGTGAGATCTATGCGATATGGCCGAGAAATGTAATTTTGATGTTAACTCCCAAACCGCTGCGCAGAAGTCAACCAAACTTCACCCAATAGTGTATTGTATCACAATCTAGTAGTTACATTTGAAAATTTTGTTCTAGGAAATTTTGTTTGAGCGCAATCATCAAACTTAATTAAAAAAGTCATTTAAGCCTTTTCACAGTGAGATCTATGCGATATGGCCGAGAAATGTAATTTTGATGTTAACTCCCAAACCGCTGCGCAGAAGTCAACCAAACTTCACCCAATAGTGTATTGTATCACATTCTAGTAGTTACATTTGAAAATTTTGTTCTAGGACATTTGGTTTGAGCGCAATCATTAAACTTAGGTCAAAAAAGTCATTTAAGCCTTTTCACAGTGAGATCTATGCGATATGGCCGAGAAATGTAATTTTGATGTTAACTCCCAAACCGCTGCGCAGAAGTCAACTAAACTTCAACCAATAGTGTATTGTATCACATTCTAGTAGTTACATTTGAAAATTTCGTTCTAGGACATTTGGTTTGAGCGCAATTATTAAACTTAGGTCAAAAAAGCCATTTAAGCCTTTTCACAGTGAGATCTATGCGATATGGCCGAGAAATGTAATTTTGATGTTAACTCCCAAACCGCTGCGCAGAAGTCAACCAAACTTCACCCAATAGTGTATTGTATCACATTCTAGTAGTTACATTTGAAAATTTCGTTCTAGGACATTTGGTTTGAGCGCAATTTTTAAACTTAGGTCAAAAAAGCCATTTAAGCCTTTTCACAGTGAGATCTATGCGATATGGCCGAGAAATGTAATTTTGATGTTAACTCCCAAACCGCTGCGCAGAAGTCAACCAAACTTCACCCAATAGTGTATTGTATCACAATCTAGTAGTTACATTTGAAAATTTTGTTCTAGGAAATTTTGTTTGAGCGCAATCATCAAACTTAATTAAAAAAGTCATTTAAGCCTTTTCACAGTGAGATCTATGCGATATGGCCGAGAAATGTAATTTTGATGTTAACTCCCAAACCGCTGCGCAGAAGTCAACCAAACTTCACCCAATAGTGTATTGTATCACATTCTAGTAGTTACATTTGAAAATTTCGTTCTAGGACATTTGGTTTGAGCGCAATTATTAAACTTAGGTCAAAAAAGCCATTTAAGCTTTTTCACAGTGAGATCTATGCGATATGGCCGAGAAATGTAATTTTGATGTTAACTCCCAAACCGCTGCGCAGAAGTAAACCAAACTTCACCCATTAGTGTATTGTATCACAATCTAGTAGTTACATGTGGAAATTTGGTTCTAGGACATTTGATTTGAGCGCAATCCTCAAACTTAGGTCAAAAAAGCCATTTAAGCCTTTTCACAGTGAGATCTATGCGATATGGCCGAGAAATGTAATTTTGATGTTAAATCCCAAACCGCTGCGCAGAAGTCAACTAAACTTCACCCAATAGTGTATTGTATCACATTCTAGTAGTTACATTTGAAAATTTCGTTCTAGGACATTTGGTTTGAGCGCAATCATTAAACTTAATTAAAAAAGTCATTTAAGCCTTTTCACAGTGAGATCTATGCGATATGGCCGAGAAATGTAATTTTGATGTTAACTCCCAAACCGCTGCGCAGAAGTCAACCAAACTTCACCCAATAGTTTATTGTATCACAATCTAGTAGTTACATTTGAAAATTTTGTTCTATGACATTTTGTTTGAACGCAATCATCAAACTTAATTAAAAAAGTCATTTAAGCCTTTTCACAGTGAGATCTATGCGATATGGCCGAGAAATGTAATTTTGATGTTAACTCCCAAACCGCTGCGCAGAAGTCAACCAAACTTCACCCAATAGTGTATTGTATCAAAATCTAGTAGTTACATTTGAAAATTTTGTTCTAGGAAATTTTGTTTGAGCGCAATCATCAAACTTAATTAAAAAAGTCATTTAAGCCTTTTCACAGTGAGATCTATGCGATATGGCCGAGAAATGTAATTTTGATGTTAACTCCCAAACCGCTGCGCAGAAGTCAACCAAACTTCACCCATTAGTGTATTGTATCACAATCTAGTAGTTACATGTGGAAATTTGGTTCTAGGACATTTGATTTGAGCGCAATCCTCAAACTTAGGTCAAAAAAGCCATTTAAGCCTTTTCACAGTGAGATCTATGCGATATGGCCGAGAAATGTAATTTTGATGTTGACTCCCAAACCGCTGCGCAGAAGTCAACCAAACTTCACCCAATAGTGTATTGTATCACAATCTAGTAGTTACATTTGAAAATTTTGTTCTAGGACATTTTGTTTGAACGCAATCATCAAACTTAATTAAAAAAGTCATTTAAGCCTTTTCACAGTGAGATCTATGCGATATGGCCGAGAAATGTAATTTTGATGTTAACTCCCAAACCGCTGCGCAGAAGTCAACCAAACTTCACCCAATAGTGTATTGTATCACAATCTAGTAGTTACATTTGAAAATTTTGTTCTAGGAAATTTTGTTTGAGCGCAATCATCAAACTTAATTAAAAAAGTCATTTAAGCCTTTTCACAGTGAGATCTATGCGATATGGCCGAGAAATGTAATTTTGATGTTAACTCCCAAACCGCTGCGCAGAAGTCAACCAAACTTCACCCAATAGTGTATTGTATCACATTCTAGTAGTTACATTTGAAAATTTTGTTCTAGGACATTTGGTTTGAGCGCAATCATTAAACTTAGGTCAAAAAAGCCATTTAAGCCTTTTCACAGTGAGATCTATGCGATATGGCCGAGAAATGTAATTTTGATGTTAACTCCCAAACCGCTGCGCAGAAGTCAACCAAACTTCACCCAATAGTGTATTGTATCACAATCTAGTAGTTACATTTGAAAATTTTGTTCTAGGAAATTTTGTTTGAGCGCAATCATCAAACTTAATTAAAAAAAGTCATTTAAGCCTTTTCACAGTGAGATCTATGCGATATGGCCGAGAAATGTAATTTTGATGTTAACTCCCAAACCGCTGCGCAGAAGTCAACCAAACTTCACCCATTAGTGTATTGTATCACAATCTAGTAGTTACATGTGAAAATTTGGTTCTAGGACATTTGATTTGAGCGCAATCCTCAAACTTAAGTCAAAAAAGCCATTTAAGCCTTTTCACAGTGAGATCTATGCGATATGGCCGAGAAATGTAAATTTGATGTTAACTCCCAAACCGCTGCGCAGAAGTCAACCAAACTTCACCCAATAGTGTATTGTATCACAATCTAGTAGTTACATTTGAAAATTTTGTTCTAGGACATTTTGTTTGAACGCAATCATCAAACTTAATTAAAAAAGTCATTTAAGCCTTTTCACAGTGAGATCTATGCGATATGGC
This sequence comes from Corythoichthys intestinalis, assembly GCF_030265065.1. Classification (NCBI taxonomy): domain Eukaryota; kingdom Metazoa; phylum Chordata; class Actinopteri; order Syngnathiformes; family Syngnathidae; genus Corythoichthys; species Corythoichthys intestinalis. Next base: position 33,736,551 of record NC_080407.1, read on the forward strand.
CGAGAAATGTAATTTTGATGTTAACTCCCAAACCGCTGCGCAGAAGTCAACCAAACTTCACCCAATAGTGTATTGTATCACATTCTAGTAGTTACATTTGAAAATTTCGTTCTAGGACATTTGGTTTGAGCGCAATTATTAAACTTAGGTCAAAAAAGCCATTTAAGCTTTTTCACAGTGAGATCTATGCGATATGGCCGAGAAATGTAATTTTGATGTTAACTCCCAAACCGCTGCGCAGAAGTAAACCAAACTTCACCCATTAGTGTATTGTATCACAATCTAGTAGTTACATGTGGAAATTTGGTTCTAGGACATTTGATTTGAGCGCAATCCTCAAACTTAGGTCAAAAAAGCCATTTAAGCCTTTTCACAGTGAGATCTATGCGATATGGCCGAGAAATGTAATTTTGATGTTAACTCCCAAACCGCTGCGCAGAAGTCAACCAAACTTCACCCAATAGTTTATTGTATCACAATCTAGTAGTTACATTTGAAAATTTTGTTCTATGACATTTTGTTTGAACGCAATCATCAAACTTAATTAAAAAAGTCATTTAAGCCTTTTCACAGTGAGATCTATGCGATATGGCCGAGAAATGTAATTTTGATGTTAACTCCCAAACCGCTGCGCAGAAGTCAACCAAACTTCACCCAATAGTGTATTGTATCAAAATCTAGTAGTTACATTTGAAAATTTTGTTCTAGGAAATTTTGTTTGAGCGCAATCATCAAACTTAATTAAAAAAGTCATTTAAGCCTTTTCACAGTGAGATCTATGCGATATGGCCGAGAAATGTAATTTTGATGTTAACTCCCAAACCGCTGCGCAGAAGTCAACCAAACTTCACCCATTAGTGTATTGTATCACAATCTAGTAGTTACATGTGGAAATTTGGTTCTAGGACATTTGATTTGAGCGCAATCCTCAAACTTAGGTCAAAAAAGCCATTTAAGCCTTTTCACAGTGAGATCTATGCGATATGGCCGAGAAATGTAATTTTGATGTTGACTCCCAAACCGCTGCGCAGAAGTCAACCAAACTTCACCCAATAGTGTATTGTATCACAATCTAGTAGTTACATTTGAAAATTTTGTTCTAGGACATTTTGTTTGAACGCAATCATCAAACTTAATTAAAAAAGTCATTTAAGCCTTTTCACAGTGAGATCTATGCGATATGGCCGAGAAATGTAATTTTGATGTTAACTCCCAAACCGCTGCGCAGAAGTCAACCAAACTTCACCCAATAGTGTATTGTATCACAATCTAGTAGTTACATTTGAAAATTTTGTTCTAGGAAATTTTGTTTGAGCGCAATCATCAAACTTAATTAAAAAAGTCATTTAAGCCTTTTCACAGTGAGATCTATGCGATATGGCCGAGAAATGTAATTTTGATGTTAACTCCCAAACCGCTGCGCAGAAGTCAACCAAACTTCACCCAATAGTGTATTGTATCACATTCTAGTAGTTACATTTGAAAATTTTGTTCTAGGACATTTGGTTTGAGCGCAATCATTAAACTTAGGTCAAAAAAGCCATTTAAGCCTTTTCACAGTGAGATCTATGCGATATGGCCGAGAAATGTAATTTTGATGTTAAATCCCAAACCGCTGCGCAGAAGTCAACCAAACTTCACCCAATAGTGTATTGTATCACATTCTAGTAGTTACATTTGAAAATTTCGTTCTAGGACATTTGGTTTGAGCGCAATTATTAAACTTAGGTCAAAAAAGCCATTTAAGCTTTTTCACAGTGAGATCTATGCGATATGGCCGAGAAATGTAATTTTGATGTTAACTCCCAAACCGCTGCGCAGAAGTCAACCAAACTTCATCCATTAGTGTATTGTATCACAATCTAGTAGTTACATGTGGAAATTTGGTTATTGGACATTTGATTTGAGCGCAATCCTCAAACTTAGGTCAAAAAAGCCATTTAAGCCTTTTCACAGTGAGATCTATGCGATATGGCCGAGAAATGTAATTTTGATGTTGACTCCCAAACCGCTGCGCAGAAGTCAACCAAACTTCACCCAATAGTGTATTGTATCACAATCTAGTAGTTACATTTGAAAATTTTGTTCTAGGACATTTTGTTTGAACGCAATCATCAAACTTAATTAAAAAAGTCATTTAAGCCTTTTCACAGTGAGATCTATGCGATATGGCCGAGAAATGTAATTTTGATGTTAACTCCCAAACCGCTGCGCAGAAGTCAACCAAACTTCACCCAATAGTGTATTGTATCACAATCTAGTAGTTACATTTGAAAATTTTGTTCTAGGAAATTTTGTTTGAGCGCAATCATCAAACTTAATTAAAAAAGTCATTTAAGCCTTTTCACAGTGAGATCTATGCGATATGGCCGAGAAATGTAATTTTGATGTTAACTCCCAAACCGCTGCGCAGAAGTCAACCAAACTTCACCCAATAGTGTATTGTATCACATTCTAGTAGTTACATTTGAAAATTTTGTTCTAGGACATTTGGTTTGAGCGCAATCATTAAACTTAGGTCAAAAAAGCCATTTAAGCCTTTTCACAGTGAGATCTATGCGATATGGCCGAGAAATGTAATTTTGATGTTAACTCCCAAACCGCTGCGCAGAAGTCAACTAAACTTCAACCAATAGTGTATTGTATCACATTCTAGTAGTTACATTTGAAAATTTCGTTCTAGGACATTTGGTTTGAGCGCAATTATTAAACTTAGGTCAAAAAAGCCATTTAAGCCTTTTCACAGTGAGATCTATGCGATATGGCCGAGAAATGTAATTTTGATGTTAACTCCCAAACCGCTGCGCAGAAGTCAACCAAACTTCACCCAATAGTGTATTGTATCACATTCTAGTAGTTACATTTGAAAATTTCGTTCTAGGACATTTGGTCTGAGCGCAATCATCAAACTTAATTAAAAAAGTCATTTAAGCCTTTTCACAGTGAGATCTATGCGATATGGCCGAGAAATGTAATTTTGATGTTAACTCCCAAACCGCTGCGCAGAAGTCAACCAAACTTCACCCAATAGTGTATTGTATCACATTCTAGTAGTTACATTTGAAAATTTCGTTCTAGGACATTTGGTTTGAGCGCAATCATTAAACTTAGGTCAAAAAAGCCATTTAAGCCTTTTCACAGTGAGATCTATGCGATATGGCCGAGAAATGTAATTTTGATGTTAACTCCCAAACCGCTGCGCAGAAGTCAACCAAACTTCACCCAATAGTGTATTGTATCACAATCTAGTAGTTACATTTGAAAATTTTGTTCTAGGAAATTTTGTTTGAGCGCAATCATCAAACTTAATTAAAAAAAGTCATTTAAGCCTTTTCACAGTGAGATCTATGCGATATGGCCGAGAAATGTAATTTTGATGTTAACTCCCAAACCGCTGCGCAGAAGTCAACCAAACTTCACCCATTAGTGTATTGTATCACAATCTAGTAGTTACATGTGAAAATTTGGTTCTAGGACATTTGATTTGAGCGCAATCCTCAAACTTAGGTCAAAAAAGCCATTTAAGCCTTTTCACAGTGAGATCTATGCGATATGGCCGAGAAATGTAAATTTGATGTTAACTCCCAAACCGCTGCGCAGAAGTCAACCAAACTTCACCCAATAGTGTATTGTATCACAATCTAGTAGTTACATTTGAAAATTTTGTTCTAGGACATTTTGTTTGAACGCAATCATCAAACTTAATTAAAAAAGTCATTTAAGCCTTTTCACAGTGAGATCTATGCGATATGGCCGAGAAATGTAATTTTGATGTTAACTCCCAAACCGCTGCGCAGAAGTCAACCAAACTTCACCCAATAGTGTATTGTATCACATTCTAGTAGTTACATTTGAAAATTTCGTTCTAGGACATTTGGTTTGAGCGCAATTATTAAACTTAGGTCAAAAAAGCCATTTAAGCTTTTTCACAGTGAGATCTATGCGATATGGCCGAGAAATGTAATTTTGATGTTAACTCCCAAACCGCTGCGCAGAAGTAAACCAAACTTCACCCATTAGTGTATTGTATCACAATCTAGTAGTTACATGTGGAAATTTGGTTCTAGGACATTTGATTTGAGCGCAATCCTCAAACTTAGGTCAAAAAAGCCATTTAAGCCTTTTCACAGTGAGATCTATGCGATATGGCCGAGAAATGTAATTTTGATGTTAAATCCCAAACCGCTGCGCAGAAGTCAACTAAACTTCACCCAATAGTGTATTGTATCACATTCTAGTAGTTACATTTGAAAATTTCGTTCTAGGACATTTGGTTTGAGCGCAATCATTAAACTTAATTAAAAAAGTCATTTAAGCCTTTTCACAGTGAGATCTATGCGATATGGCCGAGAAATGTAATTTTGATGTTAACTCCCAAACCGCTGCGCAGAAGTCAACCAAACTTCACCCAATAGTTTATTGTATCACAATCTAGTAGTTACATTTGAAAATTTTGTTCTATGACATTTTGTTTGAACGCAATCATCAAACTTAATTAAAAAAGTCATTTAAGCCTTTTCACAGTGAGATCTATGCGATATGGCCGAGAAATGTAATTTTGATGTTAACTCCCAAACCGCTGCGCAGAAGTCAACCAAACTTCACCCAATAGTGTATTGTATCAAAATCTAGTAGTTACATTTGAAAATTTTGTTCTAGGAAATTTTGTTTGAGCGCAATCATCAAACTTAATTAAAAAAGTCATTTAAGCCTTTTCACAGTGAGATCTATGCGATATGGCCGAGAAATGTAATTTTGATGTTAACTCCCAAACCGCTGCGCAGAAGTCAACCAAACTTCATCCATTAGTGTATTGTATCACAATCTAGTAGTTACATGTGGAAATTTGGTTATTGGACATTTGATTTGAGCGCAATCCTCAAACTTAGGTCAAAAAAGCCATTTAAGCCTTTTCACAGTGAGATCTATGCGATATGGCCGAGAAATGTAATTTTGATGTTGACTCCCAAACCGCTGCGCAGAAGTCAACCAAACTTCAACCAATAGTGTATTGTATCACAATCTAGTAGTTACATTTGAAAATTTTGTTCTAGGACATTTTGTTTGAACGCAATCATCAAACTTAATTAAAAAAGTCATTTAAGCCTTTTCACAGTGAGATCTATGCGATATGGCCGAGAAATGTAATTTTGATGTTAACTCCCAAACCGCTGCGCAGAAGTCAACCAAACTTCACCCAATAGTGTATTGTATCACAATCTAGTAGTTACATTTGAAAATTTTGTTCTAGGAAATTTTGTTTGAGCGCAATCATCAAACTTAATTAAAAAAGTCATTTAAGCCTTTTCACAGTGAGATCTATGCGATATGGCCGAGAAATGTAATTTTGATGTTAACTCCCAAACCGCTGCGCAGAAGTCAACCAAACTTCACCCAATAGTGTATTGTATCACATTCTAGTAGTTACATTTGAAAATTTCGTTCTAGGACATTTGGTTTGAGCGCAATTATTAAACTTAGGTCAAAAAAGCCATTTAAGCTTTTTCACAGTGAGATCTATGCGATATGGCCGAGAAATGTAATTTTGATGTTAACTCCCAAACCGCTGCGCAGAAGTAAACCAAACTTCACCCATTAGTGTATTGTATCACAATCTAGTAGTTACATGTGGAAATTTGGTTCTAGGACATTTGATTTGAGCGTAATCCTCAAACTTAGGTCAAAAAAGCCATTTAAGCCTTTTCACAGTGAGATCTATGCGATATGGCCGAGAAATGTAATTTTGATGTTAAATCCCAAACCGCTGCGCAGAAGTCAACTAAACTTCACCCAATAGTGTATTGTATCACATTCTAGTAGTTACATTTGAAAATTTCGTTCTAGGACATTTGGTTTGAGCGCAATCATTAAACTTAATTAAAAAAGTCATTTAAGCCTTTTCACAGTGAGATCTATGCGATATGGCCGAGAAATGTAATTTTGATGTTAACTCCCAAACCGCTGCGCAGAAGTCAACCAAACTTCACCCAATAGTTTATTGTATCACAATCTAGTAGTTACATTTGAAAATTTTGTTCTATGACATTTTGTTTGAACGCAATCATCAAACTTAATTAAAAAAGTCATTTAAGCCTTTTCACAGTGAGATCTATGCGATATGGCCGAGAAATGTAATTTTGATGTTAACTCCCAAACCGCTGCGCAGAAGTCAACCAAACTTCACCCAATAGTGTATTGTATCAAAATCTAGTAGTTACATTTGAAAATTTTGTTCTAGGAAATTTTGTTTGAGCGCAATCATCAAACTTAATTAAAAAAGTCATTTAAGCCTTTTCACAGTGAGATCTATGCGATATGGCCGAGAAATGTAATTTTGATGTTAACTCCCAAACCGCTGCGCAGAAGTCAACCAAACTTCATCCATTAGTGTATTGTATCACAATCTAGTAGTTACATGTGGAAATTTGGTTATTGGACATTTGATTTGAGCGCAATCCTCAAACTTAGGTCAAAAAAGCCATTTAAGCCTTTTCACAGTGAGATCTATGCGATATGGCCGAGAAATGTAATTTTGATGTTGACTCCCAAACCGCTGCGCAGAAGTCAACCAAACTTCAACCAATAGTGTATTGTATCACAATCTAGTAGTTACATTTGAAAATTTTGTTCTAGGACATTTTGTTTGAACGCAATCATCAAACTTAATTAAAAAAGTCATTTAAGCCTTTTCACAGTGAGATCTATGCGATATGGCCGAGAAATGTAATTTTGATGTTAACTCCCAAACCGCTGCGCAGAAGTCAACCAAACTTCACCCAATAGTGTATTGTATCACAATCTAGTAGTTACATTTGAAAATTTTGTTCTAGGAAATTTTGTTTGAGCGCAATCATCAAACTTAATTAAAAAAGTCATTTAAGCCTTTTCACAGTGAGATCTATGCGATATGGCCGAGAAATGTAATTTTGATGTTAACTCCCAAACCGCTGCGCAGAAGTCAACCAAACTTCACCCAATAGTGTATTGTATCACATTCTAGTAGTTACATTTGAAAATTTTGTTCTAGGACATTTGGTTTGAGCGCAATCATTAAACTTAGGTCAAAAAAGCCATTTAAGCCTTTTCACAGTGAGATCTATGCGATATGGCCGAGAAATGTAATTTTGATGTTAACTCCCAAACCGCTGCGCAGAAGTCAACTAAACTTCAACCAATAGTGTATTGTATCACATTCTAGTAGTTACATTTGAAAATTTCGTTCTAGGACATTTGGTTTGAGCGCAATTATTAAACTTAGGTCAAAAAAGCCATTTAAGCCTTTTCACAGTGAGATCTATGCGATATGGCCGAGAAATGTAATTTTGATGTTAACTCCCAAACCGCTGCGCAGAAGTAAACCAAACTTCACCCAATAGTGTATTGTATCACATTCTAGTAGTTACATTTGAAAATTTCGTTCTAGGACATTTGGTCTGAGCGCAATCATTAAACTTAATTAAAAAAGTCATTTAAGCCTTTTCACAGTGAGATCTATGCGATATGGCCGAGAAATGTAATTTTGATGTTAACTCCCAAACCGCTGCGCAGAAGTCAACCAAACTTCACCCAATAGTGTATTGTATCACAATCTAGTAGTTACATTTGAAAATTTTGTTCTAGGACATTTTGTTTGAACGCAATCATCAAACTTAATTAAAAAAGTCATTTAAGCCTTTTCACAGTGAGATCTATGCGATATGGCCGAGAAATGTAATTTTGATGTTAACTCCCAAACCGCTGCGCAGAAGTCAACCAAACTTCACCCAATAGTGTATTGTATCACAATCTAGTAGTTACATTTGAAAATTTTGTTCTAGGAAATTTTGTTTGAGCGCAATCATCAAACTTAATTAAAAAAGTCATTTAAGCCTTTTCACAGTGAGATCTATGCGATATGGCCGAGAAATGTAAATTTGATGTTAACTCCCAAACCGCTGTGCAGAAGTCAACCAAACTTCACCCAATAGTGTATTGTATCACATTCTAGTAGTTACATTTGAAAATTTCGTTCTAGGACATTTGGTTTGAGCGCAATTATTAAACTTAGGTCAAAAAAGCCATTTAAGCCTTTTCACAGTGAGATCTATGCGATATGGCCGAGAAATGTAATTTTGATGTTGACTCCCAAACCGCTGCGCAGAAGTAAACCAAACTTCAACCAATAGTGTATTGTATCACAATCTAGTAGTTACATTTGAAAATTTTGTTCTAGGACATTTTGTTTGAACGCAATCATCAAACTTAATTAAAAAAGTTATTTAAGCCTTTTCACAGTGAGATCTATGCGATATGGCCGAGAAATGTAATTTTGATGTTAAATCCCAAACCGCTGCGCAGAAGTCAACTAAACTTCACCCAATAGTGTATTGTATCACATTCTAGTAGTTACATTTGAAAATTTCGTTCTAGGACATTTGGTTTGAGCGCAATCATTAAACTTAATTAAAAAAGTCATTTAAGCCTTTTCACAGTGAGATCTATGCGATATGGCCGAGAAATGTAATTTTGATGTTAACTCCCAAACCGCTGCGCAGAAGTCAACCAAACTTCACCCAATAGTGTATTGTATCACAATCTAGTAGTTACATTTGAAAATTTTGTTCTAGGACATTTTGTTTGAACGCAATCATCAAACTTAATTAAAAAAGTCATTTAAGCCTTTTCACAGTGAGATCTATGCGATATGGCCGAGAAATGTAATTTTGATGTTAACTCCCAAACCGCTGCGCAGAAGTCAACCAAACTTCACCCAATAGTGTATTGTATCACAATCTAGTAGTTACATTTGAAAATTTTGTTCTAGGAAATTTTGTTTGAGCGCAATCCTCAAACTTAGGTCAAAAAAGCCATTTAAGCCTTTTCACAGTGAGATCTATGCGATATGGCCGAGAAATGTAATTTTGATGTTAACTCCCAAACCGCTGCGCAGAAGTCAACCAAACTTCACCCATTAGTGTATTGTATCACAATCTAGTAATTACATGTGGAAATTTGGTTCTAGGACATTTGATTTGAGCGCAATCCTCAAACTTAGGTCAAAAAAGCCATTTAAGCCTTTTCACAGTGAGATCTATGCGATATGGCCGAGAAATGTAATTTTGATGTTAACTCCCAAACCGCTGCACAGAAGTCAACCAAACTTCACCCAATAGTGTATTGTATCACAATCTAGTAGTTACATTTGAAAATTTTGTTCTAGGACATTTTGTATGAACGCAATCATCAAACTTAATTAAAAAAGTCATTTAAGCCTTTTCACAGTGAGATCTATGCGATATGGCCGAGAAATGTAATTTTGATGTTAACTCCCAAACCGCTGCGCAGAAGTCAACCAAACTTCATCCATTAGTGTATTGTATCACAATCTAGTAGTTACATGTGGAAATTTGGTTATTGGACATTTGATTTGAGCGCAATCCTCAAACTTAGGTCAAAAAAGCCATTTAAGCCTTTTCACAGTGAGATCTATGCGATATGGCCGAGAAATGTAATTTTGATGTTAACTCCCAAACCGCTGCGCAGAAGTCAACCAAACTTCACCCAATAGTGTATTGTATCACAATCTAGTAGTTACATTTGAAAATTTTGTTCTAGGAAATTTTGTTTGAGCGCAATCATCAAACTTAATTAAAAAAAGTCATTTAAGCCTTTTCACAGTGAGATCTATGCGATATGGCCGAGAAATGTAATTTTGATGTTAACTCCCAAACCGCTGCGCAGAAGTCAACCAAACTTCACCCATTAGTGTATTGTATCACAATCTAGTAGTTACATGTGGAAATTTGGTTCTAGGACATTTGATTTGAGCGCAATCCTCAAACTTAGGTCAAAAAAGCCATTTAAGCCTTTTCACAGTGAGATCTATGCGATATGGCCGAGAAATGTAATTTTGATGTTAACTCCCAAACCGCTGCGCAGAAGTCAACCAAACTTCACCCAATAGTGTATTGTATCACAATCTAGTAGTTACATTTGAAAATTTTGTTCTAGGAAATTTTGTTTGAGCGCAATCATCAAACTTAATTAAAAAAGTCATTTAAGCCTTTTCACAGTGAGATCTATGCGATATGGCCGAGAAATGTAATTTTGATGTTAACTCCCAAACCGCTGCGCAGAAGTCAACCAAACTTCACCCAATAGTGTATTGTATCACATTCTAGTAGTTACATTTGAAAATTTTGTTCTAGGACATTTGGTTTGAGCGCAATCATTAAACTTAGGTCAAAAAAGCCATTTAAGCCTTTTCACAGTGAGATCTATGCGATATGGCCGAGAAATGTAATTTTGATGTTAACTCCCAAACCGCTGCGCAGAAGTCAACTAAACTTCAACCAATAGTGTATTGTATCACATTCTAGTAGTTACATTTGAAAATTTCGTTCTAGGACATTTGGTTTGAGCGCAATTATTAAACTTAGGTCAAAAAAGCCATTTAAGCCTTTTCACAGTGAGATCTATGCGATATGGCCGAGAAATGTAATTTTGATGTTAACTCCCAAACCGCTGCGCAGAAGTCAACCAAACTTCACCCAATAGTGTATTGTATCACATTCTAGTAGTTACATTTGAAAATTTCGTTCTAGGACATTTGGTCTGAGCGCAATCATCAAACTTAATTAAAAAAGTCATTTAAGCCTTTTCACAGTGAGATCTATGCGATATGGCCGAGAAATGTAATTTTGATGTTAACTCCCAAACCGCTGCGCAGAAGTCAACCAAACTTCACCCAATAGTGTATTGTATCACATTCTAGTAGTTACATTTGAAAATTTCGTTCTAGGACATTTGGTTTGAGCGCAATCATTAAACTTAGGTCAAAAAAGCCATTTAAGCCTTTTCACAGTGAGATCTATGCGATATGGCCGAGAAATGTAATTTTGATGTTAACTCCCAAACCGCTGCGCAGAAGTCAACCAAACTTCACCCAATAGTGTATTGTATCACAATCTAGTAGTTACATTTGAAAATTTTGTTCTAGGAAATTTTGTTTGAGCGCAATCATCAAACTTAATTAAAAAAAGTCATTTAAGCCTTTTCACAGTGAGATCTATGCGATATGGCCGAGAAATGTAATTTTGATGTTAACTCCCAAACCGCTGCGCAGAAGTCAACCAAACTTCACCCATTAGTGTATTGTATCACAATCTAGTAGTTACATGTGAAAATTTGGTTCTAGGACATTTGATTTGAGCGCAATCCTCAAACTTAGGTCAAAAAAGCCATTTAAGCCTTTTCACAGTGAGATCTATGCGATATGGCCGAGAAATGTAAATTTGATGTTAACTCCCAAACCGCTGCGCAGAAGTCAACCAAACTTCACCCAATAGTGTATTGTATCACAATCTAGTAGTTACATTTGAAAATTTTGTTCTAGGACATTTTGTTTGAACGCAATCATCAAACTTAATTAAAAAAGTCATTTAAGCCTTTTCACAGTGAGATCTATGCGATATGGCCGAGAAATGTAATTTTGATGTTAACTCCCAAACCGCTGCGCAGAAGTCAACCAAACTTCACCCAATAGTGTATTGTATCACATTCTAGTAGTTACATTTGAAAATTTCGTTCTAGGACATTTGGTTTGAGCGCAATTATTAAACTTAGGTCAAAAAAGCCATTTAAGCTTTTTCACAGTGAGATCTATGCGATATGGCCGAGAAATGTAATTTTGATGTTAACTCCCAAACCGCTGCGCAGAAGTAAACCAAACTTCACCCATTAGTGTATTGTATCACAATCTAGTAGTTACATGTGGAAATTTGGTTCTAGGACATTTGATTTGAGCGCAATCCTCAAACTTAGGTCAAAAAAGCCATTTAAGCCTTTTCACAGTGAGATCTATGCGATATGGCCGAGAAATGTAATTTTGATGTTAAATCCCAAACCGCTGCGCAGAAGTCAACTAAACTTCACCCAATAGTGTATTGTATCACATTCTAGTAGTTACATTTGAAAATTTCGTTCTAGGACATTTGGTTTGAGCGCAATCATTAAACTTAATTAAAAAAGTCATTTAAGCCTTTTCACAGTGAGATCTATGCGATATGGCCGAGAAATGTAATTTTGATGTTAACTCCCAAACCGCTGCGCAGAAGTCAACCAAACTTCACCCAATAGTTTATTGTATCACAATCTAGTAGTTACATTTGAAAATTTTGTTCTATGACATTTTGTTTGAACGCAATCATCAAACTTAATTAAAAAAGTCATTTAAGCCTTTTCACAGTGAGATCTATGCGATATGGCCGAGAAATGTAATTTTGATGTTAACTCCCAAACCGCTGCGCAGAAGTCAACCAAACTTCACCCAATAGTGTATTGTATCAAAATCTAGTAGTTACATTTGAAAATTTTGTTCTAGGAAATTTTGTTTGAGCGCAATCATCAAACTTAATTAAAAAAGTCATTTAAGCCTTTTCACAGTGAGATCTATGCGATATGGCCGAGAAATGTAATTTTGATGTTAACTCCCAAACCGCTGCGCAGAAGTCAACCAAACTTCATCCATTAGTGTATTGTATCACAATCTAGTAGTTACATGTGGAAATTTGGTTATTGGACATTTGATTTGAGCGCAATCCTCAAACTTAGGTCAAAAAAGCCATTTAAGCCTTTTCACAGTGAGATCTATGCGATATGGCCGAGAAATGTAATTTTGATGTTGACTCCCAAACCGCTGCGCAGAAGTCAACCAAACTTCAACCAATAGTGTATTGTATCACAATCTAGTAGTTACATTTGAAAATTTTGTTCTAGGACATTTTGTTTGAACGCAATCATCAAACTTAATTAAAAAAGTCATTTAAGCCTTTTCACAGTGAGATCTATGCGATATGGCCGAGAAATGTAATTTTGATGTTAACTCCCAAACCGCTGCGCAGAAGTCAACCAAACTTCACCCAATAGTGTATTGTATCACAATCTAGTAGTTACATTTGAAAATTTTGTTCTAGGAAATTTTGTTTGAGCGCAATCATCAAACTTAATTAAAAAAGTCATTTAAGCCTTTTCACAGTGAGATCTATGCGATATGGCCGAGAAATGTAATTTTGATGTTAACTCCCAAACCGCTGCGCAGAAGTCAACCAAACTTCACCCAATAGTGTATTGTATCACATTCTAGTAGTTACATTTGAAAATTTTGTTCTAGGACATTTGGTTTGAGCGCAATCATTAAACTTAGGTCAAAAAAGCCATTTAAGCCTTTTCACAGTGAGATCTATGCGATATGGCCGAGAAATGTAATTTTGATGTTAACTCCCAAACCGCTGCGCAGAAGTCAACTAAACTTCAACCAATAGTGTATTGTATCACATTCTAGTAGTTACATTTGAAAATTTCGTTCTAGGACATTTGGTTTGAGCGCAATTATTAAACTTAGGTCAAAAAAGCCATTTAAGCCTTTTCACAGTGAGATCTATGCGATATGGCCGAGAAATGTAATTTTGATGTTAACTCCCAAACCGCTGCGCAGAAGTAAACCAAACTTCACCCAATAGTGTATTGTATCACATTCTAGTAGTTACATTTGAAAATTTCGTTCTAGGACATTTGGTCTGAGCGCAATCATTAAACTTAATTAAAAAAGTCATTTAAGCCTTTTCACAGTGAGATCTATGCGATATGGCCGAGAAATGTAATTTTGATGTTAACTCCCAAACCGCTGCGCAGAAGTCAACCAAACTTCACCCAATAGTGTATTGTATCACAATCTAGTAGTTACATTTGAAAATTTTGTTCTAGGACATTTTGTTTGAACGCAATAATCAAACTTAATTAAAAAAGTCATTTAAGCCTTTTCACAGTGAGATCTATGCGATATGGCCGAGAAATGTAATTTTGATGTTAACTCCCAAACCGCTGCGCAGAAGTCAACCAAACTTCACCCAATAGTGTATTGTATCACAATCTAGTAGTTACATTTGAAAATTTTGTTCTAGGAAATTTTGTTTGAGCGCAATCATCAAACTTAATTAAAAAAGTCATTTAAGCCTTTTCACAGTGAGATCTATGCGATATGGCCGAGAAATGTAAATTTGATGTTAACTCCCAAACCGCTGTGCAGAAGTCAACCAAACTTCACCCAATAGTGTATTGTATCACATTCTAGTAGTTACATTTGAAAATTTCGTTCTAGGACATTTGGTTTGAGCGCAATTATTAAACTTAGGTCAAAAAAGCCATTTAAGCCTTTTCACAGTGAGATCTATGCGATATGGCCGAGAAATGTAATTTTGATGTTGACTCCCAAACCGCTGCGCAGAAGTAAACCAAACTTCACCCATTAGTGTATTGTATCACAATCTAGTAGTTACATGTGGAAATTTGGTTCTAGGACATTTGATTTGAGCGCAATCCTCAAACTTAGGTCAAAAAAGCCATTTAAGCCTTTTCACAGTGAGATCTATGCGATATGGCCGAGAAATGTAATTTTGATGTTAAATCCCAAACCGCTGCGCAGAAGTCAACTAAACTTCACCCAATAGTGTATTGTATCACATTCTAGTAGTTACATTTGAAAATTTCGTTCTAGGACATTTGGTTTGAGCGCAATCATTAAACTTAATTAAAAAAGTCATTTAAGCCTTTTCACAGTGAGATCTATGCGATATGGCCGAGAAATGTAATTTTGATGTTAACTCCCAAACCGCTGCGCAGAAGTCAACCAAACTTCACCCAATAGTTTATTGTATCACAATCTAGTAGTTACATTTGAAAATTTTGTTCTATGACATTTTGTTTGAACGCAATCATCAAACTTAATTAAAAAAGTCATTTAAGCCTTTTCACAGTGAGATCTATGCGATATGGCCGAGAAATGTAATTTTGATGTTAACTCCCAAACCGCTGCGCAGAAGTCAACCAAACTTCACCCAATAGTGTATTGTATCAAAATCTAGTAGTTACATTTGAAAATTTTGTTCTAGGAAATTTTGTTTGAGCGCAATCATCAAACTTAATTAAAAAAGTCATTTAAGCCTTTTCACAGTGAGATCTATGCGATATGGCCGAGAAATGTAATTTTGATGTTAACTCCCAAACCGCTGCGCAGAAGTCAACCAAACTTCATCCATTAGTGTATTGTATCACAATCTAGTAGTTACATGTGGAAATTTGGTTATTGGACATTTGATTTGAGCGCAATCCTCAAACTTAGGTCAAAAAAGCCATTTAAGCCTTTTCACAGTGAGATCTATGCGATATGGCCGAGAAATGTAATTTTGATGTTGACTCCCAAACCGCTGCGCAGAAGTCAACCAAACTTCAACCAATAGTGTATTGTATCACAATCTAGTAGTTACATTTGAAAATTTTGTTCTAGGACATTTTGTTTGAACGCAATCATCAAACTTAATTAAAAAAGTCATTTAAGCCTTTTCACAGTGAGATCTATGCGATATGGCCGAGAAATGTAATTTTGATGTTAACTCCCAAACCGCTGCGCAGAAGTCAACCAAACTTCACCCAATAGTGTATTGTATCACAATCTAGTAGTTACATTTGAAAATTTTGTTCTAGGAAATTTTGTTTGAGCGCAATCATCAAACTTAATTAAAAAAGTCATTTAAGCCTTTTCACAGTGAGATCTATGCGATATGGCCGAGAAATGTAATTTTGATGTTAACTCCCAAACCGCTGCGCAGAAGTCAACCAAACTTCACCCAATAGTGTATTGTATCACATTCTAGTAGTTACATTTGAAAATTTTGTTCTAGGACATTTGGTTTGAGCGCAATCATTAAACTTAGGTCAAAAAAGCCATTTAAGCCTTTTCACAGTGAGATCTATGCGATATGGCCGAGAAATGTAATTTTGATGTTAACTCCCAAACCGCTGCGCAGAAGTCAACTAAACTTCAACCAATAGTGTATTGTATCACATTCTAGTAGTTACATTTGAAAATTTCGTTCTAGGACATTTGGTTTGAGCGCAATTATTAAACTTAGGTCAAAAAAGCCATTTAAGCCTTTTCACAGTGAGATCTATGCGATATGGCCGAGAAATGTAATTTTGATGTTAACTCCCAAACCGCTGCGCAGAAGTAAACCAAACTTCACCCAATAGTGTATTGTATCACATTCTAGTAGTTACATTTGAAAATTTCGTTCTAGGACATTTGGTCTGAGCGCAATCATTAAACTTAATTAAAAAAGTCATTTAAGCCTTTTCACAGTGAGATCTATGCGATATGGCCGAGAAATGTAATTTTGATGTTAACTCCCAAACCGCTGCGCAGAAGTCAACCAAACTTCACCCAATAGTGTATTGTATCACAATCTAGTAGTTACATTTGAAAATTTTGTTCTAGGACATTTTGTTTGAACGCAATCATCAAACTTAATTAAAAAAGTCATTTAAGCCTTTTCACAGTGAGATCTATGCGATATGGCCGAGAAATGTAATTTTGATGTTAACTCCCAAACCGCTGCGCAGAAGTCAACCAAACTTCACCCAATAGTGTATTGTATCACAATCTAGTAGTTACATTTGAAAATTTTGTTCTAGGAAATTTTGTTTGAGCGCAATCATCAAACTTAATTAAAAAAGTCATTTAAGCCTTTTCACAGTGAGATCTATGCGATATGGCCGAGAAATGTAAATTTGATGTTAACTCCCAAACCGCTGTGCAGAAGTCAACCAAACTTCACCCAATAGTGTATTGTATCACATTCTAGTAGTTACATTTGAAAATTTCGTTCTAGGACATTTGGTTTGAGCGCAATTATTAAACTTAGGTCAAAAAAGCCATTTAAGCCTTTTCACAGTGAGATCTATGCGATATGGCCGAGAAATGTAATTTTGATGTTGACTCCCAAACCGCTGCGCAGAAGTAAACCAAACTTCACCCAATAGTGTATTGTATCACAATCTAGTAGTTACATTTGAAAATTTTGTTCTAGGACATTTTGTTTGAACGCAATCATCAAACTTAATTAAAAAAGTTATTTAAGCCTTTTCACAGTGAGATCTATGCGATATGGCCGAGAAATGTAATTTTGATGTTAAATCCCAAACCGCTGCGCAGAAGTCAACTAAACTTCACCCAATAGTGTATTGTATCACATTCTAGTAGTTACATTTGAAAATTTCGTTCTAGGACATTTGGTTTGAGCGCAATCATTAAACTTAATTAAAAAAGTCATTTAAGCCTTTTCACAGTGAGATCTATGCGATATGGCCGAGAAATGTAATTTTGATGTTAACTCCCAAACCGCTGCGCAGAAGTCAACCAAACTTCACCCAATAGTGTATTGTATCACAATCTAGTAGTTACATTTGAAAATTTTGTTCTAGGACATTTTGTTTGAACGCAATCATCAAACTTAATTAAAAAAGTCATTTAAGCCTTTTCACAGTGAGATCTATGCGATATGGCCGAGAAATGTAATTTTGATGTTAACTCCCAAACCGCTGCGCAGAAGTCAACCAAACTTCACCCAATAGTGTATTGTATCACAATCTAGTAGTTACATTTGAAAATTTTGTTCTAGGAAATTTTGTTTGAGCGCAATCCTCAAACTTAGGTCAAAAAAGCCATTTAAGCCTTTTCACAGTGAGATCTATGCGATATGGCCGAGAAATGTAATTTTGATGTTAACTCCCAAACCGCTGCGCAGAAGTCAACCAAACTTCACCCATTAGTGTATTGTATCACAATCTAGTAATTACATGTGGAAATTTGGTTCTAGGACATTTGATTTGAGCGCAATCCTCAAACTTAGGTCAAAAAAGCCATTTAAGCCTTTTCACAGTGAGATCTATGCGATATGGCCGAGAAATGTAATTTTGATGTTAACTCCCAAACCGCTGCGCAGAAGTCAACCAAACTTCACCCAATAGTGTATTGTATCACAATCTAGTAGTTACATTTGAAAATTTTGTTCTAGGACATTTTGTATGAACGCAATCATCAAACTTAATTAAAAAAGTCATTTAAGCCTTTTCACAGTGAGATCTATGCGATATGGCCGAGAAATGTAATTTTGATGTTAACTCCCAAACCGCTGCGCAGAAGTCAACCAAACTTCATCCATTAGTGTATTGTATCACAATCTAGTAGTTACATGTGGAAATTTGGTTATTGGACATTTGATTTGAGCGCAATCCTCAAACTTAGGTCAAAAAAGCCATTTAAGCCTTTTCACAGTGAGATCTATGCGATATGGCCGAGAAATGTAATTTTGATGTTAACTCCCAAACCGCTGCGCAGAAGTCAACCAAACTTCACCCAATAGTGTATTGTATCACAATCTAGTAGTTACATTTGAAAATTTTGTTCTAGGAAATTTTGTTTGAGCGCAATCATCAAACTTAATTAAAAAAAGTCATTTAAGCCTTTTCACAGTGAGATCTATGCGATATGGCCGAGAAATGTAATTTTGATGTTAACTCCCAAACCGCTGCGCAGAAGTCAACCAAACTTCACCCATTAGTGTATTGTATCACAATCTAGTAGTTACATGTGGAAATTTGGTTCTAGGACATTTGATTTGAGCGCAATCCTCAAACTTAGGTCAAAAAAGCCATTTAAGCCTTTTCACAGTGAGATCTATGCGATATGGCCGAGAAATGTAATTTTGATGTTAACTCCCAAACCGCTGCGCAGAAGTCAACCAAACTTCACCCAATAGTGTATTGTATCACAATCTAGTAGTTACATTTGAAAATTTTGTTCTAGGACATTTTGTATAAACGCAATCATCAAACTTAATTAAAAAAGTCATTTAAGCCTTTTCACAGTGAGATCTATGCGATATGGCCGAGAAATGTAATTTTGATGTTAACTCCCAAACCGCTGCGCAGAAGTCAACCAAACTTCATCCATTAGTGTATTGTATCACAATCTAGTAGTTACATGTGGAAATTTGGTTATTGGACATTTGATTTGAGCGCAATCCTCAAACTTAGGTCAAAAAAGCCATTTAAGCCTTTTCACAGTGAGATCTATGCGATATGGCCGAGAAATGTAATTTTGATGTTGACTCCCAAACCGCTGCGCAGAAGTCAACCAAACTTCACCCAATAGTGTATTGTATCACAATCTAGTAGTTACATTTGAAAATTTTGTTCTAGGACATTTTGTTTGAACGCAATCATCAAACTTAATTAAAAAAGTCATTTAAGCCTTTTCACAGTGAGATCTATGCGATATGGCCGAGAAATGTAATTTTGATGTTAACTCCCAAACCGCTGCGCAGAAGTCAACCAAACTTCACCCAATAGTGTATTGTATCACAATCTAGTAGTTACATTTGAAAATTTTGTTCTAGGAAATTTTGTTTGAGCGCAATCATCAAACTTAATTAAAAAAGTCATTTAAGCCTTTTCACAGTGAGATCTATGCGATATGGCCGAGAAATGTAATTTTGATGTTAACTCCCAAACCGCTGCGCAGAAGTCAACCAAACTTCACCCAATAGTGTATTGTATCACATTCTAGTAGTTACATTTGAAAATTTTGTTCTAGGACATTTGGTTTGAGCGCAATCATTAAACTTAGGTCAAAAAAGTCATTTAAGCCTTTTCACAGTGAGATCTATGCGATATGGCCGAGAAATGTAATTTTGATGTTAACTCCCAAACCGCTGCGCAGAAGTCAACTAAACTTCAACCAATAGTGTATTGTATCACATTCTAGTAGTTACATTTGAAAATTTCGTTCTAGGACATTTGGTTTGAGCGCAATTATTAAACTTAGGTCAAAAAAGCCATTTAAGCCTTTTCACAGTGAGATCTATGCGATATGGCCGAGAAATGTAATTTTGATGTTAACTCCCAAACCGCTGCGCAGAAGTCAACCAAACTTCACCCAATAGTGTATTGTATCACATTCTAGTAGTTACATTTGAAAATTTCGTTCTAGGACATTTGGTTTGAGCGCAATTTTTAAACTTAGGTCAAAAAAGCCATTTAAGCCTTTTCACAGTGAGATCTATGCGATATGGCCGAGAAATGTAATTTTGATGTTAACTCCCAAACCGCTGCGCAGAAGTCAACCAAACTTCACCCAATAGTGTATTGTATCACAATCTAGTAGTTACATTTGAAAATTTTGTTCTAGGAAATTTTGTTTGAGCGCAATCATCAAACTTAATTAAAAAAGTCATTTAAGCCTTTTCACAGTGAGATCTATGCGATATGGCCGAGAAATGTAATTTTGATGTTAACTCCCAAACCGCTGCGCAGAAGTCAACCAAACTTCACCCAATAGTGTATTGTATCACAATCTAGTAGTTACATTTGAAAATTTTGTTCTAGGAAATTTTGTTTGAGCGCAATCATCAAACTTAATTAAAAAAGTCATTTAAGCCTTTTCACAGTGAGATCTATGCGATATGGCCGAGAAATGTAATTTTGATGTTAACTCCCAAACCGCTGCGCAGAAGTCAACCAAACTTCACCCAATAGTGTATTGTATCACATTCTAGTAGTTACATTTGAAAATTTTGTTCTAGGACATTTGGTTTGAGCGCAATCATTAAACTTAGGTCAAAAAAGCCATTTAAGCCTTTTCACAGTGAGATCTATGCGATATGGCCGAGAAATGTAATTTTGATGTTAACTCCCAAACCGCTGCGCAGAAGTCAACCAAACTTCACCCAATAGTGTATTGTATCACAATCTAGTAGTTACATTTGAAAATTTTGTTCTAGGACATTTTGTATAAACGCAATCATCAAACTTAATTAAAAAAGTCATTTAAGCCTTTTCACAGTGAGATCTATGCGATATGGCCGAGAAATGTAATTTTGATGTTAACTCCCAAACCGCTGCGCAGAAGTCAACCAAACTTCATCCATTAGTGTATTGTATCACAATCTAGTAGTTACATGTGGAAATTTGGTTATTGGACATTTGATTTGAGCGCAATCCTCAAACTTAGGTCAAAAAAGCCATTTAAGCCTTTTCACAGTGAGATCTATGCGATATGGCCGAGAAATGTAATTTTGATGTTGACTCCCAAACCGCTGCGCAGAAGTCAACCAAACTTCACCCAATAGTGTATTGTATCACAATCTAGTAGTTACATTTGAAAATTTTGTTCTAGGACATTTTGTTTGAACGCAATCATCAAACTTAATTAAAAAAGTCATTTAAGCCTTTTCACAGTGAGATCTATGCGATAGGGCCGAGAAATGTAATTTTGATGTTGACTCCCAAACCGCTGCGCAGAAGTCAACCAAACTTCATCCATTAGTGTATTGTATCACAATCTAGTAGTTACATGTGGAAATTTGGTTATTGGACATTTGATTTGAGCGCAATCCTCAAACTTAGGTCAAAAAAGCCATTTAAGCCTTTTCACAGTGAGATCTATGCGATATGGCCGAGAAATGTAATTTTGATGTTGACTCCCAAACCGCTGCGCAGAAGTCAACCAAACTTCATCCATTAGTGTATTGTATCACAATCTAGTAGTTACATGTGGAAATTTGGTTATTGGACATTTGATTTGAGCGCAATCCTCAAACTTAGGTCAAAAAAGCCATTTAAGCCTTTTCACAGTGAGATCTATGCGATATGGCCGAGAAATGTAATTTTGATGTTAACTCCCAAACCGCTGCGCAGAAGTCAACCAAACTTCACCCAATAGTGTATTGTATCACATTCTAGTAGTTACATTTGAAAATTTTGTTCTAGGACATTTGGTTTGAGCGCAATCATTAAACTTAGGTCAAAAAAGTCATTTAAGCCTTTTCACAGTGAGATCTATGCGATATGGCCGAGAAATGTAATTTTGATGTTAACTCCCAAACCGCTGCGCAGAAGTCAACTAAACTTCAACCAATAGTGTATTGTATCACATTCTAGTAGTTACATTTGAAAATTTCGTTCTAGGACATTTGGTTTGAGCGCAATTATTAAACTTAGGTCAAAAAAGCCATTTAAGCCTTTTCACAGTGAGATCTATGCGATATGGCCGAGAAATGTAATTTTGATGTTAACTCCCAAACCGCTGCGCAGAAGTCAACCAAACTTCACCCAATAGTGTATTGTATCACATTCTAGTAGTTACATTTGAAAATTTCGTTCTAGGACATTTGGTTTGAGCGCAATTTTTAAACTTAGGTCAAAAAAGCCATTTAAGCCTTTTCACAGTGAGATCTATGCGATATGGCCGAGAAATGTAATTTTGATGTTAACTCCCAAACCGCTGCGCAGAAGTCAACCAAACTTCACCCAATAGTGTATTGTATCACAATCTAGTAGTTACATTTGAAAATTTTGTTCTAGGAAATTTTGTTTGAGCGCAATCATCAAACTTAATTAAAAAAGTCATTTAAGCCTTTTCACAGTGAGATCTATGCGATATGGCCGAGAAATGTAATTTTGATGTTAACTCCCAAACCGCTGCGCAGAAGTCAACCAAACTTCACCCAATAGTGTATTGTATCACAATCTAGTAGTTACATTTGAAAATTTTGTTCTAGGAAATTTTGTTTGAGCGCAATCATCAAACTTAATTAAAAAAGTCATTTAAGCCTTTTCACAGTGAGATCTATGCGATATGGCCGAGAAATGTAATTTTGATGTTAACTCCCAAACCGCTGCGCAGAAGTCAACCAAACTTCACCCAATAGTGTATTGTATCACATTCTAGTAGTTACATTTGAAAATTTTGTTCTAGGACATTTGGTTTGAGCGCAATCATTAAACTTAGGTCAAAAAAGCCATTTAAGCCTTTTCACAGTGAGATCTATGCGATATGGCCGAGAAATGTAATTTTGATGTTAACTCCCAAACCGCTGCGCAGAAGTCAACCAAACTTCACCCAATAGTGTATTGTATCACAATCTAGTAGTTACATTTGAAAATTTTGTTCTAGGACATTTTGTATAAACGCAATCATCAAACTTAATTAAAAAAGTCATTTAAGCCTTTTCACAGTGAGATCTATGCGATATGGCCGAGAAATGTAATTTTGATGTTAACTCCCAAACCGCTGCGCAGAAGTCAACCAAACTTCATCCATTAGTGTATTGTATCACAATCTAGTAGTTACATGTGGAAATTTGGTTATTGGACATTTGATTTGAGCGCAATCCTCAAACTTAGGTCAAAAAAGCCATTTAAGCCTTTTCACAGTGAGATCTATGCGATATGGCCGAGAAATGTAATTTTGATGTTGACTCCCAAACCGCTGCGCAGAAGTCAACCAAACTTCACCCAATAGTGTATTGTATCACAATCTAGTAGTTACATTTGAAAATTTTGTTCTAGGACATTTTGTTTGAACGCAATCATCAAACTTAATTAAAAAAGTCATTTAAGCCTTTTCACAGTGAGATCTATGCGATATGGCCGAGAAATGTAATTTTGATGTTAACTCCCAAACCGCTGCGCAGAAGTCAACCAAACTTCACCCAATAGTGTATTGTATCACAATCTAGTAGTTACATTTGAAAATTTTGTTCTAGGAAATTTTGTTTGATCGCAATCATCAAACTTAATTAAAAAAGTCATTTAAGCCTTTTCACAGTGAGATCTATGCGATATGGCCGAGAAATGTAATTTTGATGTTAACTCCCAAACCGCTGCGCAGAAGTCAACCAAACTTCACCCAATAGTGTATTGTATCACATTCTAGTAGTTACATTTGAAAATTTTGTTCTAGGACATTTGGTTTGAGCGCAATCATTAAACTTGGGTCAAAAAAGCCATTTAAGCCTTTTCACAGTGAGATCTATGCGATATGGCCGAGAAATGTAATTTTGATGTTAACTCCCAAACCGCTGCGCAGAAGTCAACTAAACTTCAACCAATAGTGTATTGTATCACATTCTAGTAGTTACATTTGAAAATTTCGTTCTAGGACATTTGGTTTGAGCGCAATTATTAAACTTATGTCAAAAAAGCCATTTAAGCCTTTTCACAGTGAGATCTATGCGATATGGCCGAGAAATGTAATTTTGATGTTAACTCCCAAACCGCTGCGCAGAAGTCAACCAAACTTCACCCAATAGTGTATTGTATCACATTCTAGTAGTTACATTTGAAAATTTCGTTCTAGGACATTTGGTCTGAGCGCAATCATTAAACTTAATTAAAAAAGTCATTTAAGCCTTTTCACAGTGAGATCTATGCGATATGGCCGAGAAATGTAATTTTGATGTTAACTCCCAAACCGCTGCGCAGAAGTCAACCAAACTTCACCCAATAGTGTATTGTATCACAATCTAGTAGTTACATTTGAAAATTTTGTTCTAGGACATTTTGTTTGAACGCAATCATCAAACTTAATTAAAAAAGTCATTTAAGCCTTTTCACAGTGAGATCTATGCGATATGGCCGAGAAATGTAATTTTGATGTTAACTCCCAAACCGCTGCGCAGAAGTCAACCAAACTTCACCCAATAGTGTATTGTATCACAATCTAGTAGTTACATTTGAAAATTTTGTTCTAGGAAATTTTGTTTGAGCGCAATCATCAAACTTAATTAAAAAAGTCATTTAAGCCTTTTCACAGTGAGATCTATGCGATATGGCCGAGAAATGTAAATTTGATGTTAACTCCCAAACCGCTGTGCAGAAGTCAACCAAACTTCACCCAATAGTGTATTGTATCACATTCTAGTAGTTACATTTGAAAATTTGGTTCTAGGACATTTGGTTTGAGCGCAATTATTAAACTTAGGTCAAAAAAGCCATTTAAGCCTTTTCACAGTGAGATCTATGCGATATGGCCGAGAAATGTAATTTTGATGTTGACTCCCAAACCGCTGCGCAGAAGTAAACCAAACTTCACCCAATAGTGTATTGTATCACAATCTAGTAGTTACATTTGAAAATTTTGTTCTAGGACATTTTGTTTGAACGCAATCATCAAACTTAATTAAAAAAGTCATTTAAGCCTTTTCACAGTGAGATCTATGCGATATGGCCGAGAAATGTAATTTTGATGTTAAATCCCAAACCGCTGCGCAGAAGTCAACTAAACTTCACCCAATAGTGTATTGTATCACATTCTAGTAGTTACATTTGAAAATTTCGTTCTAGGACATTTGGTTTGAGCGCAATCATTAAACTTAATTAAAAAAGTCATTTAAGCCTTTTCACAGTGAGATCTATGCGATATGGCCGAGAAATGTAATTTTGATGTTAACTCCCAAACCGCTGCGCAGAAGTCAACCAAACTTCACCCAATAGTGTATTGTATCACAATCTAGTAGTTACATTTGAAAATTTTGTTCTAGGACATTTTGTTTGAACGCAATCATCAAACTTAATTAAAAAAGTCATTTAAGCCTTTTCACAGTGAGATCTATGCGATATGGCCGAGAAATGTAATGTTGATGTTAACTCCCAAACCGCTGCGCAGAAGTCAACCAAACTTCACCCAATAGTGTATTGTATCACAATCTAGTAGTTACATTTGAAAATTTTGTTCTAGGAAATTTTGTTTGAGCGCAATCCTCAAACTTAGGTCAAAAAAGCCATTTAAGCCTTTTCACAGTGAGATCTATGCGATATGGCCGAGAAATGTAATTTTGATGTTAACTCCCAAACCGCTGCGCAGAAGTCAACCAAACTTCACCCATTAGTGTATTGTATCACAATCTAGTAATTACATGTGGAAATTTGGTTCTAGGACATTTGATTTGAGCGCAATCCTCAAACTTAGGTCAAAAAAGCCATTTAAGCCTTTTCACAGTGAGATCTATGCGATATGGCCGAGAAATGTAATTTTGATGTTAACTCCCAAACCGCTGCGCAGAAGTCAACCAAACTTCACCCAATAGTGTATTGTATCACAATCTAGTAGTTACATTTGAAAATTTTGTTCTAGGACATTTTGTATGAACGCAATCATCAAACTTAATTAAAAAAGTCATTTAAGCCTTTTCACAGTGAGATCTATGCGATATGGCCGAGAAATGTAATTTTGATGTTAACTCCCAAACCGCTGCGCAGAAGTCAACCAAACTTCATCCATTAGTGTATTGTATCACAATCTAGTAGTTACATGTGGAAATTTGGTTATTGGACATTTGATTTGAGCGCAATCCTCAAACTTAGGTCAAAAAAGCCATTTAAGCCTTTTCACAGTGAGATCTATGCGATATGGCCGAGAAATGTAATTTTGATGTTAACTCCCAAACCGCTGCGCAGAAGTCAACCAAACTTCACCCAATAGTGTATTGTATCACAATCTAGTAGTTACATTTGAAAATTTTGTTCTAGGAAATTTTGTTTGAGCGCAATCATCAAACTTAATTAAAAAAAGTCATTTAAGCCTTTTCACAGTGAGATCTATGCGATATGGCCGAGAAATGTAATTTTGATGTTAACTCCCAAACCGCTGCGCAGAAGTCAACCAAACTTCACCCATTAGTGTATTGTATCACAATCTAGTAGTTACATGTGGAAATTTGGTTCTAGGACATTTGATTTGAGCGCAATCCTCAAACTTAGGTCAAAAAAGCCATTTAAGCCTTTTCACAGTGAGATCTATGCGATATGGCCGAGAAATGTAATTTTGATGTTAACTCCCAAACCGCTGCGCAGAAGTCAACCAAACTTCACCCAATAGTGTATTGTATCACAATCTAGTAGTTACATTTGAAAATTTTGTTCTAGGACATTTTGTATAAACGCAATCATCAAACTTAATTAAAAAAGTCATTTAAGCCTTTTCACAGTGAGATCTATGCGATATGGCCGAGAAATGTAATTTTGATGTTAACTCCCAAACCGCTGCGCAGAAGTCAACCAAACTTCATCCATTAGTGTATTGTATCACAATCTAGTAGTTACATGTGGAAATTTGGTTATTGGACATTTGATTTGAGCGCAATCCTCAAACTTAGGTCAAAAAAGCCATTTAAGCCTTTTCACAGTGAGATCTATGCGATATGGCCGAGAAATGTAATTTTGATGTTGACTCCCAAACCGCTGCGCAGAAGTCAACCAAACTTCACCCAATAGTGTATTGTATCACAATCTAGTAGTTACATTTGAAAATTTTGTTCTAGGACATTTTGTTTGAACGCAATCATCAAACTTAATTAAAAAAGTCATTTAAGCCTTTTCACAGTGAGATCTATGCGATATGGCCGAGAAATGTAATTTTGATGTTAACTCCCAAACCGCTGCGCAGAAGTCAACCAAACTTCACCCAATAGTGTATTGTATCACAATCTAGTAGTTACATTTGAAAATTTTGTTCTAGGAAATTTTGTTTGAGCGCAATCATCAAACTTAATTAAAAAAGTCATTTAAGCCTTTTCACAGTGAGATCTATGCGATATGGCCGAGAAATGTAATTTTGATGTTAACTCCCAAACCGCTGCGCAGAAGTCAACCAAACTTCACCCAATAGTGTATTGTATCACATTCTAGTAGTTACATTTGAAAATTTTGTTCTAGGACATTTGGTTTGAGCGCAATCATTAAACTTAGGTCAAAAAAGTCATTTAAGCCTTTTCACAGTGAGATCTATGCGATATGGCCGAGAAATGTAATTTTGATGTTAACTCCCAAACCGCTGCGCAGAAGTCAACTAAACTTCAACCAATAGTGTATTGTATCACATTCTAGTAGTTACATTTGAAAATTTCGTTCTAGGACATTTGGTTTGAGCGCAATTATTAAACTTAGGTCAAAAAAGCCATTTAAGCCTTTTCACAGTGAGATCTATGCGATATGGCCGAGAAATGTAATTTTGATGTTAACTCCCAAACCGCTGCGCAGAAGTCAACCAAACTTCACCCAATAGTGTATTGTATCACATTCTAGTAGTTACATTTGAAAATTTCGTTCTAGGACATTTGGTTTGAGCGCAATTTTTAAACTTAGGTCAAAAAAGCCATTTAAGCCTTTTCACAGTGAGATCTATGCGATATGGCCGAGAAATGTAATTTTGATGTTAACTCCCAAACCGCTGCGCAGAAGTCAACCAAACTTCACCCAATAGTGTATTGTATCACAATCTAGTAGTTACATTTGAAAATTTTGTTCTAGGAAATTTTGTTTGAGCGCAATCATCAAACTTAATTAAAAAAGTCATTTAAGCCTTTTCACAGTGAGATCTATGCGATATGGCCGAGAAATGTAATTTTGATGTTAACTCCCAAACCGCTGCGCAGAAGTCAACCAAACTTCACCCAATAGTGTATTGTATCACATTCTAGTAGTTACATTTGAAAATTTCGTTCTAGGACATTTGGTTTGAGCGCAATCATTAAACTTAGGTCAAAAAAGCCATTTAAGCCTTTTCACAGTGAGATCTATGCGATATGGCCGAGAAATGTAATTTTGATGTTAACTCCCAAACCGCTGCGCAGAAGTCAACCAAACTTCACCCAATAGTGTATTGTATCACAATCTAGTAGTTACATTTGAAAATTTTGTTCTAGGAAATTTTGTTTGAGCGCAATCATCAAACTTAATTAAAAAAAGTCATTTAAGCCTTTTCACAGTGAGATCTATGCGATATGGCCGAGAAATGTAATTTTGATGTTAACTCCCAAACCGCTGCGCAGAAGTCAACCAAACTTCACCCATTAGTGTATTGTATCACAATCTAGTAGTTACATGTGAAAATTTGGTTCTAGGACATTTGATTTGAGCGCAATCCTCAAACTTAGGTCAAAAAAGCCATTTAAGCCTTTTCACAGTGAGATCTATGCGATATGGCCGAGAAATGTAAATTTGATGTTAACTCCCAAACCGCTGCGCAGAAGTCAACCAAACTTCACCCAATAGTGTATTGTATCACAATCTAGTAGTTACATTTGAAAATTTTGTTCTAGGACATTTTGTTTGAACGCAATCATCAAACTTAATTAAAAAAGTCATTTAAGCCTTTTCACAGTGAGATCTATGCGATATGGCCGAGAAATGTAATTTTGATGTTAACTCCCAAACCGCTGCGCAGAAGTCAACCAAACTTCACCCAATAGTGTATTGTATCACATTCTAGTAGTTACATTTGAAAATTTCGTTCTAGGACATTTGGTTTGAGCGCAATTATTAAACTTAGGTCAAAAAAGCCATTTAAGCTTTTTCACAGTGAGATCTATGCGATATGGCCGAGAAATGTAATTTTGATGTTAACTCCCAAACCGCTGCGCAGAAGTAAACCAAACTTCACCCATTAGTGTATTGTATCACAATCTAGTAGTTACATGTGGAAATTTGGTTCTAGGACATTTGATTTGAGCGCAATCCTCAAACTTAGGTCAAAAAAGCCATTTAAGCCTTTTCACAGTGAGATCTATGCGATATGGCCGAGAAATGTAATTTTGATGTTAAATCCCAAACCGCTGCGCAGAAGTCAACTAAACTTCACCCAATAGTGTATTGTATCACATTCTAGTAGTTACATTTGAAAATTTCGTTCTAGGACATTTGGTTTGAGCGCAATCATTAAACTTAATTAAAAAAGTCATTTAAGCCTTTTCACAGTGAGATCTATGCGATATGGCCGAGAAATGTAATTTTGATGTTAACTCCCAAACCGCTGCGCAGAAGTCAACCAAACTTCACCCAATAGTTTATTGTATCACAATCTAGTAGTTACATTTGAAAATTTTGTTCTATGACATTTTGTTTGAACGCAATCATCAAACTTAATTAAAAAAGTCATTTAAGCCTTTTCACAGTGAGATCTATGCGATATGGCCGAGAAATGTAATTTTGATGTTAACTCCCAAACCGCTGCGCAGAAGTCAACCAAACTTCACCCAATAGTGTATTGTATCAAAATCTAGTAGTTACATTTGAAAATTTTGTTCTAGGAAATTTTGTTTGAGCGCAATCATCAAACTTAATTAAAAAAGTCATTTAAGCCTTTTCACAGTGAGATCTATGCGATATGGCCGAGAAATGTAATTTTGATGTTAACTCCCAAACCGCTGCGCAGAAGTCAACCAAACTTCACCCATTAGTGTATTGTATCACAATCTAGTAGTTACATGTGGAAATTTGGTTCTAGGACATTTGATTTGAGCGCAATCCTCAAACTTAGGTCAAAAAAGCCATTTAAGCCTTTTCACAGTGAGATCTATGCGATATGGCCGAGAAATGTAATTTTGATGTTGACTCCCAAACCGCTGCGCAGAAGTCAACCAAACTTCACCCAATAGTGTATTGTATCACAATCTAGTAGTTACATTTGAAAATTTTGTTCTAGGACATTTTGTTTGAACGCAATCATCAAACTTAATTAAAAAAGTCATTTAAGCCTTTTCACAGTGAGATCTATGCGATATGGCCGAGAAATGTAATTTTGATGTTAACTCCCAAACCGCTGCGCAGAAGTCAACCAAACTTCACCCAATAGTGTATTGTATCACAATCTAGTAGTTACATTTGAAAATTTTGTTCTAGGAAATTTTGTTTGAGCGCAATCATCAAACTTAATTAAAAAAGTCATTTAAGCCTTTTCACAGTGAGATCTATGCGATATGGCCGAGAAATGTAATTTTGATGTTAACTCCCAAACCGCTGCGCAGAAGTCAACCAAACTTCACCCAATAGTGTATTGTATCACATTCTAGTAGTTACATTTGAAAATTTTGTTCTAGGACATTTGGTTTGAGCGCAATCATTAAACTTAGGTCAAAAAAGCCATTTAAGCCTTTTCACAGTGAGATCTATGCGATATGGCCGAGAAATGTAATTTTGATGTTAACTCCCAAACCGCTGCGCAGAAGTCAACTAAACTTCAACCAATAGTGTATTGTATCACATTCTAGTAGTTACATTTGAAAATTTCGTTCTAGGACATTTGGTTTGAGCGCAATCATTAAACTTAGGTCAAAAAAGCCATTTAAGCCTTTTCACAGTGAGATCTATGCGATATGGCCGAGAAATGTAATTTTGATGTTAACTCCCAAACCGCTGCGCAGAAGTCAACCAAAATTCACCCAATAGTGTATTGTATCACAATCTAGTAGTTACATTTGAAAATTTTGTTCTAGGAAATTTTGTTTGAGCGCAATCATCAAACTTAATTAAAAAAGTCATTTAAGCCTTTTCACAGTGAGATCTATGCGATATGGCCGAGAAATGTAATTTTGATGTTAACTCCCAAACCGCTGCGCAGAAGTCAACCAAACTTCACCCATTAGTGTATTGTATCACAATCTAGTAGTTACATGTGAAAATTTGGTTCTAGGACATTTGATTTGAGCGCAATCCTCAAACTTAGGTCAAAAAAGCCATTTAAGCCTTTTCACAGTGAGATCTATGCGATATGGCCGAGAAATGTAATTTTGATGTTAACTCCCAAACCGCTGCGCAGAAGTCAACCAAACTTCACCCAATAGTGTATTGTATCACATTCTAGTAGTTACATTTGAAAATTTTGTTCTAGGACATTTGGTTTGAGCGCAATCATTAAACTTAGGTCAAAAAAGCCATTTAAGCCTTTTCACAGTGAGATCTATGCGATATGGCCGAGAAATGTAATTTTGATGTTAACTCCCAAACCGCTGCGCAGAAGTCAACCAAACTTCACCCAATAGTGTATTGTATCACAATCTAGTAGTTACATTTGAAAATTTTGTTCTAGGAAATTTTGTTTGAGCGCAATCATCAAACTTAATTAAAAAAGTCATTTAAGCCTTTTCACAGTGAGATCTATGCGATATGGCCGAGAAATGTAATTTTGATGTTAACTCCCAAACCGCTGCGCAGAAGTCAACCAAACTTCACCCAATAGTGTATTGTATCACAATCTAGTAGTTACATTTGAAAATTTTGTTCTAGGAAATTTTGTTTGAGCGCAATCATCAAACTTAATTAAAAAAGTCATTTAAGCCTTTTCACAGTGAGATCTATGCGATATGGCCGAGAAATGTAATTTTGATGTTAACTCCCAAACCGCTGCGCAGAAGTCAACTAAACTTCACCCATTAGTGTATTGTATCACAATCTAGTAGTTACATGTGGAAATTTGGTTCTAGGACATTTGATTTGAGCGCAATCATCAAACTTAATTAAACAAAGCCATTTAAGCCTTTTCACAGTGAGATCTATGCGATATGGCCGAGAAATGTAATTTTGATGTTAACTCCCAAACCGCTGCGCAGAAGTCAACTAAACTTCACCCATTAGTGTATTGTATCACAATCTAGTAGTTACATGTGGAAATTTGGTTCTAGGACATTTGATTTGAGCGCAATCCTCAAACTTAGGTCAAAAAAGCCATTTAAGCCTTTTCACAGTGAGATCTATGCGATATGGCCGAGAAATGTAATTTTGATGTTAACTCCCAAACCGCTGCGCAGAAGTCAACCAAACTTCACCCAATAGTGTATTGTATCACATTCTAGTAGTTACATTTGAAAATTTCGTTCTAGGACATTTGGTTTGAGCGCAATTATTAAACTTAGGTCAAAAAAGCCATTTAAGCCTTTTCACAGTGAGATCTATGCGATATGGCCGAGAAATGTAATTTTGATGTTAACTCCCAAACCGCTGCGCAGAAGTCAACCAAACTTCACCCAATAGTGTATTGTATCACAATCTAGTAGTTACATTTGAAAATTTTGTTCTAGGAAATTTTGTTTGAGCGCAATCATCAAACTTAATTAAAAAAGTCATTTAAGCCTTTTCACAGTGAGATCTATGCGATATGGCCGAGAAATGTAATTTTGATGTTAACTCCCAAACCGCTGCGCAGAAGTCAACCAAACTTCACCCAATAGTGTATTGTATCACAATCTAGTAGTTACATTTGAAAATTTTGTTCTAGGAAATTTTGTTTGAGCGCAATCATCAAACTTAATTAAAAAAGTCATTTAAGCCTTTTCACAGTGAGATCTATGCGATATGGCCGAGAAATGTAATTTTGATGTTAACTCCCAAACCGCTGCGCAGAAGTAAACCAAACTTCACCCATTAGTGTATTGTATCACAATCTAGTAGTTACATGTGAAAATTTGGTTCTAGGACATTTGATTTGAGCGCAATCCTCAAACTTAGGTCAAAAAAGCCATTTAAGCCTTTTCACAGTGAGATCTATGCGATATGGCCGAGAAATGTAATTTTGATGTTAACTCCCAAACCGCTGCGCAGAAGTCAACCAAACTTCACCCAATAGTGTATTGTATCACATTCTAGTAGTTACATTTGAAAATTTTGTTCTAGGACATTTGGTTTGAGCGCAATCATTAAACTTAGGTCAAAAAAGCCATTTAAGCCTTTTCACAGTGAGATCTATGCGATATGGCCGAGAAATGTAATTTTGATGTTAACTCCCAAACCGCTGCGCAGAAGTCAACCAAACTTCACCCAATAGTGTATTGTATCACATTCTAGTAGTTACATTTGAAAATTTTGTTCTAGGACATTTGGTTTGAGCGCAATCATTAAACTTAGGTCAAAAAAGCCATTTAAGCCTTTTCACAGTGAGATCTATGCGATATGGCCGAGAAATGTAATTTTGATGTTAACTCCCAAACCGCTGCGCAGAAGTCAACTAAACTTCAACCAATAGTGTATTGTATCACATTCTAGTAGTTACATTTGAAAATTTCGTTCTAGGACATTTGGTTTGAGCGCAATTATTAAACTTAGGTCAAAAAAGCCATTTAAGCCTTTTCACAGTGAGATCTATGCGATATGGCCGAGAAATGTAATTTTGATGTTAACTCCCAAACCGCTGCGCAGAAGTCAACCAAACTTCACCCAATAGTGTATTGTATCACATTCTAGTAGTTACATTTGAAAATTTCGTTCTAGGACATTTGGTTTGAGCGCAATCATTAAACTTAGGTCAAAAAAGCCATTTAAGCCTTTTCACAGTGAGATCTATGCGATATGGCCGAGAAATGTAATTTTGATGTTAACTCCCAAACCGCTGCGCAGAAGTCAACCAAAATTCACCCAATAGTGTATTGTATCACAATCTAGTAGTTACATTTGAAAATTTTGTTCTAGGAAATTTTGTTTGAGCGCAATCATCAAACTTAATTAAAAAAGTCATTTAAGCCTTTTCACAGTGAGATCTATGCGATATGGCCGAGAAATGTAATTTTGATGTTAACTCCCAAACCGCTGCGCAGAAGTCAACCAAACTTCACCCATTAGTGTATTGTATCACAATCTAGTAGTTACATGTGAAAATTTGGTTCTAGGACATTTGATTTGAGCGCAATCCTCAAACTTAGGTCAAAAAAGCCATTTAAGCCTTTTCACAGTGAGATCTATGCGATATGGCCGAGAAATGTAATTTTGATGTTAACTCCCAAACCGCTGCGCAGAAGTCAACCAAACTTCACCCAATAGTGTATTGTATCACATTCTAGTAGTTACATTTGAAAATTTTGTTCTAGGACATTTGGTTTGAGCGCAATCATTAAACTTAGGTCAAAAAAGCCATTTAAGCCTTTTCACAGTGAGATCTATGCGATATGGCCGAGAAATGTAATTTTGATGTTAACTCCCAAACCGCTGCGCAGAAGTCAACCAAACTTCACCCAATAGTGTATTGTATCACAATCTAGTAGTTACATTTGAAAATTTTGTTCTAGGAAATTTTGTTTGAGCGCAATCATCAAACTTAATTAAAAAAGTCATTTAAGCCTTTTCACAGTGAGATCTATGCGATATGGCCGAGAAATGTAATTTTGATGTTAACTCCCAAACCGCTGCGCAGAAGTCAACCAAACTTCACCCAATAGTGTATTGTATCACAATCTAGTAGTTACATTTGAAAATTTTGTTCTAGGAAATTTTGTTTGAGCGCAATCATCAAACTTAATTAAAAAAGTCATTTAAGCCTTTTCACAGTGAGATCTATGCGATATGGCCGAGAAATGTAATTTTGATGTTAACTCCCAAACCGCTGCGCAGAAGTCAACTAAACTTCACCCATTAGTGTATTGTATCACAATCTAGTAGTTACATGTGGAAATTTGGTTCTAGGACATTTGATTTGAGCGCAATCATCAAACTTAATTAAACAAAGCCATTTAAGCCTTTTCACAGTGAGATCTATGCGATATGGCCGAGAAATGTAATTTTGATGTTAACTCCCAAACCGCTGCGCAGAAGTCAACTAAACTTCACCCATTAGTGTATTGTATCACAATCTAGTAGTTACATGTGGAAATTTGGTTCTAGGACATTTGATTTGAGCGCAATCCTCAAACTTAGGTCAAAAAAGCCATTTAAGCCTTTTCACAGTGAGATCTATGCGATATGGCCGAGAAATGTAATTTTGATGTTAACTCCCAAACCGCTGCGCAGAAGTCAACCAAACTTCACCCAATAGTGTATTGTATCACATTCTAGTAGTTACATTTGAAAATTTCGTTCTAGGACATTTGGTTTGAGCGCAATTATTAAACTTAGGTCAAAAAAGCCATTTAAGCCTTTTCACAGTGAGATCTATGCGATATGGCCGAGAAATGTAATTTTGATGTTAACTCCCAAACCGCTGCGCAGAAGTCAACCAAACTTCACCCAATAGTGTATTGTATCACAATCTAGTAGTTACATTTGAAAATTTTGTTCTAGGAAATTTTGTTTGAGCGCAATCATCAAACTTAATTAAAAAAGTCATTTAAGCCTTTTCACAGTGAGATCTATGCGATATGGCCGAGAAATGTAATTTTGATGTTAACTCCCAAACCGCTGCGCAGAAGTCAACCAAACTTCACCCAATAGTGTATTGTATCACAATCTAGTAGTTACATTTGAAAATTTTGTTCTAGGAAATTTTGTTTGAGCGCAATCATCAAACTTAATTAAAAAAGTCATTTAAGCCTTTTCACAGTGAGATCTATGCGATATGGCCGAGAAATGTAATTTTGATGTTAACTCCCAAACCGCTGCGCAGAAGTCAACCAAACTTCACCCATTAGTGTATTGTATCACAATCTAGTAGTTACATGTGAAAATTTGGTTCTAGGACATTTGATTTGAGCGCAATCCTCAAACTTAGGTCAAAAAAGCCATTTAAGCCTTTTCACAGTGAGATCTATGCGATATGGCCGAGAAATGTAATTTTGATGTTAACTCCCAAACCGCTGCGCAGAAGTCAACCAAACTTCACCCAATAGTGTATTGTATCACATTCTAGTAGTTACATTTGAAAATTTTGTTCTAGGACATTTGGTTTGAGCGCAATCATTAAACTTAGGTCAAAAAAGCCATTTAAGCCTTTTCACAGTGAGATCTATGCGATATGGCCGAGAAATGTAATTTTGATGTTAACTCCCAAACCGCTGCGCAGAAGTCAACCAAACTTCACCCAATAGTGTATTGTATCACAATCTAGTAGTTACATTTGAAAATTTTGTTCTAGGAAATTTTGTTTGAGCGCAATCATCAAACTTAATTAAAAAAGTCATTTAAGCCTTTTCACAGTGAGATCTATGCGATATGGCCGAGAAATGTAATTTTGATGTTAACTCCCAAACCGCTGCGCAGAAGTCAACCAAACTTCACCCAATAGTGTATTGTATCACAATCTAGTAGTTACATTTGAAAATTTTGTTCTAGGAAATTTTGTTTGAGCGCAATCATCAAACTTAATTAAAAAAGTCATTTAAGCCTTTTCACAGTGAGATCTATGCGATATGGCCGAGAAATGTAATTTTGATGTTAACTCCCAAACCGCTGCGCAGAAGTCAACTAAACTTCACCCATTAGTGTATTGTATCACAATCTAGTAGTTACATGTGGAAATTTGGTTCTAGGACATTTGATTTGAGCGCAATCATCAAACTTAATTAAACAAAGCCATTTAAGCCTTTTCACAGTGAGATCTATGCGATATGGCCGAGAAATGTAATTTTGATGTTAACTCCCAAACCGCTGCGCAGAAGTCAACTAAACTTCACCCATTAGTGTATTGTATCACAATCTAGTAGTTACATGTGGAAATTTGGTTCTAGGACATTTGATTTGAGCGCAATCCTCAAACTTAGGTCAAAAAAAGCCATTTAAGCCTTTTCACAGTGAGATCTATGCGATATGGCCGAGAAATGTAATTTTGATGTTAACTCCCAAACCGCTGCGCAGAAGTCAACCAAACTTCACCCAATAGTGTATTGTATCACATTCTAGTAGTTACATTTGAAAATTTCGTTCTAGGACATTTGGTTTGAGCGCAATTATTAAACTTAGGTCAAAAAAGCCATTTAAGCCTTTTCACAGTGAGATCTATGCGATATGGCCGAGAAATGTAATTTTGATGTTAACTCCCAAACCGCTGCGCAGAAGTCAACCAAACTTCACCCAATAGTGTATTGTATCACAATCTAGTAGTTACATTTGAAAATTTTGTTCTAGGAAATTTTGTTTGAGCGCAATCATCAAACTTAATTAAAAAAGTCATTTAAGCCTTTTCACAGTGAGATCTATGCGATATGGCCGAGAAATGTAATTTTGATGTTAACTCCCAAACCGCTGCGCAGAAGTCAACCAAACTTCACCCAATAGTGTATTGTATCACAATCTAGTAGTTACATTTGAAAATTTTGTTCTAGGAAATTTTGTTTGAGCGCAATCATCAAACTTAATTAAAAAAGTCATTTAAGCCTTTTCACAGTGAGATCTATGCGATATGGCCGAGAAATGTAATTTTGATGTTAACTCCCAAACCGCTGCGCAGAAGTCAACTAAACTTCACCCATTAGTGTATTGTATCACAATCTAGTAGTTACATGTGGAAATTTGGTTCTAGGACATTTGATTTGAGCGCAATCCTCAAACTTAGGTAAAAAAAGCCATTTAAGCCTTTTCACAGTGAGATCTATGCGATATGGCCGAGAAATGTAATTTTGATGTTAACTCCCAAACCGCTGCGCAGAAGTCAACCAAACTTCACCCAATAGTGTATTGTATCACATTCTAGTAGTTACATTTTAAAATTTCGTTCTAGGACATTTGGTTTGAGCGCAATTATTAAACTTAGGTCAAAAAAGCCATTTAAGCCTTTTCACAGTGAGATCTATGCGATATGGCCGAGAAATGTAATTTTGATGTTAACTCCCAAACCGCTGCGCAGAAGTCAACTAAACTTCACCCATTAGTGTATTGTATCACAATCTAGTAGTTACATGTGGAAATTTGGTTCTAGGACATTTGATTTGAGCGCAATCCTCAAACTTAGGTCAAAAAAGCCATTTAAGCCTTTTCACAGTGAGATCTATGCGATATGGCCGAGAAATGTAATTTTGATGTTAACTCCCAAACCGCTGCGCAGAAGTCAACCAAACTTCACCCAATAGTGTATTGTATCACATTCTAGTAGTTATATTTGAAAATTTCGTTCTAGGACATTTGGTTTGAGCGCAATTATTAAACTTAGGTCAAAAAAGCCATTTAAGCCTTTTCACAGTGAGATCTATGCGATATGGCCGAGAAATGTAATTTTTATGTTAACTCCCAAACCGCTGCGCAGAAGTCAACCAAACTTCACCCAATAGTGTATTGTATCACATTCTAGTAGTTACATTTGAAAATTTCGTTCTAGGACATTTGGTTTGAGCGCAATCCTCAAACTTAGGTCAAAAAAGCCATTTAAGCCTTTTCACAGTGAGATCTATGCGATATGGCCGAGAAATGTAATTTTGATGTTAACTCCCAAACCGCTGCGCAGAAGTCAACCAAACTTCACCCAATAGTGTATTGTATCACAATCTAGTAGTTACATTTGAAAATTTTGTTCTAGGAAATTTTGTTTGAGCGCAATCATCAAACTTAATTAAAAAAGTCATTTAAGCCTTTTCACAGTGAGATCTATGCGATATGGCCGAGAAATGTAATTTTGATGTTAACTCCCAAACCGCTGCGCAGAAGTCAACTAAACTTCACCCATTAGTGTATTGTATCACAATCTAGTAGTTACATGTGGAAATTTGGTTCTAGGACATTTGATTTGAGCGCAATCCTCAAACTTAGGTCAAAAAAGCCATTTAAGCCTTTTCACAGTGAGATCTATGCGATATGGCCGAGAAA
Organism: Corythoichthys intestinalis; assembly: GCF_030265065.1. Lineage (NCBI taxonomy): Eukaryota > Metazoa > Chordata > Actinopteri > Syngnathiformes > Syngnathidae > Corythoichthys > Corythoichthys intestinalis. Next base: position 33,775,473 of record NC_080407.1, read on the forward strand.
TGTAATTTTGATGTTAACTCCCAAACCGCTGCGCAGAAGTCAACCAAACTTCACCCAATAGTGTATTGTATCACAATCTAGTAGTTACATTTGAAAATTTTGTTCTAGGAAATTTTGTTTGAGCGCAATCATCAAACTTAATTAAAAAAGTCATTTAAGCCTTTTCACAGTGAGATCTATGCGATATGGCCGAGAAATGTAATTTTGATGTTAACTCCCAAACCGCTGCGCAGAAGTCAACCAAACTTCACCCAATAGTGTATTGTATCACATTCTAGTAGTTACATTTGAAAATTTTGTTCTAGGACATTTGGTTTGAGCGCAATCATTAAACTTAGGTCAAAAAAGCCATTTAAGCCTTTTCACAGTGAGATCTATGCGATATGGCCGAGAAATGTAATTTTGATGTTAACTCCCAAACCGCTGCGCAGAAGTCAACCAAACTTCACCCAATAGTGTATTGTATCACAATCTAGTAGTTACATTTGAAAATTTTGTTCTAGGAAATTTTGTTTGAGCGCAATCATCAAACTTAATTAAAAAAGTCATTTAAGCCTTTTCACAGTGAGATCTATGCGATATGGCCGAGAAATGTAATTTTGATGTTAACTCCCAAACCGCTGCGCAGAAGTCAACCAAACTTCACCCAATAGTGTATTGTATCACATTCTAGTAGTTACATTTGAAAATTTTGTTCTAGGACATTTGGTTTGAGCACAATCATTAAACTTAGGTCAAAAAAGCCATTTAAGCCTTTTCACAGTGAGATCTATGCGATATGGCCGAGAAATGTAATTTTGATGTTAACTCCCAAACCGCTGCGCAGAAGTCAACTAAACTTCAACCAATAGTGTATTGTATCACATTCTAGTAGTTACATTTGAAAATTTCGTTCTAGGACATTTGGTTTGAGCGCAATTATTAAACTTAGGTCAAAAAAGCCATTTAAGCCTTTTCACAGTGAGATCTATGCGATATGGCCGAGAAATGTAATTTTGATGTTAACTCCCAAACCGCTGCGCAGAAGTCAACCAAACTTCACCCAATAGTGTATTGTATCACATTCTAGTAGTTACATTTGAAAATTTCGTTCTAGGACATTTGGTTTGAGCGCAATCATTAAACTTAGGTCAAAAAAGCCATTTAAGCCTTTTCACAGTGAGATCTATGCGATATGGCCGAGAAATGTAATTTTGATGTTAACTCCCAAACCGCTGCGCAGAAGTCAACCAAACTTCACCCAATAGTGTATTGTATCACAATCTAGTAGTTACATTTGAAAATTTTGTTCTAGGAAATTTTGTTTGAGCGCAATCATCAAACTTAATTAAAAAAGTCATTTAAGCCTTTTCACAGTGAGATCTATGCGATATGGCCGAGAAATGTAATTTTGATGTTAACTCCCAAACCGCTGCGCAGAAGTCAACCAAACTTCACCCATTAGTGTATTGTATCACAATCTAGTAGTTACATGTGAAAATTTGGTTCTAGGACATTTGATTTGAGCGCAATCCTCAAACTTAGGTCAAAAAAGCCATTTAAGCCTTTTCACAGTGAGATCTATGCGATATGGCCGAGAAATGTAAATTTGATGTTAACTCCCAAACCGCTGCGCAGAAGTCAACCAAACTTCACCCAATAGTGTATTGTATCACAATCTAGTAGTTACATATGAAAATTTTGTTCTAGGACATTTTATTTGAACGCAATCATCAAACTTAATTAAAAAAGTCATTTAAGCCTTTTCACAGTGAGATCTATGCGATATGGCCGAGAAATGTAATTTTGATGTTAACTCCCAAACCGCTGCGCAGAAGTCAACCAAACTTCACCCAATAGTGTATTGTATCACAATCTCGTAGTTACATTTGAAAATTTTGTTCTAGGAAATTTTGTTTGAGCGCAATCATCAAACTTAATTAAAAAAGTCATTTAAGCCTTTTCACAGTGAGATCTATGCGATATGGCCGAGAAATGTAATTTTGATGTTAACTCCCAAACCGCTGCGCAGAAGTCAACCAAACTTCACCCAATAGTGTATTGTATCACAATCTAGTAGTTACATTTGAAAATTTTGTTCTAGGAAATTTTGTTTGAGCGCAATCATCAAACTTAATTAAAAAAGTCATTTAAGCCTTTTCACAGTGAGATCTATGCGATATGGCCGAGAAATGTAATTTTGATGTTAACTCCCAAACCGCTGCGCAGAAGTCAACCAAACTTCACCCAATAGTGTATTGTATCACATTCTAGTAGTTACATTTGAAAATTTCGTTCTAGGACATTTGGTTTGAGCGCAATCATTAAACTTAGGTCAAAAAAGCCATTTAAGCCTTTTCACAGTGAGATCTATGCGATATGGCCGAGAAATGTAATTTTGATGTTAACTCCCAAACCGCTGCGCAGAAGTCAACCAAACTTCACCCAATAGTGTATTGTATCACAATCTAGTAGTTACATTTGAAAATTTTGTTCTAGGACATTTTGTTTGAACGCAATCATCAAACTTAATTAAAAAAGTCATTTAAGCCTTTTCACAGTGAGATCTATGCGATATGGCCGAGAAATGTAATTTTGATGTTAACTCCCAAACCGCTGCGCAGAAGTCAACTAAACTTCACCCATTAGTGTATTGTATCACAATCTAGTAGTTACATGTGGAAATTTGGTTCTAGGACATTTGATTTGAGCGCAATCCTCAAACTTAGGTCAAAAAAGCCATTTAAGCCTTTTCACAGTGAGATCTATGCGATATGGCCGAGAAATGTAATTTTGATGTTAACTCCCAAACCGCTGCGCAGAAGTCAACCAAACTTCACCCAATAGTGTATTGTATCACATTCTAGTAGTTACATTTTAAAATTTCGTTCTAGGACATTTGGTTTGAGCGCAATTATTAAACTTAGGTCAAAAAAGCCATTTAAGCCTTTTCACAGTGAGATCTATGCGATATGGCCGAGAAATGTAATTTTGATGTTAACTCCCAAACCGCTGCGCAGAAGTCAACTAAACTTCACCCATTAGTGTATTGTATCACAATCTAGTAGTTACATGTGGAAATTTGGTTCTAGGACATTTGATTTGAGCGCAATCCTCAAACTTATGTCAAAAAAGCCATTTAAGCCTTTTCACAGTGAGATCTATGCGATATGGCCGAGAAATGTAATTTTGATGTTAACTCCCAAACCGCTGCGCAGAAGTCAACCAAACTTCACCCAATAGTGTATTGTATCACATTCTAGTAGTTACATTTGAAAATTTCGTTCTAGGACATTTGGTTTGAGCGCAATTATTAAACTTAGGTCAAAAAAGCCATTTAAGCCTTTTCACAGTGAGATCTATGCGATATGGCCGAGAAATGTAATTTTGATGTTAACTCCCAAACCGCTGCGCAGAAGTCAACCAAACTTCACCCAATAGTGTATTGTATCACATACTAGTAGTTACATTTGAAAATTTCGTTCTAGGACATTTGGTTTGAGCGCAATCCTCAAACTTAGGTCAAAAAAGCCATTTAAGCCTTTTCACAGTGAGATCTATGCGATATGGCCGAGAAATGTAATTTTGATGTTAACTCCCAAACCGCTGCGCAGAAGTCAACCAAACTTCACCCAATAGTGTATTGTATCACAATCTAGTAGTTACATTTGAAAATTTTGTTCTAGGAAATTTTGTTTGAGCGCAATCATCAAACTTAATTAAAAAAGTCATTTAAGCCTTTTCACAGTGAGATCTATGCGATATGGCCGAGAAATGTAATTTTGATGTTAACTCCCAAACCGCTGCGCAGAAGTCAACTAAACTTCACCCATTAGTGTATTGTATCACAATCTAGTAGTTACATGTGGAAATTTGGTTCTAGGACATTTGATTTGAGCGCAATCCTCAAACTTAGGTCAAAAAAGCCATTTAAGCCTTTTCACAGTGAGATCTATGCGATATGGCCGAGAAATGTAATTTTGATGTTAACTCCCAAACCGCTGCGCAGAAGTCAACCAAACTTCACCCAATAGTGTATTGTATCACAATCTAGTAGTTACATTTGAAAATTTTGTTCTAGGAAATTTTGTTTGAGCGCAATCATCAAACTTAATTAAAAAAGTCATTTAAGCCTTTTCACAGTGAGATCTATGCGATATGGCCGAGAAATGTAATTTTGATGTTAACTCCCAAACCGCTGCGCAGAAGTCAACCAAACTTCACCCAATAGTGTATTGTATCACATTCTAGTAGTTACATTTGAAAATTTTGTTCTAGGACGTTTGGTTTGAGCGCAATCATTAAACTTAGGTCAAAAAAGCCATTTAAGCCTTTTCACAGTGAGATCTATGCGATATGGCCGAGAAATGTAATTTTGATGTTAACTCCCAAACCGCTGCGCAGAAGTCAACCAAACTTCACCCAATAGTGTATTGTATCACAATCTAGTAGTTACATTTGAAAATTTTGTTCTAGGAAATTTTGTTTGAGCGCAATCATCAAACTTAATTAAAAAAGTCATTTAAGCCTTTTCACAGTGAGATCTATGCGATATGGCCGAGAAATGTAATTTTGATGTTAACTCCCAAACCGCTGCGCAGAAGTCAACCAAACTTCACCCAATAGTGTATTGTATCACATTCTAGTAGTTACATTTGAAAATTTTGTTCTAGGACATTTGGTTTGAGCGCAATCATTAAACTTAGGTCAAAAAAGCCATTTAAGCCTTTTCACAGTGAGATCTATGCGATATGGCCGAGAAATGTAATTTTGATGTTAACTCCCAAACCGCTGCGCAGAAGTCAACTAAACTTCAACCAATAGTGTATTGTATCACATTCTAGTAGTTACATTTGAAAATTTCGTTCTAGGACATTTGGTTTGAGCGCAATTATTAAACTTAGGTCAAAAAAGCCATTTAAGCCTTTTCACAGTGAGATCTATGCGATATGGCCGAGAAATGTAATTTTGATGTTAACTCCCAAACCGCTGCGCAGAAGTCAACCAAACTTCACCCAATAGTGTATTGTATCACATTCTAGTAGTTACATTTGAAAATTTCGTTCTAGGACATTTGGTTTTAGCGCAATCATTAAACTTAGGTCAAAAAAGCCATTTAAGCCTTTTCACAGTGAGATCTATGCGATATGGCCGAGAAATGTAATTTTGATGTTAACTGCCAAAACCGCTGCGCAGAAGTCAACCAAACTTCACCCAATAGTGTATTGTATCACAATCTAGTAGTTACATTTGAAAATTTTGTTCTATGAAATTTTGTTTGAGCGCAATCATCAAACTTAATTAAAAAAGTCATTTAAGCCTTTTCACAGTGAGATCTATGCGATATGGCCGAGAAATGTAATTTTGATGTTAACTCCCAAACCGCTGCGCAGAAGTCAACCAAACTTCACCCATTAGTGTATTGTATCACAATCTAGTAGTTACATGTGAAAATTTGGTTCTAGGACATTTGATTTGAGCGCAATCCTCAAACTTAGGTCAAAAAAGCCATTTAAGCCTTTTCACAGTGAGATCTATGCGATATGGCCGAGAAATGTAATTTTGATGTTAACTCCCAAACCGCTGCGCAGAAGTCAACCAAACTTCACCCAATAGTGTATTGTATCACATTCTAGTAGTTACATTTGAAAATTTTGTTCTAGGACATTTGGTTTGAGCGCAATCATTAAACTTAGGTCAAAAAAGCCATTTAAGCCTTTTCACAGTGAGATCTATGCGATATGGCCGAGAAATGTAATTTTGATGTTAACTCCCAAACCGCTGCGCAGAAGTCAACCAAACTTCACCCAATAGTGTATTGTATCACAATCTAGTAGTTACATTTGAAAATTTTGTTCTAGGAAATTTTGTTTGAGCGCAATCATCAAACTTAATTAAAAAAGTCATTTAAGCCTTTTCACAGTGAGATCTATGCGATATGGCCGAGAAATGTAATTTTGATGTTAACTCCCAAACCGCTGCGCAGAAGTCAACCAAACTTCACCCAATAGTGTATTGTATCACAATCTAGTAGTTACATTTGAAAATTTTGTTCTAGGAAATTTTGTTTGAGCGCAATCATCAAACTTAATTAAAAAAGTCATTTAAGCCTTTTCACAGTGAGATCTATGCGATATGGCCGAGAAATGTAATTTTGATGTTAACTCCCAAACCGCTGCGCAGAAGTCAACTAAACTTCACCCATTAGTGTATTGTATCACAATCTAGTAGTTACATGTGGAAATTTGGTTCTAGGACATTTGATTTGAGCGCAATCCTCAAACTTAGGTAAAAAAAGCCATTTAAGCCTTTTCACAGTGAGATCTATGCGATATGGCCGAGAAATGTAATTTTGATGTTAACTCCCAAACCGCTGCGCAGAAGTCAACCAAACTTCACCCAATAGTGTATTGTATCACATTCTAGTAGTTACATTTTAAAATTTCGTTCTAGGACATTTGGTTTGAGCGCAATTATTAAACTTAGGTCAAAAAAGCCATTTAAGCCTTTTCACAGTGAGATCTATGCGATATGGCCGAGAAATGTAATTTTGATGTTAACTCCCAAACCGCTGCGCAGAAGTCAACTAAACTTCACCCATTAGTGTATTGTATCACAATCTAGTAGTTACATGTGGAAATTTGGTTCTAGGACATTTGATTTGAGCGCAATCCTCAAACTTAGGTCAAAAAAGCCATTTAAGCCTTTTCACAGTGAGATCTATGCGATATGGCCGAGAAATGTAATTTTGATGTTAACTCCCAAACCGCTGCGCAGAAGTCAACCAAACTTCACCCAATAGTGTATTGTATCACATTCTAGTAGTTATATTTGAAAATTTCGTTCTAGGACATTTGGTTTGAGCGCAATTATTAAACTTAGGTCAAAAAAGCCATTTAAGCCTTTTCACAGTGAGATCTATGCGATATGGCCGAGAAATGTAATTTTGATGTTAACTCCCAAACCGCTGCGCAGAAGTCAACCAAATTTCACCCAATAGTGTATTGTATCACATTCTAGTAGTTACATTTGAAAATTTTGTTCTAGGAAATTTTGTTTGAGCGCAATCATCAAACTTAATTAAAAAAGTCATTTAAGCCTTTTCACAGTGAGATCTATGCGATATGGCCGAGAAATGTAATTTTGATGTTAACTCCCAAACCGCTGCGCAGAAGTCAACTAAACTTCACCCATTAGTGTATTGTATCACAATCTAGTAGTTACATGTGGAAATTTGGTTCTAGGACATTTGATTTGAGCGCAATCCTCAAACTTAGGTCAAAAAAGCCATTTAAGCCTTTTCACAGTGAGATCTATGCGATATGGCCGAGAAATGTAATTTTGATGTTAACTCCCAAACCGCTGCGCAGAAGTCAACCAAACTTCACCCAATAGTGTATTGTATCACAATCTAGTAGTTACATTTGAAAATTTTGTTCTAGGAAATTTTGTTTGAGCGCAATCATCAAACTTAATTAAAAAAGTCATTTAAGCCTTTTCACAGTGAGATCTATGCGATATGGCCGAGAAATGTAATTTTGATGTTAACTCCCAAACCGCTGCGCAGAAGTCAACCAAACTTCACCCAATAGTGTATTGTATCACATTCTAGTAGTTACATTTGAAAATTTTGTTCTAGGACATTTGGTTTGAGCGCAATCATTAAACTTAGGTCAAAAAAGCCATTTAAGCCTTTTCACAGTGAGATCTATGCGATATGGCCGAGAAATGTAATTTTGATGTTAACTCCCAAACCGCTGCGCAGAAGTCAACCAAACTTCACCCAATAGTGTATTGTATCACAATCTAGTAGTTACATTTGAAAATTTTGTTCTAGGAAATTTTGTTTGAGCGCAATCATCAAACTTAATTAAAAAAGTCATTTAAGCCTTTTCACAGTGAGATCTATGCGATATGGCCGAGAAATGTAATTTTGATGTTAACTCCCAAACCGCTGCGCAGAAGTCAACCAAACTTCACCCAATAGTGTATTGTATCACATTCTAGTAGTTACATTTGAAAATTTTGTTCTAGGACATTTGGTTTGAGCACAATCATTAAACTTAGGTCAAAAAAGCCATTTAAGCCTTTTCACAGTGAGATCTATGCGATATGGCCGAGAAATGTAATTTTGATGTTAACTCCCAAACCGCTGCGCAGAAGTCAACTAAACTTCAACCAATAGTGTATTGTATCACATTCTAGTAGTTACATTTGAAAATTTCGTTCTAGGACATTTGGTTTGAGCGCAATTATTAAACTTAGGTCAAAAAAGCCATTTAAGCCTTTTCACAGTGAGATCTATGCGATATGGCCGAGAAATGTAATTTTGATGTTAACTCCCAAACCGCTGCGCAGAAGTCAACCAAACTTCACCCAATAGTGTATTGTATCACATTCTAGTAGTTACATTTGAAAATTTCGTTCTAGGACATTTGGTTTGAGCGCAATCATTAAACTTAGGTCAAAAAAGCCATTTAAGCCTTTTCACAGTGAGATCTATGCGATATGGCCGAGAAATGTAATTTTGATGTTAACTCCCAAACCGCTGCGCAGAAGTCAACCAAACTTCACCCAATAGTGTATTGTATCACAATCTAGTAGTTACATTTGAAAATTTTGTTCTAGGAAATTTTGTTTGAGCGCAATCATCAAACTTAATTAAAAAAGTCATTTAAGCCTTTTCACAGTGAGATCTATGCGATATGGCCGAGAAATGTAATTTTGATGTTAACTCCCAAACCGCTGCGCAGAAGTCAACCAAACTTCACCCATTAGTGTATTGTATCACAATCTAGTAGTTACATGTGAAAATTTGGTTCTAGGACATTTGATTTGAGCGCAATCCTCAAACTTAGGTCAAAAAAGGCATTTAAGCCTTTTCACAGTGAGATCTATGCGATATGGCCGAGAAATGTAAATTTGATGTTAACTCCCAAACCGCTGCGCAGATGTCAACCAAACTTCACCCAATAGTGTATTGTATCACAATCTAGTAGTTACATATGAAAATTTTGTTCTAGGACATTTTATTTGAACGCAATCATCAAACTTAATTAAAAAAGTCATTTAAGCCTTTTCACAGTGAGATCTATGCGATATGGCCGAGAAATGTAATTTTGATGTTAACTCCCAAACCGCTGCGCAGAAGTCAACCAAACTTCACCCAATAGTGTATTGTATCACAATCTCGTAGTTACATTTGAAAATTTTGTTCTAGGAAATTTTGTTTGAGCGCAATCATCAAACTTAATTAAAAAAGTCATTTAAGCCTTTTCACAGTGAGATCTATGCGATATGGCCGAGAAATGTAATTTTGATGTTAACTCCCAAACCGCTGCGCAGAAGTCAACCAAACTTCACCCAATAGTGTATTGTATCACAATCTAGTAGTTACATTTGAAAATTTTGTTCTAGGAAATTTTGTTTGAGCGCAATCATCAAACTTAATTAAAAAAGTCATTTAAGCCTTTTCACAGTGAGATCTATGCGATATGGCCGAGAAATGTAATTTTGATGTTAACTCCCAAACCGCTGCGCAGAAGTCAACTAAACTTCACCCATTAGTGTATTGTATCACAATCTAGTAGTTACATGTGGAAATTTGGTTCTAGGACATTTGATTTGAGCGCAATCCTCAAACTTAGGTCAAAAAAGCCATTTAAGCCTTTTCACAGTGAGATCTATGCGATATGGCCGAGAAATGTAATTTTGATGTTAACTCCCAAACCGCTGCGCAGAAGTCAACCAAACTTCACCCAATAGTGTATTGTATCACATTCTAGTAGTTACATTTTAAAATTTCGTTCTAGGACATTTGGTTTGAGCGCAATTTTTAAACTTAGGTCAAAAAAGCCATTTAAGCCTTTTCACAGTGAGATCTATGCGATATGGCCGAGAAATGTAATTTTGATGTTAACTCCCAAACCGCTGCGCAGAAGTCAACCAAACTTCACCCAATAGTGTATTGTATCACAATCTAGTAGTTACATTTGAAAATTTTGTTCTAGGAAATTTTGTTTGAGCGCAATCATCAAACTTAATTAAAAAAGTCATTTAAGCCTTTTCACAGTGAGATCTATGCGATATGGCCGAGAAATGTAATTTTGATGTTAACTCCCAAACCGCTGCGCAGAAGTCAACCAAACTTCACCCAATAGTGTATTGTATCACATTCTAGTAGTTACATTTGAAAATTTCGTTCTAGGACATTTGGTTTGAGCGCAATCATTAAACTTAGGTCAAAAAAGCCATTTAAGCCTTTTCACAGTGAGATCTATGCGATATGGCCGAGAAATGTAATTTTGATGTTAACTCCCAAACCGCTGCGCAGAAGTCAACCAAACTTCACCCAATAGTGTATTGTATCACATTCTAGTAGTTACATTTGAAAATTTCGTTCTAGGACATTTGGTTTGAGCGCAATCATTAAACTTAGGTCAAAAAAGCCATTTAAGCCTTTTCACAGTGAGATCTATGCGATATGGCCGAGAAATGTAATTTTGATGTTAACTCCCAAACCGCTGCGCAGAAGTCAACCAAACTTCACCCAATAGTGTATTGTATCACAATCTAGTAGTTACATTTGAAAATTTTGTTCTAGGACATTTTGTTTGAACGCAATCATCAAACTTAATTAAAAAAGTCATTTAAGCCTTTTCACAGTGAGATCTATGCGATATGGCCGAGAAATGTAATTTTGATGTTAACTCCCAAACCGCTGCGCAGAAGTCAACCAAACTTCACCCAATAGTGTATTGTATCACAATCTAGTAGTTACATTTGAAAATTTTGTTCTAGGAAATTTTGTTTGAGCGCAATCATCAAACTTAATTAAAAAAGTCATTTAAGCCTTTTCACAGTGAGATCTATGCGATATGGCCGAGAAATGTAATTTTGATGTTAACTCCCAAACCGCTGCGCAGAAGTCAACCAAACTTCACCCAATAGTGTATTGTATCACAATCTAGTAGTTACATTTGAAAATTTTGTTCTAGGAAATTTTGTTTGAGCGCAATCATCAAACTTAATTAAAAAAGTCATTTAAGCCTTTTCACAGTGAGATCTATGCGATATGGCCGAGAAATGTAATTTTGATGTTAACTCCCAAACCGCTGCGCAGAAGTCAACTAAACTTCACCCATTAGTGTATTGTATCACAATCTAGTAGTTACATGTGGAAATTTGGTTCTAGGACATTTGATTTGAGCGCAATCCTCAAACTTAGGTCAAAAAAGCCATTTAAGCCTTTTCACAGTGAGATCTATGCGATATGGCCGAGAAATGTAATTTTGATGTTAACTCCCAAACCGCTGCGCAGAAGTCAACCAAACTTCACCCAATAGTGTATTGTATCACATTCTAGTAGTTACATTTTAAAATTTCGTTCTAGGACATTTGGTTTGAGCGCAATTATTAAACTTAGGTCAAAAAAGCCATTTAAGCCTTTTCACAGTGAGATCTATGCGATATGGCCGAGAAATGTAATTTTGATGTTAACTCCCAAACCGCTGCGCAGAAGTCAACTAAACTTCACCCATTAGTGTATTGTATCACAATCTAGTAGTTACATGTGGAAATTTGGTTCTAGGACATTTGATTTGAGCGCAATCCTCAAACTTAGGTCAAAAAAGCCATTTAAGCCTTTTCACAGTGAGATCTATGCGATATGGCCGAGAAATGTAATTTTGATGTTAACTCCCAAACCGCTGCGCAGAAGTCAACCAAACTTCACCCAATAGTGTATTGTATCACATTCTAGTAGTTACATTTGAAAATTTCGTTCTAGGACATTTGGTTTGAGCGCAATTATTAAACTTAGGTCAAAAAAGCCATTTAAGCCTTTTCACAGTGAGATCTATGCGATATGGCCGAGAAATGTAATTTTGATGTTAACTCCCAAACCGCTGCGCAGAAGTCAACTAAACTTCACCCAATAGTGTATTGTATCACAATCTAGTAGTTACATTTGAAAATTTTGTTCTAGGACATTTTGTTTGAACGCAATCATCAAACTTAATTAAAAAAGTCATTTAAGCCTTTTCACAGTGAGATCTATGCGATATGGCCGAGAAATGTAATTTTGATGTTAACTCCCAAACCGCTGCGCAGAAGTCAACCAAACTTCACCCAATAGTGTATTGTATCACATTCTAGTAGTTACATTTGAAAATTTCGTTCTAGGACATTTGGTTTGAGCGCAATTATTAAACTTAGGTCAAAAAAGCCATTTAAGCTTTTTCACAGTGAGATCTATGCGATATGGCCGAGAAATGTAATTTTGATGTTAACTCCCAAACCGCTGCGCAGAAGTCAACTAAACTTCACCCAATAGTGTATTGTATCACAATCTAGTAGTTACATTTGAAAATTTTGTTCTAGGACATTTTGTTTGAACGCAATCATCAAACTTAATTAAAAAAGTCATTTAAGCCTTTTCACAGTGAGATCTATGCGATATGGCCGAGAAATGTAATTTTGATGTTAACTCCCAAACCGCTGCGCAGAAGTCAACCAAACTTCACCCAATAGTGTATTGTATCACATTCTAGTAGTTACATTTGAAAATTTCGTTCTAGGACATTTGGTTTGAGCGCAATCATTAAACTTAGGTCAAAAAAGCCATTTAAGCCTTTTCACAGTGAGATCTATGCGATATGGCCGAGAAATGTAATTTTGATGTTAACTCCCAAACCGCTGCGCAGAAGTCAACCAAACTTCACCCAATAGTGTATTGTATCACAATCTAGTAGTTACATTTGAAAATTTTGTTCTAGGACATTTTGTTTGAACGCAATCATCAAACTTAATTAAAAAAGTCATTTAAGCCTTTTCACAGTGAGATCTATGCGATATGGCCGAGAAATGTAATTTTGATGTTAACTCCCAAACCGCTGCGCAGAAGTCAACCAAACTTCACCCAATAGTGTATTGTATCACAATCTAGTAGTTACATTTGAAAATTTTGTTCTAGGAAATTTTGTTTGAGCGCAATCATCAAACTTAATTAAAAAAGTCATTTAAGCCTTTTCACAGTGAGATCTATGCGATATGGCCGAGAAATGTAATTTTGATGTTAACTCCCAAACCGCTGCGCAGAAGTCAACCAAACTTCACCCAATAGTGTATTGTATCACAATCTAGTAGTTACATTTGAAAATTTTGTTCTAGGAAATTTTGTTTGAGCGCAATCATCAAACTTAATTAAAAAAGTCATTTAAGCCTTTTCACAGTGAGATCTATGCGATATGGCCGAGAAATGTAATTTTGATGTTAACTCCCAAACCGCTGCGCAGAAGTCAACTAAACTTCACCCATTAGTGTATTGTATCACAATCTAGTAGTTACATGTGGAAATTTGGTTCTAGGACATTTGATTTGAGCGCAATCCTCAAACTTAGGTCAAAAAAGCCATTTAAGCCTTTTCACAGTGAGATCTATGCGATATGGCCGAGAAATGTAATTTTGATGTTAACTCCCAAACCGCTGCGCAGAAGTCAACCAAACTTCACCCAATAGTGTATTGTATCACATTCTAGTAGTTACATTTTAAAATTTCGTTCTAGGACATTTGGTTTGAGCGCAATTATTAAACTTAGGTCAAAAAAGCCATTTAAGCCTTTTCACAGTGAGATCTATGCGATATGGCCGAGAAATGTAATTTTGATGTTAACTCCCAAACCGCTGCGCAGAAGTCAACTAAACTTCACCCATTAGTGTATTGTATCACAATCTAGTAGTTACATGTGGAAATTTGGTTCTAGGACATTTGATTTGAGCGCAATCCTCAAACTTAGGTCAAAAAAGCCATTTAAGCCTTTTCACAGTGAGATCTATGCGATATGGCCGAGAAATGTAATTTTGATGTTAACTCCCAAACCGCTGCGCAGAAGTCAACCAAACTTCACCCAATAGTGTATTGTATCACATTCTAGTAGTTACATTTGAAAATTTCGTTCTAGGACATTTGGTTTGAGCGCAATTATTAAACTTAGGTCAAAAAAGCCATTTAAGCCTTTTCACAGTGAGATCTATGCGATATGGCCGAGAAATGTAATTTTGATGTTAACTCCCAAACCGCTGCGCAGAAGTCAACTAAACTTCACCCAATAGTGTATTGTATCACAATCTAGTAGTTACATTTGAAAATTTTGTTCTAGGACATTTTGTTTGAACGCAATCATCAAACTTAATTAAAAAAGTCATTTAAGCCTTTTCACAGTGAGATCTATGCGATATGGCCGAGAAATGTAATTTTGATGTTAACTCCCAAACCGCTGCGCAGAAGTCAACCAAACTTCACCCAATAGTGTATTGTATCACATTCTAGTAGTTACATTTGAAAATTTCGTTCTAGGACATTTGGTTTGAGCGCAATTATTAAACTTAGGTCAAAAAAGCCATTTAAGCTTTTTCACAGTGAGATCTATGCGATATGGCCGAGAAATGTAATTTTGATGTTAACTCCCAAACCGCTGCGCAGAAGTAAACCAAACTTCACCCATTAGTGTATTGTATCACAATCTAGTAGTTACATGTGGAAATTTGGTTCTAGGACATTTCATTTGAGCGCAATCCTCAAACTTAGGTCAAAAAAGCCATTTAAGCCTTTTCACAGTGAGATCTATGCGATATGGCCGAGAAATGTAATTTTGATGTTAAATCCCAAACCGCTGCGCAGAAGTCACCTAAACTTCACCCAATAGTGTATTGTATCACATTCTAGTAGTTACATTTGAAAATTTCGTTCTAGGACATTTGGTTTGAGCGCAATCATTAAACTTAATTAAAAAAGTCATTTAAGCCTTTTCACAGTGAGATCTATGCGATATGGCCGAGAAATGTAATTTTGATGTTAACTCCCAAACCGCTGCGCAGAAGTCAACCAAACTTCACCCAATAGTTTATTGTATCACAATCTAGTAGTTACATTTGAAAATTTTGTTCTATGACATTTTGTTTGAACGCAATCATCAAACTTAATTAAAAAAGTCATTTAAGCCTTTTCACAGTGAGATCTATGCGATATGGCCGAGAAATGTAATTTTGATGTTAACTCCCAAACCACTGCGCAGAAGTCAACCAAACTTCACCCAATAGTGTATTGTATCAAAATCTAGTAGTTACATTTGAAAATTTTGTTCTAGGAAATTTTGTTTGAGCGCAATCATCAAACTTAATTAAAAAAGTCATTTAAGCCTTTTCACAGTGAGATCTATGCGATATGGCCGAGAAATGTAATTTTGATGTTAACTCCCAAACCGCTGCGCAGAAGTCAACCAAACTTCACCCATTAGTGTATTGTATCACAATCTAGTAGTTACATGTGGAAATTTGGTTCTAGGACATTTGATTTGAGCGCAATCCTCAAACTTAGGTCAAAAAAGCCATTTAAGCCTTTTCACAGTGAGATCTATGCGATATGGCCGAGAAATGTAATTTTGATGTTGACTCCCAAACCGCTGCGCAG
This sequence comes from Corythoichthys intestinalis, assembly GCF_030265065.1. Lineage (NCBI taxonomy): Eukaryota > Metazoa > Chordata > Actinopteri > Syngnathiformes > Syngnathidae > Corythoichthys > Corythoichthys intestinalis. The sequence continues at coordinate 33,790,921 of NC_080407.1, forward strand.
AAGTCAACCAAACTTCACCCAATAGTGTATTGTATCACAATCTAGTAGTTACATTTGAAAATTTTGTTCTAGGACATTTTGTTTGAACGCAATCATCAAACTTAATTAAAAAAGTCATTTAAGCCTTTTCACAGTGAGATCTATGCGATATGGCCGAGAAATGTAATTTTGATGTTAACTCCCAAACCGCTGCGCAGAAGTCAACCAAACTTCACCCAATAGTGTATTGTATCACAATCTAGTAGTTACATTTGAAAATTTTGTTCTAGGAAATTTTGTTTGAGCGCAATCATCAAACTTAATTAAAAAAGTCATTTAAGCCTTTTCACAGTGAGATCTATGCGATATGGCCGAGAAATGTAATTTTGATGTTAACTCCCAAACCGCTGCGCAGAAGTCAACCAAACTTCACCCAATAGTGTATTGTATCACATTCTAGTAGTTACATTTGAAAATTTTGTTCTAGGACATTTGGTTTGAGCGCAATCATTAAACTTAGGTCAAAAAAGCCATTTAAGCCTTTTCACAGTGAGATCTATGCGATATGGCCGAGAAATGTAATTTTGATGTTAACTCCCAAACCGCTGCGCAGAAGTCAACTAAACTTCAACCAATAGTGTATTGTATCACATTCTAGTAGTTACATTTGAAAATTTCGTTCTAGGACATTTGGTTTGAGCGCAATTATTAAACTTAGGTCAAAAAAGCCATTTAAGCCTTTTCACAGTGAGATCTATGCGATATGGCCGAGAAATGTAATTTTGATGTTAACTCCCAAACCGCTGCGCAGAAGTCAACCAAACTTCACCCAATAGTGTATTGTATCACATTCTAGTAGTTACATTTGAAAATTTCGTTCTAGGACATTTGGTTTGAGCGCAATCATTAAACTTAGGTCAAAAAAGCCATTTAAGCCTTTTCACAGTGAGATCTATGCGATATGGCCGAGAAATGTAATTTTGATGTTAACTCCCAAACCGCTGCGCAGAAGTCAACCAAACTTCACCCAATAGTGTATTGTATCACAATCTAGTAGTTACATTTGAAAATTTTGTTCTAGGAAATTTTGTTTGAGCGCAATCATCAAACTTAATTAAAAAAGTCATTTAAGCCTTTTCACAGTGAGATCTATGCGATATGGCCGAGAAATGTAATTTTGATGTTAACTCCCAAACCGCTGCGCAGAAGTCAACCAAACTTCACCCAATAGTGTATTGTATCACAATCTAGTAGTTACATTTGAAAATTTTGTTCTAGGAAATTTTGTTTGAGCGCAATCATCAAACTTAATTAAAAAAGTCATTTAAGCCTTTTCACAGTGAGATCTATGCGATATGGCCGAGAAATGTAATTTTGATGTTAACTCCCAAACCGCTGCGCAGAAGTCAACTAAACTTCACCCATTAGTGTATTGTATCACAATCTAGTAGTTACATGTGGAAATTTGGTTCTAGGACATTTGATTTGAGCGCAATCCTCAAACTTAGGTCAAAAAAGCCATTTAAGCCTTTTCACAGTGAGATCTATGCGATATGGCCGAGAAATGTAATTTTGATGTTAACTCCCAAACCGCTGCGCAGAAGTCAACCAAACTTCACCCAATAGTGTATTGTATCACATTCTAGTAGTTACATTTTAAAATTTCGTTCTAGGACATTTGGTTTGAGCGCAATTATTAAACTTAGGTCAAAAAAGCCATTTAAGCCTTTTCACAGTGAGATCTATGCGATATGGCCGAGAAATGTAATTTTGATGTTAACTCCCAAACCGCTGCGCAGAAGTCAACTAAACTTCACCCATTAGTGTATTGTATCACAATCTAGTAGTTACATGTGGAAATTTGGTTCTAGGACATTTGATTTGAGCGCAATCCTCAAACTTAGGTCAAAAAAGCCATTTAAGCCTTTTCACAGTGAGATCTATGCGATATGGCCGAGAAATGTAATTTTGATGTTAACTCCCAAACCGCTGCGCAGAAGTCAACCAAACTTCACCCAATAGTGTATTGTATCACATTCTAGTAGTTACATTTGAAAATTTCGTTCTAGGACATTTGGTTTGAGCGCAATTATTAAACTTAGGTCAAAAAAGCCATTTAAGCCTTTTCACAGTGAGATCTATGCGATATGGCCGAGAAATGTAATTTTGATGTTAACTCCCAAACCGCTGCGCAGAAGTCAACCAAACTTCACCCAATAGTGTATTGTATCACATTCTAGTAGTTACATTTGAAAATTTCGTTCTAGGACATTTGGTTTGAGCGCAATCCTCAAACTTAGGTCAAAAAAGCCATTTAAGCCTTTTCACAGTGAGATCTATGCGATATGGCCGAGAAATGTAATTTTGATGTTAACTCCCAAACCGCTGCGCAGAAGTCAACCAAACTTCACCCAATAGTGTATTGTATCACAATCTAGTAGTTACATTTGAAAATTTTGTTCTAGGAAATTTTGTTTGAGCGCAATCATCAAACTTAATTAAAAAAGTCATTTAAGCCTTTTCACAGTGAGATCTATGCGATATGGCCGAGAAATGTAATTTTGATGTTAACTCCCAAACCGCTGCGCAGAAGTCAACTAAACTTCACCCATTAGTGTATTGTATCACAATCTAGTAGTTACATGTGGAAATTTGGTTCTAGGACATTTGATTTGAGCGCAATCCTCAAACTTAGGTCAAAAAAGCCATTTAAGCCTTTTCACAGTGAGATCTATGCGATATGGCCGAGAAATGTAATTTTGATGTTAACTCCCAAACCGCTGCGCAGAAGTCAACCAAACTTCACCCAATAGTGTATTGTATCACAATCTAGTAGTTACATTTGAAAATTTTGTTCTAGGAAATTTTGTTTGAGCGCAATCATCAAACTTAATTAAAAAAGTCATTTAAGCCTTTTCACAGTGAGATCTATGCGATATGGCCGAGAAATGTAATTTTGATGTTAACTCCCAAACCGCTGCGCAGAAGTCAACCAAACTTCACCCAATAGTGTATTGTATCACATTCTAGTAGTTACATTTGAAAATTTTGTTCTAGGACATTTGGTTTGAGCGCAATCATTAAACTTAGGTCAAAAAAGCCATTTAAGCCTTTTCACAGTGAGATCTATGCGATATGGCCGAGAAATGTAATTTTGATGTTAACTCCCAAACCGCTGCGCAGAAGTCAACCAAACTTCACCCAATAGTGTATTGTATCACAATCTAGTAGTTACATTTGAAAATTTTGTTCTAGGAAATTTTGTTTGAGCGCAATCATCAAACTTAATTAAAAAAGTCATTTAAGCCTTTTCACAGTGAGATCTATGCGATATGGCCGAGAAATGTAATTTTGATGTTAACTCCCAAACCGCTGCGCAGAAGTCAACCAAACTTCACCCAATAGTGTATTGTATCACATTCTAGTAGTTACATTTGAAAATTTTGTTCTAGGACATTTGGTTTGAGCGCAATCATTAAACTTAGGTCAAAAAAGCCATTTAAGCCTTTTCACAGTGAGATCTATGCGATATGGCCGAGAAATGTAATTTTGATGTTAACTCCCAAACCGCTGCGCAGAAGTCAACTAAACTTCAACCAATAGTGTATTGTATCACATTCTAGTAGTTACATTTGAAAATTTCGTTCTAGGACATTTGGTTTGAGCGCAATTATTAAACTTAGGTCAAAAAAGTTATTTAAGCCTTTTCACAGTGAGATCTATGCGATATGGCCGAGAAATGTAATTTTGATGTTAACTCCCAAACCGCTGCGCAGAAGTCAACCAAACTTCACCCAATAGTGTATTGTATCACATTCTAGTAGTTACATTTGAAAATTTCGTTCTAGGACATTTGGTTTGAGCGCAATCATTAAACTTAGGTCAAAAAAGCCATTTAAGCCTTTTCACAGTGAGATCTATGCGATATGGCCGAGAAATGTAATTTTGATGTTAACTCCCAAACCGCTGCGCAGAAGTCAACCAAACTTCACCCAATAGTGTATTGTATCACAATCTAGTAGTTACATTTGAAAATTTTGTTCTAGGAAATTTTGTTTGAGCGCAATCATCAAACTTAATTAAAAAAGTCATTTAAGCCTTTTCACAGTGAGATCTATGCGATATGGCCGAGAAATGTAATTTTGATGTTAACTCCCAAACCGCTGCGCAGAAGTCAACCAAACTTCACCCATTAGTGTATTGTATCACAATCTAGTAGTTACATGTGAAAATTTGGTTCTAGGACATTTGATTTGAGCGCAATCCTCAAACTTAGGTCAAAAAAGCCATTTAAGCCTTTTCACAGTGAGATCTATGCGATATGGCCGAGAAATGTAATTTTGATGTTAACTCCCAAACCGCTGCGCAGAAGTCAACCAAACTTCACCCAATAGTGTATTGTATCACATTCTAGTAGTTACATTTGAAAATTTTGTTCTAGGACATTTGGTTTGAGCGCAATCATTAAACTTAGGTCAAAAAAGCCATTTAAGCCTTTTCACAGTGAGATCTATGCGATATGGCCGAGAAATGTAATTTTGATGTTAACTCCCAAACCGCTGCGCAGAAGTCAACCAAACTTCACCCAATAGTGTATTGTATCACAATCTAGTAGTTACATTTGAAAATTTTGTTCTAGGAAATTTTGTTTGAGCGCAATCATCAAACTTAATTAAAAAAGTCATTTAAGCCTTTTCACAGTGAGATCTATGCGATATGGCCGAGAAATGTAATTTTGATGTTAACTCCCAAACCGCTGCGCAGAAGTCAACCAAACTTCACCCATTAGTGTATTGTATCACAATCTAGTAGTTACATGTGAAAATTTGGTTCTAGGACATTTGATTTGAGCGCAATCCTCAAACTTAGGTCAAAAAAGCCATTTAAGCCTTTTCACAGTGAGATCTATGCGATATGGCCGAGAAATGTAATTTTGATGTTAACTCCCAAACCGCTGCGCAGAAGTCAACCAAACTTCACCCAATAGTGTATTGTATCACATTCTAGTAGTTACATTTGAAAATTTTGTTCTAGGACATTTGGTTTGAGCGCAATCATTAAACTTAGGTCAAAAAAGCCATTTAAGCCTTTTCACAGTGAGATCTATGCGATATGGCCGAGAAATGTAATTTTGATGTTAACTCCCAAACCGCTGCGCAGAAGTCAACCAAACTTCACCCAATAGTGTATTGTATCACAATCTAGTAGTTACATTTGAAAATTTTGTTCTAGGAAATTTTGTTTGAGCGCAATCATCAAACTTAATTAAAAAAGTCATTTAAGCCTTTTCACAGTGAGATCTATGCGATATGGCCGAGAAATGTAATTTTGATGTTAACTCCCAAACCGCTGCGCAGAAGTCAACCAAACTTCACCCAATAGTGTATTGTATCACAATCTAGTAGTTACATTTGAAAATTTTGTTCTAGGAAATTTTGTTTGAGCGCAATCATCAAACTTAATTAAAAAAGTCATTTAAGCCTTTTCACAGTGAGATCTATGCGATATGGCCGAGAAATGTAATTTTGATGTTAACTCCCAAACCGCTGCGCAGAAGTCAACTAAACTTCACCCATTAGTGTATTGTATCACAATCTAGTAGTTACATGTGGAAATTTGGTTCTAGGACATTTGATTTGAGCGCAATCCTCAAACTTAGGTCAAAAAAGCCATTTAAGCCTTTTCACAGTGAGATCTATGCGATATGGCCGAGAAATGTAATTTTGATGTTAACTCCCAAACCGCTGCGCAGAAGTCAACCAAACTTCACCCAATAGTGTATTGTATCACATTCTAGTAGTTACATTTTAAAATTTCGTTCTAGGACATTTGGTTTGAGCGCAATTATTAAACTTAGGTCAAAAAAGCCATTTAAGCCTTTTCACAGTGAGATCTATGCGATATGGCCGAGAAATGTAATTTTGATGTTAACTCCCAAACCGCTGCGCAGAAGTCAACTAAACTTCACCCATTAGTGTATTGTATCACAATCTAGTAGTTACATGTGGAAATTTGGTTCTAGGACATTTGATTTGAGCGCAATCCTCAAACTTAGGTCAAAAAAGCCATTTAAGCCTTTTCACAGTGAGATCTATGCGATATGGCCGAGAAATGTAATTTTGATGTTAACTCCCAAACCGCTGCGCAGAAGTCAACCAAACTTCACCCAATAGTGTATTGTATCACATTCTAGTAGTTATATTTGAAAATTTCGTTCTAGGACATTTGGTTTGAGCGCAATTATTAAACTTAGGTCAAAAAAGCCATTTAAGCCTTTTCACAGTGAGATCTATGCGATATGGCCGAGAAATGTAATTTTTATGTTAACTCCCAAACCGCTGCGCAGAAGTCAACCAAACTTCACCCAATAGTGTATTGTATCACATTCTAGTAGTTACATTTGAAAATTTCGTTCTAGGACATTTGGTTTGAGCGCAATCCTCAAACTTAGGTCAAAAAAGCCATTTAAGCCTTTTCACAGTGAGATCTATGCGATATGGCCGAGAAATGTAATTTTGATGTTAACTCCCAAACCGCTGCGCAGAAGTCAACCAAACTTCACCCAATAGTGTATTGTATCACAATCTAGTAGTTACATTTGAAAATTTTGTTCTAGGAAATTTTGTTTGAGCGCAATCATCAAACTTAATTAAAAAAGTCATTTAAGCCTTTTCACAGTGAGATCTATGCGATATGGCCGAGAAATGTAATTTTGATGTTAACTCCCAAACCGCTGCGCAGAAGTCAACTAAACTTCACCCATTAGTGTATTGTATCACAATCTAGTAGTTACATGTGGAAATTTGGTTCTAGGACATTTGATTTGAGCGCAATCCTCAAACTTAGGTCAAAAAAGCCATTTAAGCCTTTTCACAGTGAGATCTATGCGATATGGCCGAGAAATGTAATTTTGATGTTAACTCCCAAACCGCTGCGCAGAAGTCAACCAAACTTCACCCAATAGTGTATTGTATCACAATCTAGTAGTTACATTTGAAAATTTTGTTCTAGGAAATTTTGTTTGAGCGCAATCATCAAACTTAATTAAAAAAGTCATTTAAGCCTTTTCACAGTGAGATCTATGCGATATGGCCGAGAAATGTAATTTTGATGTTAACTCCCAAACCGCTGCGCAGAAGTCAACCAAACTTCACCCAATAGTGTATTGTATCACATTCTAGTAGTTACATTTGAAAATTTTGTTCTAGGACATTTGGTTTGAGCGCAATCATTAAACTTAGGTCAAAAAAGCCATTTAAGCCTTTTCACAGTGAGATCTATGCGATATGGCCGAGAAATGTAATTTTGATGTTAACTCCCAAACCGCTGCGCAGAAGTCAACCAAACTTCACCCAATAGTGTATTGTATCACAATCTAGTAGTTACATTTGAAAATTTTGTTCTAGGAAATTTTGTTTGAGCGCAATCATCAAACTTAATTAAAAAAGTCATTTAAGCCTTTTCACAGTGAGATCTATGCGATATGGCCGAGAAATGTAATTTTGATGTTAACTCCCAAACCGCTGCGCAGAAGTCAACCAAACTTCACCCAATAGTGTATTGTATCACATTCTAGTAGTTACATTTGAAAATTTTGTTCTAGGACATTTGGTTTGAGCACAATCATTAAACTTAGGTCAAAAAAGCCATTTAAGCCTTTTCACAGTGAGATCTATGCGATATGGCCGAGAAATGTAATTTTGATGTTAACTCCCAAACCGCTGCGCAGAAGTCAACTAAACTTCAACCAATAGTGTATTGTATCACATTCTAGTAGTTACATTTGAAAATTTCGTTCTAGGACATTTGGTTTGAGCGCAATTATTAAACTTAGGTCAAAAAAGTCATTTAAGCCTTTTCACAGTGAGATCTATGCGATATGGCCGAGAAATGTAATTTTGATGTTAACTCCCAAACCGCTGCGCAGAAGTCAACCAAACTTCACCCATTAGTGTATTGTATCACAATCTAGTAGTTACATGTGAAAATTTGGTTCTAGGACATTTGATTTGAGCGCAATCCTCAAACTTAGGTCAAAAAAGCCATTTAAGCCTTTTCACAGTGAGATCTATGCGATATGGCCGAGAAATGTAAATTTGATGTTAACTCCCAAACCGCTGCGCAGAAGTCAACCAAACTTCACCCAATAGTGTATTGTATCACAATCTAGTAGTTACATATGAAAATTTTGTTCTAGGACATTTTATTTGAACGCAATCATCAAACTTAATTAAAAAAGTCATTTAAGCCTTTTCACAGTGAGATCTATGCGATATGGCCGAGAAATGTAATTTTGATGTTAACTCCCAAACCGCTGCGCAGAAGTCAACCAAACTTCACCCAATAGTGTATTGTATCACATTCTAGTAGTTACATTTGAAAATTTCGTTCTAGGACATTTGGTTTGAGCGCAATCATTAAACTTAGGTCAAAAAAGCCATTTAAGCCTTTTCACAGTGAGATCTATGCGATATGGCCGAGAAATGTAATTTTGATGTTAACTCCCAAACCGCTGCGCAGAAGTCAACCAAACTTCACCCAATAGTGTATTGTATCACAATCTAGTAGTTACATTTGAAAATTTTGTTCTAGGACATTTTGTTTGAACGCAATCATCAAACTTAATTAAAAAAGTCATTTAAGCCTTTTCACAGTGAGATCTATGCGATATGGCCGAGAAATGTAATTTTGATGTTAACTCCCAAACCGCTGCGCAGAAGTCAACCAAACTTCACCCAATAGTGTATTGTATCACAATCTAGTAGTTACATTTGAAAATTTTGTTCTAGGAAATTTTGTTTGAGCGCAATCATCAAACTTAATTAAAAAAGTCATTTAAGCCTTTTCACAGTGAGATCTATGCGATATGGCCGAGAAATGTAATTTTGATGTTAACTCCCAAACCGCTGCGCAGAAGTCAACCAAACTTCACCCAATAGTGTATTGTATCACAATCTAGTAGTTACATTTGAAAATTTTGTTCTAGGAAATTTTGTTTGAGCGCAATCATCAAACTTAATTAAAAAAGTCATTTAAGCCTTTTCACAGTGAGATCTATGCGATATGGCCGAGAAATGTAATTTTGATGTTAACTCCCAAACCGCTGCGCAGAAGTCAACTAAACTTCACCCATTAGTGTATTGTATCACAATCTAGTAGTTACATGTGGAAATTTGGTTCTAGGACATTTGATTTGAGCGCAATCCTCAAACTTAGGTCAAAAAAGCCATTTAAGCCTTTTCACAGTGAGATCTATGCGATATGGCCGAGAAATGTAATTTTGATGTTAACTCCCAAACCGCTGCGCAGAAGTCAACCAAACTTCACCCAATAGTGTATTGTATCACATTCTAGTAGTTACATTTTAAAATTTCGTTCTAGGACATTTGGTTTGAGCGCAATTATTAAACTTAGGTCAAAAAAGCCATTTAAGCCTTTTCACAGTGAGATCTATGCGATATGGCCGAGAAATGTAATTTTGATGTTAACTCCCAAACCGCTGCGCAGAAGTCAACCAAACTTCACCCAATAGTGTATTGTATCACATTCTAGTAGTTACATTTGAAAATTTCGTTCTAGGACATTTGGTTTGAGCGCAATCATTAAACTTAGGTCAAAAAAGCCATTTAAGCCTTTTCACAGTGAGATCTATGCGATATGGCCGAGAAATGTAATTTTGATGTTAACTCCCAAACCGCTGCGCAGAAGTCAACCAAACTTCACCCAATAGTGTATTGTATCACAATCTAGTAGTTACATTTGAAAATTTTGTTCTAGGACATTTTGTTTGAACGCAATCATCAAACTTAATTAAAAAAGTCATTTAAGCCTTTTCACAGTGAGATCTATGCGATATGGCCGAGAAATGTAATTTTGATGTTAACTCCCAAACCGCTGCGCAGAAGTCAACCAAACTTCACCCAATAGTGTATTGTATCACAATCTAGTAGTTACATTTGAAAATTTTGTTCTAGGAAATTTTGTTTGAGCGCAATCATCAAACTTAATTAAAAAAGTCATTTAAGCCTTTTCACAGTGAGATCTATGCGATATGGCCGAGAAATGTAATTTTGATGTTAACTCCCAAACCGCTGCGCAGAAGTCAACCAAACTTCACCCAATAGTGTATTGTATCACAATCTAGTAGTTACATTTGAAAATTTTGTTCTAGGAAATTTTGTTTGAGCGCAATCATCAAACTTAATTAAAAAAGTCATTTAAGCCTTTTCACAGTGAGATCTATGCGATATGGCCGAGAAATGTAATTTTGATGTTAACTCCCAAACCGCTGCGCAGAAGTCAACTAAACTTCACCCATTAGTGTATTGTATCACAATCTAGTAGTTACATGTGGAAATTTGGTTCTAGGACATTTGATTTGAGCGCAATCCTCAAACTTAGGTCAAAAAAGCCATTTAAGCCTTTTCACAGTGAGATCTATGCGATATGGCCGAGAAATGTAATTTTGATGTTAACTCCCAAACCGCTGCGCAGAAGTCAACCAAACTTCACCCAATAGTGTATTGTATCACATTCTAGTAGTTACATTTTAAAATTTCGTTCTAGGACATTTGGTTTGAGCGCAATTATTAAACTTAGGTCAAAAAAGCCATTTAAGCCTTTTCACAGTGAGATCTATGCGATATGGCCGAGAAATGTAATTTTGATGTTAACTCCCAAACCGCTGCGCAGAAGTCAACTAAACTTCACCCAATAGTGTATTGTATCACAATCTAGTAGTTACATGTGGAAATTTGGTTCTAGGACATTTGATTTGAGCGCAATCCTCAAACTTAGGTCAAAAAAGCCATTTAAGCCTTTTCACAGTGAGATCTATGCGATATGGCCGAGAAATGTAATTTTGATGTTAACTCCCAAACCGCTGCGCAGAAGTCAACCAAACTTCACCCAATAGTGTATTGTATCACATTCTAGTAGTTACATTTGAAAATTTCGTTCTAGGACATTTGGTTTGAGCGCAATTATTAAACTTAGGTCAAAAAAGCCATTTAAGCCTTTTCACAGTGAGATCTATGCGATATGGCCGAGAAATGTAATTTTGATGTTAACTCCCAAACCGCTGCGCAGAAGTCAACCAAACTTCACCCAATAGTGTATTGTATCACATACTAGTAGTTACATTTGAAAATTTCGTTCTAGGACATTTGGTTTGAGCGCAATCCTCAAACTTAGGTCAAAAAAGCCATTTAAGCCTTTTCACAGTGAGATCTATGCGATATGGCCGAGAAATGTAATTTTGATGTTAACTCCCAAACCGCTGCGCAGAAGTCAACCAAACTTCACCCAATAGTGTATTGTATCACAATCTAGTAGTTACATTTGAAAATTTTGTTCTAGGAAATTTTGTTTGAGCGCAATCATCAAACTTAATTAAAAAAGTCATTTAAGCCTTTTCACAGTGAGATCTATGCGATATGGCCGAGAAATGTAATTTTGATGTTAACTCCCAAACCGCTGCGCAGAAGTCAACTAAACTTCACCCATTAGTGTATTGTATCACAATCTAGTAGTTACATGTGGAAATTTGGTTCTAGGACATTTGATTTGAGCGCAATCCTCAAACTTAGGTCAAAAAAGCCATTTAAGCCTTTTCACAGTGAGATCTATGCGATATGGCCGAGAAATGTAATTTTGATGTTAACTCCCAAACCGCTGCGCAGAAGTCAACCAAACTTCACCCAATAGTGTATTGTATCACAATCTAGTAGTTACATTTGAAAATTTTGTTCTAGGAAATTTTGTTTGAGCGCAATCATCAAACTTAATTAAAAAAGTCATTTAAGCCTTTTCACAGTGAGATCTATGCGATATGGCCGAGAAATGTAATTTTGATGTTAACTCCCAAACCGCTGCGCAGAAGTCAACCAAACTTCACCCAATAGTGTATTGTATCACATTCTAGTAGTTACATTTGAAAATTTTGTTCTAGGAAATTTTGTTTGAGCGCAATCATCAAACTTAATTAAAAAAGTCATTTAAGCCTTTTCACAGTGAGATCTATGCGATATGGCCGAGAAATGTAATTTTGATGTTAACTCCCAAACCGCTGCGCAGAAGTCAACCAAACTTCACCCAATAGTGTATTGTATCACAATCTAGTAGTTACATTTGAAAATTTTGTTCTAGGACATTTGGTTTGAGCGCAATCATTAAACTTAGGTCAAAAAAGCCATTTAAGCCTTTTCACAGTGAGATCTATGCGATATGGCCGAGAAATGTAATTTTGATGTTAACTCCCAAACCGCTGCGCAGAAGTCAACTAAACTTCAACCAATAGTGTATTGTATCACATTCTAGTAGTTACATTTGAAAATTTCGTTCTAGGACATTTGGTTTGAGCGCAATTATTAAACTTAGGTCAAAAAAGTCATTTAAGCCTTTTCACAGTGAGATCTATGCGATATGGCCGAGAAATGTAATTTTGATGTTAACTCCCAAACCGCTGCGCAGAAGTCAACTAAACTTCACCCAATAGTGTATTGTATCACAATCTAGTAGTTACATGTGGAAATTTGGTTCTAGGACATTTGATTTGAGCGCAATCCTCAAACTTAGGTCAAAAAAGCCATTTAAGCCTTTTCACAGTGAGATCTATGCGATATGGCCGAGAAATGTAATTTTGATGTTAACTCCCAAACCGCTGCGCAGAAGTCAACCAAACTTCACCCAATAGTGTATTGTATCACATTCTAGTAGTTACATTTGAAAATTTCGTTCTAGGACATTTGGTTTGAGCGTAATTATTAAACTTAGGTCAAAAAAGCCATTTAAGCCTTTTCACAGTGAGATCTATGCGATATGGCCGAGAAATGTAATTTTGATGTTAACTCCCAAACCGCTGCGCAGAAGTCAACCAAACTTCACCCAATAGTGTATTGTATCACATACTAGTAGTTACATTTGAAAATTTCGTTCTAGGACATTTGGTTTGAGCGCAATCCTCAAACTTAGGTCAAAAAAGCCATTTAAGCCTTTTCACAGTGAGATCTATGCGATATGGCCGAGAAATGTAATTTTGATGTTAACTCCCAAACCGCTGCGCAGAAGTCAACCAAACTTCACCCAATAGTGTATTGTATCACAATCTAGTAGTTACATTTGAAAATTTTGTTCTAGGACATTTGGTTTGAGCGCAATCATTAAACTTAGGTCAAAAAAGCCATTTAAGCCTTTTCACAGTGAGATCTATGCGATATGGCCGAGAAATGTAATTTTGATGTTAACTCCCAAACCGCTGCGCAGAAGTCAACCAAACTTCACCCAATAGTGCATTGTATCACAATCTAGTAGTTACATTTGAAAATTTTGTTCTAGGAAATTTTGTTTGAGCGCAATCATCAAACTTAATTAAAAAAGTCATTTAAGCCTTTTCACAGTGAGATCTATGCGATATGGCCGAGAAATGTAATTTTGATGTTAACTCCCAAACCGCTGCGCAGAAGTCAACCAAACTTCACCCAATAGTGTATTGTATCACATTCTAGTAGTTACATTTGAAAATTTTGTTCTAGGACATTTGGTTTGAGCACAATCATTAAACTTAGGTCAAAAAAGCCATTTAAGCCTTTTCACAGTGAGATCTATGCGATATGGCCGAGAAATGTAATTTTGATGTTAACTCCCAAACCGCTGCGCAGAAGTCAACTAAACTTCAACCAATAGTGTATTGTATCACATTCTAGTAGTTACATTTGAAAATTTCGTTCTAGGACATTTGGTTTGAGCGCAATTATTAAACTTAGGTCAAAAAAGCCATTTAAGCCTTTTCACAGTGAGATCTATGCGATATGGCCGAGAAATGTAATTTTGATGTTAACTCCCAAACCGCTGCGCAGAAGTCAACCAAACTTCACCCAATAGTGTATTGTATCACATTCTAGTAGTTACATTTGAAAATTTCGTTCTAGGACATTTGGTTTGAGCGCAATCATTAAACTTAGGTCAAAAAAGCCATTTAAGCCTTTTCACAGTGAGATCTATGCGATATGGCCGAGAAATGTAATTTTGATGTTAACTCCCAAACCGCTGCGCAGAAGTCAACCAAACTTCACCCAATAGTGTATTGTATCACAATCTAGTAGTTACATTTGAAAATTTTGTTCTAGGAAATTTTGTTTGAGCGCAATCATCAAACTTAATTAAAAAAGTCATTTAAGCCTTTTCACAGTGAGATCTATGCGATATGGCCGAGAAATGTAATTTTGATGTTAACTCCCAAACCGCTGCGCAGAAGTCAACCAAACTTCACCCATTAGTGTATTGTATCACAATCTAGTAGTTACATGTGAAAATTTGGTTCTAGGACTATTGATTTGAGCGCAATCCTCAAACTTAGGTCAAAAAAGCCATTTAAGCCTTTTCACAGTGAGATCTATGCGATATGGCCGAGAAATGTAAATTTGATGTTAACTCCCAAACCGCTGCGCAGAAGTCAACCAAACTTCACCCAATAGTGTATTGTATCACAATCTAGTAGTTACATATGAAAATTTTGTTCTAGGACATTTTATTTGAACGCAATCATCAAACTTAATTAAAAAAGTCATTTAAGCCTTTTCACAGTGAGATCTATGCGATATGGCCGAGAAATGTAATTTTGATGTTAACTCCCAAACCGCTGCGCAGAAGTCAACCAAACTTCACCCAATAGTGTATTGTATCACAATCTCGTAGTTACATTTGAAAATTTTGTTCTAGGAAATTTTGTTTGAGCGCAATCATCAAACTTAATTAAAAAAGTCATTTAAGCCTTTTCACAGTGAGATCTATGCGATATGGCCGAGAAATGTAATTTTGATGTTAACTCCCAAACCGCTGCGCAGAAGTCAACCAAACTTCACCCAATAGTGTATTGTATCACAATCTAGTAGTTACATTTGAAAATTTTGTTCTAGGAAATTTTGTTTGAGCGCAATCATCAAACTTAATTAAAAAAGTCATTTAAGCCTTTTCACAGTGAGATCTATGCGATATGGCCGAGAAATGTAATTTTGATGTTAACTCCCAAACCGCTGCGCAGAAGTCAACTAAACTTCACCCATTAGTGTATTGTATCACAATCTAGTAGTTACATGTGGAAATTTGGTTCTAGGACATTTGATTTGAGCGCAATCCTCAAACTTAGGTCAAAAAAGCCATTTAAGCCTTTTCACAGTGAGATCTATGCGATATGGCCGAGAAATGTAATTTTGATGTTAACTCCCAAACCGCTGCGCAGAAGTCAACCAAACTTCACCCAATAGTGTATTGTATCACATTCTAGTAGTTACATTTTAAAATTTCGTTCTAGGACATTTGGTTTGAGCGCAATTTTTAAACTTAGGTCAAAAAAGCCATTTAAGCCTTTTCACAGTGAGATCTATGCGATATGGCCGAGAAATGTAATTTTGATGTTAACTCCCAAACCGCTGCGCAGAAGTCAACCAAACTTCACCCAATAGTGTATTGTATCACAATCTAGTAGTTACATTTGAAAATTTTGTTCTAGGAAATTTTGTTTGAGCGCAATCATCAAACTTAATTAAAAAAGTCATTTAAGCCTTTTCACAGTGAGATCTATGCGATATGGCCGAGAAATGTAATTTTGATGTTAACTCCCAAACCGCTGCGCAGAAGTCAACCAAACTTCACCCAATAGTGTATTGTATCACATTCTAGTAGTTACATTTGAAAATTTCGTTCTAGGACATTTGGTTTGAGCGCAATCATTAAACTTAGGTCAAAAAAGCCATTTAAGCCTTTTCACAGTGAGATCTATGCGATATGGCCGAGAAATGTAATTTTGATGTTAACTCCCAAACCGCTGCGCAGAAGTCAACCAAACTTCACCCAATAGTGTATTGTATCACAATCTAGTAGTTACATTTGAAAATTTTGTTCTAGGACATTTTGTTTGAACGCAATCATCAAACTTAATTAAAAAAGTCATTTAAGCCTTTTCACAGTGAGATCTATGCGATATGGCCGAGAAATGTAATTTTGATGTTAACTCCCAAACCGCTGCGCAGAAGTCAACCAAACTTCACCCAATAGTGTATTGTATCACAATCTAGTAGTTACATTTGAAAATTTTGTTCTAGGAAATTTTGTTTGAGCGCAATCATCAAACTTAATTAAAAAAGTCATTTAAGCCTTTTCACAGTGAGATCTATGCGATATGGCCGAGAAATGTAATTTTGATGTTAACTCCCAAACCGCTGCGCAGAAGTCAACCAAACTTCACCCAATAGTGTATTGTATCACAATCTAGTAGTTACATTTGAAAATTTTGTTCTAGGAAATTTTGTTTGAGCGCAATCATCAAACTTAATTAAAAAAGTCATTTAAGCCTTTTCACAGTGAGATCTATGCGATATGGCCGAGAAATGTAATTTTGATGTTAACTCCCAAACCGCTGCGCAGAAGTCAACCAAACTTCACCCAATAGTGTATTGTATCACAATCTCGTAGTTACATTTGAAAATTTTGTTCTAGGAAATTTTGTTTGAGCGCAATCATCAAACTTAATTAAAAAAGTCATTTAAGCCTTTTCACAGTGAGATCTATGCGATATGGCCGAGAAATGTAATTTTGATGTTAACTCCCAAACCGCTGCGCAGAAGTCAACCAAACTTCACCCAATAGTGTATTGTATCACAATCTAGTAGTTACATTTGAAAATTTTGTTCTAGGAAATTTTGTTTGAGCGCAATCATCAAACTTAATTAAAAAAGTCATTTAAGCCTTTTCACAGTGAGATCTATGCGATATGGCCGAGAAATGTAATTTTGATGTTAACTCCCAAACCGCTGCGCAGAAGTCAACTAAACTTCACCCATTAGTGTATTGTATCACAATCTAGTAGTTACATGTGGAAATTTGGTTCTAGGACATTTGATTTGAGCGCAATCCTCAAACTTAGGTCAAAAAAGCCATTTAAGCCTTTTCACAGTGAGATCTATGCGATATGGCCGAGAAATGTAATTTTGATGTTAACTCCCAAACCGCTGCGCAGAAGTCAACCAAACTTCACCCAATAGTGTATTGTATCACATTCTAGTAGTTACATTTTAAAATTTCGTTCTAGGACATTTGGTTTGAGCGCAATTTTTAAACTTAGGTCAAAAAAGCCATTTAAGCCTTTTCACAGTGAGATCTATGCGATATGGCCGAGAAATGTAATTTTGATGTTAACTCCCAAACCGCTGCGCAGAAGTCAACCAAACTTCACCCAATAGTGTATTGTATCACAATCTAGTAGTTACATTTGAAAATTTTGTTCTAGGAAATTTTGTTTGAGCGCAATCATCAAACTTAATTAAAAAAGTCATTTAAGCCTTTTCACAGTGAGATCTATGCGATATGGCCGAGAAATGTAATTTTGATGTTAACTCCCAAACCGCTGCGCAGAAGTCAACCAAACTTCACCCAATAGTGTATTGTATCACATTCTAGTAGTTACATTTGAAAATTTCGTTCTAGGACATTTGGTTTGAGCGCAATCATTAAACTTAGGTCAAAAAAGCCATTTAAGCCTTTTCACAGTGAGATCTATGCGATATGGCCGAGAAATGTAATTTTGATGTTAACTCCCAAACCGCTGCGCAGAAGTCAACCAAACTTCACCCAATAGTGTATTGTATCACAATCTAGTAGTTACATTTGAAAATTTTGTTCTAGGACATTTTGTTTGAACGCAATCATCAAACTTAATTAAAAAAGTCATTTAAGCCTTTTCACAGTGAGATCTATGCGATATGGCCGAGAAATGTAATTTTGATGTTAACTCCCAAACCGCTGCGCAGAAGTCAACCAAACTTCACCCAATAGTGTATTGTATCACAATCTAGTAGTTACATTTGAAAATTTTGTTCTAGGAAATTTTGTTTGAGCGCAATCATCAAACTTAATTAAAAAAGTCATTTAAGCCTTTTCACAGTGAGATCTATGCGATATGGCCGAGAAATGTAATTTTGATGTTAACTCCCAAACCGCTGCGCAGAAGTCAACCAAACTTCACCCAATAGTGTATTGTATCACAATCTAGTAGTTACATTTGAAAGTTTTGTTCTAGGAAATTTTGTTTGAGCGCAATCATCAAACTTAATTAAAAAAGTCATTTAAGCCTTTTCACAGTGAGATCTATGCGATATGGCCGAGAAATGTAATTTTGATGTTAACTCCCAAACCGCTGCGCAGAAGTCAACTAAACTTCACCCATTAGTGTATTGTATCACAATCTAGTAGTTACATGTGGAAATTTGGTTCTAGGACATTTGATTTGAGCGCAATCCTCAAACTTAGGTCAAAAAAGCCATTTAAGCCTTTTCACAGTGAGATCTATGCGATATGGCCGAGAAATGTAATTTTGATGTTAACTCCCAAACCGCTGCGCAGAAGTCAACCAAACTTCACCCAATAGTGTATTGTATCACATTCTAGTAGTTACATTTTAAAATTTCGTTCTAGGACATTTGGTTTGAGCGCAATTATTAAACTTAGGTCAAAAAAGCCATTTAAGCCTTTTCACAGTGAGATCTATGCGATATGGCCGAGAAATGTAATTTTGATGTTAACTCCCAAACCGCTGCGCAGAAGTCAACTAAACTTCACCCATTAGTGTATTGTATCACAATCTAGTAGTTACATGTGGAAATTTGGTTCTAGGACATTTGATTTGAGCGCAATCCTCAAACTTAGGTCAAAAAAGCCATTTAAGCCTTTTCACAGTGAGATCTATGCGATATGGCCGAGAAATGTAATTTTGATGTTAACTCCCAAACCGCTGCGCAGAAGTCAACCAAACTTCACCCAATAGTGTATTGTATCACATTCTAGTAGTTACATTTGAAAATTTCGTTCTAGGACATTTGGTTTGAGCGCAATTATTAAACTTAGGTCAAAAAAGCCATTTAAGCCTTTTCACAGTGAGATCTATGCGATATGGCCGAGAAATGTAATTTTGATGTTAACTCCCAAACCGCTGCGCAGAAGTCAACCAAACTTCACCCAATAGTGTATTGTATCACATTCTAGTAGTTACATTTGAAAATTTCGTTCTAGGACATTTGGTTTGAGCGCAATCCTCAAACTTAGGTCAAAAAAGCCATTTAAGCCTTTTCACAGTGAGATCTATGCGATATGGCCGAGAAATGTAATTTTGATGTTAACTCCCAAACCGCTGCGCAGAAGTCAACCAAACTTCACCCAATAGTGTATTGTATCACAATCTAGTAGTTACATTTGAAAATTTTGTTCTAGGAAATTTTGTTTGAGCGCAATCATCAAACTTAATTAAAAAAGTCATTTAAGCCTTTTCACAGTGAGATCTATGCGATATGGCCGAGAAATGTAATTTTGATGTTAACTCCCAAACCGCTGCGCAGAAGTCAACTAAACTTCACCCATTAGTGTATTGTATCACAATCTAGTAGTTACATGTGGAAATTTGGTTCTAGGACATTTGATTTGAGCGCAATCCTCAAACTTAGGTCAAAAAAGCCATTTAAGCCTTTTCACAGTGAGATCTATGCGATATGGCCGAGAAATGTAATTTTGATGTTAACTCCCAAACCGCTGCGCAGAAGTCAACCAAACTTCACCCAATAGTGTATTGTATCACAATCTAGTAGTTACATTTGAAAATTTTGTTCTAGGAAATTTTGTTTGAGCGCAATCATCAAACTTAATTAAAAAAGTCATTTAAGCCTTTTCACAGTGAGATCTATGCGATATGGCCGAGAAATGTAATTTTGATGTTAACTCCCAAACCGCTGCGCAGAAGTCAACCAAACTTCACCCAATAGTGTATTGTATCACATTCTAGTAGTAACATTTGAAAATTTTGTTCTAGGACATTTGGTTTGAGCGCAATCATTAAACTTAGGTCAAAAAAGCCATTTAAGCCTTTTCACAGTGAGATCTATGCGATATGGCCGAGAAATGTAATTTTGATGTTAACTCCCAAACCGCTGCGCAGAAGTCAACCAAACTTCACCCAATAGTGTATTGTATCACAATCTAGTAGTTACATTTGAAAATTTTGTTCTAGGAAATTTTGTTTGAGCGCAATCATCAAACTTAATTAAAAAAGTCATTTAAGCCTTTTCACAGTGAGATCTATGCGATATGGCCGAGAAATGTAATTTTGATGTTAACTCCCAAACCGCTGCGCAGAAGTCAACCAAACTTCACCCAATAGTGTATTGTATCACATTCTAGTAGTTACATTTGAAAATTTTGTTCTAGGACATTTGGTTTGAGCGCAATCATTAAACTTAGGTCAAAAAAGCCATTTAAGCCTTTTCACAGTGAGATCTATGCGATATGGCCGAGAAATGTAATTTTGATGTTAACTCCCAAACCGCTGCGCAGAAGTCAACTAAACTTCAACCAATAGTGTATTGTATCACATTCTAGTAGTTACATTTGAAAATTTCGTTCTAGGACATTTGGTTTGAGCGCAATTATTAAACTTAGGTCAAAAAAGCCATTTAAGCCTTTTCACAGTGAGATCTATGCGATATGGCCGAGAAATGTAATTTTGATGTTAACTCCCAAACCGCTGCGCAGAAGTCAACCAAACTTCACCCAATAGTGTATTGTATCACATTCTAGTAGTTACATTTGAAAATTTCGTTCTAGGACATTTGGTTTGAGCGCAATCATTAAACTTAGGTCAAAAAAGCCATCTAAGCCTTTTCACAGTGAGATCTATGCGATATGGCCGAGAAATGTAATTTTGATGTTAACTCCCAAACCGCTGCGCAGAAGTCAACCAAACTTCACCCAATAGTGTATTGTATCACAATCTAGTAGTTACATTTGAAAATTTTGTTCTAGGAAATTTTGTTTGAGCGCAATCATCAAACTTAATTAAAAAAGTCATTTAAGCCTTTTCACAGTGAGATCTATGCGATATGGCCGAGAAATGTAATTTTGATGTTAACTCCCAAACCGCTGCGCAGAAGTCAACCAAACTTCACCCAATAGTGTATTGTATCACATTCTAGTAGTTACATTTGAAAATTTTGTTCTAGGACATTTGGTTTGAGCGCAATCATTAAACTTAGGTCAAAAAAGCCATTTAAGCCTTTTCACAGTGAGATCTATGCGATATGGCCGAGAAATGTAATTTTGATGTTAACTCCCAAACCGCTGCGCAGAAGTCAACCAAACTTCACCCAATAGTGTATTGTATCACAATCTAGTAGTTACATTTGAAAATTTTGTTCTAGGAAATTTTGTTTGAGCGCAATCATCAAACTTAATTAAAAAAGTCATTTAAGCCTTTTCACAGTGAGATCTATGCGATATGGCCGAGAAATGTAATTTTGATGTTAACTCCCAAACCGCTGCGCAGAAGTCAACCAAACTTCACCCAATAGTGTATTGTATCACATTCTAGTAGTTACATTTGAAAATTTTGTTCTAGGACATTTGGTTTGAGCGCAATCATTAAACTTAGGTCAAAAAAGCCATTTAAGCCTTTTCACAGTGAGATCTATGCGATATGGCCGAGAAATGTAATTTTGATGTTAACTCCCAAACCGCTGCGCAGAAGTCAACTAAACTTCAACCAATAGTGTATTGTATCACATTCTAGTAGTTACATTTGAAAATTTCGTTCTAGGACATTTGGTTTGAGCGCAATTATTAAACTTAGGTCAAAAAAGCCATTTAAGCCTTTTCACAGTGAGATCTATGCGATATGGCCGAGAAATGTAATTTTGATGTTAACTCCCAAACCGCTGCGCAGAAGTCAACCAAACTTCACCCAATAGTGTATTGTATCACATTCTAGTAGTTACATTTGAAAATTTCGTTCTAGGACATTTGGTTTGAGCGCAATCATTAAACTTAGGTCAAAAAAGCCATTTAAGCACAGTGAGATCTATGCGATATGGCCGAGAAATGTAATTTTGATGTTAACTCCCAAACCGCTGCGCAGAAGTCAACCAAACTTCACCCAATAGTGTATTGTATCACAATCTAGTAGTTACATTTGAAAATTTTGTTCTAGGAAATTTTGTTTGAGCGCAATCATCAAACTTAATTAAAAAAGTCATTTAAGCCTTTTCACAGTGAGATCTATGCGATATGGCCGAGAAATGTAATTTTGATGTTAACTCCCAAACCGCTGCGCAGAAGTCAACCAAACTTCACCCATTAGTGTATTGTATCACAATCTAGTAGTTACATGTGAAAATTTGGTTCTAGGACATTTGATTTGAGCGCAATCCTCAAACTTAGGTCAAAAAAGCCATTTAAGCCTTTTCACAGTGAGATCTATGCGATATGGCCGAGAAATGTAAATTTGATGTTAACTCCCAAACCGCTGCGCAGAAGTCAACCAAACTTCACCCAATAGTGTATTGTATCACAATCTAGTAGTTACATATGAAAATTTTGTTCTAGGACATTTTGTTTGAACGCAATCATCAAACTTAATTAAAAAAGTCATTTAAGCCTTTTCACAGTGAGATCTATGCGATATGGCCGAGAAATGTAATTTTGATGTTAACTCCCAAACCGCTGCGCAGAAGTCAACCAAACTTCACCCAATAGTGTATTGTATCACAATCTAGTAGTTACATTTGAAAATTTTGTTCTAGGAAATTTTGTTTGAGCGCAATCATCAAACTTAATTAAAAAAGTCATTTAAGCCTTTTCACAGTGAGATCTATGCGATATGGCCGAGAAATGTAATTTTGATGTTAACTCCCAAACCGCTGCGCAGAAGTCAACCAAACTTCACCCAATAGTGTATTGTATCACAATCTAGTAGTTACATTTGAAAATTTTGTTCTAGGAAATTTTGTTTGAGCGCAATCATCAAACTTAATTAAAAAAGTCATTTAAGCCTTTTCACAGTGAGATCTATGCGATATGGCCGAGAAATGTAATTTTGATGTTAACTCCCAAACCGCTGCGCAGAAGTCAACTAAACTTCACCCATTAGTGTATTGTATCACAATCTAGTAGTTACATGTGGAAATTTGGTTCTAGGACATTTGATTTGAGCGCAATCCTCAAACTTAGGTCAAAAAAGCCATTTAAGCCTTTTCACAGTGAGATCTATGCGATATGGCCGAGAAATGTAATTTTGATGTTAACTCCCAAACCGCTGCGCAGAAGTCAACCAAACTTCACCCAATAGTGTATTGTATCACATTCTAGTAGTTACATTTTAAAATTTCGTTCTAGGACATTTGGTTTGAGCGCAATTTTTAAACTTAGGTCAAAAAAGCCATTTAAGCCTTTTCACAGTGAGATCTATGCGATATGGCCGAGAAATGTAATTTTGATGTTAACTCCCAAACCGCTGCGCAGAAGTCAACCAAACTTCACCCAATAGTGTATTGTATCACAATCTAGTAGTTACATTTGAAAATTTTGTTCTAGGAAATTTTGTTTGAGCGCAATCATCAAACTTAATTAAAAAAGTCATTTAAGCCTTATCACAGTGAGATCTATGCGATATGGCCGAGAAATGTAATTTTGATGTTAACTCCCAAACCGCTGCGCAGAAGTCAACCAAACTTCACCCAATAGTGTATTGTATCACATTCTAGTAGTTACATTTGAAAATTTCGTTCTAGGACATTTGGTTTGAGCGCAATCATTAAACTTAGGTCAAAAAAGCCATTTAAGCCTTTTCACAGTGAGATCTATGCGATATGGCCGAGAAATGTAATTTTGATGTTAACTCCCAAACCGCTGCGCAGAAGTCAACCAAACTTCACCCAATAGTGTATTGTATCACAATCTAGTAGTTACATTTGAAAATTTTGTTCTAGGAAATTTTGTTTGAGCGCAATCATCAAACTTAATTAAAAAAGTCATTTAAGCCTTTTCACAGTGAGATCTATGCGATATGGCCGAGAAATGTAATTTTGATGTTAACTCCCAAACCGCTGCGCAGAAGTCAACCAAACTTCACCCATTAGTGTATTGTATCACAATCTAGTAGTTACATGTGAAAATTTGGTTCTAGGACATTTGATTTGAGCGCAATCCTCAAACTTAGGTCAAAAAAGCCATTTAAGCCTTTTCACAGTGAGATCTATGCGATATGGCCGAGAAATGTAAATTTGATGTTAACTCCCAAACCGCTGCGCAGAAGTCAACCAAACTTCACCCAATAGTGTATTGTATCACAATCTAGTAGTTACATTTGAAAATTTTGTTCTAGGACATTTTGTTTGAACGCAATCATCAAACTTAATTAAAAAAGTCATTTAAGCCTTTTCACAGTGAGATCTATGCGATATGGCCGAGAAATGTAATTTTGATGTTAACTCCCAAACCGCTGCGCAGAAGTCAACTAAACTTCACCCATTAGTGTATTGTATCACAATCTAGTAGTTACATTTGAAAATTTTGTTCTAGGAAATTTTGTTTGAGCGCAATCATCAAACTTAATTAAAAAAGTCATTTAAGCCTTTTCACAGTGAGATCTATGCGATATGGCCGAGAAATGTAATTTTGATGTTAACTCCCAAACCGCTGCGCAGAAGTCAACCAAACTTCACCCAATAGTGTATTGTATCACATTCTAGTAGTTACATTTGAAAATTTTGTTCTAGGACATTTGGTTTGAGCGCAATCATTAAACTTAGGTCAAAAAAGCCATTTAAGCCTTTTCACAGTGAGATCTATTCGATATGGCCGAGAAATGTAATTTTGATGTTAACTCCCAAACCGCTGCGCAGAAGTCAACTAAACTTCAACCAATAGTGTATTGTATCACATTCTAGTAGTTACATTTGAAAATTTCGTTCTAGGACATTTGGTTTGAGCGCAATTATTAAACTTAGGTCAAAAAAGCCATTTAAGCCTTTTCACAGTGAGATCTATGCGATATGGCCGAGAAATGTAATTTTGATGTTAACTCCCAAACCGCTGCGCAGAAGTCAACCAAACTTCACCCAATAGTGTATTGTATCACATTCTAGTAGTTACATTTGAAAATTTCGTTCTAGGACATTTGGTTTGAGCGCAATCATTAAACTTAGGTCAAAAAAGCCATTTAAGCCTTTTCACAGTGAGATCTATGCGATATGGCCGAGAAATGTAATTTTGATGTTAACTCCCAAACCGCTGCGCAGAAGTCAACCAAACTTCACCCAATAGTGTATTGTATCACAATCTAGTAGTTACATTTGAAAATTTTGTTCTAGGAAATTTTGTTTGAGCGCAATCATCAAACTTAATTAAAAAAGTCATTTAAGCCTTTTCACAGTGAGATCTATGCGATATGGCCGAGAAATGTAATTTAGATGTTAACTCCCAAACCGCTGCGCAGAAGTCAACCAAACTTCACCCAATAGTGTATTGTATCACAATCTAGTAGTTACATATGAAAATTTTGTTCTAGGACATTTTGTTTGAACGCAATCATCAAACTTAATTAAAAAAGTCATTTAAGCCTTTTCACAGTGAGATCTATGCGATATGGCCGAGAAATGTAATTTTGATGTTAACTCCCAAACCGCTGCGCAGAAGTCAACCAAACTTCACCCAATAGTGTATTGTATCACAATCTAGTAGTTACATTTGAAAATTTTGTTCTAGGACATTTTGTTTGAACGCAATCATCAAACTTAATTAAAAAAGTCATTTAAGCCTTTTCACAGTGAGATCTATGCGATATGGCCGAGAAATGTAATTTTGATGTTAACTCCCAAACCGCTGCGCAGAAGTCAACTAAACTTCACCCATTAGTGTATTGTATCACAATCTAGTAGTTACATTTGAAAATTTTGTTCTAGGAAATTTTGTTTGAGCGCAATCATCAAACTTAATTAAAAAAGTCATTTAAGCCTTTTCACAGTGAGATCTATGCGATATGGCCGAGAAATGTAATTTTGATGTTAACTCCCAAACCGCTGCGCAGAAGTCAACCAAACTTCACCCATTAGTGTATTGTATCACAATATAGTAGTTACATGTGAAAATTTGGTTCTAGGACATTTGATTTGAGCGCAATCCTCAAACTTAGGTCAAAAAAGCCATTTAAGCCTTTTCACAGTGAGATCTATGCGATATGGCCGAGAAATGTAAATTTGATGTTAACTCCCAAACCGCTGCGCAGAAGTCAACCAAACTTCACCCAATAGTGTATTGTATCACAATCTAGTAGTTACATTTGAAAATTTTGTTCTAGGACATTTTGTTTGAACGCAATCATCAAACTTAATTAAAAAAGTCATTTAAGCCTTTTCACAGTGAGATCTATGCGATATGGCCGAGAAATGTAATTTTGATGTTAACTCCCAAACCGCTGCGCAGAAGTCAACTAAACTTCACCCATTAGTGTATTGTATCACAATCTAGTAGTTACATTTGAAAATTTTGTTCTAGGAAATTTTGTTTGAGCGCAATCATCAAACTTAATTAAAAAAGTCATTTAAGCCTTTTCACAGTGAGATCTATGCGATATGGCCGAGAAATGTAATTTTGATGTTAACTCCCAAACCGCTGCGCAGAAGTCAACCAAACTTCACCCAATAGTGTATTGTATCACATTCTAGTAGTTACATTTGAAAATTTTGTTCTAGGACATTTGGTTTGAGCGCAATCATTAAACTTAGGTCAAAAAAGCCATTTAAGCCTTTTCACAGTGAGATCTATGCGATATGGCCGAGAAATGTAATTTTGATGTTAACTCCCAAACCGCTGCGCAGAAGTCAACTAAACTTCAACCAATAGTGTATTGTATCACATTCTAGTAGTTACATTTGAAAATTTCGTTCTAGGACATTTGGTTTGAGCGCAATTATTAAACTTAGGTCAAAAAAGCCATTTAAGCCTTTTCACAGTGAGATCTATGCGATATGGCCGAGAAATGTAATTTTGATGTTAACTCCCAAACCGCTGCGCAGAAGTCAACCAAACTTCACCCAATAGTGTATTGTATCACATTCTAGTAGTTACATTTGAAAATTTCGTTCTAGGACATTTGGTTTGAGCGCAATCATTAAACTTAGGTCAAAAAAGCCATTTAAGCCTTTTCACAGTGAGATCTATGCGATATGGCCGAGAAATGTAATTTTGATGTTAACTCCCAAACCGCTGCGCAGAAGTCAACCAAACTTCACCCAATAGTGTATTGTATCACAATCTAGTAGTTACATTTGAAAATTTTGTTCTAGGAAATTTTGTTTGAGCGCAATCATCAAACTTAATTAAAAAAGTCATTTAAGCCTTTTCACAGTGAGATCTATGCGATATGGCCGAGAAATGTAATTTAGATGTTAACTCCCAAACCGCTGCGCAGAAGTCAACCAAACTTCACCCAATAGTGTATTGTATCACAATCTAGTAGTTACATATGAAAATTTTGTTCTAGGACATTTTGTTTGAACGCAATCATCAAACTTAATTAAAAAAGTCATTTAAGCCTTTTCACAGTGAGATCTATGCGATATGGCCGAGAAATGTAATTTTGATGTTAACTCCCAAACCGCTGCGCAGAAGTCAACCAAACTTCACCCAATAGTGTATTGTATCACAATCTAGTAGTTACATTTGAAAATTTTGTTCTAGGAAATTTTGTTTGAGCGCAATCATCAAACTTAATTAAAAAAGTCATTTAAGCCTTTTCACAGTGAGATCTATGCGATATGGCCGAGAAATGTAATTTTGATGTTAACTCCCAAACCGCTGCGCAGAAGTCAACCAAACTTCACCCAATAGTGTATTGTATCACAATCTAGTAGTTACATTTGAAAATTTTGTTCTAGGAAATTTTGTTTGAGCGCAATCATCAAACTTAATTAAAAAAGTCATTTAAGCCTTTTCACAGTGAGATCTATGCGATATGGCCGAGAAATGTAATTTTGATGTTAACTCCCAAACCGCTGCGCAGAAGTCAACTAAACTTCACCCATTAGTGTATTGTATCACAATCTAGTAGTTACATGTGGAAATTTGGTTCTAGGACATTTGATTTGAGCGCAATCCTCAAACTTAGGTCAAAAAAGCCATTTAAGCCTTTTCACAGTGAGATCTATGCGATATGGCCGAGAAATGTAATTTTGATGTTAACTCCCAAACCGCTGCGCAGAAGTCAACCAAACTTCACCCAATAGTGTATTGTATCACATTCTAGTAGTTACATTTTAAAATTTCGTTCTAGGACATTTGGTTTGAGCGCAATTTTTAAACTTAGGTCAAAAAAGCCATTTAAGCCTTTTCACAGTGAGATCTATGCGATATGGCCGAGAAATGTAATTTTGATGTTAACTCCCAAACCGCTGCGCAGAAGTCAACCAAACTTCACCCAATAGTGTATTGTATCACAATCTAGTAGTTACATTTGAAAATTTTGTTCTAGGAAATTTTGTTTGAGCGCAATCATCAAACTTAATTAAAAAAGTCATTTAAGCCTTTTCACAGTGAGATCTATGCGATATGGCCGAGAAATGTAATTTTGATTTTAACTCCCAAACCGCTGCGCAGAAGTCAACCAAACTTCACCCAATAGTGTATTGTATCACATTCTAGTAGTTACATTTGAAAATTTCGTTCTAGGACATTTGGTTTGAGCGCAATCATTAAACTTAGGTCAAAAAAGCCATTTAAGCCTTTTCACAGTGAGATCTATGCGATATGGCCGAGAAATGTAATTTTGATGTTAACTCCCAAACCGCTGCGCAGAAGTCAACCAAACTTCACCCAATAGTGTATTGTATCACAATCTAGTAGTTACATTTGAAAATTTTGTTCTAGGAAATTTTGTTTGAGCGCAATCATCAAACTTAATTAAAAAAGTCATTTAAGCCTTTTCACAGTGAGATCTATGCGATATGGCCGAGAAATGTAATTTTGATGTTAACTCCCAAACCGCTGCGCAGAAGTCAACCAAACTTCACCCATTAGTGTATTGTATCACAATCTAGTAGTTACATGTGAAAATTTGGTTCTAGGACATTTGATTTGAGCGCAATCCTCAAACTTAGGTCAAAAAAGCCATTTAAGCCTTTTCACAGTGAGATCTATGCGATATGGCCGAGAAATGTAAATTTGATGTTAACTCCCAAACCGCTGCGCAGAAGTCAACCAAACTTCACCCAATAGTGTATTGTATCACAATCTAGTAGTTACATTTGAAAATTTTGTTCTAGGACATTTTGTTTGAACGCAATCATCAAACTTAATTAAAAAAGTCATTTAAGCCTTTTCACAGTGAGATCTATGCGATATGGCCGAGAAATGTAATTTTGATGTTAACTCCCAAACCGCTGCGCAGAAGTCAACTAAACTTCACCCATTAGTGTATTGTATCACAATCTAGTAGTTACATTTGAAAATTTTGTTCTAGGAAATTTTGTTTGAGCGCAATCATCAAACTTAATTAAAAAAGTCATTTAAGCCTTTTCACAGTGAGATCTATGCGATATGGCCGAGAAATGTAATTTTGATGTTAACTCCCAAACCGCTGCGCAGAAGTCAACCAAACTTCACCCATTAGTGTATTGTATCACAATATAGTAGTTACATGTGAAAATTTGGTTCTAGGACATTTGATTTGAGCGCAATCCTCAAACTTAGGTCAAAAAAGCCATTTAAGCCTTTTCACAGTGAGATCTATGCGATATGGCCGAGAAATGTAAATTTGATGTTAACTCCCAAACCGCTGCGCAGAAGTCAACCAAACTTCACCCAATAGTGTATTGTATCACAATCTAGTAGTTACATTTGAAAATTTTGTTCTAGGACATTTTGTTTGAACGCAATCATCAAACTTAATTAAAAAAGTCATTTAAGCCTTTTCACAGTGAGATCTATGCGATATGGCCGAGAAATGTAATTTTGATGTTAACTCCCAAACCGCTGCGCAGAAGTCAACTAAACTTCACCCATTAGTGTATTGTATCACAATCTAGTAGTTACATTTGAAAATTTTGTTCTAGGAAATTTTGTTTGAGCGCAATCATCAAACTTAATTAAAAAAGTCATTTAAGCCTTTTCACAGTGAGATCTATGCGATATGGCCGAGAAATGTAATTTTGATGTTAACTCCCAAACCGCTGCGCAGAAGTCAACCAAACTTCACCCAATAGTGTATTGTATCACATTCTAGTAGTTACATTTGAAAATTTTGTTCTAGGACATTTGGTTTGAGCGCAATCATTAAACTTAGGTCAAAAAAGCCATTTAAGCCTTTTCACAGTGAGATCTATGCGATATGGCCGAGAAATGTAATTTTGATGTTAACTCCCAAACCGCTGCGCAGAAGTCAACTAAACTTCAACCAATAGTGTATTGTATCACATTCTAGTAGTTACATTTGAAAATTTCGTTCTAGGACATTTGGTTTGAGCGCAATTATTAAACTTAGGTCAAAAAAGCCATTTAAGCCTTTTCACAGTGAGATCTATGCGATATGGCCGAGAAATGTAATTTTGATGTTAACTCCCAAACCGCTGCGCAGAAGTCAACCAAACTTCACCCAATAGTGTATTGTATCACATTCTAGTAGTTACATTTGAAAATTTCGTTCTAGGACATTTGGTTTGAGCGCAATCATTAAACTTAGGTCAAAAAAGCCATTTAAGCCTTTTCACAGTGAGATCTATGCGATATGGCCGAGAAATGTAATTTTGATGTTAACTCCCAAACCGCTGCGCAGAAGTCAACCAAACTTCACCCAATAGTGTATTGTATCACAATCTAGTAGTTACATTTGAAAATTTTGTTCTAGGAAATTTTGTTTGAGCGCAATCATCAAACTTAATTAAAAAAGTCATTTAAGCCTTTTCACAGTGAGATCTATGCGATATGGCCGAGAAATGTAATTTAGATGTTAACTCCCAAACCGCTGCGCAGAAGTCAACCAAACTTCACCCAATAGTGTATTGTATCACAATCTAGTAGTTACATATGAAAATTTTGTTCTAGGACATTTTGTTTGAACGCAATCATCAAACTTAATTAAAAAAGTCATTTAAGCCTTTTCACAGTGAGATCTATGCGATATGGCCGAGAAATGTAATTTTGATGTTAACTCCCAAACCGCTGCGCAGAAGTCAACCAAACTTCACCCAATAGTGTATTGTATCACAATCTAGTAGTTACATTTGAAAATTTTGTTCTAGGAAATTTTGTTTGAGCGCAATCATCAAACTTAATTAAAAAAGTCATTTAAGCCTTTTCACAGTGAGATCTATGCGATATGGCCGAGAAATGTAATTTTGATGTTAACTCCCAAACCGCTGCGCAGAAGTCAACCAAACTTCACCCAATAGTGTATTGTATCACAATCTAGTAGTTACATTTGAAAATTTTGTTCTAGGAAATTTTGTTTGAGCGCAATCATCAAACTTAATTAAAAAAGTCATTTAAGCCTTTTCACAGTGAGATCTATGCGATATGGCCGAGAAATGTAATTTTGATGTTAACTCCCAAACCGCTGCGCAGAAGTCAACTAAACTTCACCCATTAGTGTATTGTATCACAATCTAGTAGTTACATGTGGAAATTTGGTTCTAGGACATTTGATTTGAGCGCAATCCTCAAACTTAGGTCAAAAAAGCCATTTAAGCCTTTTCACAGTGAGATCTATGCGATATGGCCGAGAAATGTAATTTTGATGTTAACTCCCAAACCGCTGCGCAGAAGTCAACCAAACTTCACCCAATAGTGTATTGTATCACATTCTAGTAGTTACATTTTAAAATTTCGTTCTAGGACATTTGGTTTGAGCGCAATTTTTAAACTTAGGTCAAAAAAGCCATTTAAGCCTTTTCACAGTGAGATCTATGCGATATGGCCGAGAAATGTAATTTTGATGTTAACTCCCAAACCGCTGCGCAGAAGTCAACCAAACTTCACCCAATAGTGTATTGTATCACAATCTAGTAGTTACATTTGAAAATTTTGTTCTAGGAAATTTTGTTTGAGCGCAATCATCAAACTTAATTAAAAAAGTCATTTAAGCCTTTTCACAGTGAGATCTATGCGATATGGCCGAGAAATGTAATTTTGATGTTAACTCCCAAACCGCTGCGCAGAAGTCAACCAAACTTCACCCAATAGTGTATTGTATCACATTCTAGTAGTTACATTTGAAAATTTCGTTCTAGGACATTTGGTTTGAGCGCAATCATTAAACTTAGGTCAAAAAAGCCATTTAAGCCTTTTCACAGTGAGATCTATGCGATATGGCCGAGAAATGTAATTTTGATGTTAACTCCCAAACCGCTGCGCAGAAGTCAACCAAACTTCACCCAATAGTGTATTGTATCACAATCTAGTAGTTACATTTGAAAATTTTGTTCTAGGAAATTTTGTTTGAGCGCAATCATCAAACTTAATTAAAAAAGTCATTTAAGCCTTTTCACAGTGAGATCTATGCGATATGGCCGAGAAATGTAATTTTGATGTTAACTCCCAAACCGCTGCGCAGAAGTCAACCAAACTTCACCCATTAGTGTATTGTATCACAATCTAGTAGTTACATGTGAAAATTTGGTTCTAGGACATTTGATTTGAGCGCAATCCTCAAACTTAGGTCAAAAAAGCCATTTAAGCCTTTTCACAGTGAGATCTATGCGATATGGCCGAGAAATGTAAATTTGATGTTAACTCCCAAACCGCTGCGCAGAAGTCAACCAAACTTCACCCAATAGTGTATTGTATCACAATCTAGTAGTTACATTTGAAAATTTTGTTCTAGGACATTTTGTTTGAACGCAATCATCAAACTTAATTAAAAAAGTCATTTAAGCCTTTTCACAGTGAGATCTATGCGATATGGCCGAGAAATGTAATTTTGATGTTAACTCCCAAACCGCTGCGCAGAAGTCAACTAAACTTCACCCATTAGTGTATTGTATCACAATCTAGTAGTTACATTTGAAAATTTTGTTCTAGGAAATTTTGTTTGAGCGCAATCATCAAACTTAATTAAAAAAGTCATTTAAGCCTTTTCACAGTGAGATCTATGCGATATGGCCGAGAAATGTAATTTTGATGTTAACTCCCAAACCGCTGCGCAGAAGTCAACCAAACTTCACCCAATAGTGTATTGTATCACATTCTAGTAGTTACATTTGAAAATTTTGTTCTAGGACATTTGGTTTGAGCGCAATCATTAAACTTAGGTCAAAAAAGCCATTTAAGCCTTTTCACAGTGAGATCTATGCGATATGGCCGAGAAATGTAATTTTGATGTTAACTCCCAAACCGCTGCGCAGAAGTCAACTAAACTTCAACCAATAGTGTATTGTATCACATTCTAGTAGTTACATTTGAAAATTTCGTTCTAGGACATTTGGTTTGAGCGCAATTATTAAACTTAGGTCAAAAAAGCCATTTAAGCCTTTTCACAGTGAGATCTATGCGATATGGCCGAGAAATGTAATTTTGATGTTAACTCCCAAACCGCTGCGCAGAAGTCAACCAAACTTCACCCAATAGTGTATTGTATCACATTCTAGTAGTTACATTTGAAAATTTCGTTCTAGGACATTTGGTTTGAGCGCAATCATTAAACTTAGGTCAAAAAAGCCATTTAAGCCTTTTCACAGTGAGATCTATGCGATATGGCCGAGAAATGTAATTTTGATGTTAACTCCCAAACCGCTGCGCAGAAGTCAACCAAACTTCACCCAATAGTGTATTGTATCACAATCTAGTAGTTACATTTGAAAATTTTGTTCTAGGAAATTTTGTTTGAGCGCAATCATCAAACTTAATTAAAAAAGTCATTTAAGCCTTTTCACAGTGAGATCTATGCGATATGGCCGAGAAATGTAATTTTGATGTTAACTCCCAAACCGCTGCGCAGAAGTCAACCAAACTTCACCCATTAGTGTATTGTATCACAATCTAGTAGTTACATGTGAAAATTTGGTTCTAGGACATTTGATTTGAGCGCAATCCTCAAACTTAGGTCAAAAAAGCCATTTAAGCCTTTTCACAGTGAGATCTATGCGATATGGCCGAGAAATGTAAATTTGATGTTAACTCCCAAACCGCTGCGCAGAAGTCAACCAAACTTCACCCAATAGTGTATTGTATCACAATCTAGTAGTTACATATGAAAATTTTGTTCTAGGACATTTTGTTTGAACGCAATCATCAAACTTAATTAAAAAAGTCATTTAAGCCTTTTCACAGTGAGATCTATGCGATATGGCCGAGAAATGTAATTTTGATGTTAACTCCCAAACCGCTGCGCAGAAGTCAACCAAACTTCACCCAATAGTGTATTGTATCACATTCTAGTAGTTACATTTGAAAATTTTGTTCTAGGAAATTTTGTTTGAGCGCAATCATCAAACTTAATTAAAAAAGTCATTTAAGCCTTTTCACAGTGAGATCTATGCGATATGGCCGAGAAATGTAATTTTGATGTTAACTCCCAAACCGCTGCGCAGAAGTCAACCAAACTTCACCCAATAGTGTATTGTATCACAATCTAGTAGTTACATTTGAAAATTTTGTTCTAGGAAATTTTGTTTGAGCGCAATCATCAAACTTAATTAAAAAAGTCATTTAAGCCTTTTCACAGTGAGATCTATGCGATATGGCCGAGAAATGTAATTTTGATGTTAACTCCCAAACCGCTGCGCAGAAGTCAACTAAACTTCACCCATTAGTGTATTGTATCACAATCTAGTAGTTACATGTGGAAATTTGGTTCTAGGACATTTGATTTGAGCGCAATCCTCAAACTTAGGTCAAAAAAGCCATTTAAGCCTTTTCAAAGTGAGATCTATGCGATATGGCCGAGAAATGTAATTTTGATGTTAACTCCCAAACCGCTGCGCAGAAGTCAACCAAACTTCACCCAATAGTGTATTGTATCACATTCTAGTAGTTACATTTTAAAATTTCGTTCTAGGACATTTGGTTTGAGCGCAATTATTAAACTTAGGTCAAAAAAGCCATTTAAGCCTTTTCACAGTGAGATCTATGCGATATGGCCGAGAAATGTAATTTTGATGTTAACTCCCAAACCGCTGCGCAGAAGTCAACTAAACTTCACCCATTAGTGTATTGTATCACAATCTAGTAGTTACATGTGGAAATTTGGTTCTAGGACATTTGATTTGAGCGCAATCCTCAAACTTAGGTCAAAAAAGCCATTTAAGCCTTTTCACAGTGAGATCTATGCGATATGGCCGAGAAATGTAATTTTGATGTTAACTCCCAAACCGCTGCGCAGAAGTCAACCAAACTTCACCCAATAGTGTATTGTATCACATTCTAGTAGTTACATTTGAAAATTTCGTTCTAGGACATTTGGTTTGAGCGCAATTATTAAACTTAGGTCAAAAAAGCCATTTAAGCCTTTTCACAGTGAGATCTATGCGATATGGCCGAGAAATGTAATTTTGATGTTAACTCCCAAACCGCTGCGCAGAAGTCAACCAAACTTCACCCAATAGTGTATTGTATCACATTCTAGTAGTTACATTTGAAAATTTCGTTCTAGGACATTTGGTTTGAGCGCAATCCTCAAACTTAGGTCAAAAAAGCCATTTAAGCCTTTTCACAGTGAGATCTATGCGATATGGCCGAGAAATGTAATTTTGATGTTAACTCCCAAACCGCTGCGCAGAAGTCAACCAAACTTCACCCAATAGTGTATTGTATCACAATCTAGTAGTTACATTTGAAAATTTTGTTCTAGGAAATTTTGTTTGAGCGCAATCATCAAACTTAATTAAAAAAGTCATTTAAGCCTTTTCACAGTGAGATCTATGCGATATGGCCGAGAAATGTAATTTTGATGTTAACTCCCAAACCGCTGCGCAGAAGTCAACTAAACTTCACCCATTAGTGTATTGTATCACAATCTAGTAGTTACATGTGGAAATTTGGTTCTAGGACATTTGATTTGAGCGCAATCCTCAAACTTAGGTCAAAAAAGCCATTTAAGCCTTTTCACAGTGAGATCTATGCGATATGGCCGAGAAATGTAATTTTGATGTTAACTCCCAAACCGCTGCGCAGAAGTCAACCAAACTTCACCCAATAG
Source organism: Corythoichthys intestinalis (assembly GCF_030265065.1). Lineage (NCBI taxonomy): Eukaryota > Metazoa > Chordata > Actinopteri > Syngnathiformes > Syngnathidae > Corythoichthys > Corythoichthys intestinalis. Next base: position 33,826,895 of record NC_080407.1, read on the forward strand.
TGTATTGTATCACATTCTAGTAGTTACATTTTAAAATTTCGTTCTAGGACATTTGGTTTGAGCGCAATTTTTAAACTTAGGTCAAAAAAGCCATTTAAGCCTTTTCACAGTGAGATCTATGCGATATGGCCGAGAAATGTAATTTTGATGTTAACTCCCAAACCGCTGCGCAGAAGTCAACCAAACTTCACCCAATAGTGTATTGTATCACAATCTAGTAGTTACATTTAAAAATTTTGTTCTAGGAAATTTTGTTTGAGCGCAATCATCAAACTTAATTAAAAAAGTCATTTAAGCCTTATCACAGTGAGATCTATGCGATATGGCCGAGAAATATAATTTTGATGTTAACTCCCAAACCGCTGCGCAGAAGTCAACCAAACTTCACCCAATAGTGTATTGTATCACATTCTAGTAGTTACATTTGAAAATTTCGTTCTAGGACATTTGGTTTGAGCGCAATCATTAAACTTAGGTCAAAAAAGCCATTTAAGCCTTTTCACAGTGAGATCTATGCGATATGGCCGAGAAATGTAATTTTGATGTTAACTCCCAAACCGCTGCGCAGAAGTCAACCAAACTTCACCCAATAGTGTATTGTATCACAATCTAGTAGTTACATTTGAAAATTTTGTTCTAGGAAATTTTGTTTGAGCGCAATCATCAAACTTAATTAAAAAAGTCATTTAAGCCTTTTCACAGTGAGATCTATGCGATATGGCCGAGAAATGTAATTTTGATGTTAACTCCCAAACCGCTGCGCAGAAGTCAACCAAACTTCACCCATTAGTGTATTGTATCACAATCTAGTAGTTACATGTGAAAATTTGGTTCTAGGACATTTGATTTGAGCGCAATCCTCAAACTTAGGTCAAAAAAGCCATTTAAGCCTTTTCACAGTGAGATCTATGCGATATGGCCGAGAAATGTAAATTTGATGTTAACTCCCAAACCGCTGCGCAGAAGTCAACCAAACTTCACCCAATAGTGTATTGTATCACAATCTAGTAGTTACATTTGAAAATTTTGTTCTAGGACATTTTGTTTGAACGCAATCATCAAACTTAATTAAAAAAGTCATTTAAGCCTTTTCACAGTGAGATCTATGCGATATGGCCGAGAAATGTAATTTTGATGTTAACTCCCAAACCGCTGCACAGAAGTCAACTAAACTTCACCCATTAGTGTATTGTATCACAATCTAGTAGTTACATTTGAAAATTTTGTTCTAGGAAATTTTGTTTGAGCGCAATCATCAAACTTAATTAAAAAAGTCATTTAAGCCTTTTCACAGTGAGATCTATGCGATATGGCCGAGAAATGTAATTTTGATGTTAACTCCCAAACCGCTGCGCAGAAGTCAACCAAACTTCACCCAATAGTGTATTGTATCACATTCTAGTAGTTACATTTGAAAATTTTGTTCTAGGACATTTGGTTTGAGCGCAATCATTAAACTTAGGTCAAAAAAGCCATTTAAGCCTTTTCACAGTGAGATCTATGCGATATGGCCGAGAAATGTAATTTTGATGTTAACTCCCAAACCGCTGCGCAGAAGTCAACTAAACTTCAACCAATAGTGTATTGTATCACATTCTAGTAGTTACATTTGAAAATTTCGTTCTAGGACATTTGGTTTGAGCGCAATTATTAAACTTAGGTCAAAAAAGCCATTTAAGCCTTTTCACAGTGAGATCTATGCGATATGGCCGAGAAATGTAATTTTGATGTTAACTCCCAAACCGCTGCGCAGAAGTCAACCAAACTTCACCCAATAGTGTATTGTATCACATTCTAGTAGTTACATTTGAAAATTTCGTTCTAGGACATTTGGTTTGAGCGCAATCATTAAACTTAGGTCAAAAAAGCCATTTAAGCCTTTTCACAGTGAGATCTATGCGATATGGCCGAGAAATGTAATTTTGATGTTAACTCCCAAACCGCTGCGCAGAAGTCAACCAAACTTCACCCAATAGTGTATTGTATCACAATCTAGTAGTTACATTTGAAAATTTTGTTCTAGGAAATTTTGTTTGAGCGCAATCATCAAACTTAATTAAAAAAGTCATTTAAGCCTTTTCACAGTGAGATCTATGCGATATGGCCGAGAAATGTAATTTTGATGTTAACTCCCAAACCGCTGCGCAGAAGTCAACCAAACTTCACCCATTAGTGTATTGTATCACAATCTAGTAGTTACATGTGAAAATTTGGTTCTAGGACATTTGATTTGAGCGCAATCCTCAAACTTAGGTCAAAAAAGCCATTTAAGCCTTTTCACAGTGAGATCTATGCGATATGGCCGAGAAATGTAAATTTGATGTTAACTCCCAAACCGCTGCGCAGAAGTCAACCAAACTTCACCCAATAGTGTATTGTATCACAATCTAGTAGTTACATTTGAAAATTTTGTTCTAGGACATTTTGTTTGAACGCAATCATCAAAATTAAAAAAGTCATTTAAGCCTTTTCACAGTGAGATCTATGCGATATGGCCGAGAAATGTAATTTTGATGTTAACTCCCAAACCGCTGCGCAGAAGTCAACTAAACTTCACCCATTAGTGTATTGTATCACAATCTAGTAGTTACATTTGAAAATTTTGTTCTAGGAAATTTTGTTTGAGCGCAATCATCAAACTTAATTAAAAAAGTCATTTAAGCCTTTTCACAGTGAGATCTATGCGATATGGCCGAGAAATGTAATTTTGATGTTAACTCCCAAACCGCTGCGCAGAAGTCAACCAAACTTCACCCAATAGTGTATTGTATCACATTCTAGTAGTTACATTTGAAAATTTTGTTCTAGGACATTTGGTTTGAGCGCAATTATTAAACTTAGGTCAAAAAAGCCATTTAAGCCTTTTCACAGTGAGATCTATGCGATATGGCCGAGAAATGTAATTTTGATGTTAACTCCCAAACCGCTGCGCAGAAGTCAACTAAACTTCAACCAATAGTGTATTGTATCACATTCTAGTAGTTACATTTGAAAATTTCGTTCTAGGACATTTGGTTTGAGCGCAATTATTAAACTTAGGTCAAAAAAGCCATTTAAGCCTTTTCACAGTGAGATCTATGCGATATGGCCGAGAAATGTAATTTTGATGTTAACTCCCAAACCGCTGCGCAGAAGTCAACCAAACTTCACCCAATAGTGTATTGTATCACATTCTAGTAGTTACATTTGAAAATTTCGTTCTAGGACATTTGGTTTGAGCGCAATCATTAAACTTAGGTCAAAAAAGCCATTTAAGCCTTTTCACAGTGAGATCTATGCGATATGGCCGAGAAATGTAATTTTGATGTTAACTCCCAAACCGCTGCGCAGAAGTCAACCAAACTTCACCCAATAGTGTATTGTATCACAATCTAGTAGTTACATTTGAAAATTTTGTTCTAGGAAATTTTGTTTGAGCGCAATCATCAAACTTAATTAAAAAAGTCATTTAAGCCTTTTCACAGTGAGATCTATGCGATATGGCCGAGAAATGTAATTTAGATGTTAACTCCCAAACCGCTGCGCAGAAGTCAACCAAACTTCACCCAATAGTGTATTGTATCACAATCTAGTAGTTACATATGAAAATTTTGTTCTAGGACATTTTGTTTGAACGCAATCATCAAACTTAATTAAAAAAGTCATTTAAGCCTTTTCACAGTGAGATCTATGCGATATGGCCGAGAAATGTAATTTTGATGTTAACTCCCAAACCGCTGCGCAGAAGTCAACCAAACTTCACCCAATAGTGTATTGTATCACAATCTAGTAGTTACATTTGAAAATTTTGTTCTAGGAAATTTTGTTTGAGCGCAATCATCAAACTTAATTAAAAAAGTCATTTAAGCCTTTTCACAGTGAGATCTATGCGATATGGCCGAGAAATGTAATTTTGATGTTAACTCCCAAACCGCTGCGCAGAAGTCAACCAAACTTCACCCAATAGTGTATTGTATCACAATCTAGTAGTTACATTTGAAAATTTTGTTCTAGGAAATTTTGTTTGAGCGCAATCATCAAACTTAATTAAAAAAGTCATTTAAGCCTTTTCACAGTGAGATCTATGCGATATGGCCGAGAAATGTAATTTTGATGTTAACTCCCAAACCGCTGCGCAGAAGTCAACTAAACTTCACCCATTAGTGTATTGTATCACAATCTAGTAGTTACATGTGGAAATTTGGTTCTAGGACATTTGATTTGAGCGCAATCCTCAAACTTAGGTCAAAAAAGCCATTTAAGCCTTTTCACAGTGAGATCTATGCGATATGGCCGAGAAATGTAATTTTGATGTTAACTCCCAAACCGCTGCGCAGAAGTCAACCAAACTTCACCCAATAGTGTATTGTATCACATTCTAGTAGTTACATTTTAAAATTTCGTTCTAGGACATTTGGTTTGAGCGCAATTTTTAAACTTAGGTCAAAAAAGCCATTTAAGCCTTTTCACAGTGAGATCTATGCGATATGGCCGAGAAATGTAATTTTGATGTTAACTCCCAAACCGCTGCGCAGAAGTCAACCAAACTTCACCCAATAGTGTATTGTATCACAATCTAGTAGTTACATTTGAAAATTTTGTTCTAGGAAATTTTGTTTGAGCGCAATCATCAAACTTAATTAAAAAAGTCATTTAAGCCTTTTCACAGTGAGATCTATGCGATATGGCCGAGAAATGTAATTTTGATGTTAACTCCCAAACCGCTGCGCAGAAGTCAACCAAACTTCACCCAATAGTGTATTGTATCACATTCTAGTAGTTACATTTGAAAATTTCGTTCTAGGACATTTGGTTTGAGCGCAATCATTAAACTTAGGTCAAAAAAGCCATTTAAGCCTTTTCACAGTGAGATCTATGCGATATGGCCGAGAAATGTAATTTTGATGTTAACTCCCAAACCGCTGCGCAGAAGTCAACCAAACTTCACCCAATAGTGTATTGTATCACAATCTAGTAGTTACATTTGAAAATTTTGTTCTAGGAAATTTTGTTTGAGCGCAATCATCAAACTTAATTAAAAAAGTCATTTAAGCCTTTTCACAGTGAGATCTATGCGATATGGCCGAGAAATGTAATTTTGATGTTAACTCCCAAACCGCTGCGCAGAAGTCAACCAAACTTCACCCATTAGTGTATTGTATCACAATCTAGTAGTTACATGTGAAAATTTGGTTCTAGGACATTTGATTTGAGCGCAATCCTCAAACTTAGGTCAAAAAAGCCATTTAAGCCTTTTCACAGTGAGATCTATGCGATATGGCCGAGAAATGTAAATTTGATGTTAACTCCCAAACCGCTGCGCAGAAGTCAACCAAACTTCACCCAATAGTGTATTGTATCACAATCTAGTAGTTACATATGAAAATTTTGTTCTAGGACATTTTGTTTGAACGCAATCATCAAACTTATTTAAAAAAGTCATTTAAGCCTTTTCACAGTGAGATCTATGCGATATGGCCGAGAAATGTAATTTTGATGTTAACTCCCAAACCGCTGCGCAGAAGTCAACCAAACTTCACCCATTAGTGTATTGTATCAAAATCTAGTAGTTACATTTGAAAATTTTGTTCTAGGAAATTTTGTTTGAGCGCAATCATCAAACTTAATTAAAAAAGTCATTTAAGCCTTTTCACAGTGAGATCTATGAGATATGGCCGAGAAATGTAATTTTGATGTTAACTCCCAAACCGCTGCGCAGAAGTCAACCAAACTTCACCCATTAGTGTACTGTATCACAATCTAGTAGTTACATGTGGAAATTTGGTTCTAGGACATTTGATTTGAGCGCAATCCTCAAACTTAGGTCAAAAAAGCCATTTAAACCTTTTCACAGTGAGATCTATGCGATATGGCCGAGAAATGTAATTTTGATGTTAACTCCCAAACCGCTGCGCAGAAGTCAACCAAACTTCACCCAATAGTGTATTGTATCACAATCTAGTAGGTACATTTGAAAATTTTGTTCTAGGAAATTTTGTTTGAGCGCAATCATCAAACTTAATTAAAAAAGTCATTTAAGCCTTTTCACAGTGAGATCTATGCGATATGGCCGAGAAATGTAATTTTGATGTTAACTCCCAAACCGCTGCGCAGAAGTCAACCAAACTTCACCCAATAGTGTATTGTATCACAATCTAGTAGTTACATTTGAAAATTTTGTTCTAGGAAATTTTGTTTGAGCGCAATCATCAAACTTAATTAAAAAAGTCATTTAAGCCTTTTCACAGTGAGATCTATGCGATATGGCCGAGAAATGTAATTTTGATGTTAACTCCCAAACCGCTGCGCAGAAGTCAACCAAACTTCACCCAATAGTGTATTGTATCACATTCTAGTAGTTACATTTGAAAATTTCGTTCTAGGACATTTGGTTTGAGCGCAATCATTAAACTTAGGTCAAAAAAGCCATTTAAGCCTTTTCACAGTGAGATCTATGCGATATGGCCGAGAAATGTAATTTTGATGTTAACTCCCAAACCGCTGCGCAGAAGTCAACCAAACTTCACCCAATAGTGTATTGTATCACAATCTAGTAGTTACATTTGAAAATTTTGTTCTAGGAAATTTTGTTTGAGCGCAATCATCAAACTTAATTAAAAAAGTCATTTAAGCCTTTTCACAGTGAGATCTATGCGATATGGCCGAGAAATGTAATTTTGATGTTAACTCCCAAACCGCTGCGCAGAAGTCAACCAAACTTCACCCATTAGTGTATTGTATCACAATCTAGTAGTTACATGTGAAAATTTGGTTCTAGGACATTTGATTTGAGCGCAATCCTCAAACTTAGGTCAAAAAAGCCATTTAAGCCTTTTCACAGTGAGATCTATGCGATATGGCCGAGAAATGTAAATTTAATGTTAACTCCCAAACCGCTGCGCAGAAGTCAACCAAACTTCACCCAATAGTGTATTGTATCACAATCTAGTAGTTACATATGAAAATTTTGTTCTAGGACATTTTGTTTGAACGCAATCATCAAACTTATTTAAAAAAGTCATTTAAGCCTTTTCACAGTGAGATCTATGCGATATGGCCGAGAAATGTAATTTTGATGTTAACTCCCAAACCGCTGCGCAGAAGTCAACCAAACTTCACCCATTAGTGTATTGTATCAAAATCTAGTAGTTACATTTGAAAATTTTGTTCTAGGAAATTTTGTTTGAGCGCAATCATCAAACTTAATTAAAAAAGTCATTTAAGCCTTTTCACAGTGAGATCTATGAGATATGGCCGAGAAATGTAATTTTGATGTTAACTCCCAAACCGCTGCGCAGAAGTCAACCAAACTTCACCCATTAGTGTACTGTATCACAATCTAGTAGTTACATGTGGAAATTTGGTTCTAGGACATTTGATTTGAGCGCAATCCTCAAACTTAGGTCAAAAAAGCCATTTAAACCTTTTCACAGTGAGATCTATGCGATATGGCCGAGAAATGTAATTTTGATGTTAACTCCCAAACCGCTGCGAAGAAGTCAACCAAACTTCACCCAATAGTGTATTGTATCACAATCTAGTAGGTACATTTGAAAATTTTGTTCTAGGAAATTTTGTTTGAGCGCAATCATCAAACTTAATTAAAAAAGTCATTTAAGCCTTTTCACAGTGAGATCTATGCGATATGGCCGAGAAATGTAATTTTGATGTTAACTCCCAAACCGCTGCGCAGAAGTCAACCAAACTTCACCCAATAGTGTATTGTATCACAATCTAGTAGTTACATTTGAAAATTTTGTTCTAGGAAATTTTGTTTGAGCGCAATCATCAAACTTAATTAAAAAAGTCATTTAAGCCTTTTCACAGTGAGATCTATGCGATATGGCCGAGAAATGTAATTTTGATGTTAACTCCCAAACCGCTGCGCAGAAGTCAACTAAACTTCACCCATTAGTGTATTGTATCACAATCTAGTAGTTACATGTGGAAATTTGGTTCTAGGACATTTGATTTGAGCGCAATCCTCAAACTTAGGTCAAAAAAGCCATTTAAGCCTTTTCAAAGTGAGATCTATGCGATATGGCCGAGAAATGTAATTTTGATGTTAACTCCCAAACCGCTGCGCAGAAGTCAACTAAACTTCACCCATTAGTGTATTGTATCACAATCTAGTAGTTACATGTGGAAATTTGGTTCTAGGACATTTGATTTGAGCGCAATCCTCAAACTTAGGTCAAAAAAGCCATTTAAGCCTTTTCACAGTGAGATCTATGCGATATGGCCGAGAAATGTAATTTTGATGTTAACTCCCAAACCGCTGCGCAGAAGTCAACCAAACTTCACCCAATAGTGTATTGTATCACATTCTAGTAGTTACATTTGAAAATTTCGTTCTAGGACATTTGGTTTGAGCGCAATTATTAAACTTAGGTCAAAAAAGCCATTTAAGCCTTTTCACAGTGAGATCTATGCGATATGGCCGAGAAATGTAATTTTGATGTTAACTCCCAAACCGCTGCGCAGAAGTCAACCAAACTTCACCCAATAGTGTATTGTATCACATTCTAGTAGTTACATTTGAAAATTTCGTTCTAGGACATTTGGTTTGAGCGCAATCCTCAAACTTAGGTCAAAAAAGCCATTTAAGCCTTTTCACAGTGAGATCTATGCGATATGGCCGAGAAATGTAATTTTGATGTTAACTCCCAAACCGCTGCGCAGAAGTCAACCAAACTTCACCCAATAGTGTATTGTATCACAATCTAGTAGTTACATTTGAAAATTTTGTTCTAGGAAATTTTGTTTGAGCGCAATCATCAAACTTAATTAAAAAAGTCATTTAAGCCTTTTCACAGTGAGATCTATGCGATATGGCCGAGAAATGTAATTTTGATGTTAACTCCCAAACCGCTGCGCAGAAGTCAACTAAACTTCACCCATTAGTGTATTGTATCACAATCTAGTAGTTACATGTGGAAATTTGGTTCTAGGACATTTGATTTGAGCGCAATCCTCAAACTTAGGTCAAAAAAGCCATTTAAGCCTTTTCACAGTGAGATCTATGCGATATGGCCGAGAAATGTAATTTTGATGTTAACTCCCAAACCGCTGCGCAGAAGTCAACCAAACTTCACCCAATAGTGTATTGTATCACATTCTAGTAGTTACATTTTAAAATTTCGTTCTAGGACATTTGGTTTGAGCGCAATTTTTAAACTTAGGTCAAAAAAGCCATTTAAGCCTTTTCACAGTGAGATCTATGCGATATGGCCGAGAAATGTAATTTTGATGTTAACTCCCAAACCGCTGCGCAGAAGTCAACCAAACTTCACCCAATAGTGTATTGTATCACAATCTAGTAGTTACATTTGAAAATTTTGTTCTAGGAAATTTTGTTTGAGCGCAATCATCAAACTTAATTAAAAAAGTCATTTAAGCCTTATCACAGTGAGATCTATGCGATATGGCCGAGAAATGTAATTTTGATGTTAACTCCCAAACCGCTGCGCAGAAGTCAACCAAACTTCACCCAATAGTGTATTGTATCACATTCTAGTAGTTACATTTGAAAATTTCGTTCTAGGACATTTGGTTTGAGCGCAATCATTAAACTTAGGTCAAAAAAGCCATTTAAGCCTTTTCACAGTGAGATCTATGCGATATGGCCGAGAAATGTAATTTTGATGTTAACTCCCAAACCGCTGCGCAGAAGTCAACCAAACTTCACCCAATAGTGTATTGTATCACAATCTAGTAGTTACATTTGAAAATTTTGTTCTAGGAAATTTTGTTTGAGCGCAATCATCAAACTTAATTAAAAAAGTCATTTAAGCCTTTTCACAGTGAGATCTATGCGATATGGCCGAGAAATGTAATTTTGATGTTAACTCCCAAACCGCTGCGCAGAAGTCAACCAAACTTCACCCATTAGTGTATTGTATCACAATCTAGTAGTTACATGTGAAAATTTGGTTCTAGGACATTTGATTTGAGCGCAATCCTCAAACTTAGGTCAAAAAAGCCATTTAAGCCTTTTCACAGTGAGATCTATGCGATATGGCCGAGAAATGTAAATTTGATGTTAACTCCCAAACCGCTGCGCAGAAGTCAACCAAACTTCACCCAATAGTGTATTGTATCACAATCTAGTAGTTACATTTGAAAATTTTGTTCTAGGACATTTTGTTTGAACGCAATCATCAAACTTAATTAAAAAAGTCATTTAAGCCTTTTCACAGTGAGATCTATGCGATATGGCCGAGAAATGTAATTTTGATGTTAACTCCCAAACCGCTGCGCAGAAGTCAACTAAACTTCACCCATTAGTGTATTGTATCACAATCTAGTAGTTACATTTGAAAATTTTGTTCTAGGAAATTTTGTTTGAGCGCAATCATCAAACTTAATTAAAAAAGTCATTTAAGCCTTTTCACAGTGAGATCTATGCGATATGGCCGAGAAATGTAATTTTGATGTTAACTCCCAAACCGCTGCGCAGAAGTCAACCAAACTTCACCCAATAGTGTATTGTATCACATTCTAGTAGTTACATTTGAAAATTTTGTTCTAGGACATTTGGTTTGAGCGCAATCATTAAACTTAGGTCAAAAAAGCCATTTAAGCCTTTTCACAGTGAGATCTATGCGATATGGCCGAGAAATGTAATTTTGATGTTAACTCCCAAACCGCTGCGCAGAAGTCAACTAAACTTCAACCAATAGTGTATTGTATCACATTCTAGTAGTTACATTTGAAAATTTCGTTCTAGGACATTTGGTTTGAGCGCAATTATTAAACTTAGGTCAAAAAAGCCATTTAAGCCTTTTCACAGTGAGATCTATGCGATATGGCCGAGAAATGTAATTTTGATGTTAACTCCCAAACCGCTGCGCAGAAGTCAACCAAACTTCACCCAATAGTGTATTGTATCACATTCTAGTAGTTACATTTGAAAATTTCGTTCTAGGACATTTGGTTTGAGCGCAATCATTAAACTTAGGTCAAAAAAGCCATTTAAGCCTTTTCACAGTGAGATCTATGCGATATGGCCGAGAAATGTAATTTTGATGTTAACTCCCAAACCGCTGCGCAGAAGTCAACCAAACTTCACCCAATAGTGTATTGTATCACAATCTAGTAGTTACATTTGAAAATTTTGTTCTAGGAAATTTTGTTTGAGCGCAATCATCAAACTTAATTAAAAAAGTCATTTAAGCCTTTTCACAGTGAGATCTATGCGATATGGCCGAGAAATGTAATTTTGATGTTAACTCCCAAACCGCTGCGCAGAAGTCAACCAAACTTCACCCATTAGTGTATTGTATCACAATCTAGTAGTTACATGTGAAAATTTGGTTCTAGGACATTTGATTTGAGCGCAATCCTCAAACTTAGGTCAAAAAAGCCATTTAAGCCTTTTCACAGTGAGATCTATGCGATATGGCCGAGAAATGTAAATTTGATGTTAACTCCCAAACCGCTGCGCAGAAGTCAACCAAACTTCACCCAATAGTGTATTGTATCACAATCTAGTAGTTACATTTGAAAATTTTGTTCTAGGACATTTTGTTTGAACGCAATCATCAAACTTAATTAAAAAAGTCATTTAAGCCTTTTCACAGTGAGATCTATGCGATATGGCCGAGAAATGTAATTTTGATGTTAACTCCCAAACCGCTGCGCAGAAGTCAACTAAACTTCACCCATTAGTGTATTGTATCACAATCTAGTAGTTACATTTGAAAATTTTGTTCTAGGAAATTTTGTTTGAGCGCAATCATCAAACTTAATTAAAAAAGTCATTTAAGCCTTTTCACAGTGAGATCTATGCGATATGGCCGAGAAATGTAATTTTGATGTTAACTCCCAAACCGCTGCGCAGAAGTCAACCAAACTTCACCCAATAGTGTATTGTATCACATTCTAGTAGTTACATTTGAAAATTTTGTTCTAGGACATTTGGTTTGAGCGCAATCATTAAACTTAGGTCAAAAAAGCCATTTAAGCCTTTTCACAGTGAGATCTATGCGATATGGCCGAGAAATGTAATTTTGATGTTAACTCCCAAACCGCTGCGCAGAAGTCAACTAAACTTCAACCAATAGTGTATTGTATCACATTCTAGTAGTTACATTTGAAAATTTCGTTCTAGGACATTTGGTTTGAGCGCAATTATTAAACTTAGGTCAAAAAAGCCATTTAAGCCTTTTCACAGTGAGATCTATGCGATATGGCCGAGAAATGTAATTTTGATGTTAACTCCCAAACCGCTGCGCAGAAGTCAACCAAACTTCACCCAATAGTGTATTGTATCACATTCTAGTAGTTACATTTGAAAATTTCGTTCTAGGACATTTGGTTTGAGCGCAATCATTAAACTTAGGTCAAAAAAGCCATTTAAGCCTTTTCACAGTGAGATCTATGCGATATGGCCGAGAAATGTAATTTTGATGTTAACTCCCAAACCGCTGCGCAGAAGTCAACCAAACTTCACCCAATAGTGTATTGTATCACAATCTAGTAGTTACATTTGAAAATTTTGTTCTAGGAAATTTTGTTTGAGCGCAATCATCAAACTTAATTAAAAAAGTCATTTAAGCCTTTTCACAGTGAGATCTATGCGATATGGCCGAGAAATGTAATTTAGATGTTAACTCCCAAACCGCTGCGCAGAAGTCAACCAAACTTCACCCAATAGTGTATTGTATCACAATCTAGTAGTTACATATGAAAATTTTGTTCTAGGACATTTTGTTTGAACGCAATCATCAAACTTAATTAAAAAAGTCATTTAAGCCTTTTCACAGTGAGATCTATGCGATATGGCCGAGAAATGTAATTTTGATGTTAACTCCCAAACCGCTGCGCAGAAGTCAACCAAACTTCACCCAATAGTGTATTGTATCACAATCTAGTAGTTACATTTGAAAATTTTGTTCTAGGAAATTTTGTTTGAGCGCAATCATCAAACTTAATTAAAAAAGTCATTTAAGCCTTTTCACAGTGAGATCTATGCGATATGGCCGAGAAATGTAATTTTGATGTTAACTCCCAAACCGCTGCGCAGAAGTCAACCAAACTTCACCCAATAGTGTATTGTATCACAATCTAGTAGTTACATTTGAAAATTTTGTTCTAGGAAATTTTGTTTGAGCGCAATCATCAAACTTAATTAAAAAAGTCATTTAAGCCTTTTCACAGTGAGATCTATGCGATATGGCCGAGAAATGTAATTTTGATGTTAACTCCCAAACCGCTGCGCAGAAGTCAACTAAACTTCACCCATTAGTGTATTGTATCACAATCTAGTAGTTACATGTGGAAATTTGGTTCTAGGACATTTGATTTGAGCGCAATCCTCAAACTTAGGTCAAAAAAGCCATTTAAGCCTTTTCACAGTGAGATCTATGCGATATGGCCGAGAAATGTAATTTTGATGTTAACTCCCAAACCGCTGCGCAGAAGTCAACCAAACTTCACCCAATAGTGTATTGTATCACATTCTAGTAGTTACATTTTAAAATTTCGTTCTAGGACATTTGGTTTGAGCGCAATTTTTAAACTTAGGTCAAAAAAGCCATTTAAGCCTTTTCACAGTGAGATCTATGCGATATGGCCGAGAAATGTAATTTTGATGTTAACTCCCAAACCGCTGCGCAGAAGTCAACCAAACTTCACCCAATAGTGTATTGTATCACAATCTAGTAGTTACATTTGAAAATTTTGTTCTAGGAAATTTTGTTTGAGCGCAATCATCAAACTTAATTAAAAAAGTCATTTAAGCCTTTTCACAGTGAGATCTATGCGATATGGCCGAGAAATGTAATTTTGATGTTAACTCCCAAACCGCTGCGCAGAAGTCAACCAAACTTCACCCAATAGTGTATTGTATCACATTCTAGTAGTTACATTTGAAAATTTCGTTCTAGGACATTTGGTTTGAGCGCAATCATTAAACTTAGGTCAAAAAAGCCATTTAAGCCTTTTCACAGTGAGATCTATGCGATATGGCCGAGAAATGTAATTTTGATGTTAACTCCCAAACCGCTGCGCAGAAGTCAACCAAACTTCACCCAATAGTGTATTGTATCACAATCTAGTAGTTACATTTGAAAATTTTGTTCTAGGAAATTTTGTTTGAGCGCAATCATCAAACTTAATTAAAAAAGTCATTTAAGCCTTTTCACAGTGAGATCTATGCGATATGGCCGAGAAATGTAATTTTGATGTTAACTCCCAAACCGCTGCGCAGAAGTCAACCAAACTTCACCCATTAGTGTATTGTATCACAATCTAGTAGTTACATGTGAAAATTTGGTTCTAGGACATTTGATTTGAGCGCAATCCTCAAACTTAGGTCAAAAAAGCCATTTAAGCCTTTTCACAGTGAGATCTATGCGATATGGCCGAGAAATGTAAATTTGATGTTAACTCCCAAACCGCTGCGCAGAAGTCAACCAAACTTCACCCAATAGTGTATTGTATCACAATCTAGTAGTTACATATGAAAATTTTGTTCTAGGACATTTTGTTTGAACGCAATCATCAAACTTATTTAAAAAAGTCATTTAAGCCTTTTCACAGTGAGATCTATGCGATATGGCCGAGAAATGTAATTTTGATGTTAACTCCCAAACCGCTGCGCAGAAGTCAACCAAACTTCACCCATTAGTGTATTGTATCAAAATCTAGTAGTTACATTTGAAAATTTTGTTCTAGGAAATTTTGTTTGAGCGCAATCATCAAACTTAATTAAAAAAGTCATTTAAGCCTTTTCACAGTGAGATCTATGAGATATGGCCGAGAAATGTAATTTTGATGTTAACTCCCAAACCGCTGCGCAGAAGTCAACCAAACTTCACCCATTAGTGTATTGTATCACAATCTAGTAGTTACATGTGGAAATTTGGTTCTAGGACATTTGATTTGAGCGCAATCCTCAAACTTAGGTCAAAAAAGCCATTTAAGCCTTTTCACAGTGAGATCTATGCGATATGGCCGAGAAATGTAATTTTGATGTTGACTCCCAAACCGCTGCGCAGAAGTCAACCAAACTTCACCCAATAGTGTATTGTATCACAATCTAGTAGTTACATTTGAAAATTTTGTTCTAGGACATTTTGTTTGAACGCAATCATCAAACTTAATTAAAAAAGTCATTTAAGCCTTTTCACAGTGAGATCTATGCGATATGGCCGAGAAATGTAATTTTGATGTTAACTCCCAAACCGCTGCGCAGAAGTCAACCAAACTTCACCCAATAGTGTATTGTATCACAATCTAGTAGTTACATTTGAAAATTTTGTTCTAGGAAATTTTGTTTGAGCGCAATCATCAAACTTAATTAAAAAAGTCATTTAAGCCTTTTCACAGTGAGATCTATGCGATATGGCCGAGAAATGTAATTTTGATGTTAACTCCCAAACCGCTGCGCAGAAGTCAACCAAACTTCACCCAATAGTGTATTGTATCACATTCTAGTAGTTACATTTGAAAATTTTGTTCTAGGACATTTGGTTTGAGCGCAATCATTAAACTTAGGTCAAAAAAGCCATTTAAGCCTTTTCAAAGTGAGATCTATGCGATATGGCCGAGAAATGTAATTTTGATGTTAACTCCCAAACCGCTGCGCAGAAGTCAACTAAACTTCACCCAATAGTGTATTGTATCACAATCTAGTAGTTACATTTGAAAATTTTGTTCTAGGAAATTTTGTTTGAGCGCAATCATCAAACTTAATTAAAAAAGTCATTTAAGCCTTTTCACAGTGAGATCTATGCGATATGGCCGAGAAATGTAATTTTGATGTTAACTCCCAAACCGCTGCGCAGAAGTCAACTAAACTTCACCCATTAGTGTATTGTATCACAATCTAGTAGTTACATGTGGAAATTTGGTTCTAGGACATTTGATTTGAGCGCAATCCTCAAACTTAGGTCAAAAAAGCCATTTAAGCCTTTTCACAGTGAGATCTATGCGATATGGCCGAGAAATGTAATTTTGATGTTAACTCCCAAACCGCTGCGCAGAAGTCAACCAAACTTCACCCAATAGTGTATTGTATCACATTCTAGTAGTTACATTTGAAAATTTCGTTCTAGGACATTTGGTTTGAGCGCAATCATTAAACTTAGGTCAAAAAAGCCATTTAAGCCTTTTCACAGTGAGATCTATGCGATATGGCCGAGAAATGTAATTTTGATGTTAACTCCCAAACCGCTGCGCAGAAGTCAACCAAACTTCACCCAATAGTGTATTGTATCACAATCTAGTAGTTACATTTGAAAATTTTGTTCTAGGAAATTTTGTTTGAGCGCAATCATCAAACTTAATTAAAAAAGTCATTTAAGCCTTTTCACAGTGAGATCTATGCGATATGGCCGAGAAATGTAATTTTGATGTTAACTCCCAAACCGCTGCGCAGAAGTCAACCAAACTTCACCCATTAGTGTATTGTATCACAATCTAGTAGTTACATGTGAAAATTTGGTTCTAGGACATTTGATTTGAGCGCAATCCTCAAACTTAGGTCAAAAAAGCCATTTAAGCCTTTTCACAGTGAGATCTATGCGATATGGCCGAGAAATGTAAATTTGATGTTAACTCCCAAACCGCTGCGCAGAAGTCAACCAAACTTCACCCAATAGTGTATTGTATCACAATCTAGTAGTTACATATGAAAATTTTGTTCTAGGACATTTTGTTTGAACGCAATCATCAAACTTAATTAAAAAAGTCATTTAAGCCTTTTCACAGTGAGATCTATGCGATATGGCCGAGAAATGTAATTTTGATGTTAACTCCCAAACCGCTGCGCAGAAGTCAACCAAACTTCACCCAATAGTGTATTGTATCACATTCTAGTAGTTACATTTGAAAATTTTGTTCTAGGAAATTTTGTTTGAGCGCAATCATCAAACTTAATTAAAAAAGTCATTTAAGCCTTTTCACAGTGAGATCTATGCGATATGGCCGAGAAATGTAATTTTGATGTTAACTCCCAAACCGCTGCGCAGAAGTCAACCAAACTTCACCCAATAGTGTATTGTATCACAATCTAGTAGTTACATTTGAAAATTTTGTTCTAGGAAATTTTGTTTGAGCGCAATCATCAAACTTAATTAAAAAAGTCATTTAAGCCTTTTCACAGTGAGATCTATGCGATATGGCCGAGAAATGTAATTTTGATGTTAACTCCCAAACCGCTGCGCAGAAGTCAACTAAACTTCACCCATTAGTGTATTGTATCACAATCTAGTAGTTACATGTGGAAATTTGGTTCTAGGACATTTGATTTGAGCGCAATCCTCAAACTTAGGTCAAAAAAGCCATTTAAGCCTTTTCAAAGTGAGATCTATGCGATATGGCCGAGAAATGTAATTTTGATGTTAACTCCCAAACCGCTGCGCAGAAGTCAACCAAACTTCACCCAATAGTGTATTGTATCACATTCTAGTAGTTACATTTTAAAATTTCGTTCTAGGACATTTGGTTTGAGCGCAATTATTAAACTTAGGTCAAAAAAGCCATTTAAGCCTTTTCACAGTGAGATCTATGCGATATGGCCGAGAAATGTAATTTTGATGTTAACTCCCAAACCGCTGCGCAGAAGTCAACTAAACTTCACCCATTAGTGTATTGTATCACAATCTAGTAGTTACATGTGGAAATTTGGTTCTAGGACATTTGATTTGAGCGCAATCCTCAAACTTAGGTCAAAAAAGCCATTTAAGCCTTTTCACAGTGAGATCTATGCGATATGGCCGAGAAATGTAATTTTGATGTTAACTCCCAAACCGCTGCGCAGAAGTCAACCAAACTTCACCCAATAGTGTATTGTATCACATTCTAGTAGTTACATTTGAAAATTTCGTTCTAGGACATTTGGTTTGAGCGCAATTATTAAACTTAGGTCAAAAAAGCCATTTAAGCCTTTTCACAGTGAGATCTATGCGATATGGCCGAGAAATGTAATTTTGATGTTAACTCCCAAACCGCTGCGCAGAAGTCAACCAAACTTCACCCAATAGTGTATTGTATCACATTCTAGTAGTTACATTTGAAAATTTCGTTCTAGGACATTTGGTTTGAGCGCAATCCTCAAACTTAGGTCAAAAAAGCCATTTAAGCCTTTTCACAGTGAGATCTATGCGATATGGCCGAGAAATGTAATTTTGATGTTAACTCCCAAACCGCTGCGCAGAAGTCAACCAAACTTCACCCAATAGTGTATTGTATCACAATCTAGTAGTTACATTTGAAAATTTTGTTCTAGGAAATTTTGTTTGAGCGCAATCATCAAACTTAATTAAAAAAGTCATTTAAGCCTTTTCACAGTGAGATCTATGCGATATGGCCGAGAAATGTAATTTTGATGTTAACTCCCAAACCGCTGCGCAGAAGTCAACTAAACTTCACCCATTAGTGTATTGTATCACAATCTAGTAGTTACATGTGGAAATTTGGTTCTAGGACATTTGATTTGAGCGCAATCCTCAAACTTAGGTCAAAAAAGCCATTTAAGCCTTTTCACAGTGAGATCTATGCGATATGGCCGAGAAATGTAATTTTGATGTTAACTCCCAAACCGCTGCGCAGAAGTCAACCAAACTTCACCCAATAGTGTATTGTATCACATTCTAGTAGTTACATTTGAAAATTTTGTTCTAGGACATTTGGTTTGAGCGCAATCATTAAACTTAGGTCAAAAAAGCCATTTAAGCCTTTTCACAGTGAGATCTATGCGATATGGCCGAGAAATGTAATTTTGATGTTAACTCCCAAACCGCTGCGCAGAAGTCAACCAAACTTCACCCAATAGTGTATTGTATCACAATCTAGTAGTTACATTTGAAAATTTTGTTCTAGGAAATTTTGTTTGAGCGCAATCATCAAACTTAATTAAAAAAGTCATTTAAGCCTTTTCACAGTGAGATCTATGCGATATGGCCGAGAAATGTAATTTTGATGTTAACTCCCAAACCGCTGCGCAGAAGTCAACCAAACTTCACCCAATAGTGTATTGTATCACATTCTAGTAGTTACATTTGAAAATTTTGTTCTAGGACATTTGGTTTGAGCGCAATCATTAAACTTAGGTCAAAAAAGCCATTTAAGCCTTTTCACAGTGAGATCTATGCGATATGGCCGAGAAATGTAATTTTGATGTTAACTCCCAAACCGCTGCGCAGAAGTCAACCAAACTTCACCCAATAGTGTATTGTATCACAATCTAGTAGTTACATTTGAAAATTTTGTTCTAGGAAATTTTGTTTGAGCGCAATCATCAAACTTAATTAAAAAAGTTATTTAAGCCTTTTCACAGTGAGATCTATGCGATATGGCCGAGAAATGTAATTTTGATGTTAACTCCCAAACCGCTGCGCAGAAGTCAACCAAACTTCACCCAATAGTGTATTGTATCACATTCTAGTAGTTACATTTGAAAATTTTGTTCTAGGACATTTGGTTTGAGCGCAATCATTAAACTTAGGTCAAAAAAGCCATTTAAGCCTTTTCACAGTGAGATCTATGCGATATGGCCGAGAAATGTAATTTTGATGTTAACTCCCAAACCGCTGCGCAGAAGTCAACTAAACTTCAACCAATAGTGTATTGTATCACATTCTAGTAGTTACATTTGAAAATTTCGTTCTAGGACATTTGGTTTGAGCGCAATTATTAAACTTAGGTCAAAAAAGCCATTTAAGCCTTTTCACAGTGAGATCTATGCGATATGGCCGAGAAATGTAATTTTGATGTTAACTCCCAAACCGCTGCGCAGAAGTCAACCAAACTTCACCCAATAGTGTATTGTATCACATTCTAGTAGTTACATTTGAAAATTTCGTTCTAGGACATTTGGTTTGAGCGCAATCATTAAACTTAGGTCAAAAAAGCCATTTAAGCCTTTTCACAGTGAGATCTATGCGATATGGCCGAGAAATGTAATTTTGATGTTAACTCCCAAACCGCTGCGCAGAAGTCAACCAAACTTCACCCAATAGTGTATTGTATCACAATCTAGTAGTTACATTTGAAAATTTTGTTCTAGGAAATTTTGTTTGAGCGCAATCATCAAACTTAATTAAAAAAGTCATTTAAGCCTTTTCACAGTGAGATCTATGCGATATGGCCGAGAAATGTAATTTTGATGTTAACTCCCAAACCGCTGCGCAGAAGTCAACCAAACTTCACCCATTAGTGTATTGTATCACAATCTAGTAGTTACATGTGAAAATTTGGTTCTAGGACATTTGATTTGAGCGCAATCCTCAAACTTAGGTCAAAAAAGCCATTTAAGCCTTTTCACAGTGAGATCTATGCGATATGGCCGAGAAATGTAAATTTGATGTTAACTCCCAAACCGCTGCGCAGAAGTCAACCAAACTTCACCCAATAGTGTATTGTATCACAATCTAGTAGTTACATATGAAAATTTTGTTCTAGGACATTTTGTTTGAACGCAATCATCAAACTTATTTTAAAAAGTCATTTAAGCCTTTTCACAGTGAGATCTATGCGATATGGCCGAGAAATGAAATTTTGATGTTAACTCCCAAACCGCTGCGCAGAAGTCAACCAAACTTCACCCATTAGTGTATTGTATCAAAATCTAGTAGTTACATTTGAAAATTTTGTTCTAGGAAATTTTGTTTGAGCGCAATCATCAAACTTAATTAAAAAAGTCATTTAAGCCTTTTCACAGTGAGATCTATGAGATATGGCCGAGAAATGTAATTTTGATGTTAACTCCCAAACCGCTGCGCAGAAGTCAACCAAACTTCACCCATTAGTGTATTGTATCACAATCTAGTAGTTACATGTGGAAATTTGGTTCTAGGACATTTGATTTGAGCGCAATCCTCAAACTTAGGTCAAAAAAGCCATTTAAGCCTTTTCACAGTGAGATCTATGCGATATGGCCGAGAAATGTAATTTTGATGTTGACTCCCAAACCGCTGCGCAGAAGTCAACCAAACTTCACCCAATAGTGTATTGTATCACAATCTAGTAGTTACATTTGAAAATTTTGTTCTAGGACATTTTGTTTGAACGCAATCATCAAACTTAATTAAAAAAGTCATTTAAGCCTTTTCACAGTGAGATCTATGCGATATGGCCGAGAAATGTAATTTTGATGTTAACTCCCAAACCGCTGCGCAGAAGTCAACCAAACTTCACCCAATAGTGTATTGTATCACAATCTAGTAGTTACATTTGAAAATTTTGTTCTAGGAAATTTTGTTTGAGCGCAATCATCAAACTTAATTAAAAAAGTCATTTAAGCCTTTTCACAGTGAGATCTATGCGATATGGCCGAGAAATGTAATTTTGATGTTAACTCCCAAACCGCTGCGCAGAAGTCAACCAAACTTCACCCAATAGTGTATTGTATCACATTCTAGTAGTTACATTTGAAAATTTTGTTCTAGGACATTTGGTTTGAGCGCAATCATTAAACTTAGGTCAAAAAAGCCATTTAAGCCTTTTCAAAGTGAGATCTATGCGATATGGCCGAGAAATGTAATTTTGATGTTAACTCCCAAACCGCTGCGCAGAAGTCAACTAAACTTCACCCAATAGTGTATTGTATCACAATCTAGTAGTTACATTTGAAAATTTTGTTCTAGGAAATTTTGTTTGAGCGCAATCATCAAACTTAATTAAAAAAGTCATTTAAGCCTTTTCACAGTGAGATCTATGCGATATGGCCGAGAAATGTAATTTTGATGTTAACTCCCAAACCGCTGCGCAGAAGTCAACTAAACTTCACCCATTAGTGTATTGTATCACAATCTAGTAGTTACATGTGGAAATTTGGTTCTAGGACATTTGATTTGAGCGCAATCCTCAAACTTAGGTCAAAAAAGCCATTTAAGCCTTTTCACAGTGAGATCTATGCGATATGGCCGAGAAATGTAATTTTGATGTTAACTCCCAAACCGCTGCGCAGAAGTCAACCAAACTTCACCCATTAGTGTATTGTATCACAATCTAGTAGTTACATGTGAAAATTTGGTTCTAGGACATTTGATTTGAGCGCAATCCTCAAACTTAGGTCAAAAAAGCCATTTAAGCCTTTTCACAGTGAGATCTATGCGATATGGCCGAGAAATGTAAATTTGATGTTAACTCCCAAACCGCTGCGCAGAAGTCAACCAAACTTCACCCAATAGTGTATTGTATCACAATCTAGTAGTTACATATGAAAATTTTGTTCTAGGACATTTTGTTTGAACGTAATCATCAAACTTAATTAAAAAAGTCATTTAAGCCTTTTCACAGTGAGATCTATGCGATATGGCCGAGAAATGTAATTTTGATGTTAACTCCCAAACCGCTGCGCAGAAGTCAACCAAACTTCACCCAATAGTGTATTGTATCACAATCTAGTAGTTACATTTGAAAATTTTGTTCTAGGAAATTTTGTTTGAGCGCAATCATCAAACTTAATTAAAAAAGTCATTTAAGCCTTTTCACAGTGAGATCTATGCGATATGGCCGAGAAATGTAATTTTGATGTTAACTCCCAAACCGCTGCGCAGAAGTCAACCAAACTTCACCCAATAGTGTATTGTATCACAATCTAGTAGTTACATTTGAAAATTTTGTTCTAGGAAATTTTGTTTGAGCGCAATCATCAAACTTAATTAAAAAAGTCATTTAAGCCTTTTCACAGTGAGATCTATGCGATATGGCCGAGAAATGTAATTTTGATGTTAACTCCCAAACCGCTGCGCAGAAGTCAACTAAACTTCACCCATTAGTGTATTGTATCACAATCTAGTAGTTACATGTGGAAATTTGGTTCTAGGACATTTGATTTGAGCGCAATCCTCAAACTTAGGTCAAAAAAGCCATTTAAGCCTTTTCACAGTGAGATCTATGCGATATGGCCGAGAAATGTAATTTTGATGTTAACTCCCAAACCGCTGCGCAGAAGTCAACCAAACTTCACCCAATAGTGTATTGTATCACAATCTAGTAGTTACATATGAAAATTTTGTTCTAGGACATTTTGTTTGAACGCAGTCATCAAACTTAATTAAAAAAGTCATTTAAGCCTTTTCACAGTGAGATCTATGCGATATGGCCGAGAAATGTAATTTTGATGTTAACTCCCAAACCGCTGCGCAGAAGTCAACCAAACTTCACCCAATAGTGTATTGTATCACAATCTAGTAGTTACATTTGAAAATTTTGTTCTAGGAAATTTTGTTTGAGCGCAATCATCAAACTTAATTAAAAAAGTCATTTAAGCCTTTTCACAGTGAGATCTATGCGATATGGCCGAGAAATGTAATTTTGATGTTAACTCCCAAACCGCTGCGCAGAAGTCAACTAAACTTCACCCATTAGTGTATTGTATCACAATCTAGTAGTTACATGTGGAAATTTGGTTCTAGGACATTTGATTTGAGCGCAATCCTCAAACTTAGGTCAAAAAAGCCATTTAAGCCTTTTCACAGTGAGATCTATGCGATATGGCCGAGAAATGTAATTTTGATGTTAACTCCCAAACCGCTGCGCAGAAGTCAACCAAACTTCACCCATTAGTGTATTGTATCACAATCTAGTAGTTACATGTGAAAATTTGGTTCTAGGACATTTGATTTGAGCGCAATCCTCAAACTTAGGTCAAAAAAGCCATTTAAGCCTTTTCACAGTGAGATCTATGCGATATGGCCGAGAAATGTAAATTTGATGTTAACTCCCAAACCGCTGCGCAGAAGTCAACCAAACTTCACCCAATAGTGTATTGTATCACAATCTAGTAGTTACATATGAAAATTTTGTTCTAGGACATTTTGTTTGAACGCAATCATCAAACTTAATTAAAAAAGTCATTTAAGCCTTTTCACAGTGAGATCTATGCGATATGGCCGAGAAATGTAATTTTGATGTTAACTCCCAAACCGCTGCGCAGAAGTCAACCAAACTTCACCCAATAGTGTATTGTATCACAATCTAGTAGTTACATTTGAAAATTTTGTTCTAGGAAATTTTGTTTGAGCGCAATCATCAAACTTAATTAAAAAAGTCATTTAAGCCTTTTCACAGTGAGATCTATGCGATATGGCCGAGAAATGTAATTTTGATGTTAACTCCCAAACCGCTGCGCAGAAGTCAACCAAACTTCACCCAATAGTGTATTGTATCACAATCTAGTAGTTACATTTGAAAATTTTGTTCTAGGAAATTTTGTTTGAGCGCAATCATCAAACTTAATTAAAAAAGTCATTTAAGCCTTTTCACAGTGAGATCTATGCGATATGGCCGAGAAATGTAATTTTGATGTTAACTCCCAAACCGCTGCGCAGAAGTCAACTAAACTTCACCCATTAGTGTATTGTATCACAATCTAGTAGTTACATGTGGAAATTTGGTTCTAGGACATTTGATTTGAGCGCAATCCTCATACTTAGGTCAAAAAAGCCATTTAAGCCTTTTCACAGTGAGATCTATGCGATATGGCCGAGAAATGTAAATTTGATGTTAACTCCCAAACCGCTGCGCAGAAGTCAACCAAACTTCACCCAATAGTGTATTGTATCACAATCTAGTAGTTACATATGAAAATTTTGTTCTAGGACATTTTGTTTGAACGCAATCATCAAACTTAATTAAAAAAGTCATTTAAGCCTTTTCACAGTGAGATCTATGCGATATGGCCGAGAAATGTAATTTTGATGTTAACTCCCAAACCGCTGCGCAGAAGTCAACCAAACTTCACCCAATAGTGTATTGTATCACAATCTAGTAGTTACATTTGAAAATTTTGTTCTAGGAAATTTTGTTTGAGCGCAATCATCAAACTTAATTAAAAAAGTCATTTAAGCCTTTTCACAGTGAGATCTATGCGATATGGCCGAGAAATGTAATTTTGATGTTAACTCCCAAACCGCTGCGCAGAAGTCAACCAAACTTCACCCAATAGTGTATTGTATCACAATCTAGTAGTTACATTTGAAAATTTTGTTCTAGGAAATTTTGTTTGAGCGCAATCATCAAACTTAATTAAAAAAGTCATTTAAGCCTTTTCACAGTGAGATCTATGCGATATGGCCGAGAAATGTAATTTTGATGTTAACTCCCAAACCGCTGCGCAGAAGTCAACTAAACTTCACCCATTAGTGTATTGTATCACAATCTAGTAGTTACATGTGGAAATTTGGTTCTAGGACATTTGATTTGAGCGCAATCCTCAAACTTAGGTCAAAAAAGCCATTTAAGCCTTTTCACAGTGAGATCTATGCGATATGGCCGAGAAATGTAATTTTGATGTTAACTCCCAAACCGCTGCGCAGAAGTCAACCAAACTTCACCCAATAGTGTATTGTATCACAATCTAGTAGTTACATTTGAAAATTTTGTTCTAGGAAATTTTGTTTGAGCGCAATCATCAAACTTAATTAAAAAAGTCATTTAAGCCTTTTCACAGTGAGATCTATGCGATATGGCCGAGAAATGTAATTTTGATGTTAACTCCCAAACCGCTGCGCAGAAGTCAACCAAACTTCACCCAATAGTGTATTGTATCACATTCTAGTAGTTACATTTGAAAATTTTGTTCTAGGACATTTGGTTTGAGCGCAATCATTAAACTTAGGTCAAAAAAGCCATTTAAGCCTTTTCAAAGTGAGATCTATGCGATATGGCCGAGAAATGTAATTTTGATGTTAACTCCCAAACCGCTGCGCAGAAGTCAACTAAACTTCACCCAATAGTGTATTGTATCACAATCTAGTAGTTACATTTGAAAATTTTGTTCTAGGAAATTTTGTTTGAGCGCAATCATCAAACTTAATTAAAAAAGTCATTTAAGCCTTTTCACAGTGAGATCTATGCGATATGGCCGAGAAATGTAATTTTGATGTTAACTCCCAAACCGCTGCGCAGAAGTCAACTAAACTTCACCCATTAGTGTATTGTATCACAATCTAGTAGTTACATGTGGAAATTTGGTTCTAGGACATTTGATTTGAGCGCAATCCTCAAACTTAGGTCAAAAAAGCCATTTAAGCCTTTTCACAGTGAGATCTATGCGATATGGCCGAGAAATGTAATTTTGATGTTAACTCCCAAACCGCTGCGCAGAAGTCAACCAAACTTCACCCAATAGTGTATTGTATCACATTCTAGTAGTTACATTTGAAAATTTCGTTCTAGGACATTTGGTTTGAGCGCAATCATTAAACTTAGGTCAAAAAAGCCATTTAAGCCTTTTCACAGTGAGATCTATGCGATATGGCCAAGAAATGTAATTTTGATGTTAACTCCCAAACCGCTGCGCAGAAGTCAACCAAACTTCACCCAATAGTGTATTGTATCACAATCTAGTAGTTACATTTGAAAATTTTGTTCTAGGAAATTTTGTTTGAGCGCAATCATCAAACTTAATTAAAAAAGTCATTTAAGCCTTTTCACAGTGAGATCTATGCGATATGGCCGAGAAATGTAATTTTGATGTTAACTCCCAAACCGCTGCGCAGAAGTCAACCAAACTTCACCCATTAGTGTATTGTATCACAATCTAGTAGTTACATGTGAAAATTTGGTTCTAGGACATTTGATTTGAGCGCAATCCTCAAACTTAGGTCAAAAAAGCCATTTAAGCCTTTTCACAGTGAGATCTATGCGATATGGCCGAGAAATGTAAATTTGATGTTAACTCCCAAACCGCTGCGCAGAAGTCAACCAAACTTCACCCAATAGTGTATTGTATCACAATCTAGTAGTTACATATGAAAATTTTGTTCTAGGACATTTTGTTTGAACGCAATCATCAAACTTAATTAAAAAAGTCATTTAAGCCTTTTCACAGTGAGATCTATGCGATATGGCCGAGAAATGTAATTTTGATGTTAACTCCCAAACCGCTGCGCAGAAGTCAACCAAACTTCACCCAATAGTGTATTGTATCACATTCTAGTAGTTACATTTGAAAATTTTGTTCTAGGAAATTTTGTTTGAGCGCAATCATCAAACTTAATTAAAAAAGTCATTTAAGCCTTTTCACAGTGAGATCTATGCGATATGGCCGAGAAATGTAATTTTGATGTTAACTCCCAAACCGCTGCGCAGAAGTCAACCAAACTTCACCCAATAGTGTATTGTATCACAATCTAGTAGTTACATTTGAAAATTTTGTTCTAGGAAATTTTGTTTGAGCGCAATCATCAAACTTAATTAAAAAAGTCATTTAAGCCTTTTCACAGTGAGATCTATGCGATATGGCCGAGAAATGTAATTTTGATGTTAACTCCCAAACCGCTGCGCAGAAGTCAACTAAACTTCACCCATTAGTGTATTGTATCACAATCTAGTAGTTACATGTGGAAATTTGGTTCTAGGACATTTGATTTGAGCGCAATCCTCAAACTTAGGTCAAAAAAGCCATTTAAGCCTTTTCAAAGTGAGATCTATGCGATATGGCCGAGAAATGTAATTTTGATGTTAACTCCCAAACCGCTGCGCAGAAGTCAACCAAACTTCACCCAATAGTGTATTGTATCACATTCTAGTAGTTACATTTTAAAATTTCGTTCTAGGACATTTGGTTTGAGCGCAATTATTAAACTTAGGTCAAAAAAGCCATTTAAGCCTTTTCACAGTGAGATCTATGCGATATGGCCGAGAAATGTAATTTTGATGTTAACTCCCAAACCGCTGCGCAGAAGTCAACTAAACTTCACCCATTAGTGTATTGTATCACAATCTAGTAGTTACATGTGGAAATTTGGTTCTAGGACATTTGATTTGAGCGCAATCCTCAAACTTAGGTCAAAAAAGCCATTTAAGCCTTTTCACAGTGAGATCTATGCGATATGGCCGAGAAATGTAATTTTGATGTTAACTCCCAAACCGCTGCGCAGAAGTCAACCAAACTTCACCCAATAGTGTATTGTATCACATTCTAGTAGTTACATTTGAAAATTTCGTTCTAGGACATTTGGTTTGAGCGCAATTATTAAACTTAGGTCAAAAAAGCCATTTAAGCCTTTTCACAGTGAGATCTATGCGATATGGCCGAGAAATGTAATTTTGATGTTAACTCCCAAACCGCTGCGCAGAAGTCAACCAAACTTCACCCAATAGTGTATTGTATCACATTCTAGTAGTTACATTTGAAAATTTCGTTCTAGGACATTTGGTTTGAGCGCAATCCTCAAACTTAGGTCAAAAAAGCCATTTAAGCCTTTTCACAGTGAGATCTATGCGATATGGCCGAGAAATGTAATTTTGATGTTAACTCCCAAACCGCTGCGCAGAAGTCAACCAAACTTCACCCAATAGTGTATTGTATCACAATCTAGTAGTTACATTTGAAAATTTTGTTCTAGGAAATTTTGTTTGAGCGCAATCATCAAACTTAATTAAAAAAGTCATTTAAGCCTTTTCACAGTGAGATCTATGCGATATGGCCGAGAAATGTAATTTTGATGTTAACTCCCAAACCGCTGCGCAGAAGTCAACTAAACTTCACCCATTAGTGTATTGTATCACAATCTAGTAGTTACATGTGGAAATTTGGTTCTAGGACATTTGATTTGAGCGCAATCCTCAAACTTAGGTCAAAAAAGCCATTTAAGCCTTTTCACAGTGAGATCTATGCGATATGGCCGAGAAATGTAATTTTGATGTTAACTCCCAAACCGCTGCGCAGAAGTCAACCAAACTTCACCCAATAGTGTATTGTATCACATTCTAGTAGTTACATTTGAAAATTTTGTTCTAGGACATTTGGTTTGAGCGCAATCATTAAACTTAGGTCAAAAAAGCCATTTAAGCCTTTTCACAGTGAGATCTATGCGATATGGCCGAGAAATGTAATTTTGATGTTAACTCCCAAACCGCTGCGCAGAAGTCAACCAAACTTCACCCAATAGTGTATTGTATCACAATCTAGTAGTTACATTTGAAAATTTTGTTCTAGGAAATTTTGTTTGAGCGCAATCATCAAACTTAATTAAAAAAGTCATTTAAGCCTTTTCACAGTGAGATCTATGCGATATGGCCGAGAAATGTAATTTTGATGTTAACTCCCAAACCGCTGCGCAGAAGTCAACCAAACTTCACCCAATAGTGTATTGTATCACATTCTAGTAGTTACATTTGAAAATTTTGTTCTAGGACATTTGGTTTGAGCGCAATCATTAAACTTAGGTCAAAAAAGCCATTTAAGCCTTTTCACAGTGAGATCTATGCGATATGGCCGAGAAATGTAATTTTGATGTTAACTCCCAAACCGCTGCGCAGAAGTCAACCAAACTTCACCCAATAGTGTATTGTATCACAATCTAGTAGTTACATTTGAAAATTTTGTTCTAGGAAATTTTGTTTGAGCGCAATCATCAAACTTAATTAAAAAAGTCATTTAAGCCTTTTCACAGTGAGATCTATGCGATATGGCCGAGAAATGTAATTTTGATGTTAACTCCCAAACCGCTGCGCAGAAGTCAACCAAACTTCACCCAATAGTGTATTGTATCACATTCTAGTAGTTACATTTGAAAATTTTGTTCTAGGACATTTGGTTTGAGCGCAATCATTAAACTTAGGTCAAAAAAGCCATTTAAGCCTTTTCACAGTGAGATCTATGCGATATGGCCGAGAAATGTAATTTTGATGTTAACTCCCAAACCGCTGCGCAGAAGTCAACTAAACTTCAACCAATAGTGTATTGTATCACATTCTAGTAGTTACATTTGAAAATTTCGTTCTAGGACATTTGGTTTGAGCGCAATTATTAAACTTAGGTCAAAAAAGCCATTTAAGCCTTTTCACAGTGAGATCTATGCGATATGGCCGAGAAATGTAATTTTGATGTTAACTCCCAAACCGCTGCGCAGAAGTCAACCAAACTTCACCCAATAGTGTATTGTATCACATTCTAGTAGTTACATTTGAAAATTTCGTTCTAGGACATTTGGTTTGAGCGCAATCATTAAACTTAGGTCAAAAAAGCCATTTAAGCCTTTTCACAGTGAGATCTATGCGATATGGCCGAGAAATGTAATTTTGATGTTAACTCCCAAACCGCTGCGCAGAAGTCAACCAAACTTCACCCAATAGTGTATTGTATCACAATCTAGTAGTTACATTTGAAAATTTTGTTCTAGGAAATTTTGTTTGAGCGCAATCATCAAACTTAATTAAAAAAGTCATTTAAGCCTTTTCACAGTGAGATCTATGCGATATGGCCGAGAAATGTAATTTTGATGTTAACTCCCAAACCGCTGCGCAGAAGTCAACCAAACTTCACCCATTAGTGTATTGTATCACAATCTAGTAGTTACATGTGAAAATTTGGTTCTAGGACATTTGATTTGAGCGCAATCCTCAAACTTAGGTCAAAAAAGCCATTTAAGCCTTTTCACAGTGAGATCTATGCGATATGGCCGAGAAATGTAAATTTGATGTTAACTCCCAAACCGCTGCGCAGAAGTCAACCAAACTTCACCCAATAGTGTATTGTATCACAATCTAGTAGTTACATATGAAAATTTTGTTCTAGGACATTTTGTTTGAACGCAATCATCAAACTTAATTAAAAAAGTCATTTAAGCCTTTTCACAGTGAGATCTATGCGATATGGCCGAGAAATGTAATTTTGATGTTAACTCCCAAACCGCTGCGCAGAAGTCAACCAAACTTCACCCAATAGTGTATTGTATCACAATCTAGTAGTTACATTTGAAAATTTTGTTCTAGGAAATTTTGTTTGAGCGCAATCATCAAACTTAATTAAAAAAGTCATTTAAGCCTTTTCACAGTGAGATCTATGCGATATGGCCGAGAAATGTAATTTTGATAACTCCCAAACCGCTTCGCAGAAGTCAACCAAACTTCACCCAATAGTGTATTGTATCACAATCTAGTAGTTACATTTGAAAATTTTGTTTTAGGAAATTTTGTTTGAGCGCAATCATCAAACTTAATTAAAAAAGTCATTTAAGCCTTTTCACAGTGAGATCTATGCGATATGGCCGAGAAATGTAATTTTGATGTTAACTCCCAAACCGCTGCGCAGAAGTCAACCAAACTTCACCCATTAGTGTATTGTATCAAAATCTAGTAGTTACATTTGAAAATTTTGTTCTAGGAAATTTTGTTTGAGCGCAATCATCAAACTTAATTAAAAAAGTCATTTAAGCCTTTTCACAGTGAGATCTATGAGATATGGCCGAGAAATGTAATTTTGATGTTAACTCCCAAACCGCTGCGCAGAAGTCAACCAAACTTCACCCATTAGTGTATTGTATCACAATCTAGTAGTTACATGTGGAAATTTGGTTCTAGGACATTTGATTTGAGCGCAATCCTCAAACTTAGGTCAAAAAAGCCATTTAAGCCTTTTCACAGTGAGATCTATGCGATATGGCCGAGAAATGTAATTTTGATGTTGACTCCCAAACCGCTGCGCAGAAGTCAACCAAACTTCACCCAATAGTGTATTGTATCACAATCTAGTAGTTACATTTGAAAATTTTGTTCTAGGACATTTTGTTTGAACGCAATCATCAAACTTAATTAAAAAAGTCATTTAAGCCTTTTCACAGTGAGATCTATGCGATATGGCCGAGAAATGTAATTTTGATGTTAACTCCCAAACCGCTGCGCAGAAGTCAACCAAACTTCACCCAATAGTGTATTGTATCACAATCTAGTAGTTACATTTGAAAATTTTGTTCTAGGAAATTTTGTTTGAGCGCAATCATCAAACTTAATTAAAAAAGTCATTTAAGCCTTTTCACAGTGAGATCTATGCGATATGGCCGAGAAATGTAATTTTGATGTTAACTCCCAAACCGCTGCGCAGAAGTCAACCAAACTTCACCCAATAGTGTATTGTATCACATTCTAGTAGTTACATTTGAAAATTTTGTTCTAGGACATTTGGTTTGAGCGCAATCATTAAACTTAGGTCAAAAAAGCCATTTAAGCCTTTTCACAGTGAGATCTATGCGATATGGCCGAGAAATGTAATTTTGATGTTAACTCCCAAACCGCTGCGCAGAAGTCAACTAAACTTCAACCAATAGTGTATTGTATCACATTCTAGTAGTTACATTTGAAAATTTCGTTCTAGGACATTTGGTTTGAGCGCAATTATTAAACTTAGGTCAAAAAAGCCATTTAAGCCTTTTCACAGTGAGATCTATGCGATATGGCCGAGAAATGTAATTTTGATGTTAACTCCCAAACCGCTGCGCAGAAGTCAACCAAACTTCACCCAATAGTGTATTGTATCACATTCTAGTAGTTACATTTGAAAATTTCGTTCTAGGACATTTGGTTTGAGCGCAATCATTAAACTTAGGTCAAAAAAGCCATTTAAGCCTTTTCACAGTGAGATCTATGCGATATGGCCGAGAAATGTAATTTTGATGTTAACTCCCAAACCGCTGCGCAGAAGTCAACCAAACTTCACCCAATAGTGTATTGTATCACAATCTAGTAGTTACATTTGAAAATTTTGTTCTAGGAAATTTTGTTTGAGCGCAATCATCAAACTTAATTAAAAAAGTCATTTAAGCCTTTTCACAGTGAGATCTATGCGATATGGCCGAGAAATGTAATTTTGATGTTAACTCCCAAACCGCTGCGCAGAAGTCAACCAAACTTCACCCATTAGTGTATTGTATCACAATCTAGTAGTTACATGTGAAAATTTGGTTCTAGGACATTTGATTTGAGCGCAATCCTCAAACTTAGGTCAAAAAAGCCATTTAAGCCTTTTCACAGTGAGATCTATGCGATATGGCCGAGGAATGTAAATTTGATGTTAACTCCCAAACCGCTGCGCAGAAGTCAACCAAACTTCACCCAATAGTGTATTGTATCACAATCTAGTAGTTACATATGAAAATTTTGTTCTAGGACATTTTGTTTGAACGCAATCATCAAACTTAATTAAAAAAGTCATTTAAGCCTTTTCACAGTGAGATCTATGCGATATGGCCGAGAAATGTAATTTTGATGTTAACTCCCAAACCGCTGCGCAGAAGTCAACCAAACTTCACCCAATAGTGTATTGTATCACAATCTAGTAGTTACATTTGAAAATTTTGTTCTAGGAAATTTTGTTTGAGCGCAATCATCAAACTTAATTAAAAAAGTCATTTAAGCCTTTTCACAGTGAGATCTATGCGATATGGCCGAGAAATGTAATTTTGATGTTAACTCCCAAACCGCTGCGCAGAAGTCAACCAAACTTCACCCAATAGTGTATTGTATCACATTCTAGTAGTTACATTTGAAAATTTTGTTCTAGGACATTTGGTTTGAGCGCAATCATTAAACTTAGGTCAAAAAAGCCATTTAAGCCTTTTCACAGTGAGATCTATGCGATATGGCCGAGAAATGTAATTTTGATGTTAACTCCCAAACCGCTGCGCAGAAGTCAACCAAACTTCACCCAATAGTGTATTGTATCACAATCTAGTAGTTACATTTGAAAATTTTGTTCTAGGAAATTTTGTTTGAGCGCAATCATCAAACTTAATTAAAAAAGTCATTTAAGCCTTTTCACAGTGAGATCTATGCGATATGGCCGAGAAATGTAATTTTGATGTTAACTCCCAAACCGCTGCGCAGAAGTCAACCAAACTTCACCCAATAGTGTATTGTATCACATTCTAGTAGTTACATTTGAAAATTTTGTTCTAGGACATTTGGTTTGAGCGCAATCATTAAACTTAGGTCAAAAAAGCCATTTAAGCCTTTTCACAGTGAGATCTATGCGATATGGCCGAGAAATGTAATTTTGATGTTAACTCCCAAACCGCTGCGCAGAAGTCAACTAAACTTCAACCAATAGTGTATTGTATCACATTCTAGTAGTTACATTTGAAAATTTCGTTCTAGGACATTTGGTTTGAGCGCAATTATTAAACTTAGGTCAAAAAAGCCATTTAAGCCTTTTCACAGTGAGATCTATGCGATATGGCCGAGAAATGTAATTTTGATGTTAACTCCCAAACCGCTGCGCAGAAGTCAACCAAACTTCACCCAATAGTGTATTGTATCACATTCTAGTAGTTACATTTGAAAATTTCGTTCTAGGACATTTGGTTTGAGCGCAATCATTAAACTTAGGTCAAAAAAGCCATTTAAGCCTTTTCACAGTGAGATCTATGCGATATGGCCGAGAAATGTAATTTTGATGTTAACTCCCAAACCGCTGCGCAGAAGTCAACCAAACTTCACCCAATAGTGTATTGTATCACAATCTAGTAGTTACATTTGAAAATTTTGTTCTAGGAAATTTTGTTTGAGCGCAATCATCAAACTTAATTAAAAAAGTCATTTAAGCCTTTTCACAGTGAGATCTATGCGATATGGCCGAGAAATGTAATTTTGATGTTAACTCCCAAACCGCTGCGCAGAAGTCAACCAAACTTCACCCATTAGTGTATTGTATCACAATCTAGTAGTTACATGTGAAAATTTGGTTCTAGGACATTTGATTTGAGCGCAATCCTCAAACTTAGGTCAAAAAAGCCATTTAAGCCTTTTCACAGTGAGATCTATGCGATATGGCCGAGAAATGTAAATTTGATGTTAACTCCCAAACCGCTGCGCAGAAGTCAACCAAACTTCACCCAATAGTGTATTGTATCACAATCTAGTAGTTACATATGAAAATTTTGTTCTAGGACATTTTGTTTGAACGCAATCATCAAACTTAATTAAAAAAGTCATTTAAGCCTTTTCACAGTGAGATCTATGCGATATGGCCGAGAAATGTAATTTTGATGTTAACATCCTCAAACTTAGGTCAAAAAAGCCATTTAAGCCTTTTCACAGTGAGATCTATGCGATATGGCCGAGAAATGTAATTTTGATGTTGACTCCCAAACCGCTGCGCAGAAGTCAACCAAACTTCACCCAATAGTGTATTGTATCACAATCTAGTAGTTACATTTGAAAATTTTGTTCTAGGACATTTTGTTTGAACGCAATCATCAAACTTAATTAAAAAAGTCATTTAAGCCTTTTCACAGTGAGATCTATGCGATATGGCCGAGAAATGTAATTTTGATGTTAACTCCCAAACCGCTGCGCAGAAGTCAACCAAACTTCACCCAATAGTGTATTGTATCACAATCTAGTAGTTACATTTGAAAATTTTGTTCTAGGAAATTTTGTTTGAGCGCAATCATCAAACTTAATTAAAAAAGTCATTTAAGCCTTTTCACAGTGAGATCTATGCGATATGGCCGAGAAATGTAATTTTGATGTTAACTCCCAAACCGCTGCGCAGAAGTCAACCAAACTTCACCCAATAGTGTATTGTATCACATTCTAGTAGTTACATTTGAAAATTTTGTTCTAGGACATTTGGTTTGAGCGCAATCATTAAACTTAGGTCAAAAAAGCCATTTAAGCCTTTTCACAGTGAGATCTATGCGATATGGCCGAGAAATGTAATTTTGATGTTAACTCCCAAACCGCTGCGCAGAAGTCAACTAAACTTCAACCAATAGTGTATTGTATCACATTCTAGTAGTTACATTTGAAAATTTCGTTCTAGGACATTTGGTTTGAGCGCAATTATTAAACTTAGGTCAAAAAAGCCATTTAAGCCTTTTCACAGTGAGATCTATGCGATATGGCCGAGAAATGTAATTTTGATGTTAACTCCCAAACCGCTGCGCAGAAGTCAACCAAACTTCACCCAATAGTGTATTGTATCACATTCTAGTAGTTACATTTGAAAATTTCGTTCTAGGACATTTGGTTTGAGCGCAATCATTAAACTTAGGTCAAAAAAGCCATTTAAGCCTTTTCACAGTGAGATCTATGCGATATGGCCGAGAAATGTAATTTTGATGTTAACTCCCAAACCGCTGCGCAGAAGTCAACCAAACTTCACCCAATAGTGTATTGTATCACAATCTAGTAGTTACATTTGAAAATTTTGTTCTAGGAAATTTTGTTTGAGCGCAATCATCAAACTTAATTAAAAAAGTCATTTAAGCCTTTTCACAGTGAGATCTATGCGATATGGCCGAGAAATGTAATTTTGATGTTAACTCCCAAACCGCTGCGCAGAAGTCAACCAAACTTCACCCATTAGTGTATTGTATCACAATCTAGTAGTTACATGTGAAAATTTGGTTCTAGGACATTTGATTTGAGCGCAATCCTCAAACTTAGGTCAAAAAAGCCATTTAAGCCTTTTCACAGTGAGATCTATGCGATATGGCCGAGGAATGTAATTTTGATGTTAACTCCCAAACCGCTGCGCAGAAGTCAACCAAACTTCACCCAATAGTGTATTGTATCACAATCTAGTAGTTACATATGAAAATTTTGTTCTAGGACATTTTGTTTGAACGCAGTCATCAAACTTAATTAAAAAAGTCATTTAAGCCTTTTCACAGTGAGATCTATGCGATATGGCCGAGAAATGTAATTTTGATGTTAACTCCCAAACCGCTGCGCAGAAGTCAACCAAACTTCACCCAATAGTGTATTGTATCACAATCTAGTAGTTACATTTGAAAATTTTGTTCTAGGAAATTTTGTTTGAGCGCAATCATCAAACTTAATTAAAAAAGTCATTTAAGCCTTTTCACAGTGAGATCTATGCGATATGGCCGAGAAATGTAATTTTGATGTTAACTCCCAAACCGCTGCGCAGAAGTCAACTAAACTTCACCCATTAGTGTATTGTATCACAATCTAGTAGTTACATGTGGAAATTTGGTTCTAGGACATTTGATTTGAGCGCAATCCTCAAACTTAGGTCAAAAAAGCCATTTAAGCCTTTTCACAGTGAGATCTATGCGATATGGCCGAGAAATGTAATTTTGATGTTAACTCCCAAACCGCTGCGCAGAAGTCAACCAAACTTCACCCAATAGTGTATTGTATCACAATCTAGTAGTTACATTTGAAAATTTTGTTCTAGGAAATTTTGTTTGAGCGCAATCATCAAACTTAATTAAAAAAGTCATTTAAGCCTTTTCACAGTGAGATCTATGCGATATGGCCGAGAAATGTAATTTTGATGTTAACTCCCAAACCGCTGCGCAGAAGTCAACCAAACTTCACCCAATAGTGTATTGTATCACATTCTAGTAGTTACATTTGAAAATTTTGTTCTAGGACATTTGGTTTGAGCGCAATCATTAAACTTAGGTCAAAAAAGCCATTTAAGCCTTTTCACAGTGAGATCTATGCGATATGGCCGAGAAATGTAATTTTGATGTTAACTCCCAAACCGCTGCGCAGAAGTCAACCAAACTTCACCCAATAGTGTATTGTATCACAATCTAGTAGTTACATTTGAAAATTTTGTTCTAGGAAATTTTGTTTGAGCGCAATCATCAAACTTAATTAAAAAAGTCATTTAAGCCTTTTCACAGTGAGATCTATGCGATATGGCCGAGAAATGTAATTTTGATGTTAACTCCCAAACCGCTGCGCAGAAGTCAACCAAACTTCACCCAATAGTGTATTGTATCACATTCTAGTAGTTACATTTGAAAATTTTGTTCTAGGACATTTGGTTTGAGCGCAATCATTAAACTTAGGTCAAAAAAGCCATTTAAGCCTTTTCACAGTGAGATCTATGCGATATGGCCGAGAAATGTAATTTTGATGTTAACTCCCAAACCGCTGCGCAGAAGTCAACTAAACTTCAACCAATAGTGTATTGTATCACATTCTAGTAGTTACATTTGAAAATTTCGTTCTAGGACATTTGGTTTGAGCGCAATTATTAAACTTAGGTCAAAAAAGCCATTTAAGCCTTTTCACAGTGAGATCTATGCGATATGGCCGAGAAATGTAATTTTGATGTTAACTCCCAAACCGCTGCGCAGAAGTCAACCAAACTTCACCCAATAGTGTATTGTATCACATTCTAGTAGTTACATTTGAAAATTTCGTTCTAGGACATTTGGTTTGAGCGCAATCATTAAACTTAGGTCAAAAAAGCCATTTAAGCCTTTTCACAGTGAGATCTATGCGATATGGCCGAGAAATATAATTTTGATGTTAACTCCCAAACCGCTGCGCAGAAGTCAACCAAACTTCACCCAATAGTGTATTGTATCACAATCTAGTAGTTACATTTGAAAATTTTGTTCTA
Source organism: Corythoichthys intestinalis (assembly GCF_030265065.1). Lineage (NCBI taxonomy): Eukaryota > Metazoa > Chordata > Actinopteri > Syngnathiformes > Syngnathidae > Corythoichthys > Corythoichthys intestinalis. Next base: position 33,864,945 of record NC_080407.1, read on the forward strand.
GGAAATTTTGTTTGAGCGCAATCATCAAACTTAATTAAAAAAGTCATTTAAGCCTTTTCACAGTGAGATCTATGCGATATGGCCGAGAAATGTAATTTTGATGTTAACTCCCAAACCGCTGCGCAGAAGTCAACCAAACTTCACCCATTAGTGTATTGTATCACAATCTAGTAGTTACATGTGAAAATTTGGTTCTAGGACATTTGATTTGAGCGCAATCCTCAAACTTAGGTCAAAAAAGCCATTTAAGCCTTTTCACAGTGAGATCTATGCGATATGGCCGAGAAATGTAAATTTGATGTTAACTCCCAAACCGCTGCGCAGAAGTCAACCAAACTTCACCCAATAGTGTATTGTATCACAATCTAGTAGTTACATATGAAAATTTTGTTCTAGGACATTTTGTTTGAACGCAATCATCAAACTTAATTAAAAAAGTCATTTAAGCCTTTTCACAGTGAGATCTATGCGATATGGCCGAGAAATGTAATTTTGATGTTAACTCCCAAACCGCTGCGCAGAAGTCAACCAAACTTCACCCAATAGTGTATTGTATCACAATCTAGTAGTTACATTTGAAAATTTTGTTCTAGGAAATTTTGTTTGAGCGCAATCATCAAACTTAATTAAAAAAGTCATTTAAGCCTTTTCACAGTGAGATCTATGCGATATGGCCGAGAAATGTAATTTTGATGTTAACTCCCAAACCGCTGCGCAGAAGTCAACCAAACTTCACCCAATAGTGTATTGTATCACAATCTAGTAGTTACATTTGAAAATTTTGTTCTAGGAAATTTTGTTTGAGCGCAATCATCAAACTTAATTAAAAAAGTCATTTAAGCCTTTTCACAGTGAGATCTATGCGATATGGCCGAGAAATGTAATTTTGATGTTAACTCCCAAACCGCTGCGCAGAAGTCAACTAAACTTCACCCATTAGTGTATTGTATCACAATCTAGTAGTTACATGTGGAAATTTGGTTCTAGGACATTTGATTTGAGCGCAATCCTCAAACTTAGGTCAAAAAAGCCATTTAAGCCTTTTCACAGTGAGATCTATGCGATATGGCCGAGAAATGTAATTTTGATGTTAACTCCCAAACCGCTGCGCAGAAGTCAACCAAACTTCACCCAATAGTGTATTGTATCACAATCTAGTAGTTACATTTGAAAATTTTGTTCTAGGAAATTTTGTTTGAGCGCAATCATCAAATTTAATTAAAAAAGTCATTTAAGCCTTTTCACATTGAGATCTATGCGATATGGCCGAGAAATGTAATTTTGATGTTAACTCCCAAACCGCTGCGCAGAAGTCAACCAAACTTCACCCAATAGTGTATTGTATCACATTCTAGTAGTTACATTTGAAAATTTTGTTCTAGGACATTTGGTTTGAGCGCAATCATTAAACTTAGGTCAAAAAAGCCATTTAAGCCTTTTCACAGTGAGATCTATGCGATATGGCCGAGAAATGTAATTTTGATGTTAACTCCCAAACCGCTGCGCAGAAGTCAACTAAACTTCAACCAATAGTGTATTGTATCACATTCTAGTAGTTACATTTGAAAATTTCGTTCTAGGACATTTGGTTTGATCGCAATTATTAAACTTAGGTCAAAAAAGCCATTTAAGCCTTTTCACAGTGAGATCTATGCGATATGGCCGAGAAATGTAATTTTGATGTTAACTCCCAAACCGCTGCGCAGAAGTCAACCAAACTTCACCCAATAGTGTATTGTATCACATTCTAGTAGTTACATTTGAAAATTTCGTTCTAGGACATTTGGTTTGAGCGCAATCATTAAACTTAGGTCAAAAAAGCCATTTAAGCCTTTTCACAGTGAGATCTATGCGATATGGCCGAGAAATGTAATTTTGATGTTAACTCCCAAACCGCTGCGCAGAAGTCAACCAAACTTCACCCAATAGTGTATTGTATCACAATCTAGTAGTTACATTTGAAAATTTTGTTCTAGGAAATTTTGTTTGAGCGCAATCATCAAACTTAATTAAAAAAGTCATTTAAGCCTTTTCACAGTGAGATCTATGCGATATGGCCGAGAAATGTAATTTTGATGTTAACTCCCAAACCGCTGCGCAGAAGTCAACCAAACTTCACCCAATAGTGTATTGTATCACAATCTAGTAGTTACATTTGAAAATTTTGTTCTAGGAAATTTTGTTTGAGCGCAATCATCAAACTTAATTAAAAAAGTCATTTAAGCCTTTTCACAGTGAGATCTATGCGATATGGCCGAGAAATGTAATTTTGATGTTAACTCCCAAACCGCTGCGCAGAAGTCAACTAAACTTCACCCATTAGTGTATTGTATCACAATCTAGTAGTTACATGTGGAAATTTGGTTCTAGGACATTTGATTTGAGCGCAATCCTCAAACTTAGGTCAAAAAAGCCATTTAAGCCTTTTCACAGTGAGATCTATGCGATATGGCCGAGAAATGTAATTTTGATGTTAACTCCCAAACCGCTGCGCAGAAGTCAACCAAACTTCACCCAATAGTGTATTGTATCACATTCTAGTAGTTACATTTTAAAATTTCGTTCTAGGACATTTGGTTTGAGCGCAATTTTTAAACTTAGGTCAAAAAAGCCATTTAAGCCTTTTCACAGTGAGATCTATGCGATATGGCCGAGAAATGTAATTTTGATGTTAACTCCCAAACCGCTGCGCAGAAGTCAACCAAACTTCACCCAATAGTGTATTGTATCACAATCTAGTAGTTACATTTGAAAATTTTGTTCTAGGAAATTTTGTTTGAGCGCAATCATCAAACTTAATTAAAAAAGTCATTTAAGCCTTTTCACAGTGAGATCTATGCGATATGGCCGAGAAATGTAATTTTGATGTTAACTCCCAAACCGCTGCGCAGAAGTCAACCAAACGTCACCCAATAGTGTATTGTATCACATTCTAGTAGTTACATTTGAAAATTTCGTTCTAGGACATTTGGTTTGAGCGCAATCATTAAACTTAGGTCAAAAAAGCCATTTAAGCCTTTTCACAGTGAGATCTATGCGATATGGCCGAGAAATGTAATTTTGATGTTAACTCCCAAACCGCTGCGCAGAAGTCAACCAAACTTCACCCAATAGTGTATTGTATCACAATCTAGTAGTTACATTTGAAAATTTTGTTCTAGGACATTTTGTTTGAACGCAATCATCAAACTTAATTAAAAAAGTCATTTAAGCCTTTTCACAGTGAGATCTATGCGATATGGCCGAGAAATGTAATTTTGATGTTAACTCCCAAACCGCTGCGCAGAAGTCAACCAAACTTCACCCAATAGTGTATTGTATCACAATCTAGTAGTTACATTTGAAAATTTTGTTCTAGGAAATTTTGTTTGAGCGCAATCATCAAACTTAATTAAAAAAGTCATTTAAGCCTTTTCACAGTGAGATCTATGCGATATGGCCGAGAAATGTAATTTTGATGTTAACTCCCAAACCGCTGCGCAGAAGTCAACCAAACTTCACCCAATAGTGTATTGTATCACAATCTAGTAGTTACATTTGAAAATTTTGTTCTAGGAAATTTTGTTTGAGCGCAATCATCAAACTTAATTAAAAAAGTCATTTAAGCCTTTTCACAGTGAGATCTATGCGATATGGCCGAGAAATGTAATTTTGATGTTAACTCCCAAACCGCTGCGCAGAAGTCAACTAAACTTCACCCATTAGTGTATTGTATCACAATCTAGTAGTTACATGTGGAAATTTGGTTCTAGGACATTTGATTTGAGCGCAATCCTCAAATTTAGGTCAAAAAAGCCATTTAAGCCTTTTCACAGTGAGATCTATGCGATATGGCCGAGAAATGTAATTTTGATGTTAACTCCCAAACAGCTGCGCAGAAGTCAACCAAACTTCACCCAATAGTGTATTGTATCACATTCTAGTAGTTACATTTTAAAATTTCGTTCTAGGACATTTGGTTTGAGCGCAATTATTAAACTTAGGTCAAAAAAGCCATTTAAGCCTTTTCACAGTGAGATCTATGCGATATGGCCGAGAAATGTAATTTTGATGTTAACTCCCAAACCGCTGCGCAGAAGTCAACTAAACTTCACCCAATAGTGTATTGTATCACAATCTAGTAGTTACATGTGGAAATTTGGTTCTAGGACATTTGATTTGAGCGCATACCTCAAACTTAGGTCAAAAAAGCCATTTAAGCCTTTTCACAGTGAGATCTATGCGATATGGCCGAGAAATGTAATTTTGATGTTAACTCCCAAACCGCTGCGCAGAAGTCAACCAAACTTCACCCAATAGTGTATTGTATCACATTCTAGTAGTTACATTTGAAAATTTCGTTCTAGGACATTTGGTTTGAGCGCAATTATTAAACTTAGGTCAAAAAAGCCATTTAAGCCTTTTCACAGTGAGATCTATGCGATATGGCCGAGAAATGTAATTTTGATGTTAACTCCCAAACCGCTGCGCAGAAGTCAACCAAACTTCACCCAATAGTGTATTGTATCACATTCTAGTAGTTACATTTGAAAATTTCGTTCTAGGACATTTGGTTTGAGCGCAATCCTCAAACTTAGGTCAAAAAAGCCATTTAAGCCTTTTCACAGTGAGATCTATGCGATATGGCCGAGAAATGTAATTTTGATGTTAACTCCCAAACCGCTGCGCAGAAGTCAACCAAACTTCACCCAATAGTGTATTGTATCACAATCTAGTAGTTACATTTGAAAATTTTGTTCTAGGAAATTTTGTTTGAGCGCAATCATCAAACTTATTTAAAAAAGTCATTTAAGCCTTTTCACAGTGAGATCTATGCGATATGGCCGAGAAATGTAATTTTGATGTTAACTCCCAAACCGCTGCGCAGAAGTCAACTAAACTTCACCCATTAGTGTATTGTATCACAATCTAGTAGTTACATGTGGAAATTTGGTTCTAGGACATTTGATTTGAGCGCAATCCTCAAACTTAGGTCAAAAAAGCCATTTAAGCCTTTTCACAGTGAGATCTATGCGATATGGCCGAGAAATGTAATTTTGATGTTAACTCCCAAACCGCTGCGCAGAAGTCAACCAAACTTCACCCAATAGTGTATTGTATCACAATCTAGTAGTTACATTTGAAAATTTTGTTCTAGGAAATTTTGTTTGAGCGCAATCATCAAACTTAATTAAAAAAGTCATTTAAGCCTTTTCACATTGAGATCTATGCGATATGGCCGAGAAATGTAATTTTGATGTTAACTCCCAAACCGCTGCGCAGAAGTCAACCAAACTTCACCCAATAGTGTATTGTATCACATTCTAGTAGTTACATTTGAAAATTTTGTTCTAGGACATTTGGTTTGAGCGCAATCATTAAACTTAGGTCAAAAAAGCCATTTAAGCCTTTTCACAGTGAGATCTATGCGATATGGCCGAGAAATGTAATTTTGATGTTAACTCCCAAACCGCTGCGCTGAAGTCAACCAAACTTCACCCAATAGTGTATTGTATCACAATCTAGTAGTTACATTTGAAAATTTTGTTCTAGGAAATTTTGTTTGAGCGCAATCATCAAACTTAATTAAAAAAGTCATTTAAGCCTTTTCACAGTGAGATCTATGCGATATGGCCGAGAAATGTAATTTTGATGTTAACTCCCAAACCGCTGCGCAGAAGTCAACCAAACTTCACCCAATAGTGTATTGTATCACATTCTAGTAGTTACATTTGAAAATTTTGTTCTAGGACATTTGGTTTGAGCGCAATCATTAAACTTAGGTCAAAAAAGCCATTTAAGCCTTTTCACAGTGAGATCTATGCGATATGGCCGAGAAATGTAATTTTGATGTTAACTCCCAAACCGCTGCGCAGAAGTCAACTAAACTTCAACCAATAGTGTATTGTATCACATTCTAGTAGTTACATTTGAAAATTTCGTTCTAGGACATTTGGTTTGAGCGCAATTATTAAACTTAGGTCAAAAAAGCCATTTAAGCCTTTTCACAGTGAGATCTATGCGATATGGCCGAGAAATGTAATTTTGATGTTAACTCCCAAACCGCTGCGCAGAAGTCAACCAAACTTCACCCAATAGTGTATTGTATCACATTCTAGTAGTTACATTTGAAAATTTCGTTCTAGGACATTTGGTTTGAGCGCAATCATTAAACTTAGGTCAAAAAAGCCATTTAAGCCTTTTCACAGTGAGATCTATGCGATATGGCCGAGAAATGTAATTTTGATGTTAACTCCCAAACCGCTGCGCAGAAGTCAACCAAACTTCACCCAATAGTGTATTGTATCACAATCTAGTAGTTACATTTGAAAATTTTGTTCTAGGAAATTTTGTTTGAGCGCAATCATCAAACTTAATTAAAAAAGTCATTTAAGCCTTTTCACAGTGAGATCTATGCGATATGGCCGAGAAATGTAATTTTGATGTTAACTCCCAAACCGCTGCGCAGAAGTCAACCAAACTTCACCCATTAGTGTATTGTATCACAATCTAGTAGTTACATGTGAAAATTTGGTTCTAGGACATTTGATTTGAGCGCAATCCTCAAACTTAGGTCAAAAAAGCCATTTAAGCCTTTTCACAGTGAGATCTATGCGATATGGCCGAGAAATGTAAATTTGATGTTAACTCCCAAACCGCTGCGCAGAAGTCAACCAAACTTCACCCAATAGTGTATTGTATCACAATCTAGTAGTTACATATGAAAATTTAGTTCTAGGACATTTTGTTTGAACGCAATCATCAAACTTAATTAAAAAAGTCATTTAAGCCTTTTCACAGTGAGATCTATGCGATATGGCCGAGAAATGTAATTTTGATGTTAACTCCCAAACCGCTGCGCAGAAGTCAACCAAACTTCACCCAATAGTATATTGTATCACAATCTAGTAGTTACATTTGAAAATTTTGTTCTAGGAAATTTTGTTTGAGCGCAATCATCAAACTTAATTAAAAAAGTCATTTAAGCCTTTTCACAGTGAGATCTATGCGATATGGCCGAGAAATGTAATTTTGATGTTAACTCCCAAACCGCTGCGCAGAAGTCAACCAAACTTCACCCAATAGTGTATTGTATCACAATCTAGTAGTTACATTTGAAAATTTTGTTCTAGGAAATTTTGTTTGAGCGCAATCATCAAACTTAATTAAAAAAGTCATTTAAGCCTTTTCACAGTGAGATCTATGCGATATGGCCGAGAAATGTAATTTTGATGTTAACTCCCAAACCGCTGCGCAGAAGTCAACTAAACTTCACCCATTAGTGTATTGTATCACAATCTAGTAGTTACATGTGGAAATTTGGTTCTAGGACATTTGATTTGAGCGCAATCCTCAAACTTAGGTCAAAAAAGCCATTTAAGCCTTTTCACAGTGAGATCTATGCGATATGGCCGAGAAATGTAATTTTGATGTTAACTCCCAAACCGCTGCGCAGAAGTCAACCAAACTTCACCCAATAGTGTATTGTATCACATTCTAGTAGTTACATTTTAAAATTTCGTTCTAGGACATTTGGTTTGAGCGCAATTTTTAAACTTAGGTCAAAAAAGCCATTTAAGCCTTTTCACAGTGAGATCTATGCGATATGGCCGAGAAATGTAATTTTGATGTTAACTCCCAAACCGCTGCGCAGAAGTCAACCAAACTTCACCCAATAGTGTATTGTATCACAATCTAGTAGTTACATTTGAAAATTTTGTTCTAGGAAATTTTGTTTGAGCGCAATCATCAAACTTAATTAAAAAAGTCATTTAAGCCTTTTCACAGTGAGATCTATGCGATATGGCCGAGAAATGTAATTTTGATGTTAACTCCCAAACCGCTGCGCAGAAGTCAACCAAACTTCACCCAATAGTGTATTGTATCACATTCTAGTAGTTACATTTGAAAATTTCGTTCTAGGACATTTGGTTTGAGCGCAATCATTAAACTTAGGTCAAAAAAGCCATTTAAGCCTTTTCACAGTGAGATCTATGCGATATGGCCGAGAAATGTAATTTTGATGTTAACTCCCAAACCGCTGCGCAGAAGTCAACCAAACTTCACCCAATAGTGTATTGTATCACAATCTAGTAGTTACATTTGAAAATTTTGTTCTAGGAAATTTTGTTTGAGCGCAATCATCAAACTTAATTAAAAAAGTCATTTAAGCCTTTTCACAGTGAGATCTATGCGATATGGCCGAGAAATGTAATTTTGATGTTAACTCCCAAACCGCTGCGCAGAAGTCAACCAAACTTCACCCATTAGTGTATTGTATCACAATCTAGTAGTTACATGTGAAAATTTGGTTCTAGGACATTTGATTTGAGCGCAATCCTCAACCTTAGGTCAAAAAAGCCATTTAAGCCTTTTCACAGTGAGATCTATGCGATATGGCCGAGAAATGTAAATTTGATGTTAACTCCCAAACCGCTGCGCAGAAGTCAACCAAACTTCACCCAATAGTGTATTGTATCACAATCTAGTAGTTACATTTGAAAATTTTGTTCTATGACATTTTGTTTGAACGCAATCATCAAACTTAATTAAAAAAGTCATTTAAGCCTTTTCACAGTGAGATCTATGCGATATGGCCGAGAAATGTAATTTTGATGTTAACTCCCAAACCGCTGCGCAGAAGTCAACCAAACTTCACCCAATAGTGTATTGTATCACATTCTAGTAGTTACATTTGAAAATTTCGTTCTAGGACATTTGGTTTGAGCGCAATTATTAAACTTAGGTCAAAAAAGCCATTTAAGCTTTTTCACAGTGAGATCTATGCGATATGGCCGAGAAATGTAATTTTGATGTTAACTCCCAAACCGCTGCGCAGAAGTAAACCAAACTTCACCCATTAGTGTATTGTATCACAATCTAGTAGTTACATGTGGAAATTTGGTTCTAGGACATTTGATTTGAGCGCAATCCTCAAACTTAGGTCAAAAAAGCCATTTAAGCCTTTTCACAGTGAGATCTATGCGATATGGCCGAGAAATGTAATTTTGATGTTAAATCCCAAACCGCTGCGCAGAAGTCAACTAAACTTCACCCAATAGTGTATTGTATCACATTCTAGTAGTTACATTTGAAAATTTCGTTCTAGGACATTTGGTTTGAGCGCAATCATTAAACTTAGGTCAAAAAAGCCATTTAAGCCTTTTCACAGTGAGATCTATGCGATATGGCCGAGAAATGTAATTTTGATGTTAACTCCCAAACCGCTGCGCAGAAGTCAACTAAACTTCAACCAATAGTGTATTGTATCACATTCTAGTAGTTACATTTGAAAATTTTGTTCTAGGAAATTTTGTTTGAGCGCAATCATCAAACTTAATTAAAAAAGCCATTTAAGCCTTTTCACAGTGAGATCTATGCGATATGGCCGAGAAATGTAATTTTGATGTTAACTCCCAAACCGCTGCGCAGAAGTCAACCAAACTTCACCCAATAGTGTATTGTATCACATTCTAGTAGTTACATTTGAAAATTTTGTTCTATGACATTTTGTTTGAACGCAATCATCAAACTTAATTAAAAAAGTCATTTAAGCCTTTTCACAGTGAGATCTATGCGATATGGCCGAGAAATGTAATTTTGATGTTAACTCCCAAACCGCTGCGCAGAAGTCAACCAAACTTCACCCAATAGTGTATTGTATCACATTCTAGTAGTTACATTTGAAAATTTCGTTCTAGGACATTTGGTTTGAGCGCAATCATTAAACTTAGGTCAAAAAAGCCATTTAAGCCTTTTCACAGTGAGATCTATGCGATATGGCCGAGAAATGTAATTTTGATGTTAACTCCCAAACCGCTGCGCAGAAGTCAACCAAACTTCACCCAATAGTGTATTGTATCACAATCTAGTAGTTACATTTGAAAATTTTGTTCTAGGAAATTTTGTTTGAGCGCAATCATCAAACTTAATTAAAAAAGTCATTTAAGCCTTTTCACAGTGAGATCTATGCGATATGGCCGAGAAATGTAATTTTGATGTTAACTCCCAAACCGCTGCGCAGAAGTCAACCAAACTTCACCCATTAGTGTATTGTATCACAATCTAGTAGTTACATGTGAAAATTTGGTTCTAGGACATTTGATTTGAGCGCAATCCTCAAACTTAGGTCAAAAAAGCCATTTAAGCCTTTTCACAGTGAGATCTATGCGATATGGCCGAGAAATGTAAATTTGATGTTAACTCCCAAACCGCTGCGCAGAAGTCAACCAAACTTCACCCAATAGTGTATTGTATCACAATCTAGTAGTTACATTTGAAAATTTTGTTCTAGGACATTTTGTTTGAACGCAATCATCAAACTTAATTAAAAAAGTCATTTAAGCCTTTTCACAGTGAGATCTATGCGATATGGCCGAGAAATGTAATTTTGATGTTAACTCCCAAACCGCTGCGCAGAAGTCAACTAAACTTCACCCATTAGTGTATTGTATCACAATCTAGTAGTTACATTTGAAAATTTTGTTCTAGGAAATTTTGTTTGAGCGCAATCATCAAACTTAATTAAAAAAGTCATTTAAGCCTTTTCACAGTGAGATCTATGCGATATGGCCGAGAAATGTAATTTTGATGTTAACTCCCAAACCGCTGCGCAGAAGTCAACCAAACTTCACCCAATAGTGTATTGTATCACATTCTAGTAGTTACATTTGAAAATTTTGTTCTAGGACATTTGGTTTGAGCGCAATCATTAAACTTAGGTCAAAAAAGCCATTTAAGCCTTTTCACAGTGAGATCTATGCGATATGGCCGAGAAATGTAATTTTGATGTTAACTCCCAAACCGCTGCGCAGAAGTCAACTAAACTTCAACCAATAGTGTATTGTATCACATTCTAGTAGTTACATTTGAAAATTTCGTTCTAGGACATTTGGTTTGAGCGCAATTATTAAACTTAGGTCAAAAAAGCCATTTAAGCCTTTTCACAGTGAGATCTATGCGATATGGCCGAGAAATGTAATTTTGATGTTAACTCCCAAACCGCTGCGCAGAAGTCAACCAAACTTCACCCATTAGTGTATTGTATCACAATCTAGTAGTTACATGTGAAAATTTGGTTCTAGGACATTTGATTTGAGCGCAATCCTCAAACTTAGGTCAAAAAAGCCATTTAAGCCTTTTCACAGTGAGATCTATGCGATATGGCCGAGAAATGTAAATTTGATGTTAACTCCCAAACCGCTGCGCAGAAGTCAACCAAACTTCACCCAATAGTGTATTGTATCACAATCTAGTAGTTACATTTGAAAATTTTGTTCTATGACATTTTGTTTGAACGCAATCATCAAACTTAATTAAAAAAGTCATTTAAGCCTTTTCACAGTGAGATCTATGCGATATGGCCGAGAAATGTAATTTTGATGTTAACTCCCAAACCGCTGCGCAGAAGTCAACCAAACTTCACCCAATAGTGTATTGTATCACATTCTAGTAGTTACATTTGAAAATTTCGTTCTAGGACATTTGGTTTGAGCGCAATTATTAAACTTAGGTCAAAAAAGCCATTTAAGCTTTTTCACAGTGAGATCTATGCGATATGGCCGAGAAATGTAATTTTGATGTTAACTCCCAAACCGCTGCGCAGAAGTAAACCAAACTTCACCCATTAGTGTATTGTATCACAATCTAGTAGTTACATGTGGAAATTTGGTTCTAGGACATTTGATTTGAGCGCAATCCTCAAACTTAGGTCAAAAAAGCCATTTAAGCCTTTTCACAGTGAGATCTATGCGATATGGCCGAGAAATGTAATTTTGATGTTAAATCCCAAACCGCTGCGCAGAAGTCAACTAAACTTCACCCAATAGTGTATTGTATCACATTCTAGTAGTTACATTTGAAAATTTCGTTCTAGGACATTTGGTTTGAGCGCAATCATTAAACTTAGGTCAAAAAAGCCATTTAAGCCTTTTCACAGTGAGATCTATGCGATATGGCCGAGAAATGTAATTTTGATGTTAACTCCCAAACCGCTGCGCAGAAGTCAACTAAACTTCAACCAATAGTGTATTGTATCACATTCTAGTAGTTACATTTGAAAATTTTGTTCTAGGAAATTTTGTTTGAGCGCAATCATCAAACTTAATTAAAAAAGCCATTTAAGCCTTTTCACAGTGAGATCTATGCGATATGGCCGAGAAATGTAATTTTGATGTTAACTCCCAAACCGCTGCGCAGAAGTCAACCAAACTTCACCCAATAGTGTATTGTATCACATTCTAGTAGTTACATTTGAAAATTTTGTTCTATGACATTTTGTTTGAACGCAATCATCAAACTTAATTAAAAAAGTCATTTAAGCCTTTTCACAGTGAGATCTATGCGATATGGCCGAGAAATGTAATTTTGATGTTAACTCCCAAACCGCTGCGCAGAAGTCAACCAAACTTCACCCAATAGTGTATTGTATCACATTCTAGTAGTTACATTTGAAAATTTCGTTCTAGGACATTTGGTTTGAGCGCAATCATTAAACTTAGGTCAAAAAAGCCATTTAAGCCTTTTCACAGTGAGATCTATGCGATATGGCCGAGAAATGTAATTTTGATGTTAACTCCCAAACCGCTGCGCAGAAGTCAACCAAACTTCACCCAATAGTGTATTGTATCACAATCTAGTAGTTACATTTGAAAATTTTGTTCTAGGAAATTTTGTTTGAGCGCAATCATCAAACTTAATTAAAAAAGTCATTTAAGCCTTTTCACAGTGAGATCTATGCGATATGGCCGAGAAATGTAATTTTGATGTTAACTCCCAAACCGCTGCGCAGAAGTCAACTAAACTTCAACCAATAGTGTATTGTATCACATTCTAGTAGTTACATTTGAAAATTTCGTTCTAGGACATTTGGTTTGAGCGCAATTATTAAACTTAGGTCAAAAAAGCCATTTAAGCCTTTTCACAGTGAGATCTATGCGATATGGCCGAGAAATGTAATTTTGATGTTAACTCCCAAACCGCTGCGCAGAAGTCAACCAAACTTCACCCATTAGTGTATTGTATCACAATCTAGTAGTTACATGTGAAAATTTGGTTCTAGGACATTTGATTTGAGCGCAATCCTCAAACTTAGGTCAAAAAAGCCATTTAAGCCTTTTCACAGTGAGATCTATGCGATATGGCCGAGAAATGTAAATTTGATGTTAACTCCCAAACCGCTGCGCAGAAGTCAACCAAACTTCACCCAATAGTGTATTGTATCACAATCTAGTAGTTACATTTGAAAATTTTGTTCTATGACATTTTGTTTGAACGCAATCATCAAACTTAATTAAAAAAGTCATTTAAGCCTTTTCACAGTGAGATCTATGCGATATGGCCGAGAAATGTAATTTTGATGTTAACTCCCAAACCGCTGCGCAGAAGTCAACCAAACTTCACCCAATAGTGTATTGTATCACATTCTAGTAGTTACATTTGAAAATTTCGTTCTAGGACATTTGGTTTGAGCGCAATTATTAAACTTAGGTCAAAAAAGCCATTTAAGCTTTTTCACAGTGAGATCTATGCGATATGGCCGAGAAATGTAATTTTGATGTTAACTCCCAAACCGCTGCGCAGAAGTAAACCAAACTTCACCCATTAGTGTATTGTATCACAATCTAGTAGTTACATGTGGAAATTTGGTTCTAGGACATTTGATTTGAGCGCAATCCTCAAACTTAGGTCAAAAAAGCCATTTAAGCCTTTTCACAGTGAGATCTATGCGATATGGCCGAGAAATGTAATTTTGATGTTAAATCCCAAACCGCTGCGCAGAAGTCAACTAAACTTCACCCAATAGTGTATTGTATCACATTCTAGTAGTTACATTTGAAAATTTCGTTCTAGGACATTTGGTTTGAGCGCAATCATTAAACTTAGGTCAAAAAAGCCATTTAAGCCTTTTCACAGTGAGATCTATGCGATATGGCCGAGAAATGTAATTTTGATGTTAACTCCCAAACCGCTGCGCAGAAGTCAACTAAACTTCAACCAATAGTGTATTGTATCACATTCTAGTAGTTACATTTGAAAATTTTGTTCTAGGAAATTTTGTTTGAGCGCAATCATCAAACTTAATTAAAAAAGCCATTTAAGCCTTTTCACAGTGAGATCTATGCGATATGGCCGAGAAATGTAATTTTGATGTTAACTCCCAAACCGCTGCGCAGAAGTCAACCAAACTTCACCCAATAGTGTATTGTATCACATTCTAGTAGTTACATTTGAAAATTTTGTTCTATGACATTTTGTTTGAACGCAATCATCAAACTTAATTAAAAAAGTCATTTAAGCCTTTTCACAGTGAGATCTATGCGATATGGCCGAGAAATGTAATTTTGATGTTAACTCCCAAACCGCTGCGCAGAAGTCAACCAAACTTCACCCAATAGTGTATTGTATCACATTCTAGTAGTTACATTTGAAAATTTCGTTCTAGGACATTTGGTTTGAGCGCAATCATTAAACTTAGGTCAAAAAAGCCATTTAAGCCTTTTCACAGTGAGATCTATGCGATATGGCCGAGAAATGTAATTTTGATGTTAACTCCCAAACCGCTGCGCAGAAGTCAACCAAACTTCACCCAATAGTGTATTGTATCACAATCTAGTAGTTACATTTGAAAATTTTGTTCTAGGAAATTTTGTTTGAGCGCAATCATCAAACTTAATTAAAAAAGTCATTTAAGCCTTTTCACAGTGAGATCTATGCGATATGGCCGAGAAATGTAATTTTGATGTTAACTCCCAAACCGCTGCGCAGAAGTCAACCAAACTTCACCCATTAGTGTATTGTATCACAATCTAGTAGTTACATGTGAAAATTTGGTTCTAGGACATTTGATTTGAGCGCAATCCTCAAACTTAGGTCAAAAAAGCCATTTAAGCCTTTTCACAGTGAGATCTATGCGATATGGCCGAGAAATGTAAATTTGATGTTAACTCCCAAACCGCTGCGCAGAAGTCAACCAAACTTCACCCAATAGTGTATTGTATCACAATCTAGTAGTTACATTTGAAAATTTTGTTCTAGGACATTTTGTTTGAACGCAATCATCAAACTTAATTAAAAAAGTCATTTAAGCCTTTTCACAGTGAGATCTATGCGATATGGCCGAGAAATGTAATTTTGATGTTAACTCCCAAACCGCTGCGCAGAAGTCAACTAAACTTCACCCATTAGTGTATTGTATCACAATCTAGTAGTTACATTTGAAAATTTTGTTCTAGGAAATTTTGTTTGAGCGCAATCATCAAACTTAATTAAAAAAGTCATTTAAGCCTTTTCACAGTGAGATCTATGCGATATGGCCGAGAAATGTAATTTTGATGTTAACTCCCAAACCGCTGCGCAGAAGTCAACCAAACTTCACCCAATAGTGTATTGTATCACATTCTAGTAGTTACATTTGAAAATTTTGTTCTAGGACATTTGGTTTGAGCGCAATCATTAAACTTAGGTCAAAAAAGCCATTTAAGCCTTTTCACAGTGAGATCTATGCGATATGGCCGAGAAATGTAATTTTGATGTTAACTCCCAAACCGCTGCGCAGAAGTCAACTAAACTTCAACCAATAGTGTATTGTATCACATTCTAGTAGTTACATTTGAAAATTTCGTTCTAGGACATTTGGTTTGAGCGCAATTATTAAACTTAGGTCAAAAAAGCCATTTAAGCCTTTTCACAGTGAGATCTATGCGATATGGCCGAGAAATGTAATTTTGATGTTAACTCCCAAACCGCTGCGCAGAAGTCAACCAAACTTCACCCAATAGTGTATTGTATCACATTCTAGTAGTTACATTTGAAAATTTCGTTCTAGGACATTTGGTTTGAGCGCAATCATTAAACTTAGGTCAAAAAAGCCATTTAAGCCTTTTCACAGTGAGATCTATGCGATATGGCCGAGAAATGTAATTTTGATGTTAACTCCCAAACCGCTGCGCAGAAGTCAACCAAACTTCACCCAATAGTGTATTGTATCACAATCTAGTAGTTACATTTGAAAATTTTGTTCTAGGAAATTTTGTTTGAGCGCAATCATCAAACTTAATTAAAAAAGTCATTTAAGCCTTTTCACAGTGAGATCTATGCGATATGGCCGAGAAATGTAATTTTGATGTTAACTCCCAAACCGCTGCGCAGAAGTCAACCAAACTTCACCCATTAGTGTATTGTATCACAATCTAGTAGTTACATGTGAAAATTTGGTTCTAGGACATTTGATTTGAGCGCAATCCTCAAACTTAGGTCAAAAAAGCCATTTAAGCCTTTTCACAGTGAGATCTATGCGATATGGCCGAGAAATGTAAATTTGATGTTAACTCCCAAACCGCTGCGCAGAAGTCAACCAAACTTCACCCAATAGTGTATTGTATCACAATCTAGTAGTTACATATGAAAATTTTGTTCTAGGACATTTTGTTTGAACGCAATCATCAAACTTAATTAAAAAAGTCATTTAAGCCTTTTCACAGTGAGATCTATGCGATATGGCCGAGAAATGTAATTTTGATGTTAACTCCCAAACCGCTGCGCAGAAGTCAACCAAACTTCACCCAATAGTGTATTGTATCACATTCTAGTAGTTACATTTGAAAATTTTGTTCTAGGAAATTTTGTTTGAGCGCAATCATCAAACTTAATTAAAAAAGTCATTTAAGCCTTTTCACAGTGAGATCTATGCGATATGGCCGAGAAATGTAATTTTGATGTTAACTCCCAAACCGCTGCGCAGAAGTCAACCAAACTTCACCCAATAGTGTATTGTATCACAATCTAGTAGTTACATTTGAAAATTTTGTTCTAGGAAATTTTGTTTGAGCGCAATCATCAAACTTAATTAAAAAAGTCATTTAAGCCTTTTCACAGTGAGATCTATGCGATATGGCCGAGAAATGTAATTTTGATGTTAACTCCCAAACCGCTGCGCAGAAGTCAACTAAACTTCACCCATTAGTGTATTGTATCACAATCTAGTAGTTACATGTGGAAATTTGGTTCTAGGACATTTGATTTGAGCGCAATCCTCAAACTTAGGTCAAAAAAGCCATTTAAGCCTTTTCACAGTGAGATCTATGCGATATGGCCGAGAAATGTAATTTTGATGTTAACTCCCAAACCGCTGCGCAGAAGTCAACCAAACTTCACCCAATAGTGTATTGTATCACATTCTAGTAGTTACATTTTAAAATTTCGTTCTAGGACATTTGGTTTGAGCGCAATTATTAAACTTAGGTCAAAAAAGCCATTTAAGCCTTTTCACAGTGAGATCTATGCGATATGGCCGAGAAATGTAATTTTGATGTTAACTCCCAAACCGCTGCGCAGAAGTCAACTAAACTTCACCCATTAGTGTATTGTATCACAATCTAGTAGTTACATGTGGAAATTTGGTTCTAGGACATTTGATTTGAGCGCAATCCTCAAACTTAGGTCAAAAAAGCCATTTAAGCCTTTTCACAGTGAGATCTATGCGATATGGCCGAGAAATGTAATTTTGATGTTAACTCCCAAACCGCTGCGCAGAAGTCAACCAAACTTCACCCAATAGTGTATTGTATCACAATCTAGTAGTTACATTTGAAAATTTCGTTCTAGGACATTTGGTTTGAGCGCAATTATTAAACTTAGGTCAAAAAAGCCATTTAAGCCTTTTCACAGTGAGATCTATGCGATATGGCCGAGAAATGTAATTTTGATGTTAACTCCCAAACCGCTGCGCAGAAGTCAACCAAACTTCACCCAATAGTGTATTGTATCACATTCTAGTAGTTACATTTGAAAATTTCGTTCTAGGACATTTGGTTTGAGCGCAATCCTCAAACTTAGGTCAAAAAAGCCATTTAAGCCTTTTCACAGTGAGATCTATGCGATATGGCCGAGAAATGTAATTTTGATGTTAACTCCCAAACCGCTGCGCAGAAGTCAACCAAACTTCACCCAATAGTGTATTGTATCACAATCTAGTAGTTACATTTGAAAATTTTGTTCTAGGAAATTTTGTTTGAGCGCAATCATCAAACTTAATTAAAAAAGTCATTTAAGCCTTTTCACAGTGAGATCTATGCGATATGGCCGAGAAATGTAATTTTGATGTTAACTCCCAAACCGCTGCGCAGAAGTCAACTAAACTTCACCCATTAGTGTATTGTATCACAATCTAGTAGTTACATGTGGAAATTTGGTTCTAGGACATTTGATTTGAGCGCAATCCTCAAACTTAGGTCAAAAAAGCCATTTAAGCCTTTTCACAGTGAGATCTATGCGATATGGCCGAGAAATGTAATTTTGATGTTAACTCCCAAACCGCTGCGCAGAAGTCAACCAAACTTCACCCAATAGTGTATTGTATCACATTCTAGTAGTTACATTTGAAAATTTTGTTCTAGGACATTTGGTTTGAGCGCAATCATTAAACTTAGGTCAAAAAAGCCATTTAAGCCTTTTCACAGTGAGATCTATGCGATATGGCCGAGAAATGTAATTTTGATGTTAACTCCCAAACCGCTGCGCAGAAGTCAACCAAACTTCACCCAATAGTGTATTGTATCACAATCTAGTAGTTACATTTGAAAATTTTGTTCTAGGAAATTTTGTTTGAGCGCAATCATCAAACTTAATTAAAAAAGTCATTTAAGCCTTTTCACAGTGAGATCTATGCGATATGGCCGAGAAATGTAATTTTGATGTTAACTCCCAAACCGCTGCGCAGAAGTCAACCAAACTTCACCCAATAGTGTATTGTATCACATTCTAGTAGTTACATTTGAAAATTTTGTTCTAGGACATTTGGTTTGAGCGCAATCATTAAACTTAGGTCAAAAAAGCCATTTAAGCCTTTTCACAGTGAGATCTATGCGATATGGCCGAGAAATGTAATTTTGATGTTAACTCCCAAACCGCTGCGCAGAAGTCAACCAAACTTCACCCATTAGTGTATTGTATCACAATCTAGTAGTTACATGTGAAAATTTGGTTCTAGGACATTTGATTTGAGCGCAATCCTCAAACTTAGGTCAAAAAAGCCATTTAAGCCTTTTCACAGTGAGATCTATGCGATATGGCCGAGAAATGTAAATTTGATGTTAACTCCCAAACCGCTGCGCAGAAGTCAACCAAACTTCACCCAATAGTGTATTGTATCACAATCTAGTAGTTACATATGAAAATTTTGTTCTAGGACATTTTGTTTGAACGCAATCATCAAACTTAATTAAAAAAGTCATTTAAGCCTTTTCACAGTGAGATCTATGCGATATGGCCGAGAAATGTAATTTTGATGTTAACTCCCAAACCGCTGCGCAGAAGTCAACCAAACTTCACCCAATAGTGTATTGTATCACAATCTAGTAGTTACATTTGAAAATTTTGTTCTAGGAAATTTTGTTTGAGCGCAATCATCAAACTTAATTAAAAAAGTCATTTAAGCCTTTTCACAGTGAGATCTATGCGATATGGCCGAGAAATGTAATTTTGATAACTCCCAAACCGCTGCGCAGAAGTCAACCAAACTTCACCCAATAGTGTATTGTATTACAATCTAGTAGTTACATTTGAAAATTTTGTTCTAGGAAATTTTGTTTGAGCGCAATCATCAAACTTAATTAAAAAAGTCATTTAAGCCTTTTCACAGTGAGATCTATGCGATATGGCCGAGAAATGTAATTTTGATGTTAACTCCCAAACCGCTGCGCAGAAGTCAACCAAACTTCACCCATTAGTGTATTGTATCAAAATCTAGTAGTTACATTTGAAAATTTTGTTCTAGGAAATTTTGTTTGAGCGCAATCATCAAACTTAATTAAAAAAGTCATTTAAGCCTTTTCACAGTGAGATCTATGAGATATGGCCGAGAAATGTAATTTTGATGTTAACTCCCAAACCGCTGCGCAGAAGTCAACCAAACTTCACCCATTAGTGTATTGTATCACAATCTAGTAGTTACATGTGGAAATTTGGTTCTAGGACATTTGATTTGAGCGCAATCCTCAAACTTAGGTCAAAAAAGCCATTTAAGCCTTTTCACAGTGAGATCTATGCGATATGGCCGAGAAATGTAATTTTGATGTTGACTCCCAAACCGCTGCGCAGAAGTCAACCAAACTTCACCCAATAGTGTATTGTATCACAATCTAGTAGTTACATTTGAAAATTTTGTTCTAGGACATTTTGTTTGAACGCAATCATCAAACTTAATTAAAAAAGTCATTTAAGCCTTTTCACAGTGAGATCTATGCGATATGGCCGAGAAATGTAATTTTGATGTTAACTCCCAAACCGCTGCGCAGAAGTCAACCAAACTTCACCCAATAGTGTATTGTATCACAATCTAGTAGTTACATTTGAAAATTTTGTTCTAGGAAATTTTGTTTGAGCGCAATCATCAAACTTAATTAAAAAAGTCATTTAAGCCTTTTCACAGTGAGATCTATGCGATATGGCCGAGAAATGTAATTTTGATGTTAACTCCCAAACCGCTGCGCAGAAGTCAACCAAACTTCACCCAATAGTGTATTGTATCACATTCTAGTAGTTACATTTGAAAATTTTGTTCTAGGACATTTGGTTTGAGCGCAATCATTAAACTTAGGTCAAAAAAGCCATTTAAGCCTTTTCACAGTGAGATCTATGCGATATGGCCGAGAAATGTAATTTTGATGTTAACTCCCAAACCGCTGCGCAGAAGTCAACTAAACTTCAACCAATAGTGTATTGTATCACATTCTAGTAGTTACATTTGAAAATTTCGTTCTAGGACATTTGGTTTGAGCGCAATTATTAAACTTAGGTCAAAAAAGCCATTTAAGCCTTTTCACAGTGAGATCTATGCGATATGGCCGAGAAATGTAATTTTGATGTTAACTCCCAAACCGCTGCGCAGAAGTCAACCAAACTTCACCCAATAGTGTATTGTATCACATTCTAGTAGTTACATTTGAAAATTTCGTTCTAGGACATTTGGTTTGAGCGCAATCATTAAACTTAGGTCAAAAAAGCCATTTAAGCCTTTTCACAGTGAGATCTATGCGATATGGCCGAGAAATGTAATTTTGATGTTAACTCCCAAACCGCTGCGCAGAAGTCAACCAAACTTCACCCAATAGTGTATTGTATCACAATCTAGTAGTTACATTTGAAAATTTTGTTCTAGGAAATTTTGTTTGAGCGCAATCATCAAACTTAATTAAAAAAGTCATTTAAGCCTTTTCACAGTGAGATCTATGCGATATGGCCGAGAAATGTAATTTTGATGTTAACTCCCAAACCGCTGCGCAGAAGTCAACCAAACTTCACCCATTAGTGTATTGTATCACAATCTAGTAGTTACATTTGAAAATTTTGTTCTAGGACATTTTGTTTGAACGCAATCATCAAACTTAATTAAAAAAGTCATTTAAGCCTTTTCACAGTGAGATCTATGCGATATGGCCGAGAAATGTAATTTTGATGTTAACTCCCAAACCGCTGCGCAGAAGTCAACCAAACTTCACCCAATAGTGTATTGTATCACAATCTAGTAGTTACATTTGAAAATTTTGTTCTAGGAAATTTTGTTTGAGCGCAATCATCAAACTTAATTAAAAAAGTCATTTAAGCCTTTTCACAGTGAGATCTATGCGATATGGCCGAGAAATGTAATTTTGATGTTAACTCCCAAACCGCTGCGCAGAAGTCAACTAAACTTCACCCATTAGTGTATTGTATCACAATCTAGTAGTTACATGTGGAAATTTGGTTCTAGGACATTTGATTTGAGCGCAATCCTCAAACTTAGGTCAAAAAAGCCATTTAAGCCTTTTCACAGTGAGATCTATGCGATATGGCCGAGAAATGTAATTTTGATGTTAACTCCCAAACCGCTGCGCAGAAGTCAACCAAACTTCACCCAATAGTGTATTGTATCACATTCTAGTAGTTACATTTTAAAATTTCGTTCTAGGACATTTGGTTTGAGCGCAATTATTAAACTTAGGTCAAAAAAGCCATTTAAGCCTTTTCACAGTGCGATATGGCCGAGAAATGTAATTTTGATGTTAACTCCCAAACCGCTGCGCAGAAGTCAACTAAACTTCACCCATTAGTGTATTGTATCACAATCTAGTAGTTACATGTGGAAATTTGGTTCTAGGACATTTGATTTGAGCGCAATCCTCAAACTTAGGTCAAAAAAGCCATTTAAGCCTTTTCACAGTGAGATCTATGCGATATGGCCGAGAAATGTAATTTTGATGTTAACTCCCAAACCGCTGCGCAGAAGTCAACCAAACTTCACCCAATAGTGTATTGTATCACATTCTAGTAGTTACATTTGAAAATTTCGTTCTAGGACATTTGGTTTGAGCGCAATTATTAAACTTAGGTCAAAAAAGCCATTTAAGCCTTTTCACAGTGAGATCTATGCGATATGGCCGAGAAATGTAATTTTGATGTTAACTCCCAAACCGCTGCGCAGAAGTCAACCAAACTTCACCCAATAGTGTATTGTATCACATTCTAGTAGTTACATTTGAAAATTTCGTTCTAGGACATTTGGTTTGAGCGCAATCCTCAAACTTAGGTCAAAAAAGCCATTTAAGCCTTTTCACAGTGAGATCTATGCGATATGGCCGAGAAATGTAATTTTGATGTTAACTCCCAAACCGCTGCGCAGAAGTCAACCAAACTTCACCCAATAGTGTATTGTATCACAATCTAGTAGTTACATTTGAAAATTTTGTTCTAGGAAATTTTGTTTGAGCGCAATCATCAAACTTAATTAAAAAAGTCATTTAAGCCTTTTCACAGTGAGATCTATGCGATATGGCCGAGAAATGTAATTTTGATGTTAACTCCCAAACCGCTGCGCAGAAGTCAACTAAACTTCACCCATTAGTGTATTGTATCACAATCTAGTAGTTACATGTGGAAATTTGGTTCTAGGACATTTGATTTGAGCGCAATCCTCAAACTTAGGTCAAAAAAGCCATTTAAGCCTTTTCACAGTGAGATCTATGCGATATGGCCGAGAAATGTAATTTTGATGTTAACTCCCAAACCGCTGCGCAGAAGTCAACCAAACTTCACCCAATAGTGTATTGTATCACATTCTAGTAGTTACATTTGAAAATTTTGTTCTAGGACATTTGGTTTGAGCGCAATCATTAAACTTAGGTCAAAAAAGCCATTTAAGCCTTTTCACAGTGAGATCTATGCGATATGGCCGAGAAATGTAATTTTGATGTTAACTCCCAAACCGCTGCGCAGAAGTCAACCAAACTTCACCCAATAGTGTATTGTATCACAATCTAGTAGTTACATTTGAAAATTTTGTTCTAGGAAATTTTGTTTGAGCGCAATCATCAAACTTAATTAAAAAAGTCATTTAAGCCTTTTCACAGTGAGATCTATGCGATATGGCCGAGAAATGTAATTTTGATGTTAACTCCCAAACCGCTGCGCAGAAGTCAACCAAACTTCACCCAATAGTGTATTGTATCACATTCTAGTAGTTACATTTGAAAATTTTGTTCTAGGACATTTGGTTTGAGCGCAATCATTAAACTTAGGTCAAAAAAGCCATTTAAGCCTTTTCACAGTGAGATCTATGCGATATGGCCGAGAAATGTAATTTTGATGTTAACTCCCAAACCGCTGCGCAGAAGTCAACCAAACTTCACCCATTAGTGTATTGTATCACAATCTAGTAGTTACATGTGAAAATTTGGTTCTAGGACATTTGATTTGAGCGCAATCCTCAAACTTAGGTCAAAAAAGCCATTTAAGCCTTTTCACAGTGAGATCTATGCGATATGGCCGAGAAATGTAAATTTGATGTTAACTCCCAAACCGCTGCGCAGAAGTCAACCAAACTTCACCCAATAGTGTATTGTATCACAATCTAGTAGTTACATATGAAAATTTTGTTCTAGGACATTTTGTTTGAACGCAATCATCAAACTTAATTAAAAAAGTCATTTAAGCCTTTTCACAGTGAGATCTATGCGATATGGCCGAGAAATGTAATTTTGATGTTAACTCCCAAACCGCTGCGCAGAAGTCAACCAAACTTCACCCAATAGTGTATTGTATCACAATCTAGTAGTTACATTTGAAAATTTTGTTCTAGGAAATTTTGTTTGAGCGCAATCATCAAACTTAATTAAAAAAGTCATTTAAGCCTTTTCACAGTGAGATCTATGCGATATGGCCGAGAAATGTAATTTTGATAACTCCCAAACCGCTGCGCAGAAGTCAACCAAACTTCACCCAATAGTGTATTGTATTACAATCTAGTAGTTACATTTGAAAATTTTGTTCTAGGAAATTTTGTTTGAGCGCAATCATCAAACTTAATTAAAAAAGTCATTTAAGCCTTTTCACAGTGAGATCTATGCGATATGGCCGAGAAATGTAATTTTGATGTTAACTCCCAAACCGCTGCGCAGAAGTCAACTAAACTTCAACCAATAGTGTATTGTATCACATTCTAGTAGTTACATTTGAAAATTTCGTTCTAGGACATTTGGTTTGAGCGCAATTATTAAACTTACGTCAAAAAAGCCATTTAAGCCTTTTCACAGTGAGATCTATGCGATATGGCCGAGAAATGTAATTTTGATGTTAACTCCCAAACCGCTGCGCAGAAGTCAACCAAACTTCACCCAATAGTGTATTGTATCACATTCTAGTAGTTACATTTGAAAATTTCGTTCTAGGACATTTGGTTTGAGCGCAATCATTAAACTTAGGTCAAAAAAGCCATTTAAGCCTTTTCACAGTGAGATCTATGCGATATGGCCGAGAAATGTAATTTTGATGTTAACTCCCAAACCGCTGCGCAGAAGTCAACCAAACTTCACCCAATAGTGTATTGTATCACAATCTAGTAGTTACATTTGAAAATTTTGTTCTAGGAAATTTTGTTTGAGCGCAATCATCAAACTTAATTAAAAAAGTCATTTAAGCCTTTTCACAGTGAGATCTATGCGATATGGCCGAGAAATGTAATTTTGATGTTAACTCCCAAACCGCTGCGCAGAAGTCAACCAAACTTCACCCATTAGTGTATTGTATCACAATCTAGTAGTTACATTTGAAAATTTGGTTCTAGGACATTTGATTTGAGCGCAATCCTCAAACTTAGGTCAAAAAAGCCATTTAAGCCTTTTCACAGTGAGATCTATGCGATATGGCCGAGAAATGTAAATTTGATGTTAACTCCCAAACCGCTGCGCAGAAGTCAACCAAACTTCACCCAATAGTGTATTGTATCACAATCTAGTAGTTACATATGAAAATTTTGTTCTAGGACATTTTGTTTGAACGCAGTCATCAAACTTAATTAAAAAAGTCATTTAAGCCTTTTCACAGTGAGATCTATGCGATATGGCCGAGAAATGTAATTTTGATGTTAACTCCCAAACCGCTGCGCAGAAGTCAACCAAACTTCACCCAATAGTGTATTGTATCACAATCTAGTAGTTACATTTGAAAATTTTGTTCTAGGAAATTTTGTTTGAGCGCAATCATCAAACTTAATTAAAAAAGTCATTTAAGCCTTTTCACAGTGAGATCTATGCGATATGGCCGAGAAATGTAATTTTGATGTTAACTCCCAAACCGCTGCGCAGAAGTCAACTAAACTTCACCCATTAGTGTATTGTATCACAATCTAGTAGTTACATGTGGAAATTTGGTTCTAGGACATTTGATTTGAGCGCAATCCTCAAACTTAGGTCAAAAAAGCCATTTAAGCCTTTTCACAGTGAAATCTATGCGATATGGCCGAGAAATGTAATTTTGATGTTAACTCCCAAACCGCTGCGCAGAAGTCAACCAAACTTCACCCAATAGTGTATTGTATCACAATCTAGTAGTTACATTTGAAAATTTTGTTCTAGGAAATTTTGTTTGAGCGCAATCATCAAACTTAATTAAAAAAGTCATTTAAGCCTTTTCACAGTGAGATCTATGCGATATGGCCGAGAAATGTAATTTTGATGTTAACTCCCAAACCGCTGCGCAGAAGTCAACCAAACTTCACCCAATAGTGTATTGTATCACATTCTAGTAGTTACATTTGAAAATTTTGTTCTAGGACATTTGGTTTGAGCGCAATCATTAAACTTAGGTCAAAAAAGCCATTTAAGCCTTTTCACAGTGAGATCTATGCGATATGGCCAAGAAATGTAATTTTGATGTTAACTCCCAAACCGCTGCGCAGAAGTCAACCAAACTTCACCCAATAGTGTATTGTATCACAATCTAGTAGTTACATTTGAAAATTTTGTTCTAGGAAATTTTGTTTGAGCGCAATCATCAAACTTAATTAAAAAAGTCATTTAAGCCTTTTCACAGTGAGATCTATGCGATATGGCCGAGAAATGTAATTTTGATGTTAACTCCCAAACCGCTGCGCAGAAGTCAACCAAACTTCACCCAATAGTGTATTGTATCACATTCTAGTAGTTACATTTGTAAATTTTGTTCTAGGACATTTGGTTTGAGCGCAATCATTAAACTTAGGTCAAAAAAGCCATTTAAGCCTTTTCACAGTGAGATCTATGCGATATGGCCGAGAAATGTAATTTTGATGTTAACTCCCAAACCGCTGCGCAGAAGTCAACTAAACTTCAACCAATAGTGTATTGTATCACATTCTAGTAGTTACATTTGAAAATTTCGTTCTAGGACATTTGGTTTGAGCGCAATTATTAAACTTAGGTCAAAAAAGCCATTTAAGCCTTTTCACAGTGAGATCTATGCGATATGGCCGAGAAATGTAATTTTGATGTTAACTCCCAAACCGCTGCGCAGAAGTCAACCAAACTTCACCCAATAGTGTATTGTATCACATTCTAGTAGTTACATTTGAAAATTTCGTTCTAGGACATTTGGTTTGAGCGCAATCATTAAACTTAGGTCAAAAAAGCCATTTAAGCCTTTTCACAGTGAGATCTATGCGATATGGCCGAGAAATGTAATTTTGATGTTAACTCCCAAACCGCTGCGCAGAAGTCAACCAAACTTCACCCAATAGTGTATTGTATCACAATCTAGTAGTTACATTTGAAAATTTTGTTCTAGGAAATTTTGTTTGAGCGCAATCATCAAACTTAATTAAAAAGTCATTTAAGCCTTTTCACAGTGAGATCTATGCGATATGGCCGAGAAATGTAATTTTGATGTTAACTCCCAAACCGCTGCGCAGAAGTCAACCAAACTTCACCCATTAGTGTATTGTATCACAATCTAGTAGTTACATGTGAAAATTTGGTTCTAGGACATTTGATTTGAGCGCAATCCTCAAACTTAGGTCAAAAAAGCCATTTAAGCCTTTTCACAGTGAGATCTATGCGATATGGCCGAGAAATGTAAATTTGATGTTAACTCCCAAACCGCTGCGCAGAAGTCAACCAAACTTCACCCAATAGTGTATTGTATCACAATCTAGTAGTTACATATGAAAATTTTGTTCTAGGAAATTTTGTTTGAGCGCAATCATCAAACTTAATTAAAAAAGTCATTTAAGCCTTTTCACAGTGAGATCTATGCGATATGGCCGAGAAATGTAATTTTGATGTTAACTCCCAAACCGCTGCGCAGAAGTCAACCAAACTTCACCCAATAGTGTATTGTATCACATTCTAGTAGTTACATTTGAAAATTTTGTTCTAGGACATTTGGTTTGAGCGCAATCATTAAACTTAGGTCAAAAAAGCCATTTAAGCCTTTTCACAGTGAGATCTATGCGATATGGCCGAGAAATGTAATTTTGATGTTAACTCCCAAACCGCTGCGCAGAAGTCAACTAAACTTCAACCAATAGTGTATTGTATCACATTCTAGTAGTTACATTTGAAAATTTCGTTCTAGGACATTTGGTTTGAGCGCAATTATTAAACTTAGGTCAAAAAAGCCATTTAAGCCTTTTCACAGTGAGATCTATGCGATATGGCCGAGAAATGTAATTTTGATGTTAACTCCCAAACCGCTGCGCAGAAGTCAACCAAACTTCACCCAATAGTGTATTGTATCACATTCTAGTAGTTACATTTGAAAATTTCGTTCTAGGACATTTGGTTTGAGCGCAATCATTAAACTTAGGTCAAAAAAGCCATTTAAGCCTTTTCACAGTGAGATCTATGCGATATGGCCGAGAAATGTAATTTTGATGTTAACTCCCAAACCGCTGCGCAGAAGTCAACCAAACTTCACCCAATAGTGTATTGTATCACAATCTAGTAGTTACATTTGAAAATTTTGTTCTAGGAAATTTTGTTTGAGCGCAATCATCAAACTTAATTAAAAAAGTCATTTAAGCCTTTTCACAGTGAGATCTATGCGATATGGCCGAGAAATGTAATTTTGATGTTAACTCCCAAACCGCTGCGCAGAAGTCAACCAAACTTCACCCATTAGTGTATTGTATCACAATCTAGTAGTTACATGTGAAAATTTGGTTCTAGGACATTTGATTTGAGCGCAATCCTCAAACTTAGGTCAAAAAAGCCATTTAAGCCTTTTCACAGTGAGATCTATGCGATATGGCCGAGAAATGTAAATTTGATGTTAACTCCCAAACCGCTGCGCAGAAGTCAACCAAACTTCACCCAATAGTGTATTGTATCACAATCTAGTAGTTACATATGAAAATTTTGTTCTAGGACATTTTGTTTGAACGCAATCATCAAACTTAATTAAAAAAGTCATTTAAGCCTTTTCACAGTGAGATCTATGCGATATGGCCGAGAAATGTAATTTTGATGTTAACTCCCAAACCGCTGCGCAGAAGTCAACCAAACTTCACCCAATAGTGTATTGTATCACAATCTAGTAGTTACATTTGAAAATTTTGTTCTAGGAAATTTTGTTTGAGCGCAATCATCAAACTTAATTAAAAAAGTCATTTAAGCCTTTTCACAGTGAGATCTATGCGATATGGCCGAGAAATGTAATTTTGATGTTAACTCCCAAACCGCTGCGCAGAAGTCAACCAAACTTCACCCAATAGTGTATTGTATCACAATCTAGTAGTTACATTTGAAAATTTTGTTCTAGGACATTTTGTTTGAACGCAATCATCAAACTTAATTAAAAAAGTCATTTAAGCCTTTTCACAGTGAGATCTATGCGATATGGCCGAGAAATGTAATTTTGATGTTAACTCCCAAACCGCTGCGCAGAAGTCAACCAAACTTCACCCAATAGTGTATTGTATCACATTCTAGTAGTTACATTTGAAAATTTTGTTCTAGGACATTTGGTTTGAGCGCAATCATTAAACTTAGGTCAAAAAAGCCATTTAAGCCTTTTCACAGTGAGATCTATGCGATATGGCCGAGAAATGTAATTTTGATGTTAACTCCCAAACCGCTGCGCAGAAGTCAACTAAACTTCAACCAATAGTGTATTGTATCACATTCTAGTAGTTACATTTGAAAATTTCGTTCTAGGACATTTGGTTTGAGCGCAATTATTAAACTTAGGTCAAAAAAGCCATTTAAGCCTTTTCACAGTGAGATCTATGCGATATGGCCGAGAAATGTAATTTTGATGTTAACTCCCAAACCGCTGCGCAGAAGTCAACCAAACTTCACCCAATAGTGTATTGTATCACATTCTAGTAGTTACATTTGAAAATTTCGTTCTAGGACATTTGGTTTGAGCGCAATCATTAAACTTAGGTCAAAAAAGCCATTTAAGCCTTTTCACATGGAGATCTATGCGATATGGCCGAGAAATGTAATTTTGATGTTAACTCCCAAACCGCTGCGCAGAAGTCAACCAAACTTCACCCAATAGTGTATTGTATCACAATCTAGTAGTTACATTTGAAAATTTTGTTCTAGGAAATTTTGTTTGAGCGCAATCATCAAACTTAATTAAAAAAGTCATTTAAGCCTTTTCACAGTGAGATCTATGCGATATGGCCGAGAAATGTAATTTTGATGTTAACTCCCAAACCGCTGCGCAGAAGTCAACCAAACTTCACCCATTAGTGTATTGTATCACAATCTAGTAGTTACATTTGAAAATTTTGTTCTAGGACATTTTGTTTGAACGCAATCATCAAACTTAATTAAAAAAGTCATTTAAGCCTTTTCACAGTGAGATCTATGCGATATGGCCGAGAAATGTAATTTTGATGTTAACTCCCAAACCGCTGCGCAGAAGTCAACCAAACTTCACCCAATAGTGTATTGTATCACAATCTAGTAGTTACATTTGAAAATTTTGTTCTAGGAAATTTTGTTTGAGCGCAATCATCAAACTTAATTAAAAAAGTCATTTAAGCCTTTTCACAGTGAGATCTATGCGATATGGCCGAGAAATGTAATTTTGATGTTAACTCCCAAACCGCTGCGCAGAAGTCAACTAAACTTCACCCATTAGTGTATTGTATCACAATCTAGTAGTTACATGTGGAAATTTGGTTCTAGGACATTTGATTTGAGCGCAATCCTCAAACTTAGGTCAAAAAAGCCATTTAAGCCTTTTCACAGTGAGATCTATGCGATATGGCCGAGAAATGTAATTTTGATGTTAACTCCCAAACCGCTGCGCAGAAGTCAACCAAACTTCACCCAATAGTGTATTGTATCACATTCTAGTAGTTACATTTTAAAATTTCGTTCTAGGACATTTGGTTTGAGCGCAATTATTAAACTTAGGTCAAAAAAGCCATTTAAGCCTTTTCACAGTGAGATCTATGCGATATGGCCGAGAAATGTAATTTTGATGTTAACTCCCAAACCGCTGCGCAGAAGTCAACTAAACTTCACCCATTAGTGTATTGTATCACAATCTAGTAGTTACATGTGGAAATTTGGTTCTAGGACATTTGATTTGAGCGCAATCCTCAAACTTAGGTCAAAAAAGCCATTTAAGCCTTTTCACAGTGAGATCTATGCGATATGGCCGAGAAATGTAATTTTGATGTTAACTCCCAAACCGCTGCGCAGAAGTCAACCAAACTTCACCCAATAGTGTATTGTATCACATTCTAGTAGTTACATTTGAAAATTTCGTTCTAGGACATTTGGTTTGAGCGCAATTATTAAACTTAGGTCAAAAAAGCCATTTAAGCCTTTTCACAGTGAGATCTATGCGATATGGCCGAGAAATGTAATTTTGATGTTAACTCCCAAACCGCTGCGCAGAAGTCAACCAAACTTCACCCAATAGTGTATTGTATCACATTCTAGTAGTTACATTTGAAAATTTCGTTCTAGGACATTTGGTTTGAGCGCAATCCTCAAACTTAGGTCAAAAAAGCCATTTAAGCCTTTTCACAGTGAGATCTATGCGATATGGCCGAGAAATGTAATTTTGATGTTAACTCCCAAACCGCTGCGCAGAAGTCAACCAAACTTCACCCAATAGTGTATTGTATCACAATCTAGTAGTTACATTTGAAAATTTTGTTCTAGGAAATTTTGTTTGAGCGCAATCATCAAACTTAATTAAAAAAGTCATTTAAGCCTTTTCACAGTGAGATCTATGCGATATGGCCGAGAAATGTAATTTTGATGTTAACTCCCAAACCGCTGCGCAGAAGTCAACTAAACTTCACCCATTAGTGTATTGTATCACAATCTAGTAGTTACATGTGGAAATTTGGTTCTAGGACATTTGATTTGAGCGCAATCCTCAAACTTAGGTCAAAAAAGCCATTTAAGCCTTTTCACAGTGAGATCTATGCGATATGGCCGAGAAATGTAATTTTGATGTTAACTCCCAAACCGCTGCGCAGAAGTCAACCAAACTTCACCCAATAGTGTATTGTATCACATTCTAGTAGTTACATTTGAAAATTTTGTTCTAGGACATTTGGTTTGAGCGCAATCATTAAACTTAGGTCAAAAAAGCCATTTAAGCCTTTTCACATTGAGATCTATGCGATATGGCCGAGAAATGTAATTTTGATGTTAACTCCCAAACCGCTGCGCAGAAGTCAACCAAACTTCACCCAATAGTGTATTGTATCACAATCTAGTAGTTACATTTGAAAATTTTGTTCTAGTAAATTTTGTTTGAGCGCAATCATCAAACTTAATTAAAAAAGTCATTTAAGCCTTTTCACAGTGAGATCTATGCGATATGGCCGAGAAATGTAATTTTGATGTTAACTCCCAAACCGCTGCGCAGAAGTCAACCAAACTTCACCCAATAGTGTATTGTATCACATTCTAGTAGTTACATTTGAAAATTTTGTTCTAGGACATTTGGTTTGAGCGCAATCATTAAACTTAGGTCAAAAAAGCCATTTAAGCCTTTTCACAGTGAGATCTATGCGATATGGCCGAGAAATGTAATTTTGATGTTAACTCCCAAACCGCTGCGCAGAAGTCAACCAAACTTCACCCATTAGTGTATTGTATCACAATCTAGTAGTTACATGTGAAAATTTGGTTCTAGGACATTTGATTTGAGCGCAATCCTCAAACTTAGGTCAAAAAAGCCATTTAAGCCTTTTCACAGTGAGATCTATGCGATATGGCCGAGAAATGTAAATTTGATGTTAACTCCCAAACCGCTGCGCAGAAGTCAACCAAACTTCACCCAATAGTGTATTGTATCACAATCTAGTAGTTACATATGAAAATTTTGTTCTAGGACATTTTGTTTGAACGCAATCATCAAACTTAATTAAAAAAGTCATTTAAGCCTTTTCACAGTGAGATCTATGCGATATGGCCGAGAAATGTAATTTTGATGTTAACTCCCAAACCGCTGCGCAGAAGTCAACCAAACTTCACCCAATAGTGTATTGTATCACAATCTAGTAGTTACATTTGAAAATTTTGTTCTAGGAAATTTTGTTTGAGCGCAATCATCAAACTTAATTAAAAAAGTCATTTAAGCCTTTTCACAGTGAGATCTATGCGATATGGCCGAGAAATGTAATTTTGATAACTCCCAAACCGCTGCGCAGAAGTCAACCAAACTTCACCCAATAGTGTATTGTATTACAATCTAGTAGTTACATTTGAAAATTTTGTTCTAGGAAATTTTGTTTGAGCGCAATCATCAAACTTAATTAAAAAAGTCATTTAAGCCTTTTCACAGTGAGATCTATGCGATATGGCCGAGAAATGTAATTTTGATGTTAACTCCCAAACCGCTGCGCAGAAGTCAACCAAACTTCACCCATTAGTGTATTGTATCAAAATCTAGTAGTTACATTTGAAAATTTTGTTCTAGGAAATTTTGTTTGAGCGCAATCATCAAACTTAATTAAAAAAGTCATTTAAGCCTTTTCACAGTGAGATCTATGAGATATGGCCGAGAAATGTAATTTTGATGTTAACTCCCAAACCGCTGCGCAGAAGTCAACCAAACTTCACCCATTAGTGTATTGTATCACAATCTAGTAGTTACATGTGGAAATTTGGTTCTAGGACATTTGATTTGAGCGCAATCCTCAAACTTAGGTCAAAAAAGCCATTTAAGCCTTTTCACAGTGAGATCTATGCGATATGGCCGAGAAATGTAATTTTGATGTTGACTCCCAAACCGCTGCGCAGAAGTCAACCAAACTTCACCCAATAGTGTATTGTATCACAATCTAGTAGTTACATTTGAAAATTTTGTTCTAGGACATTTTGTTTGAACGCAATCATCAAACTTAATTAAAAAAGTCATTTAAGCCTTTTCACAGTGAGATCTATGCGATATGGCCGAGAAATGTAATTTTGATGTTAACTCCCAAACCGCTGCGCAGAAGTCAACCAAACTTCACCCAATAGTGTATTGTATCACAATCTAGTAGTTACATTTGAAAATTTTGTTCTAGGAAATTTTGTTTGAGCGCAATCATCAAACTTAATTAAAAAAGTCATTTAAGCCTTTTCACAGTGAGATCTATGCGATATGGCCGAGAAATGTAATTTTGATGTTAACTCCCAAACCGCTGCGCAGAAGTCAACCAAACTTCACCCAATAGTGTATTGTATCACATTCTAGTAGTTACATTTGAAAATTTTGTTCTAGGACATTTGGTTTGAGCGCAATCATTAAACTTAGGTCAAAAAAGCCATTTAAGCCTTTTCACAGTGAGATCTATGCGATATGGCCGAGAAATGTAATTTTGATGTTAACTCCCAAACCGCTGCGCAGAAGTCAACTAAACTTCAACCAATAGTGTATTGTATCACATTCTAGTAGTTACATTTGAAAATTTCGTTCTAGGACATTTGGTTTGAGCGCAATTATTAAACTTAGGTCAAAAAAGCCATTTAAGCCTTTTCACAGTGAGATCTATGCGATATGGCCGAGAAATGTAATTTTGATGTTAACTCCCAAACCGCTGCGCAGAAGTCAACCAAACTTCACCCAATAGTGTATTGTATCACATTCTAGTAGTTACATTTGAAAATTTCGTTCTAGGACATTTGGTTTGAGCGCAATCATTAAACTTAGGTCAAAAAAGCCATTTAAGCCTTTTCACAGTGAGATCTATGCGATATGGCCGAGAAATGTAATTTTGATGTTAACTCCCAAACCGCTGCGCAGAAGTCAACCAAACTTCACCCAATAGTGTATTGTATCACAATCTAGTAGTTACATTTGAAAATTTTGTTCTAGGAAATTTTGTTTGAGCGCAATCATCAAACTTAATTAAAAAAGTCATTTAAGCCTTTTCACAGTGAGATCTATGCGATATGGCCGAGAAATGTAATTTTGATGTTAACTCCCAAACCGCTGCGCAGAAGTCAACCAAACTTCACCCATTAGTGTATTGTATCACAATCTAGTAGTTACATTTGAAAATTTGGTTCTAGGACATTTGATTTGAGCGCAATCCTCAAACTTAGGTCAAAAAAGCCATTTAAGCCTTTTCACAGTGAGATCTATGCGATATGGCTGAGAAATGTAAATTTGATGTTAACTCCCAAACCGCTGCGCAGAAGTCAACCAAACTTCACCCAATAGTGTATTGTATCACAATCTAGTAGTTACATATGAAAATTTTGTTCTAGGACATTTTGTTTGAACGCAGTCATCAAACTTAATTAAAAAAGTCATTTAAGCCTTTTCACAGTGAGATCTATGCGATATGGCCGAGAAATGTAATTTTGATGTTAACTCCCAAACCGCTGCGCAGAAGTCAACCAAACTTCACCCAATAGTGTATTGTATCACAATCTAGTAGTTACATTTGAAAATTTTGTTCTAGGAAATTTTGTTTGAGCGCAATCATCAAACTTAATTAAAAAAGTCATTTAAGCCTTTTCACAGTGAGATCTATGCGATATGGCCGAGAAATGTAATTTTGATGTTAACTCCCAAACCGCTGCGCAGAAGTCAACTAAACTTCACCCATTAGTGTATTGTATCACAATCTAGTAGTTACATGTGGAAATTTGGTTCTAGGACATTTGATTTGAGCGCAATCCTCAAACTTAGGTCAAAAAAGCCATTTAAGCCTTTTCACAGTGAAATCTATGCGATATGGCCGAGAAATGTAATTTTGATGTTAACTCCCAAACCGCTGCGCAGAAGTCAACCAAACTTCACCCAATAGTGTATTGTATCACAATCTAGTAGTTACATTTGAAAATTTTGTTCTAGGAAATTTTGTTTGAGCGCAATCATCAAACTTAATTAAAAAAGTCATTTAAGCCTTTTCACAGTGAGATCTATGCGATATGGCCGAGAAATGTAATTTTGATGTTAACTCCCAAACCGCTGCGCAGAAGTCAACCAAACTTCACCCAATAGTGTATTGTATCACATTCTAGTAGTTACATTTGAAAATTTTGTTCTAGGACATTTGGTTTGAGCGCAATCATTAAACTTAGGTCAAAAAAGCCATTTAAGCCTTTTCACAGTGAGATCTATGCGATATGGCCAAGAAATGTAATTTTGATGTTAACTCCCAAACCGCTGCGCAGAAGTCAACCAAACTTCACCCAATAGTGTATTGTATCACAATCTAGTAGTTACATTTGAAAATTTTGTTCTAGGAAATTTTGTTTGAGCGCAATCATCAAACTTAATTAAAAAAGTCATTTAAGCCTTTTCACAGTGAGATCTATGCGATATGGCCGAGAAATGTAATTTTGATGTTAACTCCCAAACCGCTGCGCAGAAGTCAACCAAACTTCACCCAATAGTGTATTGTATCACATTCTAGTAGTTACATTTGTAAATTTTGTTCTAGGACATTTGGTTTGAGCGCAATCATTAAACTTAGGTCAAAAAAGCCATTTAAGCCTTTTCACAGTGAGATCTATGCGATATGGCCGAGAAATGTAATTTTGATGTTAACTCCCAAACCGCTGCGCAGAAGTCAACTAAACTTCAACCAATAGTGTATTGTATCACATTCTAGTAGTTACATTTGAAAATTTCGTTCTAGGACATTTGGTTTGAGCGCAATTATTAAACTTAGGTCAAAAAAGCCATTTAAGCCTTTTCACAGTGAGATCTATGCGATATGGCCGAGAAATGTAATTTTGATGTTAACTCCCAAACCGCTGCGCAGAAGTCAACCAAACTTCACCCAATAGTGTATTGTATCACATTCTAGTAGTTACATTTGAAAATTTCGTTCT
The DNA here is from genome assembly GCF_030265065.1 of Corythoichthys intestinalis. Lineage (NCBI taxonomy): Eukaryota > Metazoa > Chordata > Actinopteri > Syngnathiformes > Syngnathidae > Corythoichthys > Corythoichthys intestinalis. The sequence goes on from NC_080407.1 coordinate 33,901,472, forward strand.
AGGACATTTGGTTTGAGCGCAATCATTAAACTTAGGTCAAAAAAGCCATTTAAGCCTTTTCACAGTGAGATCTATGCGATATGGCCGAGAAATGTAATTTTGATGTTAACTCCCAAACCGCTGCGCAGAAGTCAACCAAACTTCACCCAATAGTGTATTGTATCACAATCTAGTAGTTACATTTGAAAATTTTGTTCTAGGAAATTTTGTTTGAGCGCAATCATCAAACTTAATTAAAAAAGTCATTTAAGCCTTTTCACAGTGAGATCTATGCGATATGGCCGAGAAATGTAATTTTGATGTTAACTCCCAAACCGCTGCGCAGAAGTCAACCAAACTTCACCCATTAGTGTATTGTATCACAATCTAGTAGTTACATGTGAAAATTTGGTTCTAGGACATTTGATTTGAGCGCAATCCTCAAACTTAGGTCAAAAAAGCCATTTAAGCCTTTTCACAGTGAGATCTATGCGATATGGCCGAGAAATGTAAATTTGATGTTAACTCCCAAACCGCTGCGCAGAAGTCAACCAAACTTCACCCAATAGTGTATTGTATCACAATCTAGTAGTTACATATGAAAATTTTGTTCTAGGAAATTTTGTTTGAGCGCAATCATCAAACTTAATTAAAAAAGTCATTTAAGCCTTTTCACAGTGAGATCTATGCGATATGGCCGAGAAATGTAATTTTGATGTTAACTCCCAAACCGCTGCGCAGAAGTCAACCAAACTTCACCCAATAGTGTATTGTATCACATTCTAGTAGTACATTTGAAAATTTTGTTCTAGGACATTTGGTTTGAGCGCAATCATTAAACTTAGGTCAAAAAAGCCATTTAAGCCTTTTCACAGTGAGATCTATGCGATATGGCCGAGAAATGTAATTTTGATGTTAACTCCCAAACCGCTGCGCAGAAGTCAACTAAACTTCAACCAATAGTGTATTGTATCACATTCTAGTAGTTACATTTGAAAATTTCGTTCTAGGACATTTGGTTTGAGCGCAATTATTAAACTTAGGTCAAAAAAGCCATTTAAGCCTTTTCACAGTGAGATCTATGCGATATGGCCGAGAAATGTAATTTTGATGTTAACTCCCAAACCGCTGCGCAGAAGTCAACCAAACTTCACCCAATAGTGTATTGTATCACATTCTAGTAGTTACATTTGAAAATTTCGTTCTAGGACATTTGGTTTGAGCGCAATCATTAAACTTAGGTCAAAAAAGCCATTTAAGCCTTTTCACAGTGAGATCTATGCGATATGGCCGAGAAATGTAATTTTGATGTTAACTCCCAAACCGCTGCGCAGAAGTCAACCAAACTTCACCCAATAGTGTATTGTATCACAATCTAGTAGTTACATTTGAAAATTTTGTTCTAGGAAATTTTGTTTGAGCGCAATCATCAAACTTAATTAAAAAAGTCATTTAAGCCTTTTCACAGTGAGATCTATGCGATATGGCCGAGAAATGTAATTTTGATGTTAACTCCCAAACCGCTGCGCAGAAGTCAACCAAACTTCACCCATTAGTGTATTGTATCACAATCTAGTAGTTACATGTGAAAATTTGGTTCTAGGACATTTGATTTGAGCGCAATCCTCAAACTTAGGTCAAAAAAGCCATTTAAGCCTTTTCACAGTGAGATCTATGCGATATGGCCGAGAAATGTAAATTTGATGTTAACTCCCAAACCGCTGCGCAGAAGTCAACCAAACTTCACCCAATAGTGTATTGTATCACAATCTAGTAGTTACATATGAAAATTTTGTTCTAGGACATTTTGTTTGAACGCAATCATCAAACTTAATTAAAAAAGTCATTTAAGCCTTTTCACAGTGAGATCTATGCGATATGGCCGAGAAATGTAATTTTGATGTTAACTCCCAAACCGCTGCGCAGAAGTCAACCAAACTTCACCCAATAGTGTATTGTATCACAATCTAGTAGTTACATTTGAAAATTTTGTTCTAGGAAATTTTGTTTGAGCGCAATCATCAAACTTAATTAAAAAAGTCATTTAAGCCTTTTCACAGTGAGATCTATGCGATATGGCCGAGAAATGTAATTTTGATGTTAACTCCCAAACCGCTGCGCAGAAGTCAACCAAACTTCACCCAATAGTGTATTGTATCACAATCTAGTAGTTACATTTGAAAATTTTGTTCTAGGAAATTTTGTTTGAGCGCAATCATCAAACTTAATTAAAAAAGTCATTTAAGCCTTTTCACAGTGAGATCTATGCGATATGGCCGAGAAATGTAATTTTGATGTTAACTCCCAAACCGCTGCGCAGAAGTCAACTAAACTTCACCCATTAGTGTATTGTATCACAATCTAGTAGTTACATGTGGAAATTTGGTTCTAGGACATTTGATTTGAGCGCAATCCTCAAACTTAGGTCAAAAAAGCCATTTAAGCCTTTTCACAGTGAGATCTATGCGATATGGCCGAGAAATGTAATTTTGATGTTAACTCCCAAACCGCTGCGCAGAAGTCAACCAAACTTCACCCAATAGTGTATTGTATCACATTCTAGTAGTTACATTTTAAAATTTCGTTCTAGGACATTTGGTTTGAGCGCAATTTTTAAACTTATGTCAAAAAAGCCATTTAAGCCTTTTCACAGTGAGATCTATGCGATATGGCCGAGAAATGTAATTTTGATGTTAACTCCCAAACCGCTGCGCAGAAGTCAACCAAACTTCACCCAATAGTGTATTGTATCACAATCTAGTAGTTACATTTGTAAATTTTGTTCTAGGAAATTTTGTTTGAGCGCAATCATCAAACTTAATTAAAAAAGTCATTTAAGCCTTTTCACAGTGAGATCTATGCGATATGGCCGAGAAATGTAATTTTGATGTTAACTCCCAAACCGCTGCGCAGAAGTCAACCAAACTTCACCCAATAGTGTATTGTATCACATTCTAGTAGTTACATTTGAAAATTTCGTTCTAGGACATTTGGTTTGAGCGCAATCATTAAACTTAGGTCAAAAAAGCCATTTAAGCCTTTTCACAGTGAGATCTATGCGATATGGCCGAGAAATGTAATTTTGATGTTAACTCCCAAACCGCTGCGCAGAAGTCAACCAAACTTCACCCAATAGTGTATTGTATCACAATCTAGTAGTTACATTTGAAAATTTTGTTCTAGGAAATTTTGTTTGAGCGCAATCATCAAACTTAATTAAAAAAGTCATTTAAGCCTTTTCACAGTGAGATCTATGCGATATGGCCGAGAAATGTAATTTTGATGTTAACTCCCAAACCGCTGCGCAGAAGTCAACCAAACTTCACCCATTAGTGTATTGTATCACAATCTAGTAGTTACATGTGAAAATTTGGTTCTAGGACATTTGATTTGAGCGCAATCCTCAAACTTAGGTCAAAAAAGCCATTTAAGCCTTTTCACAGTGAGATCTATGCGATATGGCCGAGAAATGTAAATTTGATGTTAACTCCCAAACCGCTGCGCAGAAGTCAACCAAACTTCACCCAATAGTGTATTGTATCACAATCTAGTAGTTACATATGAAAATTTTGTTCTAGGACATTTTGTTTGAACGCAATCATCAAACTTAATTAAAAAAGTCATTTAAGCCTTTTCACAGTGAGATCTATGCGATATGGCCGAGAAATGTAATTTTGATGTTAACTCCCAAACCGCTGCGCAGAAGTCAACCAAACTTCACCCAATAGTGTATTGTATCACATTCTAGTAGTTACATTTGAAAATTTTGTTCTAGGAAATTTTGTTTGAGCGCAATCATCAAACTTAATTAAAAAAGTCATTTAAGCCTTTTCACAGTGAGATCTATGCGATATGGCCGAGAAATGTAATTTTGATGTTAACTCCCAAACCGCTGCGCAGAAGTCAACCAAACTTCACCCAATAGTGTATTGTATCACAATCTAGTAGTTACATTTGAAAATTTTGTTCTAGGAAATTTTGTTTGAGCGCAATCATCAAACTTAATTAAAAAAGTCATTTAAGCCTTTTCACAGTGAGATCTATGCGATATGGCCGAGAAATGTAATTTTGATGTTAACTCCCAAACCGCTGCGCAGAAGTCAACTAAACTTCACCCATTAGTGTATTGTATCACAATCTAGTAGTTACATGTGGAAATTTGGTTCTAGGACATTTGATTTGAGCGCAATCCTCAAACTTAGGTCAAAAAAGCCATTTAAGCCTTTTCAAAGTGAGATCTATGCGATATGGCCGAGAAATGTAATTTTGATGTTAACTCCCAAACCGCTGCGCAGAAGTCAACCAAACTTCACCCAATAGTGTATTGTATCACATTCTAGTAGTTACATTTTAAAATTTCGTTCTAGGACATTTGGTTTGAGCGCAATTATTAAACTTAGGTCAAAAAAGCCATTTAAGCCTTTTCACAGTGAGATCTATGCGATATGGCCGAGAAATGTAATTTTGATGTTAACTCCCAAACCGCTGCGCAGAAGTCAACTAAACTTCACCCATTAGTGTATTGTATCACAATCTAGTAGTTACATGTGGAAATTTGGTTCTAGGACATTTGATTTGAGCGCAATCCTCAAACTTAGGTCAAAAAAGCCATTTAAGCCTTTTCACAGTGAGATCTATGCGATATGGCCGAGAAATGTAATTTTGATGTTAACTCCCAAACCGCTGCGCAGAAGTCAACCAAACTTCACCCAATAGTGTATTGTATCACATTCTAGTAGTTACATTTGAAAATTTCGTTCTAGGACATTTGGTTTGAGCGCAATTATTAAACTTAGGTCAAAAAAGCCATTTAAGCCTTTTCACAGTGAGATCTATGCGATATGGCCGAGAAATGTAATTTTGATGTTAACTCCCAAACCGCTGCGCAGAAGTCAACCAAACTTCACCCAATAGTGTATTGTATCACATTCTAGTAGTTACATTTGAAAATTTCGTTCTAGGACATTTGGTTTGAGCGCAATCCTCAAACTTAGGTCAAAAAAGCCATTTATGCCTTTTCACAGTGAGATCTATGCGATATGGCCGAGAAATGTAATTTTGATGTTAACTCCCAAACCGCTGCGCAGAAGTCAACCAAACTTCACCCAATAGTGTATTGTATCACAATCTAGTAGTTACATTTGAAAATTTTGTTCTAGGAAATTTTGTTTGAGCGCAATCATCAAACTTAATTAAAAAAGTCATTTAAGCCTTTTCACAGTGAGATCTATGCGATATGGCCGAGAAATGTAATTTTGATGTTAACTCCCAAACCGCTGCGCAGAAGTCAACTAAACTTCACCCATTAGTGTATTGTATCACAATCTAGTAGTTACATGTGGAAATTTGGTTCTAGGACATTTGATTTGAGCGCAATCCTCAAACTTAGGTCAAAAAAGCCATTTAAGCCTTTTCACAGTGAGATCTATGCGATATGGCCGAGAAATGTAATTTTGATGTTAACTCCCAAACCGCTGCGCAGAAGTCAACCAAACTTCACCCAATAGTGTATTGTATCACATTCTAGTAGTTACATTTTAAAATTTCGTTCTAGGACATTTGGTTTGAGCGCAATTTTTAAACTTAGGTCAAAAAAGCCATTTAAGCCTTTTCACAGTGAGATCTATGCGATATGGCCGAGAAATGTAATTTTGATGTTAACTCCCAAACCGCTGCGCAGAAGTCAACCAAACTTCACCCAATAGTGTATTGTATCACAATCTAGTAGTTACATTTGTAAATTTTGTTCTAGGAAATTTTGTTTGAGCGCAATCATCAAACTTAATTAAAAAAGTCATTTAAGCCTTTTCACAGTGAGATCTATGCGATATGGCCGAGAAATGTAATTTTGATGTTAACTCCCAAACCGCTGCGCAGAAGTCAACCAAACTTCACCCAATAGTGTATTGTATCACATTCTAGTAGTTACATTTGAAAATTTCGTTCTAGGACATTTGGTTTGAGCGCAATCATTAAACTTAGGTCAAAAAAGCCATTTAAGCCTTTTCACAGTGAGATCTATGCGATATGGCCGAGAAATGTAATTTTGATGTTAACTCCCAAACCGCTGCGCAGAAGTCAACCAAACTTCACCCAATAGTGTATTGTATCACAATCTAGTAGTTACATTTGAAAATTTTGTTCTAGGAAATTTTGTTTGAGCGCAATCATCAAACTTAATTAAAAAAGTCATTTAAGCCTTTTCACAGTGAGATCTATGCGATATGGCCGAGAAATGTAATTTTGATGTTAACTCCCAAACCGCTGCGCAGAAGTCAACCAAACTTCACCCATTAGTGTATTGTATCACAATCTAGTAGTTACATGTGAAAATTTGGTTCTAGGACATTTGATTTGAGCGCAATCCTCAAACTTAGGTCAAAAAAGCCATTTAAGCCTTTTCACAGTGAGATCTATGCGATATGGCCGAGAAATGTAAATTTGATGTTAACTCCCAAACCGCTGCGCAGAAGTCAACCAAACTTCACCCAATAGTGTATTGTATCACAATCTAGTAGTTACATATGAAAATTTTGTTCTAGGACATTTTGTTTGAACGCAATCATCAAACTTAATTAAAAAAGTCATTTAAGCCTTTTCACAGTGAGATCTATGCGATATGGCCGAGAAATGTAATTTTGATGTTAACTCCCAAACCGCTGCACAGAAGTCAACCAAACTTCACCCAATAGTGTATTGTATCACATTCTAGTAGTTACATTTGAAAATTTTGTTCTAGGAAATTTTGTTTGAGCGCAATCATCAAACTTAATTAAAAAAGTCATTTAAGCCTTTTCACAGTGAGATCTATGCGATATGGCCGAGAAATGTAATTTTGATGTTAACTCCCAAACCGCTGCGCAGAAGTCAACCAAACTTCACCCAATAGTGTATTGTATCACAATCTAGTAGTTACATTTGAAAATTTTGTTCTAGGAAATTTTGTTTGAGCGCAATCATCAAACTTAATTAAAAAAGTCATTTAAGCCTTTTCACAGTGAGATCTATGCGATATGGCCGAGAAATGTAATTTTGATGTTAACTCCCAAACCGCTGCGCAGAAGTCAACTAAACTTCACCCATTAGTGTATTGTATCACAATCTAGTAGTTACATGTGGAAATTTGGTTCTAGGACATTTGATTTGAGCGCAATCCTCAAACTTAGGTCAAAAAAGCCATTTAAGCCTTTTCAAAGTGAGATCTATGCGATATGGCCGAGAAATGTAATTTTGATGTTAACTCCCAAACCGCTGCGCAGAAGTCAACCAAACTTCACCCAATAGTGTATTGTATCACATTCTAGTAGTTACATTTTAAAATTTCGTTCTAGGACATTTGGTTTGAGCGCAATTATTAAACTTAGGTCAAAAAAGCCATTTAAGCCTTTTCACAGTGAGATCTATGCGATATGGCCGAGAAATGTAATTTTGATGTTAACTCCCAAACCGCTGCGCAGAAGTCAACTAAACTTCACCCATTAGTGTATTGTATCACAATCTAGTAGTTACATGTGGAAATTTGGTTCTAGGACATTTGATTTGAGCGCAATCCTCAAACTTAGGTCAAAAAAGCCATTTAAGCCTTTTCACAGTGAGATCTATGCGATATGGCCGAGAAATGTAATTTTGATGTTAACTCCCAAACCGCTGCGCAGAAGTCAACCAAACTTCACCCAATAGTGTATTGTATCACATTCTAGTAGTTACATTTGAAAATTTCGTTCTAGGACATTTGGTTTGAGCGCAATTATTAAACTTAGGTCAAAAAAGCCATTTAAGCCTTTTCACAGTGAGATCTATGCGATATGGCCGAGAAATGTAATTTTGATGTTAACTCCCAAACCGCTGCGCAGAAGTCAACCAAACTTCACCCAATAGTGTATTGTATCACATTCTAGTAGTTACATTTGAAAATTTCGTTCTAGGACATTTGGTTTGAGCGCAATCCTCAAACTTAGGTCAAAAAAGCCATTTATGCCTTTTCACAGTGAGATCTATGCGATATGGCCGAGAAATGTAATTTTGATGTTAACTCCCAAACCGCTGCGCAGAAGTCAACCAAACTTCACCCAATAGTGTATTGTATCACAATCTAGTAGTTACATTTGAAAATTTTGTTCTAGGAAATTTTGTTTGAGCGCAATCATCAAACTTAATTAAAAAAGTCATTTAAGCCTTTTCACAGTGAGATCTATGCGATATGGCCGAGAAATGTAATTTTGATGTTAACTCCCAAACCGCTGCGCAGAAGTCAACTAAACTTCACCCATTAGTGTATTGTATCACAATCTAGTAGTTACATGTGGAAATTTGGTTCTAGGACATTTGATTTGAGCGCAATCCTCAAACTTAGGTCAAAAAAGCCATTTAAGCCTTTTCACAGTGAGATCTATGCGATATGGCCGAGAAATGTAATTTTGATGTTAACTCCCAAACCGCTGCGCAGAAGTCAACCAAACTTCACCCAATAGTGTATTGTATCACATTCTAGTAGTTACATTTGAAAATTTTGTTCTAGGACATTTAGTTTGAGCGCAATCATTAAACTTAGGTCAAAAAAGCCATTTAAGCCTTTTCACAGTGAGATCTATGCGATATGGCCGAGAAATGTAATTTTGATGTTAACTCCCAAACCGCTGCGCAGAAGTCAACCAAACTTCACCCAATAGTGTATTGTATCACAATCTAGTAGTTACATTTGAAAATTTTGTTCTAGGAAATTTTGTTTGAGCGCAATCATCAAACTTAATTAAAAAAGTCATTTAAGCCTTTTCACAGTGAGATCTATGCGATATGGCCGAGAAATGTAATTTTGATGTTAACTCCCAAACCGCTGCGCAGAAGTCAACCAAACTTCACCCAATAGTGTATTGTATCACATTCTAGTAGTTACATTTGAAAATTTTGTTCTAGGACATTTGGTTTGAGCGCAATCATTAAACTTAGGTCAAAAAAGCCATTTAAGCCTTTTCACAGTGAGATCTATGCGATATGGCCGAGAAATGTAATTTTGATGTTAACTCCCAAACCGCTGCGCAGAAGTCAACCAAACTTCACCCAATAGTGTATTGTATCACAATCTAGTAGTTACATTTGAAAATTTTGTTCTAGGAAATTTTGTTTGAGCGCAATCATCAAACTTAATTAAAAAAGTCATTTAAGCCTTTTCACAGTGAGATCTATGCGATATGGCCGAGAAATGTAATTTTGATGTTAACTCCCAAACCGCTGCGCAGAAGTCAACTAAACTTCAACCAATAGTGTATTGTATCACATTCTAGTAGTTACATTTTAAAATTTCGTTCTAGGACATTTGGTTTGAGCCCAATTATTAAACTTAGGTCAAAAAAGCCATTTAAGCCTTTTCACAGTGAGATCTATGCGATATGGCCGAGAAATGTAATTTTGATGTTAACTCCCAAACCGCTGCGCAGAAGTCAACCAAACTTCACCCAATAGTGTATTGTATCACATTCTAGTAGTTACATTTGAAAATTTCGTTCTAGGACATTTGGTTTGAGCGCAATCATTAAACTTAGGTCAAAAAAGCCATTTAAGCCTTTTCACAGTGAGATCTATGCGATATGGCCGAGAAATGTAATTTTGATGTTAACTCCCAAACCGCTGCGCAGAAGTCAACCAAACTTCACCCAATAGTGTATTGTATCACAATCTAGTAGTTACATTTGAAAATTTTGTTCTAGGAAATTTTGTTTGAGCGCAATCATCAAACTTAATTAAAAAAGTCATTTAAGCCTTTTCACAGTGAGATCTATGCGATATGGCCGAGAAATGTAATTTTGATGTTAACTCCCAAACCGCTGCGCAGAAGTCAACCAAACTTCACCCATTAGTGTATTGTATCACAATCTAGTAGTTACATGTGAAAATTTGGTTCTAGGACATTTGATTTGAGCGCAATCCTCAAACTTAGGTCAAAAAAGCCATTTAAGCCTTTTCACAGTGAGATCTATGCGATATGGCCGAGAAATGTAAATTTGATGTTAACTCCCAAACCGCTGCGCAGAAGTCAACCAAACTTCACCCAATAGTGTATTGTATCACAATCTAGTAGTTACATATGAAAATTTTGTTCTAGGACATTTTGTTTGAACGCAATCATCAAACTTAATTAAAAAAGTCATTTAAGCCTTTTCACAGTGAGATCTATGCGATATGGCCGAGAAATGTAATTTTGATGTTAACTCCCAAACCGCTGCGCAGAAGTCAACCAAACTTCACCCAATAGTGTATTGTATCACAATCTAGTAGTTACATTTGAAAATTTTGTTCTAGGAAATTTTGTTTGAGCGCAATCATCAAACTTAATTAAAAAAGTCATTTAAGCCTTTTCACAGTGAGATCTATGCGATATGGCCGAGAAATGTAATTTTGATAACTCCCAAACCGCTGCGCAGAAGTCAACCAAACTTCACCCAATAGTGTATTGTATCACAATCTAGTAGTTACATTTGAAAATTTTGTTCTAGGAAATTTTGTTTGAGCGCAATCATCAAACTTAATTAAAAAAGTCATTTAAGCCTTTTCACAGTGAGATCTATGCGATATGGCCGAGAAATGTAATTTTGATGTTAACTCCCAAACCGCTGCGCAGAAGTCAACCAAACTTCACCCATTAGTGTATTGTATCAAAATCTAGTAGTTACATTTGAAAATTTTGTTCTAGGAAATTTTGTTTGAGCGCAATCATCAAACTTAATTAAAAAAGTCATTTAAGCCTTTTCACAGTGAGATCTATGAGATATGGCCGAGAAATGTAATTTTGATGTTAACTCCCAAACCGCTGCGCAGAAGTCAACCAAACTTCACCCATTAGTGTATTGTATCACAATCTAGTAGTTACATGTGGAAATTTGGTTCTAGGACATTTGATTTGAGCGCAATCCTCAAACTTAGGTCAAAAAAGCCATTTAAGCCTTTTCACAGTGAGATCTATGCGATATGGCCGAGAAATGTAATTTTGATGTTGACTCCCAAACCGCTGCGCAGAAGTCAACCAAACTTCACCCAATAGTGTATTGTATCACAATCTAGTAGTTACATTTGAAAATTTTGTTCTAGGACATTTTGTTTGAACGCAATCATCAAACTTAATTAAAAAAGTCATTTAAGCCTTTTCACAGTGAGATCTATGCGATATGGCCGAGAAATGTAATTTTGATGTTAACTCCCAAACCGCTGCGCAGAAGTCAACCAAACTTCACCCAATAGTGTATTGTATCACAATCTAGTAGTTACATTTGAAAATTTTGTTCTAGGAAATTTTGTTTGAGCGCAATCATCAAACTTAATTAAAAAAGTCATTTAAGCCTTTTCACAGTGAGATCTATGCGATATGGCCGAGAAATGTAATTTTGATGTTAACTCCCAAACCGCTGCGCAGAAGTCAACCAAACTTCACCCAATAGTGTATTGTATCACATTCTAGTAATTACATTTGAAAATTTTGTTCTAGGACATTTGGTTTGAGCGCAATCATTAAACTTAGGTCAAAAAAGCCATTTAAGCCTTTTCACAGTGAGATCTATGCGATATGGCCGAGAAATGTAATTTTGATGTTAACTCCCAAACCGCTGCGCAGAAGTCAACTAAACTTCAACCAATAGTGTATTGTATCACATTCTAGTAGTTACATTTGAAAATTTCGTTCTAGGACATTTGGTTTGAGCGCAATTATTAAACTTAGGTCAAAAAAGCCATTTAAGCCTTTTCACAGTGAGATCTATGCGATATGGCCGAGAAATGTAATTTTGATGTTAACTCCCAAACCGCTGCGCAGAAGTCAACCAAACTTCACCCAATAGTGTATTGTATCACAATCTAGTAGTTACATTTGAAAATTTTGTTCTAGGAAATTTTGTTTGAGCGCAATCATCAAACTTAATTAAAAAAGTCATTTAAGCCTTTTCACAGTGAGATCTATGCGATATGGCCGAGAAATGTAATTTTGATGTTAACTCCCAAACCGCTGCGCAGAAGTCAACCAAACTTCACCCATTAGTGTATTGTATCACAATCTAGTAGTTACATGTGAAAATTTGGTTCTAGGACATTTGATTTGAGCGCAATCCTCAAACTTAGGTCAAAAAAGCCATTTAAGCCTTTTCACAGTGAGATCTATGCGATATGGCCGAGAAATGTAAATTTGATGTTAACTCCCAAACCGCTGCGCAGAAGTCAACCAAACTTCACCCAATAGTGTATTGTATCACAATCTAGTAGTTACATATGAAAATTTTGTTCTAGGACATTTTGTTTGAACGCAATCATCAAACTTAATTAAAAAAGTCATTTAAGCCTTTTCACAGTGAGATCTATGCGATATGGCCGAGAAATGTAATTTTGATGTTAACTCCCAAACCGCTGCGCAGAAGTCAACCAAACTTCACCCAATAGTGTATTGTATCACAATCTAGTAGTTACATTTGAAAATTTTGTTCTAGGAAATTTTGTTTGAGCGCAATCATCAAACTTAATTAAAAAAGTCATTTAAGCCTTTTCACAGTGAGATCTATGCGATATGGCCGAGAAATGTAATTTTGATAACTCCCAAACCGCTGCGCAGAAGTCAACCAAACTTCACCCAATAGTGTATTGTATCACAATCTAGTAGTTACATTTGAAAATTTTGTTCTAGGAAATTTTGTTTGAGCGCAATCATCAAACTTAATTAAAAAAGTCATTTAAGCCTTTTCACAGTGAGATCTATGCGATATGGCCGAGAAATGTAATTTTGATGTTAACTCCCAAACCGCTGCGCAGAAGTCAACCAAACTTCACCCATTAGTGTATTGTATCAAAATCTAGTAGTTACATTTGAAAATTTTGTTCTAGGAAATTTTGTTTGAGCGCAATCATCAAACTTAATTAAAAAAGTCATTTAAGCCTTTTCACAGTGAGATCTATGAGATATGGCCGAGAAATGTAATTTTGATGTTAACTCCCAAACCGCTGCGCAGAAGTCAACCAAACTTCACCCATTAGTGTATTGTATCACAATCTAGTAGTTACATGTGGAAATTTGGTTCTAGGACATTTGATTTGAGCGCAATCCTCAAACTTAGGTCAAAAAAGCCATTTAAGCCTTTTCACAGTGAGATCTATGCGATATGGCCGAGAAATGTAATTTTGATGTTGACTCCCAAACCGCTGCGCAGAAGTCAACCAAACTTCACCCAATAGTGTATTGTATCACAATCTAGTAGTTACATTTGAAAATTTTGTTCTAGGACATTTTGTTTGAACGCAATCATCAAACTTAATTAAAAAAGTCATTTAAGCCTTTTCACAGTGAGATCTATGCGATATGGCCGAGAAATGTAATTTTGATGTTAACTCCCAAACCGCTGCGCAGAAGTCAACCAAACTTCACCCAATAGTGTATTGTATCACATTCTAGTAGTTACATTTGAAAATTTTGTTCTAGGACATTTGGTTTGAGCGCAATCATTAAACTTAGGTCAAAAAAGCCATTTAAGCCTTTTCACAGTGAGATCTATGCGATATGGCCGAGAAATATAATTTTGATGTTAACTCCCAAACCGCTGCGCAGAAGTCAACCAAACTTCAACCAATAGTGTATTGTATCACAATCTAGTAGTTACATTTGAAAATTTCGTTCTAGGAAATTTTGTTTGAGCGCAATCATCAAACTTAATTAAAAAAGTCATTTAAGCCTTTTCACAGTGAGATCTATGCGATATGGCCGAGAAATGTAATTTTGATGTTAACTCCCAAACCGCTGCGCAGAAGTCAACCAAACTTCACCCATTAGTGTATTGTATCACAATCTAGTAGTTACATGTGAAAATTTGGTTCTAGGACATTTGATTTGAGCGCAATCCTCAAACTTAGGTCAAAAAAGCCATTTAAGCCTTTTCACAGTGAGATCTATGCGATATGGCCGAGAAATGTAAATTTGATGTTAACTCCCAAACCGCTGCGCAGAAGTCAACCAAACTTCACCCAATAGTGTATTGTATCACAATCTAGTAGTTACATATGAAAATTTTGTTCTAGGACATTTTGTTTGAGCGCAGTCATCAAACTTAATTAAAAAAGTCATTTAAGCCTTTTCACAGTGAGATCTATGCGATATGGCCGAGAAATGTAATTTTGATGTTAACTCCCAAACCGCTGCGCAGAAGTCAACCAAACTTCACCCAATAGTGTATTGTATCACATTCTAGTAGTTACATTTGAAAATTTTGTTCTAGGACATTTGGTTTGAGCGCAATCATTAAACTTAGGTCAAAAAAGCCATTTAAGCCTTTTCACAGTGAGATCTATGCGATATGGCCGAGAAATGTAATTTTGATGTTAACTCCCAAACCGCTGCGCAGAAGTCAACTAAACTTCAACCAATAGTGTATTGTATCACATTCTAGTAGTTACATTTGAAAATTTCGTTCTAGGACATTTGGTTTGAGCGCAATTATTAAACTTAGGTCAAAAAAGCCATTTAAGCCTTTTCACAGTGAGATCTATGCGATATGGCCGAGAAATGTAATTTTGATGTTAACTCCCAAACCGCTGCGCAGAAGTCAACCAAACTTCACCCAATAGTGTATTGTATCACATTCTAGTAGTTACATTTGAAAATTTCGTTCTAGGACATTTGGTTTGAGCGCAATCATTAAACTTAGGTCAAAAAAGCCATTTAAGCCTTTTCACAGTGAGATCTATGCGATATGGCCGAGAAATGTAATTTTGATGTTAACTCCCAAACCGCTGCGCAGAAGTCAACCAAACTTCACCCAATAGTGTATTGTATCACAATCTAGTAGTTACATTTGAAAATTTTGTTCTAGGAAATTTTGTTTGAGCGCAATCATCAAACTTAATTAAAAAAGTCATTTAAGCCTTTTCACAGTGAGATCTATGCGATATGGCCGAGAAATGTAATTTTGATGTTAACTCCCAAACCGCTGCGCAGAAGTCAACCAAACTTCACCCATTAGTGTATTGTATCACAATCTAGTAGTTACATGTGAAAATTTGGTTCTAGGACATTTGATTTGAGCGCAATCCTCAAACTTAGGTCAAAAAAGCCATTTAAGCCTTTTCACAGTGAGATCTATGCGATATGGCCGAGAAATGTAAATTTGATGTTAACTCCCAAACCGCTGCGCAGAAGTCAACCAAACTTCACCCAATAGTGTATTGTATCACAATCTAGTAGTTACATATGAAAATTTTGTTCTAGGACATTTTGTTTGAACGCAATCATCAAACTTAATTAAAAAAGTCATTTAAGCCTTTTCACAGTGAGATCTATGCGATATGGCCGAGAAATGTAATTTTGATGTTAACTCCCAAACCGCTGCGCAGAAGTCAACCAAACTTCACCCAATAGTGTATTGTATCACAATCTAGTAGTTACATTTGAAAATTTTGTTCTAGGAAATTTTGTTTGAGCGCAATCATCAAACTTAATTAAAAAAGTCATTTAAGCCTTTTCACAGTGAGATCTATGCGATATGGCCGAGAAATGTAATTTTGATGTTAACTCCCAAACCGCTGCGCAGAAGTCAACCAAACTTCACCCAATAGTGTATTGTATCACAATCTAGTAGTTACATTTGAAAATTTTGTTCTAGGAAATTTTGTTTGAGCGCAATCATCAAACTTAATTAAAAAAGTCATTTAAGCCTTTTCACAGTGAGATCTATGCGATATGGCCGAGAAATGTAATTTTGATGTTAACTCCCAAACCGCTGCGCAGAAGTCAACTAAACTTCACCCATTAGTGTATTGTATCACAATCTAGTAGTTACATGTGGAAATTTGGTTCTAGGACATTTGATTTGAGCGCAATCCTCAAACTTAGGTCAAAAAAGCCATTTAAGCCTTTTCACAGTGAGATCTATGCGATATGGCCGAGAAATGTAATTTTGATGTTAACTCCCAAACCGCTGCGCAGAAGTCAACCAAACTTCACCCAATAGTGTATTGTATCACATTCTAGTAGTTACATTTTAAAATTTCGTTCTAGGACATTTGGTTTGAGCGCAATTTTTAAACTTAGGTCAAAAAAGCCATTTAAGCCTTTTCACAGTGAGATCTATGCGATATGGCCGAGAAATGTAATTTTGATGTTAACTCCCAAACCGCTGCGCAGAAGTCAACCAAACTTCACCCAATAGTGTATTGTATCACAATCTAGTAGTTACATTTGAAAATTTTGTTCTAGGAAATTTTGTTTGAGCGCAATCATCAAACTTAATTAAAAAAGTCATTTAAGCCTTTTCACAGTGAGATCTATGCGATATGGCCGAGAAATGTAATTTTGATGTTAACTCCCAAACCGCTGCGCAGAAGTCAACCAAACTTCACCCAATAGTGTATTGTATCACATTCTAGTAGTTACATTTGAAAATTTCGTTCTAGGACATTTGGTTTGAGCGCAATCATTAAACTTAGGTCAAAAAAGCCATTTAAGCCTTTTCACAGTGAGATCTATGCGATATGGCCGAGAAATGTAATTTTGATGTTAACTCCCAAACCGCTGCGCAGAAGTCAACCAAACTTCACCCAATAGTGTATTGTATCACAATCTAGTAGTTACATTTGAAAATTTTGTTCTAGGACATTTTGTTTGAACGCAATCATCAAACTTAATTAAAAAAGTCATTTAAGCCTTTTCACAGTGAGATCTATGCGATATGGCCGAGAAATGTAATTTTGATGTTAACTCCCAAACCGCTGCGCAGAAGTCAACCAAACTTCACCCAATAGTGTATTGTATCACAATCTAGTAGTTACATTTGAAAATTTTGTTCTAGGAAATTTTGTTTGAGCGCAATCATCAAACTTAATTAAAAAAGTCATTTAAGCCTTTTCACAGTGAGATCTATGCGATATGGCCGAGAAATGTAATTTTGATGTTAACTCCCAAACCGCTGCGCAGAAGTCAACCAAACTTCACCCAATAGTGTATTGTATCACAATCTAGTAGTTACATTTGAAAATTTTGTTCTAGGAAATTTTGTTTGAGCGCAATCATCAAACTTAATTAAAAAAGTCATTTAAGCCTTTTCACAGTGAGATCTATGCGATATGGCCGAGAAATGTAATTTTGATGTTAACTCCCAAACCGCTGCGCAGAAGTCAACCAAACTTCACCCAATAGTGTATTGTATCACATTCTAGTAGTTACATTTGAAAATTTCGTTCTAGGACATTTGGTTTGAGCGCAATCATTAAACTTAGGTCAAAAAAGCCATTTAAGCCTTTTCACAGTGAGATCTATGCGATATGGCCGAGAAATGTAATTTTGATGTTAACTCCCAAACCGCTGCGCAGAAGTCAACCAAACTTCACCCAATAGTGTATTGTATCACATTCTAGTAGTTACATTTGAAAATTTTGTTCTAGGACATTTGGTTTGAGCGCAATCATTAAACTTAGGTCAAAAAAGCCATTTAAGCCTTTTCACAGTGAGATCTATGCGATATGGCCGAGAAATGTAATTTTGATGTTAACTCCCAAACCGCTGCGCAGAAGTCAACCAAACTTCACCCAATAGTGTATTGTATCACAATCTAGTAGTTACATTTGAAAATTTTGTTCTAGGAAATTTTGTTTGAGCGCAATCATCAAACTTAATTAAAAAAGTCATTTAAGCCTTTTCACAGTGAGATCTATGCGATATGGCCGAGAAATGTAATTTTGATGTTAACTCCCAAACCGCTGCGCAGAAGTCAACCAAACTTCACCCAATAGTGTATTGTATCACATTCTAGTAGTTACATTTGAAAATTTTGTTCTAGGACATTTGGTTTGAGCGCAATCATTAAACTTAGGTCAAAAAAGCCATTTAAGCCTTTTCACAGTGAGATCTATGCGATATGGCCGAGAAATGTAATTTTGATGTTAACTCCCAAACCGCTGCGCAGAAGTCAACTAAACTTCAACCAATAGTGTATTGTATCACATTCTAGTAATTACATTTGAAAATTTCGTTCTAGGACATTTGGTTTGAGCGCAATTATTAAACTTAGGTCAAAAAAGCCATTTAAGCCTTTTCACAGTGAGATCTATGCGATATGGCCGAGAAATGTAATTTTGATGTTAACTCCCAAACCGCTGCGCAGAAGTCAACCAAACTTCACCCAATAGTGTATTGTATCACATTCTAGTAGTTACATTTGAAAATTTCGTTCTAGGATATTTGGTTTGAGCGCAATCATTAAACTTAGGTCAAAAAAGCCATTTAAGCCTTTTCACAGTGAGATCTATGCGATATGGCCGAGAAATATAATTTTGATGTTAACTCCCAAACCGCTGCGCAGAAGTCAACCAAACTTCACCCAATAGTGTATTGTATCACAATCTAGTAGTTACATTTGAAAATTTTGTTCTAGGAAATTTTGTTTGAGCGCAATCATCAAACTTAATTAAAAAAGTCATTTAAGCCTTTTCACAGTGAGATCTATGCGATATGGCCGAGAAATGTAATTTTGATGTTAACTCCCAAACCGCTGCGCAGAAGTCAACCAAACTTCACCCATTAGTGTATTGTATCACAATCTAGTAGTTACATGTGAAAATTTGGTTCTAGGACATTTGATTTGAGCGCAATCCTCAAACTTAGGTCAAAAAAGCCATTTAAGCCTTTTCACAGTGAGATCTATGCGATATGGCCGAGAAATGTAAATTTGATGTTAACTCCCAAACCGCTGCGCAGAAGTCAACCAAACTTCACCCAATAGTGTATTGTATCACAATCTAGTAGTTACATATGAAAATTTTGTTCTAGGAAATTTTGTTTGAGCGCAATCATCAAACTTAATTAAAAAAGTCATTTAAGCCTTTTCACAGTGAGATCTATGCGATATGGCCGAGAAATGTAATTTTGATGTTAACTCCCAAACCGCTGCGCAGAAGTCAACCAAACTTCACCCAATAGTGTATTGTATCACATTCTAGTAGTTACATTTGAAAATTTTGTTCTAGGACATTTGGTTTGAGCGCAATCATTAAACTTAGGTCAAAAAAGCCATTTAAGCCTTTTCACAGTGAGATCTATGCGATATGGCCGAGAAATGTAATTTTGATGTTAACTCCCAAACCGCTGCGCAGAAGTCAACTAAACTTCAACCAATAGTGTATTGTATCACATTCTAGTAGTTACATTTGAAAATTTCGTTCTAGGACATTTGGTTTGAGCGCAATTATTAAACTTAGGTCAAAAAAGCCATTTAAGCCTTTTCACAGTGAGATCTATGCGATATGGCCGAGAAATGTAATTTTGATGTTAACTCCCAAACCGCTGCGCAGAAGTCAACCAAACTTCACCCAATAGTGTATTGTATCACATTCTAGTAGTTACATTTGAAAATTTCGTTCTAGGACATTTGGTTTGAGCGCAATCATTAAACTTAGGTCAAAAAAGCCATTTAAGCCTTTTCACAGTGAGATCTATGCGATATGGCCGAGAAATGTAATTTTGATGTTAACTCCCAAACCGCTGCGCAGAAGTCAACCAAACTTCACCCAATAGTGTATTGTATCACAATCTAGTAGTTACATTTGAAAATTTTGTTCTAGGAAATTTTGTTTGAGCGCAATCATCAAACTTAATTAAAAAAGTCATTTAAGCCTTTTCACAGTGAGATCTATGCGATATGGCCGAGAAATGTAATTTTGATGTTAACTCCCAAACCGCTGCGCAGAAGTCAACCAAACTTCACCCATTAGTGTATTGTATCACAATCTAGTAGTTACATGTGAAAATTTGGTTCTAGGACATTTGATTTGAGCGCAATCCTCAAACTTAGGTCAAAAAAGCCATTTAAGCCTTTTCACAGTGAGATCTATGCGATATGGCCGAGAAATGTAAATTTGATGTTAACTCCCAAACCGCTGCGCAGAAGTCAACCAAACTTCACCCAATAGTGTATTGTATCACAATCTAGTAGTTACATATGAAAATTTTGTTCTAGGACATTTTGTTTGAACGCAATCATCAAACTTAATTAAAAAAGTCATTTAAGCCTTTTCACAGTGAGATCTATGCGATATGGCCGAGAAATGTAATTTTGATGTTAACTCCCAAACCGCTGCGCAGAAGTCAACCAAACTTCACCCAATAGTGTATTGTATCACAATCTAGTAGTTACATTTGAAAATTTTGTTCTAGGAAATTTTGTTTGAGCGCAATCATCAAACTTAATTAAAAAAGTCATTTAAGCCTTTTCACAGTGAGATCTATGCGATATGGCCGAGAAATGTAATTTTGATGTTAACTCCCAAACCGCTGCGCAGAAGTCAACCAAACTTCACCCAATAGTGTATTGTATCACAATCTAGTAGTTACATTTGAAAATTTTGTTCTAGGAAATTTTGTTTGAGCGCAATCATCAAACTTAATTAAAAAAGTCATTTAAGCCTTTTCACAGTGAGATCTATGCGATATGGCCGAGAAATGTAATTTTGATGTTAACTCCCAAACCGCTGCGCAGAAGTCAACTAAACTTCACCCATTAGTGTATTGTATCACAATCTAGTAGTTACATGTGGAAATTTGGTTCTAGGACATTTGATTTGAGCGCAATCCTCAAACTTAGGTCAAAAAAGCCATTTAAGCCTTTTCACAGTGAGATCTATGCGATATGGCCGAGAAATGTAATTTTGATGTTAACTCCCAAACCGCTGCGCAGAAGTCAACCAAACTTCACCCAATAGTGTATTGTATCACATTCTAGTAGTTACATTTTAAAATTTCGTTCTAGGACATTTGGTTTGAGCGCAATTTTTAAACTTAGGTCAAAAAAGCCATTTAAGCCTTTTCACAGTGAGATCTATGCGATATGGCCGAGAAATGTAATTTTGATGTTAACTCCCAAACCGCTGCGCAGAAGTCAACCAAACTTCACCCAATAGTGTATTGTATCACAATCTAGTAGTTACATTTGAAAATTTTGTTCTAGGAAATTTTGTTTGAGCGCAATCATCAAACTTAATTAAAAAAGTCATTTAAGCCTTTTCACAGTGAGATCTATGCGATATGGCCGAGAAATGTAATTTTGATGTTAACTCCCAAACCGCTGCGCAGAAGTCAACCAAACTTCACCCAATAGTGTATTGTATCACATTCTAGTAGTTACATTTGAAAATTTCGTTCTAGGACATTTGGTTTGAGCGCAATCATTAAACTTAGGTCAAAAAAGCCATTTAAGCCTTTTCACAGTGAGATCTATGCGATATGGCCGAGAAATGTAATTTTGATGTTAACTCCCAAACCGCTGCGCAGAAGTCAACCAAACTTCACCCAATAGTGTATTGTATCACAATCTAGTAGTTACATTTGAAAATTTTGTTCTAGGACATTTTGTTTGAACGCAATCATCAAACTTAATTAAAAAAAGTCATTTAAGCCTTTTCACAGTGAGATCTATGCGATATGGCCGAGAAATGTAATTTTGATGTTAACTCCCAAACCGCTGCGCAGAAGTCAACCAAACTTCACCCAATAGTGTATTGTATCACAATCTAGTAGTTACATTTGAAAATTTTGTTCTAGGAAATTTTGTTTGAGCGCAATCATCAAACTTAATTAAAAAAGTCATTTAAGCCTTTTCACAGTGAGATCTATGCGATATGGCCGAGAAATGTAATTTTGATGTTAACTCCCAAACCGCTGCGCAGAAGTCAACCAAACTTCACCCAATAGTGTATTGTATCACAATCTAGTAGTTACATTTGAAAATTTTGTTCTAGGAAATTTTGTTTGAGCGCAATCATCAAACTTAATTAAAAAAGTCATTTAAGCCTTTTCACAGTGAGATCTATGCGATATGGCCGAGAAATGTAATTTTGATGTTAACTCCCAAACCGCTGCGCAGAAGTCAACTAAACTTCACCCATTAGTGTATTGTATCACAATCTAGTAGTTACATGTGGAAATTTGGTTCTAGGACATTTGATTTGAGCGCAATCCTCAAACTTAGGTCAAAAAAGCCATTTAAGCCTTTTCACAGTGAGATCTATGCGATATGGCCGAGAAATGTAATTTTGATGTTAACTCCCAAACTGCTGCGCAGAAGTCAACCAAACTTCACCCAATAGTGTATTGTATCACATTCTAGTAGTTACATTTTAAAATTTCGTTCTAGGACATTTGGTTTGAGCGCAATTATTAAACTTAGGTCAAAAAAGCCATTTAAGCCTTTTCACAGTGAGATCTATGCGATATGGCCGAGAAATGTAATTTTGATGTTAACTCCCAAACCGCTGCGCAGAAGTCAACTAAACTTCACCCATTAGTGTATTGTATCACAATCTAGTAGTTACATGTGGAAATTTGGTTCTAGGACATTTGATTTGAGCGCAATCCTCAAACTTAGGTCAAAAAAGCCATTTAAGCCTTTTCACAGTGAGATCTATGCGATATGGCCGAGAAATGTAATTTTGATGTTAACTCCCAAACCGCTGCGCAGAAGTCAACCAAACTTCACCCAATAGTGTATTGTATCACATTCTAGTAGTTACATTTGAAAATTTCGTTCTAGGACATTTGGTTTGAGCGCAATTATTAAACTTAGGTCAAAAAAGCCATTTAAGCCTTTTCACAGTGAGATCTATGCGATATGGCCGAGAAATGTAATTTTGATGTTAACTCCCAAACCGCTGCGCAGAAGTCAACCAAACTTCACCCAATAGTGTATTGTATCACATTCTAGTAGTTACATTTGAAAATTTCGTTCTAGGACATTTGGTTTGAGCGCAATCCTCAAACTTAGGTCAAAAAAGCCATTTAAGCCTTTTCACAGTGAGATCTATGCGATATGGCCGAGAAATGTAATTTTGATGTTAACTCCCAAACCGCTGCGCAGAAGTCAACCAAACTTCACCCAATAGTGTATTGTATCACATTCTAGTAGTTACATTTGAAAATTTCGTTCTAGGACATTTGGTTTGAGCGCAATCATTAAACTTAGGTCAAAAAAGCCATTTAAGCCTTTTCACAGTGAGATCTATGCGATATGGCCGAGAAATGTAATTTTGATGTTAACTCCCAAACCGCTGCGCAGAAGTCAACCAAACTTCACCCAATAGTGTATTGTATCACAATCTAGTAGTTACATTTGAAAATTTTGTTCTAGGAAATTTTGTTTGAGCGCAATCATCAAACTTAATTAAAAAAGTCATTTAAGCCTTTTCACAGTGAGATCTATGCGATATGGCCGAGAAATGTAATTTTGATGTTAACTCCCAAACCGCTGCGCAGAAGTCAACCAAACTTCACCCATTAGTGTATTGTATCACAATCTAGTAGTTACATGTGAAAATTTGGTTCTAGGACATTTGATTTGAGCGCAATCCTCAAACTTAGGTCAAAAAAGCCATTTAAGCCTTTTCACAGTGAGATCTATGCGATATGGCCGAGAAATGTAAATTTGATGTTAACTCCCAAACCGCTGCGCAGAAGTCAACCAAACTTCACCCAATAGTGTATTGTATCACAATCTAGTAGTTACATATGAAAATTTTGTTCTAGGACATTTTGTTTGAACGCAGTCATCAAACTTAATTAAAAAAGTCATTTAAGCCTTTTCACAGTGAGATCTATGCGATATGGCCGAGAAATGTAATTTTGATGTTAACTCCCAAACCGCTGCGCAGAAGTCAACCAAACTTCACCCAATAGTGTATTGTATCACAATCTAGTAGTTACATTTGAAAATTTTGTTCTAGGAAATTTTGTTTGAGCGCAATCATCAAACTTAATTAAAAAAGTCATTTAAGCCTTTTCACAGTGAGATCTATGCGATATGGCCGAGAAATGTAATTTTGATGTTAACTCCCAAACCGCTGCGCAGAAGTCAACTAAACTTCACCCATTAGTGTATTGTATCACAATCTAGTAGTTACATGTGGAAATTTGGTTCTAGGACATTTGATTTGAGCGCAATCCTCAAACTTAGGTCAAAAAAGCCATTTAAGCCTTTTCACAGTGAGATCTATGCGATATGGCCGAGAAATGTAATTTTGATGTTAACTCCCAAACCGCTGCGCAGAAGTCAACCAAACTTCACCCAATAGTGTATTGTATCACAATCTAGTAGTTACATTTGAAAATTTTGTTCTAGGAAATTTTGTTTGAGCGCAATCATCAAACTTAATTAAAAAAGTCATTTAAGCCTTTTCACAGTGAGATCTATGCGATATGGCCGAGAAATGTAATTTTGATGTTAACTCCCAAACCGCTGCGCAGAAGTCAACCAAACTTCACCCAATAGTGTATTGTATCACATTCTAGTAGTTACATTTGAAAATTTTGTTCTAGGACATTTGGTTTGAGCGCAATCATTAAACTTAGGTCAAAAAAGCCATTTAAGCCTTTTCACAGTGAGATCTATGCGATATGGCCGAGAAATGTAATTTTGATGTTAACTCCCAAACCGCTGCGCAGAAGTCAACCAAACTTCACCCAATAGTGTATTGTATCACAATCTAGTAGTTACATTTGAAAATTTTGTTCTAGGAAATTTTGTTTGAGCGCAATCATCAAACTTAATTAAAAAAGTCATTTAAGCCTTTTCACAGTGAGATCTATGCGATATGGCCGAGAAATGTAATTTTGATGTTAACTCCCAAACCGCTGCGCAGAAGTCAACCAAACTTCACCCAATAGTGTATTGTATCACATTCTAGTAGTTACATTTGAAAATTTTGTTCTAGGACATTTGGTTTGAGCGCAATCATTAAACTTAGGTCAAAAAAGCCATTTAAGCCTTTTCACAGTGAGATCTATGCGATATGGCCGAGAAATGTAATTTTGATGTTAACTCCCAAACCGCTGCGCAGAAGTCAACTAAACTTCAACCAATAGTGTATTGTATCACATTCTAGTAGTTACATTTGAAAATTTCGTTCTAGGACATTTGGTTTGAGCGCAATTATTAAACTTAGGTCAAAAAAGCCATTTAAGCCTTTTCACAGTGAGATCTATGCGATATGGCCGAGAAATGTAATTTTGATGTTAACTCCCAAACCGCTGCGCAGAAGTCAACCAAACTTCACCCAATAGTGTATTGTATCACATTCTAGTAGTTACATTTGAAAATTTCGTTCTAGGATATTTGGTTTGAGCGCAATCATTAAACTTAGGTCAAAAAAGCCATTTAAGCCTTTTCACAGTGAGATCTATGCGATATGGCCGAGAAATATAATTTTGATGTTAACTCCCAAACCGCTGCGCAGAAGTCAACCAAACTTCACCCAATAGTGTATTGTATCACAATCTAGTAGTTACATTTGAAAATTTTGTTCTAGGAAATTTTGTTTGAGCGCAATCATCAAACTTAATTAAAAAAGTCATTTAAGCCTTTTCACAGTGAGATCTATGCGATATGGCCGAGAAATGTAATTTTGATGTTAACTCCCAAACCGCTGCGCAGAAGTCAACCAAACTTCACCCATTAGTGTATTGTATCACAATCTAGTAGTTACATGTGAAAATTTGGTTCTAGGACATTTGATTTGAGCGCAATCCTCAAACTTAGGTCAAAAAAGCCATTTAAGCCTTTTCACAGTGAGATCTATGCGATATGGCCGAGAAATGTAAATTTGATGTTAACTCCCAAACCGCTGCGCAGAAGTCAACCAAACTTCACCCAATAGTGTATTGTATCACAATCTAGTAGTTACATATGAAAATTTTGTTCTAGGAAATTTTGTTTGAGCGCAATCATCAAACTTAATTAAAAAAGTCATTTAAGCCTTTTCACAGTGAGATCTATGCGATATGGCCGAGAAATGTAATTTTGATGTTAACTCCCAAACCGCTGCGCAGAAGTCAACCAAACTTCACCCAATAGTGTATTGTATCACATTCTAGTAGTTACATTTGAAAATTTTGTTCTAGGACATTTGGTTTGAGCGCAATCATTAAACTTAGGTCAAAAAAGCCATTTAAGCCTTTTCACAGTGAGATCTATGCGATATGGCCGAGAAATGTAATTTTGATGTTAACTCCCAAACCGCTGCGCAGAAGTCAACTAAACTTCAACCAATAGTGTATTGTATCACATTCTAGTAGTTACATTTGAAAATTTCGTTCTAGGACATTTGGTTTGAGCGCAATTATTAAACTTAGGTCAAAAAAGCCATTTAAGCCTTTTCACAGTGAGATCTATGCGATATGGCCGAGAAATGTAATTTTGATGTTAACTCCCAAACCGCTGCGCAGAAGTCAACCAAACTTCACCCAATAGTGTATTGTATCACATTCTAGTAGTTACATTTGAAAATTTCGTTCTAGGACATTTGGTTTGAGCGCAATCATTAAACTTAGGTCAAAAAAGCCATTTAAGCCTTTTCACAGTGAGATCTATGCGATATGGCCGAGAAATGTAATTTTGATGTTAACTCCCAAACCGCTGCGCAGAAGTCAACCAAACTTCACCCAATAGTGTATTGTATCACAATCTAGTAGTTACATTTGAAAATTTTGTTCTAGGAAATTTTGTTTGAGCGCAATCATCAAACTTAATTAAAAAAGTCATTTAAGCCTTTTCACAGTGAGATCTATGCGATATGGCCGAGAAATGTAATTTTGATGTTAACTCCCAAACCGCTGCGCAGAAGTCAACCAAACTTCACCCATTAGTGTATTGTATCACAATCTAGTAGTTACATGTGAAAATTTGGTTCTAGGACATTTGATTTGAGCGCAATCCTCAAACTTAGGTCAAAAAAGCCATTTAAGCCTTTTCACAGTGAGATCTATGCGATATGGCCGAGAAATGTAAATTTGATGTTAACTCCCAAACCGCTGCGCAGAAGTCAACCAAACTTCACCCAATAGTGTATTGTATCACAATCTAGTAGTTACATATGAAAATTTTGTTCTAGGACATTTTGTTTGAACGCAATCATCAAACTTAATTAAAAAAGTCATTTAAGCCTTTTCACAGTGAGATCTATGCGATATGGCCGAGAAATGTAATTTTGATGTTAACTCCCAAACCGCTGCGCAGAAGTCAACCAAACTTCACCCAATAGTGTATTGTATCACAATCTAGTAGTTACATTTGAAAATTTTGTTCTAGGAAATTTTGTTTGAGCGTAATCATCAAACTTAATTAAAAAAGTCATTTAAGCCTTTTCACAGTGAGATCTATGCGATATGGCCGAGAAATGTAATTTTGATGTTAACTCCCAAACCGCTGCGCAGAAGTCAACCAAACTTCACCCAATAGTGTATTGTATCACAATCTAGTAGTTACATTTGAAAATTTTGTTCTAGGAAATTTTGTTTGAGCGCAATCATCAAACTTAATTAAAAAAGTCATTTAAGCCTTTTCACAGTGAGATCTATGCGATATGGCCGAGAAATGTAATTTTGATGTTAACTCCCAAACCGCTGCGCAGAAGTCAACTAAACTTCACCCATTAGTGTATTGTATCACAATCTAGTAGTTACATGTGGAAATTTGGTTCTAGGACATTTGATTTGAGCGCAATCCTCAAACTTAGGTCAAAAAAGCCATTTAAGCCTTTTCACAGTGAGATCTATGCGATATGGCCGAGAAATGTAATTTTGATGTTAACTCCCAAACCGCTGCGCAGAAGTCAACCAAACTTCACCCAATAGTGTATTGTATCACATTCTAGTAGTTACATTTTAAAATTTCGTTCTAGGACATTTGGTTTGAGCGCAATTTTTAAACTTAGGTCAAAAAAGCCATTTAAGCCTTTTCACAGTGAGATCTATGCGATATGGCCGAGAAATGTAATTTTGATGTTAACTCCCAAACCGCTGCGCAGAAGTCAACCAAACTTCACCCAATAGTGTATTGTATCACAATCTAGTAGTTACATTTGAAAATTTTGTTCTAGGAAATTTTGTTTGAGCGCAATCATCAAACTTAATTAAAAAAGTCATTTAAGCCTTTTCACAGTGAGATCTATGCGATATGGCCGAGAAATGTAATTTTGATGTTAACTCCCAAACCGCTGCGCAGAAGTCAACCAAACTTCACCCAATAGTGTATTGTATCACATTCTAGTAGTTACATTTGAAAATTTCGTTCTAGGACATTTGGTTTGAGCGCAATCATTAAACTTAGGTCAAAAAAGCCATTTAAGCCTTTTCACAGTGAGATCTATGCGATATGGCCGAGAAATGTAATTTTGATGTTAACTCCCAAACCGCTGCGCAGAAGTCAACCAAACTTCACCCAATAGTGTATTGTATCACAATCTAGTAGTTACATTTGAAAATTTTGTTCTAGGACATTTTGTTTGAACGCAATCATCAAACTTAATTAAAAAAGTCATTTAAGCCTTTTCACAGTGAGATCTATGCGATATGGCCGAGAAATGTAATTTTGATGTTAACTCCCAAACCGCTGCGCAGAAGTCAACCAAACTTCACCCAATAGTGTATTGTATCACAATCTAGTAGTTACATTTGAAAATTTTGTTCTAGGAAATTTTGTTTGAGCGCAATCATCAAACTTAATTAAAAAAGTCATTTAAGCCTTTTCACAGTGAGATCTATGCGATATGGCCGAGAAATGTAATTTTGATGTTAACTCCCAAACCGCTGCGCAGAAGTCAACCAAACTTCACCCAATAGTGTATTGTATCACAATCTAGTAGTTACATTTGAAAATTTTGTTCTAGGAAATTTTGTTTGAGCGCAATCATCAAACTTAATTAAAAAAGTCATTTAAGCCTTTTCACAGTGAGATCTATGCGATATGGCCGAGAAATGTAATTTTGATGTTAACTCCCAAACCGCTGCGCAGAAGTCAACTAAACTTCACCCATTAGTGTATTGTATCACAATCTAGTAGTTACATGTGGAAATTTGGTTCTAGGACATTTGATTTGAGCGCAATCCTCAAACTTAGGTCAAAAAAGCCATTTAAGCCTTTTCACAGTGAGATCTATGCGATATGGCCGAGAAATGTAATTTTGATGTTAACTCCCAAACTGCTGCGCAGAAGTCAACCAAACTTCACCCAATAGTGTATTGTATCACATTCTAGTAGTTACATTTTAAAATTTCGTTCTAGGACATTTGGTTTGAGCGCAATTATTAAACTTAGGTCAAAAAAGCCATTTAAGCCTTTTCACAGTGAGATCTATGCGATATGGCCGAGAAATGTAATTTTGATGTTAACTCCCAAACCGCTGCGCAGAAGTCAACTAAACTTCACCCATTAGTGTATTGTATCACAATCTAGTAGTTACATGTGGAAATTTGGTTCTAGGACATTTGATTTGAGCGCAATCCTCAAACTTAGGTCAAAAAAGCCATTTAAGCCTTTTCACAGTGAGATCTATGCGATATGGCCGAGAAATGTAATTTTGATGTTAACTCCCAAACCGCTGCGCAGAAGTCAACCAAACTTCACCCAATAGTGTATTGTATCACATTCTAGTAGTTACATTTGAAAATTTCGTTCTAGGACATTTGGTTTGAGCGCAATTATTAAACTTAGGTCAAAAAAGCCATTTAAGCCTTTTCACAGTGAGATCTATGCGATATGGCCGAGAAATGTAATTTTGATGTTAACTCCCAAACCGCTGCGCAGAAGTCAACCAAACTTCACCCAATAGTGTATTGTATCACATTCTAGTAGTTACATTTGAAAATTTCGTTCTAGGACATTTGGTTTGAGCGCAATCCTCAAACTTAGGTCAAAAAAGCCATTTAAGCCTTTTCACAGTGAGATCTATGCGATATGGCCGAGAAATGTAATTTTGATGTTAACTCCCAAACCGCTGCGCAGAAGTCAACCAAACTTCACCCAATAGTGTATTGTATCACAATCTAGTAGTTACATTTGAAAATTTTGTTCTAGGAAATTTTGTTTGAGCGCAATCATCAAACTTAATTAAAAAAGTCATTTAAGCCTTTTCACAGTGAGATCTATGCGATATGGCCGAGAAATGTAATTTTGATGTTAACTCCCAAACCGCTGCGCAGAAGTCAACTAAACTTCACCCATTAGTGTATTGTATCACAATCTAGTAGTTACATGTGGAAATTTGGTTCTAGGACATTTGATTTGAGCGCAATCCTCAAACTTAGGTCAAAAAAGCCATTTAAGCCTTTTCACAGTGAGATCTATGCGATATGGCCGAGAAATGTAATTTTGATGTTAACTCCCAAACCGCTGCGCAGAAGTCAACCAAACTTCACCCAATAGTGTATTGTATCACAATCTAGTAGTTACATTTGAAAATTTTGTTCTAGGAAATTTTGTTTGAGCGCAATCATCAAACTTAATTAAAAAAGTCATTTAAGCCTTTTCACAGTGAGATCTATGCGATATGGCCGAGAAATGTAATTTTGATGTTAACTCCCAAACCGCTGCGCAGAAGTCAACCAAACTTCACCCAATAGTGTATTGTATCACATTCTAGTAGTTACATTTGAAAATTTTGTTCTAGGACATTTGGTTTGAGCGCAATCATTAAACTTAGGTCAAAAAAGCCATTTAAGCCTTTTCACAGTGAGATCTATGCGATATGGCCGAGAAATGTAATTTTGATGTTAACTCCCAAACCGCTGCGCTGAAGTCAACCAAACTTCACCCAATAGTGTATTGTATCACAATCTAGTAGTTACATTTGAAAATTTTGTTCTAGGAAATTTTGTTTGAGCGCAATCATCAAACATAATTAAAAAAGTCATTTAAGCCTTTTCACAGTGAGATCTATGCGATATGGCCGAGAAATGTAATTTTGATGTTAACTCCCAAACCGCTGCGCAGAAGTCAACCAAACTTCACCCAATAGTGTATTGTATCACATTCTAGTAGTTACATTTGAAAATTTTGTTCTAGGACATTTGGTTTGAGCGCAATCATTAAACTTAGGTCAAAAAAGCCATTTAAGCCTTTTCACAGTGAGATCTATGCGATATGGCCGAGAAATGTAATTTTGATGTTAACTCCCAAACCGCTGCGCAGAAGTCAACTAAACTTCAACCAATAGTGTATTGTATCACATTCTAGTAGTTACATTTGAAAATTTCGTTCTAGGACATTTGGTTTGAGCGCAATTATTAAACTTAGGTCAAAAAAGCCATTTAAGCCTTTTCACAGTGAGATCTATGCGATATGGCCGAGAAATGTAATTTTGATGTTAACTTCCAAACCGCTGCGCAGAAGTCAACCAAACTTCACCCAATAGTGTATTGTATCACATTCTAGTAGTTACATTTGAAAATTTCGTTCTAGGACATTTGGTTTGAGCGCAATCATTAAACTTAGGTCAAAAAAGCCATTTAAGCCTTTTCACAGTGAGATCTATGCGATATGGCCGAGAAATGTAATTTTGATGTTAACTCCCAAACCGCTGCGCAGAAGTCAACCAAACTTCACCCAATAGTGTATTGTATCACAATCTAGTAGTTACATTTGAAAATTTTGTTCTAGGAAATTTTGTTTGAGCGCAATCATCAAACTTAATTAAAAAAGTCATTTAAGCCTTTTCACAGTGAGATCTATGCGATATGGCCGAGAAATGTAATTTTGATGTTAACTCCCAAACCGCTGCGCAGAAGTCAACCAAACTTCACCCATTAGTGTATTGTATCACAATCTAGTAGTTACATGTGAAAATTTGGTTCTAGGACATTTGATTTGAGCGCAATCCTCAAACTTAGGTCAAAAAAGCCATTTAAGCCTTTTCACAGTGAGATCTATGCGATATGGCCGAGAAATGTAAATTTGATGTTAACTCCCAAACCGCTGCGCAGAAGTCAACCAAACTTCACCCAATAGTGTATTGTATCACAATCTAGTAGTTACATATGAAAATTTTGTTCTAGGACATTTTGTTTGAACGCAATCATCAAACTTAATTAAAAAAGTCATTTAAGCCTTTTCACAGTGAGATCTATGCGATATGGCCGAGAAATGTAATTTTGATGTTAACTCCCAAACCGCTGCGCAGAAGTCAACCAAACTTCACCCAATAGTGTATTGTATCACAATCTAGTAGTTACATTTGAAAATTTTGTTCTAGGAAATTTTGTTTGAGCGCAATCATCAAACTTAATTAAAAAAGTCATTTAAGCCTTTTCACAGTGAGATCTATGCGATATGGCCGAGAAATGTAATTTTGATGTTAACTCCCAAACCGCTGCGCAGAAGTCAACAAAACTTCACCCAATAGTGTATTGTATCACATTCTAGTAGTTACATTTGAAAATTTCGTTCTAGGACATTTGGTTTGAGCGCAATCATTAAACTTAGGTCAAAAAAGCCATTTAAGCCTTTTCACAGTGAGATCTATGCGATATGGCCGAGAAATGTAATTTTGATGTTAACTCCCAAACCGCTGCGCAGAAGTCAACCAAACTTCACCCAATAGTGTATTGTATCACAATCTAGTAGTTACATTTGAAAATTTTGTTCTAGGAAATTTTGTTTGAGCGCAATCATCAAACTTAATTAAAAAAGTCATTTAAGCCTTTTCACAGTGAGATCTATGCGATATGGCCGAGAAATGTAATTTTGATGTTAACTCCCAAACCGCTGCGCAGAAGTCAACCAAACTTCACCCATTAGTGTATTGTATCACAATCTAGTAGTTACATGTGAAAATTTGGTTCTAGGACATTTGATTTGAGCGCAATCCTCAAACTTAGGTCAAAAAAGCCATTTAAGCCTTTTCACAGTGAGATCTATGCGATATGGCCGAGAAATGTAATTTTGATGTTAACTCCCAAACCGCTGCGCAGAAATCAACCAAACTTCACCCAATAGTGTATTGTATCACAATCTAGTAGTTACATTTGAAAATTTTGTTTTAGGACATTTTGTTTGAACGCAATCATCAAACTTAATTAAAAAAGTCATTTAAGCCTTTTCACAGTGAGATCTATGCGATATGGCCGAGAAATGTAATTTTGATGTTAACTCCCAAACCGCTGCGCAGAAGTCAACCAAACTTCACCCAATAGTGTATTGTATCACATTCTAGTAGTTACATTTGAAAATTTCGTTCTAGGACATTTGGTTTGAGCGCAATTATTAAACTTAGGTCAAAAAAGCCATTTAAGCTTTTTCACAGTGAGATCTATGCGATATGGCCGAGAAATGTAATTTTGATGTTAACTCCCAAACCGCTGCGCAGAAGTAAACCAAACTTCACCCATTAGTGTATTGTATCACAATCTAGTAGTTACATGTGGAAATTTGGTTCTAGGACATTTGATTTGAGCGCAATCCTCAAACTTAGGTCAAAAAAGCCATTTAAGCCTTTTCACAGTGAGATCTATGCGATATGGCCGAGAAATGTAATTTTGATGTTAAATCCCAAACCGCTGCGCAGAAGTCAACTAAACTTCACCCAATAGTGTATTGTATCACATTCTAGTAGTTACATTTGAAAATTTCGTTCTAGGACATTTGGTTTGAGCGCAATCATTAAACTTAGGTCAAAAAAGCCATTTAAGCCTTTTCACAGTGAGATCTATGCGATATGGCCGAGAAATGTAATTTTGATGTTAACTCCCAAACCGCTGCGCAGAAGTCAACTAAACTTCAACCAATAGTGTATTGTATCACATTCTAGTAGTTACATTTGAAAATTTTGTTCTAGGAAATTTTGTTTGAGCGCAATCATCAAACTTAATTAAAAAAGCCATTTAAGCCTTTTCACAGTGAGATCTATGCGATATGGCCGAGAAATGTAATTTTGATGTTAACTCCCAAACCGCTGCGCAGAAGTCAACCAAACTTCACCCAATAGTGTATTGTATCACATTCTAGTAGTTACATTTGAAAATTTTGTTCTATGACATTTTGTTTGAACGCAATCATCAAACTTAATTAAAAAAGTCATTTAAGCCTTTTCACAGTGAGATCTATGCGATATGGCCGAGAAATGTAATTTTGATGTTAACTCCCAAACCGCTGCGCAGAAGTCAACCAAACTTCACCCAATAGTGTATTGTATCACATTCTAGTAGTTACATTTGAAAATTTCGTTCTAGGACATTTGGTTTGAGCGCAATCATTAAACTTAGGTCAAAAAAGCCATTTAAGCCTTTTCACAGTGAGATCTATGCGATATGGCCGAGAAATGTAATTTTGATGTTAACTCCCAAACCGCTGCGCAGAAGTCAACCAAACTTCACCCAATAGTGTATTGTATCACAATCTAGTAGTTACATTTGAAAATTTTGTTCTAGGAAATTTTGTTTGAGCGCAATCATCAAACTTAATTAAAAAAGTCATTTAAGCCTTTTCACAGTGAGATCTATGCGATATGGCCGAGAAATGTAATTTTGATGTTAACTCCCAAACCGCTGCGCAGAAGTCAACCAAACTTCACCCATTAGTGTATTGTATCACAATCTAGTAGTTACATGTGAAAATTTGGTTCTAGGACATTTGATTTGAGCGCAATCCTCAAACTTAGGTCAAAAAAGCCATTTAAGCCTTTTCACAGTGAGATCTATGCGATATGGCCGAGAAATGTAAATTTGATGTTAACTCCCAAACCGCTGCGCAGAAGTCAACCAAACTTCACCCAATAGTGTATTGTATCA
This sequence comes from Corythoichthys intestinalis, assembly GCF_030265065.1. Lineage (NCBI taxonomy): Eukaryota > Metazoa > Chordata > Actinopteri > Syngnathiformes > Syngnathidae > Corythoichthys > Corythoichthys intestinalis. Next base: position 33,936,003 of record NC_080407.1, read on the forward strand.
CAATCTAGTAGTTACATTTGAAAATTTTGTTCTAGGACATTTTGTTTGAACGCAATCATCAAACTTAATTAAAAAAGTCATTTAAGCCTTTTCACAGTGAGATCTATGCGATATGGCCGAGAAATGTAATTTTGATGTTAACTCCCAAACCGCTGCGCAGAAGTCAACTAAACTTCACCCATTAGTGTATTGTATCACAATCTAGTAGTTACATTTGAAAATTTTGTTCTAGGAAATTTTGTTTGAGCGCAATCATCAAACTTAATTAAAAAAGTCATTTAAGCCTTTTCACAGTGAGATCTATGCGATATGGCCGAGAAATGTAATTTTGATGTTAACTCCCAAACCGCTGCGCAGAAGTCAACCAAACTTCACCCAATAGTGTATTGTATCACATTCTAGTAGTTACATTTGAAAATTTTGTTCTAGGACATTTGGTTTGAGCGCAATCATTAAACTTAGGTCAAAAAAGCCATTTAAGCCTTTTCACAGTGAGATCTATGCGATATGGCCGAGAAATGTAATTTTGATGTTAACTCCCAAACCGCTGCGCAGAAGTCAACTAAACTTCAACCAATAGTGTATTGTATCACATTCTAGTAGTTACATTTGAAAATTTCGTTCTAGGACATTTGGTTTGAGCGCAATTATTAAACTTAGGTCAAAAAAGCCATTTAAGCCTTTTCACAGTGAGATCTATGCGATATGGCCGAGAAATGTAATTTTGATGTTAACTCCCAAACCGCTGCGCAGAAGTCAACCAAACTTCACCCAATAGTGTATTGTATCACAATCTAGTAGTTACATTTGAAAATTTTGTTCTAGGAAATTTTGTTTGAGCGCAATCATCAAACTTAATTAAAAAAGTCATTTAAGCCTTTTCACAGTGAGATCTATGCGATATGGCCGAGAAATGTAATTTTGATGTTAACTCCCAAACCGCTGCGCAGAAGTCAACCAAACTTCACCCAATAGTGTATTGTATCACAATCTAGTAGTTACATTTGAAAATTTTGTTCTAGGAAATTTTGTTTGAGCGCAATCATCAAACTTAATTAAAAAAGTCATTTAAGCCTTTTCACAGTGAGATCTATGCGATATGGCCGAGAAATGTAATTTTGATGTTAACTCCCAAACCGCTACGCAGAAGTCAACTAAACTTCACCCATTAGTGTATTGTATCACAATCTAGTAGTTACATGTGGAAATTTGGTTCTAGGACATTTGATTTGAGCGCAATCCTCAAACTTAGGACAAAAAAGCCATTTAAGCCTTTTCACAGTGAGATCTATGCGATATGGCCGAGAAATGTAATTTTGATGTTAACTCCCAAACCGCTGCGCAGAAGTCAACCAAACTTCACCCAATAGTGTATTGTATCACAATCTAGTAGTTACATTTGAAAATTTTGTTCTAGGAAATTTTGTTTGAGCGCAATCATCAAACTTAATTAAAAAAGTCATTTAAGCCTTTTCACAGTGAGATCTATGCGATATGGCCGAGAAATGTAATTTTGATGTTAACTCCCAAACCGCTGCGCAGAAGTCAACCAAACTTCACCCAATAGTGTATTGTATCACATTCTAGTAGTTACATTTGAAAATTTCGTTCTAGGACATTTGGTTTGAGCGCAATCATTAAACTTAGGTCAAAAAAGCCATTTAAGCCTTTTCACAGTGAGATCTATGCGATATGGCCGAGAAATGTAATTTTGATGTTAACTCCCAAACCGCTGCGCAGAAGTCAACCAAACTTCACCCAATAGTGTATTGTATCACAATCTAGTAGTTACATTTGAACATTTTGTTCTAGGACATTTTGTTTGAACGCAATCATCAAACTTAATTAAAAAAGTCATTTAAGCCTTTTCACAGTGAGATCTATGCGATATGGCCGAGAAATGTAATTTTGATGTTAACTCCCAAACCGCTGCGCAGAAGTCAACCAAACTTCACCCAATAGTGTATTGTATCACAATCTAGTAGTTACATTTGAAAATTTTGTTCTAGGAAATTTTGTTTGAGCGCAATCATCAAACTTAATTAAAAAAGTCATTTAAGCCTTTTCACAGTGAGATCTATGCGATATGGCCGATAAATGTAATTTTGATGTTAACTCCCAAACCGCTGCGCAGAAGTCAACCAAACTTCACCCAATAGTGTATTGTATCACAATCTAGTAGTTACATTTGAAAATTTTGTTCTAGGAAATTTTGTTTGAGCGCAATCATCAAACTTAATTAAAAAAGTCATTTAAGCCTTTTCACAGTGAGATCTATGCGATATGGCCGAGAAATGTAATTTTGATGTTAACTCCCAAACCGCTGCGCAGAAGTCAACTAAACTTCAACCAATAGTGTATTGTATCACATTCTAGTAGTTACATTTGAAAATTTCGTTCTAGGACATTTGGTTTGAGCGCAATTATTAAACTTAGGTCAAAAAAGCCATTTAAGCCTTTTCACAGTGAGATCTATGCGATATGGCCGAGAAATGTAATTTTGATGTTAACTCCCAAACCGCTGCGCAGAAGTCAACCAAACTTCACCCAATAGTGTATTGTATCACATTCTAGTAGTTACATTTGAAAATTTCGTTCTAGGACATTTGGTTTGAGCGCAATCATTAAACTTAGGTCAAAAAAGCCATTTAAGCCTTTTCACAGTGAGATCTATGCGATATGGCCGAGAAATGTAATTTTGATGTTAACTCCCAAACCGCTGCGCAGAAGTCAACCAAACTTCACCCAATAGTGTATTGTATCACAATCTAGTAGTTACATTTGAAAATTTTGTTCTAGGAAATTTTGTTTGAGCGCAATCATCAAACTTAATTAAAAAAGTCATTTAAGCCTTTTCACAGTGAGATCTATGCGATATGGCCGAGAAATGTAATTTTGATGTTAACTCCCAAACCGCTGCGCAGAAGTCAACCAAACTTCACCCATTAGTGTATTGTATCACAATCTAGTAGTTACATGTGAAAATTTGGTTCTAGGACATTTGATTTGAGCGCAATCCTCAAACTTAGGTCAAAAAAGCCATTTAAGCCTTTTCACAGTGAGATCTATGCGATATGGCCGAGAAATGTAAATTTGATGTTAACTCCCAAACCGCTGCGCAGAAGTCAACCAAACTTCACCCAATAGTGTATTGTATCACAATCTAGTAGTTACATATGAAAATTTTGTTCTAGGACATTTTGTTTGAACGCAATCATCAAACTTAATTAAAAAAGTCATTTAAGCCTTTTCACAGTGAGATCTATGCGATATGGCCGAGAAATGTAATTTTGATGTTAACTCCCAAACCGCTGCGCAGAAGTCAACCAAACTTCACCCAATAGTGTATTGTATCACAATCTAGTAGTTACATTTGAAAATTTTGTTCTAGGAAATTTTGTTTGAGCGCAATCATCAAACTTAATTAAAAAAGTCATTTAAGCCTTTTCACAGTGAGATCTATGCGATATGGCCGAGAAATGTAATTTTGATGTTAACTCCCAAACCGCTGCGCAGAAGTCAACCAAACTTCACCCAATAGTGTATTGTATCACAATCTAGTAGTTACATTTGAAAATTTTGTTCTAGGAAATTTTGTTTGAGCGCAATCATCAAACTTAATTAAAAAAGTCATTTAAGCCTTTTCACAGTGAGATCTATGCGATATGGCCGAGAAATGTAATTTTGATGTTAACTCCCAAACCGCTGCGCAGAAGTCAACTAAACTTCACCCATTAGTGTATTGTATCACAATCTAGTAGTTACATGTGGAAATTTGGTTCTAGGACATTTGATTTGAGCGCAATCCTCAAACTTAGGTCAAAAAAGCCATTTAAGCCTTTTCACAGTGAGATCTATGCGATATGGCCGAGAAATGTAATTTTGATGTTAACTCCCAAACCGCTGCGCAGAAGTCAACCAAACTTCACCCAATAGTGTATTGTATCACATTCTAGTAGTTACATTTTAAAATTTCGTTCTAGGACATTTGGTTTGAGCGCAATTTTTAAACTTAGGTCAAAAAAGCCATTTAAGCCTTTTCACAGTGAGATCTATGCGATATGGCCGAGAAATGTAATTTTGATGTTAACTCCCAAACCGCTGCGCAGAAGTCAACCAAACTTCACCCAATAGTGTATTGTATCACAATCTAGTAGTTACATTTGAAAATTTTGTTCTAGGAAATTTTGTTTGAGCGCAATCATCAAACTTAATTAAAAAAGTCATTTAAGCCTTTTCACAGTGAGATCTATGCGATATGGCCGAGAAATGTAATTTTGATGTTAACTCCCAAACCGCTGCGCAGAAGTCAACCAAACTTCACCCAATAGTGTATTGTATCACATTCTAGTAGTTACATTTGAAAATTTCGTTCTAGGACATTTGGTTTGAGCGCAATCATTAAACTTAGGTCAAAAAAGCCATTTAAGCCTTTTCACAGTGAGATCTATGCGATATGGCCGAGAAATGTAATTTTGATGTTAACTCCCAAACCGCTGCGCAGAAGTCAACCAAACTTCACCCAATAGTGTATTGTATCACAATCTAGAAGTTACATTTGAAAATTTTGTTCTAGGAAATTTTGTTTGAGCGCAATCATCAAACTTAATTAAAAAAGTCATTTAAGCCTTTTCACAGTGAGATCTATGCGATATGGCCGAGAAATGTAATTTTGATGTTAACTCCCAAACCGCTGCGCTGAAGTCAACCAAACTTCACCCATTAGTGTATTGTATCACAATCTAGTAGTTACATGTGAAAATTTGGTTCTAGGACATTTGATTTGAGCGCAATCCTCAAACTTAGGTCAAAAAAGCCATTTAAGCCTTTTCACAGTGAGATCTATGCGATATGGCCGAGAAATGTAAATTTGATGTTAACTCCCAAACCGCTGCGCAGAAGTCAACCAAACTTCACCCAATAGTGTATTGTATCACAATCTAGTAGTTACATTTGAAAATTTTGTTCTAGGAAATTTTGTTTGAGCGCAATCATCAAACTTAATTAAAAAAGTCATTTAAGCCTTTTCACAGTGAGATCTATGCGATATGGCCGAGAAATGTAATTTTGATGTTAACTCCCAAACCGCTGCGCAGAAGTCAACCAAACTTCACCCATTAGTGTATTGTATCACAATCTAGTAGTTACATGTGAAAATTTGGTTCTAGGACATTTGATTTGAGCGCAATCCTCAAACTTAGGTCAAAAAAGCCATTTAAGCCTTTTCACAGTGAGATCTATGCGATATGGCCGAGAAATGTAAATTTGATGTTAACTCCCAAACCGCTGCGCAGAAGTCAACCAAACTTCACCCAATAGTGTATTGTATCACAATCTAGTAGTTACATTTGAAAATTTTGTTCTAGGACATTTTGTTTGAACGCAATCATCAAACTTAATTAAAAAAGTCATTTAAGCCTTTTCACAGTGAGATCTATGCGATATGGCCGAGAAATGTAATTTTGATGTTAACTCCCAAACCGCTGCGCAGAAGTCAACTAAACTTCACCCATTAGTGTATTGTATCACAATCTAGTAGTTACATTTGAAAATTTTGTTCTAGGAAATTTTGTTTGAGCGCAATCATCAAACTTAATTAAAAAAGTCATTTAAGCCTTTTCACAGTGAGATCTATGCGATATGGCCGAGAAATGTAATTTTGATGTTAACTCCCAAACCGCTGCGCAGAAGTCAACCAAACTTCACCCAATAGTGTATTGTATCACATTCTAGTAGTTACATTTGAAAATTTTGTTCTAGGACATTTGGTTTGAGCGCAATCATTAAACTTAGGTCAAAAAAGCCATTTAAGCCTTTTCACAGTGAGATCTATGCGATATGGCCGAGAAATGTAATTTTGATGTTAACTCCCAAACCGCTGCGCAGAAGTCAACTAAACTTCACCCAATAGTGTATTGTATCACAATCTAGTAGTTACATTTGAAAATTTTGTTCTAGGAAATTTTGTTTGAGCGCAATCATCAAACTTAATTAAAAAAGTCATTTAAGCCTTTTCACAGTGAGATCTATGCGATATGGCCGAGAAATGTAATTTTGATGTTAACTCCCAAACCGCTGCGCAGAAGTCAACTAAACTTCACCCATTAGTGTATTGTATCACAATCTAGTAGTTACATGTGGAAATTTGGTTCTAGGACATTTGATTTGAGCGCAATCCTCAAACTTAGGTCAAAAAAGCCATTTAAGCCTTTTCACAGTGAGATCTATGCGATATGGCCGAGAAATGTAATTTTGATGTTAACTCCCAAACCGCTGCGCAGAAGTCAACCAAACTTCACCCAATAGTGTATTGTATCACATTCTAGTAGTTACATTTGAAAATTTCGTTCTAGGACATTTGGTTTGAGCGCAATTTTTAAACTTAGGTCAAAAAAGCCATTTAAGCCTTTTCACAGTGAGATCTATGCGATATGGCCGAGAAATGTAATTTTGATGTTAACTCCCAAACCGCTGCGCAGAAGTCAACCAAACTTCACCCAATAGTGTATTGTATCACAATCTAGTAGTTACATTTGAAAATTTTGTTCTAGGAAATTTTGTTTGAGCGCAATCATCAAACTTAATTAAAAAAGTCATTTAAGCCTTTTCACAGTGAGATCTATGCGATATGGCCGAGAAATGTAATTTTGATGTTAACTCCCAAACCGCTGCGCAGAAGTCAACCAAACTTCACCCAATAGTGTATTGTATCACATTCTAGTAGTTACATTTGAAAATTTCGTTCTAGGACATTTGGTTTGAGCGCAATCATTAAACTTAGGTCAAAAAAGCCATTTAAGCCTTTTCACAGTGAGATCTATGCGATATGGCCGAGAAATGTAATTTTGATGTTAACTCCCAAACCGCTGCGCAGAAGTCAACCAAACTTCACCCAATAGTGTATTGTATCACAATCTAGAAGTTACATTTGAAAATTTTGTTCTAGGAAATTTTGTTTGAGCGCAATCATCAAACTTAATTAAAAAAGTCATTTAAGCCTTTTCACAGTGAGATCTATGCGATATGGCCGAGAAATGTAATTTTGATGTTAACTCCCAAACCGCTGCGCTGAAGTCAACCAAACTTCACCCATTAGTGTATTGTATCACAATCTAGTAGTTACATGTGAAAATTTGGTTCTAGGACATTTGATTTGAGCGCAATCCTCAAACTTAGGTCAAAAAAGCCATTTAAGCCTTTTCACAGTGAGATCTATGCGATATGGCCGAGAAATGTAAATTTGATGTTAACTCCCAAACCGCTGCGCAGAAGTCAACCAAACTTCACCCAATAGTGTATTGTATCACAATCTAGTAGTTACATTTGAAAATTTTGTTCTAGGAAATTTTGTTTGAGCGCAATCATCAAACTTAATTAAAAAAGTCATTTAAGCCTTTTCACAGTGAGATCTATGCGATATGGCCGAGAAATGTAATTTTGATGTTAACTCCCAAACCGCTGCGCAGAAGTCAACCAAACTTCACCCATTAGTGTATTGTATCACAATCTAGTAGTTACATGTGAAAATTTGGTTCTAGGACATTTGATTTGAGCGCAATCCTCAAACTTAGGTCAAAAAAGCCATTTAAGCCTTTTCACAGTGAGATCTATGCGATATGGCCGAGAAATGTAAATTTGATGTTAACTCCCAAACCGCTGCGCAGAAGTCAACCAAACTTCACCCAATAGTGTATTGTATCACAATCTAGTAGTTACATTTGAAAATTTTGTTCTAGGACATTTTGTTTGAACGCAATCATCAAACTTAATTAAAAAAGTCATTTAAGCCTTTTCACAGTGAGATCTATGCGATATGGCCGAGAAATGTAATTTTGATGTTAACTCCCAAACCGCTGCGCAGAAGTCAACTAAACTTCACCCATTAGTGTATTGTATCACAATCTAGTAGTTACATTTGAAAATTTTGTTCTAGGAAATTTTGTTTGAGCGCAATCATCAAACTTAATTAAAAAAGTCATTTAAGCCTTTTCACAGTGAGATCTATGCGATATGGCCGAGAAATGTAATTTTGATGTTAACTCCCAAACCGCTGCGCAGAAGTCAACCAAACTTCACCCAATAGTGTATTGTATCACATTCTAGTAGTTACATTTGAAAATTTTGTTCTAGGACATTTGGTTTGAGCGCAATCATTAAACTTAGGTCAAAAAAGCCATTTAAGCCTTTTCACAGTGAGATCTATGCGATATGGCCGAGAAATGTAATTTTGATGTTAACTCCCAAACCGCTGCGCAGAAGTCAACTAAACTTCACCCAATAGTGTATTGTATCACAATCTAGTAGTTACATTTGAAAATTTTGTTCTAGGAAATTTTGTTTGAGCGCAATCATCAAACTTAATTAAAAAAGTCATTTAAGCCTTTTCACAGTGAGATCTATGCGATATGGCCGAGAAATGTAATTTTGATGTTAACTCCCAAACCGCTGCGCAGAAGTCAACCAAACTTCACCCAATAGTGTATTGTATCACATTCTAGTAGTTACATTTGAAAATTTCGTTCTAGGACATTTGGTTTGAGCGCAATCATTAAACTTAGGTCAAAAAAGCCATTTAAGCCTTTTCACAGTGAGATCTATGCGATATGGCCGAGAAATGTAATTTTGATGTTAACTCCCAAACCGCTGCGCAGAAGTCAACCAAACTTCACCCAATAGTGTATTGTATCACAATCTAGTAGTTACATTTGAAAATTTTGTTCTAGGACATTTTGTTTGAACGCAATCATCAAACTTAATTAAAAAAGTCATTTAAGCCTTTTCACAGTGAGATCTATGCGATATGGCCGAGAAATGTAATTTTGATGTTAACTCCCAAACCGCTGCGCAGAAGTCAACCAAACTTCACCCAATAGTGTATTGTATCACAATCTAGTAGTTACATTTGAAAATTTTGTTCTAGGAAATTTTGTTTGAGCGCAATCATCAAACTTAATTAAAAAAGTCATTTAAGCCTTTTCACAGTGAGATCTATGCGATATGGCCGATAAATGTAATTTTGATGTTAACTCCCAAACCGCTGCGCAGAAGTCAAACAAACTTCACCCAATAGTGTATTGTATCACAATCTAGTAGTTACATTTGAAAATTTTGTTCTAGGAAATTTTGTTTGAGCGCAATCATCAAACTTAATTAAAAAAGTCATTTAAGCCTTTTCACAGTGAGATCTATGCGATATGGCCGAGAAATGTAATTTTGATGTTAACTCCCAAACCGCTGCGCAGAAGTCAACTAAACTTCAACCAATAGTGTATTGTATCACATTCTAGTAGTTACATTTGAAAATTTCGTTCTAGGACATTTGGTTTGAGCGCAATTATTAAACTTAGGTCAAAAAAGCCATTTAAGCCTTTTCACAGTGAGATCTATGCGATATGGCCGAGAAATGTAATTTTGATGTTAACTCCCAAACCGCTGCGCAGAAGTCAACCAAACTTCACCCAATAGTGTATTGTATCACATTCTAGTAGTTACATTTGAAAATTTCGTTCTAGGACATTTGGTTTGAGCGCAATCATTAAACTTAGGTCAAAAAAGCCATTTAAGCCTTTTCACAGTGAGATCTATGCGATATGGCCGAGAAATGTAATTTTGATGTTAACTCCCAAACCGCTGCGCAGAAGTCAACCAAACTTCACCCAATAGTGTATTGTATCACAATCTAGTAGTTACATTTGAAAATTTTGTTCTAGGAAATTTTGTTTGAGCGCAATCATCAAACTTAATTAAAAAAGTCATTTAAGCCTTTTCACAGTGAGATCTATGCGATATGGCCGAGAAATGTAATTTTGATGTTAACTCCCAAACCGCTGCGCAGAAGTCAACCAAACTTCACCCATTAGTGTATTGTATCACAATCTAGTAGTTACATGTGAAAATTTGGTTCTAGGACATTTGATTTGAGCGCAATCCTCAAACTTAGGTCAAAAAAGCCATTTAAGCCTTTTCACAGTGAGATCTATGCGATATGGCCGAGAAATGTAAATTTGATGTTAACTCCCAAACCGCTGCGCAGAAGTCAACCAAACTTCACCCAATAGTGTATTGTATCACAATCTAGTAGTTACATATGAAAATTTTGTTCTAGGACATTTTGTTTGAACGCAATCATCAAACTTAATTAAAAAAGTCATTTAAGCCTTTTCACAGTGAGATCTATGCGATATGGCCGAGAAATGTAATTTTGATGTTAACTCCCAAACCGCTGCGCAGAAGTCAACCAAACTTCACCCAATAGTGTATTGTATCACAATCTAGTAGTTACATTTGAAAATTTTGTTCTAGGAAATTTTGTTTGAGCGCAATCATCAAACTTAATTAAAAAAGTCATTTAAGCCTTTTCACAGTGAGATCTATGCGATATGGCCGAGAAATGTAATTTTGATGTTAACTCCCAAACCGCTGCGCAGAAGTCAACCAAACTTCACCCATTAGTGTATTGTATCACAATCTAGTAGTTACATGTGAAAATTTGGTTCTAGGACATTTGATTTGAGCGCAATCCTCAAACTTAGGTCAAAAAAGCCATTTAAGCCTTTTCACAGTGAGATCTATGCGATATGGCCGAGAAATGTAAATTTGATGTTAACTCCCAAACCGCTGCGCAGAAGTCAACCAAACTTCACCCAATAGTGTATTGTATCACAATCTAGTAGTTACATTTGAAAATTTTGTTCTAGGACATTTTGTTTGAACGCAATCATCAAACTTAATTAAAAAAGTCATTTAAGCCTTTTCACAGTGAGATCTATGCGATATGGCCGAGAAATGTAATTTTGATGTTAACTCCCAAACCGCTGCGCAGAAGTCAACTAAACTTCACCCATTAGTGTATTGTATCACAATCTAGTAGTTACATTTGAAAATTTTGTTCTAGGAAATTTTGTTTGAGCGCAATCATCAAACTTAATTAAAAAAGTCATTTAAGCCTTTTCACAGTGAGATCTATGCGATATGGCCGAGAAATGTAATTTTGATGTTAACTCCCAAACCGCTGCGCAGAAGTCAACCAAACTTCACCCAATAGTGTATTGTATCACATTCTAGTAGTTACATTTGAAAATTTTGTTCTAGGACATTTGGTTTGAGCGCAATCATTAAACTTAGGTCAAAAAAGCCATTTAAGCCTTTTCACAGTGAGATCTATGCGATATGGCCGAGAAATGTAATTTTGATGTTAACTCCCAAACCGCTGCGCAGAAGTCAACTAAACTTCACCCAATAGTGTATTGTATCACAATCTAGTAGTTACATTTGAAAATTTTGTTCTAGGAAATTTTGTTTGAGCGCAATCATCAAACTTAATTAAAAAAGTCATTTAAGCCTTTTCACAGTGAGATCTATGCGATATGGCCGAGAAATGTAATTTTGATGTTAACTCCCAAACCGCTGCGCAGAAGTCAACCAAACTTCACCCAATAGTGTATTGTATCACATTCTAGTAGTTACATTTGAAAATTTCGTTCTAGGACATTTGGTTTGAGCGCAATCATTAAACTTAGGTCAAAAAAGCCATTTAAGCCTTTTCACAGTGAGATCTATGCGATATGGCCGAGAAATGTAATTTTGATGTTAACTCCCAAACCGCTGCGCAGAAGTCAACCAAACTTCACCCAATAGTGTATTGTATCACAATCTAGTAGTTACATTTGAAAATTTTGTTCTAGGACATTTTGTTTGAACGCAATCATCAAACTTAATTAAAAAAGTCATTTAAGCCTTTTCACAGTGAGATCTATGCGATATGGCCGAGAAATGTAATTTTGATGTTAACTCCCAAACCGCTGCGCAGAAGTCAACCAAACTTCACCCAATAGTGTATTGTATCACAATCTAGTAGTTACATTTGAAAATTTTGTTCTAGGAAATTTTGTTTGAGCGCAATCATCAAACTTAATTAAAAAAGTCATTTAAGCCTTTTCACAGTGAGATCTATGCGATATGGCCGATAAATGTAATTTTGATGTTAACTCCCAAACCGCTGCGCAGAAGTCAAACAAACTTCACCCAATAGTGTATTGTATCACAATCTAGTAGTTACATTTGAAAATTTTGTTCTAGGAAATTTTGTTTGAGCGCAATCATCAAACTTAATTAAAAAAGTCATTTAAGCCTTTTCACAGTGAGATCTATGCGATATGGCCGAGAAATGTAATTTTGATGTTAACTCCCAAACCGCTGCGCAGAAGTCAACTAAACTTCAACCAATAGTGTATTGTATCACATTCTAGTAGTTACATTTGAAAATTTCGTTCTAGGACATTTGGTTTGAGCGCAATTATTAAACTTAGGTCAAAAAAGCCATTTAAGCCTTTTCACAGTGAGATCTATGCGATATGGCCGAGAAATGTAATTTTGATGTTAACTCCCAAACCGCTGCGCAGAAGTCAACCAAACTTCACCCAATAGTGTATTGTATCACATTCTAGTAGTTACATTTGAAAATTTCGTTCTAGGACATTTGGTTTGAGCGCAATCATTAAACTTAGGTCAAAAAAGCCATTTAAGCCTTTTCACAGTGAGATCTATGCGATATGGCCGAGAAATGTAATTTTGATGTTAACTCCCAAACCGCTGCGCAGAAGTCAACCAAACTTCACCCAATAGTGTATTGTATCACAATCTAGTAGTTACATTTGAAAATTTTGTTCTAGGAAATTTTGTTTGAGCGCAATCATCAAACTTAATTAAAAAAGTCATTTAAGCCTTTTCACAGTGAGATCTATGCGATATGGCCGAGAAATGTAATTTTGATGTTAACTCCCAAACCGCTGCGCAGAAGTCAACCAAACTTCACCCATTAGTGTATTGTATCACAATCTAGTAGTTACATGTGAAAATTTGGTTCTAGGACATTTGATTTGAGCGCAATCCTCAAACTTAGGTCAAAAAAGCCATTTAAGCCTTTTCACAGTGAGATCTATGCGATATGGCCGAGAAATGTAAATTTGATGTTAACTCCCAAACCGCTGCGCAGAAGTCAACCAAACTTCACCCAATAGTGTATTGTATCACAATCTAGTAGTTACATATGAAAATTTTGTTCTAGGACATTTTGTTTGAACGCAATCATCAAACTTAATTAAAAAAGTCATTTAAGCCTTTTCACAGTGAGATCTATGCGATATGGCCGAGAAATGTAATTTTGATGTTAACTCCCAAACCGCTGCGCAGAAGTCAACCAAACTTCACCCAATAGTGTATTGTATCACAATCTAGTAGTTACATTTGAAAATTTTGTTCTAGGAAATTTTGTTTGAGCGCAATCATCAAACTTAATTAAAAAAGTCATTTAAGACTTTTCACAGTGAGATCTATGCGATATGGCCGAGAAATGTAATTTTGATGTTAACTCCCAAACCGCTGCGCAGAAGTCAACCAAACTTCACCCAATAGTGTATTGTATCACAATCTAGTAGTTACATTTGAAAATTTTGTTCTAGGAAATTTTGTTTGAGCGCAATCATCAAACTTAATTAAAAAAGTCATTTAAGCCTTTTCACAGTGAGATCTATGCGATATGGCCGAGAAATGTAATTTTGATGTTAACTCCCAAACCGCTGCGCAGAAGTCAACTAAACTTCACCCATTAGTGTATTGTATCACAATCTAGTAGTTACATGTGGAAATTTGGTTCTAGGACATTTGATTTGAGCGCAATCCTCAAACTTAGGTCAAAAAAGCCATTTAAGCCTTTTCACAGTGAGATCTATGCGATATGGCCGAGAAATGTAATTTTGATGTTAACTCCCAAACCGCTGCGCAGAAGTCAACCAAACTTCACCCAATAGTGTATTGTATCACATTCTAGTAGTTACATTTTAAAATTTCGTTCTAGGACATTTGGTTTGAGCGCAATTTTTAAACTTAGGTCAAAAAAGCCATTTAAGCCTTTTCACAGTGAGATCTATGCGATATGGCCGAGAAATGTAATTTTGATGTTAACTCCCAAACCGCTGCGCAGAAGTCAACCAAACTTCACCCAATAGTGTATTGTATCACAATCTAGTAGTTACATTTGAAAATTTAGTTCTAGGAAATTTTGTTTGAGCGCAATCATCAAACTTAATTAAAAAAGTCATTTAAGCCTTTTCACAGTGAGATCTATGCGATATGGCCGAGAAATGTAATTTTGATGTTAACTCCCAAACCGCTGCGCAGAAGTCAACCAAACTTCACCCAATAGTGTATTGTATTACATTCTAGTAGTTACATTTGAAAATTTCGTTCTAGGACATTTGGTTTGAGCGCAATCATTAAACTTAGGTCAAAAAAGCCATTTAAGCCTTTTCACAGTGAGATCTATGCGATATGGCCGAGAAATGTAATTTTGATGTTAACTCCCAAACCGCTGCGCAGAAGTCAACCAAACTTCACCCAATAGTGTATTGTATCACAATCTAGTAGTTACATTTGAAAATTTTGTTCTAGGAAATTTTGTTTGAGCGCAATCATCAAACTTAATTAAAAAAGTCATTTAAGCCTTTTCACAGTGAGATCTATGCGATATGGCCGAGAAATGTAATTTTGATGTTAACTCCCAAACCGCTGCGCTGAAGTCAACCAAACTTCACCCATTAGTGTATTGTATCACAATCTAGTAGTTACATGTGAAAATTTGGTTCTAGGACATTTGATTTGAGCGCAATCCTCAAACTTAGGTCAAAAAAGCCATTTAAGCCTTTTCACAGTGAGATCTATGCGATATGGCCGAGAAATGTAAATTTGATGTTAACTCCCAAACCGCTGCGCAGAAGTCAACCAAACTTCACCCAATAGTGTATTGTATCACAATCTAGTAGTTACATTTGAAAATTTTGTTCTAGGACATTTTGTTTGAACGCAATCATCAAACTTAATTAAAAAAGTCATTTAAGCCTTTTCACAGTGAGATCTATGCGATATGGCCGAGAAATGTAATTTTGATGTTAACTCCCAAACCGCTGCGCAGAAGTCAACCAAACTTCACCCAATAGTGTATTGTATCACATTCTAGTAGTTACATTTGAAAATTTCGTTCTAGGACATTTGGTTTGAGCGCAATTATTAAACTTAGGTCAAAAAAGCCATTTAAGCTTTTTCACAGTGAGATCTATGCGATATGGCCGAGAAATGTAATTTTGATGTTAACTCCCAAACCGCTGCGCAGAAGTAAACCAAACTTCACCCATTAGTGTATTGTATCACAATCTAGTAGTTACATGTGGAAATTTGGTTCTAGGACATTTGATTTGAGCGCAATCCTCAAACTTAGGTCAAAAAAGCCATTTAAGCCTTTTCACAGTGAGATCTATGCGATATGGCCGAGAAATGTAATTTTGATGTTAAATCCCAAACCGCTGCGCAGAAGTCAACTAAACTTCACCCAATAGTGTATTGTATCACATTCTAGTAGTTACATTTGAAAATTTCGTTCTAGGACATTTGGTTTGAGCGCAATCATTAAACTTAGGTCAAAAAAGCCATTTAAGCCTTTTCACAGTGAGATCTATGCGATATGGCCGAGAAATGTAATTTTGATGTTAACTCCCAAACCGCTGCGCAGAAGTCAACTAAACTTCAACCAATAGTGTATTGTATCACATTCTAGTAGTTACATTTGAAAATTTTGTTCTAGGAAATTTTGTTTGAGCGCAATCATCAAACTTAATTAAAAAAGCCATTTAAGCCTTTTCACAGTGAGATCTATGCGATATGGCCGAGAAATGTAATTTTGATGTTAACTCCCAAACCGCTGCGCAGAAGTCAACCAAACTTCACCCAATAGTGTATTGTATCACATTCTAGTAGTTACATTTGAAAATTTTGTTCTATGACATTTTGTTTGAACGCAATCATCAAACTTAATTAAAAAAGTCATTTAAGCCTTTTCACAGTGAGATCTATGCGATATGGCCGAGAAATGTAATTTTGATGTTAACTCCCAAACCGCTGCGCAGAAGTCAACCAAACTTCACCCAATAGTGTATTGTATCACATTCTAGTAGTTACATTTGAAAATTTCGTTCTAGGACATTTGGTTTGAGCGCAATCATTAAACTTAGGTCAAAAAAGCCATTTAAGCCTTTTCACAGAGAGATCTATGCGATATGGCCGAGAAATGTAATTTTGATGTTAACTCCCAAACCGCTGCGCAGAAGTCAACCAAACTTCACCCAATAGTGTATTGTATCACAATCTAGTAGTTACATTTGAAAATTTTGTTCTAGGAAATTTTGTTTGAGCGCAATCATCAAACTTAATTAAAAAAGTCATTTAAGCCTTTTCACAGTGAGATCTATGCGATATGGCCGAGAAATGTAATTTTGATGTTAACTCCCAAACCGCTGCGCAGAAGTCAACCAAACTTCACCCATTAGTGTATTGTATCACAATCTAGTAGTTACATGTGAAAATTTGGTTCTAGGACATTTGATTTGAGCGCAATCCTCAAACTTAGGTCAAAAAAGCCATTTAAGCCTTTTCACAGTGAGATCTATGCGATATGGCCGAGAAATGTAAATTTGATGTTAACTCCCAAACCGCTGCGCAGAAGTCAACCAAACTTCACCCAATAGTGTATTGTATCACAATCTAGTAGTTACATTTGAAAATTTTGTTCTATGACATTTTGTTTGAACGCAATCATCAAACTTAATTAAAAAAGTCATTTAAGCCTTTTCACAGTGAGATCTATGCGATATGGCCGAGAAATGTAATTTTGATGTTAACTCCCAAACCGCTGCGCAGAAGTCAACCAAACTTCACCCAATAGTGTATTGTATCACAATCTAGTAGTTACATTTGAAAATTTTGTTCTAGGAAATTTTGTTTGAGCGCAATCATCAAACTTAATTAAAAAAGTCATTTAAGCCTTTTCACAGTGAGATCTATGCGATATGGCCGAGAAATGTAATTTTGATGTTAACTCCCAAACCGCTGCGCAGAAGTCAACTAAACTTCACCCATTAGTGTATTGTATCACAATCTAGTAGTTACATGTGGAAATTTGGTTCTAGGACATTTGATTTGAGCGCAATCCTCAAACTTAGGTCAAAAAAGCCATTTAAGCCTTTTCACAGTGAGATCTATGCGATATGGCCGAGAAATGTAATTTTGATGTTAACTCCCAAACCGCTGCGCAGAAGTCAACCAAACTTCACCCAATAGTGTATTGTATCACAATCTAGTAGTTACATTTGAAAATTTTGTTCTAGGAAATTTTGTTTGAGCGCAATCATCAAACTTAATTAAAAAAGTCATTTAAGCCTTTTCACAGTGAGATCTATGCGATATGGCCGAGAAATGTAATTTTGATGTTAACTCCCAAACCGCTGCGCAGAAGTCAACCAAACTTCACCCAATAGTGTATTGTATCACATTCTAGTAGTTACATTTGAAAATTTTGTTCTAGGACATTTGGTTTGAGCGCAATCATTAAACTTAGGTCAAAAAAGCCATTTAAGCCTTTTCACAGTGAGATCTATGCGATATGGCCGAGAAATGTAATTTTGATGTTAACTCCCAAACCGCTGCGCTGAAGTCAACCAAACTTCACCCAATAGTGTATTGTATCACAATCTAGTAGTTACATTTGAAAATTTTGTTCTAGGAAATTTTGTTTGAGCGCAATCATCAAACTTAATTAAAAAAGTCATTTAAGCCTTTTCACAGTGAGATCTATGCGATATGGCCGAGAAATGTAATTTTGATGTTAACTCCCAAACCGCTGCGCAGAAGTCAACCAAACTTCACCCAATAGTGTATTGTATCACATTCTAGTAGTTACATTTGAAAATTTTGTTCTAGGACATTTGGTTTGAGCGCAATCATTAAACTTAGGTCAAAAAAGCCATTTAAGCCTTTTCACAGTGAGATCTATGCGATATGGCCGAGAAATGTAATTTTGATGTTAACTCCCAAACCGCTGCGCAGAAGTCAACTAAACTTCAACCAATAGTGTATTGTATCACATTCTAGTAGTTACATTTGAAAATTTCGTTCTAGGACATTTGGTTTGAGCGCAATTATTAAACTTAGGTCAAAAAAGCCATTTAAGCCTTTTCACAGTGAGATCTATGCGATATGGCCGAGAAATGTAATTTTGATGTTAACTCCCAAACCGCTGCGCAGAAGTCAACCAAACTTCACCCAATAGTGTATTGTATCACATTCTAGTAGTTACATTTGAAAATTTCGTTCTAGGACATTTGGTTTGAGCGCAATCATTAAACTTAGGTCAAAAAAGCCATTTAAGCCTTTTCACAGTGAGATCTATGCGATATGGCCGAGAAATGTAATTTTGATGTTAACTCCCAAACCGCTGCGCAGAAGTCAACCAAACTTCACCCAATAGTGTATTGTATCACAATCTAGTAGTTACATTTGAAAATTTTGTTCTAGGAAATTTTGTTTGAGCGCAATCATCAAACTTAATTAAAAAAGTCATTTAAGCCTTTTCACAGTGAGATCTATGCGATATGGCCGAGAAATGTAATTTTGATGTTAACTCCCAAACCGCTGCGCAGAAGTCAACCAAACTTCACCCATTAGTGTATTGTATCACAATCTAGTAGTTACATGTGAAAATTTGGTTCTAGGACATTTGATTTGAGCGCAATCCTCAAACTTAGGTCAAAAAAGCCATTTAAGCCTTTTCACAGTGAGATCTATGCGATATGGCCGAGAAATGTAAATTTGATGTTAACTCCCAAACCGCTGCGCAGAAGTCAACCAAACTTCACCCAATAGTGTATTGTATCACAATCTAGTAGTTACATATGAAAATTTTGTTCTAGGACATTTTGTTTGAACGCAATCATCAAACTTAATTAAAAAAGTCATTTAAGCCTTTTCACAGTGAGATCTATGCGATATGGCCGAGAAATGTAATTTTGATGTTAACTCCCAA
Source organism: Corythoichthys intestinalis (assembly GCF_030265065.1). NCBI lineage: Eukaryota > Metazoa > Chordata > Actinopteri > Syngnathiformes > Syngnathidae > Corythoichthys > Corythoichthys intestinalis. The sequence continues at coordinate 33,954,910 of NC_080407.1, forward strand.
ACCGCTGCGCAGAAGTCAACCAAACTTCACCCAATAGTGTATTGTATCACAATCTAGTAGTTACATTTGAAAATTTTGTTCTAGGAAATTTTGTTTGAGCGCAATCATCAAACTTAATTAAAAAAGTCATTTAAGCCTTTTCACAGTGAGATCTATGCGATATGGCCGAGAAATGTAATTTTGATGTTAACTCCCAAACCGCTGCGCAGAAGTCAACCAAACTTCACCCAATAGTGTATTGTATCACAATCTAGTAGTTACATTTGAACATTTTGTTCTAGGAAATTTTGTTTGAGCGCAATCATCAAACTTAATTAAAAAAGTCATTTAAGCCTTTTCACAGTGAGATCTATGCGATATGGCCGAGAAATGTAATTTTGATGTTAACTCCCAAACCGCTGCGCAGAAGTCAACTAAACTTCACCCATTAGTGTATTGTATCACAATCTAGTAGTTACATGTGGAAATTTGGTTCTAGGACATTTGATTTGAGCGCAATCCTCAAACTTAGGTCAAAAAAGCCATTTAAGCCTTTTCACAGTGAGATCTATGCGATATGGCCGAGAAATGTAATTTTGATGTTAACTCCCAAACCGCTGCGCAGAAGTCAACCAAACTTCACCCAATAGTGTATTGTATCACATTCTAGTAGTTACATTTTAAAATTTCGTTCTAGGACATTTGGTTTGAGCGCAATTTTTAAACTTAGGTCAAAAAAGCCATTTAAGCCTTTTCACAGTGAGATCTATGCGATATGGCCGAGAAATGTAATTTTGATGTTAACTCCCAAACCGCTGCGCAGAAGTCAACCAAACTTCACCCAATAGTGTATTGTATCACAATCTAGTAGTTACATTTGAAAATTTTGTTCTAGGAAATTTTGTTTGAGCGCAATCATCAAACTTAATTAAAAAAGTCATTTAAGCCTTTTCACAGTGAGATCTATGCGATATGGCCGAGAAATGTAATTTTGATGTTAACTCCCAAACCGCTGCGCAGAAGTCAACCAAACTTCACCCAATAGTGTATTGTATCACATTCTAGTAGTTACATTTGAAAATTTCGTTCTAGGACATTTGGTTTGAGCGCAATCATTAAACTTAGGTCAAAAAAGCCATTTAAGCCTTTTCTCAGTGAGATCTATGCGATATGGCCGAGAAATGTAATTTTGATGTTAACTCCCAAACCGCTGCGCAGAAGTCAACCAAACTTCACCCAATAGTGTATTGTATCACAATCTAGTAGTTACATTTGAAAATTTTGTTCTAGGAAATTTTGTTTGAGCGCAATCATCAAACTTAATTAAAAAAGTCATTTAAGCCTTTTCACAGTGAGATCTATGCGATATGGCCGAGAAATGTAATTTTGATGTTAACTCCCAAACCGCTGCGCAGAAGTCAACCAAACTTCACCCATTAGTGTATTGTATCACAATCTAGTAGTTACATGTGAAAATTTGGTTCTAGGACATTTGATTTGAGCGCAATCCTCAAACTTAGGTCAAAAAAGCCATTTAAGCCTTTTCACAGTGAGATCTATGCGATATGGCCGAGAAATGTAAATTTGATGTTAACTCCCAAACCGCTGCGCAGAAGTCAACCAAACTTCACCCAATAGTGTATTGTATCACAATCTAGTAGTTACATTTGAAAATTTTGTTCTAGGACATTTTGTTTGAACGCAATCATCAAACTTAATTAAAAAAGTCATTTAAGCCTTTTCACAGTGAGATCTATGCGATATGGCCGAGAAATGTAATTTTGATGTTAACTCCCAAACCGCTGCGCAGAAGTCAACCAAACTTCACCCAATAGTGTATTGTATCACATTCTAGTAGTTACATTTGAAAATTTCGTTCTAGGACATTTGGTTTGAGCGCAATTATTAAACTTAGGTCAAAAAAGCCATTTAAGCTTTTTCACAGTGAGATCTATGCGATATGGCCGAGAAATGTAATTTTGATGTTAACTCCCAAACCGCTGCGCAGAAGTAAACCAAACTTCACCCATTAGTGTATTGTATCACAATCTAGTAGTTACATGTGGAAATTTGGTTCTAGGACATTTGATTTGAGCGCAATCCTCAAACTTAGGTCAAAAAAGCCATTTAAGCCTTTTCACAGTGAGATCTATGCGATATGGCCGAGAAATGTAATTTTGATGTTAAATCCCAAACCGCTGCGCAGAAGTCAACTAAACTTCACCCAATAGTGTATTGTATCACATTCTAGTAGTTACATTTGAAAATTTCGTTCTAGGACATTTGGTTTGAGCGCAATCATTAAACTTAGGTCAAAAAAGCCATTTAAGCCTTTTCACAGTGAGATCTATGCGATATGGCCGAGAAATGTAATTTTGATGTTAACTCCCAAACCGCTGCGCAGAAGTCAACTAAACTTCAACCAATAGTGTATTGTATCACATTCTAGTAGTTACATTTGAAAATTTTGTTCTAGGAAATTTTGTTTGAGCGCAATCATCAAACTTAATTAAAAAAGCCATTTAAGCCTTTTCACAGTGAGATCTATGCGATATGGCCGAGAAATGTAATTTTGATGTTAACTCCCAAACCGCTGCGCAGAAGTCAACCAAACTTCACCCAATAGTGTATTGTATCACATTCTAGTAGTTACATTTGAAAATTTTGTTCTATGACATTTTGTTTGAACGCAATCATCAAACTTAATTAAAAAAGTCATTTAAGCCTTTTCACAGTGAGATCTATGCGATATGGCCGAGAAATGTAATTTTGATGTTAACTCCCAAACCGCTGCGCAGAAGTCAACCAAACTTCACCCAATAGTGTATTGTATCACATTCTAGTAGTTACATTTGAAAATTTCGTTCTAGGACATTTGGTTTGAGCGCAATCATTAAACTTAGGTCAAAAAAGCCATTTAAGCCTTTTCACAGTGAGATCTATGCGATATGGCCGAGAAATGTAATTTTGATGTTAACTCCCAAACCGCTGCGCAGAAGTCAACCAAACTTCACCCAATAGTGTATTGTATCACAATCTAGTAGTTACATTTGAAAATTTTGTTCTAGGAAATTTTGTTTGAGCGCAATCATCAAACTTAATTAAAAAAGTCATTTAAGCCTTTTCACAGTGAGATCTATGCGATATGGCCGAGAAATGTAATTTTGATGTTAACTCCCAAACCGCTGCGCAGAAGTCAACCAAACTTCACCCATTAGTGTATTGTATCACAATCTAGTAGTTACATGTGAAAATTTGGTTCTAGGACATTTGATTTGAGCGCAATCCTCAAACTTAGGTCAAAAAAGCCATTTAAGCCTTTTCACAGTGAGATCTATGCGATATGGCCGAGAAATGTAAATTTGATGTTAACTCCCAAACCGCTGCGCAGAAGTCAACCAAACTTCACCCAATAGTGTATTGTATCACAATCTAGTAGTTACATTTGAAAATTTTGTTCTAGGACATTTTGTTTGAACGCAATCATCAATCTTAATTAAAAAAGTCATTTAAGCCTTTTCACAGTGAGATCTATGCGATATGGCCGAGAAATGTAATTTTGATGTTAACTCCCAAACCGCTGCGCAGAAGTCAACTAAACTTCACCCATTAGTGTATTGTATCACAATCTAGTAGTTACATTTGAAAATTTTGTTCTAGGAAATTTTGTTTGAGCGCAATCATCAAACTTAATTAAAAAAGTCATTTAAGCCTTTTCACAGTGAGATCTATGCGATATGGCCGAGAAATGTAATTTTGATGTTAACTCCCAAACCGCTGCGCAGAAGTCAACCAAACTTCACCCAATAGTGTATTGTATCACATTCTAGTAGTTACATTTGAAAATTTTGTTCTAGGACATTTGGTTTGAGCGCAATCATTAAACTTAGGTCAAAAAAGCCATTTAAGCCTTTTCACAGTGAGATCTATGCGATATGGCCGAGAAATGTAATTTTGATGTTAACTCCCAAACCGCTGCGCAGAAGTCAACTAAACTTCAACCAATAGTGTATTGTATCACATTCTAGTAGTTACATTTGAAAATTTCGTTCTAGGACATTTGGTTTGAGCGCAATTATTAAACTTAGGTCAAAAAAGCCATTTAAGCCTTTTCACAGTGAGATCTATGCGATATGGCCGAGAAATGTAATTTTGATGTTAACTCCCAAACCGCTGCGCAGAAGTCAACCAAACTTCACCCAATAGTGTATTGTATCACATTCTAGTAGTTACATTTGAAAATTTCGTTCTAGGACATTTGGTTTGAGCGCAATCATTAAACTTAGGTCAAAAAAGCCATTTAAGCCTTTTCACAGTGAGATCTATGCGATATGGCCGAGAAATGTAATTTTGATGTTAACTCCCAAACCGCTGCGCAGAAGTCAACCAAACTTCACCCAATAGTGTATTGTATCACAATCTAGTAGTTACATTTGAAAATTTTGTTCTAGGAAATTTTGTTTGAGCGCAATCATCAAACTTAATTAAAAAAGTCATTTAAGCCTTTTCACAGTGAGATCTATGCGATATGGCCGAGAAATGTAATTTTGATGTTAACTCCCAAACCGCTGCGCAGAAGTCAACCAAACTTCACCCATTAGTGTATTGTATCACAATCTAGTAGTTACATGTGAAAATTTGGTTCTAGGACATTTGATTTGAGCGCAATCCTCAAACTTAGGTCAAAAAAGCCATTTAAGCCTTTTCACAGTGAGATCTATGCGATATGGCCGAGAAATGTAAATTTGATGTTAACTCCCAAACCGCTGCGCAGAAGTCAACCAAACTTCACCCAATAGTGTATTGTATCACAATCTAGTAGTTACATATGAAAATTTTGTTCTAGGACATTTTGTTTGAACGCAATCATCAAACTTAATTAAAAAAGTCATTTAAGCCTTTTCACAGTGAGATCTATGCGATATGGCCGAGAAATGTAATTTTGATGTTAACTCCCAAACCGCTGCGCAGAAGTCAACCAAACTTCACCCAATAGTGTATTGTATCACAATCTAGTAGTTACATTTGAAAATTTTGTTCTAGGAAATTTTGTTTGAGCGCAATCATCAAACTTAATTAAAAAAGTCATTTAAGCCTTTTCACAGTGAGATCTATGCGATATGGCCGAGAAATGTAATTTTGATGTTAACTCCCAAACCGCTGCGCAGAAGTCAACTAAACTTCACCCATTAGTGTATTGTATCACAATCTAGTAGTTACATGTGGAAATTTGGTTCTAGGACATTTGATTTGAGCGCAATCCTCAAACTTAGGTCAAAAAAGCCATTTAAGCCTTTTCACAGTGAGATCTATGCGATATGGCCGAGAAATGTAATTTTGATGTTAACTCCCAAACCGCTGCGCAGAAGTCAACCAAACTTCACCCAATAGTGTATTGTATCACATTCTAGTAGTTACATTTTAAAATTTCGTTCTAGGACATTTGGTTTGAGCGCAATTATTAAACTTAGGTCAAAAAAGCCATTTAAGCCTTTTCACAGTGAGATCTATGCGATATGGCCGAGAAATGTAATTTTGATGTTAACTCCCAAACCGCTGCGCAGAAGTCAACTAAACTTCACCCATTAGTGTATTGTATCACAATCTAGTAGTTACATGTGGAAATTTGGTTCTAGGACATTTGATTTGAGCGCAATCCTCAAACTTAGGTCAAAAAAGCCATTTAAGCCTTTTCACAGTGAGATCTATGCGATATGGCCGAGAAATGTAATTTTGATGTTAACTCCCAAACCGCTGCGCAGAAGTCAACCAAACTTCACCCAATAGTGTATTGTATCACATTCTAGTAGTTACATTTGAAAATTTCGTTCTAGGACATTTGGTTTGAGCGCAATTATTAAACTTAGGTCAAAAAAGCCATTTAAGCCTTTTCACAGTGAGATCTATGCGATATGGCCGAGAAATGTAATTTTGATGTTAACTCCCAAACCGCTGCGCAGAAGTCAACCAAACTTCACCCAATAGTGTATTGTATCACATTCTAGTAGTTACATTTGAAAATTTCGTTCTAGGACATTTGGTTTGAGCGCAATCCTCAAACTTAGGTCAAAAAAGCCATTTAAGCCTTTTCACAGTGAGATCTATGCGATATGGCCGAGAAATGTAATTTTGATGTTAACTCCCAAACCGCTGCGCAGAAGTCAACCAAACTTCACCCAATAGTGTATTGTATCACAATCTAGTAGTTACATTTGAAAATTTTGTTCTAGGAAATTTTGTTTGAGCGCAATCATCAAACTTAATTAAAAAAGTCATTTAAGCCTTTTCACAGTGAGATCTATGCGATATGGCCGAGAAATGTAATTTTGATGTTAACTCCCAAACCGCTGCGCAGAAGTCAACTAAACTTCACCCATTAGTGTATTGTATCACAATCTAGTAGTTACATGTGGAAATTTGGTTCTAGGACATTTTATTTGAGCGCAATCCTCAAACTTAGGTCAAAAAAGCCATTTAAGCCTTTTCACAGTGAGATCTATGCGATATGGCCGAGAAATGTAATTTTGATGTTAACTCCCAAACCGCTGCGCAGAAGTCAACCAAACTTCACCCAATAGTGTATTGTATCACAATCTAGTAGTTACATTTGAAAATTTTGTTCTAGGAAATTTTGTTTGAGCGCAATCATCAAACTTAATTAAAAAAGTCATTTAAGCCTTTTCACAGTGAGATCTATGCGATATGGCCGAGAAATGTAATTTTGATGTTAACTCCCAAACCGCTGCGCAGAAGTCAACCAAACTTCACCCAATAGTGTATTGTATCACATTCTAGTAGTTACATTTGAAAATTTTGTTCTAGGACATTTGGTTTGAGCGCAATCATTAAACTTAGGTCAAAAAAGCCATTTAAGCCTTTTCACAGTGAGATCTATGCGATATGGCCGAGAAATGTAATTTTGATGTTAACTCCCAAACCGCTGCGCAGAAGTCAACCAAACTTCACCCAATAGTGTATTGTATCACAATCTAGTAGTTACATTTGAAAATTTTGTTCTAGGAAATTTTGTTTGAGCGCAATCATCAAACTTAATTAAAAAAGTCATTTAAGCCTTTTCACAGTGAGATCTATGCGATATGGCCGAGAAATGTAATTTTGATGTTAACTCCCAAACCGCTGCGCAGAAGTCAACCAAACTTCACCCAATAGTGTATTGTATCACATTCTAGTAGTTACATTTGAAAATTTTGTTCTAGGACATTTGGTTTGAGCGCAATCATTAAACTTAGGTCAAAAAAGCCATTTAAGCCTTTTCACAGTGAGATCTATGCGATATGGCCGAGAAATGTAATTTTGATGTTAACTCCCAAACCGCTGCGCAGAAGTCAACTAAACTTCAACCAATAGTGTATTGTATCACATTCTAGGAGTTACATTTGAAAATTTCGTTCTAGGACATTTGGTTTGAGCGCAATTATTAAACTTAGGTCAAAAAAGCCATTTAAGCCTTTTCACAGTGAGATCTATGCGATATGGCCGAGAAATGTAATTTTGATGTTAACTCCCAAACCGCTGCGCAGAAGTCAACCAAACTTCACCCAATAGTGTATTGTATCACATTCTAGTAGTTACATTTGAAAATTTCGTTCTAGGACATTTGGTTTGAGCGCAATCATTAAACTTAGGTCAAAAAAGCCATTTAAGCCTTTTCACAGTGAGATCTATGCGATATGGCCGAGAAATGTAATTTTGATGTTAACTCCCAAACCGCTGCGCAGAAGTCAACCAAACTTCACCCAATAGTGTATTGTATCACAATCTAGTAGTTACATTTGAAAATTTTGTTCTAGGAAATTTTGTTTGAGCGCAATCATCAAACTTAATTAAAAAAGTCATTTAAGCCTTTTCACAGTGAGATCTATGCGATATGGCCGAGAAATGTAATTTTGATGTTAACTCCCAAACCGCTGCGCAGAAGTCAACCAAACTTCACCCATTAGTGTATTGTATCACAATCTAGTAGTTACATGTGAAAATTTGGTTCTAGGACATTTGATTTGAGCGCAATCCTCAAACTTAGGTCAAAAAAGCCATTTAAGCCTTTTCACAGTGAGATCTATGCGATATGGCCGAGAAATGTAATTTTGATGTTAACTCCCAAACCGCTGCGCAGAAGTCAACCAAACTTCACCCAATAGTGTATTGTATCACAATCTAGTAGTTACATTTGAAAATTTTGTTCTAGGAAATTTTGTTTGAGCGCAATCATCAAACTTAATTAAAAAAGTCATTTAAGCCTTTTCACAGTGAGATCTATGCGATATGGCCGAGAAATGTAATTTTGATGTTAACTCCCAAACCGCTGCGCAGAAGTCAACCAAACTTCACCCAATAGTGTATTGTATCACATTCTAGTAGTTACATTTGAAAATTTTGTTCTAGGACATTTGGTTTGAGCGCAATCATTAAACTTAGGTCAAAAAAGCCATTTAAGCCTTTTCACAGTGAGATCTATGCGATATGGCCGAGAAATGTAATTTTGATGTTAACTCCCAAACCGCTGCGCAGAAGTCAACCAAACTTCACCCAATAGTGTATTGTATCACAATCTAGTAGTTACATATGAAAATTTTGTTCTAGGAAATTTTGTTTGAGCGCAATCATCAAACTTAATTAAAAAAGTCATTTAAGCCTTTTCACAGTGAGATCTATGCGATATGGCCGAGAAATGTAATTTTGATAACTCCCAAACCGCTGCGCAGAAGTCAACCAAACTTCACCCAATAGTGTATTGTATCACAATCTAGTAGTTACATTTGAAAATTTTGTTCTAGGAAATTTTGTTTGAGCGCAATCATCAAACTTAATTAAAAAAGTCATTTAAGCCTTTTCACAGTGAGATCTATGCGATATGGCCGAGAAATGTAATTTTGATGTTAACTCCCAAACCGCTGCGCAGAAGTCAACCAAACTTCACCCATTAGTGTATTGTATCAAAATCTAGTAGTTACATTTGAAAATTTTGTTCTAGGAAATTTTGTTTGAGCGCAATCATCAAACTTAATTAAAAAAGTCATTTAAGCCTTTTCACAGTGAGATCTATGAGATATGGCCGAGAAATGTAATTTTGATGTTAACTCCCAAACCGCTGCGCAGAAGTCAACCAAACTTCACCCATTAGTGTATTGTATCACAATCTAGTAGTTACATGTGGAAATTTGGTTCTAGGACATTTGATTTGAGCGCAATCCTCAAACTTAGGTCAAAAAAGCCATTTAAGCCTTTTCACAGTGAGATCTATGCGATATGGCCGAGAAATGTAATTTTGATGTTGACTCCCAAACCGCTGCGCAGAAGTCAACCAAACTTCACCCAATAGTGTATTGTATCACAATCTAGTAGTTACATTTGAAAATTTTGTTCTGGGACATTTTGTTTGAACGCAATCATCAAACTTAATTAAAAAAGTCATTTAAGCCTTTTCACAGTGAGATCTATGCGATATGGCCGAGAAATGTAATTTTGATGTTAACTCCCAAACCGCTGCGCAGAAGTCAACCAAACTTCACCCAATAGTGTATTGTATCACAATCTAGTAGTTACATTTGAAAATTTTGTTCTAGGAAATTTTGTTTGAGCGCAATCATCAAACTTAATTAAAAAAGTCATTTAAGCCTTTTCACAGTGAGATCTATGCGATATGGCCGAGAAATGTAATTTTGATGTTAACTCCCAAACCGCTGCGCAGAAGTCAACCAAACTTCACCCAATAGTGTATTGTATCACATTCTAGTAGTTACATTTGAAAATTTTGTTCTAGGACATTTGGTTTGAGCGCAATCATTAAACTTAGGTCAAAAAAGCCATTTAAGCCTTTTCACAGTGAGATCTATGCGATATGGCCGAGAAATGTAATTTTGATGTTAACTCCCAAACCGCTGCGCAGAAGTCAACTAAACTTCAACCAATAGTGTATTGTATCACATTCTAGTAGTTACATTTGAAAATTTCGTTCTAGGACATTTGGTTTGAGCGCAATTATTAAACTTAGGTCAAAAAAGCCATTTAAGCCTTTTCACAGTGAGATCTATGCGATATGGCCGAGGAAATGTAATTTTGATGTTAATTCCCAAACCGCTGCGCAGAAGTCAACCAAACTTCACCCAATAGTGTATTGTATCACATTCTAGTAGTTACATTTGAAAATTTCGTTCTAGGACATTTGGTTTGAGCGCAATCATTAAACTTAGGTCAAAAAAGCCATTTAAGCCTTTTCACAGTGAGATCTATGCGATATGGCCGAGAAATGTAATTTTGATGTTAACTCCCAAACCGCTGCGCAGAAGTCAACCAAACTTCACCCAATAGTGTATTGTATCACAATCTAGTAGTTACATTTGAAAATTTTGTTCTAGGAAATTTTGTTTGAGCGCAATCATCAAACTTAATTAAAAAAGTCATTTAAGCCTTTTCACAGTGAGATCTATGCGATATGGCCGAGAAATGTAATTTTGATGTTAACTCCCAAACCGCTGCGCAGAAGTCAACCAAACTTCACCCATTAGTGTATTGTATCACAATCTAGTAGTTACATGTGAAAATTTGGTTCTAGGACATTTGATTTGAGCGCAATCCTCAAACTTAGGTCAAAAAAGCCATTTAAGCCTTTTCACAGTGAGATCTATGCGATATGGCCGAGAAATGTAATTTTGATGTTAACTCCCAAACCGCTGCGCAGAAGTCAACCAAACTTCACCCAATAGTGTATTGTATCACAATCTAGTAGTTACATTTGAAAATTTTGTTCTAGGAAATTTTGTTTGAGCGCAATCATCAAACTTAATTAAAAAAGTCATTTAAGCCTTTTCACAGTGAGATCTATGCGATATGGCCGAGAAATGTAATTTTGATGTTAACTCCCAAACCGCTGCGCAGAAGTCAACCAAACTTCACCCAATAGTGTATTGTATCACATTCTAGTAGTTACATTTGAAAATTTTGTTCTAGGACATTTGGTTTGAGCGCAATCATTAAACTTAGGTCAAAAAAGCCATTTAAGCCTTTTCACAGTGAGATCTATGCGATATGGCCGAGAAATGTAATTTTGATGTTAACTCCCAAACCGCTGCGCAGAAGTCAACTAAACTTCAACCAATAGTGTATTGTATCACATTCTAGTAGTTACATTTGAAAATTTCGTTCTAGGACATTTGGTTTGAGCGCAATTATTAAACTTAGGTCAAAAAAGCCATTTAAGCCTTTTCACAGTGAGATCTATGCGATATGGCCGAGAAATGTAATTTTGATGTTAACTCCCAAACCGCTGCGCAGAAGTCAACCAAACTTCACCCAATAGTGTATTGTATCACATTCTAGTAGTTACATTTGAAAATTTCGTTCTAGGACATTTGGTTTGAGCGCAATCATTAAACTTAGGTCAAAAAAGCCATTTAAGCCTTTTCACAGTGAGATCTATGCGATATGGCCGAGAAATGTAATTTTGATGTTAACTCCCAAACCGCTGCGCAGAAGTCAACCAAACTTCACCCAATAGTGTATTGTATCACAATCTAGTAGTTACATTTGAAAATTTTGTTCTAGGAAATTTTGTTTGAGCGCAATCATCAAACTTAATTAAAAAAGTCATTTAAGCCTTTTCACAGTGAGATCTATGCGATATGGCCGAGAAATGTAATTTTGATAACTCCCAAACCGCTGCGCAGAAGTCAACCAAACTTCACCCAATAGTGTATTGTATCACAATCTAGTAGTTACATTTGAAAATTTTGTTCTAGGAAATTTTGTTTGAGCGCAATCATCAAACTTAATTAAAAAAGTCATTTAAGCCTTTTCACAGTGAGATCTATGCGATATGGCCGAGAAATGTAATTTTGATGTTAACTCCCAAACCGCTGCGCAGAAGTCAACCAAACTTCACCCATTAGTGTATTGTATCAAAATCTAGTAGTTACATTTGAAAATTTTGTTCTAGGAAATTTTGTTTGAGCGCAATCATCAAACTTAATTAAAAAAGTCATTTAAGCCTTTTCACAGTGAGATCTATGAGATATGGCCGAGAAATGTAATTTTGATGTTAACTCCCAAACCGCTGCGCAGAAGTCAACCAAACTTCACCCATTAGTGTATTGTATCACAATCTAGTAGTTACATGTGGAAATTTGGTTCTAGGACATTTGATTTGAGCGCAATCCTCAAACTTAGGTCAAAAAAGCCATTTAAGCCTTTTCACAGTGAGATCTATGCGATATGGCCGAGAAATGTAATTTTGATGTTGACTCCCAAACCGCTGCGCAGAAGTCAACCAAACTTCACCCAATAGTGTATTGTATCACAATCTAGTAGTTACATTTGAAAATTTTGTTCTAGGACATTTTGTTTGAACGCAATCATCAAACTTAATTAAAAAAGTCATTTAAGCCTTTTCACAGTGAGATCTATGCGATATGGCCGAGAAATGTAATTTTGATGTTAACTCCCAAACCGCTGCGCAGAAGTCAACCAAACTTCACCCAATAGTGTATTGTATCACATTCTAGTAGTTACATTTGAAAATTTTGTTCAAGGACATTTGGTTTGAGCGCAATCATTAAACTTAGGTCAAAAAAGCCATTTAAGCCTTTTCACAGTGAGATCTATGCGATATGGCCGAGAAATGTAATTTTGATGTTAACTCCCAAACCGCTGCGCAGAAGTCAACTAAACTTCAACCAATAGTGTATTGTATCACATTCTAGTAGTTACATTTGAAAATTTCGTTCTAGGACATTTGGTTTGAGCGCAATTATTAAACTTAGGTCAAAAAAGCCATTTAAGCCTTTTCACAGTGAGATCTATGCGATATGGCCGAGAAATGTAATTTTGATGTTAACTCCCAAACCGCTGCGCAGAAGTCAACCAAACTTCACCCAATAGTGTATTGTATCACATTCTAGTAGTTACATTTGAAAATTTCGTTCTAGGACATTTGGTTTGAGCGCAATCATTAAACTTAGGTCAAAAAAGCCATTTAAGCCTTTTCACAGTGAGATCTATGCGATATGGCCGAGAAATGTAATTTTGATGTTAACTCCCAAACCGCTGCGCAGAAGTCAACCAAACTTCACCCAATAGTGTATTGTATCACAATCTAGTAGTTACATTTGAAAATTTTGTTCTAGGAAATTTTGTTTGAGCGCAATCATCAAACTTAATTAAAAAAGTCATTTAAGCCTTTTCACAGTGAGATCTATGCGATATGGCCGAGAAATGTAATTTTGATAACTCCCAAACCGCTGCGCAGAAGTCAACCAAACTTCACCCAATAGTGTATTGTATCACAATCTAGTAGTTACATTTGAAAATTTTGTTCTAGGAAATTTTGTTTGAGCGCAATCATCAAACTTAATTAAAAAAGTCATTTAAGCCTTTTCACAGTGAGATCTATGCGATATGGCCGAGAAATGTAATTTTGATGTTAACTCCCAAACCGCTGCGCAGAAGTCAACCAAACTTCACCCATTAGTGTATTGTATCACAATCTAGTAGTTACATGTGGAAATTTGGTTCTAGGACATTTGATTTGAGCGCAATCCTCAAACTTAGGTCAAAAAAGCCATTTAAGCCTTTTCACAGTGAGATCTATGCGATATGGCCGAGAAATGTAATTTTGATGTTGACTCCCAAACCGCTGCGCAGAAGTCAACCAAACTTCACCCAATAGTGTATTGTATCACAATCTAGTAGTTACATTTGAAAATTTTGTTCTAGGACATTTTGTTTGAACGCAATCATCAAACTTAATTAAAAAAGTCATTTAAGCCTTTTCACAGTGAGATCTATGCGATATGGCCGAGAAATGTAATTTTGATGTTAACTCCCAAACCGCTGCGCAGAAGTCAACCAAACTTCACCCAATAGTGTATTGTATCACAATCTAGTAGTTACATTTGAAAATTTTGTTCTAGGAAATTTTGTTTGAGCGCAATCATCAAACTTAATTAAAAAAGTCATTTAAGCCTTTTCACAGTGAGATCTATGCGATATGGCCGAGAAATGTAATTTTGATGTTAACTCCCAAACCGCTGCGCAGAAGTCAACCAAACTTCACCCAATAGTGTATTGTATCACATTCTAGTAGTTACATTTGAAAATTTTGTTCTAGGACATTTGGTTTGAGCGCAATCATTAAACTTAGGTCAAAAAAGCCATTTAAGCCTTTTCACAGTGAGATCTATGCGATATGGCCGAGAAATGTAATTTTGATGTTAACTCCCAAACCGCTGCGCAGAAGTCAACTAAACTTCAACCAATAGTGTATTGTATCACATTCTAGTAGTTACATTTGAAAATTTCGTTCTAGGACATTTGGTTTGAGCGCAATTATTAAACTTAGGTCAAAAAAGCCATTTAAGCCTTTTCACAGTGAGATCTATGCGATATGGCCGAGAAATGTAATTTTGATGTTAACTCCCAAACCGCTGCGCAGAAGTCAACCAAACTTCACCCAATAGTGTATTGTATCACATTCTAGTAGTTACATTTGAAAATTTCGTTCTAGGACATTTGGTTTGAGCGCAATCATTAAACTTAGGTCAAAAAAGCCATTTAAGCCTTTTCACAGTGAGATCTATGCGATATGGCCGATAAATGTAATTTTGATGTTAACTCCCAAACCGCTGCGCAGAAGTCAACCAAACTTCACCCAATAGTGTATTGTATCACAATCTAGTAGTTACATTTGAAAATTTTGTTCTAGGAAATTTTGTTTGAGCGCAATCATCACACTTAATTAAAAAAGTCATTTAAGCCTTTTCACAGTGAGATCTATGCGATATGGCCGAGAAATGTAATTTTGATAACTCCCAAACCGCTGCGCAGAAGTCAACCAAACTTCACCCATTAGTGTATTGTATCACAATCTAGTAGTTACATGTGAAAATTTGGTTCTAGGACATTTGATTTGAGCGCAATCCTCAAACTTAGGTCAAAAAAGCCATTTAAGCCTTTTCACAGTGAGATCTATGCGATATGGCCGAGAAATGTAAATTTGATGTTAACTCCCAAACCGCTGCGCAGAAGTCAACCAAACTTCACCCAATAGTGTATTGTATCACAATCTAGTAGTTACATATGAAAATTTTGTTCTAGGACATTTTGTTTGAACGCAGTCATCAAACTTAATTATAAAAGTCATTTAAGCCTTTTCACAGTGAGATCTATGCGATATGGCCGAGAAATGTAATTTTGATGTTAACTCCCAAACCGCTGCGCAGAAGTCAACCAAACTTCACCCAATAGTGTATTGTATCACAATCTAGTAGTTACATTTGAAAATTTTGTTCTAGGAAATTTTGTTTGAGCGCAATCATCAAACTTAATTAAAAAAGTCATTTAAGCCTTTTCACAGTGAGATCTATGCGATATGGCCGAGAAATGTAATTTTGATGTTAACTCCCAAACCGCTGCGCAGAAGTCAACTAAACTTCACCCATTAGTGTATTGTATCACAATCTAGTAGTTACATGTGGAAATTTGGTTCTAGGACATTTGATTTGAGCGCAATCCTCAAACTTAGGTCAAAAAAGCCATTTAAGCCTTTTCACAGTGAGATCTATGCGATATGGCCGAGAAATGTAATTTTGATGTTAACTCCCAAACCGCTGCGCAGAAGTCAACCAAACTTCACCCAATAGTGTATTGTATCACATTCTAGTAGTTACATTTGAAAATTTTGTTCTAGGACATTTGGTTTGAGCGCAATCATTAAACTTAGGTCAAAAAAGCCATTTAAGCCTTTTCACAGTGAGATCTATGCGATATGGCCGAGAAATGTAATTTTGATGTTAACTCCCAAACCGCTGCGCAGAAGTCAACTAAACTTCAACCAATAGTGTATTGTATCACATTCTAGTAGTTACATTTGAAAATTTCGTTCTAGGACATTTGGTTTGAGCGCAATTATTAAACTTAGGTCAAAAAAGCCATTTAAGCCTTTTCACAGTGAGATCTATGCGATATGGCCGAGAAATGTAATTTTGATGTTAACTCCCAAACCGCTGCGCAGAAGTCAACCAAACTTCACCCAATAGTGTATTGTATCACATTCTAGTAGTTACATTTGAAAATTTCGTTCTAGGACATTTGGTTTGAGCGCAATCATTAAACTTAGGTCAAAAAAGCCATTTAAGCCTTTTCACAGTGAGATCTATGCGATATGGCCGAGAAATGTAATTTTGATGTTAACTCCCAAACCGCTGCGCAGAAGTCAACCAAACTTCACCCAATAGTGTATTGTATCACAATCTAGTAGTTACATTTGAAAATTTTGTTCTAGGAAATTTTGTTTGAGCGCAATCATCAAACTTAATTAAAAAAGTCATTTAAGCCTTTTCACAGTGAGATCTATGCGATATGGCCGAGAAATGTAATTTTGATGTTAACTCCCAAACCGCTGCGCAGAAGTCAACCAAACTTCACCCATTAGTGTATTGTATCACATTCTAGTAGTTACATTTGAAAATTTCGTTCTAGGACATTTGGTTTGAGCGCAATCATTAAACTTAGGTCAAAAAAGCCATTTAAGCCTTTTCACAGTGAGATCTATGCGATATGGCCGAGAAATGTAATTTTGATGTTAACTCCCAAACCGCTGCGCAGAAGTCAACCAAACTTCACCCAATAGTGTATTGTATCACAATCTAGTAGTTACATTTGAAAATTTTGTTCTAGGAAATTTTGTTTGAGCGCAATCATCAAACTTAATTAAAAAAGTCATTTAAGCCTTTTCACAGTGAGATCTATGCGATATGGCCGAGAAATGTAATTTTGATGTTAACTCCCAAACCGCTGCGCAGAAGTCAACTAAACTTCACCCATTAGTGTATTGTATCACAATCTAGTAGTTACATGTGGAAATTTGGTTCTAGGACATTTGATTTGAGCGCAATCCTCAAACTTAGGTCAAAAAAGCCATTTAAGCCTTTTCACAGTGAGATCTATGCGATATGGCCGAGAAATGTAATTTTGATGTTAACTCCCAAACCGCTGCGCAGAAGTCAACCAAACTTCACCCAATAGTGTATTGTATCACATTCTAGTAGTTACATTTGAAAATTTCGTTCTAGGACATTTGGTTTGAGCGCAATTATTAAACTTAGGTCAAAAAAGCCATTTAAGCCTTTTCACAGTGAGATCTATGCGATATGGCCGAGAAATGTAATTTTGATGTTAACTCCCAAACCGCTGCGCAGAAGTCAAACAAACTTCACCCAATAGTGTATTGTATCACATTCTAGTAGTTACATTTGAAAATTTCGTTCTAGGACATTTGGTTTGAGCGCAATCCTCAAACTTAGGTCAAAAAAGCCATTTAAGCCTTTTCACAGTGAGATCAATGCGATATGGCCGAGAAATGTAATTTTGATGTTAACTCCCAAACCGCTGCGCAGAAGTCAACCAAACTTCACCCAATAGTGTATTGTATCACAATCTAGTAGTTACATTTGAAAATTTTGTTCTAGGAAATTTTGTTTGAGCGCAATCATCAAACTTAATTAAAAAAGTCATTTAAGCCTTTTCACAGTGAGATCTATGCGATATGGCCGAGAAATGTAATTTTGATGTTAACTCCCAAACCGCTGCGCAGAAGTCAACCAAACTTCACCCAATAGTGTATTGTATCACATTCTAGTAGTTACATTTGAAAATTTCGTTCTAGGACATTTGGTTTGAGCGCAATCATTAAACTTAGGTCAAAAAAGCCATTTAAGCCTTTTCACAGTGAGATCTATGCGATATGGCCGAGAAATGTAATTTTGATGTTAACTCCCAAACCGCTGCGCAGAAGTCAACCAAACTTCACCCAATAGTGTATTGTATCACAATCTAGTAGTTACATTTGAAAATTTTGTTCTAGGAAATTTTGTTTGAGCGCAATCATCAAACTTAATTAAAAAAGTCATTTAAGCCTTTTCACAGTGAGATCTATGCGATATGGCCGAGAAATGTAATTTTGATGTTAACTCCCAAACCGCTGCGCAGAAGTCAACTAAACTTCACCCATTAGTGTATTGTATCACAATCTAGTAGTTACATGTGGAAATTTGGTTCTAGGACATTTGATTTGAGCGCAATCCTCAAACTTAGGTCAAAAAAGCCATTTAAGCCTTTTCACAGTGAGATCTATGCGATATGGCCGAGAAATGTAATTTTGATGTTAACTCCCAAACCGCTGCGCAGAAGTCAACCAAACTTCACCCAATAGTGTATTGTATCACATTCTAGTAGTTACATTTGAAAATTTCGTTCTAGGACATTTGGTTTGAGCGCAATTATTAAACTTAGGTCAAAAAAGCCATTTAAGCCTTTTCACAGTGAGATCTATGCGATATGGCCGAGAAATGTAATTTTGATGTTAACTCCCAAACCGCTGCGCAGAAGTCAACCAAACTTCACCCAATAGTGTATTGTATCACATTCTAGTAGTTACATTTGAAAATTTCGTTCTAGGACATTTGGTTTGAGCGCAATCCTCAAACTTAGGTCAAAAAAGCCATTTAAGCCTTTTCACAGTGAGATCAATGCGATATGGCCGAGAAATGTAATTTTGATGTTAACTCCCAAACCGCTGCGCAGAAGTCAACCAAACTTCACCCAATAGTGTATTGTATCACAATCTAGTAGTTACATTTGAAAATTTTGTTCTAGGAAATTTTGTTTGAGCGCAATCATCAAACTTAATTAAAAAAGTCATTTAAGCCTTTTCACAGTGAGATCTATGCGATATGGCCGAGAAATGTAATTTTGATGTTAACTCCCAAACCGCTGCGCAGAAGTCAACTAAACTTCACCCATTAGTGTATTGTATCACAATCTAGTAGTTACATGTGGAAATTTGGTTCTAGGACATTTGATTTGAGCGCAATCCTCAAACTTAGGTCAAAAAAGCCATTTAAGCCTTTTCACAGTGAGATCTATGCGATATGGCCGAGAAATGTAATTTTGATGTTAACTCCCAAACCGCTGCGCAGAAGTCAACCAAACTTCACCCAATAGTGTATTGTATCACATTCTAGTAGTTACATTTGAAAATTTCGTTCTAGGACATTTGGTTTGAGCGCAATTATTAAACTTAGGTCAAAAAAGCCATTTAAGCCTTTTCACAGTGAGATCTATGCGATATGGCCGAGAAATGTAATTTTGATGTTAACTCCCAAACCGCTGCGCAGAAGTCACCCAAACTTCACCCATTAGTTTATTGTATCACAATCTAGTAGTTACATGTGAAAATTTGGTTCTAAGACATTTGATTTGAGCGCAATCCTCAAACTTAGGTCAAAAAAGCCATTTAAGCCTTTTCAAAGTGAGATCTATGCGATATGGCCGAGAAATGTAATTTTGATGTTAACTCCCAAACCGCTGCGCAGAAGTCAACCAAACTTCACCCAATAGTGTATTGTATCACATTCTAGTAGTTACATTTGAAAATTTCGTTCTAGGACATTTGGTTTGAGCGCAATCATTAAACTTAGGTCAAAAAAGCCATTTAAGCCTTTTCACAGTGAGATCTATGCGATATGGCCGAGAAATGTAATTTTGATGTTAACTCCCAAACCGCTGCGCAGAAGTCAACTAAACTTCACCCATTAGTGTATTGTATCACAATCTAGTAGTTACATGTGGAAATTTGGTTCTAGGACATTTGATTTGAGCGCAATCCTCAAACTTAGGTCAAAAAAGCCATTTAAGCCTTTTCACAGTGAGATCTATGCGATATGGCCGAGAAATGTAATTTTGATGTTAACTCCCAAACCGCTGCGCAGAAGTCAACCAAACTTCACCCAATAGTGTATTGTATCACATTCTAGTAGTTACATTTGAAAATTTCGTTCTAGGACATTTGGTTTGAGCGCAATTATTAAACTTAGGTCAAAAAAGCCATTTAAGCCTTTTCACAGTGAGATCTATGCGATATGGCCGAGAAATGTAATTTTGATGTTAACTCCCAAACCGCTGCGCAGAAGTCAACCAAACTTCACCCAATAGTGTATTGTATCACATTCTAGTAGTTACATTTGAAAATTTCGTTCTAGGACATTTGTTTTGAGCGCAATCCTCAAACTTAGGTCAAAAAAGCCATTTAAGCCTTTTCACAGTGAGATCTATGCGATATGGCCGAGAAATGTAATTTTGATGTTAACTCCCAAACCGCTGCGCAGAAGTCAACCAAACTTCACCCAATAGTGTATTGTATCACAATCTAGTAGTTACATTTGAAAATTTTGTTCTAGGAAATTTTGTTTGAGCGCAATCATCAAACTTAATTAAAAAAGTCATTTAAGCCTTTTCACAGTGAGATCTATGCGATATGGCCGAGAAATGTAATTTTGATGTTAACTCCCAAACCGCTGCGCAGAAGTCAACTAAACTTCACCCATTAGTGTATTGTATCACAATCTAGTAGTTACATGTGGAAATTTGGTTCTAGGACATTTGATTTGAGCGCAATCCTCAAACTTAGGTCAAAAAAGCCATTTAAGCCTTTTCACAGTGAGATCTATGCGATATGGCCGAGAAATGTAATTTTGATGTTAACTCCCAAACCGCTGCGCAGAAGTCAACCAAACTTCACCCAATAGTGTATTGTATCACATTCTAGTAGTTACATTTGAAAATTTCGTTCTAGGACATTTGGTTTGAGCGCAATTATTAAACTTAGGTCAAAAAAGCCATTTAAGCCTTTTCACAGTGAGATCTATGCGATATGGCCGAGAAATGTAATTTTGATGTTAACTCCCAAACCGCTGCGCAGAAGTCAACCAAACTTCACCCAATAGTGTATTGTATCACATTCTAGTAGTTACATTTGAAAATTTCGTTCTAGGACATTTGGTTTGAGCGCAATCATTAAACTTAGGTCAAAAAAGCCATTTAAGCCTTTTCACAGTGAGATCTATGCGATATGGCCGAGAAATGTAATTTTGATGTTAACTCCCAAACCGCTGCGCAGAAGTCAACCAAACTTCACCCAATAGTGTATTGTATCACAATCTAGTAGTTACATTTGAAAATTTTGTTCTAGGAAATTTTGTTTGAGCGCAATCATCAAACTTAATTAAAAAAGTCATTTAAGCCTTTTCACAGTGAGATCTATGCGATATGGCCGAGAAATGTAATTTTGATGTTAACTCCCAAACCGCTGCGCAGAAGTCAACCAAACTTCACCCATTAGTTTATTGTATCACAATCTAGTAGTTACATGTGAAAATTTGGTTCTAGGACATTTGATTTGAGCGCAATTCTCAAACTTAGGTCAAAAAAGCCATTTAAGCCTTTTCACAGTGAGATCTATGCGATATGGCCGATAAATTTAATTTTGATGTTAACTCCCAAACCGCTGCGCAGAAGTCAACCAAACTTCACCCAATAGTGTATTGTATCACATTCTAGTAGTTACATTTGAAAATTTCGTTCTAGGACATTTGGTTTGAGCGCAATCATTAAACTTAGGTCAAAAAAGCCATTTAAGCCTTTTCACAGTGAGATCTATGCGATATGGCCGAGAAATGTAATTTTGATGTTAACTCCCAAACCGCTGCGCAGAAGTCAACCAAACTTCACCCAATAGTGTATTGTATCACAATCTAGTAGATACATTTGAAAATTTTGTTCTAGGAAATTTTGTTTGAGCGCAATCATCAAACTTAATTAAAAAAGTCATTTAAGCCTTTTCACAGTGAGATCTATGCGATATGGCCGAGAAATGTAATTTTGATGTTAACTCCCAAACCGCTGCGCAGAAGTCAACCAAACTTCACCCATTAGTTTATTGTATCACAATCTAGTAGTTACATGTGAAAATTTGGTTCTAGGACATTTGATTTGAGCGCAATTCTCAAACTTAGGTCAAAAAAGCCATTTAAGCCTTTTCACAGTGAGATCTATGCGATATGGCCGAGAAATTTAATTTTGATGTTAACTCCCAAACCGCTGCGCAGAAGTCAACCAAACTTCACCCAATAGTGTATTGTATCACATTCTAGTAGTTACATTTGAAAATTTCGTTCTAGGACATTTGGTTTGAGCGCAATCATTAAACTTAGGTCAAAAAAGCCATTTAAGCCTTTTCACAGTGAGATCTATGCGATATGGCCGAGAAATGTAATTTTGATGTTAACTCCCAAACCGCTGCGCAGAAGTCAACCAAACTTCACCCAATAGTGTATTGTATCACAATCTAGTAGTTACATTTGAAAATTTTGTTCTAGGAAATTTTGTTTGAGCGCAATCATCAAACTTAATTAAAAAAGTCATTTAAGCCTTTTCACAGTGAGATCTATGCGATATGGCCGAGAAATGTAATTTTGATGTTAACTCCCAAACCGCTGCGCAGAAGTCAACCAAACTTCACCCATTAGTTTATTGTATCACAATCTAGTAGTTACATTTGAAAATTTTGTTCTAGGAAATTTTGTTTGAGCGCAATCATCAAACTTAATTAAAAAAGTCATTTAAGCCTTTTCACAGTGAGATCTATGCGATATGGCCGAGAAATGTAATTTTGATGTTAACTCCCAAACCGCTGCGCAGAAGTCAACTAAACTTCACCCATTAGTGTATTGTATCACAATCTAGTAGTTACATGTGGAAATTTGGTTCTAGGACATTTGATTTGAGCGCAATCCTCAAACTTAGGTCAAAAAAGCCATTTAAGCCTTTTCACAGTGAGATCTATGCGATATGGCCGAGAAATGTAATTTTGATGTTAACTCCCAAACCGCTGCGCAGAAGTCAACCAAACTTCACCCAATAGTGTATTGTATCACATTCTAGTAGTTACATTTGAAAATTTCGTTCTAGGACATTTGGTTTGAGCGCAATTATTAAACTTAGGTCAAAAAAGCCATTTAAGCCTTTTCACAGTGAGATCTATGCGATATGGCCGAGAAATGTAATTTTGATGTTAACTCCCAAACCGCTGCGCAGAAGTCAACCAAACTTCACCCAATAGTGTATTGTATCACATTCTAGTAGTTACATTTGAAAATTTCGTTCTAGGACATTTGGTTTGAGCGCAATCCTCAAACTTAGGTCAAAAAAGCCATTTAAGCCTTTTCACAGTGAGATCAATGCGATATGGCCGAGAAATGTAATTTTGATGTTAACTCCCAAACCGCTGCGCAGAAGTCAACCAAACTTCACCCAATAGTGTATTGTATCACAATCTAGTAGTTACATTTGAAAATTTTTTTCTAGGAAATTTTGTTTGAGCGCAATCATCAAACTTAATTAAAAAAGTCATTTAAGCCTTTTCACAGTGAGATCTATGCGATATGGCCGAGAAATGTAATTTTGATGTTAACTCCCAAACCGCTGCGCAGAAGTCAACTAAACTTCACCCATTAGTGTATTGTATCACAATCTAGTAGTTACATGTGGAAATTTGGTTCTAGGACATTTGATTTGAGCGCAATCCTCAAACTTAGGTCAAAAAAGCCATTTAAGCCTTTTCACAGTGAGATCTATGCGATATGGCCGAGAAATGTAATTTTGATGTTAACTCCCAAACCGCTGCGCAGAAGTCAACCAAACTTCACCCAATAGTGTATTGTATCACATTCTAGTAGTTACATTTGAAAATTTCGTTCTAGGACATTTGGTTTGAGCGCAATTATTAAACTTAGGTCAAAAAAGCCATTTAAGCCTTTTCACAGTGAGATCTATGCGATATGGCCGAGAAATGTAATTTTGATGTTAACTCCCAAACCGCTGCGCAGAAGTCAACCAAACTTCACCCAATAGTGTATTGTATCACATTCTAGTAGTTACATTTGAAAATTTCGTTCTAGGACATTTGGTTTGAGCGCAATCATTAAACTTAGGTCAAAAAAGCCATTTAAGCCTTTTCACAGTGAGATCTATGCGATATGGCCGAGAAATGTAATTTTGATGTTAACTCCCAAACCGCTGCGCAGAAGTCAACCAAACTTCACCCAATAGTGTATTGTATCACAATCTAGTAGTTACATTTGAAAATTTTGTTCTAGGAAATTTTGTTTGAACGCAATCATCAAACTTAATTAAAAAAGTCATTTAAGCCTTTTCACAGTGAGATCTATGCGATATGGCCGAGAAATGTAATTTTGATGTTAACTCCCAAACCGCTGCGCAGAAGTCAACCAAACTTCACCCATTAGTTTATTGTATCACAATCTAGTAGTTACATGTGAAAATTTGGTTCTAAGACATTTGATTTGAGCGCAATCCT
Organism: Corythoichthys intestinalis; assembly: GCF_030265065.1. Lineage (NCBI taxonomy): Eukaryota > Metazoa > Chordata > Actinopteri > Syngnathiformes > Syngnathidae > Corythoichthys > Corythoichthys intestinalis. The sequence goes on from NC_080407.1 coordinate 33,979,115, forward strand.
CAAACTTAGTCAAAAAAGCCATTTAAGCCTTTTCAAAGTGAGATCTATGCGATATGGCCGAGAAATGTAATTTTGATGTTAACTCCCAAACCGCTGCGCAGAAGTCAACCAAACTTCACCCAATAGTGTATTGTATCACAATCTAGTAGTTACATTTGAAAATTTCGTTCTAGGACATTTGGTTTGAGCGCAATCCTCAAACTTAGGTCAAAAAAGCCATTTAAGCCTTTTCACAGTGAGATCTATGCGATATGGCCGAGAAATGTAATTTTGATGTTAACTCCCAAACCGCTGCGCAGAAGTCAACTAAACTTCACCCATTAGTGTATTGTATCACAATCTAGTAGTTACATGTGGAAATTTGGTTCTAGGACATTTGATTTGAGCGCAATCCTCAAACTTAGGTCAAAAAAGCCATTTAAGCCTTTTCACAGTGAGATCTATGCGATATGGCCGAGAAATGTAATTTTGATGTTAACTCCCAAACCGCTGCGCAGAAGTCAACCAAACTTCACCCAATAGTGTATTGTATCACATTCTAGTAGTTACATTTGAAAATTTCGTTCTAGGACATTTGGTTTGAGCGCAATTATTAAACTTAGGTCAAAAAAGCCATTTAAGCCTTTTCACAGTGAGATCTATGCGATATGGCCGAGAAATGTAATTTTGATGTTAACTCCCAAACCGCTGCGCAGAAGTCAACCAAACTTCACCCAATAGTGTATTGTATCACATTCTAGTAGTTACATTTGAAAATTTCGTTCTAGGACATTTGGTTTGAGCGCAATCCTCAAACTTAGGTCAAAAAAGCCATTTAAGCCTTTTCACAGTGAGATCTATGCGATATGGCCGAGAAATGTAATTTTGATGTTAACTCCCAAACCGCTGCGCAGAAGTCAACTAAACTTCACCCAATAGTGTATTGTATCACATTCTAGTAGTTACATTTGAAAATTTCGTTCTAGGACATTTGGTTTGAGCGCAATTATTAAACTTAGGTCAAAAAAGCCATTTAAGCCTTTTCACAGTGAGATCTATGCGATATGGCCGAGAAATGTAATTTTGATGTTAACTCCCAAACCGCTGCGCAGAAGTCAACCAAACTTCACCCAATAGTGTATTGTATCACATTCTAGTAGTTACATTTGAAAATTTCGTTCTAGGACATTTGGTTTGAGCGCAATTATTAAACTTAGGTCAAAAAAGCCATTTAAGCCTTTTCACAGTGAGATCTATGCGATATGGCCGAGAAATGTAATTTTGATGTTAACTCCCAAACCGCTGCGCAGAAGTCAACCAAACTTCACCCAATAGTGTATTGTATCACATTCTAGTAGTTACATTTGAAAATTTCGTTCTAGGACATTTGGTTTGAGCGCAATCATTAAACTTAGGTCAAAAAAGCCATTTAAGCCTTTTCACAGTGAGATCTATGCGATATGGCCGAGAAATGTAATTTTGATGTTAACTCCCAAACCGCTGCGCAGAAGTCAACCAAACTTCACCCAATAGTGTATTGTATCACATTCTAGTAGTTACATTTGAAAATTTCGTTCTAGGACATTTGGTTTGAGCGCAATTATTAAACTTAGGTCAAAAAAGCCATTTAAGCCTTTTCACAGTGAGATCTATGCGATATGGCCGAGAAATGTAATTTTGATGTTAACTCCCAAACCGCTGCGCAGAAGTCAACCAAACTTCACCCAATAGTGTATTGTATCACATTCTAGTAGTTACATTTGAAAATTTCGTTCTAGGACATTTGGTTTGAGCGCAATCCTCAAACTTAGGTCAAAAAAGCCATTTAAGCCTTTTCACAGTGAGATCTATGCGATATGGCCGAGAAATGTAATTTTGATGTTAACTCCCAAACCGCTGCGCAGAAGTCAACTAAACTTCACCCAATAGTGTATTGTATCACATTCTAGTAGTTACATTTGAAAATTTCGTTCTAGGACATTTGGTTTGAGCGCAATTATTAAACTTAGGTCAAAAAAGCCATTTAAGCCTTTTCACAGTGAGATCTATGCGATATGGCCGAGAAATGTAATTTTGATGTTAACTCCCAAACCGCTGCGCAGAAGTCAACCAAACTTCACCCAATAGTGTATTGTATCACATTCTAGTAGTTACATTTGAAAATTTCGTTCTAGGACATTTGGTTTGAGCGCAATTATTAAACTTAGGTCAAAAAAGCCATTTAAGCCTTTTCACAGTGAGATCTATGCGATATGGCCGAGAAATGTAATTTTGATGTTAACTCCCAAACCGCTGCGCAGAAGTCAACCAAACTTCACCCAATAGTGTATTGTATCACATTCTAGTAGTTACATTTGAAAATTTCGTTCTAGGACATTTGGTTTGAGCGCAATCATTAAACTTAGGTCAAAAAAGCCATTTAAGCCTTTTCACAGTGAGATCTATGCGATATGGCCGAGAAATGTAATTTTGATGTTAACTCCCAAACCGCTGCGCAGAAGTCAACCAAACTTCACCCAATAGTGTATTGTATCACAATCTAGTAGTTACATTTGAAAATTTTGTTCTAGGAAATTTTGTTTGAGCGCAATCATCAAACTTAATTAAAAAAGTCATTTAAGCCTTTTCACAGTGAGATCTATGCGATATGGCCGAGAAATGTAATTTTGATGTTAACTCCCAAACCGCTGCGCAGAAGTCAACCAAACTTCACCCATTAGTTTATTGTATCACAATCTAGTAGTTACATGTGAAAATTTGGTTCTAGGACATTTGATTTGAGCGCAATCCTCAAACTTAGGTCAAAAAAGCCATTTAAGCCTTTTCACAGTGAGATCTATGCGATATGGCCGAGAAATGTAATTTTGATGTTAACTCCCAAACCGCTGCGCAGAAGTCAACCAAACTTCACCCAATAGTGTATTGTATCACATTCTAGTAGTTACATTTGAAAATTTCGTTCTAGGACATTTGGTTTGAGCGCAATTATTAAACTTAGGTAAAAAAAGCCATTTAAGCCTTTTCACAGTGAGATCTATGCGATATGGCCGAGAAATGTAATTTTGATGTTAACTCCCAAACCGCTGCGCAGAAGTCAACCAAACTTCACCCAATAGTGTATTGTATCACATTCTAGTAGTTACATTTGAAAATTTCGTTCTAGGACATTTGGTTTGAGCGCAATTATTAAACTTAGGTCAAAAAAGCCATTTAAGCCTTTTCACAGTGAGATCTATGCGATATGGCCGAGAAATGTAATTTTGATGTTAACTCCCAAACCGCTGCGCAGAAGTCAACCAAACTTCACCCAATAGTGTATTGTATCACATTCTAGTAGTTACATTTGAAAATTTCGTTCTAGGACATTTGGTTTGAGCGCAATCCTCAAACTTAGGTCAAAAAAGCCATTTAAGCCTTTTCACAGTGAGATCTATGCGATATGGCCGAGAAATGTAATTTTGATGTTAACTCCCAAACCGCTGCGCAGAAGTCAACTAAACTTCACCCAATAGTGTATTGTATCACATTCTAGTAGTTACATTTGAAAATTTCGTTCTAGGACATTTGGTTTGAGCGCAATTATTAAACTTAGGTCAAAAAAGCCATTTAAGCCTTTTCACAGTGAGATCTATGCGATATGGCCGAGAAATGTAATTTTGATGTTAACTCCCAAACCGCTGCGCAGAAGTCAACCAAACTTCACCCAATAGTGTATTGTATCACATTCTAGTAGTTACATTTGAAAATTTCGTTCTAGGACATTTGGTTTGAGCGCAATTATTAAACTTAGGTCAAAAAAGCCATTTAAGCCTTTTCACAGTGAGATCTATGCGATATGGCCGAGAAATGTAATTTTGATGTTAACTCCCAAACCGCTGCGCAGAAGTCAACCAAACTTCACCCAATAGTGTATTGTATCACATTCTAGTAGTTACATTTGAAAATTTCGTTCTAGGACATTTGGTTTGAGCGCAATCATTAAACTTAGGTCAAAAAAGCCATTTAAGCCTTTTCACAGTGAGATCTATGCGATATGGCCGAGAAATGTAATTTTGATGTTAACTCCCAAACCGCTGCGCAGAAGTCAACCAAACTTCACCCAATAGTGTATTGTATCACATTCTAGTAGTTACATTTGAAAATTTCGTTCTAGGACATTTGGTTTGAGCGCAATTATTAAACTTAGGTCAAAAAAGCCATTTAAGCCTTTTCACAGTGAGATCTATGCGATATGGCCGAGAAATGTAATTTTGATGTTAACTCCCAAACCGCTGCGCAGAAGTCAACCAAACTTCACCCAATAGTGTATTGTATCACATTCTAGTAGTTACATTTGAAAATTTCGTTCTAGGACATTTGGTTTGAGCGCAATCCTCAAACTTAGGTCAAAAAAGCCATTTAAGCCTTTTCACAGTGAGATCTATGCGATATGGCCGAGAAATGTAATTTTGATGTTAACTCCCAAACCGCTGCGCAGAAGTCAACTAAACTTCACCCAATAGTGTATTGTATCACATTCTAGTAGTTACATTTGAAAATTTCGTTCTAGGACATTTGGTTTGAGCGCAATTATTAAACTTAGGTCAAAAAAGCCATTTAAGCCTTTTCACAGTGAGATCTATGCGATATGGCCGAGAAATGTAATTTTGATGTTAACTCCCAAACCGCTGCGCAGAAGTCAACCAAACTTCACCCAATAGTGTATTGTATCACATTCTAGTAGTTACATTTGAAAATTTCGTTCTAGGACATTTGGTTTGAGCGCAATTATTAAACTTAGGTCAAAAAAGCCATTTAAGCCTTTTCACAGTGAGATCTATGCGATATGGCCGAGAAATGTAATTTTGATGTTAACTCCCAAACCGCTGCGCAGAAGTCAACCAAACTTCACCCAATAGTGTATTGTATCACATTCTAGTAGTTACATTTGAAAATTTCGTTCTAGGACATTTGGTTTGAGCGCAATCATTAAACTTAGGTCAAAAAAGCCATTTAAGCCTTTTCACAGTGAGATCTATGCGATATGGCCGAGAAATGTAATTTTGATGTTAACTCCCAAACCGCTGCGCAGAAGTCAACCAAACTTCACCCAATAGTGTATTGTATCACAATCTAGTAGTTACATTTGAAAATTTTGTTCTAGGAAATTTTGTTTGAGCGCAATCATCAAACTTAATTAAAAAAGTCATTTAAGCCTTTTCACAGTGAGATCTATGCGATATGGCCGAGAAATGTAATTTTGATGTTAACTCCCAAACCGCTGCGCAGAAGTCAACCAAACTTCACCCATTAGTTTATTGTATCACAATCTAGTAGTTACATGTGAAAATTTGGTTCTAGGACATTTGATTTGAGCGCAATCCTCAAACTTAGGTCAAAAAAGCCATTTAAGCCTTTTCACAGTGAGATCTATGCGATATGGCCGAGAAATGTAATTTTGATGTTAACTCCCAAACCGCTGCGCAGAAGTCAACCAAACTTCACCCAATAGTGTATTGTATCACATTCTAGTAGTTACATTTGAAAATTTCGTTCTAGGACATTTGGTTTGAGCGCAATTATTAAACTTAGGTAAAAAAAGCCATTTAAGCCTTTTCACAGTGAGATCTATGCGATATGGCCGAGAAATGTAATTTTGATGTTAACTCCCAAACCGCTGCGCAGAAGTTAAACAAACTTCACCCAATAGTGTATTGTATCACATTCTAGTAGTTACATTTGAAAATTTCGTTCTAGGACATTTCGTTTGAGCGCAATCCTCAAACTTAGGTCAAAAAAGCCATTTAAGCCTTTTCACAGTGAGATCAATGCGATATGGCCGAGAAATGTAATTTTGATGTTAACTCCCAAACCGCTGCGCAGAAGTCAACCAAACTTCACCCAATAGTGTATTGTATCACAATCTAGTAGTTACATTTGAAAATTTTGTTCTAGGAAATTTTGTTTGAGCGCAATCATCAAACTTATTTAAAAAAGTCATTTAAGCCTTTTCACAGTGAGATCTATGCGATATGGCCGAGAAATGTAATTTTGATGTTAACTCCCAAACCGCTGCGCAGAAGTCAACTAAACTTCACCCATTAGTGTATTGTATCACAATCTAGTAGTTACATGTGGAAATTTGGTTCTAGGACATTTGATTTGAGCGCAATCCTCAAACTTAGGTCAAAAAAGCCATTTAAGCCTTTTCACAGTGAGATCTATGCGATATGGCCGAGAAATGTAATTTTGATGTTAACTCCCAAACCGCTGCGCAGAAGTCAACCAAACTTCACCCAATAGTGTATTGTATCACATTCTAGTAGTTACATTGGAAAATTTCGTTCTAGGACATTTGGTTTGAGCGCAATTATTAAACTTAGGTCAAAAAAGCCATTTAAGCCTTTTCACAGTGAGATCTATGCGATATGGCCGAGAAATGTAATTTTGATGTTAACTCCTAAACCGCTGCGCAGAAGTCAACCAAACTTCACCCAATAGTGTATTGTACCACATTCTAGTAGTTACATTTGAAAATTTCGTTCTAGGACATTTGGTTTGAGCGCAATCATTAAACTTAGGTCAAAAAAGCCATTTAAGCCTTTTCACAGTGAGATCTATGCGATATGGCCGAGAAATGTAATTTTGATGTTAACTCCCAAACCGCTGCGCAGAAGTCAACCAAACTTCACCCAATAGTGTATTGTATCACAATCTAGTAGTTACATTTGAAAATTTTGTTCTAGGAAATTTTGTTTGAGCGCAATCATCAAACTTAATTAAAAAAGTCATTTAAGCCTTTTCACAGTGAGATCTATGCGATATGGCCGAGAAATGTAATTTTGATGTTAACTCCCAAACCGCTGCGCAGAAGTCAACCAAACTTCACCCATTAGTTTATTGTATCACAATCTAGTAGTTACATGTGAAATTTTGGTTCTAAGACATTTGATTTGAGCGCAATCCTCAAACTTAGGTCAAAAAAGCCATTTAAGCCTTTTCAAAGTGAGATCTATGCGATATGGCCGAGAAATGTAATTTTGATGTTAACTCCCAAACCGCTGCGCAGAAGTCAACCAAACTTCACCCAATAGTGTATTGTATCACATTCTAGTAGTTACATTTGAAAATTTCGTTCTAGGACATTTGGTTTGAGCGCAATCATTAAACTTAGGTCAAAAAAGCCATTTAAGCCTTTTCACAGTGAGATCTATGCGATATGGCCGAGAAATGTAATTTTGATGTTAACTCCCAAACCGCTGCGCAGAAGTCAACCAAACTTCACCCAATAGTGTATTGTATCACAATCTAGTAGTTACATTTGAAAATTTTGTTCTAGGACATTTTGTTTGAACGCAATCATCAAACTTAATTAAAAAAGTCATTTAAGCCTTTTCACAGTGAGATCTATGCGATATGGCCGAGAAATGTAATTTTGATGTTAACTCCCAAACCGCTGCGCAGAAGTCAACCAAACTTCACCCAATAGTGTATTGTATCACATTCTAGTAGTTACATTTGAAAATTTCGTTCTAGGACATTTGATTTGAGCGCAATCCTCAAACTTAGGTCAAAAAAGCCATTTAAGCCTTTTCACAGTGAGATCTATGCGATATGGCCGAGAAATGTAATTTTGATGTTAACTCCCAAACCGCTGCGCAGAAGTCAACCAAACTTCACCCAATAGTGTATTGTATCACATTCTAGTAGTTACATTTGAAAATTTCGTTCTAGGACATTTGGTTTGAGCGCAATTATTAAACTTAGGTCAAAAAAGCCATTTAAGCCTTTTCACAGTGAGATCTATGCGATATGGCCGAGAAATGTAATTTTGATGTTAACTCCCAAACCGCTGCGCAGAAGTCAACCAAACTTCACCCAATAGTGTATTGTATCACATTCTAGTAGTTACATTTGAAAATTTCGTTCTAGGACATTTGGTTTGAGCGCAATCCTCAAACTTAGGTCAAAAAAGCCATTTAAGCCTTTTCACAGTGAGATCTATGCGATATGGCCGAGAAATGTAATTTTGATGTTAACTCCCAAACCGCTGCGCAGAAGTTAAACAAACTTCACCCAATAGTGTATTGTATCACATTCTAGTAGTTACATTTGAAAATTTCGTTCTAGGACATTTCGTTTGAGCGCAATCCTCAAACTTAGGTCAAAAAAGCCATTTAAGCCTTTTCACAGTGAGATCAATGCGATATGGCCGAGAAATGTAATTTTGATGTTAACTCCCAAACCGCTGCGCAGAAGTCAACCAAACTTCACCCAATAGTGTATTGTATCACAATCTAGTAGTTACATTTGAAAATTTTGTTCTAGGAAATTTTGTTTGAGCGCAATCATCAAACTTAATTAAAAAAGTCATTTAAGCCTTTTCACAGTGAGATCTATGCGATATGGCCGAGAAATGTAATTTTGATGTTAACTCCCAAACCGCTGCGCAGAAGTCAACTAAACTTCACCCATTAGTGTATTGTATCACAATCTAGTAGTTACATGTGGAAATTTGGTTCTAGGACATTTGATTTGAGCGCAATCCTCAAACTTAGGTCAAAAAAGCCATTTAAGCCTTTTCACAGTGAGATCTATGCGATATGGCCGAGAAATGTAATTTTGATGTTAACTCCCAAACCGCTGCGCAGAAGTCAACCAAACTTCACCCAATAGTGTATTGTATCACATTCTAGTAGTTACATTGGAAAATTTCGTTCTAGGACATTTGGTTTGAGCGCAATTATTAAACTTAGGTCAAAAAAGCCATTTAAGCCTTTTCACAGTGAGATCTATGCGATATGGCCGAGAAATGTAATTTTGATGTTAACTCCCAAACCGCTGCGCAGAAGTCAACCAAACTTCACCCAATAGTGTATTGTATCACATTCTAGTAGTTACATTTGAAAATTTCGTTCTAGGACATTTGGTTTGAGCGCAATCATTAAACTTAGGTCAAAAAAGCCATTTAAGCCTTTTCACAGTGAGATCTATGCGATATGGCCGAGAAATGTAATTTTGATGTTAACTCCCAAACCGCTGCGCAGAAGTCAACCAAACTTCACCCAATAGTGTATTGTATCACAATCTAGTAGTTACATTTGAAAATTTTGTTCTAGGAAATTTTGTTTGAGCGCAATCATCAAACTTAATTAAAAAAGTCATTTAAGCCTTTTCACAGTGAGATCTATGCGATATGGCCGAGAAATGTAATTTTGATGTTAACTCCCAAACCGCTGCGCAGAAGTCAACCAAACTTCACCCATTAGTTTATTGTATCACAATCTAGTAGTTACATGTGAAATTTTGGTTCTAAGACATTTGATTTGAGCGCAATCCTCAAACTTAGGTCAAAAAAGCCATTTAAGCCTTTTCAAAGTGAGATCTATGCGATATGGCCGAGAAATGTAATTTTGATGTTAACTCCCAAACCGCTGCGCAGAAGTCAACCAAACTTCACCCAATAGTGTATTGTATCACATTCTAGTAGTTACATTTGAAAATTTCGTTCTAGGACATTTGGTTTGAGCGCAATCATTAAACTTAGGTCAAAAAAGCCATTTAAGCCTTTTCACAGTGAGATCTATGCGATATGGCCGAGAAATGTAATTTTGATGTTAACTCCCAAACCGCTGCGCAGAAGTCAACCAAACTTCACCCAATAGTGTATTGTATCACAATCTAGTAGTTACATTTGAAAATTTTGTTCTAGGACATTTTGTTTGAACGCAATCATCAAACTTAATTAAAAAAGTCATTTAAGCCTTTTCACAGTGAGATCTATGCGATATGGCCGAGAAATGTAATTTTGATGTTAACTCCCAAACCGCTGCGCAGAAGTCAACCAAACTTCACCCAATAGTGTATTGTATCACATTCTAGTAGTTACATTTGAAAATTTCGTTCTAGGACATTTGGTTTGAGCGCAATCCTCAAACTTAGGTCAAAAAAGCCATTTAAGCCTTTTCACAGTGAGATCTATGCGATATGGCCGAGAAATGTAATTTTGATGTTAACTCCCAAACCGCTGCGCAGAAGTCAACCAAACTTCACCCAATAGTGTATTGTATCACATTCTAGTAGTTACATTTGAAAATTTCGTTCTAGGACATTTGGTTTGAGCGCAATTATTAAACTTAGGTCAAAAAAGCCATTTAAGCCTTTTCACAGTGAGATCTATGCGATATGGCCGAGAAATGTAATTTTGATGTTAACTCCCAAACCGCTGCGCAGAAGTCAACCAAACTTCACCCAATAGTGTATTGTATCACATTCTAGTAGTTACATTTGAAAATTTCGTTCTAGGACATTTGGTTTGAGCGCAATCCTCAAACTTAGGTCAAAAAAGCCTTTTAAGCCTTTTCACAGTGAGATCTATGCGATATGGCCGAGAAATGTAATTTTGATGTTAACTCCCAAACCGCTGCGCAGAAGTCAACCAAACTTCACCCAATAGTGTATTGTATCACAATCTAGTAGTTACATTTGAAAATTTTGTTCTAGGACATTTTGTTTGAACGCAATCATCAAACTTAATTAAAAAAGTCATTTAAGCCTTTTCACAGTGAGATCTATGCGATATGGCCGAGAAATGTAATTTTGATGTTAACTCCCAAACCGCTGCGCAGAAGTCAACCAAACTTCACCCAATAGTGTATTGTATCACATTCTAGTAGTTACATTTGAAAATTTTGTTCTATGACATTTTGTTTGAACGCAATCATCAAACTTAATTAAAAAAGTCATTTAAGCCTTTTCACAGTGAGATCTATGCGATATGGCCGAGAAATGTAATTTTGATGTTAACTCCCAAACCGCTGCGCAGAAGTCAACCAAACTTCACCCAATAGTGTATTGTATCACATTCTAGTAGTTACATTTGAAAATTTCGTTCTAGGACATTTGGTTTGAGCGCAATCATTAAACTTAGGTCAAAAAAGCCATTTAAGCCTTTTCACAGTGAGATCTATGCGATATGGCCGAGAAATGTAATTTTGATGTTAACTCCCAAACCGCTGCGCAGAAGTCAACCAAACTTCACCCAATAGTGTATTGTATCACATTCTAGTAGTTACATGTGGAAATTTGGTTCTAGGACATTTGATTTGAGCGCAATCCTCAAACTTAGGTCAAAAAAGCCATTTAAGCCTTTTCACAGTGAGATCTATGCGATATGGCCGAGAAATGTAATTTTGATGTTAACTCCCAAACCGCTGCGCAGAAGTCAACCAAACTTCACCCAATAGTGTATTGTATCACATTCTAGTAGTTACATTTGAAAATTTTGTTCTAGGACATTTGGTTTGAGCGCAATCATTAAACTTAGGTCAAAAAAGCCATTTAAGCCTTTTCACAGTGAGATCTATGCGATATGGCCGAGAAATGTAATTTTGATGTTAACTCCCAAACCGCTGCGCAGAAGTCAACCAAACTTCACCCAATAGTGTATTGTATCACATTCTAGTAGTTACATTTGAAAATTTCGTTCTAGGACATTTGGTTTGAGCGCAATTATTAAACTTAGGTCAAAAAAGCCATTTAAGCCTTTTCACAGTGAGATCTATGCGATATGGCCGAGAAATGTAATTTTGATGTTAACTCCCAAACCGCTGCGCAGAAGTCAACCAAACTTCACCCAATAGTGTATTGTATCACATTCTAGTAGTTACATTTGAAAATTTCGTTCTAGGACATTTGGTTTGAGCGCAATCATTAAACTTAGGTCAAAAAAGCCATTTAAGCCTTTTCACAGTGAGATCTATGCGATATGGCCGAGAAATGTAATTTTGATGTTAACTCCCAAACCGCTGCGCAGAAGTCAACCAAACTTCACCCAATAGTGTATTGTATCACAATCTAGTAGTTACATTTGAAAATTTTGTTCTAGGAAATTTTGTTTGAGCGCAATCATCAAACTTAATTAAAAAAGTCATTTAAGCCTTTTCACAGTGAGATCTATGCGATATGGCCGAGAAATGTAATTTTGATGTTAACTCCCAAACCGCTGCGCAGAAGTCAACCAAACTTCACCCATTAGTTTATTGTATCACAATCTAGTAGTTACATGTGAAAATTTGGTTCTAGGACATTGGATTTGAGCGCAATCCTCAAACTTAGGTCAAAAAAGCCATTTAAGCCTTTTCACAGTGAGATCTATGCGATATGGCCGAGAAATGTAATTTTGATGTTAACTCCCAAACCGCTGCGCAGAAGTCAACCAAACTTCACCCAATAGTGTATTGTATCACATTCTAGTAGTTACATTTGAAAATTTCGTTCTAGGACATTTGGTTTGAGCGCAATCATTAAACTTAGGTCAAAAAAGCCATTTAAGCCTTTTCACAGTGAGATCTATGCGATATGGCCGAGAAATGTAATTTTGATGTTAACTCCCAAACCGCTGCGCAGAAGTCAACCAAACTTCACCCAATAGTGTATTGTATCACAATCTAGTAGTTACATTTGAAAATTTTGTTCTAGGAAATTTTGTTTGAGCGCAATCATCAAACTTAATTAAAAAAGTCATTTAAGCCTTTTCACAGTGAGATCTATGCGATATGGCCGAGAAATGTAATTTTGATGTTAACTCCCAAACCGCTGCGCAGAAGTCAACCAAACTTCACCCATTAGTTTATTCTATCACAATCTAGTAGATACATTTGAAAATTTTGTTCTAGGAAATTTTGTTTGAGCGCAATCATCAAACTTAATTAAAAAAGTCATTTAAGCCTTTTCACAGTGAGATCTATGCGATATGGCCGAGAAATGTAATTTTGATGTTAACTCCCAAACCGCTGCGCAGAAGTCAACTAAACTTCACCCATTAGTGTATTGTATCACAATCTAGTAGTTACATGTGGAAATTTGGTTCTAGGACATTTGATTTGAGCGCAATCCTCAAACTTAGGTCAAAAAAGCCATTTAAGCCTTTTCACAGTGAGATCTATGCGATATGGCCGAGAAATGTAATTTTGATGTTAACTCCCAAACCGCTGCGCAGAAGTCAACCAAACTTCACCCAATAGTGTATTGTATCACATTCTAGTAGTTACATTTGAAAATTTCGTTCTAGGACATTTGGTTTGAGCGCAATTATTAAACTTAGGTAAAAAAAGCCATTTAAGCCTTTTCACAGTGAGATCTATGCGATATGGCCGAGAAATGTAATTTTGATGTTAACTCCCAAACCGCTGCGCAGAAGTTAAACAAACTTCACCCAATAGTGTATTGTATCACATTCTAGTAGTTACATTTGAAAATTTCGTTCTAGGACATTTCGTTTGAGCGCAATCCTCAAACTTAGGTCAAAAAAGCCATTTAAGCCTTTTCACAGTGAGATCAATGCGATATGGCCGAGAAATGTAATTTTGATGTTAACTCCCAAACCGCTGCGCAGAAGTCAACCAAACTTCACCCAATAGTGTATTGTATCACAATCTAGTAGTTACATTTGAAAATTTTGTTCTAGGAAATTTTGTTTGAGCGCAATCATCAAACTTAATTAAAAAAGTCATTTAAGCCTTTTCACAGTGAGATCTATGCGATATGGCCGAGAAATGTAATTTTGATGTTAACTCCCAAACCGCTGCGCAGAAGTCAACTAAACTTCACCCATTAGTGTATTGTATCACAATCTAGTAGTTACATGTGGAAATTTGGTTCTAGGACATTTGATTTGAGCGCAATCCTCAAACTTAGGTCAAAAAAGCCATTTAAGCCTTTTCACAGTGAGATCTATGCGATATGGCCGAGAAATGTAATTTTGATGTTAACTCCCAAACCGCTGCGCAGAAGTCAACCAAACTTCACCCAATAGTGTATTGTATCACATTCTAGTAGTTACATTTGAAAATTTCGTTCTAGGACATTTGGTTTGAGCGCAATTATTAAACTTAGGTCAAAAAAGCCATTTAAGCCTTTTCACAGTGAGATCTATGCGATATGGCCGAGAAATGTAATTTTGATGTTAACTCCCAAACCGCTGCGCAGAAGTCAACCAAACTTCACCCAATAGTGTATTGTATCACATTCTAGTAGTTACATTTGAAAATTTCGTTCTAGGACATTTGGTTTGAGCGCAATCCTCAAACTTAGGTCAAAAAAGCCATTTAAGCCTTTTCACAGTGAGATCTATGCGATATGGCCGAGAAATGTAATTTTGATGTTAACTCCCAAACCGCTGCGCAGAAGTCAACCAAACTTCACCCAATAGTGTATTGTATCACATTCTAGTAGTTACATTTAAAAATTTTGTTCTAGGAAATTTTGTTTGAGCGCAATCATCAAACTTAATTAAAAAAGTCATTTAAGCCTTTTCACAGTGAGATCTATGCGATATGGCCGAGAAATGTAATTTTGATGTTAACTCCCAAACCGCTGCGCAGAAGTCAACTAAACTTCACCCATTAGTGTATTGTATCACAATCTAGTAGTTACATTTGGAAATTTGGTTCTAGGACATTTGATTTGAGCGCAATCATTAAACTTAGGTCAAAAAAGCCATTTAAGCCTTTTCACAGTGAGATCTATGCGATATGGCCGAGAAATGTAATTTTGATGTTAACTCCCAAACCGCTGCGCAGAAGTCAACCAAACTTCACCAATAGTGTATTGTATCACATTCTAGTAGTTACATTTGAAAATTTCGTTCTAGGACATTTGGTTTGAGCGCAATTATTAAACTTAGGTCAAAAAAGCCATTTAAGCCTTTTCACAGTGAGATCTATGCGATATGGCCGAGAAATGTAATTTTGATGTTAACTCCCAAACCGCTGCGCAGAAGTCAACCAAACTTCACCCAATAGTGTATTGTATCACATTCTAGTAGTTACATTTGAAAATTTCGTTCTAGGACATTTGGTTTGAGCGCAATCCTCAAACTTAGGTCAAAAAAGCCATTTAAGCCTTTTCACAGTGAGATCTATGCGATATGGCCGAGAAATGTAATTTTGATGTTAACTCCCAAACCGCTGCGCAGAAGTTAAACAAACTTCACCCAATAGTGTATTGTATCACATTCTAGTAGTTACATTTGAAAATTTCGTTCTAGGACATTTCGTTTGAGCGCAATCCTCAAACTTAGGTCAAAAAAGCCATTTAAGCCTTTTCACAGTGAGATCAATGCGATATGGCCGAGAAATGTAATTTTGATGTTAACTCCCAAACCGCTGCGCAGAAGTCAACCAAACTTCACCCAATAGTGTATTGTATCACAATCTAGTAGTTACATTTGAAAATTTTGTTCTAGGAAATTTTGTTTGAGCGCAATCATCAAACTTAATTAAAAAAGTCATTTAAGCCTTTTCACAGTGAGATCTATGCGATATGGCCGAGAAATGTAATTTTGATGTTAACTCCCAAACCGCTGCGCAGAAGTCAACTAAACTTCACCCATTAGTGTATTGTATCACAATCTAGTAGTTACATGTGGAAATTTGGTTCTAGGACATTTGATTTGAGCGCAATCCTCAAACTTAGGTCAAAAAAGCCATTTAAGCCTTTTCACAGTGAGATCTATGCGATATGGCCGAGAAATGTAATTTTGATGTTAACTCCCAAACCGCTGCGCAGAAGTCAACCAAACTTCACCCAATAGTGTATTGTATCACATTCTAGTAGTTACATTGGAAAATTTCGTTCTAGGACATTTGGTTTGAGCGCAATTATTAAACTTAGGTCAAAAAAGCCATTTAAGCCTTTTCACAGTGAGATCTATGCGATATGGCCGAGAAATGTAATTTTGATGTTAACTCCCAAACCGCTGCGCAGAAGTCAACCAAACTTCACCCAATAGTGTATTGTATCACATTCTAGTAGTTACATTTGAAAATTTCGTTCTAGGACATTTGGTTTGAGCGCAATCATTAAACTTAGGTCAAAAAAGCCATTTAAGCCTTTTCACAGTGAGATCTATGCGATATGGCCGAGAAATGTAATTTTGATGTTAACTCCCAAACCGCTGCGCAGAAGTCAACCAAACTTCACCCAATAGTGTATTGTATCACAATCTAGTAGTTACATTTGAAAATTTTGTTCTAGGAAATTTTGTTTGAGCGCAATCATCAAACTTAATTAAAAAAGTCATTTAAGCCTTTTCACAGTGAGATCTATGCGATATGGCCGAGAAATGTAATTTTGATGTTAACTCCCAAACCGCTGCGCAGAAGTCAACCAAACTTCACCCATTAGTTTATTGTATCACAATCTAGTAGTTACATGTGAAATTTTGGTTCTAAGACATTTGATTTGAGCGCAATCCTCAAACTTAGGTCAAAAAAGCCATTTAAGCCTTTTCAAAGTGAGATCTATGCGATATGGCCGAGAAATGTAATTTTGATGTTAACTCCCAAACCGCTGCGCAGAAGTCAACCAAACTTCACCCAATAGTGTATTGTATCACATTCTAGTAGTTACATTTGAAAATTTCGTTCTAGGACATTTGGTTTGAGCGCAATCATTAAACTTAGGTCAAAAAAGCCATTTAAGCCTTTTCACAGTGAGATCTATGCGATATGGCCGAGAAATGTAATTTTGATGTTAACTCCCAAACCGCTGCGCAGAAGTCAACCAAACTTCACCCAATAGTGTATTGTATCACAATCTAGTAGTTACATTTGAAAATTTTGTTCTAGGACATTTTGTTTGAACGCAATCATCAAACTTAATTAAAAAAGTCATTTAAGCCTTTTCACAGTGAGATCTATGCGATATGGCCGAGAAATGTAATTTTGATGTTAACTCCCAAACCGCTGCGCAGAAGTCAACCAAACTTCACCCAATAGTGTATTGTATCACATTCTAGTAGTTACATTTGAAAATTTCGTTCTAGGACATTTGGTTTGAGCGCAATCCTCAAACTTAGGTCAAAAAAGCCATTTAAGCCTTTTCACAGTGAGATCTATGCGATATGGCCGAGAAATGTAATTTTGATGTTAACTCCCAAACCGCTGCGCAGAAGTCAACCAAACTTCACCCAATAGTGTATTGTATCACATTCTAGTAGTTACATTTGAAAATTTCGTTCTAGGACATTTGGTTTGAGCGCAATTATTAAACTTAGGTCAAAAAAGCCATTTAAGCCTTTTCACAGTGAGATCTATGCGATATGGCCGAGAAATGTAATTTTGATGTTAACTCCCAAACCGCTGCGCAGAAGTCAACCAAACTTCACCCAATAGTGTATTGTATCACATTCTAGTAGTTACATTTGAAAATTTCGTTCTAGGACATTTGGTTTGAGCGCAATCCTCAAACTTAGGTCAAAAAAGCCATTTAAGCCTTTTCACAGTGAGATCTATGCGATATGGCCGAGAAATGTAATTTTGATGTTAACTCCCAAACCGCTGCGCAGAAGTCAACCAAACTTCACCCAATAGTGTATTGTATCACAATCTAGTAGTTACATTTGAAAATTTTGTTCTAGGACATTTTGTTTGAACGCAATCATCAAACTTAATTAAAAAAGTCATTTAAGCCTTTTCACAGTGAGATCTATGCGATATGGCCGAGAAATGTAATTTTGATGTTAACTCCCAAACCGCTGCGCAGAAGTCAACCAAACTTCACCCAATAGTGTATTGTATCACATTCTAGTAGTTACATTTGAAAATTTCGTTCTAGGACATTTGGTTTGAGCGCAATCCTCAAACTTAGGTCAAAAAAGCCATTTAAGCCTTTTCACAGTGAGATCTATGCGATATGGCCGAGAAATGTAATTTTGATGTTAACTCCCAAACCGCTGCGCAGAAGTCAACCAAACTTCACCCAATAGTGTATTGTATCACATTCTAGTAGTTACATTTGAAAATTTCGTTCTAGGACATTTGGTTTGAGCGCAATTATTAAACTTAGGTCAAAAAAGCCATTTAAGCCTTTTCACAGTGAGATCTATGCGATATGGCCGAGAAATGTAATTTTGATGTTAACTCCCAAACCGCTGCGCAGAAGTCAACCAAACTTCACCCAATAGTGTATTGTATCACATTCTAGTAGTTACATTTGAAAATTTCGTTCTAGGACATTTGGTTTGAGCGCAATCCTCAAACTTAGGTCAAAAAAGCCATTTAAGCCTTTTCACAGTGAGATCTATGCGATATGGCCGAGAAATGTAATTTTGATGTTAACTCCCAAACCGCTGCGCAGAAGTTAAACAAACTTCACCCAATAGTGTATTGTATCACATTCTAGTAGTTACATTTGAAAATTTCGTTCTAGGACATTTCGTTTGAGCGCAATCCTCAAACTTAGGTCAAAAAAGCCATTTAAGCCTTTTCACAGTGAGATCAATGCGATATGGCCGAGAAATGTAATTTTGATGTTAACTCCCAAACCGCTGCGCAGAAGTCAACCAAACTTCACCCAATAGTGTATTGTATCACAATCTAGTAGTTACATTTGAAAATTTTGTTCTAGGAAATTTTGTTTGAGCGCAATCATCAAACTTAATTAAAAAAGTCATTTAAGCCTTTTCACAGTGAGATCTATGCGATATGGCCGAGAAATGTAATTTTGATGTTAACTCCCAAACCGCTGCGCAGAAGTCAACTAAACTTCACCCATTAGTGTATTGTATCACAATCTAGTAGTTACATGTGGAAATTTGGTTCTAGGACATTTGATTTGAGCGCAATCCTCAAACTTAGGTCAAAAAAGCCATTTAAGCCTTTTCACAGTGAGATCTATGCGATATGGCCGAGAAATGTAATTTTGATGTTAACTCCCAAACCGCTGCGCAGAAGTCAACCAAACTTCACCCAATAGTGTATTGTATCACATTCTAGTAGTTACATTGGAAAATTTCGTTCTAGGACATTTGGTTTGAGCGCAATTATTAAACTTAGGTCAAAAAAGCCATTTAAGCCTTTTCACAGTGAGATCTATGCGATATGGCCGAGAAATGTAATTTTGATGTTAACTCCCAAACCGCTGCGCAGAAGTCAACCAAACTTCACCCAATAGTGTATTGTATCACATTCTAGTAGTTACATTTGAAAATTTCGTTCTAGGACATTTGGTTTGAGCGCAATCATTAAACTTAGGTCAAAAAAGCCATTTAAGCCTTTTCACAGTGAGATCTATGCGATATGGCCGAGAAATGTAATTTTGATGTTAACTCCCAAACCGCTGCGCAGAAGTCAACCAAACTTCACCCAATAGTGTATTGTATCACAATCTAGTAGTTACATTTGAAAATTTTGTTCTAGGAAATTTTGTTTGAGCGCAATCATCAAACTTAATTAAAAAAGTCATTTAAGCCTTTTCACAGTGAGATCTATGCGATATGGCCGAGAAATGTAATTTTGATGTTAACTCCCAAACCGCTGCGCAGAAGTCAACCAAACTTCACCCATTAGTTTATTGTATCACAATCTAGTAGTTACATGTGAAATTTTGGTTCTAAGACATTTGATTTGAGCGCAATCCTCAAACTTAGGTCAAAAAAGCCATTTAAGCCTTTTCAAAGTGAGATCTATGCGATATGGCCGAGAAATGTAATTTTGATGTTAACTCCCAAACCGCTGCGCAGAAGTCAACCAAACTTCACCCAATAGTGTATTGTATCACATTCTAGTAGTTACATTTGAAAATTTCGTTCTAGGACATTTGGTTTGAGCGCAATCATTAAACTTAGGTCAAAAAAGCCATTTAAGCCTTTTCACAGTGAGATCTATGCGATATGGCCGAGAAATGTAATTTTGATGTTAACTCCCAAACCGCTGCGCAGAAGTCAACCAAACTTCACCCAATAGTGTATTGTATCACAATCTAGTAGTTACATTTGAAAATTTTGTTCTAGGACATTTTGTTTGAACGCAATCATCAAACTTAATTAAAAAAGTCATTTAAGCCTTTTCACAGTGAGATCTATGCGATATGGCCGAGAAATGTAATTTTGATGTTAACTCCCAAACCGCTGCGCAGAAGTCAACCAAACTTCACCCAATAGTGTATTGTATCACATTCTAGTAGTTACATTTGAAAATTTCGTTCTAGGACATTTGGTTTGAGCGCAATCCTCAAACTTAGGTCAAAAAAGCCATTTAAGCCTTTTCACAGTGAGATCTATGCGATATGGCCGAGAAATGTAATTTTGATGTTAACTCCCAAACCGCTGCGCAGAAGTCAACCAAACTTCACCCAATAGTGTATTGTATCACATTCTAGTAGTTACATTTGAAAATTTCGTTCTAGGACATTTGGTTTGAGCGCAATTATTAAACTTAGGTCAAAAAAGCCATTTAAGCCTTTTCACAGTGAGATCTATGCGATATGGCCGAGAAATGTAATTTTGATGTTAACTCCCAAACCGCTGCGCAGAAGTCAACCAAACTTCACCCAATAGTGTATTGTATCACATTCTAGTAGTTACATTTGAAAATTTCGTTCTAGGACATTTGGTTTGAGCGCAATCCTCAAACTTAGGTCAAAAAAGCCATTTAAGCCTTTTCACAGTGAGATCTATGCGATATGGCCGAGAAATGTAATTTTGATGTTAACTCCCAAACCGCTGCGCAGAAGTCAACCAAACTTCACCCAATAGTGTATTGTATCACAATCTAGTAGTTACATTTGAAAATTTTGTTCTAGGAAATTTTGTTTGAGCGCAATCATCAAACTTAATTAAAAAAGTCATTTAAGCCTTTTCACAGTGAGATCTATGCGATATGGCCGAGAAATGTAATTTTGATGTTAACTCCCAAACCGCTGCGCAGAAGTCAACCAAACTTCACCCATTAGTTTATTGTATCACAATCTAGTAGTTACATGTGAAAATTTGGTTCTAGGACATTTGATTTGAGCGCAATCCTCAAACTTAGGTCAAAAAAGCCATTTAAGCCTTTTCACAGTGAGATCTATGCGATATGGCCGAGAAATGTAATTTTGATGTTAACTCCCAAACCGCTGCGCAGAAGTCAACCAAACTTCACCCAATAGTGTATTGTATCACATTCTAGTAGTTACATTTGAAAATTTCGTTCTAGGACATTTGGTTTGAGCGCAATCATTAAACTTAGGTCAAAAAAGCCATTTAAGCCTTTTCACAGTGAGATCTATGCGATATGGCCGAGAAATGTAATTTTGATGTTAACTCCCAAACCGCTGCGCAGAAGTCAACCAAACTTCACCCAATAGTGTATTGTATCACAATCTAGTAGTTACATTTGAAAATTTTGTTCTAGGAAATTTTGTTTGAGCGCAATCATCAAACTTAATTAAAAAAGTCATTTAAGCCTTTTCACAGTGAGATCTATGCGATATGGCCGAGAAATGTAATTTTGATGTTAACTCCCAAACCGCTGCGCAGAAGTCAACCAAACTTCACCCATTAGTTTATTCTATCACAATCTAGTAGTTACATTTGAAAATTTTGTTCTAGGAAATTTTGTTTGAGCGCAATCATCAAACTTAATTAAAAAAGTCATTTAAGCCTTTTCACAGTGAGATCTATGCGATATGGCCGAGAAATGTAATTTTGATGTTAACTCCCAAACCGCTGCGCAGAAGTCAACTAAACTTCACCCATTAGTGTATTGTATCACAATCTAGTAGTTACATGTGGAAATTTGGTTCTAGGACATTTGATTTGAGCGCAATCCTCAAACTTAGGTCAAAAAAGCCATTTAAGCCTTTTCACAGTGAGATCTATGCGATATGGCCGAGAAATGTAATTTTGATGTTAACTCCCAAACCGCTGCGCAGAAGTCAACCAAACTTCACCCAATAGTGTATTGTATCACATTCTAGTAGTTACATTTGAAAATTTCGTTCTAGGACATTTGGTTTGAGCGCAATTATTAAACTTAGGTAAAAAAAGCCATTTAAGCCTTTTCACAGTGAGATCTATGCGATATGGCCGAGAAATGTAATTTTGATGTTAACTCCCAAACCGCTGCGCAGAAGTTAAACAAACTTCACCCAATAGTGTATTGTATCACATTCTAGTAGTTACATTTGAAAATTTCGTTCTAGGACATTTCGTTTGAGCGCAATCCTCAAACTTAGGTCAAAAAAGCCATTTAAGCCTTTTCACAGTGAGATCAATGCGATATGGCCGAGAAATGTAATTTTGATGTTAACTCCCAAACCGCTGCGCAGAAGTCAACCAAACTTCACCCAATAGTGTATTGTATCACAATCTAGTAGTTACATTTGAAAATTTTGTTCTAGGAAATTTTGTTTGAGCGCAATCATCAAACTTAATTAAAAAAGTCATTTAAGCCTTTTCACAGTGAGATCTATGCGATATGGCCGAGAAATGTAATTTTGATGTTAACTCCCAAACCGCTGCGCAGAAGTCAACTAAACTTCACCCATTAGTGTATTGTATCACAATCTAGTAGTTACATGTGGAAATTTGGTTCTAGGACATTTGATTTGAGCGCAATCCTCAAACTTAGGTCAAAAAAGCCATTTAAGCCTTTTCACAGTGAGATCTATGCGATATGGCCGAGAAATGTAATTTTGATGTTAACTCCCAAACCGCTGCGCAGAAGTCAACCAAACTTCACCCAATAGTGTATTGTATCACATTCTAGTAGTTACATTTGAAAATTTCGTTCTAGGACATTTGGTTTGAGCGCAATTATTAAACTTAGGTCAAAAAAGCCATTTAAGCCTTTTCACAGTGAGATCTATGCGATATGGCCGAGAAATGTAATTTTGATGTTAACTCCCAAACCGCTGCGCAGAAGTCAACCAAACTTCACCCAATAGTGTATTGTATCACATTCTAGTAGTTACATTTGAAAATTTCGTTCTAGGACATTTGGTTTGTGCGCAATCCTCAAACTTAGGTCAAAAAAGCCATTTAAGCCTTTTCACAGTGAGATCTATGCGATATGGCCGAGAAATGTAATTTTGATGTTAACTCCCAAACCGCTGCGCAGAAGTCAACCAAACTTCACCCAATAGTGTATTGTATCACAATCTAGTAGTTACATTTGAAAATTTTGTTCTAGGAAATTTTGTTTGAGCGCAATCATCAAACTTAATTAAAAAAGTCATTTAAGCCTTTTCACAGTGAGATCTATGCGATATGGCCGAGAAATGTAATTTTGATGTTAACTCCCAAACCGCTGCGCAGAAGTCAACTAAACTTCACCCATTAGTGTATTGTATCACAATCTAGTAGTTACATTTGGAAATTTGGTTCTAGGACATTTGATTTGAGCGCAATCCTCAAACTTAGGTCAAAAAAGCCATTTAAGCCTTTTCACAGTGAGATCTATGCGATATGGCCGAGAAATGTAATTTTGATGTTAACTCCCAAACCGCTGCGCAGAAGTCAACCAAACTTCACCCAATAGTGTATTGTATCACATTCTAGTAGTTACATTTGAAAATTTCGTTCTAGGACATTTGGTTTGAGCGCAATTATTAAACTTAGGTCAAAAAAGCCATTTAAGCCTTTTCACAGTGAGATCTATGCGATATGGCCGAGAAATGTAATTTTGATGTTAACTCCCAAACCGCTGCGCAGAAGTCAACCAAACTTCACCCAATAGTGTATTGTATCACATTCTAGTAGTTACATTTGAAAATTTCGTTCTAGGACATTTGGTTTGAGCGCAATTCTCAAACTTAGGTCAAAAAAGCCATTTAAGCCTTTTCACAGTGAGATCTATGCGATATGGCCGAGAAATGTAATTTTGATGTTAACTCCCAAACCGCTGCGCAGAAGTCAACCAAACTTCACCCATTAGTGTATTGTATCACAATCTAGTAGTTACATGTGGAAATTTGGTTCTAGGACATTTGATTTGAGCGCAATCCTCAAACTTAGGTCAAAAAAGCCATTTAAGCCTTTTCACAGTGAGATCTATGCGATATGGCCGAGAAATGTAATTTTGATGTTAACTCCCAAACCGCTGCGCAGAAGTCAACCAAACTTCACCCAATAGTGTATTGTATCACATTCTAGTAGTTACATTTGAAAATTTCGTTCTAGGACATTTGGTTTGAGCGCAATTATTAAACTTAGGTCAAAAAAGCCATTTAAGCCTTTTCACAGTGAGATCTATGCGATATGGCCGAGAAATGTAATTTTGATGTTAACTCCCAAACCGCTGCGCAGAAGTCAACCAAACTTCACCCAATAGTGTATTGTATCACATTCTAGTAGTTACATTTGAAAATTTCGTTCTAGGACATTTGGTTTGTGCGCAATCCTCAAACTTAGGTCAAAAAAGCCATTTAAGCCTTTTCACAGTGAGATCTATGCGATATGGCCGAGAAATGTAATTTTGATGTTAACTCCCAAACCGCTGCGCAGAAGTCAACCAAACTTCACCCAATAGTGTATTGTATCACAATCTAGTAGTTACATTTGAAAATTTTGTTCTAGGAAATTTTGTTTGAGCGCAATCATCAAACTTAATTAAAAAAGTCATTTAAGCCTTTTCACAGTGAGATCTATGCGATATGGCCGAGAAATGTAATTTTGATGTTAACTCCCAAACCGCTGCGCAGAAGTCAACTAAACTTCACCCATTAGTGTATTGTATCACAATCTAGTAGTTACATTTGGAAATTTGGTTCTAGGACATTTGATTTGAGCGCAATCCTCAAACTTAGGTCAAAAAAGCCATTTAAGCCTTTTCACAGTGAGATCTATGCGATATGGCCGAGAAATGTAATTTTGATGTTAACTCCCAAACCGCTGCGCAGAAGTCAACCAAACTTCACCCAATAGTGTATTGTATCACATTCTAGTAGTTACATTTGAAAATTTCGTTCTAGGACATTTGGTTTGAGCGCAATTATTAAACTTAGGTCAAAAAAGCCATTTAAGCCTTTTCACAGTGAGATCTATGCGATATGGCCGAGAAATGTAATTTTGATGTTAACTCCCAAACCGCTGCGCAGAAGTCAACCAAACTTCACCCAATAGTGTATTGTATCACATTCTAGTAGTTACATTTGAAAATTTCGTTCTAGGACATTTGGTTTGAGCGCAATTCTCAAACTTAGGTCAAAAAAGCCATTTAAGCCTTTTCACAGTGAGATCTATGCGATATGGCCGAGAAATGTAATTTTGATGTTAACTCCCAAACCGCTGCGCAGAAGTCAACCAAACTTCACCCATTAGTGTATTGTATCACAATCTAGTAGTTACATGTGGAAATTTGGTTCTAGGACATTTGATTTGAGCGCAATCCTCAAACTTAGGTCAAAAAAGCCATTTAAGCCTTTTCACAGTGAGATCTATGCGATATGGCCGAGAAATGTAATTTTGATGTTAACTCCCAAACCGCTGCGCAGAAGTCAACCAAACTTCACCCAATAGTGTATTGTATCACATTCTAGTAGTTACATTTGAAAATTTCGTTCTAGGACATTTGGTTTGAGCGCAATTATTAAACTTAGGTAAAAAAAGCCATTTAAGCCTTTTCACAGTGAGATCTATGCGATATGGCCGAGAAATGTAATTTTGATGTTAACTCCCAAACCGCTGCGCAGAAGTTAAACAAACTTCACCCAATAGTGTATTGTATCACATTCTAGTAGTTACATTTGAAAATTTCGTTCTAGGACATTTGGTTTGAGCGCAATCCTCAAACTTAGGTCAAAAAAGCCATTTAAGCCTTTTCACAGTGAGATCTATGCGATATGGCCGAGAAATGTAATTTTGATGTTAACTCCCAAACCGCTGCGCAGAAGTCAACCAAACTTCACCCAATAGTGTATTGTATCACAATCTAGTAGTTACATTTGAAAATTTTGTTCTAGGAAATTTTGTTTGAGCGCAATCATCAAACTTAATTAAAAAAGTCATTTAAGCCTTTTCACAGTGAGATCTATGCGATATGGCCGAGAAATGTAATTTTGATGTTAACTCCCAAACCGCTGCGCAGAAGTCAACTAAACTTCACCCATTAGTGTATTGTATCACAATCTAGTAGTTACATGTGGAAATTTGGTTCTAGGACATTTGATTTGAGCGCAATCCTCAAACTTAGGTCAAAAAAGCCATTTAAGCCTTTTCACAGTGAGATCTATGCGATATGGCCGAGAAATGTAATTTTGATGTTAACTCCCAAACCGCTGCGCAGAAGTCAACCAAACTTCACCCAATAGTGTATTGTATCACATTCTAGTAGTTACATTTGAAAATTTCGTTCTAGGACATTTGGTTTGAGCGCAATTATTAAACTTAGGTCAAAAAAGCCATTTAAGCCTTTTCACAGTGAGATCTATGCGATATGGCCGAGAAATGTAATTTTGATGTTAACTCCCAAACCGCTGCGCAGAAGTCAACCAAACTTCACCCAATAGTGTATTGTATCACATTCTAGTAGTTACATTTGAAAATTTCGTTCTAGGACATTTGGTTTGAGCGCAATCCTCAAACTTAGGTCAAAAAAGCCATTTAAGCCTTTTCACAGTGAGATCTATGCGATATGGCCGAGAAATGTAATTTTGATGTTAACTCCCAAACCGCTGCGCAGAAGTCAACCAAACTTCACCCATTAGTGTATTGTATCACAATCTAGTAGTTACATGTGGAAATTTGGTTCTAGGACATTTGATTTGAGCGCAATCCTCAAACTTAGGTCAAAAAAGCCATTTAAGCCTTTTCACAGTGAGATCTATGCGATATGGCCGAGAAATGTAATTTTGATGTTAACTCCCAAACCGCTGCGCAGAAGTCAACCAAACTTCACCCAATAGTGTATTGTATCACATTCTAGTAGTTACATTTGAAAATTTCGTTCTAGGACATTTGGTTTGAGCGCAATTATTAAACTTAGGTAAAAAAAGCCATTTAAGCCTTTTCACAGTGAGATCTATGCGATATGGCCGAGAAATGTAATTTTGATGTTAACTCCCAAACCGCTGCGCAGAAGTTAAACAAACTTCACCCAATAGTGTATTGTATCACATTCTAGTAGTTACATTTGAAAATTTCGTTCTAGGACATTTGGTTTGAGCGCAATCCTCAAACTTAGGTCAAAAAAGCCATTTAAGCCTTTTCACAGTGAGATCTATGCGATATGGCCGAGAAATGTAATTTTGATGTTAACTCCCAAACCGCTGCGCAGAAGTCAACCAAACTTCACCCAATAGTGTATTGTATCACAATCTAGTAGTTACATTTGAAAATTTTGTTCTAGGAAATTTTGTTTGAGCGCAATCATCAAACTTAATTAAAAAAGTCATTTAAGCCTTTTCACAGTGAGATCTATGCGATATGGCCGAGAAATGTAATTTTGATGTTAACTCCCAAACCGCTGCGCAGAAGTCAACTAAACTTCACCCATTAGTGTATTGTATCACAATCTAGTAGTTACATGTGGAAATTTGGTTCTAGGACATTTGATTTGAGCGCAATCCTCAAACTTAGGTCAAAAAAGCCATTTAAGCCTTTTCACAGTGAGATCTATGCGATATGGCCGAGAAATGTAATTTTGATGTTAACTCCCAAACCGCTGCGCAGAAGTCAACCAAACTTCACCCAATAGTGTATTGTATCACATTCTAGTAGTTACATTTGAAAATTTCGTTCTAGGACATTTGGTTTGAGCGCAATTATTAAACTTAGGTCAAAAAAGCCATTTAAGCCTTTTCACAGTGAGATCTATGCGATATGGCCGAGAAATGTAATTTTGATGTTAACTCCCAAACCGCTGCGCAGAAGTCAACCAAACTTCACCCAATAGTGTATTGTATCACATTCTAGTAGTTACATTTGAAAATTTCGTTCTAGGACATTTGGTTTGAGCGCAATCCTCAAACTTAGGTCAAAAAAGCCATTTAAGCCTTTTCACAGTGAGATCTATGCGATATGGCCGAGAAATGTAATTTTGATGTTAACTCCCAAACCGCTGCGCAGAAGTCAACCAAACTTCACCCATTAGTGTATTGTATCACAATCTAGTAGTTACATGTGGAAATTTGGTTCTAGGACATTTGATTTGAGCGCAATCCTCAAACTTAGGTCAAAAAAGCCATTTAAGCCTTTTCACAGTGAGATCTATGCGATATGGCCGAGAAATGTAATTTTGATGTTAACTCCCAAACCGCTGCGCAGAAGTCAACCAAACTTCACCCAATAGTGTATTGTATCACATTCTAGTAGTTACATTTGAAAATTTTGTTCTAGGACATTTGGTTTGAGCGCAATCATTAAACTTAGGTCAAAAAAGCCATTTAAGCCTTT
This sequence comes from Corythoichthys intestinalis, assembly GCF_030265065.1. Taxonomy (NCBI): domain Eukaryota; kingdom Metazoa; phylum Chordata; class Actinopteri; order Syngnathiformes; family Syngnathidae; genus Corythoichthys; species Corythoichthys intestinalis. The sequence goes on from NC_080407.1 coordinate 34,007,232, forward strand.
TCACAGTGAGATCTATGCGATATGGCCGAGAAATGTAATTTTGATGTTAACTCCCAAACCGCTGCGCAGAAGTCAACCAAACTTCACCCAATAGTGTATTGTAGCACATTCTAGTAGTTACATTTGAAAATTTCGTTCTAGGACATTTGGTTTGAGCGCAATTATTAAACTTAGGTCAAAAAAGCCATTTAAGCCTTTTCACAGTGAGATCTATGCGATATGGCCGAGAAATGTAATTTTGATGTTAACTCCCAAACCGCTGCGCAGAAGTCAACCAAACTTCACCCAATAGTGTATTGTATCACATTCTAGTAGTTACATGTGGAAATTTGGTTCTAGGACATTTGATTTGAGCGCAATCCTCAAACTTAGGTCAAAAAAGCCATTTAAGCCTTTTCACAGTGAGATCTATGCGATATGGCCGAGAAATGTAATTTTGATGTTAACTCCCAAACCGCTGCGCAGAAGTCAACCAAACTTCACCCAATAGTGTATTGTATCACATTCTAGTAGTTACATTTGAAAATTTTGTTCTAGGACATTTGGTTTGAGCGCAATCATTAAACTTAGGTCAAAAAAGCCATTTAAGCCTTTTCACAGTGAGATCTATGCGATATGGCCGAGAAATGTAATTTTGATGTTAACTCCCAAACCGCTGCGCAGAAGTCAACCAAACTTCACCCAATAGTGTATTGTATCACATTCTAGTAGTTACATTTGAAAATTTCGTTCTAGGACATTTGGTTTGAGCGCAATTATTAAACTTAGGTCAAAAAAGCCATTTAAGCCTTTTCACAGTGAGATCTATGCGATATGGCCGAGAAATGTAATTTTGATGTTAACTCCCAAACCGCTGCGCAGAAGTTAAACAAACTTCACCCAATAGTGTATTGTATCACATTCTAGTAGTTACATTTGAAAATTTCGTTCTAGGACATTTGGTTTGAGCGCAATCCTCAAACTTAGGTCAAAAAAGCCATTTAAGCCTTTTCACAGTGAGATCTATGCGATATGGCCGAGAAATGTAATTTTGATGTTAACTCCCAAACCGCTGCGCAGAAGTCAACCAAACTTCACCCAATAGTGTATTGTATCACAATCTAGTAGTTACATTTGAAAATTTTGTTCTAGGAAATTTTGTTTGAGCGCAATCATCAAACTTAATTAAAAAAGTCATTTAAGCCTTTTCACAGTGAGATCTATGCGATATGGCCGAGAAATGTAATTTTGATGTTAACTCCCAAACCGCTGCGCAGAAGTCAACTAAACTTCACCCATTAGTGTATTGTATCACAATCTAGTAGTTACATGTGGAAATTTGGTTCTAGGACATTTGATTTGAGCGCAATCCTCAAACTTAGGTCAAAAAAGCCATTTAAGCCTTTTCACAGTGAGATCTATGCGATATGGCCGAGAAATGTAATTTTGATGTTAACTCCCAAACCGCTGCGCAGAAGTCAACCAAACTTCACCCAATAGTGTATTGTATCACATTCTAGTAGTTACATTTGAAAATTTCGTTCTAGGACATTTGGTTTGAGCGCAATTATTAAACTTAGGTCAAAAAAGCCATTTAAGCCTTTTCACAGTGAGATCTATGCGATATGGCCGAGAAATGTAATTTTGATGTTAACTCCCAAACCGCTGCGCAGAAGTCAACCAAACTTCACCCAATAGTGTATTGTATCACATTCTAGTAGTTACATTTGAAAATTTCGTTCTAGGACATTTGGTTTGAGCGCAATCCTCAAACTTAGGTCAAAAAAGCCATTTAAGCCTTTTCACAGTGAGATCTATGCGATATGGCCGAGAAATGTAATTTTGATGTTAACTCCCAAACCGCTGCGCAGAAGTCAACCAAACTTCACCCATTAGTGTATTGTATCACAATCTAGTAGTTACATGTGGAAATTTGGTTCTAGGACATTTGATTTGAGCGCAATCCTCAAACTTAGGTCAAAAAAGCCATTTAAGCCTTTTCACAGTGAGATCTATGCGATATGGCCGAGAAATGTAATTTTGATGTTAACTCCCAAACCGCTGCGCAGAAGTCAACCAAACTTCACCCAATAGTGTATTGTATCACATTCTAGTAGTTACATTTGAAAATTTTGTTCTAGGACATTTGGTTTGAGCGCAATCATTAAACTTAGGTCAAAAAAGCCATTTAAGCCTTTTCACAGTGAGATCTATGCGATATGGCCGAGAAATGTAATTTTGATGTTAACTCCCAAACCGCTGCGCAGAAGTCAACCAAACTTCACCCAATAGTGTATTGTAGCACATTCTAGTAGTTACATTTGAAAATTTCGTTCTAGGACATTTGGTTTGAGCGCAATTATTAAACTTAGGTCAAAAAAGCCATTTAAGCCTTTTCACAGTGAGATCTATGCGATATGGCCGAGAAATGTAATTTTGATGTTAACTCCCAAACCGCTGCGCAGAAGTCAACCAAACTTCACCCAATAGTGTATTGTATCACATTCTAGTAGTTACATGTGGAAATTTGGTTCTAGGACATTTGATTTGAGCGCAATCCTCAAACTTAGGTCAAAAAAGCCATTTAAGCCTTTTCACAGTGAGATCTATGCGATATGGCCGAGAAATGTAATTTTGATGTTAACTCCCAAACCGCTGCGCAGAAGTCAACCAAACTTCACCCAATAGTGTATTGTATCACATTCTAGTAGTTACATTTGAAAATTTTGTTCTAGGACATTTGGTTTGAGCGCAATCATTAAACTTAGGTCAAAAAAGCCATTTAAGCCTTTTCACAGTGAGATCTATGCGATATGGCCGAGAAATGTAATTTTGATGTTAACTCCCAAACCGCTGCGCAGAAGTCAACCAAACTTCACCCAATAGTGTATTGTATCACATTCTAGTAGTTACATTTGAAAATTTCGTTCTAGGACATTTGGTTTGAGCGCAATTATTAAACTTAGGTCAAAAAAGCCATTTAAGCCTTTTCACAGTGAGATCTATGCGATATGGCCGAGAAATGTAATTTTGATGTTAACTCCCAAACCGCTGCGCAGAAGTCAACCAAACTTCACCCAATAGTGTATTGTATCACATTCTAGTAGTTACATTTGAAAATTTCGTTCTAGGACATTTGGTTTGAGCGCAATCATTAAACTTAGGTCAAAAAAGCCATTTAAGCCTTTTCACAGTGAGATCTATGCGATATGGCCGAGAAATGTAATTTTGATGTTAACTCCCAAACCGCTGCGCAGAAGTCAACCAAACTTCACCCAATAGTGTATTGTATCACAATCTAGTAGTTACATTTGAAAATTTTGTTCTAGGAAATTTTGTTTGAGCGCAATCATCAAACTTAATTAAAAAAGTCATTTAAGCCTTTTCACAGTGAGATCTATGCGATATGGCCGAGAAATGTAATTTTGATGTTAACTCCCAAACCGCTGCGCAGAAGTCAACCAAACTTCACCCATTAGTTTATTGTATCACAATCTAGTAGTTACATGTGAAAATTTGGTTCTAGGACATTTGATTTGAGCGCAATCCTCAAACTTAGGTCAAAAAAGCCATTTAAGCCTTTTCACAGTGAGATCTATGCGATATGGCCGAGAAATGTAATTTTGATGTTAACTCCCAAACCGCTGCGCAGAAGTCAACCAAACTTCACCCAATAGTGTATTGTATCACATTCTAGTAGTTACATTTGAAAATTTCGTTCTAGGACATTTGGTTTGAGCGCAATCATTAAACTTAGGTCAAAAAAGCCATTTAAGCCTTTTCACAGTGAGATCTATGCGATATGGCCGAGAAATGTAATTTTGATGTTAACTCCCAAACCGCTGCGCAGAAGTCAACCAAACTTCACCCAATAGTGTATTGTATCACAATCTAGTAGTTACATTTGAAAATTTTGTTCTAGGAAATTTTGTTTGAGCGCAATCATCAAACTTAATTAAAAAAGTCATTTAAGCCTTTTCACAGTGAGATCTATGCGATATGGCCGAGAAATGTAATTTTGATGTTAACTCCCAAACCGCTGCGCAGAAGTCAACCAAACTTCACCCATTAGTTTATTGTATCACAATCTAGTAGTTACATTTGAAAATTTTGTTCTAGGAAATTTTGTTTGAGCGCAATCATCAAACTTAATTAAAAAAGTCATTTAAGCCTTTTCACAGTGAGATCTATGCGATATGGCCGAGAAATGTAATTTTGATGTTAACTCCCAAACCGCTGCGCAGAAGTCAACTAAACTTCACCCATTAGTGTATTGTATCACAATCTAGTAGTTACATGTGGAAATTTGGTTCTAGGACATTTGATTTGAGCGCAATCCTCAAACTTAGGTCAAAAAAGCCATTTAAGCCTTTTCACAGTGAGATCTATGCGATATGGCCGAGAAATGTAATTTTGATGTTAACTCCCAAACCGCTGCGCAGAAGTCAACCAAACTTCACCCAATAGTGTATTGTATCACATTCTAGTAGTTACATTTGAAAATTTCGTTCTAGGACATTTGGTTTGAGCGCAATTATTAAACTTAGGTAAAAAAAGCCATTTAAGCCTTTTCACAGTGAGATCTATGCGATATGGCCGAGAAATGTAATTTTGATGTTAACTCCCAAACCGCTGCGCAGAAGTTAAACAAACTTCACCCAATAGTGTATTGTATCACATTCTAGTAGTTACATTTGAAAATTTCGTTCTAGGACATTTCGTTTGAGCGCAATCCTCAAACTTAGGTCAAAAAAGCCATTTAAGCCTTTTCACAGTGAGATCAATGCGATATGGCCGAGAAATGTAATTTTGATGTTAACTCCCAAACCGCTGCGCAGAAGTCAACCAAACTTCACCCAATAGTGTATTGTATCACAATCTAGTAGTTACATTTGAAAATTTTGTTCTAGGAAATTTTGTTTGAGCGCAATCATCAAACTTAATTAAAAAAGTCATTTAAGCCTTTTCACAGTGAGATCTATGCGATATGGCCGAGAAATGTAATTTTGATGTTAACTCCCAAACCGCTGCGCAGAAGTCAACTAAACTTCACCCATTAGTGTATTGTATCACAATCTATTTGTTACATGTGGAAATTTGGTTCTAGGACATTTGATTTGAGCGCAATCCTCAAACTTAGGTCAAAAAAGCCATTTAAGCCTTTTCACAGTGAGATCTATGCGATATGGCCGAGAAATGTAATTTTGATGTTAACTCCCAAACCGCTGCGCAGAAGTCAACCAAACTTCACCCAATAGTGTATTGTATCACATTCTAGTAGTTACATTTGAAAATTTCGTTCTAGGACATTTGGTTTGAGCGCAATTATTAAACTTAGGTCAAAAAAGCCATTTAAGCCTTTTCACAGTGAGATCTATGCGATATGGCCGAGAAATGTAATTTTGATGTTAACTCCCAAACCGCTGCGCAGAAGTCAACCAAACTTCACCCAATAGTGTATTGTATCACATTCTAGTAGTTACATTTGAAAATTTCGTTCTAGGACATTTGGTTTGAGCGCAATCATTAAACTTAGGTCAAAAAAGCCATTTAAGCCTTTTCACAGTGAGATCTATGCGATATGGCCGAGAAATGTAATTTTGATGTTAACTCCCAAACCGCTGCGCAGAAGTCAACCAAACTTCACCCAATAGTGTATTGTATCACAATCTAGTAGTTACATTTGAAAATTTTGTTCTAGGAAATTTTGTTTGAGCGCAATCATCAAACTTAATTAAAAAAGTCATTTAAGCCTTTTCACAGTGAGATCTATGCGATATGGCCGAGAAATGTAATTTTGATGTTAACTCCCAAACCGCTGCGCAGAAGTCAACCAAACTTCACCCATTAGTTTATTGTATCACAATCTAGTAGTTACATGTGAAATTTTGGTTCTAAGACATTTGATTTGAGCGCAATCCTCAAACTTAGGTCAAAAAAGCCATTTAAGCCTTTTCAAAGTGAGATCTATGCGATATGGCCGAGAAATGTAATTTTGATGTTAACTCCCAAACCGCTGCGCAGAAGTCAACCAAACTTCACCCAATAGTGTATTGTATCACATTCTAGTAGTTACATTTGAAAATTTCGTTCTAGGACATTTGGTTTGAGCGCAATCATTAAACTTAGGTCAAAAAAAGCCATTTAAGCCTTTTCACAGTGAGATCTATGCGATATGGCCGAGAAATGTAATTTTGATGTTAACTCCCAAACCGCTGCGCAGAAGTCAACCAAACTTCACCCAATAGTGTATTGTATCACAATCTAGTAGTTACATTTGAAAATTTTGTTCTAGGAAATTTTGTTTGAGCGCAATCATCAAACTTAATTAAAAAAGTCATTTAAGCCTTTTCACAGTGAGATCTATGCGATATGGCCGAGAAATGTAATTTTGATGTTAACTCCCAAACCGCTGCGCAGAAGTCAACCAAACTTCACCCATTAGTTTATTGTATCACAATCTAGTAGTTACATGTGAAAATTTGGTTCTAGGACATTTTGTTTGAACGCAATCATCAAACTTAATTAAAAAAGTCATTTAAGCCTTTTCACAGTGAGATCTATGCGATATGGCCGAGAAATGTAATTTTGATGTTAACTCCCAAACCGCTGCGCAGAAGTCAACCAAACTTCACCCAATAGTGTATTGTATCACATTCTAGTAGTTACATTTGAAAATTTCGTTCTAGGACATTTGGTTTGAGCGCAATCCTCAAACTTAGGTCAAAAAAGCCATTTAAGCCTTTTCACAGTGAGATCTATGCGATATGGCCGAGAAATGTAATTTTGATGTTAACTCCCAAACCGCTGCGCAGAAGTCAACCAAACTTCACCCAATAGTGTATTGTATCACATTCTAGTAGTTACATTTGAAAATTTCGTTCTAGGACATTTGGTTTGAGCGCAATTATTAAACTTAGGTCAAAAAAGCCATTTAAGCCTTTTCACAGTGAGATCTATGCGATATGGCCGAGAAATGTAATTTTGATGTTAACTCCCAAACCGCTGCGCAGAAGTCAACCAAACTTCACCCAATAGTGTATTGTATCACAATCTAGTAGTTACATTTGAAAATTTTGTTCTAGGAAATTTTGTTTGAGCGCAATCATCAAACTTAATTAAAAAAGTCATTTAAGCCTTTTCACAGTGAGATCTATGCGATATGGCCGAGAAATGTAATTTTGATGTTAACTCCCAAACCGCTGCGCAGAAGTCAACTAAACTTCACCCATTAGTGTATTGTATCACAATCTAGTAGTTACATGTGGAAATTTGGTTCTAGGACATTTGATTTGAGCGCAATCCTCAAACTTAGGTCAAAAAAGCCATTTAAGCCTTTTCACAGTGAGATCTATGCGATATGGCCGAGAAATGTAATTTTGATGTTAACTCCCAAACCGCTGCGCAGAAGTCAACCAAACTTCACCCAATAGTGTATTGTATCACATTCTAGTAGTTACATTTGAAAATTTCGTTCTAGGACATTTGGTTTGAGCGCAATTATTAAACTTAGGTCAAAAAAGCCATTTAAGCCTTTTCACAGTGAGATCTATGCGATATGGCCGAGAAATGTAATTTTGATGTTAACTCCCAAACCGCTGCGCAGAAGTCAACCAAACTTCACCCAATAGTGTATTGTATCACATTCTAGTAGTTACATTTGAAAATTTCGTTCTAGGACATTTGGTTTGAGCGCAATCCTCAAACTTAGGTCAAAAAAGCCATTTAAGCCTTTTCACAGTGAGATCTATGCGATATGGCCGAGAAATGTAATTTTGATGTTAACTCCCAAACCGCTGCGCAGAAGTCAACCAAACTTCACCCATTAGTGTATTGTATCACAATCTAGTAGTTACATGTGGAAATTTGGTTCTAGGACATTTGATTTGAGCGCAATCCTCAAACTTAGGTCAAAAAAGCCATTTAAGCCTTTTCACAGTGAGATCTATGCGATATGGCCGAGAAATGTAATTTTGATGTTAACTCCCAAACCGCTGCGCAGAAGTCAACCAAACTTCACCCAATAGTGTATTGTATCACATTCTAGTAGTTACATTTGAAAATTTTGTTCTAGGACATTTGGTTTGAGCGCAATCATTAAACTTAGGTCAAAAAAGCCATTTAAGCCTTTTCACAGTGAGATCTATGCGATATGGCCGAGAAATGTAATTTTGATGTGAACTCCCAAACCGCTGCGCAGAAGTCAACCAAACTTCACCCATTAGTTTATTGTATCACAATCTAGTAGTTACATGTGAAAATTTGGTTCTAGGACATTTTGTTTGAACGCAATCATCAAACTTAATTAAAAAAGTCATTTAAGCCTTTTCACAGTGAGATCTATGCGATATGGCCGAGAAATGTAATTTTGATGTTAACTCCCAAACCGCTGCGCAGAAGTCAACCAAACTTCACCCAATAGTGTATTGTATCACATTCTAGTAGTTACATTTGAAAATTTCGTTCTAGGACATTTGGTTTGAGCGCAATCCTCAAACTTAGGTCAAAAAAGCCATTTAAGCCTTTTCACAGTGAGATCTATGCGATATGGCCGAGAAATGTAATTATGATGTTAACTCCCAAACCGCTGCGCAGAAGTCAACCAAACTTCACCCAATAGTGTATTGTATCACATTCTAGTAGTTACATTTGAAAATTTCGTTCTAGGACATTTGGTTTGAGCGCAATTATTAAACTTAGGTCAAAAAAGCCATTTAAGCCTTTTCACAGTGAGATCTATGCGATATGGCCGAGAAATGTAATTTTGATGTTAACTCCCAAACCGCTGCGCAGAAGTCAACCAAACTTCACCCAATAGTGTATTGTATCACATTCTTGTAGTTACATTTGAAAATTTCGTTCTAGGACATTTGGTTTGAGCGCAATCCTCAAACTTAGGTCAAAAAAGCCATTTAAGCCTTTTCACAGTGAGATCTATGCGATATGGCCGAGAAATGTAATTTTGATGTTAACTCCCAAACCGCTGCGCAGAAGTCAACCAAACTTCACCCAATAGTGTATTGTATCACAATCTAGTAGTTACATTTGAAAATTTTGTTCTAGGAAATTTTGTTTGAGCGCAATCATCAAACTTAATTAAAAAAGTCATTTAAGCCTTTTCACAGTGAGATCTATGCGATATGGCCGAGAAATGTAATTTTGATGTTAACTCCCAAACCGCTGCGCAGAAGTCAACTAAACTTCACCCATTAGTGTATTGTATCACAATCTAGTAGTTACATGTGGAAATTTGGTTCTAGGACATTTGATTTGAGCGCAATCCTCAAACTTAGGTCAAAAAAGCCATTTAAGCCTTTTCACAGTGAGATCTATGCGATATGGCCGAGAAATGTAATTTTGATGTTAACTCCCAAACCGCTGCGCAGAAGTCAACCAAACTTCACCCAATAGTGTATTGTATCACATTCTAGTAGTTACATTTGAAAATTTCGTTCTAGGACATTTGGTTTGAGCGCAATTATTAAACTTAGGTCAAAAAAGCCATTTAAGCCTTTTCACAGTGAGATCTATGCGATATGGCCGAGAAATGTAATTTTGATGTTAACTCCCAAACCGCTGCGCAGAAGTCAACCAAACTTCACCCAATAGTGTATTGTATCACATTCTAGTAGTTACATTTGAAAATTTCGTTCTAGGACATTTGGTTTGAGCGCAATCCTCAAACTTAGGTCAAAAAAGCCATTTAAGCCTTTTCACAGTGAGATCTATGCGATATGGCCGAGAAATGTAATTTTGATGTTAACTCCCAAACCGCTGCGCAGAAGTCAACCAAACTTCACCCATTAGTGTATTGTATCACAATCTAGTAGTTACATGTGGAAATTTGGTTCTAGGACATTTGATTTGAGCGCAATCCTCAAACTTAGGTCAAAAAAGCCATTTAAGCCTTTTCACAGTGAGATCTATGCGATATGGCCGAGAAATGTAATTTTGATGTTAACTCCCAAACCGCTGCGCAGAAGTCAACCAAACTTCACCCAATAGTGTATTGTATCACATTCTAGTAGTTACATTTGAAAATTTCGTTCTAGGACATTTGGTTTGAGCGCAATTATTAAACTTAGGTCAAAAAAGCCATTTAAGCCTTTTCACAGTGAGATCTATGCGATATGGCCGAGAAATGTAATTTTGATGTTAACTCCCAAACCGCTGCGCAGAAGTCAACCAAACTTCACCCAATAGTGTATTGTATCACAATCTAGTAGTTACATTTGAAAATTTTGTTCTAGGAAATTTTGTTTGAGCGCAATCATCAAACTTAATTAAAAAAGTCATTTAAGCCTTTTCACAGTGAGATCTATGCGATATGGCCGAGAAATGTAATTTTGATGTTAACTCCCAAACCGCTGCGCAGAAGTCAACTAAACTTCACCCATTAGTGTATTGTATCACAATCTAGTAGTTACATGTGGAAATTTGGTTCTAGGACATTTGATTTGAGCGCAATCCTCAAACTTAGGTCAAAAAAGCCATTTAAGCCTTTTCACAGTGAGATCTATGCGATATGGCCGAGAAATGTAATTTTGATGTTAACTCCCAAACCGCTGCGCAGAAGTCAACCAAACTTCACCCAATAGTGTATTGTATCACATTCTAGTAGTTACATTTGAAAATTTCGTTCTAGGACATTTGGTTTGAGCGCAATTATTAAACTTAGGTCAAAAAAGCCATTTAAGCCTTTTCACAGTGAGATCTATGCGATATGGCCGAGAAATGTAATTTTGATGTTAACTCCCAAACCGCTGCGCAGAAGTCAACCAAACTTCACCCAATAGTGTATTGTATCACATTCTAGTAGTTACATTTGAAAATTTCGTTCTAGGACATTTGGTTTGAGCGCAATCCTCAAACTTAGGTCAAAAAAGCCATTTAAGCCTTTTCACAGTGAGATCTATGCGATATGGCCGAGAAATGTAATTTTGATGTTAACTCCCAAACCGCTGCGCAGAAGTCAACCAAACTTCACCCATTAGTGTATTGTATCACAATCTAGTAGTTACATGTGGAAATTTGGTTCTAGGACATTTGATTTGAGCGCAATCCTCAAACTTAGGTCAAAAAAGCCATTTAAGCCTTTTCACAGTGAGATCTATGCGATATGGCCGAGAAATGTAATTTTGATGTTAACTCCCAAACCGCTGCGCAGAAGTCAACCAAACTTCACCCAATAGTGTATTGTATCACATTCTAGTAGTTACATTTGAAAATTTTGTTCTAGGACATTTGGTTTGAGCGCAATCATTAAACTTAGGTCAAAAAAGCCATTTAAGCCTTTTCACAGTGAGATCTATGCGATATGGCCGAGAAATGTAATTTTGATGTGAACTCCCAAACCGCTGCGCAGAAGTCAACCAAACTTCACCCATTAGTTTATTGTATCACAATCTAGTAGTTACATGTGAAAATTTGGTTCTAGGACATTTTGTTTGAACGCAATCATCAAACTTAATTAAAAAAGTCATTTAAGCCTTTTCACAGTGAGATCTATGCGATATGGCCGAGAAATGTAATTTTGATGTTAACTCCCAAACCGCTGCGCAGAAGTCAACCAAACTTCACCCAATAGTGTATTGTATCACATTCTAGTAGTTACATTTGAAAATTTCGTTCTAGGACATTTGGTTTGAGCGCAATCCTCAAACTTAGGTCAAAAAAGCCATTTAAGCCTTTTCACAGTGAGATCTATGCGATATGGCCGAGAAATGTAATTATGATGTTAACTCCCAAACCGCTGCGCAGAAGTCAACCAAACTTCACCCAATAGTGTATTGTATCACATTCTAGTAGTTACATTTGAAAATTTCGTTCTAGGACATTTGGTTTGAGCGCAATTATTAAACTTAGGTCAAAAAAGCCATTTAAGCCTTTTCACAGTGAGATCTATGCGATATGGCCGAGAAATGTAATTTTGATGTTAACTCCCAAACCGCTGCGCAGAAGTCAACCAAACTTCACCCAATAGTGTATTGTATCACATTCTTGTAGTTACATTTGAAAATTTCGTTCTAGGACATTTGGTTTGAGCGCAATCCTCAAACTTAGGTCAAAAAAGCCATTTAAGCCTTTTCACAGTGAGATCTATGCGATATGGCCGAGAAATGTAATTTTGATGTTAACTCCCAAACCGCTGCGCAGAAGTCAACCAAACTTCACCCAATAGTGTATTGTATCACAATCTAGTAGTTACATTTGAAAATTTTGTTCTAGGAAATTTTGTTTGAGCGCAATCATCAAACTTAATTAAAAAAGTCATTTAAGCCTTTTCACAGTGAGATCTATGCGATATGGCCGAGAAATGTAATTTTGATGTTAACTCCCAAACCGCTGCGCAGAAGTCAACTAAACTTCACCCATTAGTGTATTGTATCACAATCTAGTAGTTACATGTGGAAATTTGGTTCTAGGACATTTGATTTGAGCGCAATCCTCAAACTTAGGTCAAAAAAGCCATTTAAGCCTTTTCACAGTGAGATCTATGCGATATGGCCGAGAAATGTAATTTTGATGTTAACTCCCAAACCGCTGCGCAGAAGTCAACCAAACTTCACCCAATAGTGTATTGTATCACATTCTAGTAGTTACATTTGAAAATTTCGTTCTAGGACATTTGGTTTGAGCGCAATTATTAAACTTAGGTCAAAAAAGCCATTTAAGCCTTTTCACAGTGAGATCTATGCGATATGGCCGAGAAATGTAATTTTGATGTTAACTCCCAAACCGCTGCGCAGAAGTCAACCAAACTTCACCCAATAGTGTATTGTATCACATTCTAGTAGTTACATTTGAAAATTTCGTTCTAGGACATTTGGTTTGAGCGCAATCCTCAAACTTAGGTCAAAAAAGCCATTTAAGCCTTTTCACAGTGAGATCTATGCGATATGGCCGAGAAATGTAATTTTGATGTTAACTCCCAAACCGCTGCGCAGAAGTCAACCAAACTTCACCCATTAGTGTATTGTATCACAATCTAGTAGTTACATGTGGAAATTTGGTTCTAGGACATTTGATTTGAGCGCAATCCTCAAACTTAGGTCAAAAAAGCCATTTAAGCCTTTTCACAGTGAGATCTATGCGATATGGCCGAGAAATGTAATTTTGATGTTAACTCCCAAACCGCTGCGCAGAAGTCAACCAAACTTCACCCAATAGTGTATTGTATCACATTCTAGTAGTTACATTTGAAAATTTCGTTCTAGGACATTTGGTTTGAGCGCAATTATTAAACTTAGGTCAAAAAAGCCATTTAAGCCTTTTCACAGTGAGATCTATGCGATATGGCCGAGAAATGTAATTTTGATGTTAACTCCCAAACCGCTGCGCAGAAGTCAACCAAACTTCACCCAATAGTGTATTGTATCACATTCTAGTAGTTACATTTGAAAATTTCGTTCTAGGACATTTGGTTTGAGCGCAATCCTCAAACTTAGGTCAAAAAAGCCATTTAAGCCTTTTCACAGTGAGATCTATGCGATATGGCCGAGAAATGTAATTTTGATGTTAACTCCCAAACCGCTGCGCAGAAGTCAACCAAACTTCACCCATTAGTGTATTGTATCACAATCTAGTAGTTACATGTGGAAATTTGGTTCTAGGACATTTGATTTGAGCGCAATCCTCAAACTTAGGTCAAAAAAGCCATTTAAGCCTTTTCACAGTGAGATCTATGCGATATGGCCGAGAAATGTAATTTTGATGTTAACTCCCAAACCGCTGAACAGAAGTCAACCAAACTTCACCCAATAGTGTATTGTATCACATTCTAGTAGTTACATTTGAAAATTTTGTTCTAGGACATTTGGTTTGAGCGCAATCATTAAACTTAGGTCAAAAAAGCCATTTAAGCCTTTTCACAGTGAGATCTATGCGATATGGCCGAGAAATGTAATTTTGATGTGAACTCCCAAACCGCTGCGCAGAAGTCAACCAAACTTCACCCATTAGTTTATTGTATCACAATCTAGTAGTTACATGTGAAAATTTGGTTCTAGGACATTTTGTTTGAACGCAATCATCAAACTTAATTAAAAAAGTCATTTAAGCCTTTTCACAGTGAGATCTATGCGATATGGCCGAGAAATGTAATTTTGATGTTAACTCCCAAACCGCTGCGCAGAAGTCAACCAAACTTCACCCAATAGTGTATTGTATCACATTCTAGTAGTTACATTTGAAAATTTCGTTCTAGGACATTTGGTTTGAGCGCAATCCTCAAACTTAGGTCAAAAAAGCCATTTAAGCCTTTTCACAGTGAGATCTATGCGATATGGCCGAGAAATGTAATTTTGATGTTAACTCCCAAACCGCTGCGCAGAAGTCAACCAAACTTCACCCAATAGTGTATTGTATCACATTCTAGTAGTTACATTTGAAAATTTCGTTCTAGGACATTTGGTTTGAGCGCAATTATTAAACTTAGGTCAAAAAAGCCATTTAAGCCTTTTCACAGTGAGATCTATGCGATATGGCCGAGAAATGTAATTTTGATGTTAACTCCCAAACCGCTGCGCAGAAGTCAACCAAACTTCACCCAATAGTGTATTGTATCACATTCTAGTAGTTACATTTGAAAATTTCGTTCTAGGACATTTGGTTTGAGCGCAATCCTCAAACTTAGGTCAAAAAAGCCATTTAAGCCTTTTCACAGTGAGATCTATGCGATATGGCCGAGAAATGTAATTTTGATGTTAACTCCCAAACCGCTGCGCAGAAGTCAACCAAACTTCACCCAATAGTGTATTGTATCACAATCTAGTAGTTACATTTGAAAATTTTGTTCTAGGAAATTTTGTTTGAGCGCAATCATCAAACTTAATTAAAAAAGTCATTTAAGCCTTTTCACAGTGAGATCTATGCGATATGGCCGAGAAATGTAATTTTGATGTTAACTCCCAAACCGCTGCGCAGAAGTCAACTAAACTTCACCCATTAGTGTATTGTATCACAATCTAGTAGTTACATGTGGAAATTTGGTTCTAGGACATTTGATTTGAGCGCAATCCTCAAACTTAGGTCAAAAAAGCCATTTAAGCCTTTTCACAGTGAGATCTATGCGATATGGCCGAGAAATGTAATTTTGATGTTAACTCCCAAACCGCTGCGCAGAAGTCAACCAAACTTCACCCAATAGTGTATTGTATCACATTCTAGTAGTTACATTTGAAAATTTCGTTCTAGGACATTTGGTTTGAGCGCAATTATTAAACTTAGGTCAAAAAAGCCATTTAAGCCTTTTCACAGTGAGATCTATGCGATATGGCCGAGAAATGTAATTTTGATGTTAACTCCCAAACCGCTGCGCAGAAGTCAACCAAACTTCACCCAATAGTGTATTGTATCACATTCTAGTAGTTACATTTGAAAATTTCGTTCTAGGACATTTGGTTTGAGCGCAATCCTCAAACTTAGGTCAAAAAAGCCATTTAAGCCTTTTCACAGTGAGATCTATGCGATATGGCCGAGAAATGTAATTTTGATGTTAACTCCCAAACCGCTGCGCAGAAGTCAACCAAACTTCACCCATTAGTGTATTGTATCACAATCTAGTAGTTACATGTGGAAATTTGGTTCTAGGACATTTGATTTGAGCGCAATCCTCAAACTTAGGTCAAAAAAGCCATTTAAGCCTTTTCACAGTGAGATCTATGCGATATGGCCGAGAAATGTAATTTTGATGTTAACTCCCAAACCGCTGCGCAGAAGTCAACCAAACTTCACCCAATAGTGTATTGTATCACATTCTAGTAGTTACATTTGAAAATTTTGTTCTAGGACATTTGGTTTGAGCGCAATCATTAAACTTAGGTCAAAAAAGCCATTTAAGCCTTTTCACAGTGAGATCTATGCGATATGGCCGAGAAATGTAATTTTGATGTTAACTCCCAAACCGCTGCGCAAAAGTCAACTAAACTTCACCCATTAGTGTATTGTATCACAATCTAGTAGTTACATGTGGAAATTTGGTTCTAGGACATTTGATTTGAGCGCAATCCTCAAACTTAGGTCAAAAAAGCCATTTAAGCCTTTTCACAGTGAGATCTATGCGATATGGCCGAGAAATGTAATTTTGATGTTAACTCCCAAACCGCTGCGCAGAAGTCAACCAAACTTCACCCAATAGTGTATTGTATCACATTCTAGTAGTTACATTTGAAAATTTCGTTCTAGGACATTTGGTTTGAGCGCAATTATTAAACTTAGGTCAAAAAAGCCATTTAAGCCTTTTCACAGTGAGATCTATGCGATATGGCCGAGAAATGTAATTTTGATGTTAACTCCCAAACCGCTGCGCAGAAGTTAAACAAACTTCACCCAATAGTGTATTGTATCACATTCTAGTAGTTACATTTGAAAATTTCGTTCTAGGACATTTCGTTTGAGCGCAATCCTCAAACTTAGGTCAAAAAAGCCATTTAAGCCTTTTCACAGTGAGATCAATGCGATATGGCCGAGAAATGTAATTTTGATGTTAACTCCCAAACCGCTGCGCAGAAGTCAACCAAACTTCACCCAATAGTGTATTGTATCACAATCTAGTAGTTACATTTGAAAATTTTGTTCTAGGAAATTTTGTTTGAGCGCAATCATCAAACTTAATTAAAAAAGTCATTTAAGCCTTTTCACAGTGAGATCTATGCGATATGGCCGAGAAATGTAATTTTGATGTTAACTCCCAAACTGCTGCGCAGAAGTCAACTAAACTTCACCCATTAGTGTATTGTATCACAATCTAGTAGTTACATTTGAAAATTTCGTTCTAGGACATTTGGTTTGAGCGCAATTATTAAACTTAGGTCAAAAAAGCCATTTAAGCCTTTTCACAGTGAGATCTATGCGATATGGCCGAGAAATGTAATTTTGATGTTAACTCCCAAACCGCTGCGCAGAAGTCAACCAAACTTCACCAGATAGTGTATTGTATCACATTCTAGTAGTTACATTTGAAAATTTCGTTCTAGGACATTTGGTTTGAGCGCAATCATTAAACTTAGGTCAAAAAAGCCATTTAAGCCTTTTCACAGTGAGATCTATGCGATATGGCCGAGAAATGTAATTTTGATGTTAACTCCCAAACCGCTGCGCAGAAGTCAACCAAACTTCACCCAATAGTGTATTGTATCACAATCTAGTAGTTACATTTGAAAATTTTGTTCTAGGAAATTTTGTTTGAGCGCAATCATTAACTTAATTAAAAAAGTCATTTAAGCCTTTTCACAGTGAGATCTATGCGATATGGCCGAGAAATGTAATTTTGATGTTAACTCCCAAACCGCTGCGCAGAAGTCAACCAAACTTCACCCATTAGTTTATTGTATCACAATCTAGTAGTTACATGTGAAATTTTGGTTCTAAGACATTTGATTTGAGCGCAATCCTCAAACTTAGGTCAAAAAAGCCATTTAAGCCTTTTCAAAGTGAGATCTATGCGATATGGCCGAGAAATGTAATTTTGATGTTAACTCCCAAACCGCTGCGCAGAAGTCAACCAAACTTCACCCAATAGTGTATTGTATCACATTCTAGTAGTTACATTTGAAAATTTCGTTCTAGGACATTTGGTTTGAGCGCAATCATTAAACTTAGGTCAAAAAAGTCATTTAAGCCTTTTCACAGTGAGATCTATGCGATATGGCCGAGAAATGTAATTTTGATGTTAACTCCCAAACCGCTGCGCAGAAGTCAACCAAACTTCACCCAATAGTTTATTGTATCACATTCTAGTAGTTACATTTGAAAATTTCGTTCTAG
The DNA here is from genome assembly GCF_030265065.1 of Corythoichthys intestinalis. Taxonomy (NCBI): domain Eukaryota; kingdom Metazoa; phylum Chordata; class Actinopteri; order Syngnathiformes; family Syngnathidae; genus Corythoichthys; species Corythoichthys intestinalis. The sequence continues at coordinate 34,024,977 of NC_080407.1, forward strand.
GACATTTGGTTTGAGCGCAATCCTCAAACTTAGGTCAAAAAAGCCATTTAAGCCTTTTCACAGTGAGATCTATGCGATATGGCCGAGAAATGTAATTTTGATGTTAACTCCCAAACCGCTGCGCAGAAGTCAACCAAACTTCACCCAATAGTGTATTGTATCACAATCTAGTAGTTACATTTGAAAATTTTGTTCTAGGAAATTTTGTTTGAGCGCAATCATCAAACTTAATTAAAAAAGTCATTTAAGCCTTTTCACAGTGAGATCTATGCGATATGGCCGAGAAATGTAATTTTGATGTTAACTCCCAAACCGCTGCGCAGAAGTCAACTAAACTTCACCCATTAGTGTATTGAATCACAATCTAGTAGTTACATGTGGAAATTTGGTTCTAGGACATTTGATTTGAGCGCAATCCTCAAACTTAGGTCAAAAAAGCCATTTAAGCCTTTTCACAGTGAGATCTATGCGATATGGCCGAGAAATGTAATTTTGATGTTAACTCCCAAACCGCTGCGCAGAAGTCAACCAAACTTCACCCAAAAATAGTGTATTGTATCACATTCTAGTAGTTACATTTGAAAATTTCGTTCTAGGACATTTGGTTTGAGCGCAATTATTAAACTTAGGTCAAAAAAGCCATTTAAGCCTTTTCACAGTGAGATCTATGCGATATGGCCGAGAAATGTAATTTTGATGTTAACTCCCAAACCGCTGCGCAGAAGTCAACTAAACTTCACCCATTAGTGTATTGTATCACAATCTAGTAGTTACATGTGGAAATTTGGTTCTAGGACATTTGATTTGAGCGCAATCCTCAAACTTAGGTCAAAAAAGCCATTTAAGCCTTTTCACAGTGAGATCTATGCGATATGGCCGAGAAATGTAATTTTGATGTTAACTCCCAAACCGCTGCGCAGAAGTCAACCAAACTTCACCCAATAGTGTATTGTATCACATTCTAGTAGTTACATTTGAAAATTTCGTTCTAGGACATTTGGTTTGAGCGCAATTATTAAACTTAGGTCAAAAAAGCCATTTAAGCCTTTTCACAGTGAGATCTATGCGATATGGCCGAGAAATGTAATTTTGATGTTAACTCCCAAACCGCTGCGCAGAAGTCAACCAAACTTCACCCAATAGTGTATTGTATCACATTCTAGTAGTTACATTTGAAAATTTCGTTCTAGGACATTTGGTTTGAGCGCAACCCTCAAACTTAGGTCAAAAAAGCCATTTAAGCCTTTTCACAGTGAGATCTATGCGATATGGCCGAGAAATGTAATTTTGATGTTAACTCCCAAACCGCTGCGCAGAAGTCAACCAAACTTCACCCAATAGTGTATTGTATCACATTCTAGTAGTTACATTTGAAAATTTTGTTCTAGGACATTTGGTTTGAGCGCAATCATTAAACTTAGGTCAAAAAAGCCATTTAAGCCTTTTCACAGTGAGATCTATGCGATATGGCCGAGAAATGTAATTTTGATGTTAACTCCCAAACCGCTGCGCAGAAGTCAACCAAACTTCACCCACTAGTGTATTGTATCACATTCTAGTAGTTACATTTGAAAATTTTGTTCTAGGACATTTGGTTTGAGCGCAATCATTAAACTTAGGTCAAAAAAGCCATTTAAGCCTTTTCACAGTGAGATCTATGCGATATGGCCGAGAAATGTAATTTTGATGTTAACTCCCAAACCGCTGCGCAGAAGTCAACCAAACTTCACCCAATAGTGTATTGTATCACAATCTAGTAGTTACATTTGAAATTTTTGTTCTAGGACATTTTGTTTGAGCGCAATCATCAAACTTAATTAAAAAAGTCATTTAAGCCTTTTCACAGTGAGATCTATGCGATATGGCCGAGAAATGTAATTTTGATGTTAACTCCCAAACCGCTGCGCAGAAGTCAACCAAACTTCACCCATTAGTTTATTGTATCACAATCTAGTAGTTACATGTGAAAATTTGGTTCTAGGACATTTGATTTGAGCGCAATCCTCAAACTTAGGTCAAAAAAGCCATTTAAGCCTTTTCACAGTGAGATCTATGCGATATGGCCGAGAAATGTATTTTGATGTTAACTCCCAAACCGCTGCGCAGAAGTCAACCAAACTTCACCCAATAGTGTATTGTATCACATTCTAGTAGTTACATTTGAAAATTTCGTTCTAGGACATTTGGTTTGAGCGCAATCATTAAACTTAGGTCAAAAAAGCCATTTAAGCCTTTTCACAGTGAGATCTATGCGATATGGCCGAGAAATGTAATTTTGATGTTAACTCCCAAACCGCTGCGCAGAAGTCAACCAAACTTCACCCAATAGTGTATTGTATCACAATCTAGTAGTTACATTTGAAAATTTTGTTCTAGGAAATTTTGTTTGAGCGCAATCATCAAACTTAATTAAAAAAGTCATTTAAGCCTTTTCACAGTGAGATCTATGCGATATGGCCGAGAAATGTAATTTTGATGTTAACTCCCAAACCGCTGCGCAGAAGTCAACCAAACTTCACCCATTAGTTTATTGTATCACAATCTAGTAGTTACATTTGAAAATTTTGTTCTAGGAAATTTTGTTTGAGCGCAATCATCAAACTTAATTAAAAAAGTCATTTAAGCCTTTTCACAGTGAGATCTATGCGATATGGCCGAGAAATGTAATTTTGATGTTAACTCCCAAACCGCTGCGCAGAAGTCAACTAAACTTCACCCATTAGTATATTGTATCACAATCTAGTAGTTACATGTGGAAATTTGGTTCTAGGACATTTGATTTGAGCGCAATCCTCAAACTTAGGTCAAAAAAGCCATTTAAGCCTTTTCACAGTGAGATCTATGCGATATGGCCGAGAAATGTAATTTTGATGTTAACTCCCAAACCGCTGCGCAGAAGTCAACCAAACTTCACCCAATAGTGTATTGTATCACATTCTAGTAGTTACATTTGAAAATTTCGTTCTAGGACATTTGGTTTGAGCGCAATCCTCAAACTTAGGTCAAAAAAGCCATTTAAGCCTTTTCACAGTGAGATCTATGCGATATGGCCGAGAAATGTAATTTTGATGTTAACTCCCAAACCGCTGCGCAGAAGTCAACCAAACTTCACCCAATAGTGTATTGTATCACAATCTAGTAGTTACATTTGAAAATTTTGTTCTAGGAAATTTTGTTTGAGCGCAATCATCAAACTTAATTAAAAAAGTCATTTAAGCCTTTTCACAGTGAGATCTATGCGATATGGCCGAGAAATGTAATTTTGATGTTAACTCCCAAACCGCTGCGCAGAAGTCAACTAAACTTCACCCATTAGTGTATTGTATCACAATCTAGTAGTTACATGTGGAAATTTGGTTCTAGGACATTTGATTTGAGCGCAATCCTCAAACTTAGGTCAAAAAAGCCATTTAAGCCTTTTCACAGTGAGATCTATGCGATATGGCCGAGAAATGTAATTTTGATGTTAACTCCCAAACCGCTGCGCAGAAGTCAACCAAACTTCACCCAATAGTGTATTGTATCACATTCTAGTAGTTACATTTGAAAATTTCGTTCTAGGACATTTGGTTTGAGCGCAATTATTAAACTTAGGTCAAAAAAGCCATTTAAGCCTTTTCACAGTGAGATCTATGCGATATGGCCGAGAAATGTAATTTTGATGTTAACTCCCAAACCGCTGCGCAGAAGTCAACTAAACTTCACCCATTAGTGTATTGTATCACAATCTAGTAGTTACATGTGGAAATTTGGTTCTAGGACATTTGATTTGAGCGCAATCCTCAAACTTAGGTCAAAAAAGCCATTTAAGCCTTTTCACAGTGAGATCTATGCGATATGGCCGAGAAATGTAATTTTGATGTTAACTCCCAAACCGCTGCCCAGAAGTCAACCAAACTTCACCCAATAGTGTATTGTATCACATTCTAGTAGTTACATTTGAAAATTTCGTTCTAGGACATTTGGTTTGAGCGCAATTATTAAACTTAGGTCAAAAAAGCCATTTAAGCCTTTTCACAGTGAGATCTATGCGATATGGCCGAGAAATGTAATTTTGATGTTAACTCCCAAACCGCTGCGCAGAAGTCAACCAAACTTCACCCAATAGTGTATTGTATCACATTCTAGTAGTTACATTTGAAAATTTTGTTCTAGGACATTTGGTTTGAGCGCAATCATTAAACTTAGGTCAAAAAAGCCATTTAAGCCTTTTCACAGTGAGATCTATGCGATATGGCCGAGAAATGTAATTTTGATGTTAACTCCCAAACCGCTGCGCAGAAGTCAACCAAACTTCACCCAATAGTGTATTGTATCACATTCTAGTAGTTACATTTGAAAATTTCGTTCTAGGACATTTGGTTTGAGCGCAATTATTAAACTTAGGTCAAAAAAGCCATTTAAGCCTTTTCACAGTGAGATCTATGCGATATGGCCGAGAAATGTAATTTTGATGTTAACTCCCAAACCGCTGCGCAGAAGTCAACCAAACTTCACCCACTAGTGTATTGTATCACATTCTAGTAGTTACATTTGAAAATTTCGTTCTAGGACATTTGGTTTGAGCGCAATCATTAAACTTAGGTCAAAAAAGCCATTTAAGCCTTTTCACAGTGAGATCTATGCGATATGGCCGAGAAATGTAATTTTGATGTTAACTCCCAAACCGCTGCGCAGAAGTCAACCAAACTTCACCCAATAGTGTATTGTATCACAATCTAGTAGTTACATTTGAAAATTTTGTTCTAGGAAATTTTGTTTGAGCGCAATCATCAAACTTAATTAAAAAAGTCATTTAAGCCTTTTCACAGTGAGATCTATGCGATATGGCCGAGAAATGTAATTTTGATGTTAACTCCCAAACCGCTGCGCAGAAGTCAACCAAACTTCACCCATTAGTTTATTGTATCACAATCTAGTAGTTACATGTGAAAATTTGGTTCTAGGACATTTGATTTGAGCGCAATCCTCAAACTTAGGTCAAAAAAGCCATTTAAGCCTTTTCACAGTGAGATCTATGCGATATGGCCGAGAAATGTAATTTTGATGTTAACTCCCAAACCGCTGCGCAGAAGTCAACCAAACTTCACCCAATAGTGTATTGTATCACATTCTAGTAGTTACATTTGAAAATTTCGTTCTAGGACATTTGGTTTGAGCGCAATCATTAAACTTAGGTCAAAAAAGCCATTTAAGCCTTTTCACAGTGAGATCTATGCGATATGGCCGAGAAATGTAATTTTGATGTTAACTCCCAAACCGCTGCGCAGAAGTCAACCAAACTTCACCCAATAGTGTATTGTATCACAATCTAGTAGTTACATTTGAAAATTTTGTTCTAGGAAATTTTGTTTGAGCGCAATCATCAAACTTAATTAAAAAAGTCATTTAAGCCTTTTCACAGTGAGATCTATGCGATATGGCCGAGAAATGTAATTTTGATGTTAACTCCCAAACCGCTGCTCAGAAGTCAACCAAACTTCACCCATTAGTTTATTGTATCACAATCTAGTAGTTACATTTGAAAATTTTGTTCTAGGAAATTTTGTTTGAGCGCAATCATCAAACTTAATTAAAAAAGTCATTTAAGCCTTTTCACAGTGAGATCTATGCGATATGGCCGAGAAATGTAATTTTGATGTTAACTCCCAAACCGCTGCGCAGAAGTCAACTAAACTTCACCCATTAGTATATTGTATCACAATCTAGTAGTTACATGTGGAAATTTGGTTCTAGGACATTTGATTTGAGCGCAATCCTCAAACTTAGGTCAAAAAAGCCATTTAAGCCTTTTCACAGTGAGATCTATGCGATATGGCCGAGAAATGTAATTTTGATGTTAACTCCCAAACCGCTGCGCAGAAGTCAACCAAACTTCACCCAATAGTGTATTGTATCACATTCTAGTAGTTACATTTGAAAATTTCGTTCTAGGACATTTGGTTTGAGCGCAATCCTCAAACTTAGGTCAAAAAAGCCATTTAAGCCTTTTCACAGTGAGATCTATGCGATATGGCCGAGAAATGTAATTTTGATGTTAACTCCCAAACCGCTGCGCAGAAGTCAACCAAACTTCACCCAATAGTGTATTGTATCACAATCTAGTAGTTACATTTGAAAATTTTGTTCTAGGAAATTTTGTTTGAGCGCAATCATCAAACTTAATTAAAAAAGTCATTTAAGCCTTTTCACAGTGAGATCTATGCGATATGGCCGAGAAATGTAATTTTGATGTTAACTCCCAAACCGCTGCGCAGAAGTCAACTAAACTTCACCCATTAGTGTATTGTATCACAATCTAGTAGTTACATGTGGAAATTTGGTTCTAGGACATTTGATTTGAGCGCAATCCTCAAACTTAGGTCAAAAAAGCCATTTAAGCCTTTTCACAGTGAGATCTATGCGATATGGCCGAGAAATGTAATTTTGATGTTAACTCCCAAACCGCTGCGCAGAAGTCAACCAAACTTCACCCAATAGTGTATTGTATCACATTCTAGTAGTTACATTGGAAAATTTCGTTCTAGGACATTTGGTTTGAGCGCAATTATTAAACTTAGGTCAAAAAAGCCATTTAAGCCTTTTCACAGTGAGATCTATGCGATATGGCCGAGAAATGTAATTTTGATGTTAACTCCCAAACCGCTGCGCAGAAGTCAACTAAACTTCACCCATTAGTGTATTGTATCACAATCTAGTAGTTACATGTGGAAATTTGGTTCTAGGACATTTGATTTGAGCGCAATCATTAAACTTAGGTCAAAAAAGCCATTTAAGCCTTTTCACAGTGAGATCTATGCGATATGGCCGAGAAATGTAATTTTGATGTTAACTCCCAAACCGCTGCGCAGAAGTCAACCAAACTTCACCCAATAGTGTATTGTATCACATTCTAGTAGTTACATTTGAAAATTTCGTTCTAGGACATTTGGTTTGAGCGCAATTATTAAACTTAGGTCAAAAAAGCCATTTAAGCCTTTTCACAGTGAGATCTATGCGATATGGCCGAGAAATGTAATTTTGATGTTAACTCCCAAACCGCTGCGCAGAAGTCAACCAAACTTCACCCATTAGTTTATTGTATCACAATCTAGTAGTTACATGTGAAAATTTGGTTCTAGGACATTTGATTTGAGCGCAATCCTCAAACTTAGGTCAAAAAAGCCATTTAAGCCTTTTCACAGTGAGATCTATGCGATATGGCCGAGAAATGTAATTTTGATGTTAACTCCCAAACCGCTGCGCAGAAGTCAACCAAACTTCACCCAATAGTGTATTGTATCACATTCTAGTAGTTACATTTGAAAATTTCGTTCTAGGACATTTGGTTTGAGCGCAATCATTAAACTTAGGTCAAAAAAGCCATTTAAGCCTTTTCACAGTGAGATCTATGCGATATGGCCGAGAAATGTAATTTTGATGTTAACTCCCAAACCGCTGCGCAGAAGTCAACCAAACTTCAACCAATAGTGTATTGTATCACAATCTAGTAGTTACATTTGAAAATTTTGTTCTAGGAAATTTTGTTTGAGCGCAATCATCAAACTTAATTAAAAAAGTCATTTAAGCCTTTTCACAGTGAGATCTATGCGATATGGCCGAGAAATGTAATTTTGATGTTAACTCCCAAACCGCTGCGCAGAAGTCAACCAAACTTCACCCATTAGTTTATTGTATCACAATCTAGTAGTTACATTTGAAAATTTTGTTCTAGGACATTTGATTTGAGCGCAATCCTCAAACTTAGGTCAAAAAAGCCATTTAAGCCTTTTCACAGTGAGATCTATGCGATATGGCCGAGAAATGTAATTTTGATGTTAACTCCCAAACCGCTGCGCAGAAGTCAACCAAACTTCACCCAAAAATAGTGTATTGTATCACATTCTAGTAGTTACATTTGAAAATTTCGTTCTAGGACATTTGGTTTGAGCGCAATTATTAAACTTAGGTCAAAAAAGCCATTTAAGCCTTTTCACAGTGAGATCTATGCGATATGGCCGAGAAATGTAATTTTGATGTTAACTCCCAAACCGCTGCGCAGAAGTCAACTAAACTTCACCCATTAGTGTATTGTATCACAATCTAGTAGTTACATGTGGAAATTTGGTTCTAGGACATTTGATTTGAGCGCAATCCTCAAACTTAGGTCAAAAAAGCCATTTAAGCCTTTTCACAGTGAGATCTATGCGATATGGCCGAGAAATGTAATTTTGATGTTAACTCCCAAACCGCTGCGCAGAAGTCAACCAAACTTCACCCAATAGTGTATTGTATCACATTCTAGTAGTTACATTTGAAAATTTCGTTCTAGGACATTTGGTTTGAGCGCAATTATTAAACTTAGGTCAAAAAAGCCATTTAAGCCTTTTCACAGTGAGATCTATGCGATATGGCCGAGAAATGTAATTTTGATGTTAACTCCCAAACCGCTGCGCAGAAGTCAACCAAACTTCACCCAATAGTGTATTGTATCACATTCTAGTAGTTACATTTGAAAATTTCGTTCTAGGACATTTGGTTTGAGCGCAATCCTCAAACTTAGGTCAAAAAAGCCATTTAAGCCTTTTCACAGTGAGATCTATGCGATATGGCCGAGAAATGTAATTTTGATGTTAACTCCCAAACCGCTGCGCAGAAGTCAACCAAACTTCACCCAATAGTGTATTGTATCACATTCTAGTAGTTACATTTGAAAATTTTGTTCTAGGACATTTGGTTTGAGCGCAATCATTAAACTTAGGTCAAAAAAGCCATTTAAGCCTTTTCACAGTGAGATCTATGCGATATGGCCGAGAAATGTAATTTTGATGTTAACTCCCAAACCGCTGCGCAGAAGTCAACCAAACTTCACCCAATAGTGTATTGTATCACATTCTAGTAGTTACATTTGAAAATTTCGTTCTAGGACATTTGGTTTGAGCGCAATTATTAAACTTAGGTCAAAAAAGCCATTTAAGCCTTTTCACAGTGAGATCTATGCGATATGGCCGAGAAATGTAATTTTGATGTTAACTCCCAAACCGCTGCGCAGAAGTCAACCAAACTTCACCCATTAGTTTATTGTATCACAATCTAGTAGTTACATGTGAAAATTTGGTTCTAGGACATTTGATTTGAGCGCAATCCTCAAACTTAGGTCAAAAAAGCCATTTAAGCCTTTTCACAGTGAGATCTATGCGATATGGCCGAGAAATGTAATTTTGATGTTAACTCCCAAACCGCTGCGCAGAAGTCAACCAAACTTCACCCAATAGTGTATTGTATCACATTCTAGTAGTTACATTTGAAAATTTCGTTCTAGGACATTTGGTTTGAGCGCAATCATTAAACTTAGGTCAAAAAAGCCATTTAAGCCTTTTCACAGTGAGATCTATGCGATATGGCCGAGAAATGTAATTTTGATGTTAACTCCCAAACCGCTGCGCAGAAGTCAACCAAACTTCAACCAATAGTGTATTGTATCACAATCTAGTAGTTACATTTGAAAATTTTGTTCTAGGAAATTTTGTTTGAGCGCAATCATCAAACTTAATTAAAAAAGTCATTTAAGCCTTTTCACAGTGAGATCTATGCGATATGGCCGAGAAATGTAATTTTGATGTTAACTCCCAAACCGCTGCGCAGAAGTCAACCAAACTTCACCCATTAGTTTATTGTATCACAATCTAGTAGTTACATTTGAAAATTTTGTTCTAGGAAATTTTGTTTGAGCGCAATCATCAAACTTAATTAAAAAAGTCATTTAAGCCTTTTCACAGTGAGATCTATGCGATATGGCCGAGAAATGTAATTTTGATGTTAACTCCCAAACCGCTGCGCAGAAGTCAACTAAACTTCACCCATTAGTATATTGTATCACAATCTAGTAGTTACATGTGGAAATTTGGTTCTAGGACATTTGATTTGAGCGCAATCCTCAAACTTAGGTCAAAAAAGCCATTTAAGCCTTTTCACAGTGAGATCTATGCGATATGGCCGAGAAATGTAATTTTGATGTTAACTCCCAAACCGCTGCGCAGAAGTCAACCAAACTTCACCCAATAGTGTATTGTATCACATTCTAGTAGTTACATTTGAAAATTTCGTTCTAGGACATTTGGTTTGAGCGCAATCCTCAAACTTAGGTCAAAAAAGCCATTTAAGCCTTTTCACAGTGAGATCTATGCGATATGGCCGAGAAATGTAATTTTGATGTTAACTCCCAAACCGCTGCGCAGAAGTCAACCAAACTTCACCCAATAGTGTATTGTATCACAATCTAGTAGTTACATTTGAAAATTTTGTTCTAGGAAATTTTGTTTGAGCGCAATCATCAAACTTAATTAAAAAAGTCATTTAAGCCTTTTCACAGTGAGATCTATGCGATATGGCCGAGAAATGTAATTTTGATGTTAACTCCCAAACCGCTGCGCAGAAGTCAACTAAACTTCACCCATTAGTGTATTGTATCACAATCTAGTAGTTACATGTGGAAATTTGGTTCTAGGACATTTGATTTGAGCGCAATCCTCAAACTTAGGTCAAAAAAGCCATTTAAGCCTTTTCACAGTGAGATCTATGCGATATGGCCGAGAAATGTAATTTTGATGTTAACTCCCAAACCGCTGCGCAGAAGTCAACCAAACTTCACCCAATAGTGTATTGTATCACATTCTAGTAGTTACATTTGAAAATTTCGTTCTAGGACATTTGGTTTGAGCGCAATTATTAAACTTAGGTCAAAAAAGCCATTTAAGCCTTTTCACAGTGAGATCTATGCGATATGGCCGAGAAATGTAATTTTGATGTTAACTCCCAAACCGCTGCGCAGAAGTCAACTAAACTTCACCCATTAGTGTATTGTATCACAATCTAGTAGTTACATGTGGAAATTTGGTTCTAGGACATTTGATTTGAGCGCAATCCTCAAACTTAGGTCAAAAAAGCCATTTAAGCCTTTTCACAGTGAGATCTATGCGATATGGCCGAGAAATGTAATTTTGATGTTAACTCCCAAACCGCTGCGCAGAAGTCAACCAAACTTCACCCAATAGTGTATTGTATCACATTCTAGTAGTTACATTTGAAAATTTCGTTCTAGGACATTTGGTTTGAGCGCAATTATTAAACTTAGGTCAAAAAAGCCATTTAAGCCTTTTCACAGTGAGATCTATGCGATATGGCCGAGAAATGTAATTTTGATGTTAACTCCCAAACCGCTGCGCAGAAGTCAACCAAACTTCACCCAATAGTGTATTGTATCACATTCTAGTAGTTACATTTGAAAATTTCGTTCTAGGACATTTGGTTTGAGCGCAATTATTAAACTTAGGTCAAAAAAGCCATTTAAGCCTTTTCACAGTGAGATCTATGCGATATGGCCGAGAAATGTAATTTTGATGTTAACTCCCAAACCGCTGCGCAGAAGTCAACCAAACTTCACCCAATAGTGTATTGTATCACATTCTAGTAGTTACATTTGAAAATTTCGTTCTAGGACATTTGGTTTGAGCGCAATCATTAAACTTAGGTCAAAAAAGCCATTTAAGCCTTTTCACAGTGAGATCTATGCGATATGGCCGAGAAATGTAATTTTGATGTTAACTCCCAAACCGCTGCGCAGAAGTCAACTAAACTTCACCCATTAGTGTATTGTATCACAATCTAGTAGTTACATTTGAAAATTTTGTTCTAGGAAATTTTGTTTGAGCGCAATCATCAAACTTAATTAAAAAAGTCATTTAAGCCTTTTCACAGTGAGATCTATGCGATATGGCCGAGAAATGTAATTTTGATGTTAACTCCCAAACCGCTGCGCAGAAGTCAACTAAACTTCACCCATTAGTGTATTGTATCACAATCTAGTAGTTACATGTGGAAATTTGGTTCTAGGACATTTGATTTGAGCGCAATCCTCAAACTTAGGTCAAAAAAGCCATTTAAGCCTTTTCACAGTGAGATCTATGCGATATGGCCGAGAAATGTAATTTTGATGTTAACTCCCAAACCGCTGCGCAGAAGTCAACCAAACTTCACCCAAAAATAGTGTATTGTATCACATTCTAGTAGTTACATTTGAAAATTTCGTTCTAGGACATTTGGTTTGAGCGCAATTATTAAACTTAGGTCAAAAAAGCCATTTAAGCCTTTTCACAGTGAGATCTATGCGATATGGCCGAGAAATGTAATTTTGATGTTAACTCCCAAACCGCTGCGCAGAAGTCAACTAAACTTCACCCATTAGTGTATTGTATCACAATCTAGTAGTTACATGTGGAAATTTGGTTCTAGGACATTTGATTTGAGCGCAATCCTCAAACTTAGGTCAAAAAAGCCATTTAAGCCTTTTCACAGTGAGATCTATGCGATATGGCCGAGAAATGTAATTTTGATGTTAACTCCCAAACCGCTGCGCAGAAGTCAACCAAACTTCACCCAAAAATAGTGTATTGTATCACATTCTAGTAGTTACATTTGAAAATTTCGTTCTAGGACATTTGGTTTGAGCGCAATTATTAAACTTAGGTCAAAAAAGCCATTTAAGCCTTTTCACAGTGAGATCTATGCGATATGGCCGAGAAATGTAATTTTGATGTTAACTCCCAAACCGCTGCGCAGAAGTCAACCAAACTTCACCCAATAGTGTATTGTATCACATTCTAGTAGTTACATTTGAAAATTTCGTTCTAGGACATTTGGTTTGAGCGCAATCCTCAAACTTAGGTCAAAAAAGCCATTTAAGCCTTTTCACAGTGAGATCTATGCGATATGGCCGAGAAATGTAATTTTGATGTTAACTCCCAAACCGCTGCGCAGAAGTCAACCAAACTTCACCCAATAGTGTATTGTATCACATTCTAGTAGTTACATTTTAAAATTTTGTTCTAGGACATTTGGTTTGAGCGCAATCATTAAACTTAGGTCAAAAAAGCCATTTAAGCCTTTTCACAGTGAGATCTATGCGATATGGCCGAGAAATGTAATTTTGATGTTAACTCCCAAACCGCTGCGCAGAAGTCAACCAAACTTCACCCAATAGTGTATTGTATCACATTCTAGTAGTTACATTTGAAAATTTTGTTCTAGGACATTTGGTTTGAGCGCAATTATTAAACTTAGGTCAAAAAAGCCATTTAAGCCTTTTCACAGTGAGATCTATGCGATATGGCCGAGAAATGTAATTTTGATGTTAACTCCCAAACCGCTGCGCAGAAGTCAACCAAACTTCACCCAATAGTGTATTGTATCACATTCTAGTAGTTACATTTGAAAATTTCGTTCTAGGACATTTGGTTTGAGCGCAATCATTAAACTTAGGTCAAAAAAGCCATTTAAGCCTTTTCACAGTGAGATCTATGCGATATGGCCGAGAAATGTAATTTTGATGTTAACTCCCAAACCGCTGCGCAGAAGTCAACCAAACTTCACCCAATAGTGTATTGTATCACAATCTAGTAGTTACATTTGAAAATTTTGTTCTAGGAAATTTTGTTTGAGCGCAATCATCAAACTTAATTAAAAAAGTCATTTAAGCCTTTTCACAGTGAGATCTATGCGATATGGCCGAGAAATGTAATTTTGATGTTAACTCCCAAACCGCTGCGCAGAAGTCAACCAAACTTCACCCATTAGTTTATTGTATCACAATCTAGTAGTTACATGTGAAAATTTGGTTCTAGGACATTTGATTTGAGCGCAATCCTCAAACTTAGGTCAAAAAAGCCATTTAAGCCTTTTCACAGTGAGATCTATGCGATATGGCCGAGAAATGTAATTTTGATGTTAACTCCCAAACCGCTGCGCAGAAGTCAACCAAACTTCACCCAATAGTGTATTGTATCACATTCTAGTAGTTACATTTGAAAATTTCGTTCTAGGACATTTGGTTTGAGCGCAATCATTAAACTTAGGTCAAAAAAGCCATTTAAGCCTTTTCACAGTGAGATCTATGCGATATGGCCGAGAAATGTAATTTTGATGTTAACTCCCAAACCGCTGCGCAGAAGTCAACCAAACTTCACCCAATAGTGTATTGTATCACAATCTAGTAGTTACATTTGAAAATTTTGTTCTAGGAAATTTTGTTTGAGCGCAATCATCAAACTTAATTAAAAAAGTCATTTAAGCCTTTTCACAGTGAGATCTATGCGATATGGCCGAGAAATGTAATTTTGATGTTAACTCCCAAACCGCTGCGCAGAAGTCAACCAAACTTCACCCATTAGTTTATTGTATCACAATCTAGTAGTTACATTTGAAAATTTTGTTCTAGGAAATTTTGTTTGAGCGCAATCATCAAACTTAATTAAAAAAGTCATTTAAGCCTTTTCACAGTGAGATCTATGCGATATGGCCGAGAAATGTAATTTTGATGTTAACTCCCAAACCGCTGCGCAGAAGTCAACTAAACTTCACCCATTAGTATATTGTATCACAATCTAGTAGTTACATGTGGAAATTTGGTTCTAGGACATTTGATTTGAGCGCAATCCTCAAACTTAGGTCAAAAAAGCCATTTAAGCCTTTTCACAGTGAGATCTATGCGATATGGCCGAGAAATGTAATTTTGATGTTAACTCCCAAACCGCTGCGCAGAAGTCAACCAAACTTCACCCAATAGTGTATTGTATCACATTCTAGTAGTTACATTTGAAAATTTCGTTCTAGGACATTTGGTTTGAGCGCAATCCTCAAACTTAGGTCAAAAAAGCCATTTAAGCCTTTTCACAGTGAGATCTATGCGATATGGCCGAGAAATGTAATTTTGATGTTAACTCCCAAACCGCTGCGCAGAAGTCAACCAAACTTCACCCAATAGTGTATTGTATCACAATCTAGTAGTTACATTTGAAAATTTTGTTCTAGGAAATTTTGTTTGAGCGCAATCATCAAACTTAATTAAAAAAGTCATTTAAGCCTTTTCACAGTGAGATCTATGCGATATGGCCGAGAAATGTAATTTTGATGTTAACTCCCAAACCGCTGCGCAGAAGTCAACTAAACTTCACCCATTAGTGTATTGTATCACAATCTAGTAGTTACATGTGGAAATTTGGTTCTAGGACATTTGATTTGAGCGCAATCCTCAAACTTAGGTCAAAAAAGCCATTTAAGCCTTTTCACAGTGAGATCTATGCGATATGGCCGAGAAATGTAATTTTGATGTTAACTCCCAAACCGCTGCGCAGAAGTCAACCAAACTTCACCCAATAGTGTATTGTATCACATTCTAGTAGTTACATTTGAAAATTTCGTTCTAGGACATTTGGTTTGAGCGCAATTATTAAACTTAGGTCAAAAAAGCCATTTAAGCCTTTTCACAGTGAGATCTATGCGATATGGCCGAGAAATGTAATTTTGATGTTAACTCCCAAACCGCTGCGCAGAAGTCAACCAAACTTCACCCAATAGTGTATTGTATCACATTCTAGTAGTTACATTTGAAAATTTCGTTCTAGGACATTTGGTTTGAGCGCAATTATTAAACTTAGGTCAAAAAAGCCATTTAAGCCTTTTCACCGTGAGATCTATGCGATATGGCCGAGAAATGTAATTTTGATGTTAACTCCCAAACCGCTGCGCAGAAGTCAACCAAACTTCACCCAATAGTGTATTGTATCACATTCTAGTAGTTACATTTGAAAATTTCGTTCTAGGACATTTGGTTTGAGCGCAATCATTAAACTTAGGTCAAAAAAGCCATTTAAGCCTTTTCACAGTGAGATCTATGCGATATGGCCGAGAAATGTAATTTTGATGTTAACTCCCAAACCGCTGCGCAGAAGTCAACTAAACTTCACCCATTAGTGTATTGTATCACAATCTAGTAGTTACATGTGGAAATTTGGTTCTAGGACATTTGATTTGAGCGCAATCCTCAAACTTAGGTCAAAAAAGCCATTTAAGCCTTTTCACAGTGAGATCTATGCGATATGGCCGAGAAATGTAATTTTGATGTTAACTCCCAAACCGCTGCGCAGAAGTCAACCAAACTTCACCCAATAGTGTATTGTATCACATTCTAGTAGTTACATTTGAAAATTTCGTTCTAGGACATTTGGTTTGAGCGCAATTATTAAACTTAGGTCAAAAAAGCCATTTAAGCCTTTTCACAGTGAGATCTATGCGATATGGCCGAGAAATGTAATTTTGATGTTAACTCCCAAACCGCTGCGCAGAAGTCAACTAAACTTCACCCATTAGTGTATTGTATCACAATCTAGTAGTTACATGTGGAAATTTGGTTCTAGGACATTTGATTTGAGCGCAATCCTCAAACTTAGGTCAAAAAAGCCATTTAAGCCTTTTCACAGTGAGATCTATGCGATATGGCCGAGAAATGTAATTTTGATGTTAACTCCCAAACCGCTGCGCAGAAGTCAACCAAACTTCACCCAATAGTGTATTGTATCACATTCTAGTAGTTACATTTGAAAATTTCGTTCTAGGACATTTGGTTTGAGCGCAATTATTAAACTTAGGTCAAAAAAGCCATTTAAGCCTTTTCACAGTGAGATCTATGCGATATGGCCGAGAAATGTAATTTTGATGTTAACTCCCAAACCGCTGCGCAGAAGTCAACCAAACTTCACCCAATAGTGTATTGTATCACATT
The DNA here is from genome assembly GCF_030265065.1 of Corythoichthys intestinalis. NCBI lineage: Eukaryota > Metazoa > Chordata > Actinopteri > Syngnathiformes > Syngnathidae > Corythoichthys > Corythoichthys intestinalis. The sequence continues at coordinate 34,041,571 of NC_080407.1, forward strand.
CTAGTAGTTACATTTGAAAATTTCGTTCTAGGACATTTGGTTTGAGCGCAATTATTAAACTTAGGTCAAAAAAGCCATTTAAGCCTTTTCACAGTGAGATCTATGCGATATGGCCGAGAAATGTAATTTTGATGTTAACTCCCAAACCGCTGCGCAGAAGTCAACCAAACTTCACCCAATAGTGTATTGTATCACATTCTAGTAGTTACATTTGAAAATTTCGTTCTAGGACATTTGGTTTGAGCGCAATCATTAAACTTAGGTCAAAAAAGCGATTTAAGCCTTTTCACAGTGAGATCTATGCGATATGGCCGAGAAATGTAATTTTGATGTTAACTCCCAAACCGCTGCGCAGAAGTCAACTAAACTTCACCCATTAGTGTATTGTATCACAATCTAGTAGTTACATTTGAAAATTTTGTTCTAGGAAATTTTGTTTGAGCGCAATCATCAAACTTAATTAAAAAAGTCATTTAAGCCTTTTCACAGTGAGATCTATGCGATATGGCCGAGAAATGTAATTTTGATGTTAACTCCCAAACCGCTGCGCAGAAGTCAACTAAACTTCACCCATTAGTGTATTGTATCACAATCTAGTAGTTACATGTGGAAATTTGGTTCTAGGACATTTGATTTGAGCGCAATCCTCAAACTTAGGTCAAAAAAGCCATTTAAGCCTTTTCACAGTGAGATCTATGCGATATGGCCGAGAAATGTAATTTTGATGTTAACTCCCAAACCGCTGCGCAGAAGTCAACCAAACTTCACCCAAAAATAGTGTATTGTATCACATTCTAGTAGTTACATTTGAAAATTTCGTTCTACGACATTTGGTTTGAGCGCAATTATTAAACTTAGGTCAAAAAAGCCATTTAAGCCTTTTCACAGTGAGATCTATGCGATATGGCCGAGAAATGTAATTTTGATGTTAACTCCCAAACCGCTGCGCAGAAGTCAACCAAACTTCACCCAATAGTGTATTGTATCACATTCTAGTAGTTACATTTGAAAATTTCGTTCTAGGACATTTGGTTTGAGCGCAATCCTCAAACTTAGGTCAAAAAAGCCATTTAAGCCTTTTCACAGTGAGATCTATGCGATATGGCCGAGAAATGTAATTTTGATGTTAACTCCCAAACCGCTGCGCAGAAGTCAACCAAACTTCACCCAATAGTGTATTGTATCACATTCTAGTAGTTACATTTTAAAATTTTGTTCTAGGACATTTGGTTTGAGCGCAATCATTAAACTTAGGTCAAAAAAGCCATTTAAGCCTTTTCACAGTGAGATCTATGCGATATGGCCGAGAAATGTAATTTTGATGTTAACTCCCAAACCGCTGCGCAGAAGTCAACCAAACTTCACCCAATAGTGTATTGTATCACATTCTAGTAGTTACATTTGAAAATTTTGTTCTAGGACATTTGGTTTGAGCGCAATTATTAAACTTAGGTCAAAAAAGCCATTTAAGCCTTTTCACAGTGAGATCTATGCGATATGGCCGAGAAATGTAATTTTGATGTTAACTCCCAAACCGCTGCGCAGAAGTCAACCAAACTTCACCCAATAGTGTATTGTATCACATTCTAGTAGTTACATTTGAAAATTTCGTTCTAGGACATTTGGTTTGAGCGCAATCATTAAACTTAGGTCAAAAAAGCCATTTAAGCCTTTTCACAGTGAGATCTATGCGATATGGCCGAGAAATGTAATTTTGATGTTAACTCCCAAACCGCTGCGCAGAAGTCAACCAAACTTCACCCAATAGTGTATTGTATCACAATCTAGTAGTTACATTTGAAAATTTTGTTCTAGGAAATTTTGTTTGAGCGCAATCATCAAACTTAATTAAAAAAGTCATTTAAGCCTTTTCACAGTGAGATCTATGCGATATGGCCGAGAAATGTAATTTTGATGTTAACTCCCAAACCGCTGCGCAGAAGTCAACCAAACTTCACCCATTAGTTTATTGTATCACAATCTAGTAGTTACATGTGAAAATTTGGTTCTAGGACATTTGATTTGAGCGCAATCCTCAAACTTAGGTCAAAAAAGCCATTTAAGCCTTTTCACAGTGAGATCTATGCGATATGGCCGAGAAATGTAATTTTGATGTTAACTCCCAAACCGCTGCGCAGAAGTCAACCAAACTTCACCCAATAGTGTATTGTATCACATTCTAGTAGTTACATTTGAAAATTTCGTTCTAGGACATTTGGTTTGAGCGCAATCATTAAACTTAGGTCAAAAAAGCCATTTAAGCCTTTTCACAGTGAGATCTATGCGATATGGCCGAGAAATGTAATTTTGATGTTAACTCCCAAACCGCTGCGCAGAAGTCAACCAAACTTCACCCATTAGTTTATTGTATCACAATCTAGTAGTTACATGTGAAAATTTGGTTCTAGGACATTTGATTTGAGCGCAATCCTCAAACTTAGGTCAAAAAAGCCATTTAAGCCTTTTCACAGTGAGATCTATGCGATATGGCCGAGAAATGTAATTTTGATGTTAACTCCCAAACCGCTGCGCAGAAGTCAACCAAACTTCACCCAATAGTGTATTGTATCACAATCTAGTAGTTACATTTGAAAATTTTGTTCTAGGAAATTTTGTTTGAGCGCAATCATCAAACTTAATTAAAAAAGTCATTTAAGCCTTTTCACAGTGAGATCTATGCGATATGGCCGAGAAATGTAATTTTGATGTTAACTCCCAAACCGCTGCGCAGAAGTCAACCAAACTTCACCCATTAGTTTATTGTATCACAATCTAGTAGTTACATGTGAAAATTTGGTTCTAGGACATTTGATTTGAGCGCAATCCTCAAACTTAGGTCAAAAAAGCCATTTAAGCCTTTTCACAGTGAGATCTATGCGATATGGCCGAGAAATGTAATTTTGATGTTAACTCCCAAACCGCTGCGCAGAAGTCAACCAAACTTCACCCAATAGTGTATTGTATCACATTCTAGTAGTTACATTTGAAAATTTCGTTCTAGGACATTTGGTTTGAGCGCAATCATTAAACTTAGGTCAAAAAAGCCATTTAAGCCTTTTCACAGTGAGATCTATGCGATATGGCCGAGAAATGTAATTTTGATGTTAACTCCCAAACCGCTGCGCAGAAGTCAACCAAACTTCACCCAATAGTGTATTGTATCACAATCTAGTAGTTACATTTGAAAATTTTGTTCTAGGAAATTTTGTTTGAGCGCAATCATCAAACTTAATTAAAAAAGTCATTTAAGCCTTTTCACAGTGAGATCTATGCGATATGGCCGAGAAATGTAATTTTGATGTTAACTCCCAAACCGCTGCGCAGAAGTCAACCAAACTTCACCCATTATTTTATTGTATCACAATCTAGTAGTTACATTTGAAAATTTTGTTCTAGGAAATTTTGTTTGAGCGCAATCATCAAACTTAATTAAAAAAGTCATTTAAGCCTTTTCACAGTGAGATCTATGCGATATGGCCGAGAAATGTAATTTTGATGTTAACTCCCAAACCGCTGCGCAGAAGTCAACTAAACTTCACCCATTAGTATATTGTATCACAATCTAGTAGTTACATGTGGAAATTTGGTTCTAGGACATTTGATTTGAGCGCAATCCTCAAACTTAGGTCAAAAAAGCCATTTAAGCCTTTTCACAGTGAGATCTATGCGATATGGCCGAGAAATGTAATTTTGATGTTAACTCCCAAACCGCTGCGCAGAAGTCAACCAAACTTCACCCAATAGTGTATTGTATCACATTCTAGTAGTTACATTTGAAAATTTCGTTCTAGGACATTTGGTTTGAGCGCAATCCTCAAACTTAGGTCAAAAAAGCCATTTAAGCCTTTTCACAGTGAGATCTATGCGATATGGCCGAGAAATGTAATTTTGATGTTAACTCCCAAACCGCTGCGCAGAAGTCAACCAAACTTCACCCAATAGTGTATTGTATCACAATCTAGTAGTTACATTTGAAAATTTTGTTCTAGGAAATTTTGTTTGAGCGCAATCATCAAACTTAATTAAAAAAGTCATTTAAGCCTTTTCACAGTGAGATCTATGCGATATGGCCGAGAAATGTAATTTTGATGTTAACTCCCAAACCGCTGCGCAGAAGTCAACCAAACTTCACCCAATAGTGTATTGTATCACATTCTAGTAGTTACATTTGAAAATTTCGTTCTAGGACATTTGGTTTGAGCGCAATTATTAAACTTAGGTCAAAAAAGCAATTTAAGCCTTTTCACAGTGAGATCTATGCGATATGGCCGAGAAATGTAATTTTGATGTTAACTCCCAAACCGCTGCGCAGAAGTCAACCAAACTTCACCCAATAGTGTATTGTATCACATTCTAGTAGTTACATTTGAAAATTTCGTTCTAGGACATTTGGTTTGAGCGCAATTATTAAACTTAGGTCAAAAAAGCCATTTAAGCCTTTTCACAGTGAGATCTATGCGATATGGCCGAGAAATGTAATTTTGATGTTAACTCCCAAACCGCTGCGCAGAAGTCAACCAAACTTCACCCAATAGTGTATTGTATCACATTCTAGTAGTTACATTTGAAAATTTCGTTCTAGGACATTTGGTTTGAGCGCAATCATTAAACTTAGGTCAAAAAAGCCATTTAAGCCTTTTCACAGTGAGATCTATGCGATATGGCCGAGAAATGTAATTTTGATGTTAACTCCCAAACCGCTGCGCAGAAGTCAACCAAACTTCACCCAATAGTGTATTGTATCACAATCTAGTAGTTACATTTGAAAATTTTGTTCTAGGAAATTTTGTTTGAGCGCAATCATCAAACTTAATTAAAAAAGTCATTTAAGCCTTTTCACAGTGAGATCTATGCGATATGGCCGAGAAATGTAATTTTGATGTTAACTCCCAAACCGCTGCGCAGAAGTCAACCAAACTTCACCCATTAGTTTATTGTATCACAATCTAGTAGTTACATTTGAAAATTTTGTTCTAGGAAATTTTGTTTGAGCGCAATCATCAAACTTAATTAAAAAAGTCATTTAAGCCTTTTCACAGTGAGATCTATGCGATATGGCCGAGAAATGTAATTTTGATGTTAACTCCCAAACCGCTGCGCAGAAGTCAACTAAACTTCACCCATTAGTGTATTGTATCACAATCTAGTAGTTACATGTGGAAATTTGGTTCTAGGACATTTGATTTGAGCGCAATCCTCAAACTTAGGTCAAAAAAGCCATTTAAGCCTTTTCACAGTGAGATCTATGCGATATGGCCGAGAAATGTAATTTTGATGTTAACTCCCAAACCGCTGCGCAGAAGTCAACCAAACTTCACCCAATAGTGTATTGTATCACATTCTAGTAGTTACATTTGAAAATTTTGTTCTAGGACATTTGGTTTGAGCGCAATCCTCAAACTTAGGTCAAAAAAGCCATTTAAGCCTTTTCACAGTGAGATCTATGCGATATGGCCGAGAAATGTAATTTTGATGTTAACTCCCAAACCGCTGCGCAGAAGTCAACCAAACTTCACCCAATAGTGTATTGTATCACATTCTAGTAGTTACATTTGAAAATTTCGTTCTAGGACATTTGGTTTGAGCGCAATCCTCAAACTTAGGTCAAAAAAGCCATTTAAGCCTTTTCACAGTGAGATCTATGCGATATGGCCGAGAAATGTAATTTTGATGTTAACTCCCAAACCGCTGCGCAGAAGTCAACCAAACTTCACCCAATAGTGTATTGTATCACATTCTAGTAGTTACATTTGAAAATTTCGTTCTAGGACATTTGGTTTGAGCGCAATCCTCAAACTTAGGTCAAAAAAGCCATTTAAGCCTTTTCACAGTGAGATCTATGCGATATGGCCGAGAAATGTAATTTTGATGTTAACTCCCAAACCGCTGCGCAGAAGTCAACCAAACTTCACCCAATAGTGTATTGTATCACAATCTAGTAGTTACATTTGAAAATTTGGTTCTAGGAAATTTTGTTTGAGCGCAATCATCAAACTTAATTAAAAAAGTCATTTAAGCCTTTTCACAGTGAGATCTATGCGATATGGCCGAGAAATGTAATTTTGATGTTAACTCCCAAACCGCTGCGCAGAAGTCAACTAAACTTCACCCATTAGTGTATTGTATCACAATCTAGTAGTTACATGTAGAAATTTGGTTCTAGGACATTTGATTTGAGCGCAATCCTCAAACTTAGGTCAAAAAAGCCATTTAAGCCTTTTCACAGTGAGATCTATGCGATATGGCCGAGAAATGTAATTTTGATGTTAACTCCCAAACCGCTGCGCAGAAGTCAACCAAACTTCACCCAATAGTGTATTGTATCACATTCTAGTAGTTACATTTGAAAATTTCGTTCTAGGACATTTGGTTTGAGCGCAATTATTAAACTTAGGTCAAAAAAGCCATTTAAGCCTTTTCACAGTGAGATCTATGCGATATGGCCGAGAAATGTAATTTTGATGTTAACTCCCAAACCGCTGCGCAGAAGTCAACTAAACTTCACCCATTAGTGTATTGTATCACAATCTAGTAGTTACATGTGGAAATTTGGTTCTAGGACATTTGATTTGAGCGCAATCCTCAAACTTAGGTCAAAAAAGCCATTTAAGCCTTTTCACAGTGAGATCTATGCGATATGGCCGAGAAATGTAATTTTGATGTTAACTCCCAAACCGCTGCGCAGAAGTCAACCAAACTTCACCCAATAGTGTATTGTATCACATTCTAGTAGTTACATTTGAAAATTTCGTTCTAGGACATTTGGTTTGAGCGCAATTATTAAACTTAGGTCAAAAAAGCCATTTAAGCCTTTTCACAGTGAGATCTATGCGATATGGCCGAGAAATGTAATTTTGATGTTAACTCCCAAACCGCTGCGCAGAAGTCAACCAAACTTCACCCAATAGTGTATTGTATCACATTCTAGTAGTTACATTTGAAAATTTCGTTCTAGGACATTTGGTTTGAGCGCAATCCTCAAACTTAGGTCAAAAAAGCCATTTAAGCCTTTTCACAGTGAGATCTATGCGATATGGCCGAGAAATGTAATTTTGATGTTAACTCCCAAACCGCTGCGCAGAAGTCAACCAAACTTCACCCAATAGTGTATTGTATCACAATCTAGTAGTTACATTTGAAAATTTTGTTCTAGGAAATTTTGTTTGAGCGCAATCATCAAACTTAATTAAAAAAGTCATTTAAGCCTTTTCACAGTGAGATCTATGCGATATGGCCGAGAAATGTAATTTTGATGTTAACTCCCAAACCGCTGCGCAGAAGTCAACTAAACTTCACCCATTAGTGTATTGTATCACAATCTAGTAGTTACATGTGGAAATTTGGTTCTAGGACATTTGATTTGAGCGCAATCCTCAAACTTAGGTCAAAAAAGCCATTTAAGCCTTTTCACAGTGAGATCTATGCGATATGGCCGAGAAATGTAATTTTGATGTTAACTCCCTAATCGCTGCGCAGAAGTAAACCAAACTTCACCCAATAGTGTATTGTATCACAATCTAGTAGTTACATGTGGAAATTTGGTTCTAGGACATTTGATTTGAGCGCAATCCTCAAACTTAGGTCAAAAAAGCCATTTAAGCCTTTTCACAGTGAGATCTATGCGATATGGCCGAGAAATGTAATTTTGATGTTAACTCCCAAACTGCTGCGCAGAAGTCAACTAAACTTCACCCATTAGTGTATTGTATCACAATCTAGTAGTTACATGTGGAAATTTGGTTCTAGGACATTTGATTTGAGCGCAATCCTCAAACTTAGGTCAAAAAAGCCATTTAAGCCTTTTCACAGTGAGATCTATGCGATATGGCCGAGAAATGTAATTTTGATGTTAACTCCCAAACCGCTGCGCAGAAGTCAACCAAACTTCACCCAATAGTGTATTGTATCACATTCTAGTAGTTACATTTGAAAATTTCGTTCTAGGACATTTGGTTTGAGCGCAATTATTAAACTTAGGTCAAAAAAGCCATTTAAGCCTTTTCACAGTGAGATCTATGCGATATGGCCGAGAAATGTAATTTTGATGTTAACTCCCAAACCGCTGCGCAGAAGTCAACCAAACTTCACCCAATAGTGTATTGTATCACATTCTAGTAGTTACATTTGAAAATTTCGTTCTAGGACATTTGGTTTGAGCGCAATCATTAAACTTAGGTCAAAAAAGCCATTTAAGCCTTTTCACAGTGAGATCTATGCGATATGGCCGAGAAATGTAATTTTGATGTTAACTCCCAAACCGCTGCGCAGAAGTCAACCAAACTTCACCCAATAGTGTATTGTATCACAATCTAGTAGTTACATTTGAAAATTTTGTTCTAGGAAATTTTGTTTGAGCGCAATCATCAAACTTAATTAAAAAAGTCATTTAAGCCTTTTCACAGTGAGATCTATGCGATATGGCCGAGAAATGTAATTTTGATGTTAACTCCCAAACCGCTGCGCAGAAGTCAACCAAACTTCACCCAATAGTGTATTGTATCACATTCTAGTAGTTACATTTGAAAATTTCGTTCTAGGACATTTGGTTTGAGCGCAATTATTAAACTTAGGTCAAAAAAGCCATTTAAGCCTTTTCACAGTGAGATCTATGCGATATGGCCGAGAAATGTAATTTTGATGTTAACTCCCAAACCGCTGCGCAGAAGTCAACTAAACTTCACCCATTAGTGAATTGTATCACAATCTAGTAGTTACATGTGGAAATTTGGTTCTAGGACATTTGATTTGAGCGCAATCCTCAAACTTAGGTCAAAAAAGCCATTTAAGCCTTTTCACAGTGAGATCTATGCGATATGGCCGAGAAATGTAATTTTGATGTTAACTCCCAAACCGCTGCGCAGAAGTCAACCAAACTTCACCCAATAGTGTATTGTATCACATTCTAGTAGTTACATTTGAAAATTTCGTTCTAGGACATTTGGTTTGAGCGCAATTATTAAACTTAGGTCAAAAAAGCCATTTAAGCCTTTTCACAGTGAGATCTATGCGATATGGCCGAGAAATGTAATTTTGATGTTAACTCCCAAACCGCTGCGCAGAAGTCAACCAAACTTCACCCAATAGTGTATTGTATCACATTCTAGTAGTTACATTTGAAAATTTCGTTCTAGGACATTTGGTTTGAGCGCAATCATTAAACTTAGGTCAAAAAAGCCATTTAAGCCTTTTCACAGTGAGATCTATGCGATATGGCCGAGAAATGTAATTTTGATGTTAACTCCCAAACCGCTGCGCAGAAGTCAACCAAACTTCACCCAATAGTGTATTGTATCACAATCTAGTAGTTACATTTGAAAATTTTGTTCTAGGAAATTTTGTTTGAGCGCAATCATCAAACTTAATTAAAAAAGTCATTTAAGCCTTTTCACAGTGAGATCTATGCGATATGGCCGAGAAATGTAATTTTGATGTTAACTCCCAAACCGCTGCGCAGAAGTCAACCAAACTTCACCCATTAGTTTATTGTATCACAATCTAGTAGTTACATGTGAAATTTTGGTTCTAAGACATTTGATTTGAGCGCAATCCTCAAACTTAGGTCAAAAAAGCCATTTAAGCCTTTTCAAAGTGAGATCTATGCGATATGGCCGAGAAATGTAATTTTGATGTTAACTCCCAAACCGCTGCGCAGAAGTCAACCAAACTTCACCCAATAGTGTATTGTATCACATTCTAGTAGTTACATTTGAAAATTTCGTTCTAGGACATTTGGTTTGAGCGCAATCATTAAACTTAGGTCAAAAAAGCCATTTAAGCCTTTTCACAGTGAGATCTATGCGATATGGCCGAGAAATGTAATTTTGATGTTAACTCCCAAACCGCTGCGCAGAAGTCAACCAAACTTCACCCAATAGTGTATTGTATCACAATCTAGTAGTTACATTTGAAAATTTTGTTCTAGGAAATTTTGTTTGAGCGCAATCATCAAACTTAATTAAAAAAGTCATTTAAGCCTTTTCACAGTGAGATCTATGCGATATGGCCGAGAAATGTAATTTTGATGTTAACTCCCAAACCGCTGCGCAGAAGTCAACCAAACTTCACCCATTAGTTTATTGTATCACAATCTAGTAGTTACATGTGAAAATTTGGTTCTAGGACATTTTGTTTGAACGCAATCATCAAACTTAATTAAAAAAGTCATTTAAGCCTTTTCACAGTGAGATCTATGCGATATGGCCGAGAAATGTAATTTTGATGTTAACTCCCAAACCGCTGCGCAGAAGTCAACCAAACTTCACCCAATAGTGTATTGTATCACAATCTAGTAGTTACATTTGAAAATTTTGTTCTAGGAAATTTTGTTTGAGCGCAATCATCAAACTTAATTAAAAAAGCCATTTAAGCCTTTTCACAGTGAGATCTATGCGATATGGCCGAGAAATGTAATTTTGATGTTAACTCCCAAACCGCTGCGCAGAAGTCAACCAAACTTCACCCAATAGTGTATTGTATCACATTCTAGTAGTTACATTTGAAAATTTCGTTCTAGGACATTTGGTTTGAGCGCAATCATTAAACTTAGGTCAAAAAAGCCATTTAAGCCTTTTCACAGTGAGATCTATGCGATATGGCCGAGAAATGTAATTTTGATGTTAACTCCCAAACCGCTGCGCAGAAGTCAACCAAACTTCACCCAATAGTGTATTGTATCACAATCTAGTAGTTACATTTGAAAATTTTGTTCTAGGAAATTTTGTTTGAGCGCAATCATCAAACTTAATTAAAAAAGTCATTTAAGCCTTTTCACAGTGAGATCTATGCGATATGGCCGAGAAATGTAATTTTGATGTTAACTCCCAAACCGCTGCGCAGAAGTCAACCAAACTTCACCCTTTAGTTTATTGTATCACAATCTAGTAGTTACATGTGAAATTTTGGTTCTAAGACATTTGATTTGAGCGCAATCCTCAAACTTAGGTCAAAAAAGCCATTTAAGCCTTTTCAAAGTGAGATCTATGCGATATGGCCGAGAAATGTAATTTTGATGTTAACTCCCAAACCGCTGCGCAGAAGTCAACCAAACTTCACCCAATAGTGTATTGTATCACATTCTAGTAGTTACATTTGAAAATTTCGTTCTAGGACATTTGGTTTGAGCGCAATCATTAAACTTAGGTCAAAAAAGCCATTTAAGCCTTTTCACAGTGAGATCTATGCGATATGGCCGAGAAATGTAATTTTGATGTTAACTCCCAAACCGCTGCGCAGAAGTCAACCAAACTTCACCCAATAGTGTATTGTATCACAATCTAGTAGTTACATTTGAAAATTTTGTTCTAGGAAATTTTGTTTGAGCGCAATCATCAAACTTAATTAAAAAAGTCATTTAAGCCTTTTCACAGTGAGATCTATGCGATATGGCCGAGAAATGTAATTTTGATGTTAACTCCCAAACCGCTGCGCAGAAGTCAACCAAACTTCACCCATTAGTTTATTGTATCACAATCTAGTAGTTACATGTGAAAATTTGGTTCTAGGACATTTTGTTTGAACGCAATCATCAAACTTAATTAAAAAAGTCATTTAAGCCTTTTCACAGTGAGATCTATGCGATATGGCCGAGAAATGTAATTTTGATGTTAACTCCCAAACCGCTGCGCAGAAGTCAACCAAACTTCACCCAATAGTGTATTGTATCACAATCTAGTAGTTACATTTGAAAATTTTGTTCTAGGAAATTTTGTTTGAGCGCAATCATCAAACTTAATTAAAAAAGCCATTTAAGCCTTTTCACAGTGAGATCTATGCGATATGGCCGAGAAATGTAATTTTGATGTTAACTCCCAAACCGCTGCGCAGAAGTCAACCAAACTTCACCCAATAGTGTATTGTATCACATTCTAGTAGTTACATTTGAAAATTTCGTTCTAGGACATTTGGTTTGAGCGCAATCATTAAACTTAGGTCAAAAAAGCCATTTAAACCTTTTCACAGTGAGATCTATGCGATATGGCCGAGAAATGTAATTTTGATGTTAACTCCCAAACCGCTGCGCAGAAGTCAACCAAACTTCACCCAATAGTGTATTGTATCACAATCTAGTAGTTACATTTGAAAATTTTGTTCTAGGAAATTTTGTTTGAGCGCAATCATCAAACTTAATTAAAAAAGTCATTTAAGCCTTTTCACAGTGAGATCTATGCGATATGGCCGAGAAATGTAATTTTGATGTTAACTCCCAAACCGCTGCGCAGAAGTCAACCAAACTTCACCCATTAGTTTATTGTATCACAATCTAGTAGTTACATGTGAAATTTTGGTTCTAAGACATTTGATTTGAGCGCAATCCTCAAACTTAGGTCAAAAAAGCCATTTAAGCCTTTTCAAAGTGAGATCTATGCGATATGGCCGAGAAATGTAATTTTGATGTTAACTCCCAAACCGCTGCGCAGAAGTCAACCAAACTTCACCCAATAGTGTATTGTATCACATTCTAGTAGTTACATTTGAAAATTTCGTTCTAGGACATTTGGTTTGAGCGCAATCATTAAACTTAGGTCAAAAAAGCCATTTAAGCCTTTTCACAGTGAGATCTATGCGATATGGCCGAGAAATGTAATTTTGATGTTAACTCCCAAACCGCTGCGCAGAAGTCAACCAAACTTCACCCAATAGTGTATTGTATCACAATCTAGTAGTTACATTTGAAAATTTTGTTCTAGGAAATTTTGTTTGAGCGCAATCATCAAACTTAATTAAAAAAGTCATTTAAGCCTTTTCACAGTGAGATCTATGCGATATGGCCGAGAAATGTAATTTTGATGTTAACTCCCAAACCGCTGCGCAGAAGTCAACCAAACTTCACCCATTAGTTTATTGTATCACAATCTAGTAGTTACATGTGAAAATTTGGTTCTAGGACATTTTGTTTGAACGCAATCATCAAACTTAATTAAAAAAGTCATTTAAGCCTTTTCACAGTGAGATCTATGCGATATGGCCGAGAAATGTAATTTTGATGTTAACTCCCAAACCGCTGCGCAGAAGTCAACCAAACTTCACCCAATAGTGTATTGTATCACATTCTAGTAGTTACATTTGAAAATTTCGTTCTAGGACATTTGGTTTGAGCGCAATCCTCAAACTTAGGTCAAAAAAGCCATTTAAGCCTTTTCACAGTGAGATCTATGCGATATGGCCGAGAAATGTAATTTTGATGTTAACTCCCAAACCGCTGCGCAGAAGTCAACCAAACTTCACCCAATAGTGTATTGTATCACATTCTAGTAGTTACATTTGAAAATTTCGTTCTAGGACATTTGGTTTGAGCGCAATTATTAAACTTAGGTCAAAAAAGCCATTTAAGCCTTTTCACAGTGAGATCTATGCGATATGGCCGAGAAATGTAATTTTGATGTTAACTCCCAAACCGCTGCGCAGAAGTCAACCAAACTTCACCCAATAGTGTATTGTATCACATTCTAGTAGTTACATTTGAAAATTTCGTTCTAGGACATTTGGTTTGAGCGCAATCCTCAAACTTAGGTCAAAAAAGCCATTTAAGCCTTTTCACAGTGAGATCTATGCGATATGGCCGAGAAATGTAATTTTGATGTTAACTCCCAAACCGCTGCGCAGAAGTCAACCAAACTTCACCCAATAGTGTATTGTATCACAATCTAGTAGTTACATTTGAAAATTTTGTTCTAGGAAATTTTGTTTGAGCGCAATCATCAAACTTAATTAAAAAAGTCATTTAAGCCTTTTCACAGTGAGATCTATGCGATATGGCCGAGAAATGTAATTTTGATGTTAACTCCCAAACCGCTGCGCAGAAGTCAACTAAACTTCACCCATTAGTGTATTGTATCACAATCTAGTAGTTACATGTGGAAATTTGGTTCTAGGACATTTGATTTGAGCGCAATCCTCAAACTTAGGTCAAAAAAGCCATTTAAGCCTTTTCACAGTGAGATCTATGCGATATGGCCGAGAAATGTAATTTTGATGTTAACTCCCAAACCGCTGCGCAGAAGTCAACCAAACTTCACCCAATAGTGTATTGTATCACAATCTAGTAGTTACATTTGAAAATTTTGTTCTAGGAAATTTTGTTTGAGCGCAATCATCAAACTTAATTAAAAAAGTCATTTAAGCCTTTTCACAGTGAGATCTATGCGATATGGCCGAGAAATGTAATTTTGATGTTAACTCCCAAACCGCTGCGCAGAAGTCAACCAAACTTCACCCATTAGTTTATTGTATCACAATCTAGTAGTTACATGTGAAATTTTGGTTCTAAGACATTTGATTTGAGCGCAATCCTCAAACTTAGGTCAAAAAAGCCATTTAAGCCTTTTCAAAGTGAGATCTATGCGATATGGCCGAGAAATGTAATTTTGATGTTAACTCCCAAACCGCTGCGCAGAAGTCAACCAAACTTCACCCAATAGTGTATTGTATCACATTCTAGTAGTTACATTTGAAAATTTCGTTCTAGGACATTTGGTTTGAGCGCAATCATTAAACTTAGGTCAAAAAAGCCATTTAAGCCTTTTCACAGTGAGATCTATGCGATATGGCCGAGAAATGTAATTTTGATGTTAACTCCCAAACCGCTGCGCAGAAGTCAACCAAACTTCACCCAATAGTGTATTGTATCACAATCTAGTAGTTACATTTGAAAATTTTGTTCTAGTAAATTTTGTTTGAGCGCAATCATCAAACTTAATTAAAAAAGTCATTTAAGCCTTTTCACAGTGAGATCTATGCGATATGGCCGAGAAATGTAATTTTGATGTTAACTCCCAAACCGCTGCGCAGAAGTCAACCAAACTTCACCCATTAGTTTATTGTATCACAATCTAGTAGTTACATGTGAAAATTTGGTTCTAGGACATTTGGTTTGAGCGCAATCATTAAACTTAGGTCAAAAAAGCCATTTAAACCTTTTCACAGTGAGATCTATGCGATATGGCCGAGAAATGTAATTTTGATGTTAACTCCCAAACCGCTGCGCAGAAGTCAACCAAACTTCACCCAATAGTGTATTGTATCACAATCTAGTAGTTACATTTGAAAATTTTGTTCTAGGAAATTTTGTTTGAGCGCAATCATCAAACTTAATTAAAAAAGTCATTTAAGCCTTTTCACAGTGAGATCTATGCGATATGGCCGAGAA
The DNA here is from genome assembly GCF_030265065.1 of Corythoichthys intestinalis. NCBI lineage: Eukaryota > Metazoa > Chordata > Actinopteri > Syngnathiformes > Syngnathidae > Corythoichthys > Corythoichthys intestinalis. The sequence continues at coordinate 34,056,716 of NC_080407.1, forward strand.
ATGTAATTTTGATGTTAACTCCCAAACCGCTGCGCAGAAGTCAACCAAACTTCACCCATTAGTTTATTGTATCACAATCTAGTAGTTACATGTGAAATTTTGGTTCTAAGACATTTGATTTGAGCGCAATCCTCAAACTTAGGTCAAAAAAGCCATTTAAGCCTTTTCAAAGTGAGATCTATGCGATATGGCCGAGAAATGTAATTTTGATGTTAACTCCCAAACCGCTGCGCAGAAGTCAACCAAACTTCACCCAATAGTGTATTGTATCACATTCTAGTAGTTACATTTGAAAATTTCGTTCTAGGACATTTGGTTTGAGCGCAATCATTAAACTTAGGTCAAAAAAGCCATTTAAGCCTCTTCACAGTGAGATCTATGCGATATGGCCGAGAAATGTAATTTTGATGTTAACTCCCAAACCGCTGCGCAGAAGTCAACCAAACTTCACCCAATAGTGTATTGTATCACAATCTAGTAGTTACATTTGAAAATTTTGTTCTAGGACATTTTGTTTGAGCGCAATCATCAAACTTAATTAAAAAAGTCATTTAAGCCTTTTCACAGTGAGATCTATGCGATATGGCCGAGAAATGTAATTTTGATGTTAACTCCCAAACCGCTGCGCAGAAGTCAACCAAACTTCACCCATTAGTTTATTGTATCACAATCTAGTAGTTACATTTGAAAATTTTGTTCTAGGAAATTTTGTTTGAGCGCAATCCTCAAACTTAATTAAAAAAGTCATTTAAGCCTTTTCACAGTGAGATCTATGCGATATGGCCGAGAAATGTAATTTTGATGTTAACTCCCAAACCGCTGCGCAGAAGTCAACTAAACTTCACCCATTAGTGTATTGTATAACAATCTAGTAGTTACATGTGGAAATTTGGTTCTAGGACATTTGATTTGAGCGCAATCCTCAAACTTAGGTCAAAAAAGCCATTTAAGCCTTTTCACAGTGAGATCTATGCGATATGGCCGAGAAATGTAATTTTGATGTTAACTCCCAAACCGCTGCGCAGAAGTCAACCAAACTTCACCCAATAGTGTATTGTATCACATTCTAGTAGTTACATTTAAAAATTTTGTTCTAGGACATTTGGTTTGAGCGCAATCCTCAAACTTAGGTCAAAAAAGCCATTTAAGCCTTTTCACAGTGAGATCTATGCGATATGGCCGAGAAATGTAATTTTGATGTTAACTCCCAAACCGCTGCGCAGAAGTCAACCAAACTTCACCCAATAGTGTATTGTATCACATTCTAGTAGTTACATTTGAAAATTTCGTTCTAGGACATTTGGTTTGAGCGCAATCCTCAAACTTAGGTCAAAAAAGCCATTTAAGCCTTTTCACAGTGAGATCTATGCGATATGGCCGAGAAATGTAATTTTGATGTTAACTCCCAAACCGCTGCGCAGAAGTCAACCAAACTTCACCCAATAGTGTATTGTATCACAATCTAGTAGTTACATTTGAAAATTTGGTTCTAGGAAATTTTGTTTGAGCGCAATCATCAAACTTAATTAAAAAAGTCATTTAAGCCTTTTCACAGTGAGATCTATGCGATATGGCCGAGAAATGTAATTTTGATGTTAACTCCCAAACCGCTGCGCAGAAGTCAACTAAACTTCACCCATTAGTGTATTGTATCACAATCTAGTAGTTACATGTGGAAATTTGGTTCTAGGACATTTGATTTGAGCGCAATCCTCAAACTTAGGTCAAAAAAGCCATTTAAGCCTTTTCACAGTGAGATCTATGCGATATGGCCGAGAAATGTAATTTTGATGTTAACTCCCAAACCGCTGCGCAGAAGTCAACCAAACTTCACCCAATAGTGTATTGTATCACATTCTAGTAGTTACATTTGAAAATTTCGTTCTAGGACATTTGGTTTGAGCGCAATTATTAAACTTAGGTCAAAAAAGCCATTTAAGCCTTTTCACAGTGAGATCTATGCGATATGGCCGAGAAATGTAATTTTGATGTTAACTCCCAAACCGCTGCGCAGAAGTCAACTAAACTTCACCCATTAGTGTATTGTATCACAATCTAGTAGTTACATGTGGAAATTTGGTTCTAGGACATTTGATTTTAGCGCAATCCTCAAACTTAGGTCAAAAAAGCCATTTAAGCCTTTTCACAGTGAGATCTATGCGATATGGCCGAGAAATGTAATTTTGATGTTAACTCCCAAACCGCTGCGCAGAAGTCAACCAAACTTCACCCAATAGTGTATTGTATCACATTCTAGTAGTTACATTTGAAAATTTCGTTCTAGGACATTTGGTTTGAGCGCAATTATTAAACTTAGGTCAAAAAAGCCATTTAAGCCTTTTCACAGTGAGATCTATGCGATATGGCCGAGAAATGTAATTTTGATGTTAACTCCCAAACCGCTGCGCAGAAGTCAACCAAACTTCACCCAATAGTGTATTGTATCACATTCTAGTAGTTACATTTGAAAATTTCGTTCTAGGACATTTGGTTTGAGCGCAATCATTAAACTTAGGTCAAAAAAGCCATTTAAGCCTTTTCACAGTGAGATCTATGCGATATGGCCGAGAAATGTAATTTTGATGTTAACTCCCAAACCGCTGCGCAGAAGTCAACCAAACTTCACCCAATAGTGTATTGTATCACAATCTAGTAGTTACATTTGAAAATTTTGTTCTAGGAAATTTTGTTTGAGCGCAATCATCAAACTTAATTAAAAAAGTCATTTAAGCCTTTTCACAGTGAGATCTATGCGATATGGCCGAGAAATGTAATTTTGATGTTAACTCCCAAACCGCTGCGCAGAAGTCAACCAAACTTCACCCATTAGTTTATTGTATCACAATCTAGTAGTTACATGTGAAATTTTGGTTCTAAGACATTTGATTTGAGCGCAATCCTCAAACTTAGGTCAAAAAAGCCATTTAAGCCTTTTCAAAGTGAGATCTATGCGATATGGCCGAGAAATGTAATTTTGATGTTAACTCCCAAACCGCTGCGCAGAAGTCAACCAAACTTCACCCATTAGTTTATTGTATCACAATCTAGTAGTTACATGTGAAAATTTGGTTCTAGGACATTTTGTTTGAACGCAATCATCAAACTTAATTAAAAAAGTCATTTAAGCCTTTTCACAGTGAGATCTATGCGATATGGCCGAGAAATGTAATTTTGATGTTAACTCCCAAACCGCTGCGCAGAAGTCAACCAAACTTCACCCAATAGTGTATTGTATCACAATCTAGTAGTTACATTTGAAAATTTTGTTCTAGGAAATTTTGTTTGAGCGCAATCATCAAACTTAATTAAAAAAGCCATTTAAGCCTTTTCACAGTGAGATCTATGCGATATGGCCGAGAAATGTAATTTTGATGTTAACTCCCAAACCGCTACGCAGAAGTCAACCAAACTTCACCCAATAGTGTATTGTATCACATTCTAGTAGTTACATTTGAAAATTTCGTTCTAGGACATTTGGTTTGAGCGCAATCATTAAACTTAGGTCAAAAAAGCCATTTAAGCCTTTTCACAGTGAGATCTATGCGATATGGCCGAGAAATGTAATTTTGATGTTAACTCCCAAACCGCTGCGCGGAAGTCAACCAAACTTCACCCAATAGTGTATTGTATCACAATCTAGTAGTTACATTTGAAAATTTTGTTCTAGGAAATTTTGTTTGAGCGCAATCATCAAACTTAATTAAAAAAGTCATTTAAGCCTTTTCACAGTGAGATCTATGCGATATGGCCGAGAAATGTAATTTTGATGTTAACTCCCAAACCGCTGCGCAGAAGTCAACCAAACTTCACCCATTAGTTTATTGTATCACAATCTAGTAGTTACATGTGAAATTTTGGTTCTAAGACATTTGATTTGAGCGCAATCCTCAAACTTAGGTCAAAAAAGCCATTTAAGCCTTTTCAAAGTGAGATCTATGCGATATGGCCGAGAAATGTAATTTTGATGTTAACTCCCAAACCGCTGCGCAGAAGTCAACCAAACTTCACCCAATAGTGTATTGTATCACATTCTAGTAGTTACATTTGAAAATTTCGTTCTAGGACATTTGGTTTGAGCGCAATCATTAAACTTAGGTCAAAAAAGCCATTTAAGCCTTTTCACAGTGAGATCTATGCGATATGGCCGAGAAATGTAATTTTGATGTTAACTCCCAAACCGCTGCGCAGAAGTCAACCAAACTTCACCCAATAGTGTATTGTATCACAATCTAGTAGTTACATTTGAAAATTTTGTTCTAGGAAATTTTGTTTGAGCGCAATCATCAAACTTAATTAAAAAAGTCATTTAAGCCTTTTCACAGTGAGATCTATGCGATATGGCCGAGAAATGTAATTTTGATGTTAACTCCCAAACCGCTGCGCAGAAGTCAACCAAACTTCACCCATTAGTTTATTGTATCACAATCTAGTAGTTACATGTGAAAATTTGGTTCTAGGACATTTTGTTTGAACGCAATCATCAAACTTAATTAAAAAAGTCATTTAAGCCTTTTCACAGTGAGATCTATGCGATATGGCCGAGAAATGTAATTTTGATGTTAACTCCCAAACCGCTGCGCAGAAGTCAACCAAACTTCACCCAATAGTGTATTGTATCACAATCTAGTAGTTACATTTGAAAATTTTGTTCTAGGAAATTTTGTTTGAGCGCAATCATCAAACTTAATTAAAAAAGCCATTTAAGCCTTTTCACAGTGAGATCTATGCGATATGGCCGAGAAATGTAATTTTGATGTTAACTCCCAAACCGCTGCGCAGAAGTCAACCAAACTTCACCCAATAGTGTATTGTATCACATTCTAGTAGTTACATTTGAAAATTTCGTTCTAGGACATTTGGTTTGAGCGCAATCATTAAACTTAGGTCAAAAAAGCCATTTAAACCTTTTCACAGTGAGATCTATGCGATATGGCCGAGAAATGTAATTTTGATGTTAACTCCCAAACCGCTGCGCAGAAGTCAACCAAACTTCACCCAATAGTGTATTGTATCACAATCTAGTAGTTACATTTGAAAATTTTGTTCTAGGAAATTTTGTTTGAGCGCAATCATCAAACTTAATTAAAAAAGTCATTTAAGCCTTTTCACAGTGAGATCTATGCGATATGGCCGAGAAATGTAATTTTGATGTTAACTCCCAAACCGCTGCGCAGAAATCAACCAAACTTCACCCATTAGTTTATTGTATCACAATCTAGTAGTTACATGTGAAATTTTGGTTCTAAGACATTTGATTTGAGCGCAATCCTCAAACTTAGGTCAAAAAAGCCATTTAAGCCTTTTCAAAGTGAGATCTATGCGATATGGCCGAGAAATGTAATTTTGATGTTAACTCCCAAACCGCTGCGCAGAAGTCAACCAAACTTCACCCAATAGTGTATTGTATCACATTCTAGTAGTTACATTTGAAAATTTCGTTCTAGGACATTTGGTTTGAGCGCAATCATTAAACTTAGGTCAAAAAAGCCATTTAAGCCTTTTCACAGTGAGATCTATGCGATATGGCCGAGAAATGTAATTTTGATGTTAACTCCCAAACCGCTGCGCAGAAGTCAACCAAACTTCACCCAATAGTGTATTGTATCACAATCTAGTAGTTACATTTGAAAATTTTGTTCTAGGAAATTTTGTTTGAGCGCAATCATCAAACTTAATTAAAAAAGTCATTTAAGCCTTTTCACAGTGAGATCTATGCGATATGGCCGAGAAATGTAATTTTGATGTTAACTCCCAAACCGCTGCGCAGAAGTCAACCAAACTTCACCCATTAGTTTATTGTATCACAATCTAGTAGTTACATGTGAAAATTTGGTTCTAGGACATTTTGTTTGAACGCAATCATCAAACTTAATTAAAAAAGTCATTTAAGCCTTTTCACAGTGAGATCTATGCGATATGGCCGAGAAATGTAATTTTGATGTTAACTCCCAAACCGCTGCGCAGAAGTCAACCAAACTTCACCCAATAGTGTATTGTATCACAATCTAGTAGTTACATTTGAAAATTTTGTTCTAGGAAATTTTGTTTGAGCGCAATCATCAAACTTAATTAAAAAAGTCATTTAAGCCTTTTCACAGTGAGATCTATGCGATATGGCCGAGAAATGTAATTTTGATGTTAACTCCCAAACCGCTGCGCAGAAGTCAACCAAACTTCACCCAATAGTGTATTGTATCACATTCTAGTAGTTACATTTGAAAATTTCGTTCTAGGACATTTGGTTTGAGCGCAATTATTAAACTTAGGTCAAAAAAGCCATTTAAGCCTTTTCACAGTGAGATCTATGCGATATGGCCGAGAAATGTAATTTTGATGTTAACTCCCAAACCGCTGCGCAGAAGTCAACCAAACTTCACCCAATAGTGTATTGTATCACATTCTAGTAGTTACATTTGAAAATTTCGTTCTAGGACATTTGGTTTGAGCGCAATCCTCAAACTTAGGTCAAAAAAGCCATTTAAGCCTTTTCACAGTGAGATCTATGCGATATGGCCGAGAAATGTAATTTTGATGTTAACTCCCAAACCGCTGCGCAGAAGTCAACCAAACTTCACCCAATAGTGTATTGTATCACAATCTAGTAGTTACATTTGAAAATTTTGTTCTAGGAAATTTTGTTTGAGCGCAATCATCAAACTTAATTAAAAAAGTCATTTAAGCCTTTTCACAGTGAGATCTATGCGATATGGCCGAGAAATGTAATTTTGATGTTAACTCCCAAACCGCTGCGCAGAAGTCAACTAAACTTCACCCATTAGTGTATTGTATCACAATCTAGTAGTTACATGTGGAAATTTGGTTCTAGGACATTTGATTTGAGCGCAATCCTCAAACTTAGGTCAAAAAAGCCATTTAAGACTTTTCACAGTGAGATCTATGCGATATGGCCGAGAAATGTAATTTTGATGTTAACTCCCAAACCGCTGCGCAGAAGTCAACCAAACTTCACCCAAAAATAGTGTATTGTATCACATTCTAGTAGTTACATTTGAAAATTTCGTTCTAGGACATTTGGTTTGAGGGCAATTATTAAACTTAGGTCAAAAAAGCCATTTAAGCCTTTTCACAGTGAGATCTATGCGATATGGCCGAGAAATGTAATTTTGATGTTAACTCCCAAACCGCTGCGCAGAAGTCAACTAAACTTCACCCATTAGTGTATTGTATCACAATCTAGTAGTTACATGTGGAAATTTGGTTCTAGGACATTTGATTTGAGCGCAATCCTCAAACTTAGGTCAAAAAAGCCATTTAAGCCTTTTCACAGTGAGATCTATGCGATATGGCCGAGAAATGTAATTTTGATGTTAACTCCCAAACCGCTGCGCAGAAGTCAACCAAACTTCACCCAATAGTGTATTGTATCACATTCTAGTAGTTACATTTGAAAATTTCGTTCTAGGACATTTGGTTTGAGCGCAATTATTAAACTTAGGTCAAAAAAGCCATTTAAGCCTTTTCACAGTGAGATCTATGCGATATGGCCGAGAAATGTAATTTTGATGTTAACTCCCAAACCGCTGCGCAGAAGTCAACCAAACTTCACCCAATAGTGTATTGTATCACATTCTAGTAGTTACATTTGAAAATTTCGTTCTAGGACATTTGGTTTGAGCGCAATCCTCAAACTTAGGTCAAAAAAGCCATTTAAGCCTTTTCACAGTGAGATCTATGCGATATGGCCGAGAAATGTAATTTTGATGTTAACTCCCAAACCGCTGCGCAGAAGTCAACCAAACTTCACCCAATAGTGTATTGTATCACATTCTAGTAGTTACATTTGAAAATTTTGTTCTAGGACATTTGGTTTGAGCGCAATCATTAAACTTAGGTCAAAAAAGCCATTTAAGCCTTTTCACAGTGAGATCTATGCGATATGGCCGAGAAATGTAATTTTGATGTTAACTCCCAAACCGCTGCGCAGAAGTCAACCAAACTTCACCCAATAGTGTATTGTATCACATTCTAGTAGTTACATTTGAAAATTTCGTTCTAGGACATTTGGTTTGAGCGCAATTATTAAACTTAGGTCAAAAAAGCCATTTAAGCCTTTTCACAGTGAGATCTATGCGATATGGCCGAGAAATGTAATTTTGATGTTAACTCCCAAACCGCTGCGCAGAAGTCAACCAAACTTCACCCAATAGTGTATTGTATCACATTCTAGTAGTTACATTTGAAAATTTCGTTCTAGGACATTTGGTTTGAGCGCAATCATTAAACTTAGGTCAAAAAAGCCATTTAAGCCTTTTCACAGTGAGATCTATGCGATATGGCCGAGAAATGTAATTTTGATGTTAACTCCCAAACCGCTGCGCAGAAGTCAACCAAACTTCACCCAATAGTGTATTGTATCACAATCTAGTAGTTACATTTGAAAATTTTGTTCTAGGAAATTTTGTTTGAGCGCAATCATCAAACTTAATTAAAAAAGTCATTTAAGCCTTTTCACAGTGAGATCTATGCGATATGGCCGAGAAATGTAATTTTGATGTTAACTCCCAAACCGCTGCGCAGAAGTCAACCAAACTTCACCCATTAGTTTATTGTATCACAATCTAGTAGTTACATGTAAAAATTTGGTTCTAGGACATTTGATTTGAGCGCAATCCTCAAACTTAGGTCAAAAAAGCCATTTAAGCCTTTTCACAGTGAGATCTATGCGATATGGCCGAGAAATGTAATTTTGATGTTAACTCCCAAACCGCTGCGCAGAAGTCAACCAAACTTCACCCAATAGTGTATTGTATCACATTCTAGTAGTTACATTTGAAAATTTCGTTCTAGGACATTTGGTTTGAGCGCAATCATTAAACTTAGGTCAAAAAAGCCATTTAAGCCTTTTCACAGTGAGATCTATGCGATATGGCCAAGAAATGTAATTTTGATGTTAACTCCCAAACCGCTGCGCAGAAGTAAACCAAACTTCACCCATTAGTGTATTGTATCACAATCTAGTAGTTACATGTGGAAATTTGGTTCTAGGACATTTGATTTGAGCGCAATCCTCAAACTTAGGTCAAAAAAGCCATTTAAGCCTTTTCACAGTGAGATCTATGCGATATGGCCGAGAAATGTAATTTTGATGTTAACTCCCAAACCGCTGCGCAGAAGTCAACCAAACTTCACCCAATAGTGTATTGTATCACAATCTAGTAGTTACATTTGAAAATTTTGTTCTAGGACATTTTGTTTGAACGCAATCATCAAACAATTAAAAAAGTCATTTAAGCCTTTTCACAGTGAGATCTATGCGATATGGCCGAGAAATGTAATTTTGATGTTAACTCCCAAACCGCTGCGCAGAAGTCAACCAAACTTCACCCATTAGTGTATTGTATCACAATCTAGTAGTTACATGTGGAAATTTGGTTCTAAGACATTTGATTTGAGCGCAATCCTCAAACTTAGGTCAAAAAAGCCATTTAAGCCTTTCACAGTGAGATCTATGCGATATGGCCGAGAAATGTAATTTTGATGTTAACTCCCAAACCGCTGCGCAGAAGTCAACCAAACTTCACCCATTAGTTTATTGTATCACAATCTAGTAGTTACATGTGAAAATTTGGTTCTAGGACATTTTGTTTGAACGCAATCATCAAACTTAATTAAAAAAGTCATTTAAGCCTTTTCACAGTGAGATCTATGCGATATGGCCGAGAAATGTAATTTTGATGTTAACTCCCAAACCGCTGCGCAGAAGTCAACCAAACTTCACCCAATAGTGTATTGTATCACAATCTAGTAGTTACATTTGAAAATTTTGTTCTAGGAAATTTTGTTTGAGCGCAATCATCAAACTTAATTAAAAAAGCCATTTAAGCCTTTTCACAGTGAGATCTATGCGATATGGCCGAGAAATGTAATTTTGATGTTAACTCCCAAACCGCTGCGCAGAAGTCAACCAAACTTCACCCAATAGTGTATTGTATCACATTCTAGTAGTTACATTTGAAAATTTCGTTCTAGGACATTTGGTTTGAGCGCAATCATTAAACTTAGGTCAAAAAAGCCATTTAAGCCTTTTCACAGTGAGATCTATGCGATATGGCCGAGAAATGTAATTTTGATGTTAACTCCCAAACCGCTGCGCAGAAGTCAACCAAACTTCACCCAATAGTGTATTGTATCACAATCTAGTAGTTACATTTGAAAATTTTGTTCTAGGAAATTTTGTTTGAGCGCAATCATCAAACTTAATTAAAAAAGTCATTTAAGCCTTTTCACAGTGAGATCTATGCGATATGGCCGAGAAATGTAATTTTGATGTTAACTCCCAAACCGCTGCGCAGAAGTCAACCAAACTTCACCCATTAGTTTATTGTATCACAATCTAGTAGTTACATGTGAAATTTTGGTTCTAAGACATTTGATTTGAGCGCAATCCTCAAACTTAGGTCAAAAAAGCCATTTAAGCCTTTTCAAAGTGAGATCTATGCGATATGGCCGAGAAATGTAATTTTGATGTTAACTCCCAAACCGCTGCGCAGAAGTCAACCAAACTTCACCCAATAGTGTATTGTATCACATTCTAGTAGTTACATTTGAAAATTTCGTTCTAGGACATTTGGTTTGAGCGCAATCATTAAACTTAGGTCAAAAAAGCCATTTAAGCCTTTTCACAGTGAGATCTATGCGATATGGCCGAGAAATGTAATTTTGATGTTAACTCCCAAACCGCTGCGCAGAAGTCAACCAAACTTCACCCAATAGTGTATTGTATCACAATCTAGTAGTTACATTTGAAAATTTTGTTCTAGGAAATTTTGTTTGAGCGCAATCATCAAACTTAATTAAAAAAGTCATTTAAGCCTTTTCACAGTGAGATCTATGCGATATGGCCGAGAAATGTAATTTTGATGTTAACTCCCAAACCGCTGCGCAGAAGTCAACCAAACTTCACCCATTAGTTTATTGTATCACAATCTAGTAGTTACATGTGAAAATTTGGTTCTAGGACATTTTGTTTGAACGCAATCATCAAACTTAATTAAAAAAGTCATTTAAGCCTTTTCACAGTGAGATCTATGCGATATGGCCGAGAAATGTAATTTTGATGTTAACTCCCAAACCGCTGCGCAGAAGTCAACCAAACTTCACCCAATAGTGTATTGTATCACATTCTAGTAGTTACATTTGAAAATTTCGTTCTAGGACATTTGGTTTGAGCGCAATCCTCAAACTTAGGTCAAAAAAGCCATTTAAGCCTTTTCACAGTGAGATCTATGCGATATGGCCGAGAAATGTAATTTTGATGTTAACTCCCAAACCGCTGCGCAGAAGTCAACCAAACTTCACCCAATAGTGTATTGTATCACATTCTAGTAGTTACATTTGAAAATTTCGTTCTAGGACATTTGGTTTGAGCGCAATCCTCAAACTTAGGTCAAAAAAGCCATTTAAGCCTTTTCACAGTGAGATCTATGCGATATGGCCGAGAAATGTAATTTTGATGTTAACTCCCAAACCGCTGCGCAGAAGTCAACCAAACTTCACCCAATAGTGTATTGTATCACAATCTAGTAGTTACATTTGAAAATTTTGTTCTAGGAAATTTTGTTTGAGCGCAATCATCAAACTTAATTAAAAAAGTCATTTAAGCCTTTTCACAGTGAGATCTATGCGATATGGCCGAGAAATGTAATTTTGATGTTAACTCCCAAACCGCAGCGCAGAAGTCAACTAAACTTCACCCATTAGTGTATTGTATCACAATCTAGTAGTTACATGTGGAAATTTGGTTCTAGGACATTTGATTTGAGCGCAATCCTCAAACTTAGGTCAAAAAAGCCATTTAAGCCTTTTCACAGTGAGATCTATGCGATATGGCCGAGAAATGTAATTTTGATGTTAACTCCCAAACCGCTGCGCAGAAGTCAACCAAACTTCACCCAATAGTGTATTGTATCACATTCTAGTAGTTACATTTGAAAATTTCGTTCTAGGACATTTGGTTTGAGCGCAATTATTAAACTTAGGTCAAAAAAGCCATTTAAGCCTTTTCACAGTGAGATCTATGCGATATGGCCGAGAAATGTAATTTTGATGTTAACTCCCAAACCGCTGCGCAGAAGTCAACTAAACTTCACCCATTAGTGTATTGTATCACAATCTAGTAGTTACATGTGGAAATTTGGTTCTAGGACATTTGATTTGAGCGCAATCCTCAAACTTAGGTCAAAAAAGCCATTTAAGCCTTTTCACAGTGAGATCTATGCGATATGGCCGAGAAATGTAATTTTGATGTTAACTCCCAAACCGCTGCGCAGAAGTCAACCAAACTTCACCCAATAGTGTATTGTATCACATTCTAGTAGTTACATTTGAAAATTTCGTTCTAGGACATTTGGTTTGAGCGCAATTATTAAACTTAGGTCAAAAAAGCCATTTAAGCCTTTTCACAGTGAGATCTATGCGATATGGCCGAGAAATGTAATTTTGATGTTAACTCCCAAACCGCTGCGCAGAAGTCAACCAAACTTCACCCAATAGTGTATTGTATCACATTCTAGTAGTTACATTTGAAAATTTCGTTCTAGGACATTTGGTTTGAGCGCAATCCTCAAACTTAGGTCAAAAAAGCCATTTAAGCCTTTTCACAGTGAGATCTATGCGATATGGCCGAGAAATGTAATTTTGATGTTAACTCCCAAACCGCTGCGCAGAAGTCAACCAAACTTCACCCAATAGTGTATTGTATCACAATCTAGTAGTTACATTTGAAAATTTCGTTCTAGGACATTTGGTTTGAGCGCAATCATTAAACTTAGGTCAAAAAAGCCATTTAAGCCTTTTCACAGTGAGATCTATGCGATATGGCCGAGAAATGTAATTTTGATGTTAACTCCCAAACCGCTGCGCAGAAGTCAACCAAACTTCACCCAATAGTGTATTGTATCACAATCTAGTAGTTACATTTGAAAATTTTGTTCTAGGAAATTTTGTTTGAGCGCAATCATCAAACTTAATTAAAAAAGTCATTTAAGCCTTTTCACAGTGAGATCTATGCGATATGGCCGAGAAATGTAATTTTGATGTTAACTCCCAAACCGCTGCGCAGAAGTCAACCAAACTTCACCCATTAGTTTATTGTATCACAATCTAGTAGTTACATGTGAAATTTTGGTTCTAAGACATTTGATTTGAGCGCAATCCTCAAACTTAGGTCAAAAAAGCCATTTAAGCCTTTTCAAAGTGAGATCTATGCGATATGGCCGAGAAATGTAATTTTGATGTTAACTCCCAAACCGCTGCGCAGAAGTCAACGAAACTTCACCCAATAGTGTATTGTATCACATTCTAGTAGTTACATTTGAAAATTTCGTTCTAGGACATTTGGTTTGAGCGCAATTATTAAACTTAGGTCAAAAAAGCCATTTAAGCCTTTTCACAGTGAGATCTATGCGATATGGCCGAGAAATGTAATTTTGATGTTAACTCCCAAACCGCTGCGCAGAAGTCAACCAAACTTCACCCAATAGTGTATTGTATCACATTCTAGTAGTTACATTTGAAAATTTCGTTCTAGGACATTTGGTTTGAGCGCAATCCTCAAACTTAGGTCAAAAAAGCCATTTAAGCCTTTTCACAGTGAGATCTATGCGATATGGCCGAGAAATGTAATTTTGATGTTAACTCCCAAACCGCTGCGCAGAAGTCAACCAAACTTCACCCAATAGTGTATTGTATCACAATCTAGTAGTTACATTTGAAAATTTCGTTCTAGGACATTTGGTTTGAGCGCAATCATTAAACTTAGGTCAAAAAAGCCATTTAAGCCTTTTCACAGTGAGATCTATGCGATATGGCCGAGAAATGTAATTTTGATGTTAACTCCCAAACCGCTGCGCAGAAGTCAACCAAACTTCACCCAATAGTGTATTGTATCACAATCTAGTAGTTACATTTGAAAATTTTGTTCTAGGAAATTTTGTTTGAGCGCAATCATCAAACTTAATTAAAAAAGTCATTTAAGCCTTTTCACAGTGAGATCTATGCGATATGGCCGAGAAATGTAATTTTGATGTTAACTCCCAAACCGCTGCGCAGAAGTCAACCAAACTTCACCCATTAGTTTATTGTATCACAATCTAGTAGTTACATGTGAAATTTTGGTTCTAAGACATTTGATTTGAGCGCAATCCTCAAACTTAGGTCAAAAAAGCCATTTAAGCCTTTTCAAAGTGAGATCTATGCGATATGGCCGAGAAATGTAATTTTGATGTTAACTCCCAAACCGCTGCGCAGAAGTCAACGAAACTTCACCCAATAGTGTATTGTATCACATTCTAGTAGTTACATTTGAAAATTTCGTTCTAGGACATTTGGTTTGAGCGCAATCATTAAACTTAGGTCAAAAAAGCCATTTAAGCCTTTTCACAGTGAGATCTATGCGATATGGCCGAGAAATGTAATTTTGATGTTAACTCCCAAACCGCTGCGCAGAAGTCAACCAAACTTCACCCAATAGTGTATTGTATCACAATCTAGTAGTTACATTTGAAAATTTTGTTCTAGGAAATTTTGTTTGAGCGCAATCATCAAACTTAATTAAAAAAGTCATTTAAGCCTTTTCACAGTGAGATCTATGCGATATGGCCGAGAAATGTAATTTTGATGTTAACTCCCAAACCGCTGCGCAGAAGTCAACCAAACTTCACCCATTAGTTTATTGTATCACAATCTAGTAGTTACATGTGAAAATTTGGTTCTAGGACATTTTGTTTGAACGCAATCATCAAACTTAATTAAAAAAGTCATTTAAGCCTTTTCACAGTGAGATCTATGCGATATGGCCGAGAAATGTAATTTTGATGTTAACTCCCAAACCGCTGCGCAGAAGTCAACCAAACTTCACCCAATAGTGTATTGTATCACATTCTAGTAGTTACATTTGAAAATTTCGTTCTAGGACATTTGGTTTGAGCGCAATCCTCAAACTTAGGTCAAAAAAGCCATTTAAGCCTTTTCACAGTGAGATCTATGCGATATGGCCGAGAAATGTAATTTTGATGTTAACTCCCAAACCGCTGCGCAGAAGTCAACCAAACTTCACCCAATAGTGTATTGTATCACATTCTAGTAGTTACATTTGAAAATTTCGTTCTAGGACATTTGGTTTGAGCGCAATTATTAAACTTAGGTCAAAAAAGCCATTTAAGCCTTTTCACAGTGAGATCTATGCGATATGGCCGAGAAATGTAATTTTGATGTTAACTCCCAAACCGCTGCGCAGAAGTCAACCAAACTTCACCCAATAGTGTATTGTATCACATTCTAGTAGTTACATTTGAAAATTTCGTTCTAGGACATTTGGTTTGAGCGCAATCCTCAAACTTAGGTCAAAAAAGCCATTTAAGCCTTTTCACAGTGAGATCTATGCGATATGGCCGAGAAATGTAATTTTGATGTTAACTCCCAAACCGCTGCGCAGAAGTCAACCAAACTTCACCCAATAGTGTATTGTATCACAATCTAGTAGTTACATTTGAAAATTTTGTTCTAGGAAATTTTGTTTGAGCGCAATCATCAAACTTAATTAAAAAAGTCATTTAAGCCTTTTCACAGTGAGATCTATGCGATATGGCCGAGAAATGTAATTTTGATGTTAACTCCCAAACCGCTGCGCAGAAGTCAACTAAACTTCACCCATTAGTGTATTGTATCACAATCTAGTAGTTACATGTGGAAATTTGGTTCTAGGACATTTGATTTGAGCGCAATCCTCAAACTTAGGTCAAAAAAGCCATTTAAGCCTTTTCACAGTGAGATCTATGCGATATGGCCGAGAAATGTAATTTTGATGTTAACTCCCAAACCGCTGCGCAGAAGTCAACCAAACTTCACCCAAAAATAGTGTATTGTATCACATTCTAGTAGTTACATTTGAAAATTTCGTTCTAGGACATTTGGTTTGAGCGCAATTATTAAACTTAGGTCAAAAAAGCCATTTAAGCCTTTTCACAGTGAGATCTATGCGATATGGCCGAGAAATGTAATTTTGATGTTAACTCCCAAACCGCTGCGCAGAAGTCAACTAAACTTCACCCATTAGTGTATTGTATCACAATCTAGTAGTTACATGTGGAAATTTGGTTCTAGGACATTTGATTTGAGCGCAATCCTCAAACTTAGGTCAAAAAAGCCATTTAAGCCTTTTCACAGTGAGATCTATGCGATATGGCCGAGAAATGTAATTTTGATGTTAACTCCCAAACCGCTGCGCAGAAGTCAACCAAACTTCACCCAATAGTGTATTGTATCACATTCTAGTAGTTACATTTGAAAATTTCGTTCTAGGACATTTGGTTTGAGCGCAATTATTAAACTTAGGTCAAAAAAGCCATTTAAGCCTTTTCACAGTGAGATCTATGCGATATGGCCGAGAAATGTAATTTTGATGTTAACTCCCAAACCGCTGCGCAGAAGTCAACCAAACTTCACCCAATAGTGTATTGTATCACATTCTAGTAGTTACATTTGAAAATTTCGTTCTAGGACATTTGGTTTGAGCGCAATCCTCAAACTTAGGTCAAAAAAGCCATTTAAGCCTTTTCACAGTGAGATCTATGCGATATGGCCGAGAAATGTAATTTTGATGTTAACTCCCAAACCGCTGCGCAGAAGTCAACCAAACTTCACCCAATAGTGTATTGTATCACATTCTAGTAGTTACATTTGAAAATTTCGTTCTAGGACATTTGGTTTGAGCGCAATCATTAAACTTAGGTCAAAAAAGCCATTTAAGCCTTTTCACAGTGAGATCTATGCGATATGGCCGAGAAATGTAATTTTGATGTTAACTCCCAAACCGCTGCGCAGAAGTCAACCAAACTTCACCCAATAGTGTATTGTATCACAATCTAGTAGTTACATTTGAAAATTTCGTTCTAGGACATTTGGTTTGAGCGCAATCATTAAACTTAGGTCAAAAAAGCCATTTAAGCCTTTTCACAGTGAGATCTATGCGATATGGCCGAGAAATGTAATTTTGATGTTAACTCCCAAACCGCTGCGCAGAAGTCAACCAAACTTCACCCAATAGTGTATTGTATCACAATCTAGTAGTTACATTTGAAAATTTTGTTCTAGGAAATTTTGTTTGAGCGCAATCATCAAACTTAATTAAAAAAGTCATTTAAGCCTTTTCACAGTGAGATCTATGCGATATGGCCGAGAAATGTAATTTTGATGTTAACTCCCAAACCGCTGCGCAGAAGTCAACCAAACTTCACCCATTAGTTTATTGTATCACAATCTAGTAGTTACATGTGAAATTTTGGTTCTAAGACATTTGATTTGAGCGCAATCCTCAAACTTAGGTCAAAAAAGCCATTTAAGCCTTTTCAAAGTGAGATCTATGCGATATGGCCGAGAAATGTAATTTTGATGTTAACTCCCAAACCGCTGCGCAGAAGTCAACGAAACTTCACCCAATAGTGTATTGTATCACATTCTAGTAGTTACATTTGAAAATTTCGTTCTAGGACATTTGGTTTGAGCGCAATTATTAAACTTAGGTCAAAAAAGCCATTTAAGCCTTTTCACAGTGAGATCTATGCGATATGGCCGAGAAATGTAATTTTGATGTTAACTCCCAAACCGCTGCGCAGAAGTCAACCAAACTTCACCCAATAGTGTATTGTATCACATTCTAGTAGTTACATTTGAAAATTTCGTTCTAGGACATTTGGTTTGAGCGCAATCCTCAAACTTAGGTCAAAAAAGCCATTTAAGCCTTTTCACAGTGAGATCTATGCGATATGGCCGAGAAATGTAATTTTGATGTTAACTCCCAAACCGCTGCGCAGAAGTCAACCAAACTTCACCCAATAGTGTATTGTATCACAATCTAGTAGTTACATTTGAAAATTTCGTTCTAGGACATTTGGTTTGAGCGCAATCATTAAACTTAGGTCAAAAAAGCCATTTAAGCCTTTTCACAGTGAGATCTATGCGATATGGCCGAGAAATGTAATTTTGATGTTAACTCCCAAACCGCTGCGCAGAAGTCAACCAAACTTCACCCAATAGTGTATTGTATCACAATCTAGTAGTTACATTTGAAAATTTTGTTCTAGGAAATTTTGTTTGAGCGCAATCATCAAACTTAATTAAAAAAGTCATTTAAGCCTTTTCACAGTGAGATCTATGCGATATGGCCGAGAAATGTAATTTTGATGTTAACTCCCAAACCGCTGCGCAGAAGTCAACCAAACTTCACCCATTAGTTTATTGTATCACAATCTAGTAGTTACATGTGAAATTTTGGTTCTAAGACATTTGATTTGAGCGCAATCCTCAAACTTAGGTCAAAAAAGCCATTTAAGCCTTTTCAAAGTGAGATCTATGCGATATGGCCGAGAAATGTAATTTTGATGTTAACTCCCAAACCGCTGCGCAGAAGTCAACGAAACTTCACCCAATAGTGTATTGTATCACATTCTAGTAGTTACATTTGAAAATTTCGTTCTAGGACATTTGGTTTGAGCGCAATCATTAAACTTAGGTCAAAAAAGCCATTTAAGCCTTTTCACAGTGAGATCTATGCGATATGGCCGAGAAATGTAATTTTGATGTTAACTCCCAAACCGCTGCGCAGAAGTCAACCAAACTTCACCCAATAGTGTATTGTATCACAATCTAGTAGTTACATTTGAAAATTTTGTTCTAGGAAATTTTGTTTGAGCGCAATCATCAAACTTAATTAAAAAAGTCATTTAAGCCTTTTCACAGTGAGATCTATGCGATATGGCCGAGAAATGTAATTTTGATGTTAACTCCCAAACCGCTGCGCAGAAGTCAACCAAACTTCACCCATTAGTTTATTGTATCACAATCTAGTAGTTACATGTGAAAATTTGGTTCTAGGACATTTTGTTTGAACGCAATCATCAAACTTAATTAAAAAAGTCATTTAAGCCTTTTCACAGTGAGATCTATGCGATATGGCCGAGAAATGTAATTTTGATGTTAACTCCCAAACCGCTGCGCAGAAGTCAACCAAACTTCACCCAATAGTGTATTGTATCACATTCTAGTAGTTACATTTGAAAATTTCGTTCTAGGACATTTGGTTTGAGCGCAATCCTCAAACTTAGGTCAAAAAAGCCATTTAAGCCTTTTCACAGTGAGATCTATGCGATATGGCCGAGAAATGTAATTTTGATGTTAACTCCCAAACCGCTGCGCAGAAGTCAACCAAACTTCACCCAATAGTGTATTGTATCACATTCTAGTAGTTACATTTGAAAATTTCGTTCTAGGACATTTGGTTTGAGCGCAATTATTAAACTTAGGTCAAAAAAGCCATTTAAGCCTTTTCACAGTGAGATCTATGCGATATGGCCGAGAAATGTAATTTTGATGTTAACTCCCAAACCGCTGCGCAGAAGTCAACCAAACTTCACCCAATAGTGTATTGTATCACATTCTAGTAGTTACATTTGAAAATTTCGTTCTAGGACATTTGGTTTGAGCGCAATCCTCAAACTTAGGTCAAAAAAGCCATTTAAGCCTTTTCACAGTGAGATCTATGCGATATGGCCGAGAAATGTAATTTTGATGTTAACTCCCAAACCGCTGCGCAGAAGTCAACCAAACTTCACCCAATAGTGTATTGTATCACAATCTAGTAGTTACATTTGAAAATTTTGTTCTAGGAAATTTTGTTTGAGCGCAATCATCAAACTTAATTAAAAAAGTCATTTAAGCCTTTTCACAGTGAGATCTATGCGATATGGCCGAGAAATGTAATTTTGATGTTAACTCCCAAACCGCTGCGCAGAAGTCAACTAAACTTCACCCATTAGTGTATTGTATCACAATCTAGTAGTTACATGTGGAAATTTGGTTCTAGGACATTTGATTTGAGCGCAATCCTCAAACTTAGGTCAAAAAAGCCATTTAAGCCTTTTCACAGTGAGATCTATGCGATATGGCCGAGAAATGTAATTTTGATGTTAACTCCCAAACCGCTGCGCAGAAGTCAACCAAACTTCACCCAAAAATAGTGTATTGTATCACATTCTAGTAGTTACATTTGAAAATTTCGTTCTAGGACATTTGGTTTGAGCGCAATTATTAAACTTAGGTCAAAAAAGCCATTTAAGCCTTTTCACAGTGAGATCTATGCGATATGGCCGAGAAATGTAATTTTGATGTTAACTCCCAAACCGCTGCGCAGAAGTCAACTAAACTTCACCCATTAGTGTATTGTATCACAATCTAGTAGTTACATGTGGAAATTTGGTTCTAGGACATTTGATTTGAGCGCAATCCTCAAACTTAGGTCAAAAAAGCCATTTAAGCCTTTTCACAGTGAGATCTATGCGATATGGCCGAGAAATGTAATTTTGATGTTAACTCCCAAACCGCTGCGCAGAAGTCAACCAAACTTCACCCAATAGTGTATTGTATCACATTCTAGTAGTTACATTTGAAAATTTCGTTCTAGGACATTTGGTTTGAGCGCAATTATTAAACTTAGGTCAAAAAAGCCATTTAAGCCTTTTCACAGTGAGATCTATGCGATATGGCCGAGAAATGTAATTTTGATGTTAACTCCCAAACCGCTGCGCAGAAGTCAACCAAACTTCACCCAATAGTGTATTGTATCACATTCTAGTAGTTACATTTGAAAATTTCGTTCTAGGACATTTGGTTTGAGCGCAATCCTCAAACTTAGGTCAAAAAAGCCATTTAAGCCTTTTCACAGTGAGATCTATGCGATATGGCCGAGAAATGTAATTTTGATGTTAACTCCCAAACCGCTGCGCAGAAGTCAACCAAACTTCACCCAATAGTGTATTGTATCACATTCTAGTAGTTACATTTGAAAATTTCGTTCTAGGACATTTGGTTTGAGCGCAATCATTAAACTTAGGTCAAAAAAGCCATTTAAGCCTTTTCACAGTGAGATCTATGCGATATGGCCGAGAAATGTAATTTTGATGTTAACTCCCAAACCGCTGCGCAGAAGTCAACCAAACTTCACCCATTAGTTTATTGTATCACAATCTAGTAGTTACATGTAAAAATTTGGTTCTAGGACATTTGATTTGAGCGCAATCCTCAAACTTAGGTCAAAAAAGCCATTTAAGCCTTTTCACAGTGAGATCTATGCGATATGGCCGAGAAATGTAATTTTGATGTTAACTCCCAAACCGCTGCGCAGAAGTCAACTAAACTTCACCCAATAGTGTATTGTATCACATTCTAGTAGTTACATTTGAAAATTTCGTTCTAGGACATTTGGTTTGAGCGCAATCATTAAACTTAGGTCAAAAAAGTCATTTAAGCCTTTTCACAGTGAGATCTATGCGATATGGCCAAGAAATGTAATTTTGATGTTAACTCCCAAACCGCTGCGCAGAAGTAAACCAAACTTCACCCATTAGTGTATTGTATCACAATCTAGTAGTTACATGTGGAAATTTGGTTCTAGGACATTTGATTTGAGCGCAATCCTCAAACTTAGGTCAAAAAAGCCATTTAAGCCTTTTCACAGTGAGATCTATGCGATATGGCCGAGAAATGTAATTTTGATGTTAACTCCCAAACCGCTGCGCAGAAGTCAACCAAACTTCACCCAATAGTGTATTGTATCACAATCTAGTAGTTACATTTGAAAATTTTGTTCTAGGACATTTTGTTTGAACGCAATCATCAAACTTAATTAAAAAAGTCATTTAAGCCTTTTCACAGTGAGATTTATGCGATATGGCCGAGAAATGTAATTTTGATGTTAACTCCCAAACCGCTGCGCAGAAGTCAACCAAACTTCACCCATTAGTGTATTGTATCACAATCTAGTAGTTACATGTGGAAATTTGGTTCTAAGACATTTGATTTGAGCGCAATCCTCAAACTTAGGTCAAAAAAGCCATTTAAGCCTTTCACAGTGAGATCTATGCGATATGGCCGAGAAATGTAATTTTGATGTTAACTCCCAAACCGCTGCGCAGAAGTCAACCAAACTTCACCCATTAGTTTATTGTATCACAATCTAGTAGTTACATGTGAAAATTTGGTTCTAGGACATTTTGTTTGAACGCAATCATCAAACTTAATTAAAAAAGTCATTTAAGCCTTTTCACAGTGAGATCTATGCGATATGGCCGAGAAATGTAATTTTGATGTTAACTCCCAAACCGCTGCGCAGAAGTCAACCAAACTTCACCCAATAGTGTATTGTATCACATTCTAGTAGTTACATTTGAAAATTTCGTTCTAGGACATTTGGTTTGAGCGCAATCCTCAAACTTAGGTCAAAAAAGCCATTTAAGCCTTTTCACAGTGAGATCTATGCGATATGGCAGAGAAATGTAATTTTGATGTTAACTCCCAAACCGCTGCGCAGAAGTCAACCAAACTTCACCCAATAGTGTATTGTATCACATTCTAGTAGTTACATTTGAAAATTTCGTTCTAGGACATTTGGTTTGAGCGCAATCCTCAAACTTAGGTCAAAAAAGCCATTTAAGCCTTTTCACAGTGAGATCTATGCGATATGGCCGAGAAATGTAATTTTGTTGTTAACTCCCAAACCGCTGCGCAGAAGTCAACCAAACTTCACCCAATAGTGTATTGTATCACAATCTAGTAGTTACATTTGAAAATTTTGTTCTAGGAAATTTTGTTTGAGCGCAATCATCAAACTTAATTAAAAAAGTCATTTAAGCCTTTTCACAGTGAGATCTATGCGATATGGCCGAGAAATGTAATTTTGATGTTAACTCCCAAACCGCTGCGCAGAAGTCAACTAAACTTCACCCATTAGTGTATTGTATCACAATCTAGTAGTTACATGTGGAAATTTGGTTCTAGGACATTTGATTTGAGCGCAATCCTCAAACTTAGGTCAAAAAAGCCATTTAAGCCTTTTCACAGTGAGATCTATGCGATATGGCCGAGAAATGTAATTTTGATAACTCCCAAACCGCTGCGCAGAAGTCAACCAAACTTCACCCAAAAATAGTGTATTGTATCACATTCTAGTAGTTACATTTGAAAATTTCGTTCTAGGACATTTGGTTTGAGCGCAATTATTAAACTTAGGTCAAAAAAGCCATTTAAGCCTTTTCACAGTGAGATCTATGCGATATGGCCGAGAAATGTAATTTTGATGTTAACTCCCAAACCGCTGCGCAGAAGTCAACCAAACTTCACCCAATAGTGTATTGTATCACATTCTAGTAGTTACATTTGAAAATTTCGTTCTAGGACATTTGGTTTGAGCGCAATTATTAAACTTAGGTCAAAAAAGCCATTTAAGCCTTTTCACAGTGAGATCTATGCGATATGGCCGAGAAATGTAATTTTGATGTTAACTCCCAAACCGCTGCGCAGAAGTCAACCAAACTTCACCCAATAGTGTATTGTATCACATTCTAGTAGTTACATTTGAAAATTTCGTTCTAGGACATTTGGTTTGAGCGCAATCCTCAAACTTAGGTCAAAAAAGCCATTTAAGCCTTTTCACAGTGAGATCTATGCGATATGGCCGAGAAATGTAATTTTGATGTTAACTCCCAAACCGCTGCGCAGAAGTCAACCAAACTTCACCCAATAGTGTATTGTATCACAATCTAGTAGTTACATTTGAAAATTTTGTTCTAGGAAATTTTGTTTGAGCGCAATCATCAAACTTAATTAAAAAAGTCATTTAAGCCTTTTCACAGTGAGATCTATGCGATATGGCCGAGAAATGTAATTTTGATGTTAACTCCCAAACCGCTGCGCAGAAGTCAACCAAACTTCACCCATTAGTTTATTGTATCACAATCTAGTAGTTACATTTGAAAATTTTGTTCTAGGAAATTTTGTTTGAGCGCAATCATCAAACTTAATTAAAAAAGTCATTTAAGCCTTTTCACAGTGAGATCTATGCGATATGGCCGAGAAATGTAATTTTGATGTTAACTCCCAAACCGCTGCGCAGAAGTCAACTAAACTTCACCCATTAGTATATTGTATCACAATCTAGTAGTTACATGTGGAAATTTGGTTCTAGGACATTTGATTTGAGCGCAATCCTCAAACTTAGGTCAAAAAAGCCATTTAAGCCTTTTCACAGTGAGATCTATGCGATATGGCCGAGAAATGTAATTTTGATGTTAACTCCCAAACCGCTGCGCAGAAGTCAACCAAACTTCACCCAATAGTGTATTGTATCACATTCTAGTAGTTACATTTGAAAATTTCGTTCTAGGACATTTGGTTTGAGCGCAATCCTCAAACTTAGGTCAAAAAAGCCATTTAAGCCTTTTCACAGTGAGATCTATGCGATATGGCCGAGAAATGTAATTTTGATGTTAACTCCCAAACCGCTGCGCAGAAGTCAACCAAACTTCACCCAATAGTGTATTGTATCACAATCTAGTAGTTACATTTGAAAATTTTGTTCTAGGAAATTTTGTTTGAGCGCAATCATCAAACTTAATTAAAAAAGTCATTTAAGCCTTTTCACAGTGAGATCTATGCGATATGGCCGAGAAATGTAATTTTGATGTTAACTCCCAAACCGCAGCGCAGAAGTCAACTAAACTTCACCCATTAGTGTATTGTAT
Source organism: Corythoichthys intestinalis (assembly GCF_030265065.1). Classification (NCBI taxonomy): domain Eukaryota; kingdom Metazoa; phylum Chordata; class Actinopteri; order Syngnathiformes; family Syngnathidae; genus Corythoichthys; species Corythoichthys intestinalis. Next base: position 34,081,306 of record NC_080407.1, read on the forward strand.
CACAATCTAGTAGTTACATGTGGAAATTTGGTTCTAGGACATTTGATTTGAGCGCAATCCTCAAACTTAGGTCAAAAAAGCCATTTAAGCCTTTTCACAGTGAGATCTATGCGATATGGCCGAGAAATGTAATTTTGATGTTAACTCCCAAACCGCTGCGCAGAAGTCAACCAAACTTCACCCAATAGTGTATTGTATCACATTCTAGTAGTTACATTTGAAAATTTCGTTCTAGGACATTTGGTTTGAGCGCAATTATTAAACTTAGGTCAAAAAAGCCATTTAAGCCTTTTCACAGTGAGATCTATGCGATATGGCCGAGAAATGTAATTTTGATGTTAACTCCCAAACCGCTGCGCAGAAGTCAACTAAACTTCACCCATTAGTGTATTGTATCACAATCTAGTAGTTACATGTGGAAATTTGGTTCTAGGACATTTGATTTGAGCGCAATCCTCAAACTTAGGTCAAAAAAGCCATTTAAGCCTTTTCACAGTGAGATCTATGCGATATGGCCGAGAAATGTAATTTTGATGTTAACTCCCAAACCGCTGCGCAGAAGTCAACCAAACTTCACCCAATAGTGTATTGTATCACATTCTAGTAGTTACATTTGAAAATTTCGTTCTAGGACATTTGGTTTGAGCGCAATTATTAAACTTAGGTCAAAAAAGCCATTTAAGCCTTTTCACAGTGAGATCTATGCGATATGGCCGAGAAATGTAATTTTGATGTTAACTCCCAAACCGCTGCGCAGAAGTCAACCAAACTTCACCCAATAGTGTATTGTATCACATTCTAGTAGTTACATTTGAAAATTTCGTTCTAGGACATTTGGTTTGAGCGCAATCCTCAAACTTAGGTCAAAAAAGCCATTTAAGCCTTTTCACAGTGAGATCTATGCGATATGGCCGAGAAATGTAATTTTGATGTTAACTCCCAAACCGCTGCGCAGAAGTCAACCAAACTTCACCCAATAGTGTATTGTATCACAATCTAGTAGTTACATTTGAAAATTTTGTTCTAGGAAATTTTGTTTGAGCGCAATCATCAAACTTAATTAAAAAAGTCATTTAAGCCTTTTCACAGTGAGATCTATGCGATATGGCCGAGAAATGTAATTTTGATGTTAACTCCCAAACCGCTGCGCAGAAGTCAACTAAACTTCACCCATTAGTGTATTGTATCACAATCTAGTAGTTACATGTGGAAATTTGGTTCTAGGACATTTGATTTGAGCGCAATCCTCAAACTTAGGTCAAAAAAGCCATTTAAGCCTTTTCACAGTGAGATCTATGCGATATGGCCGAGAAATGTAATTTTGATGTTAACTCCCAAACCGCTGCGCAGAAGTCAACCAAACTTCACCCAATAGTGTATTGTATCACATTCTAGTAGTTACATTTGAAAATTTCGTTCTAGGACATTTGGTTTGAGCGCAATTATTAAACTTAGGTCAAAAAAGCCATTTAAGCCTTTTCACAGTGAGATCTATGCGATATGGCCGAGAAATGTAATTTTGATGTTAACTCCCAAACCGCTGCGCAGAAGTCAACTAAACTTCACCCATTAGTGTATTGTATCACAATCTAGTAGTTACATGTGGAAATTTGGTTCTAGGACATTTGATTTGAGCGCAATCCTCAAACTTAGGTCAAAAAAGCCATTTAAGCCTTTTCACAGTGAGATCTATGCGATATGGCCGAGAAATGTAATTTTGATGTTAACTCCCAAACCGCTGCGCAGAAGTCAACCAAACTTCACCCAGTAGTGTATTGTATCACATTCTAGTAGTTACATTTGAAAATTTCGTTCTAGGACATTTGGTTTGAGCGCAATTATTAAACTTAGGTCAAAAAAGCCATTTAAGCCTTTTCACAGTGAGATCTATGCGATATGGCCGAGAAATGTAATTTTGATGTTAACTCCCAAACCGCTGCGCAGAAGTCAACCAAACTTCACCCAATAGTGTATTGTATCACATTCTAGTAGTTACATTTGAAAATTTCGTTCTAGGACATTTGGTTTGAGCGCAATCCTCAAACTTAGGTCAAAAAAGCCATTTAAGCCTTTTCACAGTGAGATCTATGCGATATGGCCGAGAAATGTAATTTTGATGTTAACTCCCAAACCGCTGCGCAGAAGTCAACCAAACTTCACCCAATAGTGTATTGTATCACAATCTAGTAGTTACATTTGAAAATTTTGTTCTAGGAAATTTTGTTTGAGCGCAATCATCAAACTTAATTAAAAAAGTCATTTAAGCCTTTTCACAGTGAGATCTATGCGATATGGCCGAGAAATGTAATTTTGATGTTAACTCCCAAACCGCTGCGCAGAAGTCAACTAAACTTCACCCATTAGTGTATTGTATCACAATCTAGTAGTTACATGTGGAAATTTGGTTCTAGGACATTTGATTTGAGCGCAATCCTCAAACTTACGTCAAAAAAGCCATTTAAGCCTTTTCACAGTGAGATCTATGCGATATGGCCGAGAAATGTAATTTTGATGTTAACTCCCAAACCGCAGCGCAGAAGTCAACCAAACTTCACCCAATAGTGTATTGTATCACAATCTAGTAGTTACATTTGAAAATTTTGTTCTAGGAAATTTTGTTTGAGCGCAATCATCAAACTTAATTAAAAAAGTCATTTAAGCCTTTTCACAGTGAGATCTATGCGATATGGCCGAGAAATGTAATTTTGATGTTAACTCCCAAACCGCTGCGCAGAAGTCAACTAAACTTCACCCATTAGTGTATTGTATCACAATCTAGTAGTTACATGTGGAAATTTGGTTCTAGGACATTTGATTTGAGCGCAATCCTCAAACTTAGGTCAAAAAAGCCATTTAAGCCTTTTCACAGTGAGATCTATGCGATATGGCCGAGAAATGTAATTTTGATGTTAACTCCCAAACCGCAGCGCAGAAGTCAACCAAACTTCACCCAATAGTGTATTGTATCACAATCTAGTAGTTACATTTGAAAATTTTGTTCTAGGAAATTTTGTTTGAGCGCAATCATCAAACTTAATTAAAAAAGTCATTTAAGCCTTTTCACAGTGAGATCTATGCGATATGGCCGAGAAATGTAATTTTGATGTTAACTCCCAAACCGCTGCGCAGAAGTCAACTAAACTTCACCCATTAGTGTATTGTATCACAATCTAGTAGTTACATGTGGAAATTTGGTTCTAGGACATTTGATTTGAGCGCAATCCTCAAACTTAGGTCAAAAAAGCCATTTAAGCCTTTTCACAGTGAGATCTATGCGATATGGCCGAGAAATGTAATTTTGATGTTAACTCCCAAACCGCTGCGCAGAAGTCAACCAAACTTCACCCAATAGTGTATTGTATCACATTCTAGTAGTTACATTTGAAAATTTCGTTCTAGGACATTTGGTTTGAGCGCAATTATTAAACTTAGGTCAAAAAAGCCATTTAAGCCTTTTCACAGTGAGATCTATGCGATATGGCCGAGAAATGTAATTTTGATGTTAACTCCCAAACCGCTGCGCAGAAGTCAACCAAACTTCACCCAATAGTGTATTGTATCACATTCTAGTAGTTACATTTGAAAATTTCGTTCTAGGACATTTGGTTTGAGCGCAATCCTCAAACTTAGGTCAAAAAAGCCATTTAAGCCTTTTCACAGTGAGATCTATGCGATATGGCCGAGAAATGTAATTTTGATGTTAACTCCCAAACCGCTGCGCAGAAGTCAACCAAACTTAACCCAATAGTGTATTGTATCACAATCTAGTAGTTACATTTGAAAATTTTGTTCTAGGAAATTTTGTTTGAGCGCAATCATCAAACTTAATTAAAAAAGTCATTTAAGCCTTTTCACAGTGAGATCTATGCGATATGGCCGAGAAATGTAATTTTGATGTCAACTCCCAAACCGCTGCGCAGAAGTCAACCAAACTTCACCCATTAGTGTATTGTATCACAATCTAGTAGTTACATGTGGAAATTTGGTTCTAGGACATTTGATTTGAGCGCAATCCTCAAACTTAGGTCAAAAAAGCCATTTAAGCCTTTTCACAGTGAGATCTATGCGATATGGCCGAGAAATGTAATTTTGATGTTAACTCCCAAACCGCTGCGCAGAAGTCAACCAAACTTCACCCAATAGTGTATTGTATCACATTCTAGTAGTTACATTTGAAAATTTCGTTCTAGGACATTTGGTTTGAGCGCAATTATTAAACTTAGGTCAAAAAAGCCATTTAAGCCTTTTCACAGTGAGATCTATGCGATATGGCCGAATAATGTAATTTTGATGTTAACTCCCAAACCGCTGCGCAGAAGTCAACTAAACTTCACCCATTAGTGTATTGTATCACAATCTAGTAGTTACATGTGGAAATTTGGTTCTAGGACATTTGATTTGAGCGCAATCCTCAAACTTAGGTCAAAAAAGCCATTTAAGCCTTTTCACAGTGAGATCTATGCGATATGGCCGAGAAATGTAATTTTGATGTTAACTCCCAAACCGCTGCGCAGAAGTCAACCAAACTTCACCCAATAGTGTATTGTATCACATTCTAGTAGTTACATTTGAAAATTTCGTTCTAGGACATTTGGTTTGAGCGCAATTATTAAACTTAGGTCAAAAAAGCCATTTAAGCCTTTTCACAGTGAGATCTATGCGATATGGCCGAGAAATGTAATTTTGATGTTAACTCCCAAACCGCTGCGCAGAAGTCAACCAAACTTCACCCAATAGTGTATTGTATCACATTCTAGTAGTTACATTTGAAAATTTTGTTCTAGGACATTTGGTTTGAGCGCAATCCTCAAACTTAGGTCAAAAAAGCCATTTAAGCCTTTTCACAGTGAGATCTATGCGATATGGCCGAGAAATGTAATTTTGATGTTAACTCCCAAACCGCTGCGCAGAAGTCAACCAAACTTAACCCAATAGTGTATTGTATCACAATCTAGTAGTTACATTTGAAAATTTTGTTCTAGGAAATTTTGTTTGAGCGCAATCATCAAACTTAATTAAAAAAGTCATTTAAGCCTTTTCACAGTGAGATCTATGCGATATGGCCGAGAAATGTAATTTTGATGTTAACTCCCAAACCGCTGCGCAGAAGTCAACCAAACTTCACCCAATAGTGTATTGTATCACATTCTAGTAGTTACATTTGAAAATTTCGTTCTAGGACATTTGGTTTGAGCGCAATTATTAAACTTAGGTCAAAAAAGCCATTTAAGCCTTTTCACAGTGAGATCTATGCGATATGGCCGAATAATGTAATTTTGATGTTAACTCCCAAACCGCTGCGCAGAAGTCAACTAAACTTCACCCATTAGTGTATTGTATCACAATCTAGTAGTTACATGTGGAAATTTGGTTCTAGGACATTTGATTTGAGCGCAATCCTCAAACTTAGGTCAAAAAAGCCATTTAAGCCTTTTCACAGTGAGATCTATGCGATATGGCCGAGAAATGTAATTTTGATGTTAACTCCCAAACCGCTGCGCAGAAGTCAACCAAACTTCACCCAATAGTGTATTGTATCACATTCTAGTAGTTACATTTGAAAATTTCGTTCTAGGACATTTGGTTTGAGCGCAATTATTAAACTTAGGTCAAAAAAGCCATTTAAGCCTTTTCACAGTGAGATCTATGCGATATGGCCGAGAAATGTAATTTTGATGTTAACTCCCAAACCGCTGCGCAGAAGTCAACCAAACTTCACCCAATAGTGTATTGTATCACATTCTAGTAGTTACATTTGAAAATTTTGTTCTAGGACATTTGGTTTGAGCGCAATCCTCAAACTTAGGTCAAAAAAGCCATTTAAGCCTTTTCACAGTGAGATCTATGCGATATGGCCGAGAAATGTAATTTTGATGTTAACTCCCAAACCGCTGCGCAGAAGTCAACCAAACTTCACCCAATAGTGTATTGTATCACAATCTAGTAGTTACATTTGAAAATTTTGTTCTAGGAAATTTTGTTTGAGCGCAATCATCAAACTTAATTAAAAAAGTCATTTAAGCCTTTTCACAGTGAGATCTATGCGATATGGCCGAGAAATGTAATTTTGATGTTAACTCCCAAACCGCTGCGCAGAAGTCAACTAAACTTCACCCATTAGTGTATTGTATCACAATCTAGTAGTTACATGTGGAAATTTGGTTCTAGGACATTTGATTTGAGCGCAATCCTCAAACTTAGGTCAAAAAAGCCATTTAAGCCTTTTCACAGTGAGATCTATGCGATATGGCCGAGAAATGTAATTTTGATGTTAACTCCCAAACCGCTGCGCAGAAGTCAACCAAACTTCACCCAATAGTGTATTGAATCACATTCTAGTAGTTACATTTGAAAATTTCGTTCTAGGACATTTGGTTTGAGCGCAATTATTAAACTTAGGTCAAAAAAGCCATTTAAGCCTTTTCACAGTGAGATCTATGCGATATGGCCGAGAAATGTAATTTTGATGTTAACTCCCAAACCGCTGCGCAGAAGTCAACCAAACTTCACCCAATAGTGTATTGTATCACATTCTAGTAGTTACATTTGAAAATTTCGTTCTAGGACATTTGGTTTGAGCGCAATCATTAAACTTAGGTCAAAAAAGCCATTTAAGCCTTTTCACAGTGAGATCTATGCGATATGGCCGAGAAATGTAATTTTGATGTTAACTCCCAAACCGCTGCGCAGAAGTCAACCAAACTTCACCCAATAGTGTATTGTATCACAATCTAGTAGTTACATTTGAAAATTTTGTTCTAGGAAATTTTGTTTGAGCGCAATCATCAAACTTAATTAAAAAAGTCATTTAAGCCTTTTCACAGTGAGATCTATGCGATATGGCCGAGAAATGTAATTTTGATGTTAACTCCCAAACCGCTGCGCAGAAGTCAACCAAACTTCACCCAATAGTGTATTGTATCACATTCTAGTAGTTACATTTGAAAATTTCGTTCTAGGACATTTGGTTTGAGCGCAATTATTAAACTTAGGTCAAAAAAGCCATTTAAGCCTTTTCACAGTGAGATCTATGCGATATGGCCGAGAAATGTAATTTTGATGTTAACTCCCAAACCGCTGCGCAGAAGTCAACCAAACTTCACCCAATAGTGTATTGTATCACATTCTAGTAGTTACATTTGAAAATTTCGTTCTAGGACATTTGGTTTGAGCGCAATCCTCAAACTTAGGTCAAAAAAGCCATTTAAGCCTTTTCACAGTGAGATCTATGCGATATGGCCGAGAAATGTAATTTTGATGTTAACTCCCAAACCGCTGCGCAGAAGTCAACCAAACTTCACCCAATAGTGTATTGTATCACAATCTAGTAGTTACATTTGAAAATTTTGTTCTAGGAAATTTTGTTTGAGCGCAATCATCAAACTTAATTAAAAAAGTCATTTAAGCCTTTTCACAGTGAGATCTATGCGATATGGCCGAGAAATGTAATTTTGATGTTAACTCCCAAACCGCTGCGCAGAAGTCAACTAAACTTCACCCATTAGTGTATTGTATCACAATCTAGTAGTTACATGTGGAAATTTGGTTCTAGGACATTTGATTTGAGCGCAATCCTCAAACTTAGGTCAAAAAAGCCATTTAAGCCTTTTCACAGTGAGATCTATGCGATATGGCCGAGAAATGTAATTTTGATGTTAACTCCCAAACCGCTGCGCAGAAGTCAACCAAACTTCACCCAATAGTGTATTGTATCACATTCTAGTAGTTACATTTGAAAATTTCGTTCTAGGACATTTGGTTTGAGCGCAATTATTAAACTTAGGTCAAAAAAGCCATTTAAGCCTTTTCACAGTGAGATCTATGCGATATGGCCGAGAAATGTAATTTTGATGTTAACTCCCAAACCGCTGCGCAGAAGTCAACCAAACTTCACCCAATAGTGTATTGTATCACATTCTAGTAGTTACATTTGAAAATTTCGTTCTAGGACATTTGGTTTGAGCGCAATCATTAAACTTAGGTCAAAAAAGCCATTTAAGCCTTTTCACAGTGAGATCTATGCGATATGGCCGGGAAATGTAATTTTGATGTTAACTCCCAAACCGCTGCGCAGAAGTCAACCAAACTTCACCCAATAGTGTATTGTATCACAATCTAGTAGTTACATTTGAAAATTTTGTTCTAGGAAATTTTGTTTGAGCGCAATCATCAAACTTAATTAAAAAAGTCATTTAAGCCTTTTCACAGTGAGATCTATGCGATATGGCCGAGAAATGTAATTTTGATGTTAACTCCCAAACCGCTGCGCAGAAGTCAACCAAACTTCACCCATTAGTGTATTGTATCACAATCTAGTAGTTACATGTGAAAATTTGGTTCTAGGACATTTGATTTGAGCGCAATCCTCAAACTTAGGTCAAAAAAGCCATTTAAGCCTTTTCACAGTGAGATCTATGCGATATGGCCGAGAAATGTAAATTTGATGTTAACTCCCAAACCGCTGCGCAGAAGTCAACCAAACTTCACCCAATAGTGTATTGTATCACAATCTAGTAGTTACATTTAAAAATTTTGTTCTAGGACATTTTGTTTGAACGCAATCATCAAACTTAATTAAAAAAGTCATTTAAGCCTTTTCACAGTGAAATCTATGCGATATGGCCGAGAAATGTAATTTTGATGTTAACTCCCAAACCGCTGCGCAGAAGTCAACCAAACTTCACCCAATAGTGTATTGTATCACAATCTAGTAGTTACATTTGAAAATTTTGTTCTAGGAAATTTTGTTTGAGCGCAATCATCAAACTTAATTAAAAAAGTCATTTAAGCCTTTTCACAGTGAGATCTATGCGATATGGCCGAGAAATGTAATTTTGATGTTAACTCCCAAACCGCTGCGCAGAAGTCAACTAAACTTCACCCATTAGTGTATTGTATCACAATCTAGTAGTTACATGTGGAAATTTGGTTCTAGGACATTTGATTTGAGCGCAATCCTCAAACTTAGGTCAAAAAAGCCATTTAAGCCTTTTCACAGTGAGATCTATGCGATATGGCCGAGAAATGTAATTTTGATGTTAACTCCCAAACCGCTGCGCAGAAGTCAACTAAACTTCACCCAATAGTGTATTGTATCACATTCTAGTAGTTACATTTGAAAATTTCGTTCTAGGACATTTGGTTTGAGCGCAATCATTAAACTTAGGTCAAAAAAGCCATTTAAGCCTTTTCACAGTGAGATCTATGCGATATGGCCGAGAAATGTAATTTTGATGTTAACTCCCAAACCGCTGCGCAGAAGTCAACCAAACTTCACCCAATAGTGTATTGTATCACAATCTAGTAGTTACATTTGAAAATTTTGTTCTAGGAAATTTTGTTTGAGCGCAATCATCAAACTTAATTAAAAAAGTCATTTAAGCCTTTTCACAGTGAGATCTATGCGATATGGCCGAGAAATGTAATTTTGATGTTAACTCCCAAACCGCTGCGCAGAAGTCAACCAAACTTCACCCATTAGTGTATTGTATCACAATCTAGTAGTTACATGTGAAAATTTGGTTCTAGGACATTTGATTTGAGCGCAATCCTCAAACTTAGGTCAAAAAAGCCATTTAAGCCTTTTCACAGTGAGATCTATGCGATATGGCCGAGAAATGTAAATTTGTTGTTAACTCCCAAACCGCTGCGCAGAAGTCAACCAAACTTCACCCAATAGTGTATTGTATCACAATCTAGTAGTTACATTTGAAAATTTTGTTCTAGGACATTTTGTTTGAACGCAATCATCAAACTTAATTAAAAAAAGTCATTTAAGCCTTTTCACAGTGAAATCTATGCGATATGGCCGAGAAATGTAATTTTGATGTTAACTCCCAAACCGCTGCGCAGAAGTCAACCAAACTTCACCCAATAGTGTATTGTATCACAATCTAGTAGTTACATTTGAAAATTTTGTTCTAGGAAATTTTGTTTGAGCGCAATCATCAAACTTAATTAAAAAAGTCATTTAAGCCTTTTCACAGTGAGATCTATGCGATATGGCCGAGAAATGTAATTTTGATGTTAACTCCCAAACCGCTGCGCAGAAGTCAACTAAACTTCACCCATTAGTGTATTGTATCACAATCTAGTAGTTACATGTGGAAGTTTGGTTCTAGGACATTTGATTTGAGCGCAATCCTCAAACTTAGGTCAAAAAAGCCATTTAAGCCTTTTCACAGTGAGATCTATGCGATATGGCCGAGAAATGTAATTTTGATGTTAACTCCCAAACCGCTGCGCAGAAGTCAACCAAACTTCACCCAATAGTGTATTGTATCACATTCTAGTAGTTACATTTGAAAATTTCGTTCTAGGACATTTGGTTTGAGCGCAATTATTAAACTTAGGTCAAAAAAGCCATTTAAGCCTTTTCACAGTGAGATCTATGCGATATGGCCGAGAAATGTAATTTTGATGTTAACTCCCAAACCGCTGCGCAGAAGTCAACCAAACTTCACCCAATAGTGTATTGTATCACATTCTAGTAGTTACATTTTAAAATTTCGTTCTAGGACATTTGGTTTGAGCGCAATTATTAAACTTAGGTCAAAAAAGCCATTTAAGCCTTTTCACAGTGAGATCTATGCGATATGGCCGAGAAATGTAATTTTGATGTTAACTCCCAAACCGCTGCGCAGAAGTCAACTAAACTTCACCCATTAGTGTATTGTATCACAATCTAGTAGTTACATGTGGAAATTTGGTTCTAGGACATTTGATTTGAGCGCAATCCTCAAACTTAGGTCAAAAAAGCCATTTAAGCCTTTTCACAGTGAGATCTATGCGATATGGCCGAGAAATGTAATTTTGATGTTAACTCCCAAACCGCTGCGCAGAAGTCAACCAAACTTCACCCAATAGTGTATTGTATCACATTCTAGTAGTTACATTTGAAAATTTCGTTCTAAGACATTTGGTTTGAGCGCAATTATTAAACTTAGGTCAAAAAAGCCATTTAAGCCTTTTCACAGTGAGATCTATGCGATATGGCCGAGAAATGTAATTTTGATGTTAACTCCCAAACCGCTGCGCAGAAGTCAACCAAACTTCACCCAATAGTGTATTGTATCACATTCTAGTAGTTACATTTGAAAATTTCGTTCTAGGACATTTGGTTTGAGCGCAATCCTCAAACTTAGGTCAAAAAAGCCATTTAAGCCTTTTCACAGTGAGATCTATGCGATATGGCCGAGAAATGTAATTTTGATGTTAACTCCCAAACCGCTGCGCAGAAGTCAACCAAACTTCACCCAATAGTGTATTGTATCACAATCTAGTAGTTACATTTGAAAATTTTGTTCTAGGAAATTTTGTTTGAGCGCAATCATCAAACTTAATTAAAAAAGTCATTTAAGCCTTTTCACAGTGAGATCTATGCGATATGGCCGAGAAATGTAATTTTGATGTTAACTCCCAAACCGCTGCGCAGAAGTCAACTAAACTTCACCCATTAGTGTATTGTATCACAATCTAGTAGTTACATGTGGAAATTTGGTTCTAGGACATTTGATTTGAGCGCAATCCTCAAACTTACGTCAAAAAAGCCATTTAAGCCTTTTCACAGTGAGATCTATGCGATATGGCCGAGAAATGTAATTTTGATGTTAACTCCCAAACCGCTGCGCAGAAGTCAACCAAACTTCACCCAATAGTGTATTGTATCACAATCTAGTAGTTACATTTGAAAATTTTGTTCTAGGAAATTTTGTTTGAGCGCAATCATCAAACTTAATTAAAAAAGTCATTTAAGCCTTTTCACAGTGAGATCTATGCGATATGGCCGAGAAATGTAATTTTGATGTTAACTCCCAAACCGCTGCGCAGAAGTCAACTAAACTTCACCCATTAGTGTATTGTATCACAATCTAGTAGTTACATGTGGAAATTTGGTTCTAGGACATTTGATTTGAGCGCAATCCTCAAACTTAGGTCAAAAAAGCCATTTAAGCCTTTTCACAGTGAGATCTATGCGATATGGCCGAGAAATGTAATTTTGATGTTAACTCCCAAACCGCTGCGCAGAAGTCAACCAAACTTCACCCAATAGTGTATTGTATCACATTCTAGTAGTTACATTTGAAAATTTCGTTCTAGGACATTTGGTTTGAGCGCAATTATTAAACTTAGGTCAAAAAAGCCATTTAAGCCTTTTCACAGTGAGATCTATGCGATATGGCCGAGAAATGTAATTTTGATGTTAACTCCCAAACCGCTGCGCAGAAGTCAACTAAACTTCACCCATTAGTGTATTGTATCACAATCTAGTAGTTACATGTGGAAATTTGGTTCTAGGACATTTGATTTGAGCGCAATCCTCAAACTTAGGTCAAAAAAGCCATTTAAGCCTTTTCACAGTGAGATCTATGCGATATGGCCGAGAAATGTAATTTTGATGTTAACTCCCAAACCGCTGCGCAGAAGTCAACCAAACTTCACCCAATAGTGTATTGTATCACATTCTAGTAGTTACATTTTAAAATTTCGTTCTAGGACATTTGGTTTGAGCGCAATTATTAAACTTAGGTCAAAAAAGCCATTTAAGCCTTTTCACAGTGAGATCTATGCGATATGGCCGAGAAATGTAATTTTGATGTTAACTCCCAAACCGCTGCGCAGAAGTCAACCAAACTTCACCCAATAGTGTATTGTATCACATTCTAGTAGTTACATTTGAAAATTTCGTTCTAGGACATTTGGTTTGAGCGCAATCCTCAAACTTAGGTCAAAAAAGCCATTTAAGCCTTTTCACAGTGAGATCTATGCGATATGGCCGAGAAATGTAATTTTGATGTTAACTCCCAAACCGCTGCGCAGAAGTCAACCAAACTTCACCCAATAGTGTATTGTATCACAATCTAGTAGTTACATTTGAAAATTTTGTTCTAGGAAATTTTGTTTGAGCGCAATCATCAAACTTAATTAAAAAAGTCATTTAAGCCTTTTCACAGTGAGATCTATGCGATATGGCCGAGAAATGTAATTTTGATGTCAACTCCCATACCGCTGCGCAGAAGTCAACCAAACTTCACCCATTAGTGTATTGTATCACAATCTAGTAGTTACATGTGGAAATTTGGTTCTAGGACATTTGATTTGAGCGCAATCCTCAAACTTAGGTCAAAAAAGCCATTTAAGCCTTTTCACAGTGAGATCTATGCGATATGGCCGAGAAATGTAATTTTGATGTTAACTCCCAAACCGCTGCGCAGAAGTCAACCAAACTTCACCCAATAGTGTATTGTATCACATTCTAGTAGTTACATTTGAAAATTTCGTTCTAGGACATTTGGTTTGAGCGCAATTATTAAACTTAGGTCAAAAAAGCCATTTAAGCCTTTTCACAGTGAGATCTATGCGATATGGCCGAATAATGTAATTTTGATGTTAACTCCCAAACCGCTGCGCAGAAGTCAACTAAACTTCACCCATTAGTGTATTGTATCACAATCTAGTAGTTACATGTGGAAATTTGGTTCTAGGACATTTGATTTGAGCGCAATCCTCAAACTTAGGTCAAAAAAGCCATTTAAGCCTTTTCACAGTGAGATCTATGCGATATGGCCGAGAAATGTAATTTTGATGTTAACTCCCAAACCGCTGCGCAGAAGTCAACCAAACTTCACCCAATAGTGTATTGTATCACATTCTAGTAGTTACATTTGAAAATTTCGTTCTAGGACATTTGGTTTGAGCGCAATTATTAAACTTAGGTCAAAAAAGCCATTTAAGCCTTTTCACAGTGAGATCTATGCAATATGGCCGAGAAATGTAATTTTGATGTTAACTCCCAAACCGCTGCGCAGAAGTCAACCAAACTTCACCCAATAGTGTATTGTATCACATTCTAGTAGTTACATTTGAAAATTTCGTTCTAGGACATTTGGTTTGAGCGCAATCCTCAAACTTAGGTCAAAAAAGCCATTTAAGCCTTTTCACAGTGAGATCTATGCGATATGGCCGAGAAATGTAATTTTGATGTTAACTCCCAAACCGCTGCGCAGAAGTCAACCAAACTTCACCCAATAGTGTATTGTATCACAATCTAGTAGTTACATTTGAAAATTTTGTTCTAGGAAATTTTGTTTGAGCGCAATCATCAAACTTAATCAAAAAGTCATTTAAGCCTTTTCACAGTGAGATCTATGCGATATGGCCGAGAAATGTAATTTTGATGTTAACTCCCAAACCGCTGCGCAGAAGTCAACTAAACTTCACCCATTAGTGTATTGTATCACAATCTAGTAGTTACATGTGGAAATTTGGTTCTAGGACATTTGATTTGAGCGCAATCCTCAAACTTAGGTCAAAAAAGCCATTTAAGCCTTTTCACAGTGAGATCTATGCGATATGGCCGAGAAATGTAATTTTGATGTTAACTCCCAAACCGCTGCGCAGAAGTCAACCAAACTTCACCCAATAGTGTATTGTATCACATTCTAGTAGTTACATTTGAAAATTTCGTTCTAGGACATTTGGTTTGTGCGCAATTATTAAACTTAGGTCAAAAAAGCCATTTAAGCCTTTTCACAGTGAGATCTATGCGATATGGCCGAGAAATGTAATTTTGATGTTAACTCCCAAACCGCTGCGCAGAAGTCAACCAAACTTCACCCAATAGTGTATTGTATCACATTCTAGTAGTTACATTTGAAAATTTCGTTCTAGGACATTTGGTTTGAGCGCAATCATTAAACTTAGGTCAAAAAAGCCATTTAAGCCTTTTCACAGTGAGATCTATGCGATATGGCCGAGAAATGTAATTTTGATGTTAACTCCCAAACCGCTGCGCAGAAGTCAACCAAACTTCACCCAATAGTGTATTGTATCACAATCTAGTAGTTACATTTGAAAATTTTGTTCTAGGAAATTTTGTTTGAGCGCAATCATCAAACTTAATTAAAAAAGTCATTTAAGCCTTTTCACAGTGAGATCTATGCGATATGGCCGAGAAATGTAATTTTGATGTTAACTCCCAAACCGCTGCGCAGAAGTCAACTAAACTTCACCCATTAGTGTATTGTATCACAATCTAGTAGTTACATGTGGAAATTTGGTTCTAGGACATTTGATTTGAGCGCAATCCTCAAACTTAGGTCAAAAAAGCCATTTAAGCCTTTTCACAGTGAGATCTATGCGATATGGCCGAGAAATGTAATTTTGATGTTAACTCCCAAACCGCTGCGCAGAAGTCAACCAAACTTCACCCAATAGTGTATTGTATCACATTCTAGTAGTTACATTTGAAAATTTCGTTCTAGGACATTTGGTTTGTGCGCAATTATTAAACTTAGGTCAAAAAAGCCATTTAAGCCTTTTCACAGTGAGATCTATGCGATATGGCCGAGAAATGTAATTTTGATGTTAACTCCCAAACCGCTGCGCAGAAGTCAACCAAACTTCACCCAATAGTGTATTGTATCACATTCTAGTAGTTACATTTGAAAATTTCGTTCTAGGACATTTGGTTTGAGCGCAATCATTAAACTTAGGTCAAAAAAGCCATTTAAGCCTTTTCACAGTGAGATCTATGCGATATGGCCGAGAAATGTAATTTTGATGTTAACTCCCAAACCGCTGCGCAGAAGTCAACCAAACTTCACCCAATAGTGTATTGTATCACAATCTAGTAGTTACATTTGAAAATTTTGTTCTAGGAAATTTTGTTTGAGCGCAATCATCAAACTTAATTAAAAAAGTCATTTAAGCCTTTTCACAGTGAGATCTATGCGATATGGCCGAGAAATGTAATTTTGATGTTAACTCCCAAACCGCTGCGCAGAAGTCAACCAAACTTCACCCATTAGTGTATTGTATCACAATCTAGTAGTTACATGTGAAAATTTGGTTCTAGGACATTTGATTTGAGCGCAATTATTAAACTTAGGTCAAAAAAGCCATTTAAGCCTTTTCACAGTGAGATCTATGCGATATGGCCGAGAAATGTAAATTTGATGTTAACTCCCAAACCGCTGCGCAGAAGTCAACCAAACTTCACCCAATAGTGTATTGTATCACAATCTAGTAGTTACATTTGAAAATTTTGTTCTAGGACATTTTGTTTGAACGCAATCATCAAACTTAATTAAAAAAGTCATTTAAGCCTTTTCACAGTGAAATCTATGCGATATGGCCGAGAAATGTAATTTTGATGTTAACTCCCAAACCGCTGCGCAGAAGTCAACCAAACTTCACCCAATAGTGTATTGTATCACAATCTAGTAGTTACATTTGAAAATTTTGTTCTAGGAAATTTTGTTTGAGCGCAATCATCAAACTTAATTAAAAAAGTCATTTAAGCCTTTTCACAGTGAGATCTATGCGATATGGCCGAGAAATGTAATTTTGATGTTAACTCCCAAACCGCTGCGCAGAAGTCAACTAAACTTCACCCATTAGTGTATTGTATCACAATCTAGTAGTTACATGTGGAAATTTGGTTCTAGGACATTTGATTTGAGCGCAATCCTCAAACTTAGGTCAAAAAAGCCATTTAAGCCTTTTCACAGTGAGATCTATGCGATATGGCCGAGAAATGTAATTTTGATGTTAACTCCCAAACCGCTGCGCAGAAGTCAACCAAACTTCACCCAATAGTGTATTGTATCACATTCTAGTAGTTACATTTAAAAATTTCGTTCTAGGACATTTGGTTTGAGCGCAATTATTAAACTTAGGTCAAAAAAGCCATTTAAGCCTTTTCACAGTGAGATCTATGCGATATGGCCGAGAAATGTAATTTTGATGTTAACTCCCAAACCGCTGCGCAGAAGTCAACCAAACTTCACCCAATAGTGTATTGTATCACATTCTAGTAGTTACATTTGAAAATTTCGTTCTAGGACATTTGGTTTGAGCGCAATCATTAAACTTAGGTCAAAAAAGCCATTTAAGCCTTTTCACAGTGAGATCTATGCGATATGGCCGAGAAATGTAATTTTGATGTTAACTCCCAAACCGCTGCGCAGAAGTCAACCAAACTTCACCCAATAGTGTATTGTATCACAATCTAGTAGTTACATTTGAAAATTTTGTTCTAGGAAATTTTGTTTGAGCGCAATCATCAAACTTAATTAAAAAAGTCATTTAAGCCTTTTCACAGTGAGATCTATGCGATAAGGCCGAGAAATGTAATTTTGATGTTAACTCCCAAACCGCTGCGCAGAAGTCAACCAAACTTCACCCATTAGTGTATTGTATCACAATCTAGTAGTTACATGTGAAAATTTGGTTCTAGGACATTTGATTTGAGCGCAATCCTCAAACTTAGGTCAAAAAAGCCATTTAAGCCTTTTCACAGTGAGATCTATGCGATATGGCCGAGAAATGTAAATTTGATGTTAACTCCCAAACCGCTGCGCAGAAGTCAACCAAACTTCACCCAATAGTGTATTGTATCACAATCTAGTAGTTACATTTGAAAATTTTGTTCTAGGACATTTTGTTTGAACGCAATCATCAAACTTAATTAAAAAAGTCATTTAAGCCTTTTCACAGTGAAATCTATGCGATATGGCCGAGAAATGTAATTTTGATGTTAACTCCCAAACCGCTGCGCAGAAGTCAACCAAACTTCACCCAATAGTGTATTGTATCACAATCTAGTAGTTACATTTGAAAATTTTGTTCTAGGAAATTTTGTTTGAGCGCAATCATCAAACTTAATTAAAAAAGTCATTTAAGCCTTTTCACAGTGAGATCTATGCGATATGGCCGAGAAATGTAATTTTGATGTTAACTCCCAAACCGCTGCGCAGAAGTCAACTAAACTTCACCCATTAGTGTATTGTATCACAATCTAGTAGTTACATGTGGAAGTTTGGTTCTAGGACATTTGATTTGAGCGCAATCCTCAAACTTAGGTCAAAAAAGCCATTTAAGCCTTTTCACAGTGAGATCTATGCGATATGGCCGAGAAATGTAATTTTGATGTTAACTCCCAAACCGCTGCGCAGAAGTCAACCAAACTTCACCCAATAGTGTATTGTATCACATTCTAGTAGTTACATTTGAAAATTTCGTTCTAGGACATTTGGTTTGAGCGCAATTATTAAACTTAGGTCAAAAAAGCCATTTAAGCCTTTTCACAGTGAGATCTATGCGATATGGCCGAGAAATGTAATTTTGATGTTAACTCCCAAACCGCTGCGCAGAAGTCAACCAAACTTCACCCAATAGTGTATTGTATCACATTCTAGTAGTTACATTTTAAAATTTCGTTCTAGGACATTTGGTTTGAGCGCAATTATTAAACTTAGGTCAAAAAAGCCATTTAAGCCTTTTCACAGTGAGATCTATGCGATATGGCCGAGAAATGTAATTTTGATGTTAACTCCCAAACCGCTGCGCAGAAGTCAACTAAACTTCACCCATTAGTGTATTGTATCACAATCTAGTAGTTACATGTGGAAATTTGGTTCTAGGACATTTGATTTGAGCGCAATCCTCAAACTTAGGTCAAAAAAGCCATTTAAGCCTTTTCACAGTGAGATCTATGCGATATGGCCGAGAAATGTAATTTTGATGTTAACTCCCAAACCGCTGCGCAGAAGTCAACCAAACTTCACCCAATAGTGTATTGTATCACATTCTAGTAGTTACATTTGAAAATTTCGTTCTAGGACATTTGGTTTGAGCGCAATTATTAAACTTAGGTCAAAAAAGCCATTTAAGCCTTTTCACAGTGAGATCTATGCGATATGGCCGAGAAATGTAATTTTGATGTTAACTCCCAAACCGCTGCGCAGAAGTCAACCAAACTTCACCCAATAGTGTATTGTATCACATTCTAGTAGTTACATTTGAAAATTTCGTTCTAGGACATTTGGTTTGAGCGCAATCCTCAAACTTAGGTCAAAAAAGCCATTTAAGCCTTTTCACAGTGAGATCTATGCGATATGGCCGAGAAATGTAATTTTGATGTTAACTCCCAAACCGCTGCGCAGAAGTCAACCAAACTTCACCCAATAGTGTATTGTATCACAATCTAGTAGTTACATTTGAAAATTTTGTTCTAGGAAATTTTGTTTGAGCGCAATCATCAAACTTAATTAAAAAAGTCATTTAAGCCTTTTCACAGTGAGATCTATGCGATATGGCCGAGAAATGTAATTTTGATGTTAACTCCCAAACCGCTGCGCAGAAGTCAACTAAACTTCACCCATTAGTGTATTGTATCACAATCTAGTAGTTACATGTGGAAATTTGGTTCTAGGACATTTGATTTGAGCGCAATCCTCAAACTTACGTCAAAAAAGCCATTTAAGCCTTTTCACAGTGAGATCTATGCGATATGGCCGAGAAATGTAATTTTGATGTTAACTCCCAAACCGCTGCGCAGAAGTCAACCAAACTTCACCCAATAGTGTATTGTATCACAATCTAGTAGTTACATTTGAAAATTTTGTTCTAGGAAATTTTGTTTGAGCGCAATCATCAAACTTAATTAAAAAAGTCATTTAAGCCTTTTCACAGTGAGATCTATGCGATATGGCCGAGAAATGTAATTTTGATGTTAACTCCCAAACCGCTGCGCAGAAGTCAACTAAACTTCACCCATTAGTGTATTGTATCACAATCTAGTAGTTACATGTGGAAATTTGGTTCTAGGACATTTGATTTGAGCGCAATCCTCAAACTTAGGTCAAAAAAGCCATTTAAGCCTTTTCACAGTGAGATCTATGCGATATGGCCGAGAAATGTAATTTTGATGTTAACTCCCAAACCGCTGCGCAGAAGTCAACCAAACTTCACCCAATAGTGTATTGTATCACATTCTAGTAGTTACATTTGAAAATTTCGTTCTAGGACATTTGGTTTGAGCGCAATTATTAAACTTAGGTCAAAAAAGCCATTTAAGCCTTTTCACAGTGAGATCTATGCGATATGGCCGAGAAATGTAATTTTGATGTTAACTCCCAAACCGCTGCGCAGAAGTCAACTAAACTTCACCCATTAGTGTATTGTATCACAATCTAGTAGTTACATGTGGAAATTTGGTTCTAGGACATTTGATTTGAGCGCAATCCTCAAACTTAGGTCAAAAAAGCCATTTAAGCCTTTTCACAGTGAGATCTATGCGATATGGCCGAGAAATGTAATTTTGATGTTAACTCCCAAACCGCTGCGCAGAAGTCAACCAAACTTCACCCAATAGTGTATTGTATCACATTCTAGTAGTTACATTTGAAAATTTCGTTCTAGGACATTTGGTTTGAGCGCAATTATTAAACTTAGGTCAAAAAAGCCATTTAAGCCTTTTCACAGTGCGATATGGCCGAGAAATGTAATTTTGATGTTAACTCCCAAACCGCTGCGCAGAAGTCAACCAAACTTCACCCAATAGTGTATTGTATCTCATTCTAGTAGTTACATTTGAAAATTTCGTTCTAGGACATTTGGTTTGAGCGCAATTATTAAACTTAGGTCAAAAAAGCCATTTAAGCCTTTTCACAGTGAGATCTATGCGATATGGCCGAGAAATGTAATTTTGATGTTAACTCCCAAACCGCTGCGCAGAAGTCAACCAAACTTCACCCAATAGTGTATTGTATCACATTCTAGTAGTTACATTTGAAAATTTCGTTCTAGGACATTTGGTTTGAGCGCAATTATTAAACTTAGGTCAAAAAAGCCATTTAAGCCTTTTCACAGTGAGATCTATGCGATATGGCCGAGAAATGTAATTTTGATGTTAACTCCCAAACCGCTGCGCAGAAGTCAACCAAACTTCACCCAATAGTGTATTGTATCACATTCTAGTAGTTACATTTGAAAATTTCGTTCTAGGACATTTGGTTTGAGCGCAATCCTCAAACTTAGGTCAAAAAAGCCATTTAAGCCTTTTCACAGTGAGATCTATGCGATATGGCCGAGAAATGTAATTTTGATGTTAACTCCCAAACCGCTGCGCAGAAGTCAACCAAACTTCACCCAATAGTGTATTGTATCACAATCTAGTAGTTACATTTGAAAATTTTGTTCTAGGAAATTTTGTTTGAGCGCAATCATCAAACTTAATTAAAAAAGTCATTTAAGCCTTTTCACAGTGAGATCTATGCGATATGGCCGAGAAATGTAATTTTGATGTCAACTCCCAAACCGCTGCGCAGAAGTCAACCAAACTTCACCCATTAGTGTATTGTATCACAATCTAGTAGTTACATGTGGAAATTTGGTTCTAGGACATTTGATTTGAGCGCAATCCTCAAACTTAGGTCAAAAAAGCCATTTAAGCCTTTTCACAGTGAGATCTATGCGATATGGCCGAGAAATGTAATTTTGATGTTAACTCCCAAACCGCTGCGCAGAAGTCAACCAAACTTCACCCAATAGTGTATTGTATCACATTCTAGTAGTTACATTTGAAAATTTCGTTCTAGGACATTTGGTTTGAGCGCAATTATTAAACTTAGGTCAAAAAAGCCATTTAAGCCTTTTCACAGTGAGATCTATGCGATATGGCCGAATAATGTAATTTTGATGTTAACTCCCAAACCGCTGCGCAGAAGTCAACTAAACTTCACCCATTAGTGTATTGTATCACAATCTAGTAGTTACATGTGGAAATTTGGTTCTAGGACATTTGGTCTGAGCGCAATTATTAAACTTAGGTCAAAAAAGCCATTTAAGCCTTTTCACAGTGAGATCTATGCGATATGGCCGAGAAATGTAATTTTGATGTTAACTCCCAAACCGCTGCGCAGAAGTCAACCAAACTTCACCCAATAGTGTATTGTATCACATTCTAGTAGTTACATTTGAAAATTTCGTTCTAGGACATTTGGTTTGAGCGCAATCCTCAAACTTAGGTCAAAAAAGCCATTTAAGCCTTTTCACAGTGAGATCTATGCGATATGGCCGAGAAATGTAATTTTGATGTTAACTCCCAAACCGCTGCGCAGAAGTCAACCAAACTTCACCCAATAGTGTATTGTATCACAATCTAGTAGTTACATTTGAAAATTTTGTTCTAGGAAATTTTGTTTGAGCGCAATCATCAAACTTAATTAAAAAAGTCATTTAAGCCTTTTCACAGTGAGATCTATGCGATATGGCCGAGAAATGTAATTTTGATGTTAACTCCCAAACCGCTGCGCAGAAGTCAACTAAACTTCACCCATTAGTGTATTGTATCACAATCTAGTAGTTACATGTGGAAATTTGGTTCTAGGACATTTGATTTGAGCGCAATCCTCAAACTTAGGTCAAAAAAGCCATTTAAGCCTTTTCACAGTGAGATCTATGCGATATGGCCGAGAAATGTAATTTTGATGTTAACTCCCAAACCGCTGCGCAGAAGTCAACCAAACTTCACCCAATAGTGTATTGTATCACATTCTAGTAGTTACATTTGAAAATTTCGTTCTAGGACATTTGGTTTGAGCGCAATTATTAAACTTAGGTCAAAAAAGCCATTTAAGCCTTTTCACAGTGAGATCTATGCGATATGGCCGAGAAATGTAATTTTGATGTTAACTCCCAAACCGCTGCGCAGAAGTCAACCAAACTTCACCCAATAGTGTATTGTATCACATTCTAGTAGTTACATTTGAAAATTTCGTTCTAGGACATTTGGTTTGAGCGCAATCATTAAACTTAGGTCAAAAAAGCCATTTAAGCCTTTTCACAGTGAGATCTATGCGATATGGCCGAGAAATGTAATTTTGATGTTAACTCCCAAACCGCTGCGCAGAAGTCAACCAAACTTCACCCAATAGTGTATTGTATCACAATCTAGTAGTTACATTTGAAAATTTTGTTCTAGGAAATTTTGTTTGAGCGCAATCATCAAACTTAATTAAAAAAGTCATTTAAGCCTTTTCACAGTGAGATCTATGCGATATGGCCGAGAAATGTAATTTTGATGTTAACTCCCAAACCGATGCGCAGAAGTCAACCAAACTTCACCCAATAGTGTATTGTATCACATTCTAGTAGTTACATTTGAAAATTTCGTTCTAGGACATTTGGTTTGAGCGCAATTATTAAACTTAGGTCAAAAAAGCCATTTAAGCCTTTTCACAGTGAGATCTATGCGATATGGCCGAATAATGTAATTTTGATGTTAACTCCCAAACCGCTGCGCAGAAGTCAACTAAACTTCACCCATTAGTGTTTTGTATCACAATCTAGTAGTTACATGTGGAAATTTGGTTCTAGGACATTTGGTTTGAGCGCAATTATTAAACTTAGGTCAAAAAAGCCATTTAAGCCTTTTCACAGTGAGATCTATGCGATATGGCCGAGAAATGTAATTTTGATGTTAACTCCCAAACCGCTGCGCAGAAGTCAACCAAACTTCACCCAATAGTGTATTGTATCACATTCTAGTAGTTACATTTGAAAATTTTGTTCTAGGACATTTGGTTTGAGCGCAATCCTCAAACTTAGGTCAAAAAAGCCATTTAAGCCTTTTCACAGTGAGATCTATGCGATATGGCCGAGAAATGTAATTTTGATGTTAACTCCCAAACCGCTGCGCAGAAGTCAACCAAACTTCACCCAATAGTGTATTGTATCACATTCTAGTAGTTACATTTGAAAATTTTGTTCTAGGACATTTGGTTTGAGCGCAATCCTCAAACTTAGGTCAAAAAAGCCATTTAAGCCTTTTCACAGTGAGATCTATGCGATATGGCCGAGAAATGTAATTTTGATGTTAACTCCCAAACCGCTGCGCAGAAGTCAACCAAACTTCACCCAATAGTGTATTGTATCACAATCTAGTAGTTACATTTGAAAATTTTGTTCTAGGAAATTTTGTTTGAGCGCAATCATCAAACTTAATTAAAAAAGTCATTTAAGCCTTTTCACAGTGAGATCTATGCGATATGGCCGAGAAATGTAATTTTGATGTTAACTCCCAAACCGCTGCGCAGAAGTCAACTAAACTTCACCCATTAGTGTATTGTATCACAATCTAGTAGTTACATGTGGAAATTTGGTTCTAGGACATTTGATTTGAGCGCAATCCTCAAACTTAGGTCAAAAAAGCCATTTAAGCCTTTTCACAGTGAGATCTATGCGATATGGCCGAGAAATGTAATTTTGATGTTAACTCCCAAACCGCTGCGCAGAAGTCAACCAAACTTCACCCAATAGTGTATTGTATCACATTCTAGTAGTTACATTTGAAAATTTCGTTCTAGGACATTTGGTTTGAGCGCAATTATTAAACTTAGGTCAAACAAGCCATTTAAGCCTTTTCACAGTGAGATCTATGCGATATGGCCGAGAAATGTAATTTTGATGTTAACTCCCAAACCGCTGCGCAGAAGTCAACCAAACTTCACCCAATAGTGTATTGTATCACATTCTAGTAGTTACATTTGAAAATTTCGTTCTAGGACATTTGGTTTGAGCGCAATCATTAAACTTAGGTCAAAAAAGCCATTTAAGCCTTTTCACAGTGAGATCTATGCGATATGGCCGAGAAATGTAATTTTGATGTTAACTCCCAAACCGCTGCGCAGAAGTCAACCAAACTTCACCCAATAGTGTATTGTATCACAATCTAGTAGTTACATTTGAAAATTTTGTTCTAGGAAATTTTGTTTGAGCGCAATCATCAAACTTAATTAAAAAAGTCATTTAAGCCTTTTCACAGTGAGATCTATGCGATATGGCCGAGAAATGTAATTTTGATGTTAACTCCCAAACCGCTGCGCAGAAGTCAACCAAACTTCACCCATTAGTGTATTGTATCACAATCTAGTAGTTACATGTGAAAATTTGGTTCTAGGACATTTGATTTGAGCGCAATCCTCAAACTTAGGTCAAAAAAGCCATTTAAGCCTTTTCACAGTGAGATCTATGCGATATGGCCGAGAAATGTAAATTTGATGTTAACTCCCAAACCGCTGCGCAGAAGTCAACCAAACTTCACCCAATAGTGTATTGTATCACAATCTAGTAGTTACATTTGAAAATTTTGTTCTAGGACATTTTGTTTGAACGCAATCATCAAACTTAATTAAAAAAGTCATTTAAGCCTTTTCACAGTGAAATCTATGCGATATGGCCGAGAAATGTAATTTTGATAACTCCCAAACCGCTGCGCAGAAGTCAACCAAACTTCACCCAATAGTGTATTGTATCACAATCTAGTAGTTACATTTGAAAATTTTGTTCTAGGAAATTTTGTTTGAGCGCAATCATCAAACTTAATTAAAAAAGTCATTTAAGCCTTTTCACAGTGAGATCTATGCGATATGGCCGAGAAATGTAATTTTGATGTTAACTCCCAAACCGCTGCGCAGAAGTCAACTAAACTTCACCCATTAGTGTATTGTATCACAATCTAGTAGTTACATGTGGAAGTTTGGTTCTAGGACATTTGATTTGAGCGCAATCCTCAAACTTAGGTCAAAAAAGCCATTTAAGCCTTTTCACAGTGAGATCTATGCGATATGGCCGAGAAATGTAATTTTGATGTTAACTCCCAAACCGCTGCGCAGAAGTCAACCAAACTTCACCCAATAGTGTATTGTATCACATTCTAGTAGTTACATTTGAAAATTTCGTTCTAGGACATTTGGTTTGAGCGCAATTATTAAACTTAGGTCAAAAAAGCCATTTAAGCCTTTTCACAGTGAGATCTATGCGATATGGCCGAGAAATGTAATTTTGATGTTAACTCCCAAACCGCTGCGCAGAAGTCAACCAAACTTCACCCAATAGTGTATTGTATCACATTCTAGTAGTTACTTTTTAAAATTTCGTTCTAGGACATTTGGTTTGAGCGCAATTATTAAACTTAGGTCAAAAAAGCCATTTAAGCCTTTTCACAGTGAGATCTATGCGATATGGCCGAGAAATGTAATTTTGATGTTAACTCCCAAACCGCTGCGCAGAAGTCAACTAAACTTCACCCATTAGTGTATTGTATCACAATCTAGTAGTTACATGTGGAAATTTGGTTCTAGGACATTTGATTTGAGCGCAATCCTCAAACTTAGGTCAAAAAAGCCATTTAAGCCTTTTCACAGTGAGATCTATGCGATATGGCCGAGAAATGTAATTTTGATGTTAACTCCCAAACCGCTGCGCAGAAGTCAACCAAACTTCACCCAATAGTGTATTGTATCACATTCTAGTAGTTACATTTGAAAATTTCGTTCTAGGACATTTGGTTTGAGCGCAATTATTAAACTTAGGTCAAAAAAGCCATTTAAGCCTTTTCACAGTGAGATCTATGCGATATGGCCGAGAAATGTAATTTTGATGTTAACTCCCAAACCGCTGCGCAGAAGTCAACCAAACTTCACCCAATAGTGTATTGTATCACAATCTAGTAGTTACATTTGAAAATTTTGTTCTAGGAAATTTTGTTTGAGCGCAATCATCAAACTTAATTAAAAAAGTCATTTAAGCCTTTTCACAGTGAGATCTATGCGATATGGCCGAGAAATGTAATTTTGATGTTAACTCCCAAACCGCTGCGCAGAAGTCAACTAAACTTCACCCATTAGTGTATTGTATCACAATCTAGTAGTTACATGTGGAAATTTGGTTCTAGGACATTTGATTTGAGCGCAATCCTCAAACTTAGGTCAAAAAAGCCATTTAAGCCTTTTCACAGTGAGATCTATGCGATATGGCCGAGAAATGTAATTTTGATGTTAACTCCCAAACCGCTGCGCAGAAGTCAACCAAACTTCACCCAATAGTGTATTGTATCACATTCTAGTAGTTACATTTGAAAATTTCGTTCTAGGACATTTGGTTTGAGCGCAATTATTAAACTTAGGTCAAAAAAGCCATTTAAGCCTTTTCACAGTGAGATCTATGCGATATGGCCGAGAAATGTAATTTTGATGTTAACTCCCAAACCGCTGCGCAGAAGTCAACCAAACTTCACCCAATAGTGTATTGTATCACATTCTAGTAGTTACATTTGAAAATTTCGTTCTAGGACATTTGGTTTGAGCGCAATCATTAAACTTAGGTCAAAAAAGCCATTTAAGCCTTTTCACAGTGAGATCTATGCGATATGGCCGAGAAATGTAATTTTGATGTTAACTCCCAAACCGCTGCGCAGAAGTCAACCAAACTTCACCCAATAGTGTATTGTATCACAATCTAGTAGTTACATTTGAAAATTTTGTTCTAGGAAATTTTGTTTGAGCGCAATCATCAAACTTAATTAAAAAAGTCATTTAAGCCTTTTCACAGTGAGATCTATGCGATATGGCCGAGAAATGTAATTTTGATGTTAACTCCCAAACCGCTGCGCAGAAGTCAACCAAACTTCACCCATTAGTGTATTGTATCACAATCTAGTAGTTACATGTGAAAATTTGGTTCTAGGACATTTGATTTGAGCGCAATCCTCAAACTTAGGTCAAAAAAGCCATTTAAGCCTTTTCACAGTGAGATCTATGCGATATGGCCGAGAAATGTAATTTTGATGTTAACTCCCAAACCGCTGCGCAGAAGTCAACCAAACTTCACCCAATAGTGTATTGTATCACATTCTAGTAGTTACATTTGAAAATTTCGTTCTAGGACATTTGGTTTGAGCGCAATCCTCAAACTTAGGTCAAAAAAGCCATTTAAGCCTTTTCACAGTGAGATCTATGCGATATGGCCGAGAAATGTAATTTTGATGTTAACTCCCAAACCGCTGCGCAGAAGTCAACCAAACTTCACCCAATAGTGTATTGTATCACAATCTAGTAGTTACATTTGAAAATTTTGTTCTAGGAAATTTTGTTTGAGCGCAATCATCAAACTTAATTAAAAAAGTCATTTAAGCCTTTTCACAGTGAGATCTATGCGATATGGCCGAGAAATGTAATTTTGATGTCAACTCCCAAACCGCTGCGCAGAAGTCAACCAAACTTCACCCATTAGTGTATTGTATCACAATCTAGTAGTTACATGTGGAAATTTGGTTCTAGGACATTTGATTTGAGCGCAATCCTCAAACTTAGGTCAAAAAAGCCATTTAAGCCTTTTCACAGTGAGATCTATGCGATATGGCCGAGAAATGTAATTTTGATGTTAACTCCCAAACCGCTGCGCAGAAGTCAACCAAACTTCACCCAATAGTGTATTGTATCACATTCTAGTAGTTACATTTGAAAATTTCGTTCTAGGACATTTGGTTTGAGCGCAATTATTAAACTTAGGTCAAAAAAGCCATTTAAGCCTTTTCACAGTGAGATCTATGCGATATGGCCGAATAATGTAATTTTGATGTTAACTCCCAAACCGCTGCGCAGAAGTCAACTAAACTTCACCCATTAGTGTATTGTATCACAATCTAGTAGTTACATGTGGAAATTTGGTTCTAGGACATTTGATTTGAGCGCAATTATTAAACTTAGGTCAAAAAAGCCATTTAAGCCTTTTCACAGTGAGATCTATGCGATATGGCCGAGAAATGTAATTTTGATGTTAACTCCCAAACCGCAGCGCAGAAGTCAACCAAACTTCACCCAATAGTGTATTGTATCACAATCTAGTAGTTACATTTGAAAATTTCGTTCTAGGACATTTGGTTTGAGCGCAATCCTCAAACTTAGGTCAAAAAAGCCATTTAAGCCTTTTCACAGTGAGATCTATGCGATATGGCCGAGAAATGTAATTTTGATGTTAACTCCCAAACCGCTGCGCAGAAGTCAACCAAACTTCACCCAATAGTGTATTGTATCACAATCTAGTAGTTACATTTGAAAATTTTGTTCTAGGAAATTTTGTTTGAGCGCAATCATCAAACTTAATTAAAAAAGTCATTTAAGCCTTTTCACAGTGAGATCTATGCGATATGGCCGAGAAATGTAATTTTGATGTTAACTCCCAAACCGCTGCGCAGAAGTCAACCAAACTTCACCCATTAGTGTATTGTATCACAATCTAGTAGTTACATGTGAAAATTTGGTTCTAGGACATTTGATTTGAGCGCAATCCTCAAACTTAGGTCAAAAAAGCCATTTAAGCCTTTTCACAGTGAGATCTATGCGATATGGCCGAGAAATGTAAATTTGATGTTAACTCCCAAACCGCTGCGCAGAAGTCAACCAAACTTCACCCAATAGTGTATTGTATCACAATCTAGTAGTTACATTTGAAAATTTTGTTCTAGGACATTTTGTTTGAACGCAATCATCAAACTTAATTAAAAAAGTCATTTAAGCCTTTTCACAGTGAAATCTATGCGATATGGCCGAGAAATGTAATTTTGATAACTCCCAAACCGCTGCGCAGAAGTCAACCAAACTTCACCCAATAGTGTATTGTATCACAATCTAGTAGTTACATTTGAAAATTTTGTTCTAGGAAATTTTGTTTGAGCGCAATCATCAAACTTAATTAAAAAAGTCATTTAAGCCTTTTCACAGTGAGATCTATGCGATATGGCCGAGAAATGTAATTTTGATGTTAACTCCCAAACCGCTGCGCAGAAGTCAACTAAACTTCACCCATTAGTGTATTGTATCACAATCTAGTAGTTACATGTGGAAGTTTGGTTCTAGGACATTTGATTTGAGCGCAATCCTCAAACTTAGGTCAAAAAAGCCATTTAAGCCTTTTCACAGTGAGATCTATGCGATATGGCCGAGAAATGTAATTTTGATGTTAACTCCCAAACCGCTGCGCAGAAGTCAACCAAACTTCACCCAATAGTGTATTGTATCACATTCTAGTAGTTACATTTGAAAATTTCGTTCTAGGACATTTGGTTTGAGCGCAATTATTAAACTTAGGTCAAAAAAGCCATTTAAGCCTTTTCACAGTGAGATCTATGCGATATGGCCGAGAAATGTAATTTTGATGTTAACTCCCAAACCGCTGCGCAGAAGTCAACCAAACTTCACCCAATAGTGTATTGTATCACATTCTAGTAGTTACTTTTTAAAATTTCGTTCTAGGACATTTGGTTTGAGCGCAATTATTAAACTTAGGTCAAAAAAGCCATTTAAGCCTTTTCACAGTGAGATCTATGCGATATGGCCGAGAAATGTAATTTTGATGTTAACTCCCAAACCGCTGCGCAGAAGTCAACTAAACTTCACCCATTAGTGTATTGTATCACAATCTAGTAGTTACATGTGGAAATTTGGTTCTAGGACATTTGATTTGAGCGCAATCCTCAAACTTAGGTCAAAAAAGCCATTTAAGCCTTTTCACAGTGAGATCTATGCGATATGGCCGAGAAATGTAATTTTGATGTTAACTCCCAAACCGCTGCGCAGAAGTCAACCAAACTTCACCCAATAGTGTATTGTATCACATTCTAGTAGTTACATTTGAAAATTTCGTTCTAGGACATTTGGTTTGAGCGCAATTATTAAACTTAGGTCAAAAAAGCCATTTAAGCCTTTTCACAGTGAGATCTATGCGATATGGCCGAGAAATGTAATTTTGATGTTAACTCCCAAACCGCTGCGCAGAAGTCAACCAAACTTCACCCAATAGTGTATTGTATCACAATCTAGTAGTTACATTTGAAAATTTTGTTCTAGGAAATTTTGTTTGAGCGCAATCATCAAACTTAATTAAAAAAGTCATTTAAGCCTTTTCACAGTGAGATCTATGCGATATGGCCGAGAAATGTAATTTTGATGTTAACTCCCAAACCGCTGCGCAGAAGTCAACTAAACTTCACCCATTAGTGTATTGTATCACAATCTAGTAGTTACATGTGGAAATTTGGTTCTAGGACATTTGATTTGAGCGCAATCCTCAAACTTAGGTCAAAAAAGCCATTTAAGCCTTTTCACAGTGAGATCTATGCGATATGGCCGAGAAATGTAATTTTGATGTTAACTCCCAAACCGCTGCGCAGAAGTCAACCAAACTTCACCCAATAGTGTATTGTATCACATTCTAGTAGTTACATTTGAAAATTTCGTTCTAGGACATTTGGTTTGAGCGCAATTATTAAACTTAGGTCAAAAAAGCCATTTAAGCCTTTTCACAGTGAGATCTATGCGATATGGCCGAGAAATGTAATTTTGATGTTAACTCCCAAACCGCTGCGCAGAAGTCAACCAAACTTCACCCAATAGTGTATTGTATCACATTCTAGTAGTTACATTTGAAAATTTCGTTCTAGGACATTTGGTTTGAGCGCAATCATTAAACTTAGGTCAAAAAAGCCATTTAAGCCTTTTCACAGTGAGATCTATGCGATATGGCCGAGAAATGTAATTTTGATGTTAACTCCCAAACCGCTGCGCAGAAGTCAACCAAACTTCACCCAATAGTGTATTGTATCACAATCTAGTAGTTACATTTGAAAATTTTGTTCTAGGAAATTTTGTTTGAGCGCAATCATCAAACTTAATTAAAAAAGTCATTTAAGCCTTTTCACAGTGAGATCTATGCGATATGGCCGAGAAATGTAATTTTGATGTTAACTCCCAAACCGCTGCGCAGAAGTCAACCAAACTTCACCCATTAGTGTATTGTATCACAATCTAGTAGTTACATGTGAAAATTTGGTTCTAGGACATTTGATTTGAGCGCAATCCTCAAACTTAGGTCAAAAAAGCCATTTAAGCCTTTTCACAGTGAGATCTATGCGATATGGCCGAGAAATGTAATTTTGATGTTAACTCCCAAACCGCTGCGCAGAAGTCAACCAAACTTCACCCAATAGTGTATTGTATCACATTCTAGTAGTTACATTTGAAAATTTCGTTCTAGGACATTTGGTTTGAGCGCAATCCTCAAACTTAGGTCAAAAAAGCCATTTAAGCCTTTTCACAGTGAGATCTATGCGATATGGCCGAGAAATGTAATTTTGATGTTAACTCCCAAACCGCTGCGCAGAAGTCAACCAAACTTCACCCAATAGTGTATTGTATCACAATCTAGTAGTTACATTTGAAAATTTTGTTCTAGGAAATTTTGTTTGAGCGCAATCATCAAACTTAATTAAAAAAGTCATTTAAGCCTTTTCACAGTGAGATCTATGCGATATGGCCGAGAAATGTAATTTTGATGTCAACTCCCAAACCGCTGCGCAGAAGTCAACCAAACTTCACCCATTAGTGTATTGTATCACAATCTAGTAGTTACATGTGGAAATTTGGTTCTAGGACATTTGATTTGAGCGCAATCCTCAAACTTAGGTCAAAAAAGCCATTTAAGCCTTTTCACAGTGAGATCTATGCGATATGGCCGAGAAATGTAATTTTGATGTTAACTCCCAAACCGCTGCGCAGAAGTCAACCAAACTTCACCCAATAGTGTATTGTATCACATTCTAGTAGTTACATTTGAAAATTTCGTTCTAGGACATTTGGTTTGAGCGCAATTATTAAACTTAGGTCAAAAAAGCCATTTAAGCCTTTTCACAGTGAGATCTATGCGATATGGCCGAATAATGTAATTTTGATGTTAACTCCCAAACCGCTGCGCAGAAGTCAACTAAACTTCACCCATTAGTGTATTGTATCACAATCTAGTAGTTACATGTGGAAATTTGGTTCTAGGACATTTGATTTGAGCGCAATTATTAAACTTAGGTCAAAAAAGCCATTTAAGCCTTTTCACAGTGAGATCTATGCGATATGGCCGAGAAATGTAATTTTGATGTTAACTCCCAAACCGCAGCGCAGAAGTCAACCAAACTTCACCCAATAGTGTATTGTATCACAATCTAGTAGTTACATTTGAAAATTTCGTTCTAGGACATTTGGTTTGAGCGCAATCCTCAAACTTAGGTCAAAAAAGCCATTTAAGCCTTTTCACAGTGAGATCTATGCGATATGGCCGAGAAATGTAATTTTGATGTTAACTCCCAAACCGCTGCGCAGAAGTCAACCAAACTTCACCCAATAGTGTATTGTATCACAATCTAGTAGTTACATTTGAAAATTTTGTTCTAGGAAATTTTGTTTGAGCGCAATCATCAAACTTAATTAAAAAAGTCATTTAAGCCTTTTCACAGTGAGATCTATGCGATATGCCCGAGAAATGTAATTTTGATGTTAACTCCCAAACCGCTGCGCAGAAGTCAACTAAACTTCACCCAATAGTGTATTGTATCACATTCTAGTAGTTACATTTGAAAATTTCGTTCTAGGACATTTGGTTTGAGCGCAATCATTAAACTTAGGTCAAAAAAGCCATTTAAGCCTTTTCACAGTGAGATCTATGCGATATGGCCGAGAAATGTAATTTTGATGTTAACTCCCAAACCGCTGCGCAGAAGTCAACCAAACTTCACCCAATAGTGTATTGTATCACAATCTAGTAGTTACATTTGAAAATTTTGTTCTAGGAAATTTTGTTTGAGCGCAATCATCAAACTTAATTAAAAAAGTCATTTAAGCCTTTTCACAGTGAGATCTATGCGATATGGCCGAGAAATGTAATTTTGATGTTAACTCCCAAACCGCTGCGCAGAAGTCAACCAAACTTCACCCATTAGTGTATTGTATCACAATCTAGTAGTTACATGTGAAAATTTGGTTCTAGGACATTTGATTTGAGCGCAATCCTCAAACTTAGGTCAAAAAAGCCATTTAAGCCTTTTCACAGTGAGATCTATGCGATATGGCCGAGAAATGTAAATTTGATGTTAACTCCCAAACCGCTGCGCAGAAGTCAACCAAACTTCACCCAATAGTGTATTGTATCACAATCTAGTAGTTACATTTGAAAATTTTGTTCTAGGACATTTTGTTTGAACGCAATCATCAAACTTAATTAAAAAAGTCATTTAAGCCTTTTCACAGTGAAATCTATGCGATATGGCCGAGAAATGTAATTTTGATGTTAACTCCCAAACCGCTGCGCAGAAGTCAACCAAACTTCACCCAATAGTGTATTGTATCACAATCTAGTAGTTACATTTGAAAATTTTGTTCTAGGAAATTTTGTTTGAGCGCAATCATCAAACTTAATTAAAAAAGTCATTTAAGCCTTTTCACAGTGAGATCTATGCGATATGGCCGAGAAATGTAATTTTGATGTTAACTCCCAAACCGCTGCGCAGAAGTCAACTAAACTTCACCCATTAGTGTATTGTATCACAATCTAGTAGTTACATGTGGAAGTTTGGTTCTAGGACATTTGATTTGAGCGCAATCCTCAAACTTAGGTCAAAAAAGCCATTTAAGCCTTTTCACAGTGAGATCTATGCGATATGGCCGAGAAATGTAATTTTGATGTTAACTCCCAAACCGCTGCGCAGAAGTCAACCAAACTTCACCCAATAGTGTATTGTATCACATTCTAGTAGTTACATTTGAAAATTTCGTTCTAGGACATTTGGTTTGAGCGCAATTATTAAACTTAGGTCAAAAAAGCCATTTAAGCCTTTTCACAGTGAGATCTATGCGATATGGCCGAATAATGTAATTTTGATGTTAACTCCCAAACCGCTGCGCAGAAGTCAACTAAACTTCACCCATTAGTGTATTGTATCACAATCTAGTAGTTACATGTGGAAATTTGGTTCTAGGACATTTGGTTTGAGCGCAATTATTAAACTTAGGTCAAAAAAGCCATTTAAGCCTTTTCACAGTGAGATCTATGCGATATGGCCGAGAAATGTAATTTTGATGTTAACTCCCAAACCGCTGCGCAGAAGTCAACCAAACTTCACCCAATAGTGTATTGTATCACATTCTAGTAGTTACATTTGAAAATTTCGTTCTAGGACATTTGGTTTGAGCGCAATCCTCAAACTTAGGTCAAAAAAGCCATTTAAGCCTTTTCACAGTGAGATCTATGCGATATGGCCGAGAAATGTAATTTTGATGTTAACTCCCAAACCGCTGCGCAGAAGTCAACCAAACTTCACCCAATAGTGTATTGTATCACAATCTAGTAGTTACATTTGAAAATTTTGTTCTAGGAAATTTTGTTTGAGCGCAATCATCAAACTTAATTAAAAAAGTCATTTAAGCCTTTTCACAGTGAGATCTATGCGATATGGCCGAGAAATGTAATTTTGATGTTAACTCCCAAACCGCTGCGCAGAAGTCAACTAAACTTCACCCATTAGTGTATTGTATCACAATCTAGTAGTTACATGTGGAAATTTGGTTCTAGGACATTTGATTTGAGCGCAATCCTCAAACTTAGGTCAAAAAAGCCATTTAAGCCTTTTCACAGTGAGATCTATGCGATATGGCCGAGAAATGTAATTTTGATGTTAACTCCCAAACCGCTGCGCAGAAGTCAACCAAACTTCACCCAATAGTGTATTGTATCACATTCTAGTAGTTACATTTAAAAATTTCGTTCTAGGACATTTGGTTTGAGCGCAATTATTAAACTTAGGTCAAAAAAGCCATTTAAGCCTTTTCACAGTGAGATCTATGCGATATGGCCGAGAAATGTAATTTTGATGTTAACTCCCAAACCGCTGCGCAGAAGTCAACCAAACTTCACCCAATAGTGTATTGTATCACATTCTAGTAGTTACATTTGAAAATTTCGTTCTAGGACATTTGGTTTGAGCGCAATCATTAAACTTAGGTCAAAAAAGCCATTTAAGCCTTTTCACAGTGAGATCTATGCGATATGGCCGAGAAATGTAATTTTGATGTTAACTCCCAAACCGCTGCGCAGAAGTCAACCAAACTTCACCCAATAGTGTATTGTATCACAATCTAGTAGTTACATTTGAAAATTTTGTTCTAGGAAATTTTGTTTGAGCGCAATCATCAAACTTAATTAAAAAAGTCATTTAAGCCTTTTCACAGTGAGATCTATGCGATATGGCCGAGAAATGTAATTTTGATGTTAACTCCCAAACCGCTGCGCAGAAGTCAACCAAACTTCACCCATTAGTGTATTGTATCACAATCTAGTAGTTACATGTGAAAATTTGGTTCTAGGACATTTGATTTGAGCGCAATCCTCAAACTTAGGTCAAAAAAGCCATTTAAGCCTTTTCACAGTGAGATCTATGCGATATGGCCGAGAAATGTAAATTTGATGTTAACTCCCAAACCGCTGCGCAGAAGTCAACCAAACTTCACCCAATAGTGTATTGTATCACAATCTAGTAGTTACATTTGAAAATTTTGTTCTAGGACATTTTGTTTGAACGCAATCATCAAACTTAATTAAAAAAGCCATTTAAGCCTTTTCACAGTGAGATCTATGCGATATGGCCGAGAAATGTAATTTTGATGTTAACTCCCAAACCGCTGCGCAGAAGTCAACCAAACTTCACCCAATAGTGTATTGTATCAAAATCTAGTAGTTACATTTGAAAATTTTGTTCTAGGAAATTTTGTTTGAGCGCAATCATCAAACTTAATTAAAAAAGTCATTTAAGCCTTTTCACAGTGAGATCTATGCGATATGGCCGAGAAATGTAATTTTGATGTTAACTCCCAAACCGCTGCGCAGAAGTCAACTAAACTTCACCCATTAGTGTATTGTATCACAATCTAGTAGTTACATGTGGAAATTTGGTTCTAGGACATTTGATTTGAGCGCAATCCTCAAACTTAGGTCAAAAAAGCCATTTAAGCCTTTTCACAGTGAGATCTATGCGATATGGCCGAGAAATGTAATTTTGATGTTAACTCCCAAACCGCTGCGCAGAAGTCAACCAAACTTCACCCAATAGTGTATTGTATCACATTCTAGTAGTTACATTTGAAAATTTCGTTCTAGGACATTTGGTTTGAGCGCAATTATTAAACTTAGGTCAAAAAAGCCATTTAAGCCTTTTCACAGTGAGATCTATGCGATATGGCCGAGAAATGTAATTTTGATGTTAACTCCCAAACCGCTGCGCAGAAGTCAACCAAACTTCACCCAATAGTGTATTGTATCACATTCTAGTAGTTACATTTGAAAATTTCGTTCTAGGACATTTGGTTTGAGCGCAATCCTCAAACTTAGGTCAAAAAAGCCATTTAAGCCTTTTCACAGTGAGATCTATGCGATATGGCCGAGAAATGTAATTTTGATGTTAACTCCCAAACCGCTGCGCAGAAGTCAACCAAACTTCACCCAATAGTGTATTGTATCACAATCTAGTAGTTACATTTGAAAATTTTGTTCTAGGAAATTTTGTTTGAGCGCAATCATCAAACTTAATTAAAAAAGTCATTTAAGCCTTTTCACAGTGAGATCTATGCGATATGGCCGAGAAATGTAATTTTGATGTTAACTCCCAAACCGCTGCGCAGAAGTCAACTAAACTTCACCCATTAGTGTATTGTATCACAATCTAGTAGTTACATGTGGAAATTTGGTTCTAGGACATTTGATTTGAGCGCAATCCTCAAACTTACGTCAAAAAAGCCATTTAAGCCTTTTCACAGTGAGATCTATGCGATATGGCCGAGAAATGTAATTTTGATGTTAACTCCCAAACCGCTGCGCAGAAGTCAACTAAACTTCACCCATTAGTGTATTGTATCACAATCTAGTAGTTACATGTGGAAATTTGGTTCTAGGACATTTGATTTGAGCGCAATCCTCAAACTTAGGTCAAAAAAGCCATTTAAGCCTTTTCACAGTGAGATCTATGCGATATGGCCGAGAAATGTAATTTTGATGTTAACTCCCAAACCGCTGCGCAGAAGTCAACCAAACTTCACCCAATAGTGTATTGTATCACAATCTAGTAGTTACATTTGAAAATTTTGTTCTAGGAAATTTTGTTTGAGCGCAATCATCAAACTTAATTAAAAAAGTCATTTAAGCCTTTTCACAGTGAGATCTATGCGATATGGCCGAGAAATGTAATTTTGATGTTAACTCCCAAACCGCTGCGCAGAAGTCAACTAAACTTCACCCATTAGTGTATTGTATCACAATCTAGTAGTTACATGTGGAAATTTGGTTCTAGGACATTTGATTTGAGCGCAATCCTCAAACTTACGTCAAAAAAGCCATTTAAGCCTTTTCACAGTGAGATCTATGCGATATGGCCGAGAAATGTAATTTTGATGTTAACTCCCAAACCGCTGCGCAGAAGTCAACCAAACTTCACCCAATAGTGTATTGTATCACAATCTAGTAGTTACATTTGAAAATTTTGTTCTAGGAAATTTTGTTTGAGCGCAATCATCAAACTTAATTAAAAAAGTCATTTAAGCCTTTTCACAGTGAGATCTATGCGATATGGCCGAGAAATGTAATTTTGATGTTAACTCCCAAACCGCTGCGCAGAAGTCAACTAAACTTCACCCATTAGTGTATTGTATCACAATCTAGTAGTTACATGTGGAAATTTGGTTCTAGGACATTTGATTTGAGCGCAATCCTCAAACTTAGGTCAAAAAAGCCATTTAAGCCTTTTCACAGTGAGATCTATGCGATATGGCCGAGAAATGTAATTTTGATGTTAACTCCCAAACCGCTGCGCAGAAGTCGACCAAACTTCACCCAATAGTGTATTGTATCACATTCTAGTAGTTACATTTGAAAATTTCGTTCTAGGACATTTGGTTTAAGCGCAATTATTAAACTTAGGTCAAAAAAGCCATTTAAGCCTTTTCACAGTGAGATCTATGCGATATGGCCGAGAAATGTAATTTTGATGTTAACTCCCAAACCGCTGCGCAGAAGTCAACCAAACTTCACCCAATAGTGTATTGTATCACATTCTAGTAGTTACATTTGAAAATTTCGTTCTAGGACATTTGGTTTGAGCGCAATCCTCAAACTTAGGTCAAAAAAGCCATTTAAGCCTTTTCACAGTGAGATCTATGCGATATGGCCGAGAAATGTAATTTTGATGTTAACTCCCAAACCGCTGCGCAGAAGTCAACCAAACTTCACCCAATAGTGTATTGTATCACAATCTAGTAGTTACATTTGAAAATTTTGTTCTAGGAAATTTTGTTTGAGCGCAATCATCAAACTTAATTAAAAAAGTCATTTAAGCCTTTTCACAGTGAGATCTATGCGATATGGCCGAGAAATGTAATTTTGATGTCAACTCCCAAACCGCTGCGCAGAAGTCAACCAAACTTCACCCATTAGTGTATTGTATCACAATCTAGTAGTTACATGTGGAAATTTGGTTCTAGGACATTTGATTTGAGCGCAATCCTCAAACTTAGGTCAAAAAAGCCATTTAAGCCTTTTCACAGTGAGATCTATGCGATATGGCCGAGAAATGTAATTTTGATGTTAACTCCCAAACCGCTGCGCAGAAGTCAACCAAACTTCACCCAATAGTGTATTGTATCACATTCTAGTAGTTACATTTGAAAATTTCGTTCTAGGACATTTGGTTTGAGCGCAATTATTAAACTTAGGTCAAAAAAGCCATTTAAGCCTTTTCACAGTGAGATCTATGCGATATGGCCGAGAAATGTAATTTTGATGTTAACTCCCAAACCGCTGCGCAGAAGTCAACTAAACTTCACCCATTAGTGTATTGTATCACAATCTAGTAGTTACATGTGGAAATTTGGTTCTAGGACATTTGATTTGAGCGCAATCCTCAAACTTAGGTCAAAAAAGCCATTTAAGCCTTTTCACAGTGAGATCTATGCGATATGGCCGAGAAATGTAATTTTGATGTTAACTCCCAAACCGCTGCGCAGAAGTCAACCAAACTTCACCCAATAGTGTATTGTATCACATTCTAGTAGTTACATTTGAAAATTTCGTTCTAGGACATTTGGTTTGAGCGCAATTATTAAACTTAGGTCAAAAAAGCCATTTAAGCCTTTTCACAGTGAGATCTATGCGATATGGCCGAGAAATGTAATTTTGATGTTAACTCCCAAACCGCTGCGCAGAAGTCAACCAAACTTCACCCAATAGTGTATTGTATCACATTCTAGTAGTTACATTTGAAAATTTCGTTCTAGGACATTTGGTTTGAGCGCAATCCTCAAACTTAGGTCAAAAAAGCCATTTAAGCCTTTTCACAGTGAGATCTATGCGATATGGCCGAGAAATGTAATTTTGATGTTAACTCCCAAACCGCTGCGCAGAAGTCAACCAAACTTCACCCAATAGTGTATTGTATCACAATCTAGTAGTTACATTTGAAAATTTTGTTCTAGGAAATTTTGTTTGAGCGCAATCCTCAAACTTAGGTCAAAAAAGCCATTTAAGCCTTTTCACAGTGAGATCTATGCGATATGGCCGAGAAATGTAAATTTGATGTTAACTCCCAAACCGCTGCGCAGAAGTCAACCAAACTTCACCCAATAGTGTATTGTATCACAATCTAGTAGTTACATTTGAAAATTTTGTTCTAGGACATTTTGTTTGAACGCAATCATCAAACTTAATTAAAAAAGTCATTTAAGCCTTTTCACAGTGAAATCTATGCGATATGGCCGAGAAATGTAATTTTGATGTTAACTCCCAAACCGCTGCGCAGAAGTCAACCAAACTTCACCCAATAGTGTATTGTATCACAATCTAGTAGTTACATTTGAAAATTTTGTTCTAGGAAATTTTGTTTGAGCGCAATCATCAAACTTAATTAAAAAAGTCATTTAAGCCTTTTCACAGTGAGATCTATGCGATATGGCCGAGAAATGTAATTTTGATGTTAACTCCCAAACCGCTGCGCAGAAGTCAACTAAACTTCACCCATTAGTGTATTGTATCACAATCTAGTAGTTACATGTGGAAGTTTGGTTCTAGGACATTTGATTTGAGCGCAATCCTCAAACTTAGGTCAAAAAAGCCATTTAAGCCTTTTCACAGTGAGATCTATGCGATATGGCCGAGAAATGTAATTTTGATGTTAACTCCCAAACCGCTGCGCAGAAGTCAACCAAACTTCACCCAATAGTGTATTGTATCACATTCTAGTAGTTACATTTGAAAATTTCGTTCTAGGACATTTGGTTTGAGCGCAATTATTAAACTTAGGTCAAAAAAGCCATTTAAGCCTTTTCACAGTGAGATCTATGCGATATGGCCGAGAAATGTAATTTTGATGTTAACTCCCAAACCGCTGCGCAGAAGTCAACCAAACTTCACCCAATAGTGTATTGTATCACATTCTAGTAGTTACATTTTAAAATTTCGTTCTAGGACATTTGGTTTGAGCGCAATTATTAAACTTAGGTCAAAAAAGCCATTTAAGCCTTTTCACAGTGAGATCTATGCGATATGGCCGAGAAATGTAATTTTGATGTTAACTCCCAAACCGCTGCGCAGAAGTCAACTAAACTTCACCCATTAGTGTATTGTATCACAATCTAGTAGTTACATGTGGAAATTTTGTTCTAGGACATTTGATTTGAGCGCAATCATCAAACTTAATTAAAAAAGTCATTTAAGCCTTTTCACAGTGAGATCTATGCGATATGGCCGAGAAATGTAATTTTGATGTTAACTCCCAAACCGCTGCGCAGAAGTCAACTAAACTTCACCCATTAGTGTATTGTATCACAATCTAGTAGTTACATGTGGAAATTTGGTTCTAGGACATTTGATTTGAGCGCAATCCTCAAACTTACGTCAAAAAAGCCATTTAAGCCTTTTCACAGTGAGATCTATGCGATATGGCCGAGAAATGTAATTTTGATGTTAACTCCCAAACCGCTGCGCAGAAGTCAACCAAACTTCACCCAATAGTGTATTGTATCACAATCTAGTAGTTACATTTGAAAATTTTGTTCTAGGAAATTTTGTTTGAGCGCAATCATCAAACTTAATTAAAAAAGTCATTTAAGCCTTTTCACAGTGAGATCTATGCGATATGGCCGAGAAATGTAATTTTGATGTTAACTCCCAAACCGCTGCGCAGAAGTCAACTAAACTTCACCCATTAGTGTATTGTATCACAATCTAGTAGTTACATGTGGAAATTTGGTTCTAGGACATTTGATTTGAGCGCAATCCTCAAACTTAGGTCAAAAAAGCCATTTAAGCCTTTTCACAGTGAGATCTATGCGATATGGCCGAGAAATGTAATGTTGATGTTAACTCCCAAACCGCTGCGCAGAAGTCAACCAAACTTCACCCAATAGTGTATTGTATCACATTCTAGTAGTTACATTTGAAAATTTCGTTCTAGGACATTTGGTTTGAGCGCAATTATTAAACTTAGGTCAAAAAAGCCATTTAAGCCTTTTCACAGTGAGATCTATGCGATATGGCCGAGAAATGTAATTTTGATGTTAACTCCCAAACCGCTGCGCAGAAGTCAACTAAACTTCACCCATTAGTGTATTGTATCACAATCTAGTAGTTACATGTGGAAATTTGGTTCTAGGACATTTGATTTGAGCGCAATCCTCAAACTTAGGTCAAAAAAGCCATTTAAGCCTTTTCACAGTGAGATCTATGCGATATGGCCGAGAAATGTAATTTTGATGTTAACTCCCAAACCGCTGCGCAGAAGTCGACCAAACTTCACCCAATAGTGTATTGTATCACATTCTAGTAGTTACATTTGAAAATTTCGTTCTAGGACATTTGGTTTAAGCGCAATTATTAAACTTAGGTCAAAAAAGCCATTTAAGCCTTTTCACAGTGAGATCTATGCGATATGGCCGAGAAATGTAATTTTGATGTTAACTCCCAAACCGCTGCGCAGAAGTCAACCAAACTTCACCCAATAGTGTATTGTATCACATTCTAGTAGTTACATTTGAAAATTTCGTTCTAGGACATTTGGTTTGAGCGCAATCCTCAAACTTAGGTCAAAAAAGCCATTTAAGCCTTTTCACAGTGAGATCTATGCGATATGGCCGAGAAATGTAATTTTGATGTTAACTCCCAAACCGCTGCGCAGAAGTCAACCAAACTTCACCCAATAGTGTATTGTATCACAATCTAGTAGTTACATTTGAAAATTTTGTTCTAGGAAATTTTGTTTGAGCGCAATCATCAAACTTAATTAAAAAAGTCATTTAAGCCTTTTCACAGTGAGATCTATGCGATATGGCCGAGAAATGTAATTTTGATGTCAACTCCCAAACCGCTGCGCAGAAGTCAACCAAACTTCACCCATTAGTGTATTGTATCACAATCTAGTAGTTACATGTGGAAATTTGGTTCTAGGACATTTGATTTGAGCGCAATCCTCAAACTTAGGTCAAAAAAGCCATTTAAGCCTTTTCACAGTGAGATCTATGCGATATGGCCGAGAAATGTAATTTTGATGTTAACTCCCAAACCGCTGCGCAGAAGTCAACCAAACTTCACCCAATAGTGTATTGTATCACATTCTAGTAGTTACATTTGAAAATTTCGTTCTAGGACATTTGGTTTGAGCGCAATTATTAAACTTAGGTCAAAAAAGCCATTTAAGCCTTTTCACAGTGAGATCTATGCGATATGGCCGAGAAATGTAATTTTGATGTTAACTTCCAAACCGCTGCGCAGAAGTCAACTAAACTTCACCCATTAGTGTATTGTATCACAATCTAGTAGTTACATGTGGAAATTTGGTTCTAGGACATTTGATTTGAGCGCAATCCTCAAACTTAGGTCAAAAAAGCCATTTAAGCCTTTTCACAGTGAGATCTATGCGATATGGCCGAGAAATGTAATTTTGATGTTAACTCCCAAACCGCTGCGCAGAAGTCAACCAAACTTCACCCAATAGTGTATTGTATCACATTCTAGTAGTTACATTTGAAAATTTCGTTCTAGGACATTTGGTTTGAGCGCAATTATTAAACTTAGGTCAAAAAAGCCATTTAAGCCTTTTCACAGTGAGATCTATGCGATATGGCCGAGAAATGTAATTTTGATGTTAACTCCCAAACCGCTGCGCAGAAGTCAACCAAACTTCACCCAATAGTGTATTGTATCACATTCTAGTAGTTACATTTGAAAATTTCGTTCTAGGACATTTGGTTTGAGCGCAATCCTCAAACTTAGGTCAAAAAAGCCATTTAAGCCTTTTCACAGTGAGATCTATGCGATATGGCCGAGAAATGTAATTTTGATGTTAACTCCCAAACCGCTGCGCAGAAGTCAACCAAACTTCACCCAATAGTGTATTGTATCACAATCTAGTAGTTACATTTGAAAATTTTGTTCTAGGAAATTTTGTTTGAGCGCAATCCTCAAACTTAGGTCAAAAAAGCCATTTAAGCCTTTTCACAGTGAGATCTATGCGATATGGCCGAGAAATGTAAATTTGATGTTAACTCCCAAACCGCTGCGCAGAAGTCAACCAAACTTCACCCAATAGTGTATTGTATCACAATCTAGTAGTTACATTTGAAAATTTTGTTCTAGGACATTTTGTTTGAACGCAATCATCAAACTTAATTAAAAAAGTCATTTAAGCCTTTTCACAGTGAAATCTATGCGATATGGCCGAGAAATGTAATTTTGATGTTAACTCCCAAACCGCTGCGCAGAAGTCAACCAAACTTCACCCAATAGTGTATTGTATCACAATCTAGTAGTTACATTTGAAAATTTTGTTCTAGGAAATTTTGTTTGAGCGCAATCATCAAACTTAATTAAAAAAGTCATTTAAGCCTTTTCACAGTGAGATCTATGCGATATGGCCGAGAAATGTAATTTTGATGTTAACTCCCAAACCGCTGCGCAGAAGTCAACTAAACTTCACCCATTAGTGTATTGTATCACAATCTAGTAGTTACATGTGGAAGTTTGGTTCTAGGACATTTGATTTGAGCGCAATCCTCAAACTTAGGTCAAAAAAGCCATTTAAGCCTTTTCACAGTGAGATCTATGCGATATGGCCGAGAAATGTAATTTTGATGTTAACTCCCAAACCGCTGCGCAGAAGTCAACCAAACTTCACCCAATAGTGTATTGTATCACATTCTAGTAGTTACATTTGAAAATTTCGTTCTAGGACATTTGGTTTGAGCGCAATTATTAAACTTAGGTCAAAAAAGCCATTTAAGCCTTTTCACAGTGAGATCTATGCGATATG
This sequence comes from Corythoichthys intestinalis, assembly GCF_030265065.1. NCBI lineage: Eukaryota > Metazoa > Chordata > Actinopteri > Syngnathiformes > Syngnathidae > Corythoichthys > Corythoichthys intestinalis. Next base: position 34,126,094 of record NC_080407.1, read on the forward strand.
GCCGAGAAATGTAATTTTGATGTTAACTCCCAAACCGCTGCGCAGAAGTCAACCAAACTTCACCCAATAGTGTATTGTATCACATTCTAGTAGTTACATTTTAAAATTTCGTTCTAGGACATTTGGTTTGAGCGCAATTATTAAACTTAGGTCAAAAAAGCCATTTAAGCCTTTTCACAGTGAGATCTATGCGATATGGCCGAGAAATGTAATTTTGATGTTAACTCCCAAACCGCTGCGCAGAAGTCAACTAAACTTCACCCATTAGTGTATTGTATCACAATCTAGTAGTTACATGTGGAAATTTTGTTCTAGGACATTTGATTTGAGCGCAATCCTCAAACTTAGGTCAAAAAAGCCATTTAAGCCTTTTCACAGTGAGATCTATGCGATATGGCCGAGAAATGTAATTTTGATGTTAACTCCCAAACCGCTGCGCAGAAGTCAACCAAACTTCACCCAATAGTGTATTGTATCACATTCTAGTAGTTACATTTGAAAATTTCGTTCTAGGACATTTGGTTTGAGCGCAATTATTAAACTTAGGTCAAAAAAGCCATTTAAGCCTTTTCACAGTGAGATCTATGCGATATGGCCGAGAAATGTAATTTTGATGTTAACTCCCAAACCGCTGCGCAGAAGTCAACCAAACTTCACCCAATAGTGTATTGTATCACATTCTAGTAGTTACATTTGAAAATTTCGTTCTAGGACATTTGGTTTGAGCGCAATCCTCAAACTTAGGTCAAAAAAGCCATTTAAGCCTTTTCACAGTGAGATCTATGCGATATGGCCGAGAAATGTAATTTTGATGTTAACTCCCAAACCGCTGCGCAGAAGTCAACCAAACTTCACCCAATAGTGTATTGTATCACAATCTAGTAGTTACATTTGAAAATTTTGTTCTAGGAAATTTTGTTTGAGCGCAATCATCAAACTTAATTAAAAAAGTCATTTAAGCCTTTTCACAGTGAGATCTATGCGATATGGCCGAGAAATGTAATTTTGATGTTAACTCCCAAACCGCTGCGCAGAAGTCAACTAAACTTCACCCATTAGTGTATTGTATCACAATCTAGTAGTTAAATGTGGAAATTTGGTTCTAGGACATTTGATTTGAGCGCAATCCTCAAACTTAGGTCAAAAAAGCCATTTAAGCCTTTTCACAGTGAGATCTATGCGATATGGCCGAGAAATGTAATTTTGATGTTAACTCCCAAACCGCTGCGCAGAAGTCAACCAAACTTCACCCAATAGTGTATTGTATCACATTCTAGTAGTTACATTTGAAAATTTCGTTCTAGGACATTTGGTTTGAGCGCAATCCTCAAACTTAGGTCAAAAAAGCCATTTAAGCCTTTTCACAGTGAGATCTATGCGATATGGCCGAGAAATGTAATTTTGATGTTAACTCCCAAACCGCTGCGCAGAAGTCAACCAAACTTCACCCAATAGTGTATTGTATCACAATCTAGTAGTTACATTTGAAAATTTTGTTCTAGGAAATTTTGTTTGAGCGCAATCATCAAACTTAATTAAAAAAGTCATTTAAGCCTTTTCACAGTGAGATCTATGCGATATGGCCGAGAAATGTAATTTTGATGTTAACTCCCAAACCGCTGCGCAGAAGTCAACTAAACTTCACCCATTAGTGTATTGTATCACAATCTAGTAGTTACATGTGGAAATTTGGTTCTAGGACATTTGATTTGAGCGCAATCCTCAAACTTACGTCAAAAAAGCCATTTAAGCCTTTTCACAGTGAGATCTATGCGATATGGCCGAGAAATGTAATTTTGATGTTAACTCCCAAACCGCTGCGCAGAAGTCAACTAAACTTCACCCATTAGTGTATTGTATCACAATCTAGTAGTTACATGTGGAAATTTGGTTCTAGGACATTTGATTTGAGCGCAATCCTCAAACTTAGGTCAAAAAAGCCATTTAAGCCTTTTCACAGTGAGATCTATGCGATATGGCCGAGAAATGTAATTTTGATGTTAACTCCCAAACCGCTGCGCAGAAGTCAACCAAACTTCACCCAATAGTGTATTGTATCACAATCTAGTAGTTACATTTGAAAATTTTGTTCTAGGAAATTTTGTTTGAGCGCAATCATCAAACTTAATTAAAAAAGTCATTTAAGCCTTTTCACAGTGAGATCTATGCGATATGGCCGAGAAATGTAATTTTGATGTTAACTCCCAAACCGCTGCGCAGAAGTCAACTAAACTTCACCCATTAGTGTATTGTATCACAATCTAGTAGTTACATGTGGAAATTTGGTTCTAGGACATTTGATTTGAGCGCAATCCTCAAACTTACGTCAAAAAAGCCATTTAAGCCTTTTCACAGTGAGATCTATGCGATATGGCCGAGAAATGTAATTTTGATGTTAACTCCCAAACCGCTGCGCAGAAGTCAACCAAACTTCACCCAATAGTGTATTGTATCACAATCTAGTAGTTACATTTGAAAATTTTGTTCTAGGAAATTTTGTTTGAGCGCAATCATCAAACTTAATTAAAAAAGTCATTTAAGCCTTTTCACAGTGAGATCTATGCGATATGGCCGAGAAATGTAATTTTGATGTTAACTCCCAAACCGCTGCGCAGAAGTCAACTAAACTTCACCCATTAGTGTATTGTATCACAATCTAGTAGTTACATGTCGAAATTTGGTTCTAGGACATTTGATTTGAGCGCAATCCTCAAACTTAGGTCAAAAAAGCCATTTAAGCCTTTTCACAGTGAGATCTATGCGATATGGCCGAGAAATGTAATGTTGATGTTAACTCCCAAACCGCTGCGCAGAAGTCAACCAAACTTCACCCAATAGTGTATTGTATCACATTCTAGTAGTTACATTTGAAAATTTCGTTCTAGGACATTTGGTTTGAGCGCAATTATTAAACTTAGGTCAAAAAAGCCATTTAAGCCTTTTCACAGTGAGATCTATGCGATATGGCCGAGAAATGTAATTTTGATGTTAACTCCCAAACCGCTGCGCAGAAGTCAACTAAACTTCACCCATTAGTGTATTGTATCACAATCTAGTAGTTACATGTGGAAATTTGGTTCTAGGACATTTGATTTGAGCGCAATCCTCAAACTTAGGTCAAAAAAGACATTTAAGCCTTTTCACAGTGAGATCTATGCGATATGGCCGAGAAATGTAATTTTGATGTTAACTCCCAAACCGCTGCGCAGAAGTCGACCAAACTTCACCCAATAGTGTATTGTATCACATTCTAGTAGTTACATTTGAAAATTTCGTTCTAGGACATTTGGTTTAAGCGCAATTATTAAACTTAGGTCAAAAAAGCCATTTAAGCCTTTTCACAGTGAGATCTATGCGATATGGCCGAGAAATGTAATTTTGATGTTAACTCCCAAACCGCTGCGCAGAAGTCAACCAAACTTCACCCAATAGTGTATTGTATCACATTCTAGTAGTTACATTTGAAAATTTCGTTCTAGGACATTTGGTTTGAGCGCAATCCTCAAACTTAGGTCAAAAAAGCCATTTAAGCCTTTTCACAGTGAGATCTATGCGATATGGCCGAGAAATGTAATTTTGATGTTAACTCCCAAACCGCTGCGCAGAAGTCAACCAAACTTCACCCAATAGTGTATTGTATCACAATCTAGTAGTTACATTTGAAAATTTTGTTCTAGGAAATTTTGTTTGAGCGCAATCATCAAACTTAATTAAAAAAGTCATTTAAGCCTTTTCACAGTGAGATCTATGCGATATGGCCGAGAAATGTAATTTTGATGTCAACTCCCAAACCGCTGCGCAGAAGTCAACCAAACTTCACCCATTAGTGTATTGTATCACAATCTAGTAGTTACATGTGGAAATTTGGTTCTAGGACATTTGATTTGAGCGCAATCCTCAAACTTAGGTCAAAAAAGCCATTTAAGCCTTTTCACAGTGAGATCTATGCGATATGGCCGAGAAATGTAATTTTGATGTTAACTCCCAAACCGCTGCGCAGAAGTCAACCAAACTTCACCCAATAGTGTATTGTATCACATTCTAGTAGTTACATTTGAAAATTTCGTTCTAGGACATTTGGTTTGAGCGCAATTATTAAACTTAGGTCAAAAAAGCCATTTAAGCCTTTTCACAGTGAGATCTATGCGATATGGCCGAGAAATGTAATTTTGATGTTAACTCCCAAACCGCTGCGCAGAAGTCAACTAAACTTCACCCATTAGTGTATTGTATCACAATCTAGTAGTTACATGTGGAAATTTGGTTCTAGGACATTTGATTTGAGCGCAATCCTCAAACTTAGGTCAAAAAAGCCATTTAAGCCTTTTCACAGTGAGATCTATGCGATATGGCCGAGAAATGTAATTTTGATGTTAACTCCCAAACCGCTGCGCAGAAGTCAACCAAACTTCACCCAATAGTGTATTGTATCACATTCTAGTAGTTACATTTGAAAATTTCGTTCTAGGACATTTGGTTTGAGCGCAATTATTAAACTTAGGTCAAAAAAGCCATTTAAGCCTTTTCACAGTGAGATCTATGCGATATGGCCGAGAAATGTAATTTTGATGTTAACTCCCAAACCGCTGCGCAGAAGTCAACCAAACTTCACCCAATAGTGTATTGTATCACATTCTAGTAGTTACATTTGAAAATTTCGTTCTAGGACATTTGGTTTGAGCGCAATCCTCAAACTTAGGTCAAAAAAGCCATTTAAGCCTTTTCACAGTGAGATCTATGCGATATGGCCGAGAAATGTAATTTTGATGTTAACTCCCAAACCGCTGCGCAGAAGTCAACCAAACTTCACCCAATAGTGTATTGTATCACAATCTAGTAGTTACATTTGAAAATTTTGTTCTAGGAAATTTTGTTTGAGCGCAATCCTCAAACTTAGGTCAAAAAAGCCATTTAAGCCTTTTCACAGTGAGATCTATGCGATATGGCCGAGAAATGTAAATTTGATGTTAACTCCCAAACCGCTGCGCAGAAGTCAACCAAACTTCACCCAATAGTGTATTGTATCACAATCTAGTAGTTACATTTGAAAATTTTGTTCTAGGACATTTTGTTTGAACGCAATCATCAAACTTAATTAAAAAAGTCATTTAAGCCTTTTCACAGTGAAATCTATGCGATATGGCCGAGAAATGTAATTTTGATGTTAACTCCCAAACCGCTGCGCAGAAGTCAACCAAACTTCACCCAATAGTGTATTGTATCACAATCTAGTAGTTACATTTGAAAATTTTGTTCTAGGAAATTTTGTTTGAGCGCAATCATCAAACTTAATTAAAAAAGTCATTTAAGCCTTTTCACAGTGAGATCTATGCGATATGGCCGAGAAATGTAATTTTGATGTTAACTCCCAAACCGCTGCGCAGAAGTCAACTAAACTTCACCCATTAGTGTATTGTATCACAATCTAGTAGTTACATGTGGAAGTTTGGTTCTAGGACATTTGATTTGAGCGCAATCCTCAAACTTAGGTCAAAAAAGCCATTTAAGCCTTTTCACAGTGAGATCTATGCGATATGGCCGAGAAATGTAATTTTGATGTTAACTCCCAAACCGCTGCGCAGAAGTCAACCAAACTTCACCCAATAGTGTATTGTATCACATTCTAGTAGTTACATTTGAAAATTTCGTTCTAGGACATTTGGTTTGAGCGCAATTATTAAACTTAGGTCAAAAAAGCCATTTAAGCCTTTTCACAGTGAGATCTATGCGATATGGCCGAGAAATGTAATTTTGATGTTAACTCCCAAACCGCTGCGCAGAAGTCAACCAAACTTCACCCAATAGTGTATTGTATCACATTCTAGTAGTTACATTTTAAAATTTCGTTCTAGGACATTTGGTTTGAGCGCAATTATTAAACTTAGGTCAAAAAAGCCATTTAAGCCTTTTCACAGTGAGATCTATGCGATATGGCCGAGAAATGTAATTTTGATGTTAACTCCCAAACCGCTGCGCAGAAGTCAACTAAACTTCACCCATTAGTGTATTGTATCACAATCTAGTAGTTACATGTGGAAATTTTGTTCTAGGACATTTGATTTGAGCGCAATCATCAAACTTAATTAAAAAAGTCATTTAAGCCTTTTCACAGTGAGATCTATGCGATATGGCCGAGAAATGTAATTTTGATGTTAACTCCCAAACCGCTGCGCAGAAGTCAACTAAACTTCACCCATTAGTGTATTGTATCACAATCTAGTAGTTACATGTGGAAATTTGGTTCTAGGACATTTGATTTGAGCGCAATCCTCAAACTTACGTCAAAAAAGCCATTTAAGCCTTTTCACAGTGAGATCTATGCGATATGGCCGAGAAATGTAATTTTGATGTTAACTCCCAAACCGCTGCGCAGAAGTCAACCAAACTTCACCCAATAGTGTATTGTATCACAATCTAGTAGTTACATTTGAAAATTTTGTTCTAGGAAATTTTGTTTGAGCGCAATCATCAAACTTAATTAAAAAAGTCATTTAAGCCTTTTCACAGTGAGATCTATGCGATATGGCCGAGAAATGTAATTTTGATGTTAACTCCCAAACCGCTGCGCAGAAGTCAACTAAACTTCACCCATTAGTGTATTGTATCACAATCTAGTAGTTACATGTGGAAATTTGGTTCTAGGACATTTGATTTGAGCGCAATCCTCAAACTTAGGTCAAAAAAGCCATTTAAGCCTTTTCACAGTGAGATCTATGCGATATGGCCGAGAAATGTAATGTTGATGTTAACTCCCAAACCGCTGCGCAGAAGTCAACCAAACTTCACCCAATAGTGTATTGTATCACATTCTAGTAGTTACATTTGAAAATTTCGTTCTAGGACATTTGGTTTGAGCGCAATTATTAAACTTAGGTCAAAAAAGCCATTTAAGCCTTTTCACAGTGAGATCTATGCGATATGGCCGAGAAATGTAATTTTGATGTTAACTCCCAAACCGCTGCGCAGAAGTCAACTAAACTTCACCCATTAGTGTATTGTATCACAATCTAGTAGTTACATGTGGAAATTTGGTTCTAGGACATTTGATTTGAGCGCAATCCTCAAACTTAGGTCAAAAAAGCCATTTAAGCCTTTTCACAGTGAGATCTATGCGATATGGCCGAGAAATGTAATTTTGATGTTAACTCCCAAACCGCTGCGCAGAAGTCGACCAAACTTCACCCAATAGTGTATTGTATCACATTCTAGTAGTTACATTTGAAAATTTCGTTCTAGGACATTTGGTTTAAGCGCAATTATTAAACTTAGGTCAAAAAAGCCATTTAAGCCTTTTCACAGTGAGATCTATGCGATATGGCCGAGAAATGTAATTTTGATGTTAACTCCCAAACCGCTGCGCAGAAGTCAACCAAACTTCACCCAATAGTGTATTGTATCACATTCTAGTAGTTACATTTGAAAATTTCGTTCTAGGACATTTGGTTTGAGCGCAATCCTCAAACTTAGGTCAAAAAAGCCATTTAAGCCTTTTCACAGTGAGATCTATGCGATATGGCCGAGAAATGTAATTTTGATGTTAACTCCCAAACCGCTGCGCAGAAGTCAACCAAACTTCACCCAATAGTGTATTGTATCACAATCTAGTAGTTACATTTGAAAATTTTGTTCTAGGAAATTTTGTTTGAGCGCAATCATCAAACTTAATTAAAAAAGTCATTTAAGCCTTTTCACAGTGAGATCTATGCGATATGGCCGAGAAATGTAATTTTGATGTCAACTCCCAAACCGCTGCGCAGAAGTCAACCAAACTTCACCCATTAGTGTATTGTATCACAATCTAGTAGTTACATGTGGAAATTTGGTTCTAGGACATTTGATTTGAGCGCAATCCTCAAACTTAGGTCAAAAAAGCCATTTAAGCCTTTTCACAGTGAGATCTATGCGATATGGCCGAGAAATGTAATTTTGATGTTAACTCCCAAACCGCTGCGCAGAAGTCAACCAAACTTCACCCAATAGTGTATTGTATCACATTCTAGTAGTTACATTTGAAAATTTCGTTCTAGGACATTTGGTTTGAGCGCAATTATTAAACTTAGGTCAAAAAAGCCATTTAAGCCTTTTCACAGTGAGATCTATGCGATATGGCCGAGAAATGTAATTTTGATGTTAACTTCCAAACCGCTGCGCAGAAGTCAACTAAACTTCACCCATTAGTGTATTGTATCACAATCTAGTAGTTACATGTGGAAATTTGGTTCTAGGACATTTGATTTGAGCGCAATCCTCAAACTTAGGTCAAAAAAGCCATTTAAGCCTTTTCACAGTGAGATCTATGCGATATGGCCGAGAAATGTAATTTTGATGTTAACTCCCAAACCGCTGCGCAGAAGTCAACCAAACTTCACCCAATAGTGTATTGTATCACATTCTAGTAGTTACATTTGAAAATTTCGTTCTAGGACATTTGGTTTGAGCGCAATTATTAAACTTAGGTCAAAAAAGCCATTTAAGCCTTTTCACAGTGAGATCTATGCGATATGGCCGAGAAATGTAATTTTGATGTTAACTCCCAAACCGCTGCGCAGAAGTCAACCAAACTTCACCCAATAGTGTATTGTATCACATTCTAGTAGTTACATTTGAAAATTTCGTTCTAGGACATTTGGTTTGAGCGCAATCCTCAAACTTAGGTCAAAAAAGCCATTTAAGCCTTTTCACAGTGAGATCTATGCGATATGGCCGAGAAATGTAATTTTGATGTTAACTCCCAAACCGCTGCGCAGAAGTCAACCAAACTTCACCCAATAGTGTATTGTATCACAATCTAGTAGTTACATTTGAAAATTTTGTTCTAGGAAATTTTGTTTGAGCGCAATCCTCAAACTTAGGTCAAAAAAGCCATTTAAGCCTTTTCACAGTGAGATCTATGCGATATGGCCGAGAAATGTAAATTTGATGTTAACTCCCAAACCGCTGCGCAGAAGTCAACCAAACTTCACCCAATAGTGTATTGTATCACAATCTAGTAGTTACATTTGAAAATTTTGTTCTAGGACATTTTGTTTGAACGCAATCATCAAACTTAATTAAAAAAGTCATTTAAGCCTTTTCACAGTGAAATCTATGCGATATGGCCGAGAAATGTAATTTTGATGTTAACTCCCAAACCGCTGCGCAGAAGTCAACCAAACTTCACCCAATAGTGTATTGTATCACAATCTAGTAGTTACATTTGAAAATTTTGTTCTAGGAAATTTTGTTTGAGCGCAATCATCAAACTTAATTAAAAAAGTCATTTAAGCCTTTTCACAGTGAGATCTATGCGATATGGCCGAGAAATGTAATTTTGATGTTAACTCCCAAACCGCTGCGCAGAAGTCAACTAAACTTCACCCATTAGTGTATTGTATCACAATCTAGTAGTTACATGTGGAAGTTTGGTTCTAGGACATTTGATTTGAGCGCAATCCTCAAACTTAGGTCAAAAAAGCCATTTAAGCCTTTTCACAGTGAGATCTATGCGATATGGCCGAGAAATGTAATTTTGATGTTAACTCCCAAACCGCTGCGCAGAAGTCAACCAAACTTCACCCAATAGTGTATTGTATCACATTCTAGTAGTTACATTTGAAAATTTCGTTCTAGGACATTTGGTTTGAGCGCAATTATTAAACTTAGGTCAAAAAAGCCATTTAAGCCTTTTCACAGTGAGATCTATGCGATATGGCCGAGAAATGTAATTTTGATGTTAACTCCCAAACCGCTGCGCAGAAGTCAACCAAACTTCACCCAATAGTGTATTGTATCACATTCTAGTAGTTACATTTTAAAATTTCGTTCTAGGACATTTGGTTTGAGCGCAATTATTAAACTTAGGTCAAAAAAGCCATTTAAGCCTTTTCACAGTGAGATCTATGCGATATGGCCGAGAAATGTAATTTTGATGTTAACTCCCAAACCGCTGCGCAGAAGTCAACTAAACTTCACCCATTAGTGTATTGTATCACAATCTAGTAGTTACATGTGGAAATTTGGTTCTAGGACATTTGATTTGAGCGCAATCCTCAAACTTAGGTCAAAAAAGCCATTTAAGCCTTTTCACAGTGAGATCTATGCGATATGGCCGAGAAATGTAATTTTGATGTTAACTCCCAAACCGCTGCGCAGAAGTCAACCAAACTTCACCCAATAGTGTATTGTATCACATTCTAGTAGTTACATTTGAAAATTTCGTTCTAGGACATTTGGTTTGAGCGCAATTATTAAACTTAGGTCAAAAAAGCCATTTAAGCCTTTTCACAGTGAGATCTATGCGATATGGCCGAGAAATGTAATTTTGATGTTAACTCCCAAACCGCTGCGCAGAAGTCAACCAAACTTCACCCAATAGTGTATTGTATCACATTCTAGTAGTTACATTTGAAAATTTCGTTCTAGGACATTTGGTTTGAGCGCAATCCTCAAACTTAGGTCAAAAAAGCCATTTAAGCCTTTTCACAGTGAGATCTATGCGATATGGCCGAGAAATGTAATTTTGATGTTAACTCCCAAACCGCTGCGCAGAAGTCAACCAAACTTCACCCAATAGTGTATTGTATCACAATCTAGTAGTTACATTTGAAAATTTTGTTCTAGGAAATTTTGTTTGAGCGCAATCATCAAACTTAATTAAAAAAGTCATTTAAGCCTTTTCACAGTGAGATCTATGCGATATGGCCGAGAAATGTAATTTTGATGTTAACTCCCAAACCGCTGCGCAGAAGTCAACTAAACTTCACCCATTAGTGTATTGTATCACAATCTAGTAGTTAAATGTGGAAATTTGGTTCTAGGACATTTGATTTGAGCGCAATCCTCAAACTTAGGTCAAAAAAGCCATTTAAGCCTTTTCACAGTGAGATCTATGCGATATGGCCGAGAAATGTAATTTTGATGTTAACTCCCAAACCGCTGCGCAGAAGTCAACCAAACTTCACCCAATAGTGTATTGTATCACATTCTAGTAGTTACATTTGAAAATTTCGTTCTAGGACATTTGGTTTGAGCGCAATCCTCAAACTTAGGTCAAAAAAGCCATTTAAGCCTTTTCACAGTGAGATCTATGCGATATGGCCGAGAAATGTAATTTTGATGTTAACTCCCAAACCGCTGCGCAGAAGTCAACCAAACTTCACCCAATAGTGTATTGTATCACAATCTAGTAGTTACATTTGAAAATTTTGTTCTAGGAAATTTTGTTTGAGCGCAATCATCAAACTTAATTAAAAAAGTCATTTAAGCCTTTTCACAGTGAGATCTATGCGATATGGCCGAGAAATGTAATTTTGATGTTAACTCCCAAACCGCTGCGCAGAAGTCAACTAAACTTCACCCATTAGTGTATTGTATCACAATCTAGTAGTTACATGTGGAAATTTGGTTCTAGGACATTTGATTTGAGCGCAATCCTCAAACTTACGTCAAAAAAGCCATTTAAGCCTTTTCACAGTGAGATCTATGCGATATGGCCGAGAAATGTAATTTTGATGTTAACTCCCAAACCGCTGCGCAGAAGTCAACTAAACTTCACCCATTAGTGTATTGTATCACAATCTAGTAGTTACATGTGGAAATTTGGTTCTAGGACATTTGATTTGAGCGCAATCCTCAAACTTAGGTCAAAAAAGCCATTTAAGCCTTTTCACAGTGAGATCTATGCGATATGGCCGAGAAATGTAATTTTGATGTTAACTCCCAAACCGCTGCGCAGAAGTCAACCAAACTTCACCCAATAGTGTATTGTATCACAATCTAGTAGTTACATTTGAAAATTTTGTTCTAGGAAATTTTGTTTGAGCGCAATCATCAAACTTAATTAAAAAAGTCATTTAAGCCTTTTCACAGTGAGATCTATGCGATATGGCCGAGAAATGTAATTTTGATGTTAACTCCCAAACCGCTGCGCAGAAGTCAACTAAACTTCACCCATTAGTGTATTGTATCACAATCTAGTAGTTACATGTGGAAATTTGGTTCTAGGACATTTGATTTGAGCGCAATCCTCAAACTTACGTCAAAAAAGCCATTTAAGCCTTTTCACAGTGAGATCTATGCGATATGGCCGAGAAATGTAATTTTGATGTTAACTCCCAAACCGCTGCGCAGAAGTCAACCAAACTTCACCCAATAGTGTATTGTATCACAATCTAGTAGTTACATTTGAAAATTTTGTTCTAGGAAATTTTGTTTGAGCGCAATCATCAAACTTAATTAAAAAAGTCATTTAAGCCTTTTCACAGTGAGATCTATGCGATATGGCCGAGAAATGTAATTTTGATGTTAACTCCCAAACCGCTGCGCAGAAGTCAACTAAACTTCACCCATTAGTGTATTGTATCACAATCTAGTAGTTACATGTCGAAATTTGGTTCTAGGACATTTGATTTGAGCGCAATCCTCAAACTTAGGTCAAAAAAGCCATTTAAGCCTTTTCACAGTGAGATCTATGCGATATGGCCGAGAAATGTAATGTTGATGTTAACTCCCAAACCGCTGCGCAGAAGTCAACCAAACTTCACCCAATAGTGTATTGTATCACATTCTAGTAGTTACATTTGAAAATTTCGTTCTAGGACATTTGGTTTGAGCGCAATTATTAAACTTAGGTCAAAAAAGCCATTTAAGCCTTTTCACAGTGAGATCTATGCGATATGGCCGAGAAATGTAATTTTGATGTTAACTCCCAAACCGCTGCGCAGAAGTCAACTAAACTTCACCCATTAGTGTATTGTATCACAATCTAGTAGTTACATGTGGAAATTTGGTTCTAGGACATTTGATTTGAGCGCAATCCTCAAACTTAGGTCAAAAAAGACATTTAAGCCTTTTCACAGTGAGATCTATGCGATATGGCCGAGAAATGTAATTTTGATGTTAACTCCCAAACCGCTGCGCAGAAGTCGACCAAACTTCACCCAATAGTGTATTGTATCACATTCTAGTAGTTACATTTGAAAATTTCGTTCTAGGACATTTGGTTTAAGCGCAATTATTAAACTTAGGTCAAAAAAGCCATTTAAGCCTTTTCACAGTGAGATCTATGCGATATGGCCGAGAAATGTAATTTTGATGTTAACTCCCAAACCGCTGCGCAGAAGTCAACCAAACTTCACCCAATAGTGTATTGTATCACATTCTAGTAGTTACATTTGAAAATTTCGTTCTAGGACATTTGGTTTGAGCGCAATCCTCAAACTTAGGTCAAAAAAGCCATTTAAGCCTTTTCACAGTGAGATCTATGCGATATGGCCGAGAAATGTAATTTTGATGTTAACTCCCAAACCGCTGCGCAGAAGTCAACCAAACTTCACCCAATAGTGTATTGTATCACAATCTAGTAGTTACATTTGAAAATTTTGTTCTAGGAAATTTTGTTTGAGCGCAATCATCAAACTTAATTAAAAAAGTCATTTAAGCCTTTTCACAGTGAGATCTATGCGATATGGCCGAGAAATGTAATTTTGATGTCAACTCCCAAACCGCTGCGCAGAAGTCAACCAAACTTCACCCATTAGTGTATTGTATCACAATCTAGTAGTTACATGTGGAAATTTGGTTCTAGGACATTTGATTTGAGCGCAATCCTCAAACTTAGGTCAAAAAAGCCATTTAAGCCTTTTCACAGTGAGATCTATGCGATATGGCCGAGAAATGTAATTTTGATGTTAACTCCCAAACCGCTGCGCAGAAGTCAACCAAACTTCACCCAATAGTGTATTGTATCACATTCTAGTAGTTACATTTGAAAATTTCGTTCTAGGACATTTGGTTTGAGCGCAATTATTAAACTTAGGTCAAAAAAGCCATTTAAGCCTTTTCACAGTGAGATCTATGCGATATGGCCGAGAAATGTAATTTTGATGTTAACTCCCAAACCGCTGCGCAGAAGTCAACTAAACTTCACCCATTAGTGTATTGTATCACAATCTAGTAGTTACATGTGGAAATTTGGTTCTAGGACATTTGATTTGAGCGCAATCCTCAAACTTAGGTCAAAAAAGCCATTTAAGCCTTTTCACAGTGAGATCTATGCGATATGGCCGAGAAATGTAATTTTGATGTTAACTCCCAAACCGCTGCGCAGAAGTCAACCAAACTTCACCCAATAGTGTATTGTATCACATTCTAGTAGTTACATTTGAAAATTTCGTTCTAGGACATTTGGTTTGAGCGCAATTATTAAACTTAGGTCAAAAAAGCCATTTAAGCCTTTTCACAGTGAGATCTATGCGATATGGCCGAGAAATGTAATTTTGATGTTAACTCCCAAACCGCTGCGCAGAAGTCAACCAAACTTCACCCAATAGTGTATTGTATCACATTCTAGTAGTTACATTTGAAAATTTCGTTCTAGGACATTTGGTTTGAGCGCAATCCTCAAACTTAGGTCAAAAAAGCCATTTAAGCCTTTTCACAGTGAGATCTATGCGATATGGCCGAGAAATGTAATTTTGATGTTAACTCCCAAACCGCTGCGCAGAAGTCAACCAAACTTCACCCAATAGTGTATTGTATCACAATCTAGTAGTTACATTTGAAAATTTTGTTCTAGGAAATTTTGTTTGAGCGCAATCCTCAAACTTAGGTCAAAAAAGCCATTTAAGCCTTTTCACAGTGAGATCTATGCGATATGGCCGAGAAATGTAAATTTGATGTTAACTCCCAAACCGCTGCGCAGAAGTCAACCAAACTTCACCCAATAGTGTATTGTATCACAATCTAGTAGTTACATTTGAAAATTTTGTTCTAGGACATTTTGTTTGAACGCAATCATCAAACTTAATTAAAAAAGTCATTTAAGCCTTTTCACAGTGAAATCTATGCGATATGGCCGAGAAATGTAATTTTGATGTTAACTCCCAAACCGCTGCGCAGAAGTCAACCAAACTTCACCCAATAGTGTATTGTATCACAATCTAGTAGTTACATTTGAAAATTTTGTTCTAGGAAATTTTGTTTGAGCGCAATCATCAAACTTAATTAAAAAAGTCATTTAAGCCTTTTCACAGTGAGATCTATGCGATATGGCCGAGAAATGTAATTTTGATGTTAACTCCCAAACCGCTGCGCAGAAGTCAACTAAACTTCACCCATTAGTGTATTGTATCACAATCTAGTAGTTACATGTGGAAGTTTGGTTCTAGGACATTTGATTTGAGCGCAATCCTCAAACTTAGGTCAAAAAAGCCATTTAAGCCTTTTCACAGTGAGATCTATGCGATATGGCCGAGAAATGTAATTTTGATGTTAACTCCCAAACCGCTGCGCAGAAGTCAACCAAACTTCACCCAATAGTGTATTGTATCACATTCTAGTAGTTACATTTGAAAATTTCGTTCTAGGACATTTGGTTTGAGCGCAATTATTAAACTTAGGTCAAAAAAGCCATTTAAGCCTTTTCACAGTGAGATCTATGCGATATGGCCGAGAAATGTAATTTTGATGTTAACTCCCAAACCGCTGCGCAGAAGTCAACCAAACTTCACCCAATAGTGTATTGTATCACATTCTAGTAGTTACATTTTAAAATTTCGTTCTAGGACATTTGGTTTGAGCGCAATTATTAAACTTAGGTCAAAAAAGCCATTTAAGCCTTTTCACAGTGAGATCTATGCGATATGGCCGAGAAATGTAATTTTGATGTTAACTCCCAAACCGCTGCGCAGAAGTCAACTAAACTTCACCCATTAGTGTATTGTATCACAATCTAGTAGTTACATGTGGAAATTTTGTTCTAGGACATTTGATTTGAGCGCAATCCTCAAACTTAGGTCAAAAAAGCCATTTAAGCCTTTTCACAGTGAGATCTATGCGATATGGCCGAGAAATGTAATTTTGATGTTAACTCCCAAACCGCTGCGCAGAAGTCAACCAAACTTCACCCAATAGTGTATTGTATCACATTCTAGTAGTTACATTTGAAAATTTCGTTCTAGGACATTTGGTTTGAGCGCAATTATTAAACTTAGGTCAAAAAAGCCATTTAAGCCTTTTCACAGTGAGATCTATGCGATATGGCCGAGAAATGTAATTTTGATGTTAACTCCCAAACCGCTGCGCAGAAGTCAACCAAACTTCACCCAATAGTGTATTGTATCACATTCTAGTAGTTACATTTGAAAATTTCGTTCTAGGACATTTGGTTTGAGCGCAATCCTCAAACTTAGGTCAAAAAAGCCATTTAAGCCTTTTCACAGTGAGATCTATGCGATATGGCCGAGAAATGTAATTTTGATGTTAACTCCCAAACCGCTGCGCAGAAGTCAACCAAACTTCACCCAATAGTGTATTGTATCACAATCTAGTAGTTACATTTGAAAATTTTGTTCTAGGAAATTTTGTTTGAGCGCAATCATCAAACTTAATTAAAAAAGTCATTTAAGCCTTTTCACAGTGAGATCTATGCGATATGGCCGAGAAATGTAATTTTGATGTTAACTCCCAAACCGCTGCGCAGAAGTCAACTAAACTTCACCCATTAGTGTATTGTATCACAATCTAGTAGTTAAATGTGGAAATTTGGTTCTAGGACATTTGATTTGAGCGCAATCCTCAAACTTAGGTCAAAAAAGCCATTTAAGCCTTTTCACAGTGAGATCTATGCGATATGGCCGAGAAATGTAATTTTGATGTTAACTCCCAAACCGCTGCGCAGAAGTCAACCAAACTTCACCCAATAGTGTATTGTATCACATTCTAGTAGTTACATTTGAAAATTTCGTTCTAGGACATTTGGTTTGAGCGCAATTATTAAACTTAGGTCAAAAAAGCCATTTAAGCCTTTTCACAGTGAGATCTATGCGATATGGCCGAGAAATGTAATTTTGATGTTAACTCCCAAACCGCTGCGCAGAAGTCAACCAAACTTCACCCAATAGTGTATTGTATCACATTCTAGTAGTTACATTTTAAAATTTCGTTCTAGGACATTTGGTTTGAGCGCAATTATTAAACTTAGGTCAAAAAAGCCATTTAAGCCTTTTCACAGTGAGATCTATGCGATATGGCCGAGAAATGTAATTTTGATGTTAACTCCCAAACCGCTGCGCAGAAGTCAACCAAACTTCACCCAATAGTGTATTGTATCACAATCTAGTAGTTACATTTGAAAATTTTGTTCTAGGACATTTTGTTTGAGCGCAATCCTCAAACTTAGGTCAAAAAAGCCATTTAAGCCTTTTCACAGTGAGATCTATGCGATATGGCCGAGAAATGTAATTTTGATGTTAACTCCCAAACCGCTGCGCAGAAGTCAACCAAACTTCACCCAATAGTGTATTGTATCACATTCTAGTAGTTACATTTGAAAATTTCGTTCTAGGACATTTGGTTTGAGCGCAATCATTAAGTTTAGGTCAAAAAAGCCATTTAAGCCTTTTCACAGTGAGATCTATGCGATATGGCCGAGAAATGTAATTTTGATGTTAACTCCCAAACCGCTGCGCAGAAGTCAACCAAACTTCACCCAATAGTGTATTGTATCACATTCTAGTAGTTACATTTTAAAATTTCGTTCTAGGACATTTGGTTTGAGCGCAATTATTAAACTTAGGTCAAAAAAGCCATTTAAGCCTTTTCACAGTGAGATCTATGCGATATGGCCGAGAAATGTAATTTTGATGTTAACTCCCAAACCGCTGCGCAGAAGTAAACCAAACTTCACCCATTAGTGTATTGTATCACAATCTAGTAGTTACATGTGAAAATTTGGTTCTAGGACATTTGATTTGAGCGCAATCCTCAAACTTAGGTCAAAAAAGCCATTTAAGCCTTTTCACAGTGAGATCTATGCGATATGGCCGAGAAATGTAATTTTGATGTTAACTCCCAAACCGCTGCGCAGAAGTCAACTAAACTTCACCCAATAGTGTATTGTATCACATTCTAGTAGTTACATTTGAAAATTTCGTTCTAGGACATTTGGTTCGAGCGCAATCATTAAACTTAATTAAAAAAGTCATTTAAACCTTTTCACAGTGAGATCTATGCGATATGGCCGAGAAATGTAATTTTGATGTTAACTCCCAAACCGCTGCGCAGAAGTAAACCAAACTTCACCCAATAGTGTATTGTATCACAATCTAGTAGTTACATTTGAAAATTTTGTTGTAGGACATTTTGTTTGAACGCATTCATCAAACTTAATTAAAAAAGTCATTTAAGCCTTTTCACAGTGAGATCTATGCGATATGGCCGAGAAATGTAATTTTGATGTTAAATCCCAAACCGCTGCGCAGAAGTCAACTAAACTTCACCCAATAGTGTATTGTATCACATTCTAGTAGTTACATTTGAAAATTTCGTTCTAGGACATTTGGTTTGAGCGCAATCATTAAACTTAATTAAAAAAGTCATTTAAGCCTTTTCACAGTGAGATCTATGCGATATGGCCGAGAAATGTAATTTTGATGTTAACTCCCAAACCGCTGCGCAGAAGTCAACCAAACTTCACCCATTAGTGTATTGTATCACAATCTAGTAGTTACATGTTGAAATTTGGTTCTAGGACATTTGATTTGAGCGCAATCCTCAAACTTAGGTCAAAAAAGCCATTTAAGCCTTTTCACAGTGAGATCTATGCGATATGGCCGAGAAATGTAATTTTGATGTTGACTCCCAAACCGCTGCGCAGAAGTCAACCAAACTTCACCCAATAGTGTATTGTATCACAATCTAGTAGTTACATTTGAAAATTTTGTTCTAGGACATTTTGTTTGAACGCAATCATCAAACTTAATTAAAAAAGTCATTTAAGCCTTTTCACAGTGAGATCTATGCGATATGGCCGAGAAATGTAATTTTGATGTTAACTCCCAAACCGCTGCGCAGAAGTCAACCAAACTTCACCCAATAGTGTATTGTATCACAATCTAGTAGTTACATTTGAAAATTTCGTTCTAGGAAATTTTGTTTGAGCGCAATCATCAAACAATTAAAAAAGTCATTTAAGCCTTTTCACAGTGAGATCTATGCGATATGGCCGAGAAATGTAATTTTGATGTTAACTCCCAAACCGCTGCGCAGAAGTCAACCAAACTTCACCCATTAGTGTATTGTATCACAATCTAGTAGTTACATGTGAAAATTTGGTTCTAGGACATTTGATTTGAGCGCAATCCTCAAACTTAGGTCAAAAAAGCCATTTAAGCCTTTTCACAGTGAGATCTATGCGATATGGCCGAGAAATGTAATTTTGATGTTAACTCCCAAACCGCTGCGCAGAAGTCAACCAAACTTCACCCAATAGTGTATTGTATCACAATCTAGTAGTTACATTTGAAAATTTTGTTCTAGGACATTTTGTTTGAGCGCAATCATCAAACTTAATTAAAAAAGTCATTTAAGCCTTTTCACAGTGAGATCTATGCGATATGGCCGAGAAATGTAATTTTGATGTTAACTCCCAAACCGCTGCGCAGAAGTCAACCAAACTTCACCCATTAGTGTATTGTATCACAATCTAGTAGTTACATGTGGAAATTTGGTTCTAGGACATTTGATTTGAGCGCAATCCTCAAACTTAGGTCAAAAAAGCCATTTAAGCCTTTTCACAGTGAGATCTATGCGATATGGCCGAGAAATGTAATTTTGATGTTAACTCCCAAACCGCTGCGCAGAAGTCAACCAAACTTCACCCAATAGTGTATTGTATCACATTCTAGTAGTTACATTTGAAAATTTCGTTCTAGGACATTTGGTTTGAGCGCAATTATTAAACTTAGGTCAAAAAAGCCATTTAAGCCTTTTCACAGTGAGATCTATGCGATATGGCCGAGAAATGTAATTTTGATGTTAACTCCCAAACCGCTGCGCAGAAGTAAACCAAACTTCACCCATTAGTGTATTGTATCACAATCTAGTAGTTACATGTGGAAATTTGGTTCTAGAACATTTGATTTGAGCGCAATCCTCAAACTTAGGTCAAAAAAGCCATTTAAGCCTTTTCACAGTGAGATCTATGCGATATGGCCGAGAAATGTAATTTTGATGTTAACTCCCAAACCGCTGCGCAGAAGTCAACCAAACTTCACCCAATAGTGTATTGTATCACATTCTAGTAGTTACATTTGAAAATTTCGTTGTAGGACATTTGGTTTGAGTGCAATCATTAAGTTTAGGTCAAAAAAGCCATTTAAGCCTTTTTACAGTGAGATCTATGCGATATGGCCGAGAAATGTAATTTTGATGTTAACTCCCAAACCGCTGCGCAGAAGTCAACCAAACTTCACCCAATAGTGTATTGTATCACATTCTAGTAGTTACATTTTAAAATTTCGTTCTAGGACATTTGGTTTGAGCGCAATTATTAAACTTAGGTCAAAAAAGCCATTTAAGCCTTTTCACAGTGAGATCTATGCGATATGGCCGAGAAATGTAATTTTGATGTTAACTCCCAAACCGCTGCGCAGAAGTCAACCAAACTTCACCCATTAGTGTATTGTATCACAATCTAGTAGTTACATGTGGAAATTTGGTTCTAGGACATTTGATTTGAGCGCAATCCTCAAACTTAGGTCAAAAAAGCCATTTAAGCCTTTTCACAGTGAGATCTATGCGATATGGCCGAGAAATGTAATTTTGATGTTAACTCCCAAACCGCTGCGCAGAAGTCAACCAAACTTCACCCAATAGTGTATTGTATCACAATCTTGTAGTTACATTTGAAAATTTTGTTCTAGGACATTTTGTTTGAACGCAATCATCAAACTTAATTAAAAAAGTCATTTAAGCCTTTTCACAGTGAGATCTATGCGATATGGCAGAGAAATGTAATTTTGATGTTAACTCCCAAACCGCTGCGCAGAAGTCAACTAAACTTCACCCAATAGTGTATTGTATCACATTCTAGTAGTTACATTTGAAAATGTCGTTCTAGGACATTTGGTTCGAGCGCAATCATTAAACTTAATTAAAAAAGTCATTTAAGCCTTTTCACAGTGAGATCTATGCGATATGGCCGAGAAATGTAATTTTGATGTTAACTCCCAAACCGCTGCGCAGAAGTCAACCAAACTTCACCCATTAGTGTATTGTATCACAATCTAGTAGTTACATGTTGAAATTTGGTTCTAGGACATTTGATTTGAGCGCAATCCTCAAACTTAGGTCAAAAAAGCCATTTAAGCCTTTTCACAGTGAGATCTATGCGATATGGCCGAGAAATGTAATTTTGATGTTGACTCCCAAACCGCTGCGCAGAAGTCAACCAAACTTCACCCAATAGTGTATTGTATCACAATCTAGTAGTTACATTTGAAAATTTTGTTCTAGGACATTTTGTTTGAACGCAATCATCAAACTTAATTAAAAAAGTCATTTAAGCCTTTTCACAGTGAGATCTATGCGATATGGCCGAGAAATGTAATTTTGATGTTAACTCCCAAACCGCTGCGCAGAAGTCAACCAAACTTCACCCAATAGTGTATTGTATCACAATCTAGTAGTTACATTTGAAAATTTCGTTCTAGGAAATTTTGTTTGAGCGCAATCATCAAACAATTAAAAAAGTCATTTAAGCCTTTTCACAGTGAGATCTATGCGATATGGCCGAGAAATGTAATTTTGATGTTAACTCCCAAACCGCTGCGCAGAAGTCAACCAAACTTCACCCATTAGTGTATTGTATCACAATCTAGTAGTTACATGTGAAAATTTGGTTCTAGGACATTTGATTTGAGCGCAATCCTCAAACTTAGGTCAAAAAAGCCATTTAAGCCTTTTCACAGTGAGATCTATGCGATATGGCCGAGAAATGTAATTTTGATGTTAACTCCCAAACCGCTGCGCAGAAGTCAACCAAACTTCACCCAATAGTGTATTGTATCACAATCTAGTAGTTACATTTGAAAATTTTGTTCTAGGACATTTTGTTTGAGCGCAATCATCAAACTTAATTAAAAAAGTCATTTAAGCCTTTTCACAGTGAGATCTATGCGATATGGCCGAGAAATGTAATTTTGATGTTAACTCCCAAACCGCTGCGCAGAAGTCAACCAAACTTCACCCATTAGTGTATTGTATCACAATCTAGTAGTTACATGTGGAAATTTGGTTCTAGGACATTTGATTTGAGCGCAATCCTCAAACTTAGGTCAAAAAAGCCATTTAAGCCTTTTCACAGTGAGATCTATGCGATATGGCCGAGAAATGTAATTTTGATGTTAACTCCCAAACCGCTGCGCAGAAGTCAACCAAACTTCACCCAATAGTGTATTGTATCACATTCTAGTAGTTACATTTGAAAATTTCGTTCTAGGACATTTGGTTTGAGCGCAATTATTAAACTTAGGTCAAAAAAGCCATTTAAGCCTTTTCACAGTGAGATCTATGCGATATGGCCGAGAAATGTAATTTTGATGTTAACTCCCAAACCGCTGCGCAGAAGTAAACCAAACTTCACCCATTAGTGTATTGTATCACAATCTAGTAGTTACATGTGGAAATTTGGTTCTAGGACATTTGATTTGAGCGCAATCCTCAAACTTAATTAAAAAAGTCATTTAAGCCTTTTCACAGTGAGATCTATGCGATATGGCCGAGAAATGTAATTTTGATGTTAACTCCCAAACCGCTCCGCAGAAGTCAACCAAACTTCACCCAATAGTGTATTGTATCACATTCTAGTAGTTACATTTGAAAATTTCGTTCTAGGACATTTGGTTTGAGCGCAATTATTAAACTTAGGTCAAAAAAGCCATTTAAGCCTTTTCACAGTGAGATCTATGCGATATGGCCGAGAAATGTAATTTTGATGTTAACTCCCAAACCGCTGCGCAGAAGTCAACCAAACTTCAACCAATAGTGTATTGTATCACAATCTAGTAGTTACATTTGAAAATTTTGTTCTAGGACATTTTGTTTGAACGCAATCATCAAACTTAATTAAAAAAGTCATTTAAGCCTTTTCACAGTGAGATCAATGCGATATGGCCGAGAAATGTAATTTTGATGTTAACTCCCAAACCGCTGCGCAGAAGTCAACCAAACTTCACCCAATAGTGTATTGTATCACAATCTAGTAGTTACATTTGAAAATTTTGTTCTAGGACATTTTGTTTGAGCGCAATCGTCAAACTTAGGTCAAAAAAGCCATTTAAGCCTTTTCACAGTGAGATCTATGCGATATGGCCGAGAAATGTAATTTTGATGTTAACTCCCAAACCGCTGCGCAGAAGTCAACCAAACTTCACCCAATAGTGTATTGTATCACATTCTAGTAGTTACATTTGAAAATTTCGTTCTAGGACATTTGGTTTGAGCGCAATCATTAAGTTTAGGTCAAAAAAGCCATTTAAGCCTTTTCACAGTGAGATCTATGCGATATGGCAGAGAAATGTAATTTTGATGTTAACTCCCAAACCGCTGCGCAGAAGTCAACTAAACTTCACCCAATAGTGTATTGTATCACATTCTAGTAGTTACATTTGAAAATGTCGTTCTAGGACATTTGGTTCGAGCGCAATCATTAAACTTAATTAAAAAAGTCATTTAAGCCTTTTCACAGTGAGATCTATGCGATATGGCCGAGAAATGTAATTTTGATGTTAACTCCCAAACCGCTGCGCAGAAGTAAACCAAACTTCACCCAATAGTGTATTGTATCACAATCTAGTAGTTACATTTGAAAATTTTGTTCTAGGACATTTTGTTTGAACGCATTCATCAAACTTAATTAAAAAAGTCATTTAAGCCTTTTCACAGTGAGATCTATGCGATATGGCCGAGAAATGTAATTTTGATGTTAAATCCCAAACCGCTGCGCAGAAGTCAACTAAACTTCACCCAATAGTGTATTGTATCACATTCTAGTAGTTACATTTGAAAATTTCGTTCTAGGACATTTGGTTTGAGCGCAATCATTAAACTTAATTAAAAAAGTCATTTAAGCCTTTTCACAGTGAGATCTATGCGATATGGCCAAGAAATGTAATTTTGATGTTAACTCCCAAACCGCTGCGCAGAAGTCAACCAAACTTCACCCAATAGTGTATTGTATCACAATCTAGTAGTTACATTTGAAAATTTTGTTCTAGGACATTTTGTTTGAACGCAATCATCAAACTTAATTAAAAAAGTCATTTAAGCCTTTTCACAGTGAGATCTATGCGATATGGCCGAGAAATGTAATTTTGATGTTAACTCCCAAACCGCTGCGCAGAAGTCAACCAAACTTCACCCAATAGTGTATTGTATCACAATCTAGTAGTTACATTTGAAAATTTTGTTCTAGGAAATTTTGTTTGAGCGCAATCCTCAAACTTAGGTCAAAAAAGCCATTTAAGCCTTTTCACAGTGAGATCTATGCGATATGGCCGAGAAATGTAATTTTGATGTTAACTCCCAAACCGCTGCGCAGAAGTCAACCAAACTTCACCCAATAGTGTATTGTATCACAATCTAGTAGTTACATTTGAAAATTTTGTTCTAGGAAATTTTGTTTGAGCGCAATCATCAAACTTAATTAAAAAAGTCATTTAAGCCTTTTCACAGTGAGATCTATGCGATATGGCCGAGAAATGTAATTTTGATGTTAACTCCCAAACCGCTGCGCAGACGTCAACCAAACTTCACCCAATAGTGTATTGTATCAAAATCTAGTAGTTACATTTGAAAATTTTGTTCTAGGAAATTTTGTTTGAGCGCAATCATCAAACAATTAAAAAAGTCATTTAAGCCTTTTCACAGTGAGATCTATGCGATATGGCCGAGAAATGTAATTTTGATGTTAAATCCCAAACCGCTGCGCAGAAGTCAACCAAACTTCACCCATTAGTGTATTGTATCACAATCTAGTAGTTACATGTGGAAATTTGGTTCTAGGACATTTGATTTGAGCGCAATCCTCAAACTTAGGTCAAAAAAGCCATTTAAGCCTTTTCACAGTGAGATCTATGCGATATGGCCGAGAAATGTAATTTTGATGTTAACTCCCAAACCGCTGCGCAGAAGTCAACCAAACTTCACCCAATAGTGTATTGTATCACATTCTAGTAGTTACATTTGAAAATTTTGTTCTAGGACATTTGGTTTGAGCGCAATCATTAAACTTAATTAAAAAAGCCATTTAAGCCTTTTCACAGTGAGATCTATGCGATATGGCCGAGAAATGTAATTTTGATGTTAACTCCCAAACCGCTGCGCAGAAGTCAACCAAACTTCACCCAATAGTGTATTGTATCACATTCTAGTAGTTACATTTGAAAATTTCGTTCTAGGACATTTGGTTTGAGCGCAATTATTAAACTTAGGTCAAAAAAGCCATTTAAGCCTTTTCACAGTGAGATCTATGCGATATGGCCGAGAAATGTAATTTTGATGTTAACTCCCAAACCGCTGCGCATAAGTCAACCAAACTTCACCCATTAGTGTATTGTATCACAATCTAGTAGTTACATGTGGAAATTTGGTTCTAGGACATTTGATTTGAGCGCAATCTTCAAACTTAGGTCAAAAAAGCCATTTAAGCCTTTTCACAGTGAGATCTATGCGATATGGCCGAGAAATGTAATTTTGATGTTAACTCCCAAACCGCTCCGCAGAAGTCAACCAAACTTCACCCAATAGTGTATTGTATCACATTCTAGTAGTTACATTTGAAAATTTCGTTCTAGGACATTTGGTTTGAGCGCAATTATTAAACTTAGGTCAAAAAAGCCATTTAAGCCTTTTCACAGTGAGATCTATGCGATATGGCCGAGAAATGTAATTTTGATGTTAACTCCCAAACCGCTGCGCAGAAGTCAACCAAACTTCAACCAATAGTGTATTGTATCACAATCTAGTAGTTACATTTGAAAATTTTGTTCTAGGACATTTTGTTTGAACGCAATCATCAAACTTAATTAAAAAAGTCATTTAAGCCTTTTCACAGTGAGATCTATGCGATATGGCCGAGAAATGTAATTTTGATGTTAACTCCCAAACCGCTGCGCAGAAGTCAACCAAACTTCACCCAATAGTGTATTGTATCACAATCTAGTAGTTACATTTGAAAATTTTGTTCTAGGACATTTTGTTTGAGCGCAATCCTCAAACTTAGGTCAAAAAAGCCATTTAAGCCTTTTCACAGTGAGATCTATGCGATATGGCCGAGAAATGTAATTTTGATGTTAACTCCCAAACCGCTGCGCAGAAGTCAACCAAACTTCACCCAATAGTGTATTGTATCACATTCTAGTAGTTACATTTGAAAATTTCGTTCTAGGACATTTGGTTTGAGCGCAATCATTAAGTTTAGGTCAAAAAAGTCATTTAAGCCTTTTCACAGTGAGATCTATGCGATATGGCCGAGAAATGTAATTTTGATGTTAACTCCCAAACCGCTGCGCAGAAGTCAACCAAACTTCACCCAATAGTGTATTGTATCACAATCTAGTAGTTACATTTGAAATTTTTGTTCTAGGACATTTTGTTTGAGCGCAATCCTCAAACTTAGGTCAAAAAAGCCATTTAAGCCTTTTCACAGTGAGATCTATGCGATATGGCCGAGAAATGTAATTTTGATGTTAACTCCCAAACCGCTGCGCAGAAGTCAACCAAACTTCACCCAATAGTGTATTGTATCACATTCTAGTAGTTACATTTGAAAATTTCGTTGTAGGACATTTGGTTTGAGTGCAATCATTAAGTTTAGGTCAAAAAAGCCATTTAAGCCTTTTCACAGTGAGATCTATGCGATATGGCCGAGAAATGTAATTTTGATGTTAACTCCCAAACCGCTGCGCAGAAGTCAACCAAACTTCACCCAATAGTGTATTGTATCACATTCTAGTAGTTACATTTTAAAATTTCGTTCTAGGACATTTGGTTTGAGCGCAATTATTAAACTTAGGTCAAAAAAGCCATTTAAGCCTTTTCACAGTGAGATCTATGCGATATGGCCGAGAAATGTAATTTTGATGTTAACTCCCAAACCGCTGCGCAGAAGTCAACCAAACTTCACCCATTAGTGTATTGTATCACAATCTAGTAGTTACATGTGGAAATTTGGTTCTAGGACATTTGATTTGAGCGCAATCCTCAAACTTAGGTCAAAAAAGCCATTTAAGCCTTTTCACAGTGAGATCTATGCGATATGGCCGAGAAATGTAATTTTGATGTTAACTCCCAAACCGCTGCGCAGAAGTCAACCAAACTTCACCCAATAGTGTATTGTATCACAATCTTGTAGTTACATTTGAAAATTTTGTTCTAGGACATTTTGTTTGAACGCAATCATCAAACTTAATTAAAAAAGTCATTTAAGCCTTTTCACAGTGAGATCTATGCGATATGGCAGAGAAATGTAATTTTGATGTTAACTCCCAAACCGCTGCGCAGAAGTCAACTAAACTTCACCCAATAGTGTATTGTATCACATTCTAGTAGTTACATTTGAAAATGTCGTTCTAGGACATTTGGTTCGAGCGCAATCATTAAACTTAATTAAAAAAGTCATTTAAGCCTTTTCACAGTGAGATCTATGCGATATGGCCGAGAAATGTAATTTTGATGTTAACTCCCAAACCGCTGCGCAGAAGTAAACCAAACTTCACCCAATAGTGTATTGTATCACAATCTAGTAGTTACATTTGAAAATTTTGTTCTAGGACATTTTGTTTGAACGCATTCATCAAACTTAATTAAAAAAGTCATTTAAGCCTTTTCACAGTGAGATCTATGCGATATGGCCGAGAAATGTAATTTTGATGTTAAATCCCAAACCGCTGCGCAGAAGTCAACTAAACTTCACCCAATAGTGTATTGTATCACATTCTAGTAGTTACATTTGAAAATTTCGTTCTAGGACATTTGGTTTGAGCGCAATCATTAAACTTAATTAAAAAAGTCATTTAAGCCTTTTCACAGTGAGATCTATGCGATATGGCCAAGAAATGTAATTTTGATGTTAACTCCCAAACCGCTGCGCAGAAGTCAACCAAACTTCACCCAATAGTGTATTGTATCACAATCTAGTAGTTACATTTGAAAATTTTGTTCTAGGACATTTTGTTTGAACGCAATCATCAAACTTAATTAAAAAAGTCATTTAAGCCTTTTCACAGTGAGATCTATGCGATATGGCCGAGAAATGTAATTTTGATGTTAACTCCCAAACCGCTGCGCAGAAGTCAACCAAACTTCACCCAATAGTGTATTGTATCACAATCTAGTAGTTACATTTGAAAATTTTGTTCTAGGAAATTTTGTTTGAGCGCAATCCTCAAACTTAGGTCAAAAAAGCCATTTAAGCCTTTTCACAGTGAGATCTATGCGATATGGCCGAGAAATGTAATTTTGATGTTAACTCCCAAACCGCTGCGCAGAAGTAAACCAAACTTCACCCAATAGTGTATTGTATCACAATCTAGTAGTTACATTTGAAAATTTTGTTCTAGGACATTTTGTTTGAACGCATTCATCAAACTTAATTAAAAAAGTCATTTAAGCCTTTTCACAGTGAGATCTATGCGATATGGCCGAGAAATGTAATTTTGATGTTAAATCCCAAACCGCTGCGCAGAAGTCAACTAAACTTCACCCAATAGTGTATTGTATCACATTCTAGTAGTTACATTTGAAAATTTCGTTCTAGGACATTTGGTTTGAGCGCAATCATTAAACTTAATTAAAAAAGTCATTTAAGCCTTTTCACAGTGAGATCTATGCGATATGGCCAAGAAATGTAATTTTGATGTTAACTCCCAAACCGCTGCGCAGAAGTCAACCAAACTTCACCCAATAGTGTATTGTATCACAATCTAGTAGTTACATTTGAAAATTTTGTTCTAGGACATTTTGTTTGAACGCAATCATCAAACTTAATTAAAAAAGTCATTTAAGCCTTTTCACAGTGAGATCTATGCGATATGGCCGAGAAATGTAATTTTGATGTTAACTCCCAAACCGCTGCGCAGAAGTCAACCAAACTTCACCCAATAGTGTATTGTATCACAATCTAGTAGTTACATTTGAAAATTTTGTTCTAGGAAATTTTGTTTGAGCGCAATCCTCAAACTTAGGTCAAAAAAGCCATTTAAGCCTTTTCACAGTGAGATCTATGCGATATGGCCGAGAAATGTAATTTTGATGTTAACTCCCAAACCGCTGCGCAGAAGTCAACCAAACTTCACCCAATAGTGTATTGTATCACAATCTAGTAGTTACATTTGAAAATTTTGTTCTAGGAAATTTTGTTTGAGCGCAATCATCAAACTTAATTAAAAAAGTCATTTAAGCCTTTTCACAGTGAGATCTATGCGATATGGCCGAGAAATGTAATTTTGATGTTAACTCCCAAACCGCTGCGCAGACGTCAACCAAACTTCACCCAATAGTGTATTGTATCAAAATCTAGTAGTTACATTTGAAAATTTTGTTCTAGGAAATTTTGTTTGAGCGCAATCATCAAACAATTAAAAAAGTCATTTAAGCCTTTTCACAGTGAGATCTATGCGATATGGCCGAGAAATGTAATTTTGATGTTAACTCCCAAACCGCTGCGCAGAAGTCAACCAAACTTCACCCATTAGTGTATTGTATCACAATCTAGTAGTTACATGTGGAAATTTGGTTCTAGGACATTTGATTTGAGCGCAATCCTCAAACTTAGGTCAAAAAAGCCATTTAAGCCTTTTCACAGTGAGATCTATGCGATATGGCCGAGAAATGTAATTTTGATGTTAACTCCCAAACCGCTGCGCAGAAGTCAACCAAACTTCACCCAATAGTGTATTGTATCACATTCTAG
The DNA here is from genome assembly GCF_030265065.1 of Corythoichthys intestinalis. Lineage (NCBI taxonomy): Eukaryota > Metazoa > Chordata > Actinopteri > Syngnathiformes > Syngnathidae > Corythoichthys > Corythoichthys intestinalis. The sequence goes on from NC_080407.1 coordinate 34,155,825, forward strand.
TAGTTACATTTGAAAATTTTGTTCTAGGACATTTGGTTTGAGCGCAATCATTAAACTTAGGTCAAAAAAGCCATTTAAGCCTTTTCACAGTGAGATCTATACGATATGGCCGAGAAATGTAATTTTGATGTTAACTCCCAAACAGCTGCGCAGAAGTCAACTAAACTTCACCCAATAGTGTATTGTATCACATTCTAGTAGTTACATTTGAAAATTTCGTTCTAGGACATTTGGTTTGAGCGCAATCATTAAACTTAATTAAAAAAGCCATTTAAGCCTTTTCACAGTGAGATCTATGCGATATGGCCGAGAAATGTAATTTTGATGTTAACTCCCAAACCGCTGCGCAGAAGTCAACCAAACTTCACCCAATAGTGTATTGTATCACATTCTAGTAGTTACATTTGAAAATTTCGTTCTAGGACATTTGGTTTGAGCGCAATTATTAAACTTAGGTCAAAAAAGCCATTTAAGCCTTTTCACAGTGAGATCTATGCGATATGGCCGAGAAATGTAATTTTGATGTTAACTCCCAAACCGCTGCGCATAAGTCAACCAAACTTCACCCATTAGTGTATTGTATCACAATCTAGTAGTTACATGTGGAAATTTGGTTCTAGGACATTTGATTTGAGCGCAATCTTCAAACTTAGGTCAAAAAAGCCATTTAAGCCTTTTCACAGTGAGATCTATGCGATATGGCCGAGAAATGTAATTTTGATGTTAACTCCCAAACCGCTCCGCAGAAGTCAACCAAACTTCACCCAATAGTGTATTGTATCACATTCTAGTAGTTACATTTGAAAATTTCGTTCTAGGACATTTGGTTTGAGCGCAATTATTAAACTTAGGTCAAAAAAGCCATTTAAGCCTTTTCACAGTGAGATCTATGCGATATGGCCGAGAAATGTAATTTTGATGTTAACTCCCAAACCGCTGCGCAGAAGTCAACCAAACTTCAACCAATAGTGTATTGTATCACAATCTAGTAGTTACATTTGAAAATTTTGTTCTAGGACATTTTGTTTGAACGCAATCATCAAACTTAATTAAAAAAGTCATTTAAGCCTTTTCACAGTGAGATCTATGCGATATGGCCGAGAAATGTAATTTTGATGTTAACTCCCAAACCGCTGCGCAGAAGTCAACCAAACTTCACCCAATAGTGTATTGTATCACAATCTAGTAGTTACATTTGAAAATTTTGTTCTAGGACATTTTGTTTGAGCGCAATCCTCAAACTTAGGTCAAAAAAGCCATTTAAGCCTTTTCACAGTGAGATCTATGCGATATGGCCGAGAAATGTAATTTTGATGTTAACTCCCAAACCGCTGCGCAGAAGTCAACCAAACTTCACCCAATAGTGTATTGTATCACATTCTAGTAGTTACATTTGAAAATTTCGTTCTAGGACATTTGGTTTGAGCGCAATCATTAAGTTTAGGTCAAAAAAGCCATTTAAGCCTTTTCACAGTGAGATCTATGCGATATGGCCGAGAAATGTAATTTTGATGTTAACTCCCAAACCGCTGCGCAGAAGTCAACCAAACTTCACCCAATAGTGTATTGTATCACATTCTAGTAGTTACATTTTAAAATTTCGTTCTAGGACATTTGGTTTGAACGCAATTATTAAACTTAGGTCAAAAAAGCCATTTAAGCCTTTTCACAGTGAGATCTATGCGATATGGCCGAGAAATGTAATTTTGATGTTAACTCCCAAACCGCTGCGCAGAAGTAAACCAAACTTCACCCATTAGTGTATTGTATCACAATCTAGTAGTTACATGTGAAAATTTGGTTCTAGGACATTTGATTTGAGCGCAATCCTCAAACTTAGGTCAAAAAAGCCATTTAAGCCTTTTCACAGTGAGATCTATGCGATATGGCCGAGAAATGTAATTTTGATGTTAACTCCCAAACCGCTGCGCAGAAGTCAACCAAACTTCACCCAATAGTGTATTGTATCACAATCTAGTAGTTACATGTGGAAATTTGGTTCTAGGACATTTTTTTTGAGCGCAATCCTCAAACTTAGGTCAAAAAAGCCATTTAAGCCTTTTCACAGTGAGATCTACGCGATATGGCTGAGAAATGTAATTTTGATGTTAACTCCCAAACCGCTGCGCAGAAGTCAACCAAACTTCACCCAATAGTGTATTGTATCATAATCTAGTAGTTACATTTGGAAATTTCGTTCTAGGACATTTGGTTTGAGCGCAATCATCAAACTTAATTAAAAAAGTCATTTAAGCCTTTTCACAGTGAGATCTATGCGATATGGCCGAGAAATGTAATTTTGATGTTCACTCCCAAACCGCTGCGCAGAAGTCAACTAAACTTCACCCAATAGTGTATTGTATCACATTCTAGTAGTTACATTTGAAAATTTCGTTCTAGGACATTTGGTTCGAGCGCAATCATTAAACTTAATTAAAAAAGTCATTTAAACCTTTTCACAGTGAGATCTATGCGATATGGCCGAGAAATGTAATTTTGATGTTAACTCCCAAACCGCTGCGCAGAAGTAAACCAAACTTCACCCAATAGTGTATTGTATCACAATCTAGTAGTTACATTTGAAAATTTTGTTGTAGGACATTTTGTTTGAACGCATTCATCAAACTTAATTAAAAAAGTCATTTAAGCCTTTTCACAGTGAGATCTATGCGATATGGCCGAGAAATGTAATTTTGATGTTAAATCCCAAACCGCTGCGCAGAAGTCAACTAAACTTCACCCAATAGTGTATTGTATCACATTCTAGTAGTTACATTTGAAAATTTCGTTCTAGGACATTTGGTTTGAGCGCAATCATTAAACTTAATTAAAAAAGTCATTTAAGCCTTTTCACAGTGAGATCTATGCGATATGGCCGAGAAATGTAATTTTGATGTTAACTCCCAAACCGCTGCGCAGAAGTCAACCAAACTTCACCCATTAGTGTATTGTATCACAATCTAGTAGTTACATGTTGAAATTTGGTTCTAGGACATTTGATTTGAGCGCAATCCTCAAACTTAGGTCAAAAAAGCCATTTAAGCCTTTTCACAGTGAGATCTATGCGATATGGCCGAGAAATGTAATTTTGATGTTGACTCCCAAACCGCTGCGCAGAAGTCAACCAAACTTCACCCAATAGTGTATTGTATCACAATCTAGTAGTTACATTTGAAAATTTTGTTCTAGGACATTTTGTTTGAACGCAATCATCAAACTTAATTAAAAAAGTCATTTAAGCCTTTTCACAGTGAGATCTATGCGATATGGCCGAGAAATGTAATTTTGATGTTAACTCCCAAACCGCTGCGCAGAAGTCAACCAAACTTCACCCAATAGTGTATTGTATCACAATCTAGTAGTTACATTTGAAAATTTTGTTCTAGGAAATTTTGTTTGAGCGCAATCATCAAACAATTAAAAAAGTCATTTAAGCCTTTTCACAGTGAGATCTATGCGATATGGCCGAGAAATGTAATTTTGATGTTAACTCCCAAACCGCTGCGCAGAAGTCAACCAAACTTCACCCATTAGTGTATTGTATCACAATCTAGTAGTTACATGTGAAAATTTGGTTCTAGGACATTTGATTTGAGCGCAATCCTCAAACTTAGGTCAAAAAAGCCATTTAAGCCTTTTCACAGTGAGATCTATGCGATATGGCCGAGAAATGTAATTTTGATGTTAACTCCCAAACCGCTGCGCAGAAGTCAACCAAACTTCACCCAATAGTGTATTGTATCACAATCTAGTAGTTACATTTGAAAATTTTGTTCTAGGACATTTTGTTTGAGCGCAATCATCAAACTTAATTAAAAAAGTCATTTAAGCCTTTTCACAGTGAGATCTATGCGATATGGCCGAGAAATGTAATTTTGATGTTAACTCCCAAACCGCTGCGCAGAAGTCAACCAAACTTCACCCAATAGTGTATTGTATCACAATCTAGTAGTTACATTTGAAAATTTTGTTCTAGGACATTTTGTTTGAGCGCAATCATCAAACTTAATTAAAAAAGTCATTTAAGCCTTTTCACAGTGAGATCTATGCGATATGGCCGAGAAATGTAATTTTGATGTTAACTCCCAAACCGCTGCGCAGAAGTCAACCAAACTTCACCCATTAGTGTATTGTATCACAATCTAGTAGTTACATGTGGAAATTTGGTTCTAGGACATTTGATTTGAGCGCAATCCTCAAACTTAGGTCAAAAAAGCCATTTAAGCCTTTTCACAGTGAGATCTATGCGATATGGCCGAGAAATGTAATTTTGATGTTAACTCCCAAACCGCTGCGCAGAAGTCAACCAAACTTCACCCAATAGTGTATTGTATCACATTCTAGTAGTTACATTTGAAAATTTCGTTCTAGGACATTTGGTTTGAGCGCAATTATTAAACTTAGGTCAAAAAAGCCATTTAAGCCTTTTCACAGTGAGATCTATGCGATATTGCCGAGAAATGTAATTTTGATGTTAACTCCCAAACCGCTGCGCAGAAGTAAACCAAACTTCACCCATTAGTGTATTGTATCACAATCTAGTAGTTACATGTGGAAATTTGGTTCTAGGACATTTGATTTGAGCGCAATCCTCAAACTTAGGTCAAAAAAGCCATTTAAGCCTTTTCACAGTGAGATCTATGCGATATGGCCGAGAAATGTAATTTTGATGTTAACTCCCAAACCGCTGCGCAGAAGTCAACCAAACTTCACCCAATAGTGTATTGTATCACAATCTAGTAGTTACATTTGAAAATTTTGTTCTAGGACATTTTGTTTGAACGCAATCATCAAACTTAATTAAAAAAGTCATTTAAGCCTTTTCACAGTGAGATCTATGCGATATGGCCGAGAAATGTAATTTTGATGTTAACTCCCAAACCGCTGCGCAGAAGTCAACCAAACTTCACCCAATAGTGTATTGTATCACAGTCTAGTAGTTACATTTGAAAATTTTGTTCTAGGACATTTTGTTTGAACGCAATCATCAAACTTAATTAAAAAAGTCATTTAAGCCTTTTCACAGTGAGATCTATGCGATATGGCCGAGAAATGTAATTTTGATGTTAACTCCCAAACCGCTGCGCAGAAGTCAACCAAACTTCACCCAATAGTGTATTGTATCACAATCTAGTAGTTACATTTGAAATTTTTGTTCTAGGACATTTTGTTTGAGCGCAATCCTCAAACTTAGGTCAAAAAAGCCATTTAAGCCTTTTCACAGTGAGATCTATGCGATATGGCCGAGAAATGTAATTTTGATGTTAACTCCCAAACCGCTGCGCAGAAGTCAACCAAACTTCACCCAATAGTGTATTGTATCACATTCTAGTAGTTACATTTGAAAATTTCGTTGTAGGACATTTGGTTTGAGTGCAATCATTAAGTTTAGGTCAAAAAAGCCATTTAAGCCTTTTCACAGTGAGATCTATGCGATATGGCCGAGAAATGTAATTTTGATGTTAACTCCCAAACCGCTGCGCAGAAGTCAACCAAACTTCACCCAATAGTGTATTGTATCACATTCTAGTAGTTACATTTGAAAATTTCGTTGTAGGACATTTGGTTTGAGTGCAATCATTAAGTTTAGGTCAAAAAAGCCATTTAAGCCTTTTCACAGTGAGATCTATGCGATATGGCCGAGAAATGTAATTTTGATGTTAACTCCCAAACCGCTGCGCAGAAGTCAACCAAACTTCACCCAATAGTGTATTGTATCACATTCTAGTAGTTACATTTTAAAATTTCGTTCTAGGACATTTGGTTTGAGCGCAATTATTAAACTTAGGTCAAAAAAGCCATTTAAGCCTTTTCACAGTGAGATCTATGCGATATGGCCGAGAAATGTAATTTTGATGTTAACTCCCAAACCGCTGCGCAGAAGTAAACCAAACTTCACCCATTAGTGTATTGTATCACAATCTAGTAGTTAGATGTGGAAATTTGGTTCTAGGACATTTGATTTGAGCGCAATCCTCAAACTTAGGTCAAAAAAGCCATTTAAGCCTTTTCACAGTGAGATCTATGCGATATGGCCGAGAAATGTAATTTTGATGTTAACTCCCAAACCGCTGCGCAGAAGTCAACCAAACTTCACCCAATAGTGTATTGTATCACAATCTTGTAGTTACATTTGAAAATTTTGTTCTAGGACATTTTGTTTGAACGCAATCATCAAACTTAATTAAAAAAGTCATTTAAGCCTTTTCACAGTGAGATCTATGCGATATGGCAGAGAAATGTAATTTTGATGTTAACTCCCAAACCGCTGCGCAGAAGTCAACTAAACTTCACCCAATAGTGTATTGTATCACATTCTAGTAGTTACATTTGAAAATGTCGTTCTAGGACATTTGGTTCGAGCGCAATCATTAAACTTAATTAAAAAAGTCATTTAAGCCTTTTCACAGTGAGATCTATGCGATATGGCCGAGAAATGTAATTTTGATGTTAACTCCCAAACCGCTGCGCAGAAGTAAACCAAACTTCACCCAATAGTGTATTGTATCACAATCTAGTAGTTACATTTGAAAATTTTGTTCTAGGACATTTTTTTTGAACGCATTCATCAAACTTAATTAAAAAAGTCATTTAAGCCTTTTCACAGTGAGATCTATGCGATATGGCCGAGAAATGTAATTTTGATGTTAAATCCCAAACCGCTGCGCAGAAGTCAACTAAACTTCACCCAATAGTGTATTGTATCACATTCTAGTAGTTACATTTGAAAATTTCGTTCTAGGACATTTGGTTTGAGCGCAATCATTAAACTTAATTAAAAAAGTCATTTAAGCCTTTTCACAGTGAGATCTATGCGATATGGCCAAGAAATGTAATTTTGATGTTAACTCCCAAACCGCTGCGCAGAAGTCAACCAAACTTCACCCAATAGTGTATTGTATCACAATCTAGTAGTTACATTTGAAAATTTTGTTCTAGGACATTTTGTTTGAACGCAATCATCAAACTTAATTTAAAAAGTCATTTAAGCCTTTTCACAGTGAGATCTATGCGATATGGCCGAGAAATGTAATTTTGATGTTAACTCCCAAACCGCTGCGCAGAAGTCAACCAAACTTCACCCAATAGTGTATTGTATCACAATCTAGTAGTTACATTTGAAAATTTTGTTCTAGGAAATTTTGTTTGAGCGCAATCCTCAAACTTAGGTCAAAAAAGCCATTTAAGCCTTTTCACAGTGAGATCTATGCGATATGGCCGAGAAATGTAATTTTGATGTTAACTCCCAAACCGCTGCGCAGAAGTCAACCAAACTTCACCCAATAGTGTATTGTATCACAATCTAGTAGTTACATTTGAAAATTTTGTTCTAGGAAATTTTGTTTGAGCGCAATCCTCAAACTTAGGTCAAAAAAGCCATTTAAGCCTTTTCACAGTGAGATCTATGCGATATGGCCGAGAAATGTAATTTTGATGTTAACTCCCAAACCGCTGCGCAGAAGTCAACCAAACTTCACCCAATAGTGTATTGTATCACAATCTAGTAGTTACATTTGAAAATTTTGTTCTAGGACATTTTGTTTGAACGCAATCATCAAACTTAATTAAAAAAGTCATTTAAGCCTTTTCACAGTGAGATCTATGCGATATGGCCGAGAAATGTAATTTTGATGTTAACTCCCAAACCGCTGCGCAGAAGTCAACCAAACTTCACCCAATAGTGTATTGTATCACAATCTAGTAGTTACATTTGAAATTTTTGTTCTAGGACATTTTGTTTGAGCGCAATCCTCAAACTTAGGTCAAAAAAGCCATTTAAGCCTTTTCACAGTGAGATCTATGCGATATGGCCGAGAAATGTAATTTTGATGTTAACTCCCAAACCGCTGCGCAGAAGTCAACCAAACTTCACCCAATAGTGTATTGTATCACATTCTAGTAGTTACATTTGAAAATTTCGTTGTAGGACATTTGGTTTGAGTGCAATCATTAAGTTTAGGTCAAAAAAGCCATTTAAGCCTTTTCACAGTGAGATCTATGCGATATGGCCGAGAAATGTAATTTTGATGTTAACTCCCAAACCGCTGCGCAGAAGTCAACCAAACTTCACCCAATAGTGTATTGTATCACATTCTAGTAGTTACATTTTAAAATTTAGTTCTAGGACATTTGGTTTGAGCGCAATTATTAAACTTAGGTCAAAAAAGCCATTTAAGCCTTTTCACAGTGAGATCTATGCGATATGGCCGAGAAATGTAATTTTGATGTTAACTCCCAAACCGCTGCGCAGAAGTAAACCAAACTTCACCCATTAGTGTATTGTATCACAATCTAGTAGTTACATGTGGAAATTTGGTTCTAGGACATTTGATTTGAGCGCAATCCTCAAACTTAGGTCAAAAAAGCCATTTAAGCCTTTTCACAGTGAGATCTATGCGATATGGCCGAGAAATGTAATTTTGATGTTAACTCCCAAACCGCTGCGCAGAAGTCAACCAAACTTCACCCAATAGTGTATTGTATCACAATCTTGTAGTTACATTTGAAAATTTTGTTCTAGGACATTTTGTTTGAGCGCAATCATTAAACTTAGGTCAAAAAAGCCATTTAAGCCTTTTCACAGTGAGATCTATGCGATATGGCCGAGAAATGTAATTTTGATGTTAACTCCCAAACCGCTGCGCAGAAGTCAACCAAACTTCACCCAATAGTGTATTGTATCACATTCTAGTAGTTACATTTGAAAATTTCGTTCTAGGACATTTGGTTTGAGCGCAATTATTAAACTTAGGTCAAAAAAGCCATTTAAGCCTTTTCACAGTGAGATCTATGCGATATGGCCGAGAAATGTAATTTTGATGTTAACTCCCAAACCGCTGCGCAGAAGTCAACCAAACTTCACCCAATAGTGTATTGTATCACATTCTAGTAGTTACATTTGAAAATTTTGTTCTAGGACATTTTGTTTGAACGCAATCATCTAACTTAATTAAAAAAGTCATTTAAGCCTTTTCACAGTGAGATCTATGCGATATGGCCGAGAAATGTAATTTTGATGTTAACTCCCAAACCGCTGCGCAGAAGTCAACCAAACTTCACCCAATAGTGTATTGTATCACAATCTAGTAGTTACATTTGAAAATTTTGTTCTAGGAAATTTTGTTTGAGCGCAATCATCAAACTTAATTAAAAAAGTCATTTAAGCCTTTTCACAGTGAGATCTATGCGATATGGCCGAGAAATGTAATTTTGATGTTAACTCCCAAACCGCTGCGCAGAAGTCAACTAAACTTCACCCATTAGTGTATTGTATCACAATCTAGTAGTTACATGTGGAAATTTGGTTCTAGGACATTTGATTTGAGCGCAATCCTCAAACTTAGGTCAAAAAAGCCATTTAAGCCTTTTCACAGTGAGATCTATGCGATATGGCCGAGAAATGTAATTTTGATGTTAACTCCCAAACCGCTGCGCAGAAGTCAACCAAACTTCACCCAATAGTGTATTGTATCACATTCTAGTAGTTACATTTTAAAATTTCGTTCTAGGACATTTGGTTTGAGCGCAATTATTAAACTTAGGTCAAAAAAGCCATTTAAGCCTTTTCACAGTGAGATCTATGCGATATGCCCGAGAAATGTAATTTTGATGTTAACTCCCAAACCGCTGCGCAGAAGTCAACCAAACTTCACCCATTAGTGTATTGTATCACAATCTAGTAGTTACATGTGGAAATTTGGTTCTAGGACATTTGATTTGAGCGCAATCCTCAAACTTAGGTCAAAAAAGCCATTTAAGCCTTTTCACAGTGAGATCTATGCGATATGGCCGAGAAATGTAATTTTGATGTTAACTCCCAAACCGCTGCGCAGAAGTAAACCAAACTTCACCCATTAGTGTATTGTATCACAATCTAGTAGTTACATGTGGAAATTTGGTTCTAGGACATTTGATTTGAGCGCAATCCTCAAACTTAGGTCAAAAAAGCCATTTAAGCCTTTTCACAGTGAGATCTATGCGATATGGCCGAGAAATGTAATTTTGATGTTAACTCCCAAACCGCTGCGTAGAAGTCAACCAAACTTCACCCAATAGTGTATTGTATCACAATCTTGTAGTTACATTTGAAAATTTTGTTCTAGGACATTTTGTTTGAACGCAATCATCAAACTTAATTAAAAAAGTCATTTAAGCCTTTTCACAGTGAGATCTATGCGATATGGCCGAGAAATGTAATTTTGATGTTAACTCCCAAACCGCTGCGCAGAAGTCAACTAAACTTCACCCAATAGTGTATTGTATCACATTCTAGTAGTTACATTTGAAAATGTCGTTCTAGGACATTTGGTTCGAGCGCAATCATTAAACTTAATTAAAAAAGTCATTTAAGCCTTTTCACAGTGAGATCTATGCGATATGGCCGAGAAATGTAATTTTGATGTTAACTCCCAAACCGCTGCGCAGAAGTAAACCAAACTTCACCCAATAGTGTATTGTATCACAATCTAGTAGTTACATTTGAAAATTTTGTTCTAGGACATTTTGTTTGAACGCATTCATCAAACTTAATTAAAAAAGTCATTTAAGCCTTTTCACAGTGAGATCTATGCGATATGGCCGAGAAATGTAATTTTGATGTTAAATCCCAAACCGCTGCGCAGAAGTCAACTAAACTTCACCCAATAGTGTATTGTATCACATTCTAGTAGTTACATTTGAAAATTTCGTTCTAGGACATTTGGTTTGAGCGCAATCATTAAACTTAATTAAAAAAGTCATTTAAGCCTTTTCACAGTGAGATCTATGCGATATGGCCGAGAAATGTAATTTTGATGTTAACTCCCAAACCGCTGCGCAGAAGTCAACCAAACTTCACCCAATAGTGTATTGTATCACAATCTAGTAGTTACATTTGAAAATTTTGTTCTAGGACATTTTGTTTGAACGCAATCATCAAACTTAATTAAAAAAGTCATTTAAGCCTTTTCACAGTGAGATCTATGCGATATGGCCGAGAAATGTAATTTTGATGTTAACTCCCAAACCGCTGCGCAGAAGTCAACCAAACTTCACCCAATAGTGTATTGTATCACAATCTAGTAGTTACATTTGAAAATTTTGTTCTAGGAAATTTTGTTTGAGCGCAATCCTCAAACTTAGGTCAAAAAAGCCATTTAAGCCTTTTCACAGTGAGATCTATGCGATATGGCCGAGAAATGTAATTTTGATGTTAACTCCCAAACCGCTGCGCAGAAGTCAACCAAACTTCACCCAATAGTGTATTGTATCACAATCTAGTAGTTACATTTGAAAATTTTGTTCTAGGAAATTTTGTTTGAGCGCAATCCTCAAACTTAGGTCAAAAAAGCCATTTAAGCCTTTTCACAGTGAGATCTATGCGATATGGCAGAGAAATGTAATTTTGATGTTAACTCCCAAACCGCTGCGCAGAAGTCAACCAAACTTCACCCAATAGTGTATTGTATCACATTCTAGTAGTTACATTTGAAAATTTCGTTCTAGGTCATTTGGTTTGAGCGCAATCATTAAACTTAGGTCAAAAAAGCCATTTAAGCCTTTTCACAGTGAGATCTATGCGATATGGCCGAGAAATGTAATTTTGATGTTAACTCCCAAACCGCTGCGCAGAAGTCAACCAAACTTCACCCAATAGTGTATTGTATCACATTCTAGTAGTTACATTTGAAAATTTCGTTCTAGGACATTTGGTTTGAGCGCAATTATTAAACTTAGGTCAAAAAAGCCATTTAAGCCTTTTCACAGTGAGATCTATGCGATATGGCCGAGAAATGTAATTTTGATGTTAACTCCCAAACCGCTGCGCAGAAGTCAACCAAACTTCACCCAATAGTGTATTGTATCACATTCTAGTAGTTACATTTGAAAATTTTGTTCTAGGACATTTTGTTTGAACGCAATCATCAAACTTAATTAAAAAAGTCATTTAAGCCTTTTCACAGTGAGATCTATGCGATATGGCCGAGAAATGTAATTTTGATGTTAACTCCCAAACCGCTGCGCAGAAGTCAACCAAACTTCACCCAATAGTGTATTGTATCACAATCTAGTAGTTACATTTGAAAATTTTGTTCTAGGAAATTTTGTTTGAGCGCAATCATCAAACTTAATTAAAAAAGTCATTTAAGCCTTTTCACAGTGAGATCTATGCGATATGGCCGAGAAATGTAATTTTGATGTTAACTCCCAAACCGCTGCGCAGAAGTCAACCAAACTTCACCCAATAGTGTATTGTATCACAATCTAGTAGTTACATTTGAAAATTTTGTTCTAGGAAATTTTGTTTGAGCGCAATCATCAAACTTAATTAAAAAAGTCATTTAAGCCTTTTCACAGTGAGATCTATGCGATATGGCCGAGAAATGTAATTTTGATGTTAACTCCCAAACCGCTGCGCAGAAGTCAACCAAACTTCACCCAATAGTGTATTGTATCACATTCTAGTAGTTACATTTGAAAATTTTGTTCTAGGACATTTTGTTTGAACGCAATCATCAAACTTAATTAAAAAAGTCATTTAAGCCTTTTCACAGTGAGATCTATGCGATATGGCCGAGAAATGTAATTTTGATGTTAACTCCCAAACCGCTGCGCAGAAGTCAACTAAACTTCACCCAATAGTGTATTGTATCACATTCTAGTAGTTACATTTGAAAATTTCGTTCTAGAACATTTGGTTTGAGCGCAATCATTAAACTTAATTAAAAAAGTCATTTAAGCCTTTTCACAGTGAGATCTATGCGATATGGCCGAGAAATGTAATTTTGATGTTAACTCCCAAACCGCTGCGCAGAAGTCAACCAAACTTCACCCATTAGTGTATTGTATCACAATCTAGTAGTTACATGTTGAAATTTGGTTCTAGGACATTTGATTTGAGCGCAATCCTCAAACTTAGGTCAAAAAAGCCATTTAAGCCTTTTCACAGTGAGATCTATGCGATATGGCCGAGAAATGTAATTTTGATGTTAACTCCCAAACCGCTGCGCAGAAGTAAACCAAACTTCACCCATTAGTGTATTGTATCACAATCTAGTAGTTACATGTGGAAATTTGGTTCTAGGACATTTGATTTGAGCGCAATCCTCAAACTTAGGTCAAAAAAGCCATTTAAGCCTTTTCACAGTGAGATCTATGCGATATGGCCGAGAAATGTAATTTTGATGTTAACTCCCAAACCGCTGCGTAGAAGTCAACCAAACTTCACCCAATAGTGTATTGTATCACAATCTTGTAGTTACATTTGAAAATTTTGTTCTAGGACATTTTGTTTGAACGCAATCATCAAACTTAATTAAAAAAGTCATTTAAGCCTTTTCACAGTGAGATCTATGCGATATGGCCGAGAAATGTAATTTTGATGTTAACTCCCAAACCGCTGCGCAGAAGTCAACCAAACTTCACCCAATAGTGTATTGTATCACAATCTAGTAGTTACATGTGGAAATTTGGTTGTAGGACATTTGATTTGAGCGCAATCCTCAAACTTAGGTCAAAAAAGCCATTTAAGCCTTTTCACAGTGAGATCTATGCGATATGGCCGAGAAATGTAATTTTGATGTTAACTCCCAAACCGCTGCGCAGAAGTCAACCAAACTTCACCCAATAGTGTATTGTATCACAATCTAGTAGTTACATTTGAAAATTTTGTTCTAGGACATTTTGTTTGAACGCATTCATCAAACTTAATTAAAAAAGTCATTTAAGCCTTTTCACAGTGAGATCTATGCGATATGGCCGAGAAATGTAATTTTGATGTTAAATCCCAAACCGCTGCGCAGAAGTCAACTAAACTTCACCCAATAGTGTATTGTATCACATTCTAGTAGTTACATTTGAAAATTTCGTTCTAGGACATTTGGTTTGAGCGCAATCATTAAACTTAATTAAAAAAGTCATTTAAGCCTTTTCACAGTGAGATCTATGCGATATGGCCGAGAAATGTAATTTTGATGTTAACTCCCAAACCGCTGCGCAGAAGTCAACCAAACTTCACCCAATAGTGTATTGTATCACAATCTAGTAGTTACATTTGAAAATTTTGTTCTAGGACATTTTGTTTGAACGCAATCATCAAACTTAATTAAAAAAGTCATTTAAGCCTTTTCACAGTGAGATCTATGCGATATGGCCGAGAAATGTAATTTTGATGTTAACTCCCAAACCGCTGCGCAGAAGTCAACCAAACTTCACCCATTAGTGTATTGTATCACAATCTAGTAGTTACATGTGGAAATTTGGTTCTAGGACATTTGATTTGAGCGCAATCCTCAAACTTAGGTCAAAAAAGCCATTTAAGCCTTTTCACCGTGAGATCTATGCGATATGGCCGAGAAATGTAATTTTGATGTTAACTCCCAAACCGCTGCGCAGAAGTCAACCAAACTTCACCCAATAGTGTATTGTATCACATTCTAGTAGTTACATTTGAAAATTTCGTTCTAGGACATTTGGTTTGAGCGCAATTATTAAACTTAGGTCAAAAAAGCCATTTAAGCCTTTTCACAGTGAGATCTATGCGATATTGCCGAGAAATGTAATTTTGATGTTAACTCCCAAACCGCTGCGCAGAAGTAAACCAAACTTCACCCATTAGTGTATTGTATCACAATCTAGTAGTTACATGTGGAAATTTGGTTCTAGGACATTTGATTTGAGCGCAATCCTCAAACTTAGGTCAAAAAAGCCATTTAAGCCTTTTCACAGTGAGATCTATGCGATATGGCCGAGAAATGTAATTTTGATGTTAACTCCCAAACCGCTGCGCAGAAGTCAACCAAACTTCACCCAATAGTGTATTGTATCACAATCTAGTAGTTACATTTGAAAATTTTGTTCTAGGACATTTTGTTTGAACGCAATCATCAAACTTAATTAAAAAAGTCATTTAAGCCTTTTCACAGTGAGATCTATGCGATATGGCCGAGAAATGTAATTTTGATGTTAACTCCCAAACCGCTGCGCAGAAGTCAACCAAACTTCACCCAATAGTGTATTGTATCACAATCTAGTAGTTACATTTGAAAATTTTGTTCTAGGACATTTTGTTTGAACGCAATCATCAAACTTAATTAAAAAAGTCATTTAAGCCTTTTCACAGTGAGATCTATGCGATATGGCCGAGAAATGTAATTTTGATGTTAACTCCCAAACCGCTGCGCAGAAGTCAACCAAACTTCACCCAATAGTGTATTGTATCACAATCTAGTAGTTACATTTGAAATTTTTGTTCTAGGACATTTTGTTTGAGCGCAATCCTCAAACTTAGGTCAAAAAAGCCATTTAAGCCTTTTCACAGTGAGATCTATGCGATATGGCCGAGAAATGTAATTTTGATGTTAACTCCCAAACCGCTGCGCAGAAGTCAACCAAACTTCACCCAATAGTGTATTGTATCACATTCTAGTAGTTACATTTGAAAATTTCGTTGTAGGACATTTGGTTTGAGTGCAATCATTAAGTTTAGGTCAAAAAAGCCATTTAAGCCTTTTCACAGTGAGATCTATGCGATATGGCCGAGAAATGTAATTTTGATGTTAACTCCCAAACCGCTGCGCAGAAGTCAACCAAACTTCACCCAATAGTGTATTGTATCACATTCTAGTAGTTACATTTTAAAATTTCGTTCTAGGACATTTGGTTTGAGCGCAATTATTAAACTTAGGTCAAAAAAGCCATTTAAGCCTTTTCACAGTGAGATCTATGCGATATGGCCGAGAAATGTAATTTTGATGTTAACTCCCAAACCGCTGCGCAGAAGTAAACCAAACTTCACCCATTAGTGTATTGTATCACAATCTAGTAGTTAGATGTGGAAATTTGGTTCTAGGACATTTGATTTGAGCGCAATCCTCAAACTTAGGTCAAAAAAGCCATTTAAGCCTTTTCACAGTGAGATCTATGCGATATGGCCGAGAAATGTAATTTTGATGTTAACTCCCAAACCGCTGCGCAGAAGTCAACCAAACTTCACCCAATAGTGTATTGTATCACAATCTTGTAGTTACATTTGAAAATTTTGTTCTAGGACATTTTGTTTGAACGCAATCATCAAACTTAATTAAAAAAGTCATTTAAGCCTTTTCACAGTGAGATCTATGCGATATGGCAGAGAAATGTAATTTTGATGTTAACTCCCAAACCGCTGCGCAGAAGTCAACTAAACTTCACCCAATAGTGTATTGTATCACATTCTAGTAGTTACATTTGAAAATGTCGTTCTAGGACATTTGGTTCGAGCGCAATCATTAAACTTAATTAAAAAAGTCATTTAAGCCTTTTCACAGTGAGATCTATGCGATATGGCCGAGAAATGTAATTTTGATGTTAACTCCCAAACCGCTGCGCAGAAGTAAACCAAACTTCACCCAATAGTGTATTGTATCACAATCTAGTAGTTACATTTGAAAATTTTGTTCTAGGACATTTTTTTTGAACGCATTCATCAAACTTAATTAAAAAAGTCATTTAAGCCTTTTCACAGTGAGATCTATGCGATATGGCCGAGAAATGTAATTTTGATGCTAAATCCCAAACCGCTGCGCAGAAGTCAACTAAACTTCACCCAATAGTGTATTGTATCACATTCTAGTAGTTACATTTGAAAATTTCGTTCTAGGACATTTGGTTTGAGCGCAATCATTAAACTTAATTAAAAAAGTCATTTAAGCCTTTTCACAGTGAGATCTATGCGATATGGCCAAGAAATGTAATTTTGATGTTAACTCCCAAACCGCTGCGCAGAAGTCAACCAAACTTCACCCAATAGTGTATTGTATCACAATCTAGTAGTTACATTTGAAAATTTTGTTCTAGGACATTTTGTTTGAACGCAATCATCAAACTTAATTTAAAAAGTCATTTAAGCCTTTTCACAGTGAGATCTATGCGATATGGCCGAGAAATGTAATTTTGATGTTAACTCCCAAACCGCTGCGCAGAAGTCAACCAAACTTCACCCAATAGTGTATTGTATCACAATCTAGTAGTTACATTTGAAAATTTTGTTCTAGGAAATTTTGTTTGAGCGCAATCCTCAAACTTAGGTCAAAAAAGCCATTTAAGCCTTTTCACAGTGAGATCTATGCGATATGGCCGAGAAATGTAATTTTGATGTTAACTCCCAAACCGCTGCGCAGAAGTCAACCAAACTTCACCCAATAGTGTATTGTATCACAATCTAGTAGTTACATTTGAAAATTTTGTTCTAGGAAATTTTGTTTGAGCGCAATCCTCAAACTTAGGTCAAAAAAGCCATTTAAGCCTTTTCACAGTGAGATCTATGCGATATGGCCGAGAAATGTAATTTTGATGTTAACTCCCAAACCGCTGCGCAGAAGTCAACCAAACTTCACCCAATAGTGTATTGTATCACAATCTAGTAGTTACATTTGAAAATTTTGTTCTAGGACATTTTGTTTGAACGCAATCATCAAACTTAATTAAAAAAGTCATTTAAGCCTTTTCACAGTGAGATCTATGCGATATGGCCGAGAAATGTAATTTTGATGTTAACTCCCAAACCGCTGCGCAGAAGTCAACCAAACTTCACCCAATAGTGTATTGTATCACAATCTAGTAGTTACATTTGAAATTTTTGTTCTAGGACATTTTGTTTGAGCGCAATCCTCAAACTTAGGTCAAAAAAGCCATTTAAGCCTTTTCACAGTGAGATCTATGCGATATGGCCGAGAAATGTAATTTTGATGTTAACTCCCAAACCGCTGCGCAGAAGTCAACCAAACTTCACCCAATAGTGTATTGTATCACATTCTAGTAGTTACATTTGAAAATTTCGTTGTAGGACATTTGGTTTGAGTGCAATCATTAAGTTTAGGTCAAAAAAGCCATTTAAGCCTTTTCACAGTGAGATCTATGCGATATGGCCGAGAAATGTAATTTTGATGTTAACTCCCAAACCGCTGCGCAGAAGTCAACCAAACTTCACCCAATAGTGTATTGTATCACATTCTAGTAGTTACATTTTAAAATTTAGTTCTAGGACATTTGGTTTGAGCGCAATTATTAAACTTAGGTCAAAAAAGCCATTTAAGCCTTTTCACAGTGAGATCTATGCGATATGGCCGAGAAATGTAATTTTGATGTTAACTCCCAAACCGCTGCGCAGAAGTAAACCAAACTTCACCCATTAGTGTATTGTATCACAATCTAGTAGTTACATGTGGAAATTTGGTTCTAGGACATTTGATTTGAGCGCAATCCTCAAACTTAGGTCAAAAAAGCCATTTAAGCCTTTTCACAGTGAGATCTATGCGATATGGCCGAGAAATGTAATTTTGATGTTAACTCCCAAACCGCTGCGCAGAAGTCAACCAAACTTCACCCAATAGTGTATTGTATCACAATCTTGTAGTTACATTTGAAAATTTTGTTCTAGGACATTTTGTTTGAGCGCAATCATTAAACTTAGGTCAAAAAAGCCATTTAAGCCTTTTCACAGTGAGATCTATGCGATATGGCCGAGAAATGTAATTTTGATGTTAACTCCCAAACCGCTGCGCAGAAGTCAACCAAACTTCACCCAATAGTGTATTGTATCACATTCTAGTAGTTACATTTGAAAATTTCGTTCTAGGACATTTGGTTTGAGCGCAATTATTAAACTTAGGTCAAAAAAGCCATTTAAGCCTTTTCACAGTGAGATCTATGCGATATGGCCGAGAAATGTAATTTTGATGTTAACTCCCAAACCGCTGCGCAGAAGTCAACCAAACTTCACCCAATAGTGTATTGTATCACATTCTAGTAGTTACATTTGAAAATTTTGTTCTAGGACATTTTGTTTGAACGCAATCATCTAACTTAATTAAAAAAGTCATTTAAGCCTTTTCACAGTGAGATCTATGCGATATGGCCGAGAAATGTAATTTTGATGTTAACTCCCAAACCGCTGCGCAGAAGTCAACCAAACTTCACCCAATAGTGTATTGTATCACAATCTAGTAGTTACATTTGAAAATTTTGTTCTAGGAAATTTTGTTTGAGCGCAATCATCAAACTTAATTAAAAAAGTCATTTAAGCCTTTTCACAGTGAGATCTATGCGATATGGCCGAGAAATGTAATTTTGATGTTAACTCCCAAACCGCTGCGCAGAAGTCAACTAAACTTCACCCATTAGTGTATTGTATCACAATCTAGTAGTTACATGTGGAAATTTGGTTCTAGGACATTTGATTTGAGCGCAATCCTCAAACTTAGGTCAAAAAAGCCATTTAAGCCTTTTCACAGTGAGATCTATGCGATATGGCCGAGAAATGTAATTTTGATGTTAACTCCCAAACCGCTGCGCAGAAGTCAACCAAACTTCACCCAATAGTGTATTGTATCACATTCTAGTAGTTACATTTTAAAATTTCGTTCTAGGACATTTGGTTTGAGCGCAATTATTAAACTTAGGTCAAAAAAGCCATTTAAGCCTTTTCACAGTGAGATCTATGCGATATGCCCGAGAAATGTAATTTTGATGTTAACTCCCAAACCGCTGCGCAGAAGTCAACCAAACTTCACCCATTAGTGTATTGTATCACAATCTAGTAGTTACATGTGGAAATTTGGTTCTAGGACATTTGATTTGAGCGCAATCCTCAAACTTAGGTCAAAAAAGCCATTTAAGCCTTTTCACAGTGAGATCTATGCGATATGGCCGAGAAATGTAATTTTGATGTTAACTCCCAAACCGCTGCGCAGAAGTAAACCAAACTTCACCCATTAGTGTATTGTATCACAATCTAGTAGTTACATGTGGAAATTTGGTTCTAGGACATTTGATTTGAGCGCAATCCTCAAACTTAGGTCAAAAAAGCCATTTAAGCCTTTTCACAGTGAGATCTATGCGATATGGCCGAGAAATGTAATTTTGATGTTAACTCCCAAACCGCTGCGTAGAAGTCAACCAAACTTCACCCAATAGTGTATTGTATCACAATCTTGTAGTTACATTTGAAAATTTTGTTCTAGGACATTTTGTTTGAACGCAATCATCAAACTTAATTAAAAAAGTCATTTAAGCCTTTTCACAGTGAGATCTATGCGATATGGCCGAGAAATGTAATTTTGATGTTAACTCCCAAACCGCTGCGCAGAAGTCAACTAAACTTCACCCAATAGTGTATTGTATCACATTCTAGTAGTTACATTTGAAAATGTCGTTCTAGGACATTTGGTTCGAGCGCAATCATTAAACTTAATTAAAAAAGTCATTTAAGCCTTTTCACAGTGAGATCTATGCGATATGGCCGAGAAATGTAATTTTGATGTTAACTCCCAAACCGCTGCGCAGAAGTAAACCAAACTTCACCCAATAGTGTATTGTATCACAATCTAGTAGTTACATTTGAAAATTTTGTTCTAGGACATTTTGTTTGAACGCATTCATCAAACTTAATTAAAAAAGTCATTTAAGCCTTTTCACAGTGAGATCTATGCGATATGGCCGAGAAATGTAATTTTGATGTTAAATCCCAAACCGCTGCGCAGAAGTCAACTAAACTTCACCCAATAGTGTATTGTATCACATTCTAGTAGTTACATTTGAAAATTTCGTTCTAGGACATTTGGTTTGAGCGCAATCATTAAACTTAATTAAAAAAGTCATTTAAGCCTTTTCACAGTGAGATCTATGCGATATGGCCGAGAAATGTAATTTTGATGTTAACTCCCAAACCGCTGCGCAGAAGTCAACCAAACTTCACCCAATAGTGTATTGTATCACAATCTAGTAGTTACATTTGAAAATTTTGTTCTAGGACATTTTGTTTGAACGCAATCATCAAACTTAATTAAAAAAGTCATTTAAGCCTTTTCACAGTGAGATCTATGCGATATGGCCGAGAAATGTAATTTTGATGTTAACTCCCAAACCGCTGCGCAGAAGTCAACCAAACTTCACCCAATAGTGTATTGTATCACAATCTAGTAGTTACATTTGAAAATTTTGTTCTAGGAAATTTTGTTTGAGCGCAATCCTCAAACTTAGGTCAAAAAAGCCATTTAAGCCTTTTCACAGTGAGATCTATGCGATATGGCCGAGAAATGTAATTTTGATGTTAACTCCCAAACCGCTGCGCAGAAGTCAACCAAACTTCACCCAATAGTGTATTGTATCACAATCTAGTAGTTACATTTGAAAATTTTGTTCTAGGAAATTTTGTTTGAGCGCAATCCTCAAACTTAGGTCAAAAAAGCCATTTAAGCCTTTTCACAGTGAGATCTATGCGATATGGCAGAGAAATGTAATTTTGATGTTAACTCCCAAACCGCTGCGCAGAAGTCAACCAAACTTCACCCAATAGTGTATTGTATCACATTCTAGTAGTTACATTTGAAAATTTCGTTCTAGGTCATTTGGTTTGAGCGCAATCATTAAACTTAGGTCAAAAAAGCCATTTAAGCCTTTTCACAGTGAGATCTATGCGATATGGCCGAGAAATGTAATTTTGATGTTAACTCCCAAACCGCTGCGCAGAAGTCAACCAAACTTCACCCAATAGTGTATTGTATCACATTCTAGTAGTTACATTTGAAAATTTCGTTCTAGGACATTTGGTTTGAGCGCAATTATTAAACTTAGGTCAAAAAAGCCATTTAAGCCTTTTCACAGTGAGATCTATGCGATATGGCCGAGAAATGTAATTTTGATGTTAACTCCCAAACCGCTGCGCAGAAGTCAACCAAACTTCACCCAATAGTGTATTGTATCACATTCTAGTAGTTACATTTGAAAATTTTGTTCTAGGACATTTTGTTTGAACGCAATCATCAAACTTAATTAAAAAAGTCATTTAAGCCTTTTCACAGTGAGATCTATGCGATATGGCCGAGAAATGTAATTTTGATGTTAACTCCCAAACCGCTGCGCAGAAGTCAACCAAACTTCACCCAATAGTGTATTGTATCACAATCTAGTAGTTACATTTGAAAATTTTGTTCTAGGAAATTTTGTTTGAGCGCAATCATCAAACTTAATTAAAAAAGTCATTTAAGCCTTTTCACAGTGAGATCTATGCGATATGGCCGAGAAATGTAATTTTGATGTTAACTCCCAAACCGCTGCGCAGAAGTCAACCAAACTTCACCCAATAGTGTATTGTATCACAATCTAGTAGTTACATTTGAAAATTTTGTTCTAGGAAATTTTGTTTGAGCGCAATCATCAAACTTAATTAAAAAAGTCATTTAAGCCTTTTCACAGTGAGATCTATGCGATATGGCCGAGAAATGTAATTTTGATGTTAACTCCCAAACCGCTGCGCAGAAGTCAACCAAACTTCACCCAATAGTGTATTGTATCACATTCTAGTAGTTACATTTGAAAATTTTGTTCTAGGACATTTTGTTTGAACGCAATCATCAAACTTAATTAAAAAAGTCATTTAAGCCTTTTCACAGTGAGATCTATGCGATATGGCCGAGAAATGTAATTTTGATGTTAACTCCCAAACCGCTGCGCAGAAGTCAACTAAACTTCACCCAATAGTGTATTGTATCACATTCTAGTAGTTACATTTGAAAATTTCGTTCTAGAACATTTGGTTTGAGCGCAATCATTAAACTTAATTAAAAAAGTCATTTAAGCCTTTTCACAGTGAGATCTATGCGATATGGCCGAGAAATGTAATTTTGATGTTAACTCCCAAACCGCTGCGCAGAAGTCAACCAAACTTCACCCATTAGTGTATTGTATCACAATCTAGTAGTTACATGTTGAAATTTGGTTCTAGGACATTTGATTTGAGCGCAATCCTCAAACTTAGGTCAAAAAAGCCATTTAAGCCTTTTCACAGTGAGATCTATGCGATATGGCCGAGAAATGTAATTTTGATGTTAACTCCCAAACCGCTGCGCAGAAGTAAACCAAACTTCACCCATTAGTGTATTGTATCACAATCTAGTAGTTACATGTGGAAATTTGGTTCTAGGACATTTGATTTGAGCGCAATCCTCAAACTTAGGTCAAAAAAGCCATTTAAGCCTTTTCACAGTGAGATCTATGCGATATGGCCGAGAAATGTAATTTTGATGTTAACTCCCAAACCGCTGCGTAGAAGTCAACCAAACTTCACCCAATAGTGTATTGTATCACAATCTTGTAGTTACATTTGAAAATTTTGTTCTAGGACATTTTGTTTGAACGCAATCATCAAACTTAATTAAAAAAGTCATTTAAGCCTTTTCACAGTGAGATCTATGCGATATGGCCGAGAAATGTAATTTTGATGTTAACTCCCAAACCGCTGCGCAGAAGTCAACCAAACTTCACCCAATAGTGTATTGTATCACAATCTAGTAGTTACATGTGGAAATTTGGTTGTAGGACATTTGATTTGAGCGCAATCCTCAAACTTAGGTCAAAAAAGCCATTTAAGCCTTTTCACAGTGAGATCTATGCGATATGGCCGAGAAATGTAATTTTGATGTTAACTCCCAAACCGCTGCGCAGAAGTCAACCAAACTTCACCCAATAGTGTATTGTATCACAATCTAGTAGTTACATTTGAAAATTTTGTTCTAGGACATTTTGTTTGAACGCATTCATCAAACTTAATTAAAAAAGTCATTTAAGCCTTTTCACAGTGAGATCTATGCGATATGGCCGAGAAATGTAATTTTGATGTTAAATCCCAAACCGCTGCGCAGAAGTCAACTAAACTTCACCCAATAGTGTATTGTATCACATTCTAGTAGTTACATTTGAAAATTTCGTTCTAGGACATTTGGTTTGAGCGCAATCATTAAACTTAATTAAAAAAGTCATTTAAGCCTTTTCACAGTGAGATCTATGCGATATGGCCGAGAAATGTAATTTTGATGTTAACTCCCAAACCGCTGCGCAGAAGTCAACCAAACTTCACCCAATAGTGTATTGTATCACAATCTAGTAGTTACATTTGAAAATTTTGTTCTAGGACATTTTGTTTGAACGCAATCATCAAACTTAATTAAAAAAGTCATTTAAGCCTTTTCACAGTGAGATCTATGCGATATGGCCGAGAAATGTAATTTTGATGTTAACTCCCAAACCGCTGCGCAGAAGTCAACCAAACTTCACCCATTAGTGTATTGTATCACAATCTAGTAGTTACATGTGGAAATTTGGTTCTAGGACATTTGATTTGAGCGCAATCCTCAAACTTAGGTCAAAAAAGCCATTTAAGCCTTTTCACCGTGAGATCTATGCGATATGGCCGAGAAATGTAATTTTGATGTTAACTCCCAAACCGCTGCGCAGAAGTCAACCAAACTTCACCCAATAGTGTATTGTATCACATTCTAGTAGTTACATTTGAAAATTTCGTTCTAGGACATTTGGTTTGAGCGCAATTATTAAACTTAGGTCAAAAAAGCCATTTAAGCCTTTTCACAGTGAGATCTATGCGATATTGCCGAGAAATGTAATTTTGATGTTAACTCCCAAACCGCTGCGCAGAAGTAAACCAAACTTCACCCATTAGTGTATTGTATCACAATCTAGTAGTTACATGTGGAAATTTGGTTCTAGGACATTTGATTTGAGCGCAATCCTCAAACTTAGGTCAAAAAAGCCATTTAAGCCTTTTCACAGTGAGATCTATGCGATATGGCCGAGAAATGTAATTTTGATGTTAACTCCCAAACCGCTGCGCAGAAGTCAACCAAACTTCACCCAATAGTGTATTGTATCACAATCTAGTAGTTACATTTGAAAATTTTGTTCTAGGACATTTTGTTTGAACGCAATCATCAAACTTAATTAAAAAAGTCATTTAAGCCTTTTCACAGTGAGATCTATGCGATATGGCCGAGAAATGTAATTTTGATGTTAACTCCCAAACCGCTGCGCAGAAGTCAACCAAACTTCACCCAATAGTGTATTGTATCACAATCTAGTAGTTACATTTGAAAATTTTGTTCTAGGACATTTTGTTTGAACGCAATCATCAAACTTAATTAAAAAAGTCATTTAAGCCTTTTCACAGTGAGATCTATGCGATATGGCCGAGAAATGTAATTTTGATGTTACCTCCCAAACCGCTGCGCAGAAGTCAACCAAACTTCACCCAATAGTGTATTGTATCACAATCTAGTAGTTACATTTGAAATTTTTGTTCTAGGACATTTTGTTTGAGCGCAATCCTCAAACTTAGGTCAAAAAAGCCATTTAAGCCTTTTCACAGTGAGATCTATGCGATATGGCCGAGAAATGTAATTTTGATGTTAACTCCCAAACCGCTGCGCAGAAGTCAACCAAACTTCACCCAATAGTGTATTGTATCACATTCTAGTAGTTACATTTGAAAATTTCGTTGTAGGACATTTGGTTTGAGTGCAATCATTAAGTTTAGGTCAAAAAAGCCATTTAAGCCTTTTCACAGTGAGATCTATGCGATATGGCCGAGAAATGTAATTTTGATGTTAACTCCCAAACCGCTGCGCAGAAGTCAACCAAACTTCACCCAATAGTGTATTGTATCACATTCTAGTAGTTACATTTTAAAATTTCGTTCTAGGACATTTGGTTTGAGCGCAATTATTAAACTTAGGTCAAAAAAGCCATTTAAGCCTTTTCACAGTGAGATCTATGCGATATGGCCGAGAAATGTAATTTTGATGTTAACTCCCAAACCGCTGCGCAGAAGTAAACCAAACTTCACCCATTAGTGTATTGTATCACAATCTAGTAGTTAGATGTGGAAATTTGGTTCTAGGACATTTGATTTGAGCGCAATCCTCAAACTTAGGTCAAAAAAGCCATTTAAGCCTTTTCACAGTGAGATCTATGCGATATGGCCGAGAAATGTAATTTTGATGTTAACTCCCAAACCGCTGCGCAGAAGTCAACCAAACTTCACCCAATAGTGTATTGTATCACAATCTTGTAGTTACATTTGAAAATTTTGTTCTAGGACATTTTGTTTGAACGCAATCATCAAACTTAATTAAAAAAGTCATTTAAGCCTTTTCACAGTGAGATCTATGCGATATGGCAGAGAAATGTAATTTTGATGTTAACTCCCAAACCGCTGCGCAGAAGTCAACTAAACTTCACCCAATAGTGTATTGTATCACATTCTAGTAGTTACATTTGAAAATGTCGTTCTAGGACATTTGGTTCGAGCGCAATCATTAAACTTAATTAAAAAAGTCATTTAAGCCTTTTCACAGTGAGATCTATGCGATATGGCCGAGAAATGTAATTTTGATGTTAACTCCCAAACCGCTGCGCAGAAGTAAACCAAACTTCACCCAATAGTGTATTGTATCACAATCTAGTAGTTACATTTGAAAATTTTGTTCTAGGACATTTTTTTTGAACGCATTCATCAAACTTAATTAAAAAAGTCATTTAAGCCTTTTCACAGTGAGATCTATGCGATATGGCCGAGAAATGTAATTTTGATGCTAAATCCCAAACCGCTGCGCAGAAGTCAACTAAACTTCACCCAATAGTGTATTGTATCACATTCTAGTAGTTACATTTGAAAATTTCGTTCTAGGACATTTGGTTTGAGCGCAATCATTAAACTTAATTAAAAAAGTCATTTAAGCCTTTTCACAGTGAGATCTATGCGATATGGCCAAGAAATGTAATTTTGATGTTAACTCCCAAACCGCTGCGCAGAAGTCAACCAAACTTCACCCAATAGTGTATTGTATCACAATCTAGTAGTTACATTTGAAAATTTTGTTCTAGGACATTTTGTTTGAACGCAATCATCAAACTTAATTTAAAAAGTCATTTAAGCCTTTTCACAGTGAGATCTATGCGATATGGCCGAGAAATGTAATTTTGATGTTAACTCCCAAACCGCTGCGCAGAAGTCAACCAAACTTCACCCAATAGTGTATTGTATCACAATCTAGTAGTTACATTTGAAAATTTTGTTCTAGGAAATTTTGTTTGAGCGCAATCCTCAAACTTAGGTCAAAAAAGCCATTTAAGCCTTTTCACAGTGAGATCTATGCGATATGGCCGAGAAATGTAATTTTGATGTTAACTCCCAAACCGCTGCGCAGAAGTCAACCAAACTTCACCCAATAGTGTATTGTATCACAATCTAGTAGTTACATTTGAAAATTTTGTTCTAGGAAATTTTGTTTGAGCGCAATCCTCAAACTTAGGTCAAAAAAGCCATTTAAGCCTTTTCACAGTGAGATCTATGCGATATGGCCGAGAAATGTAATTTTGATGTTAACTCCCAAACCGCTGCGCAGAAGTCAACCAAACTTCACCCAATAGTGTATTGTATCACAATCTAGTAGTTACATTTGAAAATTTTGTTCTAGGACATTTTGTTTGAACGCAATCATCAAACTTAATTAAAAAAGTCATTTAAGCCTTTTCACAGTGAGATCTATGCGATATGGCCGAGAAATGTAATTTTGATGTTAACTCCCAAACCGCTGCGCAGAAGTCAACCAAACTTCACCCAATAGTGTATTGTATCACAATCTAGTAGTTACATTTGAAATTTTTGTTCTAGGACATTTTGTTTGAGCGCAATCCTCAAACTTAGGTCAAAAAAGCCATTTAAGCCTTTTCACAGTGAGATCTATGCGATATGGCCGAGAAATGTAATTTTGATGTTAACTCCCAAACCGCTGCGCAGAAGTCAACCAAACTTCACCCAATAGTGTATTGTATCACATTCTAGTAGTTACATTTGAAAATTTCGTTGTAGGACATTTGGTTTGAGTGCAATCATTAAGTTTAGGTCAAAAAAGCCATTTAAGCCTTTTCACAGTGAGATCTATGCGATATGGCCGAGAAATGTAATTTTGATGTTAACTCCCAAACCGCTGCGCAGAAGTCAACCAAACTTCACCCAATAGTGTATTGTATCACATTCTAGTAGTTACATTTTAAAATTTCGTTCTAGGACATTTGGTTTGAGCGCAATTATTAAACTTAGGTCAAAAAAGCCATTTAAGCCTTTTCACAGTGAGATCTATGCGATATGGCCGAGAAATGTAATTTTGATGTTAACTCCCAAACCGCTGCGCAGAAGTAAACCAAACTTCACCCATTAGTGTATTGTATCACAATCTAGTAGTTACATGTGGAAATTTGGTTCTAGGACATTTGATTTGAGCGCAATCCTCAAACTTAGGTCAAAAAAGCCATTTAAGCCTTTTCACAGTGAGATCTATGCGATATGGCCGAGAAATGTAATTTTGATGTTAACTCCCAAACCGCTGCGCAGAAGTCAACCAAACTTCACCCAATAGTGTATTGTATCACAATCTTGTAGTTACATTTGAAAATTTTGTTCTAGGACATTTTGTTTGAACGCAATCATCAAACTTAATTAAAAAAGTCATTTAAGCCTTTTCACAGTGAGATCTATGCGATATGGCAGAGAAATGTAATTTTGATGTTAACTCCCAAACCGCTGCGCAGAAGTCAACTAAACTTCACCCAATAGTGTATTGTATCACATTCTAGTAGTTACATTTGAAAATGTCGTTCTAGGACATTTGGTTCGAGCGCAATCATTAAACTTAATTAAAAAAGTCATTTAAGCCTTTTCACAGTGAGATCTATGCGATATGGCCGAGAAATGTAATTTTGATGTTAACTCCCAAACCGCTGCGCAGAAGTAAACCAAACTTCACCCAATAGTGTATTGTATCACAATCTAGTAGTTACATTTGAAAATTTTGTTCTAGGACATTTTTTTTGAACGCATTCATCAAACTTAATTAAAAAAGTCATTTAAGCCTTTTCACAGTGAGATCTATGCGATATGGCCGAGAAATGTAATTTTGATGTTAAATCCCAAACCGCTGCGCAGAAGTCAACTAAACTTCACCCAATAGTGTATTGTATCACATTCTAGTAGTTACATTTGAAAATTTCGTTCTAGGACATTTGGTTTGAGCGCAATCATTAAACTTAATTAAAAAAGTCATTTAAGCCTTTTCACAGTGAGATCTATGCGATATGGCCAAGAAATGTAATTTTGATGTTAACTCCCAAACCGCTGCGCAGAAGTCAACCAAACTTCACCCAATAGTGTATTGTATCACAATCTAGTAGTTACATTTGAAAATTTTGTTCTAGGACATTTTGTTTGAACGCAATCATCAAACTTAATTAAAAAAGTCATTTAAGCCTTTTCACAGTGAGATCTATGCGATATGGCCGAGAAATGTAATTTTGATGTTAACTCCCAAACCGCTGCGCAGAAGTCAACCAAACTTCACCCAATAGTGTATTGTATCACAATCTAGTAGTTACATTTGAAAATTTTGTTCTAGGAAATTTTGTTTGAGCGCAATCCTCAAACTTAGGTCAAAAAAGCCATTTAAGCCTTTTCACAGTGAGATCTATGCGATATGGCCGAGAAATGTAATTTTGATGTTAACTCCCAAACCGCTGCGCAGAAGTCAACCAAACTTCACCCAATAGTGTATTGTATCACAATCTAGTAGTTACATTTGAAAATTTTGTTCTATGAAATTTTGTTTGAGCGCAATCCTCAAACTTAGGTCAAAAAAGCCATTTAAGCCTTTTCACAGTGAGATCTATGCGATATGGCCGAGAAATGTAATTTTGATGTTAACTCCCAAACCGCTGCGCAGAAGTCAACCAAACTTCACCCAATAGTGTATTGTATCACATTCTAGTAGTTACATTTGAAAATTTCGTTCTAGGACATTTGGTTTGAGCGCAATCATTAAACTTAGGTCAAAAAAGCCATTTAAGCCTTTTCACAGTGAGATCTATGCGATATGGCCGAGAAATGTAATTTTGATGTTAACTCCCAAACCGCTGCGCAGAAGTCAACCAAACTTCACCCAATAGTGTATTGTATCACATTCTAGTAGTTACATTTGAAAATTTCGTTCTAGGACATTTGGTTTGAGCGCAATTATTAAACTTAGGTCAAAAAAGCCATTTAAGCCTTTTCACAGTGAGATCTATGCGATATGGCCGAGAAATGTAATTTTGATGTTAACTCCCAAACCGCTGCGCAGAAGTCAACCAAACTTCACCCAATAGTGTATTGTATCACATTCTAGTAGTTACATTTGAAAATTTTGTTCTAGGACATTTTGTTTGAACGCAATCATCTAACTTAATTAAAAAAGTCATTTAAGCCTTTTCACAGTGAGATCTATGCGATATGGCCGAGAAATGTAATTTTGATGTTAACTCCCAAACCGCTGCGCAGAAGTCAACCAAACTTCACCCAATAGTGTATTGTATCACAATCTAGTAGTTACATTTGAAAATTTTGTTCTAGGAAATTTTGTTTGAGCGCAATCATCAAACTTAATTAAAAAAGTCATTTAAGCCTTTTCACAGTGAGATCTATGCGATATGGCCGAGAAATGTAATTTTGATGTTAACTCCCAAACCGCTGCGCAGAAGTCAACTAAACTTCACCCATTAGTGTATTGTATCACAATCTAGTAGTTACATGTGGAAATTTGGTTCTAGGACATTTGATTTGAGCGCAATCCTCAAACTTAGGTCAAAAAAGCCATTTAAGCCTTTTCACAGTGAGATCTATGCGATATGGCCGAGAAATGTAATTTTGATGTTAACTCCCAAACCGCTGCGCAGAAGTCAACCAAACTTCACCCAATAGTGTATTGTATCACATTCTAGTAGTTACATTTTAAAATTTCGTTCTAGGACATTTGGTTTGAGCGCAATTATTAAACTTAGGTCAAAAAAGCCATTTAAGCCTTTTCACAGTGAGATCTATGCGATATGCCCGAGAAATGTAATTTTGATGTTAACTCCCAAACCGCTGCGCAGAAGTCAACCAAACTTCACCCATTAGTGTATTGTATCACAATCTAGTAGTTACATGTGGAAATTTGGTTCTAGGACATTTGATTTGAGCGCAATCCTCAAACTTAGGTCAAAAAAGCCATTTAAGCCTTTTCACAGTGAGATCTATGCGATATGGCCGAGAAATGTAATTTTGATGTTAACTCCCAAACCGCTGCGCAGAAGTAAACCAAACTTCACCCATTAGTGTATTGTATCACAATCTAGTAGTTACATGTGGAAATTTGGTTCTAGGACATTTGATTTGAGCGCAATCCTCAAACTTAGGTCAAAAAAGCCATTTAAGCCTTTTCACAGTGAGATCTATGCGATATGGCCGAGAAATGTAATTTTGATGTTAACTCCCAAACCGCTGCGTAGAAGTCAACCAAACTTCACCCAATAGTGTATTGTATCACAATCTTGTAGTTACATTTGAAAATTTTGTTCTAGGACATTTTGTTTGAACGCAATCATCAAACTTAATTAAAAAAGTCATTTAAGCCTTTTCACAGTGAGATCTATGCGATATGGCCGAGAAATGTAATTTTGATGTTAACTCCCAAACCGCTGCGCAGAAGTCAACTAAACTTCACCCAATAGTGTATTGTATCACATTCTAGTAGTTACATTTGAAAATGTCGTTCTAGGACATTTGGTTCGAGCGCAATCATTAAACTTAATTAAAAAAGTCATTTAAGCCTTTTCACAGTGAGATCTATGCGATATGGCCGAGAAATGTAATTTTGATGTTAACTCCCAAACCGCTGCGCAGAAGTAAACCAAACTTCACCCAATAGTGTATTGTATCACAATCTAGTAGTTACATTTGAAAATTTTGTTCTAGGACATTTTGTTTGAACGCATTCATCAAACTTAATTAAAAAAGTCATTTAAGCCTTTTCACAGTGAGATCTATGCGATATGGCCGAGAAATGTAATTTTGATGTTAAATCCCAAACCGCTGCGCAGAAGTCAACTAAACTTCACCCAATAGTGTATTGTATCACATTCTAGTAGTTACATTTGAAAATTTCGTTCTAGGACATTTGGTTTGAGCGCAATCATTAAACTTAATTAAAAAAGTCATTTAAGCCTTTTCACAGTGAGATCTATGCGATATGGCCGAGAAATGTAATTTTGATGTTAACTCCCAAACCGCTGCGCAGAAGTCAACCAAACTTCACCCAATAGTGTATTGTATCACAATCTAGTAGTTACATTTGAAAATTTTGTTCTAGGACATTTTGTTTGAACGCAATCATCAAACTTAATTAAAAAAGTCATTTAAGCCTTTTCACAGTGAGATCTATGCGATATGGCCGAGAAATGTAATTTTGATGTTAGCTCCCAAACCGCTGCGCAGAAGTCAACCAAACTTCACCCAATAGTGTATTGTATCACAATCTAGTAGTTACATTTGAAAATTTTGTTCTAGGAAATTTTGTTTGAGCGCAATCCTCAAACTTAGGTCAAAAAAGCCATTTAAGCCTTTTCACAGTGAGATCTATGCGATATGGCCGAGAAATGTAATTTTGATGTTAACTCCCAAACCGCTGCGCAGAAGTCAACCAAACTTCACCCAATAGTGTATTGTATCACAATCTAGTAGTTACATTTGAAAATTTTGTTCTAGGAAATTTTGTTTGAGCGTAATCCTCAAACTTAGGTCAAAAAAGCCATTTAAGCCTTTTCACAGTGAGATCTATGCGATATGGCAGAGAAATGTAATTTTGATGTTAACTCCCAAACCGCTGCGCAGAAGTCAACCAAACTTCACCCAATAGTGTATTGTATCACATTCTAGTAGTTACATTTGAAAATTTCGTTCTAGGTCATTTGGTTTGAGCGCAATCATTAAACTTAGGTCAAAAAAGCCATTTAAGCCTTTTCACAGTGAGATCTATGCGATATGGCCGAGAAATGTAATTTTGATGTTAACTCCCAAACCGCTGCGCAGAAGTCAACCAAACTTCACCCAATAGTGTATTGTATCACATTCTAGTAGTTACATTTGAAAATTTCGTTCTAGGACATTTGGTTTGAGCGCAATTATTAAACTTAGGTCAAAAAAGCCATTTAAGCCTTTTCACAGTGAGATCTATGCGATATGGCCGAGAAATGTAATTTTGATGTTAACTCCCAAACCGCTGCGCAGAAGTCAACCAAACTTCACCCAATAGTGTATTGTATCACATTCTAGTAGTTACATTTGAAAATTTTGTTCTAGGACATTTTGTTTGAACGCAATCATCAAACTTAATTAAAAAAGTCATTTAAGCCTTTTCACAGTGAGATCTATGCGATATGGCCGAGAAATGTAATTTTGATGTTAACTCCCAAACCGCTGCGCAGAAGTCAACCAAACTTCACCCAATAGTGTATTGTATCACAATCTAGTAGTTACATTTGAAAATTTTGTTCTAGGAAATTTTGTTTGAGCGCAATCATCAAACTTAATTAAAAAAGTCATTTAAGCCTTTTCACAGTGAGATCTATGCGATATGGCCGAGAAATGTAATTTTGATGTTAACTCCCAAACCGCTGCGCAGAAGTCAACCAAACTTCACCCAATAGTGTATTGTATCACAATCTAGTAGTTACATTTGAAAATTTTGTTCTAGGAAATTTTGTTTGAGCGCAATCATCAAACTTAATTAAAAAAGTCATTTAAGCCTTTTCACAGTGAGATCTATGCGATATGGCCGAGAAATGTAATTTTGATGTTAACTCCCAAACCGCTGCGCAGAAGTCAACCAAACTTCACCCAATAGTGTATTGTATCACATTCTAGTAGTTACATTTGAAAATTTTGTTCTAGGACATTTTGTTTGAACGCAATCATCAAACTTAATTAAAAAAGTCATTTAAGCCTTTTCACAGTGAGATCTATGCGATATGGCCGAGAAATGTAATTTTGATGTTAACTCCCAAACCGCTGCGCAGAAGTCAACTAAACTTCACCCAATAGTGTATTGTATCACATTCTAGTAGTTACATTTGAAAATTTCGTTCTAGAACATTTGGTTTGAGCGCAATCATTAAACTTAATTAAAAAAGTCATTTAAGCCTTTTCACAGTGAGATCTATGCGATATGGCCGAGAAATGTAATTTTGATGTTAACTCCCAAACCGCTGCGCAGAAGTCAACCAAACTTCACTCATTAGTGTATTGTATCACAATCTAGTAGTTACATGTTGAAATTTGGTTCTAGGACATTTGATTTGAGCGCAATCCTCAAACTTAGGTCAAAAAAGCCATTTAAGCCTTTTCACAGTGAGATCTATGCGATATGGCCGAGAAATGTAATTTTGATGTTAACTCCCAAACCGCTGCGCAGAAGTAAACCAAACTTCACCCATTAGTGTATTGTATCACAATCTAGTAGTTACATGTGGAAATTTGGTTCTAGGACATTTGATTTGAGCGCAATCCTCAAACTTAGGTCAAAAAAGCCATTTAAGCCTTTTCACAATGAGATCTATGCGATATGGCCGAGAAATGTAATTTTGATGTTAACTCCCAAACCGCTGCGTAGAAGTCAACCAAACTTCACCCAATAGTGTATTGTATCACAATCTTGTAGTTACATTTGAAAATTTTGTTCTAGGACATTTTGTTTGAACGCAATCATCAAACTTAATTAAAAAAGTCATTTAAGCCTTTTCACAGTGAGATCTATGCGATATGGCCGAGAAATGTAATTTTGATGTTAACTCCCAAACCGCTGCGCAGAAGTCAACTAAACTTCACCCAATAGTGTATTGTATCACATTCTAGTAGTTACATTTGAAAATGTCGTTCTAGGACATTTGGTTCGAGCGCAATCATTAAACTTAATTAAAAAAGTCATTTAAGCCTTTTCACAGTGAGATCTATGCGATATGGCCGAGAAATGTAATTTTGATGTTAACTCCCAAACCGCTGCGCAGAAGTAAACCAAACTTCACCCAATAGTGTATTGTATCACAATCTAGTAGTTACATTTGAAAATTTTGTTCTAGGACATTTTGTTTGAACGCATTCATCAAACTTAATTAAAAAAGTCATTTAAGCCTTTTCACAGTGAGATCTATGCGATATGGCCGAGAAATGTAATTTTGATGTTAAATCCCAAACCGCTGCGCAGAAGTCAACTAAACTTCACCCAATAGTGT
This sequence comes from Corythoichthys intestinalis, assembly GCF_030265065.1. Taxonomy (NCBI): domain Eukaryota; kingdom Metazoa; phylum Chordata; class Actinopteri; order Syngnathiformes; family Syngnathidae; genus Corythoichthys; species Corythoichthys intestinalis. The sequence goes on from NC_080407.1 coordinate 34,190,766, forward strand.
ATTGTATCACATTCTAGTAGTTACATTTGAAAATTTCGTTCTAGGACATTTGGTTTGAGCGCAATCATTAAACTTAATTAAAAAAGTCATTTAAGCCTTTTCACAGTGAGATCTATGCGATATGGCCGAGAAATGTAATTTTGATGTTAACTCCCAAACCGCTGCGCAGAAGTCAACCAAACTTCACCCAATAGTGTATTGTATCACATTCTAGTAGTTACATTTGAAAATTTCGTTCTAGAACATTTGGTTTGAGCGCAATCATTAAACTTAATTAAAAAAGTCATTTAAGCCTTTTCACAGTGAGATCTATGCGATATGGCCGAGAAATGTAATTTTGATGTTAACTCCCAAACCGCTGCGCAGAAGTCAACCAAACTTCACTCATTAGTGTATTGTATCACAATCTAGTAGTTACATGTTGAAATTTGGTTCTAGGACATTTGATTTGAGCGCAATCCTCAAACTTAGGTCAAAAAAGCCATTTAAGCCTTTTCACAGTGAGATCTATGCGATATGGCCGAGAAATGTAATTTTGATGTTAACTCCCAAACCGCTGCGCAGAAGTAAACCAAACTTCACCCATTAGTGTATTGTATCACAATCTAGTAGTTACATGTGGAAATTTGGTTCTAGGACATTTGATTTGAGCGCAATCCTCAAACTTAGGTCAAAAAAGCCATTTAAGCCTTTTCACAATGAGATCTATGCGATATGGCCGAGAAATGTAATTTTGATGTTAACTCCCAAACCGCTGCGTAGAAGTCAACCAAACTTCACCCAATAGTGTATTGTATCACAATCTTGTAGTTACATTTGAAAATTTTGTTCTAGGACATTTTGTTTGAACGCAATCATCAAACTTAATTAAAAAAGTCATTTAAGCCTTTTCACAGTGAGATCTATGCGATATGGCCGAGAAATGTAATTTTGATGTTAACTCCCAAACCGCTGCGCAGAAGTCAACTAAACTTCACCCAATAGTGTATTGTATCACATTCTAGTAGTTACATTTGAAAATGTCGTTCTAGGACATTTGGTTCGAGCGCAATCATTAAACTTAATTAAAAAAGTCATTTAAGCCTTTTCACAGTGAGATCTATGCGATATGGCCGAGAAATGTAATTTTGATGTTAACTCCCAAACCGCTGCGCAGAAGTAAACCAAACTTCACCCAATAGTGTATTGTATCACAATCTAGTAGTTACATTTGAAAATTTTGTTCTAGGACATTTTGTTTGAACGCATTCATCAAACTTAATTAAAAAAGTCATTTAAGCCTTTTCACAGTGAGATCTATGCGATATGGCCGAGAAATGTAATTTTGATGTTAAATCCCAAACCGCTGCGCAGAAGTCAACTAAACTTCACCCAATAGTGTATTGTATCACATTCTAGTAGTTACATTTGAAAATTTCGTTCTAGGACATTTGGTTTGAGCGCAATCATTAAACTTAATTAAAAAAGTCATTTAAGCCTTTTCACAGTGAGATCTATGCGATATGGCCGAGAAATGTAATTTTGATGTTAACTCCCAAACCGCTGCGCAGAAGTCAACCAAACTTCACCCAATAGTGTATTGTATCACAATCTAGTAGTTACATTTGAAAATTTTGTTCTAGGACATTTTGTTTGAACGCAATCATCAAACTTAATTAAAAAAGTCATTTAAGCCTTTTCACAGTGAGATCTATGCGATATGGCCGAGAAATGTAATTTTGATGTTAACTCCCAAACCGCTGCGCAGAAGTCAACCAAACTTCACCCAATAGTGTATTGTATCACAATCTAGTAGTTACATTTGAAAATTTTGTTCTAGGAAATTTTGTTTGAGCGCAATCCTCAAACTTAGGTCAAAAAAGCCATTTAAGCCTTTTCACAGTGAGATCTATGCGATATGGCCGAGAAATGTAATTTTGATGTTAACTCCCAAACCGCTGCGCAGAAGTCAACCAAACTTCACCCAATAGTGTATTGTATCACAATCTAGTAGTTACATTTGAAAATTTTGTTCTAGGAAATTTTGTTTGAGCGCAATCCTCAAACTTAGGTCAAAAAAGCCATTTAAGCCTTTTCACAGTGAGATCTATGCGATATGGCCGAGAAATGTAATTTTGATGTTAACTCCCAAACCGCTGCGCAGAAGTCAACCAAACTTCACCCAATAGTGTATTGTATCACATTCTAGTAGTTACATTTGAAAATTTCGTTCTAGGTCATTTGGTTTGAGCGCAATCATTAAACTTAGGTCAAAAAAGCCATTTAAGCCTTTTCACAGTGAGATCTATGCGATATGGCCGAGAAATGTAATTTTAATGTTAACTCCCAAACCGCTGCGCAGAAGTCAACCAAACTTCACCCAATAGTGTATTGTATCACATTCTAGTAGTTACATTTGAAAATTTCGTTCTAGGACATTTGGTTTGAGCGCAATTATTAAACTTAGGTCAAAAAAGCCATTTAAGCCTTTTCACAGTGAGATCTATGCGATATGGCCGAGAAATGTAATTTTGATGTTAACTCCCAAACCGCTGCGCAGAAGTCAACCAAACTTCACCCAATAGTGTATTGTATCACATTCTAGTAGTTACATTTGAAAATTTTGTTCTAGGACATTTTGTTTGAACGCAATCATCAAACTTAATTAAAAAAGTCATTTAAGCCTTTTCACAGTGAGATCTATGCGATATGGCCGAGAAATGTAATTTTGATGTTAACTCCCAAACCGCTGCGCAGAAGTCAACCAAACTTCACCCAATAGTGTATTGTATCACAATCTAGTAGTTACATTTGAAAATTTTGTTCTAGGAAATTTTGTTTGAGCGCAATCATCAAACTTAATTAAAAAAGTCATTTAAGCCTTTTCACAGTGAGATCTATGCGATATGGCCGAGAAATGTAATTTTGATGTTAACTCCCAAACCGCTGCGCAGAAGTCAACCAAACTTCACCCAATAGTGTATTGTATCACAATCTAGTAGTTACATTTGAAAATTTTGTTCTAGGAAATTTTGTTTGAGCGCAATCATCAAACTTAATTAAAAAAGTCATTTAAGCCTTTTCACAGTGAGATCTATGCGATATGGCCGAGAAATGTAATTTTGATGTTAACTCCCAAACCGCTGCGCAGAAGTCAACCAAACTTCACCCAATAGTGTATTGTATCACATTCTAGTAGTTACATTTGAAAATTTTGTTCTAGGACATTTTGTTTGAACGCAATCATCAAACTTAATTAAAAAAGTCATTTAAGCCTTTTCACAGTGAGATCTATGCGATATGGCCGAGAAATGTAATTTTGATGTTAACTCCCAAACCGCTGCGCAGAAGTCAACTAAACTTCACCCAATAGTGTATTGTATCACATTCTAGTAGTTACATTTGAAAATTTCGTTCTAGGACATTTGGTTTGAGCGCAATCATTAAACTTAATTAAAAAAGTCATTTAAGCCTTTTCACAGTGAGATCTATGCGATATGGCCGAGAAATGTAATTTTGATGTTAACTCCCAAACCGCTGCGCAGAAGTCAACCAAACTTCACCCATTAGTGTATTGTATCACAATCTAGTAGTTACATGTTGAAATTTGGTTCTAGGACATTTGATTTGAGCGCAATCCTCAAACTTAGGTCAAAAAAGCCATTTAAGCCTTTTCACAGTGAGATCTAGGCGATATGGCCGAGAAATGTAATTTTGATGTTGACTCCCAAACCGCTGCGCAGAAGTCAACCAAACTTCACCCAATAGTGTATTGTATCACAATCTAGTAGTTACATTTGAAAATTTTGTTCTAGGAAATTTTGTTTGAACGCAATCATCAAACTTAATTAAAAAAGTCATTTAAGCCTTTTCACAGTGAGATCTATGCGATATGGCCGAGAAATGTAATTTTGATGTTAACTCCCAAACCGCTGCGCAGAAGTCAACCAAACTTCACCCAATAGTGTATTGTATCACAATCTAGTAGTTACATTTGAAAATTTTGTTCTAGGAAATTTTGTTTGAGCGCAATCATCAAACAATTAAAAAAGTCATTTAAGCCTTTTCACAGTGAGATCTATGCGATATGGCCGAGAAATGTAATTTTGATGTTAACTCCCAAACCGCTGCGCAGAAGTCAACCAAACTTCACCCATTAGTGTATTGTATCACAATCTAGTAGTTACATGTGAAAATTTGGTTCTAGGACATTTGATTTGAGCGCAATCCTCAAACTTAGGTCAAAAAAGCCATTTAAGCCTTTTCACAGTGAGATCTATGCGATATGGCCGAGAAATGTAATTTTGATGTTAACTCCCAAACCGCTGCGCAGAAGTCAACCAAACTTCACCCAATAGTGTATTGTATCACAATCTAGTAGTTACATTTGAAAATTTTGTTCTAGGACATTTTGTTTGAGCGCAATCATCAAACTTAATTAAAAAAGTCATTTAAGCCTTTTCACAGTGAGATCTATGCGATATGGCCGAGAAATGTAATTTTGATGTTAACTCCCAAACCGCTGCGCAGAAGTCAACCAAACTTCACCCATTAGTGTATTGTATCACAATCTAGTAGTTACATGTGGAAATTTGGATCTAGGACATTTGATTTGAGCGCAATCCTCAAACTTAGGTCAAAAAAGCCATTTAAGCCTTTTCACAGTGAGATCTATGCGATATGGCCGAGAAATGTAATTTTGATGTTAACTCCCAAACCGCTGCGCAGAAGTCAACCAAACTTCACCCAATAGTGTATTGTATCACATTCTAGTAGTTACATTTGAAAATTTCGTTCTAGGACATTTGGTTTGAGCGCAATTATTAAACTTAGGTCAAAAAAGCCATTTAAGCCTTTTCACAGTGAGATCTATGCGATATGGCCGAGAAATGTAATTTTGATGTTAACTCCCAAACCGCTGCGCAGAAGTCAACCAAACTTCACCCAATAGTGTATTGTATCACAATCTAGTAGTTACATTTGAAAATTTTGTTCTAGGACATTTTGTTTGAACGCAATCATCAAACTTAATTAAAAAAGTCATTTAAGCCTTTTCACAGTGAGATCTATGCGATATGGCCGAGAAATGTAATTTTGATGTTAACTCCCAAACCGCTGCGCAGAAGTCAACTAAACTTCACCCAATAGTGTATTGTATCACATTCTGGTAGTTACATTTGAAAATTTCGTTCTAGGACATTTGGTTTGAGCGCAATCATTAAACTTAATTAAAAAAGTCATTTAAGCCTTTTCACAGTGAGATCTATGCGATATGGCCGAGAAATGTAATTTTGATGTTAACTCCCAAACCGCTGCGCAGAAGTCAACCAAACTTCACCCATTAGTGTATTGTATCACAATCTAGTAGTTACATGTTGAAATTTGGTTCTAGGATATTTGATTTGAGCGCAATCCTCAAACTTAGGTCAAAAAAGCCATTTAAGCCTTTTCACAGTGAGATCTAGGCGATATGGCCGAGAAATGTAATTTTTATGTTGACTCCCAAACCGCTGCGCAGAAGTCAACCAAACTTCACCCAATAGTGTATTGTATCACAATCTAGTAGTTACATTTGAAAATTTTGTTCTAGGACATTTTGTTTGAACGCAATCATCAAACTTAATTAAAAAAGTCATTTAAGCCTTTTCACAGTGAGATCTATGCGATATGGCCGAGAAATGTAATTTTGATGTTAACTCCCAAACCGCTGCGCAGAAGTCAACCAAACTTCACCCAATAGTGTATTGTATCACAATCTAGTAGTTACATTTGAAAATTTTGTTCTAGGAAATTTTGTTTGAGCGCAATCATCAAACAATTAAAAAAGTCATTTAAGCCTTTTCACAGTGAGATCTATGCGATATGGCCGAGAAATGTAATTTTGATGTTAACTCCCAAACCGCTGCGCAGAAGTCAACCAAACTTCACCCATTAGTGTATTGTATCACAATCTAGTAGTTACATGTGAAAATTTGGTTCTAGGACATTTGATTTGAGCGCAATCCTCAAACTTAGGTCAAAAAAGCCATTTAAGCCTTTTCACAGTGAGATCTATGCGATATGGCCGAGAAATGTAATTTTGATGTTAACTCCCAAACCGCTGCGCAGAAGTCAACCAAACTTCACCCAATAGTGTATTGTATCACAATCTAGTAGTTACATTTGAAAATTTTGTTCTAGGACATTTTGTTTGAGCGCAATCATCAAACTTAATTAAAAAAGTCATTTAAGCCTTTTCACAGTGAGATCTATGCGATATGGCCGAGAAATGTAATTTTGATGTTAACTCCCAAACCGCTGCGCAGAAGTCAACCAAACTTCACCCATTAGTGTATTGTATCACAATCTAGTAGTTACATGTGGAAATTTGGTTCTAGGACATTTGATTTGAGCGCAATCCTCAAACTTAGGTCAAAAAAGCCATTTAAGCCTTTTCACAGTGAGATCTATGCGATATGGCCGAGAAATGTAATTTTGATGTTAACTCCCAAACCGCTGCGCAGAAGTCAACCAAACTTCACCCAATAGTGTATTGTATCACATTCTAGTAGTTACATTTGAAAATTTCGTTCTAGGACATTTGGTTTGAGCGCAATTATTAAACTTAGGTCAAAAAAGCCATTTAAGCCTTTTCACAGTGAGATCTATGCGATATGGCCGAGAAATGTAATTTTGATGTTAACTCCCAAACCGCTGCGCAGAAGTCAACCAAACTTCACCCAATAGTGTATTGTATCACAATCTAGTAGTTACATTTGAAAATTTTGTTCTAGGAAATTTTGTTTGAGCGCAATCATCAAACTTAATTATAAAAGTCATTTAAGCCTTTTCACAGTGAGATCTATGCGATATGGCCGAGAAATGTAATTTTGATGTTAACTCCCAAACCGCTGCGCAGAAGTCAACCAAACTTCACCCAATAGTGTATTGTATCACAATCTAGTAGTTACATTTGAAAATTTTGTTCTAGGACATTTTGTTTGAACGCAATCATCAAACTTAATTAAAAAAGTCATTTAAGCCTTTTCACAGTGAGATCTATGCGATATGGCCGAGAAATGTAATTTTGATGTTAACTCCCAAACCGCTGCGCAGAAGTAAACCAAACTTCACCCATTAGTGTATTGTATCACAATCTAGTAGTTACATGTGGAAATTTGGTTCTAGGACATTTGATTTGAGCGCAATCCTCAAACTTAGGTCAAAAAAGCCATTTAAGCCTTTTCACAGTGAGATCTATGCGATATGGCCGAGAAATGTAATTTTGATGTTAACTCCCAAACCGCTGCGTAGAAGTCAACCAAACTTCACCCAATAGTGTATTGTATCACAATCTTGTAGTTACATTTGAAAATTTTGTTCTAGGACATTTTGTTTGAACGCAATCATCAAACTTAATTAAAAAAGTCATTTAAGCCTTTTCACAGTGAGATCTATGCGATATGGCCGAGAAATGTAATTTTGATGTTAACTCCCAAACCGCTGCGCAGAAGTCAACTAAACTTCACCCAATAGTGTATTGTATCACATTCTAGTAGTTACATTTGAAAATGTCGTTCTAGGACATTTGGTTCGAGCGCAATCATTAAACTTAATTAAAAAAGTCATTTAAGCCTTTTCACAGTGAGATCTATGCGATATGGCCGAGAAATGTAATTTTGATGTTAACTCCCAAACCGCTGCGCAGAAGTAAACCAAACTTCACCCAATAGTGTATTGTATCACAATCTAGTAGTTACATTTGAAAATTTTGTTCTAGGACATTTTGTTTGAACGCATTCATCAAACTTAATTAAAAAAGTCATTTAAGCCTTTTCACAGTGAGATCTATGCGATATGGCCGAGAAATGTAATTTTGATGTTAAATCCCAAACCGCTGCGCAGAAGTCAACTAAACTTCACCCAATAGTGTATTGTATCACATTCTAGTAGTTACATTTGAAAATTTCGTTCTAGGACATTTGGTTTGAGCGCAATCATTAAACTTAATTAAAAAAGTCATTTAAGCCTTTTCACAGTGAGATCTATGCGATATGGCCGAGAAATGTAATTTTGATGTTAACTCCCAAACCGCTGCGCAGAAGTCAACCAAACTTCACCCAATAGTGTATTGTATCACAATCTAGTAGTTACATTTGAAAATTTTGTTCTAGGACATTTTGTTTGAACGCAATCATCAAACTTAATTAAAAAAGTCATTTAAGCCTTTTCACAGTGAGATCTATGCGATATGGCCGAGAAATGTAATTTTGATGTTAACTCCCAAACCGCTGCGCAGAAGTCAACCAAACTTCACCCAATAGTGTATTGTATCACAATCTAGTAGTTACATTTGAAAATTTTGTTCTAGGAAATTTTGTTTGAGCGCAATCCTCAAACTTAGGTCAAAAAAGCCATTTAAGCCTTTTCACAGTGAGATCTATGCGATATGGCCGAGAAATGTAATTTTGATGTTAACTCCCAAACCGCTGCGCAGAAGTCAACCAAACTTCACCCAATAGTGTATTGTATCACAATCTAGTAGTTACATTTGAAAATTTTGTTCTAGGAAATTTTGTTTGAGCGCAATCCTCAAACTTAGGTCAAAAAAGCCATTTAAGCCTTTTCACAGTGAGATCTATGCGATATGGCCGAGAAATGTAATTTTGATGTTAACTCCCAAACCGCTGCGCAGAAGTCAACCAAACTTCACCCAATAGTGTATTGTATCACATTCTAGTAGTTACATTTGAAAATTTCGTTCTAGGTCATTTGGTTTGAGCGCAATCATTAAACTTAGGTCAAAAAAGCCATTTAAGCCTTTTCACAGTGAGATCTATGCGATATGGCCGAGAAATGTAATTTTGATGTTAACTCCCAAACCGCTGCGCAGAAGTCAACCAAACTTCACCCAATAGTGTATTGTATCACATTCTAGTAGTTACATTTGAAAATTTCGTTCTAGGACATTTGGTTTGAGCGCAATTATTAAACTTAGGTCAAAAAAGCCATTTAAGCCTTTTCACAGTGAGATCTATGCGATATGGCCGAGAAATGTAATTTTGATGTTAACTCCCAAACCGCTGCGCAGAAGTCAACCAAACTTCACCCAATAGTGTATTGTATCACATTCTAGTAGTTACATTTGAAAATTTTGTTCTAGGACATTTTGTTTGAACGCAATCATCAAACTTAATTAAAAAAGTCATTTAAGCCTTTTCACAGTGAGATCTATGCGATATGGCCGAGAAATGTAATTTTGATGTTAACTCCCAAACCGCTGCGCAGAAGTCAACCAAACTTCACCCAATAGTGTATTGTATCACAATCTAGTAGTTACATTTGAAAATTTTGTTCTAGGAAATTTTGTTTGAGCGCAATCATCAAACTTAATTAAAAAAGTCATTTAAGCCTTTTCACAGTGAGATCTATGCGATATGGCCGAGAAATGTAATTTTGATGTTAACTCCCAAACCGCTGCGCAGAAGTCAACCAAACTTCACCCAATAGTGTATTGTATCACAATCTAGTAGTTACATTTGAAAATTTTGTTCTAGGAAATTTTGTTTGAGCGCAATCATCAAACTTAATTAAAAAAGTCATTTAAGCCTTTTCACAGTGAGATCTATGCGATATGGCCGAGAAATGTAATTTTGATGTTAACTCCCAAACCGCTGCGCAGAAGTCAACCAAACTTCACCCAATAGTGTATTGTATCACATTCTAGTAGTTACATTTGAAAATTTTGTTCTAGGACATTTTGTTTGAACGCAATCATCAAACTTAATTAAAAAAGTCATTTAAGCCTTTTCACAGTGAGATCTATGCGATATGGCCGAGAAATGTAATTTTGATGTTAACTCCCAAACCGCTGCGCAGAAGTCAACTAAACTTCACCCAATAGTGTATTGTATCACATTCTAGTAGTTACATTTGAAAATTTCGTTCTAGGACATTTGGTTTGAGCGCAATCATTAAACTTAATTAAAAAAGTCATTTAAGCCTTTTCACAGTGAGATCTATGCGATATGGCCGAGAAATGTAATTTTGATGTTAACTCCCAAACCGCTGCGCAGAAGTCAACCAAACTTCACCCATTAGTGTATTGTATCACAATCTAGTAGTTACATGTTGAAATTTGGTTCTAGGACATTTGATTTGAGCGCAATCCTCAAACTTAGGTCAAAAAAGCCATTTAAGCCTTTTCACAGTGAGATCTAGGCGATATGGCCGAGAAATGTAATTTTGATGTTGACTCCCAAACCGCTGCGCAGAAGTCAACCAAACTTCACCCAATAGTGTATTGTATCACAATCTAGTAGTTACATTTGAAAATTTTGTTCTAGGACATTTTGTTTGAACGCAATCATCAAACTTAATTAAAAAAGTCATTTAAGCCTTTTCACAGTGAGATCTATGCGATATGGCCGAGAAATGTAATTTTGATGTTAACTCCCAAACCGCTGCGCAGAAGTCAACCAAACTTCACCCAATAGTGTATTGTATCACAATCTAGTAGTTACATTTGAAAATTTTGTTCTAGGAAATTTTGTTTGAGCGCAATCATCAAACAATTAAAAAAGTCATTTAAGCCTTTTCACAGTGAGATCTATGCGATATGGCCGAGAAATGTAATTTTGATGTTAACTCCCAAACCGCTGCGCAGAAGTCAACCAAACTTCACCCATTAGTGTATTGTATCACAATCTAGTAGTTACATGTGAAAATTTGGTTCTAGGACATTTGATTTGAGCGCAATCCTCAAACTTAGGTCAAAAAAGCCATTTAAGCCTTTTCACAGTGAGATCTATGCGATATGGCCGAGAAATGTAATTTTGATGTTAACTCCCAAACCGCTGCGCAGAAGTCAACCAAACTTCACCCAATAGTGTATTGTATCACAATCTAGTAGTTACATTTGAAAATTTTGTTCTAGGACATTTTGTTTGAGCGCAATCATCAAACTTAATTAAAAAAGTCATTTAAGCCTTTTCACAGTGAGATCTATGCGATATGGCCGAGAAATGTAATTTTGATGTTAACTTCCAAACCGCTGCGCAGAAGTCAACCAAACTTCACCCATTAGTGTATTGTATCACAATCTAGTAGTTACATGTGGAAATTTGGTTCTAGGACATTTGATTTGAGCGCAATCCTCAAACTTAGGTCAAAAAAGCCATTTAAGCCTTTTCACAGTGAGATCTATGCGATATGGCCGAGAAATGTAATTTTGATGTTAACTCCCAAACCGCTGCGCAGAAGTCAACCAAACTTCACCCAATAGTGTATTGTATCACATTCTAGTAGTTACATTTGAAAATTTCGTTCTAGGACATTTGGTTTGAGCGCAATTATTAAACTTAGGTCAAAAAAGCCATTTAAGCCTTTTCACAGAGAGATCTTTGCGATATGGCCGAGAAATGTAATTTTGATGTTAACTCCCAAACCGCTGCGCAGAAGTCAACCAAACTTCACCCAATAGTGTATTGTATCACAATCTAGTAGTTACATTTGAAAATTTTGTTCTAGGAAATTTTGTTTGAGCGCAATCATCAAACTTAATTAAAAAAGTCATTTAAGCCTTTTCACAGTGAGATCTATGCGATATGGCCGAGAAATGTAATTTTGATGTTAACTCCCAAACCGCTGCGCAGAAGTCAACCAAACTTCACCCAATAGTGTATTGTATCACAATCTAGTAGTTACATTTGAAAATTTTGTTCTAGGACATTTTGTTTGAACGCAATCATCAAACTTAATTAAAAAAGTCATTTAAGCCTTTTCACAGTGAGATCTATGCGATATGGCCGAGAAATGTAATTTTGATGTTAACTCCCAAACCGCTGCGCAGAAGTCAACCAAACTTCACCCAATAGTGTATTGTATCACAATCTAGTAGTTACATTTGAAATTTTTGTTCTAGGACATTTTGTTTGAGCGCAATCCTCAAACTTAGGTCAAAAAAGCCATTTAAGCCTTTTCACAGTGAGATCTATGCGATATGGCCGAGAAATGTAATTTTGATGTTAACTCCCAAACCGCTGCGCAGAAGTCAACCAAACTTCACCCAATAGTGTATTGTATCACATTCTATTAGTTACATTTGAAAATTTCGTTGTAGGACATTTGGTTTGAGTGCAATCATTAAGTTTAGGTCAAAAAAGCCATTTAAGCCTTTTCACAGTGAGATCTATGCGATATGGCCGAGAAATGTAATTTTGATGTTAACTCCCAAACCGCTGCGCAGAAGTCAACCAAACTTCACCCAATAGTGTATTGTATCACATTCTAGTAGTTACATTTGAAAATTTCGTTGTAGGACATTTGGTTTGAGTGCAATCATTAAGTTTAGGTCAAAAAAGCCATTTAAGCCTTTTCACAGTGAGATCTATGCGATATGGCCGAGAAATGTAATTTTGATGTTAACTCCCAAACCGCTGCGCAGAAGTCAACCAAACTTCACCCAATAGTGTATTGTATCACATTCTAGTAGTTACATTTGAAAATTTCGTTCTAGGACATTTGGTTTGAGCGCAATTATTAAACTTAGGTCAAAAAAGCCATTTAAGCCTTTTCACAGTGAGATCTATGCGATATGGCCGAGAAATGTAATTTTGATGTTAACTCCCAAACCGCTGCGCAGAAGTCAACCAAACTTCACCCAATAGTGTATTGTATCACAATCTAGTAGTTACATTTGAAAATTTTGTTCTAGGAAATTTTGTTTGAGCGCAATCATCAAACTTAATTAAAAAAGTCATTTAAGCCTTTTCACAGTGAGATCTATGCGATATGGCCGAGAAATGTAATTTTGATGTTAACTCCCAAACCGCTGCGCAGAAGTCAACCAAACTTCACCCAATAGTGTATTGTATCACAATCTAGTAGTTACATTTGAAAATTTTGTTCTAGGACATTTTGTTTGAACGCAATCATCAAACTTCATTAAAAAAGTCATTTAAGCCTTTTCACAGTGAGATCTATGCGATATGGCCGAGAAATGTAATTTTGATGTTAACTCCCAAACCGCTGCGCAGAAGTCAACTAAACTTCACCCATTAGTGTATTGTATCACAATCTAGTAGTTACATGTGGAAATTTGGTTCTAGGACATTTGATTTGAGCGCAATCCTCAAACTTAGGTAAAAAAAGCCATTTAAGCCTTTTCACAGTGAGATCTATGCGATATGGCCGAGAAATGTAATTTTGATGTTAACTCCCAAACCGCTGCGCAGAAGTAAACCAAACTTCACCCATTAGTGTATTGTATCACAATCTAGTAGTTACATGTGGAAATTTGGTTCTAGGACATTTGATTTGAGCGCAATCCTCAAACTTAGGTCAAAAAAGCCATTTAAGCCTTTTCACAGTGAGATCTATGCGATATGGCCGAGAAATGTAATTTTGATGTTAACTCCCAAACCGCTGCGCAGAAGTCAACCAAACTTCACCCAATAGTGTATTGTATCACAATCTTGTAGTTACATTTGAAAATTTTGTTCTAGGACATTTTGTTTGAACGCAATCATCAAACTTAATTAAAAAAGTCATTTAAGCCTTTTCACAGTGAGATCTATGCGATATGGCCGAGAAATGTAATTTTGATGTTAACTCCCAAACCGCTGCGCAGAAGTCAACTAAACTTCACCCAATAGTGTATTGTATCACATTCTAGTAGTTACATTTGAAAATGTCGTTCTAGGACATTTGGTTCGAGCGCAATCATTAAACTTAATTAAAAAAAGTCATTTAAGCCTTTTCACAGTGAGATCTATGCGATATGGCCGAGAAATGTAATTTTGATGTTAACTCCCAAACCGCTGCGCAGAAGTAAACCAAACTTCACCCAATAGTGTATTGTATCACAATCTAGTAGTTACATTTGAAAATTTTGTTCTAGGACATTTTGTTTGAACGCATTCATCAAACTTAATTAAAAAAGTCATTTAAGCCTTTTCACAGTGAGATCTATGCGATATGGCCGAGAAATGTAATTTTGATGTTAAATCCCAAACCGCTGCGCAGAAGTCAACTAAACTTCACCCAATAGTGTATTGTATCACATTCTAGTAGTTACATTTGAAAATTTCGTTCTAGGACATTTGGTTTGAGCGCAATCATTAAACTTAATTAAAAAAGTCATTTAAGCCTTTTCACAGTGAGATCTATGCGATATGGCCGAGAAATGTAATTTTGATGTTAACTCCCAAACCGCTGCGCAGAAGTCAACCAAACTTCACCCAATAGTGTATTGTATCACAATCTAGTAGTTACATTTGAAAATTTTGTTCTAGGACATTTTGTTTGAACGCAATCATCAAACTTAATTAAAAAAGTCATTTAAGCCTTTTCACAGTGAGATCTATGCGATATGGCCGAGAAATGTAATTTTGATGTTAACTCCCAAACCGCTGCGCAGAAGTCAACCAAACTTCACCCAATAGTGTATTGTATCACAATCTAGTAGTTACATTTGAAAATTTTGTTCTAGGAAATTTTGTTTGAGCGCAATCCTCAAACTTAGGTCAAAAAAGCCATTTAAGCCTTTTCACAGTGAGATCTATGCGATATGGCCGAGAAATGTAATTTTGATGTTAACTCCCAAACCGCTGCGCAGAAGTCAACCAAACTTCACCCAATAGTGTATTGTATCACAATCTAGTAGTTACATTTGAAAATTTTGTTCTAGGAAATTTTGTTTGAGCGCAATCCTCAAACTTAGGTCAAAAAAGCCATTTAAGCCTTTTCACAGTTAGATCTATGCGATATGGCCGAGAAATGTAATTTTGATGTTAACTCCCAAACCGCTGCGCAGAAGTCAACCAAACTTCACCCAATAGTGTATTGTATCACATTCTAGTAGTTACATTTGAAAATTTCGTTCTAGGACATTTGGTTTGAGCGCAATCATTAAACTTAGGTCAAAAAAGCCATTTAAGCCTTTTCACAGTGAGATCTATGCGATATGGCCGAGAAATGTAATTTTGATGTTAACTCCCAAACCGCTGCGCAGAAGTCAACCAAACTTCACCCAATAGTGTATTGTATCACATTCTAGTAGTTACATTTGAAAATTTCGTTCTAGGACATTTGGTTTGAGCGCAATTATTAAACTTAGGTCAAAAAAGCCATTTAAGCCTTTTCACAGTGAGATCTATGCGATATGGCCGAGAAATGTAATTTTGATGTTAACTCCCAAACCGCTGCGCAGAAGTCAACCAAACTTCACCCAATAGTGTATTGTATCACATTCTAGTAGTTACATTTGAAAATTTTGTTCTAGGACATTTTGTTTGAACGCAATCATCAAACTTAATTAAAAAAGTCATTTAAGCCTTTTCACAGTGAGATCTATGCGATATGGCCGAGAAATGTAATTTTGATGTTAACTCCCAAACCGCTGCGCAGAAGTCAACTAAACTTCACCCATTAGTGTATTGTATCACAATCTAGTAGTTACATGTGGAAATTTGGTTCTAGGACATTTGATTTGAGCGCAATCCTCAAACTTAGGTCAAAAAAGCCATTTAAGCCTTTTCACAGTGAGATCTATGCGATATGGCCGAGAAATGTAATTTTGATGTTAACTCCCAAACCGCTGCGCAGAAGTCAACCAAACTTCACCCAATAGTGTATTGTATCACATTCTAGTAGTTACATTTTAAAATTTCGTTCTAGGACATTTGGTTTGAGCGCAATTATTAAACTTAGGTCAAAAAAGCCATTTAAGCCTTTTCACAGTGAGATCTATGCGATATGGCCGAGAAATGTAATTTTGATGTTAACTCCCAAACCGCTGCGCAGAAGTCAACCAAACTTCACCCAATAGTGTATTGTATCACATTCTAGTAGTTACATTTGAAAATTTCGTTCTAGGTCATTTGGTTTGAGCGCAATCATTAAACTTAGGTCAAAAAAGCCATTTAAGCCTTTTCACAGTGAGATCTATGCGATATGGCCGAGAAATGTAATTTTGATGTTAACTCCCAAACCGCTGCGCAGAAGTCAACCAAACTTCACCCAATAGTGTATTGTATCACATTCTAGTAGTTAAATTTGAAAATTTCGTTCTAGGACATTTGGTTTGAGCGCAATTATTAAACTTAGGTCAAAAAAGCCATTTAAGCCTTTTCACAGTGAGATCTATGCGATATGGCCGAGAAATGTAATTTTGATGTTAACTCCCAAACCGCTGCGCAGAAGTCAACCAAACTTCACCCAATAGTGTATTGTATCACATTCTAGTAGTTACATTTGAAAATTTTGTTCTAGGACATTTTGTTTGAACGCAATCATCAAACTTAATTAAAAAAGTCATTTAAGCCTTTTCACAGTGAGATCTATGCGATATGGCCGAGAAATGTAATTTTGATGTTAACTCCCAAACCGCTGCGCAGAAGTCAACCAAACTTCACCCAATAGTGTATTGTATCACAATCTAGTAGTTACATTTGAAAATTTTGTTCTAGGAAATTTTGTTTGAGCGCAATCATCAAACTTAATTAAAAAAGTCATTTAAGCCTTTTCACAGTGAGATCTATGCGATATGGCCGAGAAATGTAATTTTGATGTTAACTCCCAAACCGCTGCGCAGAAGTCAACCAAACTTCACCCAATAGTGTATTGTATCACAATCTAGTAGTTACATTTGAAAATTTTGTTCTAGGAAATTTTGTTTGAGCGCAATCATCAAACTTAATTAAAAAAGTCATTTAAGCCTTTTCACAGTGAGATCTATGCGATATGGCCGAGAAATGTAATTTTGATGTTAACTCCCAAACCGCTGCGCAGAAGTCAACCAAACTTCACCCAATAGTGTATTGTATCACATTCTAGTAGTTACATTTGAAAATTTTGTTCTAGGACATTTTGTTTGAACGCAATCATCAAACTTAATTAAAAAAGTCATTTAAGCCTTTTCACAGTGAGATCTATGCGATATGGCCGAGAAATGTAATTTTGATGTTAACTCCCAAACCGCTGCGCAGAAGTCAACTAAACTTCACCCAATAGTGTATTGTATCACATTCTAGTAGTTACATTTGAAAATTTCGTTCTAGGACATTTGGTTTGAGCGCAATCATTAAACAAAATTAAAAAAGTCATTTAAGCCTTTTCACAGTGAGATCTATGCGATATGGCCGAGAAATGTAATTTTGATGTTAACTCCCAAACCGCTGCGCAGAAGTCAACCAAACTTCACCCATTAGTGTATTGTATCACAATCTAGTAGTTACATGTTGAAATTTGGTTCTAGGACATTTGATTTGAGCGCAATCCTCAAACTTAGGTCAAAAAAGCCATTTAAGCCTTTTCACAGTGAGATCTAGGCGATATGGCCGAGAAATGTAATTTTGATGTTGACTCCCAAACCGCTGCGCAGAAGTCAACCAAACTTCACCCAATAGTGTATTGTATCACAATCTAGTAGTTACATTTGAAAATTTTGTTCTAGGACATTTTGTTTGAACGCAATCATCAAACTTAATTAAAAAATTCATTTAAGCCTTTTCACAGTGAGATCTATGCGATATGGCCGAGAAATGTAATTTTGATGTTAACTCCCAAACCGCTGCGCAGAAGTCAACCAAACTTCACCCAATAGTGTATTGTATCACAATCTAGTAGTTACATTTGAAAATTTTGTTCTAGGAAATTTTGTTTGAGCGCAATCATCAAACAATTAAAAAAGTCATTTAAGCCTTTTCACAGTGAGATCTATGCGATATGGCCGAGAAATGTAATTTTGATGTTAACTCCCAAACCGCTGCGCAGAAGTCAACCAAACTTCACCCATTAGTGTATTGTATCACAATCTAGTAGTTACATGTGAAAATTTGGTTCTAGGACATTTGATTTGAGCGCAATCCTCAAACTTAGGTCAAAAAAGCCATTTAAGCCTTTTCACAGTGAGATCTATGCGATATGGCCGAGAAATGTAATTTTGATGTTAACTCCCAAACCGCTGCGCAGAAGTCAACCAAACTTCACCCAATAGTGTATTGTATCACAATCTAGTAGTTACATTTGAAAATTTTGTTCTAGGACATTTTGTTTGAGCGCAATCATCAAACTTAATTAAAAAAGTCATTTAAGCCTTTTCACAGTGAGATCTATGCGATATGGCCGAGAAATGTAATTTTGATGTTAACTCCCAAACCGCTGCGCAGAAGTCAACCAAACTTCACCCATTAGTGTATTGTATCACAATCTAGTAGTTACATGTGGAAATTTGGTTCTAGGACATTTGATTTGAGCGCAATCCTCAAACTTAGGTCAAAAAAGCCATTTAAGCCTTTTCACAGTGAGATCTATGCGATATGGCCGAGAAATGTAATTTTGATGTTAACTCCCAAACCGCTGCGCAGAAGTCAACCAAACTTCACCCAATAGTGTATTGTATCACATTCTAGTAGTTACATTTGAAAATTTCGTTCTAGGACATTTGGTTTGAGCGCAATTATTAAACTTAGGTCAAAAAAGCCATTTAAGCCTTTTCACAGAGAGATCTTTGCGATATGGCCGAGAAATGTAATTTTGATGTTAACTCCCAAACCGCTGCGCAGAAGTCAACCAAACTTCACCCAATAGTGTATTGTATCACAATCTAGTAGTTACATTTGAAAATTTTGTTCTAGGAAATTTTGTTTGAGCGCAATCATCAAACTTAATTAAAAAAGTCATTTAAGCCTTTTCACAGTGAGATCTATGCGATATGGCCGAGAAATGTAATTTTGATGTTAACTCCCAAACCGCTGCGCAGAAGTCAACCAAACTTCACCCAATAGTGTATTGTATCACAATCTAGTAGTTACATTTGAAAATTTTGTTCTAGGACATTTTGTTTGAACGCAATCATCAAACTTAATTAAAAAAGTCATTTAAGCCTTTTCACAGTGAGATCTATGCGATATGGCCGAGAAATGTAATTTTGATGTTAACTCCCAAACCGCTGCGCAGAAGTCAACCAAACTTCACCCAATAGTGTATTGTATCACAATCTAGTAGTTACATTTGAAATTTTTGTTCTAGGACATTTTGTTTGAGCGCAATCCTCAAACTTAGGTCAAAAAAGCCATTTAAGCCTTTTCACAGTGAGATCTATGCGATATGGCCGAGAAATGTAATTTTGATGTTAACTCCCAAACCGCTGCGCAGAAGTCAACCAAACTTCACCCAATAGTGTATTGTATCACATTCTAGTAGTTACATTTGAAAATTTCGTTGTAGGACATTTGGTTTGAGTGCAATCATTAAGTTTAGGTCAAAAAAGCCATTTAAGCCTTTTCACAGTGAGATCTATGCGATATGGCCGAGAAATGTAATTTTGATGTTAACTCCCAAACCGCTGCGCAGAAGTCAACCAAACTTCACCCAATAGTGTATTGTATCACATTCTAGTAGTTACATTTGAAAATTTCGTTGTAGGACATTTGGTTTGAGTGCAATCCTCAAACTTAGGTCAAAAAAGCCATTTAAGCCTTTTCACAGTGAGATCTATGCGATATGGCCGAGAAATGTAATTTTGATGTTAACTCCCAAACCGCTGCGCAGAAGTCAACCAAACTTCACCCAATAGTGTATTGTATCACATTCTAGTAGTTACATTTTAAAATTTCGTTCTAGGACATTTGGTTTGAGCGCAATTATTAAACTTAGGTCAAAAAAGCCATTTAAGCCTTTTCACAGTGAGATCTATGCGATATGCCCGAGAAATGTAATTTTGATGTTAACTCCCAAACCGCTGCGCAGAAGTCAACCAAACTTCACCCATTAGTGTATTGTATCACAATCTAGTAGTTACATGTGGAAATTTGGTTCTAGGACATTTGATTTGAGCGCAGTCCTCAAACTTAGGTCAAAAAAGCCATTTAAGCCTTTTCACAGTGAGATCTATGCGATATGGCCGAGAAATGTAATTTTGATGTTAACTCCCAAACCGCTGCGCAGAAGTCAACCAAACTTCACCCAATAGTGTATTGTATCACAATCTAGTAGTTACATGTGGAAATTTGGTTGTAGGACATTTGATTTGAGCGCAATCCTCAAACTTAGGTCAAAAAAGCCATTTAAGCCTTTTCACAGTGAGATCTATGCGATATGGCCGAGAAATGTAATTTTGATGTTAACTCCCAAACCGCTGCGCAGAAGTCAACCAAACTTCACCCAATAGTGTATTGTATCACAATCTTGTAGTTACATTTGAAAATTTTGTTCTAGGACATTTTGTTTGAACGCAATCATCAAACTTAATTAAAAAAGTCATTTAAGCCTTTTCACAGTGAGATCTATGCGATATGGCCGAGAAATGTAATTTTGATGTTAACTCCCAAACCGCTGCGCAGAAGTCAACCAAACTTCACCCAATAGTGTATTGTATCACATTCTAGTAGTTACATTTGAAAATGTCGTTCTAGGACATTTGGTTCGAGCGCAATCATTAAACTTAATTAAAAAAGTCATTTAAGCCTTTTCACAGTGAGATCTATGCGATATGGCCGAGAAATGTAATTTTGATGTTAACTCCCAAACCGCTGCGCAGAAGTAAACCAAACTTCACCCAATAGTGTATTGTATCACAATCTAGTAGTTACATTTGAAAATTTTGTTCTAGGACATTTTGTTTGAACGCATTCATCAAACTTAATTAAAAAAGTCATTTAAGCCTTTTCACAGTGAGATCTATGCGATATGGCCGAGAAATGTAATTTTGATGTTAAATCCCAAACCGCTGCGCAGAAGTCAACTAAACTTCACCCAATAGTGTATTGTATCACATTCTAGTAGTTACATTTGAAAATTTCGTTCTAGGACATTTGGTTTGAGCGCAATCATTAAACTTAATTAAAAAAGTCATTTAAGCCTTTTCACAGTGAGATCTATGCGATATGGCCGAGAAATGTAATTTTGATGTTAACTCCCAAACCGCTGCGCAGAAGTCAACCAAACTTCACCCAATAGTGTATTGTATCACAATCTAGTAGTTACATTTGAAAATTTTGTTCTAGGACATTTTGTTTGAACGCAATCATCAAACTTAATTAAAAAAGTCATTTAAGCCTTTTCACAGTGAGATCTATGCGATATGGCCGAGAAATGTAATTTTGATGTTAACTCCCAAACCGCTGCGCAGAAGTCAACCAAACTTCACCCAATAGTGTATTGTATCACAATCTAGTAGTTACATTTGAAAATTTTGTTCTAGGAAATTTTGTTTGAGCGCAATCCTCAAACTTAGGTCAAAAAAGCCATTTAAGCCTTTTCACAGTGAGACCTATGCGATATGGCCGAGAAATGTAATTTTGATGTTAACTCCCAAACCGCTGCGCAGAAGTCAACCAAACTTCACCCAATAGTGTATTGTATCACAATCTAGTAGTTACATTTGAAAATTTTGTTCTAGGAAATTTTGTTTGAGCGCAATCCTCAAACTTAGGTCAAAAAAGCCATTTAAGCCTTTTCACAGTGAGATCTATGCGATATGGCCGAGAAATGTAATTTTGATGTTAACTCCCAAACCGCTGCGCAGAAGTCAACCAAACTTCACCCAATAGTGTATTGTATCACATTCTAGTAGTTACATTTGAAAATTTCGTTCTAGGACATTTGGTTTGAGCGCAATCATTAAACTTAGGTCAAAAAAGCCATTTAAGCCTTTTCACAGTGAGATCTATGCGATATGGCCGAGAAATGTAATTTTGATGTTAACTCCCAAACCGCTGCGCAGAAGTCAACCAAACTTCACCCAATAGTGTATTGTATCACATTCTAGTAGTTACATTTGAAAATTTCGTTCTAGGACATTTGGTTTGAGCGCAATTATTAAACTTAGGTCAAAAAAGCCATTTAAGCCTTTTCACAGTGAGATCTATGCGATATGGCCGAGAAATGTAATTTTGATGTTAACTCCCAAACCGCTGCGCAGAAGTCAACCAAACTTCACCCAATAGTGTATTGTATCACATTCTAGTAGTTACATTTGAAAATTTTGTTCTAGGACATTTTGTTTGAACGCAATCATCAAACTTAATTAAAAAAGTCATTTAAGCCTTTTCACAGTGAGATCTATGCGATATGGCCGAGAAATGTAATTTTGATGTTAACTCCCAAACCGCTGCGCAGAAGTCAACTAAACTTCACCCATTAGTGTATTGTATCACAATCTAGTAGTTACATGTGGAAATTTGGTTCTAGGACATTTGATTTGAGCGCAATCCTCAAACTTAGGTCAAAAAAGCCATTTAAGCCTTTTCACAGTGAGATCTATGCGATATGGCCGAGAAATGTAATTTTGATGTTAACTCCCAAACCGCTGCGCAGAAGTCAACCAAACTTCACCCAATAGTGTATTGTATCACATTCTAGTAGTTACATTTTAAAATTTCGTTCTAGGACATTTGGTTTGAGCGCAATTATTAAACTTAGGTCAAAAAAGCCATTTAAGCCTTTTCACAGTGAGATCTATGCGATATGCCCGAGAAATGTAATTTTGATGTTAACTCCCAAACCGCTGCGCAGAAGTCAACCAAACTTCACCCATTAGTGTATTGTATCACAATCTAGTAGTTACATGTGGAAATTTGGTTCTAGGACATTTGATTTGAGCGCAGTCCTCAAACTTAGGTCAAAAAAGCCATTTAAGCCTTTTCACAGTGAGATCTATGCGATATGGCCGAGAAATGTAATTTTGATGTTAACTCCCAAACCGCTGCGCAGAAGTCAACCAAACTTCACCCAATAGTGTATTGTATCACAATCTAGTAGTTACATTTGAAAATTTTGTTCTAGGACATTTTGTTTGAGCGCAATCATCAAACTTAATTAAAAAAGTCATTTAAGCCTTTTCACAGTGAGATCTATGCGATATGGCCGAGAAATGTAATTTTGATGTTCACTCCCAAACCGCTGTGCAGAAGTCAACCAAACTTCACCCATTAGTGTATTGTATCACAATCTAGTAGTTACATTTGAAAATTTTTTTCTAGGAAATTTTGTTTGAGCGCAATCATCAAACTTAATTAAAAAAGCCATTTAAGCCTTTTCACAGTGAGATCTATGCGATATGGCCGAGAAATGTAATTTTGATGTTAACTCCCAAACCACTGCGCAGAAGTAAACCAAACTTCACCCATTAGTGTATTGTATCGAAATCTAGTAGTTACATGTGGAAATTTGGTTCTAGGACATTTGATTTGAGCGCAATCCTCAAACTTAGGTCAAAAAAGCCATTTAAGCCTTTTCACAGTGAGATCTATGCGATATGGCCGAGAAATGTAATTTTGATGTTAACTCCCAAACCGCTGCGCAGAAGTCAACCAAACTTCACCCAATAGTGTATTGTATCACAATCTGTTACATTTGAAAATTTTGTTCTAGGAAATTTTGTTTGAGCGCAATCCTCAAACTTAGGTCAAAAAAGCCATTTAAGCCTTTTCACAGTGAGATCTATGCGATATGGCCGAGAAATGTAATTTTGATGTTAACTCCCAAACCGCTGCGCAGAAGTCAACCAAACTTCACCCAATAGTGTATTGTATCACATTCTAGTAGTTACATTTGAAAATTTCGTTCTAGGACATTTGGTTTGAGCGCAATCATTAAACTTAGGTCAAAAAAGCCATTTAAGCCTTTTCACAGTGAGATCTATGCGATATGGCCGAGAAATGTAATTTTGATGTTAACTCCCAAACCGCTGCGCAGAAGTCAACCAAACTTCACCCAATAGTGTATTGTATCACATTCTAGTAGTTACATTTGAAAATTTCGTTCTAGGACATTTGGTTTGAGCGCAATTATTAAACTTAGGTCAAAAAAGCCATTTAAGCCTTTTCACAGTGAGATCTATGCGATATGGCCGAGAAATGTAATTTTGATGTTAACTCCCAAACCGCTGCGCAGAAGTCAACCAAACTTCACCCAATAGTGTATTGTATCACATTCTAGTAGTTACATTTGAAAATTTTGTTCTAGGACATTTTGTTTGAACGCAATCATCAAACTTAATTAAAAAAGTCATTTAAGCCTTTTCACAGTGAGATCTATGCGATATGCCCGAGAAATGTAATTTTGATGTTAACTCCCAAACCGCTGCGCAGAAGTCAACCAAACTTCACCCATTAGTGTATTGTATCACAATCTAGTAGTTACATGTGGAAATTTGGTTCTAGGACATTTGATTTGAGCGCAGTCCTCAAACTTAGGTCAAAAAAGCCATTTAAGCCTTTTCACAGTGAGATCTATGCGATATGGCCGAGAAATGTAATTTTGATGTTAACTCCCAAACCGCTGCGCAGAAGTCAACCAAACTTCACCCAATAGTGTATTGTATCACAATCTAGTAGTTACATGTGGAAATTTGGTTGTAGGACATTTGATTTGAGCGCAATCCTCAAACTTAGGTCAAAAAAGCCATTTAAGCCTTTTCA
The DNA here is from genome assembly GCF_030265065.1 of Corythoichthys intestinalis. Lineage (NCBI taxonomy): Eukaryota > Metazoa > Chordata > Actinopteri > Syngnathiformes > Syngnathidae > Corythoichthys > Corythoichthys intestinalis. Next base: position 34,215,149 of record NC_080407.1, read on the forward strand.
CAGTGAGATCTATGCGATATGGCCGAGAAATGTAATTTTGATGTTAACTCCCAAACCGCTGCGCAGAAGTCAACCAAACTTCACCCAATAGTGTATTGTATCACAATCTTGTAGTTACATTTGAAAATTTTGTTCTAGGACATTTTGTTTGAACGCAATCATCAAACTTAATTAAAAAAGTCATTTAAGCCTTTTCACAGTGAGATCTATGCGATATGGCCGAGAAATGTAATTTTGATGTTAACTCCCAAACCGCTGCGCAGAAGTCAACCAAACTTCACCCAATAGTGTATTGTATCACATTCTAGTAGTTACATTTGAAAATGTCGTTCTAGGACATTTGGTTCGAGCGCAATCATTAAACTTAATTAAAAAAGTCATTTAAGCCTTTTCACAGTGAGATCTATGCGATATGGCCGAGAAATGTAATTTTGATGTTAACTCCCAAACCGCTGCGCAGAAGTCAACCAAACTTCACCCAATAGTGTATTGTATCACAATCTTGTAGTTACATTTGAAAATTTTGTTCTAGGACATTTTGTTTGAACGCAATCATCAAACTTAATTAAAAAAGTCATTTAAGCCTTTTCACAGTGAGATCTATGCGATATGGCCGAGAAATGTAATTTTGATGTTAACTCCCAAACCGCTGCGCAGAAGTCAACCAAACTTCACCCAATAGTGTATTGTATCACATTCTAGTAGTTACATTTGAAAATGTCGTTCTAGGACATTTGGTTCGAGCGCAATCATTAAACTTAATTAAAAAAGTCATTTAAGCCTTTTCACAGTGAGATCTATGCGATATGGCCGAGAAATGTAATTTTGATGTTAACTCCCAAACCGCTGCGCAGAAGTAAACCAAACTTCACCCAATAGTGTATTGTATCACAATCTAGTAGTTACATTTGAAAATTTTGTTCTAGGACATTTTGTTTGAACGCATTCATCAAACTTAATTAAAAAAGTCATTTAAGCCTTTTCACAGTGAGATCTATGCGATATGGCCGAGAAATGTAATTTTGATGTTAAATCCCAAACCGCTGCGCAGAAGTCAACTAAACTTCACCCAATAGTGTATTGTATCACATTCTAGTAGTTACATTTGAAAATTTCGTTCTAGGACATTTGGTTTGAGCGCAATCATTAAACTTAATTAAAAAAGTCATTTAAGCCTTTTCACAGTGAGATCTATGCGATATGGCCGAGAAATGTAATTTTGATGTTAACTCCCAAACCGCTGCGCAGAAGTCAACCAAACTTCACCCAATAGTGTATTGTATCACAATCTAGTAGTTACATTTGAAAATTTTGTTCTAGGACATTTTGTTTGAACGCAATCATCAAACTTAATTAAAAAAGTCATTTAAGCCTTTTCACAGTGAGATCTATGCGATATGGCCGAGAAATGTAATTTTGATGTTAACTCCCAAACCGCTGCGCAGAAGTCAACCAAACTTCACCCAATAGTGTATTGTATCACAATCTAGTAGTTACATTTGAAAATTTTGTTCTAGGAAATTTTGTTTGAGCGCAATCCTCAAACTTAGGTCAAAAAAGCCATTTAAGCCTTTTCACAGTGAGACCTATGCGATATGGCCGAGAAATGTAATTTTGATGTTAACTCCCAAACCGCTGCGCAGAAGTCAACCAAACTTCACCCAATAGTGTATTGTATCACATTCTAGTAGTTACATTTGAAAATTTCGTTCTAGGACATTTGGTTTGAGCGCAATCATTAAACTTAGGTCAAAAAAGCCATTTAAGCCTTTTCACAGTGAGATCTATGCGATATGGCCGAGAAATGTAATTTTGATGTTAACTCCCAAACCGCTGCGCAGAAGTCAACCAAACTTCACCCAATAGTGTATTGTATCACATTCTAGTAGTTACATTTGAAAATTTCGTTCTAGGACATTTGGTTTGAGCGCAATTATTAAACTTAGGTCAAAAAAGCCATTTAAGCCTTTTCACAGTGAGATCTATGCGATATGGCCGAGAAATGTAATTTTGATGTTAACTCCCAAACCGCTGCGCAGAAGTCAACCAAACTTCACCCAATAGTGTATTGTATCACATTCTAGTAGTTACATTTGAAAATTTTGTTCTAGGACATTTTGTTTGAACGCAATCATCAAACTTAATTAAAAAAGTCATTTAAGCCTTTTCACAGTGAGATCTATGCGATATGGCCGAGAAATGTAATTTTGATGTTAACTCCCAAACCGCTGCGCAGAAGTCAACTAAACTTCACCCATTAGTGTATTGTATCACAATCTAGTAGTTACATGTGGAAATTTGGTTCTAGGACATTTGATTTGAGCGCAATCCTCAAACTTAGGTCAAAAAAGCCATTTAAGCCTTTTCACAGTGAGATCTATGCGATATGGCCGAGAAATGTAATTTTGATGTTAACTCCCAAACCGCTGCGCAGAAGTCAACCAAACTTCACCCAATAGTGTATTGTATCACATTCTAGTAGTTACATTTTAAAATTTCGTTCTAGGACATTTGGTTTGAGCGCAATTATTAAACTTAGGTCAAAAAAGCCATTTAAGCCTTTTCACAGTGAGATCTATGCGATATGCCCGAGAAATGTAATTTTGATGTTAACTCCCAAACCGCTGCGCAGAAGTCAACCAAACTTCACCCATTAGTGTATTGTATCACAATCTAGTAGTTACATGTGGAAATTTGGTTCTAGGACATTTGATTTGAGCGCAGTCCTCAAACTTAGGTCAAAAAAGCCATTTAAGCCTTTTCACAGTGAGATCTATGCGATATGGCCGAGAAATGTAATTTTGATGTTAACTCCCAAACCGCTGCGCAGAAGTCAACCAAACTTCACCCAATAGTGTATTGTATCACAATCTAGTAGTTACATTTGAAAATTTTGTTCTAGGACATTTTGTTTGAGCGCAATCATCAAACTTAATTAAAAAAGTCATTTAAGCCTTTTCACAGTGAGATCTATGCGATATGGCCGAGAAATGTAATTTTGATGTTCACTCCCAAACCGCTGTGCAGAAGTCAACCAAACTTCACCCATTAGTGTATTGTATCACAATCTAGTAGTTACATTTGAAAATTTTTTTCTAGGAAATTTTGTTTGAGCGCAATCATCAAACTTAATTAAAAAAGCCATTTAAGCCTTTTCACAGTGAGATCTATGCGATATGGCCGAGAAATGTAATTTTGATGTTAACTCCCAAACCGCTGCGCAGAAGTAAACCAAACTTCACCCATTAGTGTATTGTATCGAAATCTAGTAGTTACATGTGGAAATTTGGTTCTAGGACATTTGATTTGAGCGCAATCCTCAAACTTAGGTCAAAAAAGCCATTTAAGCCTTTTCACAGTGAGATCTATGCGATATGGCCGAGAAATGTAATTTTGATGTTAACTCCCAAACCGCTGCGCAGAAGTCAACCAAACTTCACCCAATAGTGTATTGTATCACAATCTGTTACATTTGAAAATTTTGTTCTAGGAAATTTTGTTTGAGCGCAATCCTCAAACTTAGGTCAAAAAAGCCATTTAAGCCTTTTCACAGTGAGATCTATGCGATATGGCCGAGAAATGTAATTTTGATGTTAACTCCCAAACCGCTGCGCAGAAGTCAACCAAACTTCACCCAATAGTGTATTGTATCACATTCTAGTAGTTACATTTGAAAATTTCGTTCTAGGACATTTGGTTTGAGCGCAATCATTAAACTTAGGTCAAAAAAGCCATTTAAGCCTTTTCACAGTGAGATCTATGCGATATGGCCGAGAAATGTAATTTTGATGTTAACTCCCAAACCGCTGCGCAGAAGTCAACCAAACTTCACCCAATAGTGTATTGTATCACATTCTAGTAGTTACATTTGAAAATTTCGTTCTAGGACATTTGGTTTGAGCGCAATTATTAAACTTAGGTCAAAAAAGCCATTTAAGCCTTTTCACAGTGAGATCTATGCGATATGGCCGAGAAATGTAATTTTGATGTTAACTCCCAAACCGCTGCGCAGAAGTCAACCAAACTTCACCCAATAGTGTATTGTATCACATTCTAGTAGTTACATTTGAAAATTTTGTTCTAGGACATTTTGTTTGAACGCAATCATCAAACTTAATTAAAAAAGTCATTTAAGCCTTTTCACAGTGAGATCTATGCGATATGCCCGAGAAATGTAATTTTGATGTTAACTCCCAAACCGCTGCGCAGAAGTCAACCAAACTTCACCCATTAGTGTATTGTATCACAATCTAGTAGTTACATGTGGAAATTTGGTTCTAGGACATTTGATTTGAGCGCAGTCCTCAAACTTAGGTCAAAAAAGCCATTTAAGCCTTTTCACAGTGAGATCTATGCGATATGGCCGAGAAATGTAATTTTGATGTTAACTCCCAAACCGCTGCGCAGAAGTCAACCAAACTTCACCCAATAGTGTATTGTATCACAATCTAGTAGTTACATGTGGAAATTTGGTTCTAGGACATTTGATTTGAGCGCAATCCTCAAACTTAGGTCAAAAAAGCCATTTAAGCCTTTTCACAGTGAGATCTATGCGATATGGCCGAGAAATGTAATTTTGATGTTAACTCCCAAACCGCTGCGCAGAAGTCAACCAAACTTCACCCAATAGTGTATTGTATCACAATCTTGTAGTTACATTTGAAAATTTTGTTCTAGGACATTTTGTTTGAACGCAATCATCAAACTTAATTAAAAAAGTCATTTAAGCCTTTTCACAGTGAGATCTATGCGATATGGCCGAGAAATGTAATTTTGATGTTAACTCCCAAACCGCTGCGCAGAAGTCAACCAAACTTCACCCAATAGTGTATTGTATCACATTCTAGTAGTTACATTTGAAAATGTCGTTCTAGGACATTTGGTTCGAGCGCAATCATTAAACTTAATTAAAAAAGTCATTTAAGCCTTTTCACAGTGAGATCTATGCGATATGGCCGAGAAATGTAATTTTGATGTTAACTCCCAAACCGCTGCGCAGAAGTAAACCAAACTTCACCCAATAGTGTATTGTATCACAATCTAGTAGTTACATTTGAAAATTTTGTTCTAGGACATTTTGTTTGAACGCATTCATCAAACTTAATTAAAAAAGTCATTTAAGCCTTTTCACAGTGAGATCTATGCGATATGGCCGAGAAATGTAATTTTGATGTTAAATCCCAAACCGCTGCGCAGAAGTCAACTAAACTTCACCCAATAGTGTATTGTATCACATTCTAGTAGTTACATTTGAAAATTTCGTTCTAGGACATTTGGTTTGAGCGCAATCATTAAACTTAATTAAAAAAGTCATTTAAGCCTTTTCACAGTGAGATCTATGCGATATGGCCGAGAAATGTAATTTTGATGTTAACTCCCAAACCGCTGCGCAGAAGTCAACCAAACTTCACCCAATAGTGTATTGTATCACAATCTAGTAGTTACATTTGAAAATTTTGTTCTAGGACATTTTGTTTGAACGCAATCATCAAACTTAATTAAAAAAGTCATTTAAGCCTTTTCACAGTGAGATCTATGCGATATGCCCGAGAAATGTAATTTTGATGTTAACTCCCAAACCGCTGCGCAGAAGTCAACCAAACTTCACCCAATAGTGTATTGTATCACAATCTAGTAGTTACATTTGAAAATTTTGTTCTAGGAAATTTTGTTTGAGCGCAATCCTCAAACTTAGGTCAAAAAAGCCATTTAAGCCTTTTCACAGTGAGATCTATGCGATATGGCCGAGAAATGTAATTTTGATGTTAACTCCCAAACCGCTGCGCAGAAGTCAACCAAACTTCACCCAATAGTGTATTGTATCACATTCTAGTAGTTACATTTTAAAATTTCGTTCTAGGACATTTGGTTTGAGCGCAATTATTAAACTTAGGTCAAAAAAGCCATTTAAGCCTTTTCACAGTGAGATCTATGCGATATGCCCGAGAAATGTAATTTTGATGTTAACTCCCAAACCGCTGCGCAGAAGTCAACCAAACTTCACCCATTAGTGTATTGTATCACAATCTAGTAGTTACATGTGGAAATTTTGTTCTAGGACATTTTGTTTGAGCGCAATCATCAAACTTAATTAAAAAAGTCATTTAAGCCTTTTCACAGTGAGATCTATGCGATATGGCCGAGAAATGTAATTTTGATGTTCACTCCCAAACCGCTGCGCAGAAGTCAACCAAACTTCACCCATTAGTGTATTGTATCACAATCTAGTAGTTACATTTGAAAATTTTTTTCTAGGAAATTTTGTTTGAGCGCAATCATCAAACTTAATTAAAAAAGCCATTTAAGCCTTTTCACAGTGAGATATATGCGATATGGCCGAGAAATGTAATTTTGATGTTAACTCCCAAACCGCTGCGCAGAAGTAAACCAAACTTCACCCATTAGTGTACTGAATCGAAATCTAGTAGTTACATGTGGAAATTTGGTTCTAGGACATTTGATTTGAGCGCAATCCTCAAACTTAGGTCAAAAAAGCCATTTAAGCCTTTTCACAGTGAGATCTATGCGATATGGCCGAGAAATGTAATTTTGATGTTAACTCCCAAACCGCTGCGCAGAAGTCAACCAAACTTCACCCAATAGTGTATTGTATCACAATCTAGTAGTTACATTTGAAAATTTTGTTCTAGGACATTTTGTTTGAACGCAATCATCAAACTTAATTAAAAAAGTCATTTAAGCCTTTTCACAGTGAGATCTATGCGATATGGCCGAGAAATGTAATTTTGATGTTAACTCCCAAACCGCTGCGCAGAAGTCAACCAAACATCACCCAATAGTGTATTGTATCACAATCTAGTAGTTACATTTGAAAATTTTGTTCTAGGACATTTTGTTTGAGCGCAATCCTCAAACTTAATTAAAAAAAGTCGTTTAAGCCTTTTCACAGTGAGATCTATGCGATATGGCCGAGAAATGTAATTTTGATGTTCACTCCCAAACCGCTGCGCAGAAGTCAACCAAACTTCACCCAATAGTGTATTGTATCACAATCTAGTAGTTACATTTGAAAATTTTGTTCTAGGAAATTTTGTTTGAGCGCAATCATCAAACTTAATTAAAAAAGTCATTTAAGCCTTTTCACAGTGAGATCTATGCGATATGGCCGAGAAATGTAATTTTGATGTTAACTCCCAAACCGCTGCGCAGAAGTCAACCAAACTTCACCCATTAGTTTATTGTATCACAATCTAGTAGTTACATTTGAAAATTTTGTTCTAGGAAATTTTGTTTGAGCGCAATCATCAAACTTAATTAAAAAAGTCATTTAAGCCTTTCCACAGTGAGATCTATGCGATATGGCCGAGAAATGTAATTTTGATGTTAACTCCCAAACCGCTGCGCAGAAGTCAACTAAACTTCACCCATTAGTATATTGTATCACAATCTAGTAGTTACATGTGGAAATTTGGTTCTAGGACATTTGATTTGAGCGCAATCCTCAAACTTAGGTCAAAAAGCCATTTAAGCCTTTTCACAGTGAGATCTATGCGATATGGCCGAGAAATGTAATTTTGATGTTAACTCCCAAACCGCTGCGCAGAAGTCAACCAAACTTCACCCAATAGTGTATTGTATCACATTCTAGTAGTTACATTTGAAAATTTCGTTCTAGAACATTTGGTTTGAGCGCAATCCTCAAACTTAGGTCAAAAAAGCCATTTAAGCCTTTTCACAGTGAGATCTATGCGATATGGCCGAGAAATGTAATTTTGATGTTAACTCCCAAACCGCTGCGCAGAAGTCAACCAAACTTCACCCAATAGTGTATTGTATCACAATCTAGTAGTTACATTTGAAAATTTTGTTCTAGGAAATTTTGTTTGAGCGCAATCATCAAACTTAATTAAAAAAGTCATTTAAGCCTTTTCACAGTGAGATCTATGCGATATGGCCGAGAAATGTAATTTTGATGTTAACTCCCAAACCGCTGCGCAGAAGTCAACTAAACTTCACCCATTAGTGTATTGTATCACAATCTAGTAGTTACATGTGGAAATTTGGTTCTAGGACATTTGATTTGAGCGCAATCCTCAAACTTAGGTCAAAAAAGCCATTTAAGCCTTTTCACAGTGAGATCTATGCGATATGGCCGAGAAATGTAATTTTGATGTTAACTCCCAAACCGCTGCGCAGAAGTCAACCAAACTTCACCCAATAGTGTATTGTATCACATTCTAGTAGTTACATTTGAAAATTTCGTTCTAGGACATTTGGTTTGAGCGCAATTATTAAACTTAGGTCAAAAAAGCCATTTAAGCCTTTTCACAGTGAGATCTATGCGATATGGCCGAGAAATGTAATTTTGATGTTAACTCCCAAACCGCTGCGCAGAAGTCAACTAAACTTCACCCATTAGTGTATTGTATCACAATCTAGTAGTTACATGTGGAAATTTGGTTCTAGGACATTTGATTTGAGCGCAATCCTCAAACTTAGGTCAAAAAAGCCATTTAAGCCTTTTCACAGTGAGATCTATGCGATATGGCCGAGAAATGTAATTTTGATGTTAACTCCCAAACCGCTGCGCAGAAGTCAACCAAACTTCACCCAATAGTGTATTGTATCACATTCTAGTAGTTACATTTGAAAATTTCGTTCTAGGACATTTGGTTTGAGCGCAATTATTAAACTTAGGTCAAAAAAGCCATTTAAGCCTTTTCACAGTGAGATCTATGCGATATGGCCGAGAAATGTAATTTTGATGTTAACTCCCAAACCGCTGCGCAGAAGTCAACCAAACTTCACCCAATAGTGTATTGTATCACATTCTAGTAGTTACATTTGAAAATTTCGTTCTAGGACATTTGGTTTGAGCGCAATCCTCAAACTTAGGTCAAAAAAGCCATTTAAGCCTTTTCACAGTGAGATCTATGCGATATGGCCGAGAAATGTAATTTTGATGTTAACTCCCAAACCGCTGCGCAGAAGTCAACCAAACTTCACCCAATAGTGTATTGTATCACAATCTAGTAGTTACATTTGAAAATTTTGTTCTAGGAAATTTTGTTTGAGCGCAATCATCGAACTTAATTAAAAAAGTCATTTAAGCCTTTTCACAGTGAGATCTATGCGATATGGCCGAGAAATGTAATTTTGATGTTAACTCCCAAACCGCTGCGCAGAAGTCAACTAAACTTCACCCATTAGTGTATTGTATCACAATCTAGTAGTTACATGTGGAAATTTGGTTCTAGGACATTTGATTTGAGCGCAATCCTCAAACTTAGGTCAAAAAAGCCATTTAAGCCTTTTCACAGTGAGATCTATGCGATATGGCCGAGAAATGTAATTTTGATGTTAACTCCCAAACCGCTGCGCAGAAGTCAACCAAACTTCACCCAATAGTGTATTGTATCACAATCTAGTAGTTACATTTGAAAATTTTGTTCTAGGAAATTTTGTTTGAGCGCAATCATCAAACTTAATTAAAAAAGTCATTTAAGCCTTTTCACAGTGAGATCTATGCGATATGGCCGAGAAATGTAATTTTGATGTTAACTCCCAAACTGCTGCGCAGAAGTCAACTAAACTTCACCCATTAGTGTATTGTATCACAATCTAGTAGTTACATGTGGAAATTTGGTTCTAGGACATTTGATTTGAGCGCAATCCTCAAACTTAGGTCAAAAAAGCCATTTAAGCCTTTTCACAGTGAGATCTATGCGATATGGCCGAGAAATGTAATTTTGATGTTAACTCCCAAACCGCTGCGCAGAAGTCAACCAAACTTCACCCAATAGTGTATTGTATCACATTCTAGTAGTTACATTTGAAAATTTCGTTCTAGGACATTTGGTTTGAGCGCAATTATTAAACTTAGGTCAAAAAAGCCATTTAAGCCTTTTCACAGTGAGATCTATGCGATATGGCCGAGAAATGTAATTTTGATGTTAACTCCCAAACCGCTGCGCAGAAGTCAACCAAACTTCACCCAATAGTGTATTGTATCACAATCTAGTAGTTACATTTGAAAATTTTGTTCTAGGAAATTTTGTTTGAGCGCAATCATCAAACTTAATTAAAAAAGTCATTTAAGCCTTTTCACAGTGAGATCTATGCGATATGGCCGAGAAATGTAATTTTGATGTTAACTCCCAAACCGCTGCGCAGAAGTCAACCAAACTTCACCCATTAGTTTATTGTATCACAATCTAGTAGTTACATGTGAAATTTTGGTTCTAAGACATTTGATTTGAGCGCAATCCTCAAACTTAGGTCAAAAAAGCCATTTAAGCCTTTTCAAAGTGAGATCTATGCGATATGGCCGAGAAATGTAATTTTGATGTTAACTCCCAAACCGCTGCGCAGAAGTCAACCAAACTTCACCCAATAGTGTATTGTATCACATTCTAGTAGTTACATTTGAAAATTTCGTTCTAGGACATTTGGTTTGAGCGCAATTATTAAACTTAGGTCAAAAAAGCCATTTAAGCCTTTTCACAGTGAGATCTATGCGATATGGCCGAGAAATGTAATTTTGATGTTAACTCCCAAACCGCTGCGCAGAAGTCAACCAAACTTCACCCAATAGTGTATTGTATCACATTCTAGTAGTTACATTTGAAAATTTCGTTCTAGGACATTTGGTTTGAGCGCAATCCTCAAACTTAGGTCAAAAAAGCCATTTAAGCCTTTTCACAGTGAGATCTATGCGATATGGCCGAGAAATGTAATTTTGATGTTAACTCCCAAACCGCTGCGCAGAAGTCAACCAAACTTCACCCAATAGTGTATTGTATCACAATCTAGTAGTTACATTTGAAAATTTTGTTCTAGGAAATTTTGTTTGAGCGCAATCATCGAACTTAATTAAAAAAGTCATTTAAGCCTTTTCACAGTGAGATCTATGCGATATGGCCGAGAAATGTAATTTTGATGTTAACTCCCAAACCGCTGCGCAGAAGTCAACTAAACTTCACCCATTAGTGTATTGTATCACAATCTAGTAGTTACATGTGGAAATTTAGTTCTAGGACATTTGATTTGAGCGCAATCCTCAAACTTAGGTCAAAAAAGCCATTTAAGCCTTTTCACAGTGAGATCTATGCGATATGGCCGAGAAATGTAATTTTGATGTTAACTCCCAAACCGCTGCGCAGAAGTCAACCAAACTTCACCCAATAGTGTATTGTATCACAATCTAGTAGTTACATTTGAAAATTTTGTTCTAGGAAATTTTGTTTGAGCGCAATCATCAAACTTAATTAAAAAAGTCATTTAAGCCTTTTCACAGTGAGATCTATGCGATATGGCCGAGAAATGTAATTTTGATGTTAACTCCCAAACTGCTGCGCAGAAGTCAACTAAACTTCACCCATTAGTGTATTGTATCACAATCTAGTAGTTACATGTGGAAATTTGGTTCTAGGACATTTGATTTGAGCGCAATCCTCAAACTTAGGTCAAAAAAGCCATTTAAGCCTTTTCACAGTGAGATCTATGCGATATGGCCGAGAAATGTAATTTTGATGTTAACTCCCAAACCGCTGCGCAGAAGTCAACCAAACTTCACCCAATAGTGTATTGTATCACATTCTAGTAGTTACATTTGAAAATTTCGTTCTAGGACATTTGATTTGAGCGCAATCCTCAAACTTAGGTCAAAAAAGCCATTTAAGCCTTTTCACAGTGAGATCTATGCGATATGGCCGAGAAATGTAATTTTGATGTTAACTCCCAAACCGCTGCGCAGAAGTCAACCAAACTTCACCCAATAGTGTATTGTATCACATTCTAGTAGTTACATTTGAAAATTTCGTTCTAGGACATTTGGTTTGAGCGCAATTATTAAACTTAGGTCAAAAAAGCCATTTAAGCCTTTTCACAGTGAGATCTATGCGATATGGCCGAGAAATGTAATTTTGATGTTAACTCCCAAACCGCTGCGCAGAAGTCAACCAAACTTCACCCAATAGTGTATTGTATCACAATCTAGTAGTTACATTTGAAAATTTTGTTCTAGGAAATTTTGTTTGAGCGCAATCATCAAACTTAATTAAAAAAGTCATTTAAGCCTTTTCACAGTGAGATCTATGCGATATGGCCGAGAAATGTAATTTTGATGTTAACTCCCAAACCGCTGCGCAGAAGTCAACCAAACTTCACCCATTAGTTTATTGTATCACAATCTAGTAGTTACATGTGAAATTTTGGTTCTAAGACATTTGATTTGAGCGCAATCCTCAAACTTAGGTCAAAAAAGCCATTTAAGCCTTTTCAAAGTGAGATCTATGCGATATGGCCGAGAAATGTAATTTTGATGTTAACTCCCAAACCGCTGCGCAGAAGTCAACCAAACTTCACCCAATAGTGTATTGTATCACATTCTAGTAGTTACATTTGAAAATTTCGTTCTAGGACATTTGGTTTGAGCGCAATTATTAAACTTAGGTCAAAAAAGCCATTTAAGCCTTTTCACAGTGAGATCTATGCGATATGGCCGAGAAATGTAATTTTGATGTTAACTCCCAAACCGCTGCGCAGAAGTCAACCAAACTTCACCCAATAGTGTATTGTATCACATTCTAGTAGTTACATTTGAAAATTTCGTTCTAGGACATTTGGTTTGAGCGCAATCCTCAAACTTAGGTCAAAAAAGCCATTTAAGCCTTTTCACAGTGAGATCTATGCGATATGGCCGAGAAATGTAATTTTGATGTTAACTCCCAAACCGCTGCGCAGAAGTCAACCAAACTTCACCCAATAGTGTATTGTATCACAATCTAGTAGTTACATTTGAAAATTTTGTTCTAGGAAATTTTGTTTGAGCGCAATCATCGAACTTAATTAAAAAAGTCATTTAAGCCTTTTCACAGTGAGATCTATGCGATATGGCCGAGAAATGTAATTTTGATGTTAACTCCCAAACCGCTGCGCAGAAGTCAACTAAACTTCACCCATTAGTGTATTGTATCACAATCTAGTAGTTACATGTGGAAATTTAGTTCTAGGACATTTGATTTGAGCGCAATCCTCAAACTTAGGTCAAAAAAGCCATTTAAGCCTTTTCACAGTGAGATCTATGCGATATGGCCGAGAAATGTAATTTTGATGTTAACTCCCAAACCGCTGCGCAGAAGTCAACCAAACTTCACCCAATAGTGTATTGTATCACAATCTAGTAGTTACATTTGAAAATTTTGTTCTAGGAAATTTTGTTTGAGCGCAATCATCAAACTTAATTAAAAAAGTCATTTAAGCCTTTTCACAGTGAGATCTATGCGATATGGCCGAGAAATGTAATTTTGATGTTAACTCCCAAACTGCTGCGCAGAAGTCAACTAAACTTCACCCATTAGTGTATTGTATCACAATCTAGTAGTTACATGTGGAAATTTGGTTCTAGGACATTTGATTTGAGCGCAATCCTCAAACTTAGGTCAAAAAAGCCATTTAAGCCTTTTCACAGTGAGATCTATGCGATATGGCCGAGAAATGTAATTTTGATGTTAACTCCCAAACCGCTGCGCAGAAGTCAACCAAACTTCACCCAATAGTGTATTGTATCACATTCTAGTAGTTACATTTGAAAATTTCGTTCTAGGACATTTGGTTTGAGCGCAATTATTAAACTTAGGTCAAAAAAGCCATTTAAGCCTTTTCACAGTGAGATCTATGCGATATGGCCGAGAAATGTAATTTTGATGTTAACTCCCAAACCGCTGCGCAGAAGTCAACCAAACTTCACCCAATAGTGTATTGTATCACATTCTAGTAGTTACATTTGAAAATTTCGTTCTAGGACATTTGGTTTGAGCGCAATCATTAAACTTAGGTCAAAAAAGCCATTTAAGCCTTTTCACAGTGAGATCTATGCGATATGGCCGAGAAATGTAATTTTGATGTTAACTCCCAAACCGCTGCGCAGAAGTCAACCAAACTTCACCCAATAGTGTATTGTATCACAATCTAGTAGTTACATTTGAAAATTTTGTTCTAGGAAATTTTGTTTGAGCGCAATCATCAAACTTAATTAAAAAAGTCATTTAAGCCTTTTCACAGTGAGATCTATGCGATATGGCCGAGAAATGTAATTTTGATGTTAACTCCCAAACCGCTGCGCAGAAGTCAACCAAACTTCACCCATTAGTTTATTGTATCACAATCTAGTAGTTACATGTGAAATTTTGGTTCTAAGAAATTTGATTTGAGCGCAATCCTCAAACTTAGGTCAAAAAAGCCATTTAAGCCTTTTCAAAGTGAGATCTATGCGATATGGCCGAGAAATGTAATTTTGATGTTAACTCCCAAACCGCTGCGCAGAAGTCAACCAAACTTCACCCAATAGTGTATTGTATCACATTCTAGTAGTTACATTTGAAAATTTCGTTCTAGGACATTTGGTTTGAGCGCAATCATTAAACTTAGGTCAAAAAAGCCATTTAAGCCTTTTCACAGTGAGATCTATGCGATATGGCCGAGAAATGTAATTTTGATGTTAACTCCCAAACCGCTGCGCAGAAGTCAACCAAACTTCACCCAATAGTGTATTGTATCACAATCTAGTAGTTACATTTGAAAATTTTGTTCTAGGAAATTTTGTTTGAGCGCAATCATCAAACTTAATTAAAAAAGTCATTTAAGCCTTTTCACAGTGAGATCTATGCGATATGGCCGAGAAATGTAATTTTGATGTTAACTCCCAAACCGCTGCGCAGAAGTCAACCAAACTTCACCCATTAGTTTATTGTATCACAATCTAGTAGTTACATGTGAAAATTTGGTTCTAGGACATTTTGTTTGAACGCAATCATCAAACTTAATTAAAAAAGTCATTTAAGCCTTTTCACAGTGAGATCTATGCGATATGGCCGAGAAATGTAATTTTGATGTTAACTCCCAAACCGCTGCGCAGAAGTCAACCAAACTTCACCCAATAGTGTATTGTATCACATTCTAGTAGTTACATTTTAAAATTTCGTTCTAGGACATTTGGTTTGAGCGCAATCATTAAACTTAGGTCAAAAAAGCCATTTAAGCCTTTTCACAGTGAGATCTATGCGATATGGCCGAGAAATGTAATTTTGATGTTAACTCCCAAACCGCTGCGCAGAAGTCAACCAAACTTCACCCAATAGTGTATTGTATCACAATCTAGTAGTTACATTTGAAAATTTTGTTCTAGGAAATTTTGTTTGAGCGCAATCATCAAACTTAATTAAAAAAGCCATTTAAGCCTTTTCACAGTGAGATCTATGCGATATGGCCGAGAAATGTAATTTTGATGTTAACTCCCAAACCGCTGCGCAGAAGTCAACCAAACTTCACCCAATAGTGTATTGTATCACATTCTAGTAGTTACATTTGAAAATTTCGTTCTAGGACATTTGGTTTGAGCGCAATCATTAAACTTAGGTCAAAAAAGCCATTTAAGCCTTTTCACAGTGAGATCTATGCGATATGGCCGAGAAATGTAATTTTGATGTTAACTCCCAAACCGCTGCGCAGAAGTCAACCAAACTTCACCCAATAGTGTATTGTATCACAATCTAGTAGTTACATTTGAAAATTTTGTTCTAGGAAATTTTGTTTGAGCGCAATCATCAAACTTAATTAAAAAAGTCATTTAAGCCTTTTCACAGTGAGATCTATGCGATATGGCCGAGAAATGTAATTTTGATGTTAACTCCCAAACCGCTGCGCAGAAGTCAACCAAACTTCACCCATTAGTTTATTGTATCACAATCTAGTAGTTACATGTGAAATTTTGGTTCTAAGACATTTGATTTGAGCGCAATCCTCAAACTTAGGTCAAAAAAGCCATTTAAGCCTTTTCACAGTGAGATCTATGCGATATGGCCGAGAAATGTAATTTTGATGTTAACTCCCAAACCGCTGCGCAGAAGTCAACCAAACTTCACCCAATAGTGTATTGTATCACATTCTAGTAGTTACATTTGAAAATTTCGTTCTAGGACATTTGGTTTGAGCGCAATTATTAAACTTAGGTCAAAAAAGCCATTTAAGCCTTTTCACAGTGAGATCTATGCGATATGGCCGAGAAATGTAATTTTGATGTTAACTCCCAAACCGCTGCGCAGAAGTCAACCAAACTTCACCCAATAGTGTATTGTATCACATTCTAGTAGTTACATTTGAAAATTTCGTTCTAGGACATTTGGTTTGAGCGCAATCCTCAAACTTAGGTCAAAAAAGCCATTTAAGCCTTTTCACAGTGAGATCTATGCGATATGGCCGAGAAATGTAATTTTGATGTTAACTCCCAAACCGCTGCGCAGAAGTCAACCAAACTTCACCCAATAGTGTATTGTATCACAATCTAGTAGTTACATTTGAAAATTTTGTTCTAGGCAATTTTGTTTGAGCGCAATCATCAAACTTAATTAAAAAAGTCATTTAAGCCTTTTCACAGTGAGATCTATGCGATATGGCCGAGAAATGTAATTTTGATGTTAACTCCCAAACCGCTGCGCAGAAGTCAACTAAACTTCACCCATTAGTGTATTGTATCACAATCTAGTAGTTACATGTGGAAATTTGGTTCTAGGACATTTGATTTGAGCGCAATCCTCAAACTTAGGTCAAAAAAGCCATTTAAGCCTTTTCACAGTGAGATCTATGCGATATGGCCGAGAAATGTAATTTTGATGTTAACTCCCAAACCGCTGCGCAGAAGTCAACCAAACTTCACCCAATAGTGTATTGTATCACATTCTAGTAGTTACATTTGAAAATTTCGTTCTAGGACATTTGGTTTGAGCGCAATTATTAAACTTAGGTCAAAAAAGCCATTTAAGCCTTTTCACAGTGAGATCTATGCGATATGGCCGAGAAATGTAATTTTGATGTTAACTCCCAAACCGCTGCGCAGAAGTCAACTAAACTTCACCCATTAGTGTATTGTATCACAATCTAGTAGTTACATGTGGAAATTTGGTTCTAGGACATTTGATTTGAGCGCAATCCTCAAACTTAGGTCAAAAAAGCCATTTAAGCCTTTTCACAGTGAGATCTATGCGATATGGCCGAGAAATGTAATTTTGATGTTAACTCCCAAACCGCTGCGCAGAAGTCAACCAAACTTCACCCAATAGTGTATTGTATCACATTCTAGTAGTTACATTTGAAAATTTCGTTCTAGGACATTTGGTTTGAGCGCAATTATTAAACTTAGGTCAAAAAAGCCATTTAAGCCTTTTCACAGTGAGATCTATGCGATATGGCCGAGAAATGTAATTTTGATGTTAACTCCCAAACCGCTGCGCAGAAGTCAACCAAACTTCACCCAATAGTGTATTGTATCACATTCTAGTAGTTACATTTGAAAATTTCGTTCTAGGACATTTGGTTTGAGCGCAATCCTCAAACTTAGGTCAAAAAAGCCATTTAAGCCTTTTCACAGTGAGATCTATGCGATATGGCCGAGAAATGTAATTTTGATGTTAACTCCCAACCGCTGCGCAGAAGTCAACCAAACTTCACCCAATAGTGTATTGTATCACAATCTAGTAGTTACATTTGAAAATTTTGTTCTAGGAAATTTTGTTTGAGCGCAATCATCAAACTTAATTAAAAAAGTCATTTAAGCCTTTTCACAGTGAGATCTATGCGATATGGCCGAGAAATGTAATTTTGATGTCAACTCCCAAACCGCTGCGCAGAAGTCAACCAAACTTCACCCATTAGTGTATTGTATCACAATCTAGTAGTTACATGTGGAAATTTGGTTCTAGGACATTTGATTTGAGCGCAATCCTCAAACTTAGGTCAAAAAAGCCATTTAAGCCTTTTCACAGTGAGATCTATGCGATATGGCCGAGAAATGTAATTTTGATGTTAACTCCCAAACCGCTGCGCAGAAGTCAACCAAACTTCACCCAATAGTGTATTGTATCACATTCTAGTAGTTACATTTGAAAATTTCGTTCTAGGACATTTGGTTTGAGCGCAATTATTAAACTTAGGTCAAAAAAGCCATTTAAGCCTTTTCACAGTGAGATCTATGCGATATGGCCGAATAATGTAATTTTGATGTTAACTCCCAAACCGCTGCGCAGAAGTCAACTAAACTTCACCCATTAGTGTATTGTATCACAATCTAGTAGTTACATGTGGAAATTTGGTTCTAGGACATTTGATTTGAGCGCAATCCTCAAACTTAGGTCAAAAAAGCCATTTAAGCCTTTTCACAGTGAGATCTATGCGATATGGCCGAGAAATGTAATTTTGATGTTAACTCCCAAACCGCAGCGCAGAAGTCAACCAAACTTCACCCAATAGTGTATTGTATCACAATCTAGTAGTTACATTTGAAAATTTTGTTCTAGGAAATTTTGTTTGAGCGCAATCATCAAACTTAATTAAAAAAGTCATTTAAGCCTTTTCACAGTGAGATCTATGCGATATGGCCGAGAAATGTAATTTTGATGTTAACTCCCAAACCGCTGCGCAGAAGTCAACTAAACTTCACCCATTAAGTGTATTGTATCACAATCTAGTAGTTACATGTGGAAATTTGGTTCTAGGACATTTGATTTGAGCGCAATCCTCAAACTTAGGTCAAAAAAGCCATTTAAGCCTTTTCACAGTGAGATCTATGCGATATGGCCGAGAAATGTAATTTTGATGTTAACTCCCAAACCGCTGCGCAGAAGTCAACCAAACTTCACCCAATAGTGTATTGTATCACATTCTAGTAGTTACATTTGAAAATTTCGTTCTAGGACATTTGGTTTGAGCGCAATTATTAAACTTAGGTCAAAAAAGCCATTTAAGCCTTTTCACAGTGAGATCTATGCGATATGGCCGAATAATGTAATTTTGATGTTAACTCCCAAACCGCTGCGCAGAAGTCAACTAAACTTCACCCATTAGTGTATTGTATCACAATCTAGTAGTTACATGTGGAAATTTGGTTCTAGGACATTTGATTTGAGCGCAATCCTCAAACTTAGGTCAAAAAAGCCATTTAAGCCTTTTCACAGTGAGATCTATGCGATATGGCCGAGAAATGTAATTTTGATGTTAACTCCCAAACCGCTGCGCAGAAGTCAACCAAACTTCACCCAATAGTGTATTGTATCACATTCTAGTAGTTACATTTGAAAATTTCGTTCTAGGACATTTGGTTTGAGCGCAATTATTAAACTTAGGTCAAAAAAGCCATTTAAGCCTTTTCACAGTGAGATCTATGCGATATGGCCGAGAAATGTAATTTTGATGTTAACTCCCAAACCGCTGCGCAGAAGTCAACCAAACTTCACCCAATAGTGTATTGTATCACATTCTAGTAGTTACATTTGAAAATTTCGTTCTAGGACATTTGGTTTGAGCGCAATCCTCAAACTTAGGTCAAAAAAGCCATTTAAGCCTTTTCACAGTGAGATCTATGCGATATGGCCGAGAAATGTAATTTTGATGTTAACTCCCAAACCGCTGCGCAGAAGTCAACCAAACTTCACCCAATAGTGTATTGTATCACAATCTAGTAGTTACATTTGAAAATTTTGTTCTAGGAAATTTTGTTTGAGCGCAATCATCAAACTTAATTAAAAAAGTCATTTAAGCCTTTTCACAGTGAGATCTATGCGATATGGCCGAGAAATGTAATTTTGATGTTAACTCCCAAACCGCTGCGCAGAAGTCAACTAAACTTCACCCATTAGTGTATTGTATCACAATCTAGTAGTTACATGTGGAAATTTGGTTCTAGGACATTTGATTTGAGCGCAATCCTCAAACTTAGGTCAAAAAAGCCATTTAAGCCTTTTCACAGTGAGATCTATGCGATATGGCCGAGAAATGTAATTTTGATGTTAACTCCCAAACCGCTGCGCAGAAGTCAACCAAACTTCACCCAATAGTGTATTGTATCACATTCTAGTAGTTACATTTGAAAATTTCGTTCTAGGACATTTGGTTTGAGCGCAATTATTAAACTTAGGTCAAAAAAGCCATTTAAGCCTTTTCACAGTGAGATCTATGCGATATGGCCGAGAAATGTAATTTTGATGTTAACTCCCAAACCGCTGCGCAGAAGTCAACCAAACTTCACCCAATAGTGTATTGTATCACATTCTAGTAGTTACATTTGAAAATTTCGTTCTAGGACATTTGGTTTGAGCGCAATCATTAAACTTAGGTCAAAAAAGCCATTTAAGCCTTTTCACAGTGAGATCTATGCGATATGGCCGAGAAATGTAATTTTGATGTTAACTCCCAAACCGCTGCGCAGAAGTCAACCAAACTTCACCCAATAGTGTATTGTATCACAATCTAGTAGTTACATTTGAAAATTTTGTTCTAGGAAATTTTGTTTGAGCGCAATCATCAAACTTAATTAAAAAAGTCATTTAAGCCTTTTCACAGTGAGATCTATGCGATATGGCCGAGAAATGTAATTTTGATGTTAACTCCCAAACCGCTGCGCAGAAGTCAACCAAACTTCACCCATTAGTTTATTGTATCACAATCTAGTAGTTACATGTGAAAATTTGGTTCTAGGACATTTTGTTTGAACGCAATCATCAAACTTAATTAAAAAAGTCATTTAAGCCTTTTCACAGTGAGATCTATGCGATATGGCCGAGAAATGTAATTTTGATGTTAACTCCCAAACCGCTGCGCAGAAGTCAACCAAACTTCACCCAATAGTGTATTGTATCACATTCTAGTAGTTACATTTGAAAATTTCGTTCTAGGACATTTGGTTTGAGCGCAATCATTAAACTTAGGTCAAAAAAGCCATTTAAGCCTTTTCACAGTGAGATCTATGCGATATGGCCGAGAAATGTAATTTTGATGTTAACTCCCAAACCGCTGCGCAGAAGTCAACCAAACTTCACCCAATAGTGTATTGTATCACAATCTAGTAGTTACATTTGAAAATTTTGTTCTAGGAAATTTTGTTTGAGCGCAATCATCAAACTTAATTAAAAAAGCCATTTAAGCCTTTTCACAGTGAGATCTATGCGATATGGCCGAGAAATGTAATTTTGATGTTAACTCCCAAACCGCTGCGCAGAAGTCAACCAAACTTCACCCAATAGTGTATTGTATCACATTCTAGTAGTTACATTTGAAAATTTCGTTCTAGGACATTTGGTTTGAGCGCAATCATTAAACTTAGGTCAAAAAAGCCATTTAAGCCTTTTCACAGTGAGATCTATGCGATATGGCCGAGAAATGTAATTTTGATGTTAACTCCCAAACCGCTGCGCAGAAGTCAACCAAACTTCACCCAATAGTGTATTGTATCACAATCTAGTAGTTACATTTGAAAATTTTGTTCTAGGAAATTTTGTTTGAGCGCAATCATCAAACTTAATTAAAAAAGTCATTTAAGCCTTTTCACAGTGAGATCTATGCGATATGGCCGAGAAATGTAATTTTGATGTTAACTCCCAAACCGCTGCGCAGAAGTCAACCAAACTTCACCCATTAGTTTATTGTATCACAATCTAGTAGTTACATGTGAAATTTTGGTTCTAAGACATTTGATTTGAGCGCAATCCTCAAACTTAGGTCAAAAAAGCCATTTAAGCCTTTTCACAGTGAGATCTATGCGATATGGCCGAGAAATGTAATTTTGATGTTAACTCCCAAACCGCTGCGCAGAAGTCAACCAAACTTCACCCAATAGTGTATTGTATCACATTCTAGTAGTTACATTTGAAAATTTCGTTCTAGGACATTTGGTTTGAGCGCAATTATTAAACTTAGGTCAAAAAAGCCATTTAAGCCTTTTCACAGTGAGATCTATGCGATATGGCCGAGAAATGTAATTTTGATGTTAACTCCCAAACCGCTGCGCAGAAGTCAACCAAACTTCACCCAATAGTGTATTGTATCACATTCTAGTAGTTACATTTGAAAATTTCGTTCTAGGACATTTGGTTTGAGCGCAATCCTCAAACTTAGGTCAAAAAAGCCATTTAAGCCTTTTCACAGTGAGATCTATGCGATATGGCCGAGAAATGTAATTTTGATGTTAACTCCCAAACCGCTGCGCAGAAGTCAACCAAACTTCACCCAATAGTGTATTGTATCACAATCTAGTAGTTACATTTGAAAATTTTGTTCTAGGCAATTTTGTTTGAGCGCAATCATCAAACTTAATTAAAAAAGTCATTTAAGCCTTTTCACAGTGAGATCTATGCGATATGGCCGAGAAATGTAATTTTGATGTTAACTCCCAAACCGCTGCGCAGAAGTCAACTAAACTTCACCCATTAGTGTATTGTATCACAATCTAGTAGTTACATGTGGAAATTTGGTTCTAGGACATTTGATTTGAGCGCAATCCTCAAACTTAGGTCAAAAAAGCCATTTAAGCCTTTTCACAGTGAGATCTATGCGATATGGCCGAGAAATGTAATTTTGATGTTAACTCCCAAACCGCTGCGCAGAAGTCAACCAAACTTCACCCAATAGTGTATTGTATCACATTCTAGTAGTTACATTTGAAAATTTCGTTCTAGGACATTTGGTTTGAGCGCAATTATTAAACTTAGGTCAAAAAAGCCATTTAAGCCTTTTCACAGTGAGATCTATGCGATATGGCCGAGAAATGTAATTTTGATGTTAACTCCCAAACCGCTGCGCAGAAGTCAACTAAACTTCACCCATTAGTGTATTGTATCACAATCTAGTAGTTACATGTGGAAATTTGGTTCTAGGACATTTGATTTGAGCGCAATCCTCAAACTTAGGTCAAAAAAGCCATTTAAGCCTTTTCACAGTGAGATCTATGCGATATGGCCGAGAAATGTAATTTTGATGTTAACTCCCAAACCGCTGCGCAGAAGTCAACCAAACTTCACCCAATAGTGTATTGTATCACATTCTAGTAGTTACATTTGAAAATTTCGTTCTAGGACATTTGGTTTGAGCGCAATTATTAAACTTAGGTCAAAAAAGCCATTTAAGCCTTTTCACAGTGAGATCTATGCGATATGGCCGAGAAATGTAATTTTGATGTTAACTCCCAAACCGCTGCGCAGAAGTCAACCAAACTTCACCCAATAGTGTATTGTATCACATTCTAGTAGTTACATTTGAAAATTTCGTTCTAGGACATTTGGTTTGAGCGCAATCCTCAAACTTAGGTCAAAAAAGCCATTTAAGCCTTTTCACAGTGAGATCTATGCGATATGGCCGAGAAATGTAATTTTGATGTTAACTCCCAACCGCTGCGCAGAAGTCAACCAAACTTCACCCAATAGTGTATTGTATCACAATCTAGTAGTTACATTTGAAAATTTTGTTCTAGGAAATTTTGTTTGAGCGCAATCATCAAACTTAATTAAAAAAGTCATTTAAGCCTTTTCACAGTGAGATCTATGCGATATGGCCGAGAAATGTAATTTTGATGTCAACTCCCAAACCGCTGCGCAGAAGTCAACCAAACTTCACCCATTAGTGTATTGTATCACAATCTAGTAGTTACATGTGGAAATTTGGTTCTAGGACATTTGATTTGAGCGCAATCCTCAAACTTAGGTCAAAAAAGCCATTTAAGCCTTTTCACAGTGAGATCTATGCGATATGGCCGAGAAATGTAATTTTGATGTTAACTCCCAAACCGCTGCGCAGAAGTCAACCAAACTTCACCCAATAGTGTATTGTATCACATTCTAGTAGTTACATTTGAAAATTTCGTTCTAGGACATTTGGTTTGAGCGCAATTATTAAACTTAGGTCAAAAAAGCCATTTAAGCCTTTTCACAGTGAGATCTATGCGATATGGCCGAGAAATGTAATTTTGATGTTAACTCCCAAACCGCTGCGCAGAAGTCAACCAAACTTCACCCAATAGTGTATTGTATCACATTCTAGTAGTTACATTTGAAAATTTCGTTCTAGGACATTTGGTTTGAGCGCAATCCTCAAACTTAGGTCAAAAAAGCCATTTAAGCCTTTTCACAGTGAGATCTATGCGATATGGCCGAGAAATGTAATTTTGATGTTAACTCCCAAACCGCTGCGCAGAAGTCAACCAAACTTCACCCAATAGTGTATTGTATCACAATCTAGTAGTTACATTTGAAAATTTTGTTCTAGGAAATTTTGTTTGAGCGCAATCATCAAACTTAATTAAAAAAGTCATTTAAGCCTTTTCACAGTGAGATCTATGCGATATGGCCGAGAAATGTAATTTTGATGTCAACTCCCAAACCGCTGCGCAGAAGTCAACCAAACTTCACCCATTAGTGTATTGTATCACAATCTAGTAGTTACATGTGGAAATTTGGTTCTAGGACATTTGATTTGAGCGCAATCCTCAAACTTAGGTCAAAAAAGCCATTTAAGCCTTTTCACAGTGAGATCTATGCGATATGGCCGAGAAATGTAATTTTGATGTTAACTCCCAAACCGCTGCGCAGAAGTCAACCAAACTTCACCCAATAGTGTATTGTATCACATTCTAGTAGTTACATTTGAAAATTTCGTTCTAGGACATTTGGTTTGAGCGCAATTATTAAACTTAGGTCAAAAAAGCCATTTAAGCCTTTTCACAGTGAGATCTATGCGATATGGCCGAATAATGTAATTTTGATGTTAACTCCCAAACCGCTGCGCAGAAGTCAACTAAACTTCACCCATTAGTGTATTGTATCACAATCTAGTAGTTACATGTGGAAATTTGGTTCTAGGACATTTGATTTGAGCGCAATCCTCAAACTTAGGTCAAAAAAGCCATTTAAGCCTTTTCACAGTGAGATCTATGCGATATGGCCGAGAAATGTAATTTTGATGTTAACTCCCAAACCGCTGCGCAGAAGTCAACCAAACTTCACCCAATAGTGTATTGTATCACATTCTAGTAGTTACATTTGAAAATTTCGTTCTAGGACATTTGGTTTGAGCGCAATCCTCAAACTTAGGTCAAAAAAGCCATTTAAGCCTTTTCACAGTGAGATCTATGCGATATGGCCGAGAAATGTAATTTTGATGTTAACTCCCAAACCGCTGCGCAGAAGTCAACCAAACTTCACCCAATAGTGTATTGTATCACAATCTAGTAGTTACATTTGAAAATTTTGTTCTAGGAAATTTTGTTTGAGCGCAATCATCAAACTTAATTAAAAAAGTCATTTAAGCCTTTTCACAGTGAGATCTATGCGATATGGCCGAGAAATGTAATTTTGATGTTAACTCCCAAACCGCTGCGCAGAAGTCAACTAAACTTCACCCATTAGTGTATTGTATCACAATCTAGTAGTTACATGTGGAAATTTGGTTCTAGGACATTTGATTTGAGCGCAATCCTCAAACTTAGGTCAAAAAAGCCATTTAAGCCTTTTCACAGTGAGATCTATGCGATATGGCCGAGAAATGTAATTTTGATGTTAACTCCCAAACCGCTGCGCAGAAGTCAACCAAACTTCACCCAATAGTGTATTGTATCACATTCTAGTAGTTACATTTGAAAATTTCGTTCTAGGACATTTGGTTTGAGCGCAATTATTAAACTTAGGTCAAAAAAGCCATTTAAGCCTTTTCACAGTGAGATCTATGCGATATGGCCGAGAAATGTAATTTTGATGTTAACTCCCAAACCGCTG
Source organism: Corythoichthys intestinalis (assembly GCF_030265065.1). Taxonomy (NCBI): domain Eukaryota; kingdom Metazoa; phylum Chordata; class Actinopteri; order Syngnathiformes; family Syngnathidae; genus Corythoichthys; species Corythoichthys intestinalis. The sequence continues at coordinate 34,240,699 of NC_080407.1, forward strand.
CGCAGAAGTCAACCAAACTTCACCCAATAGTGTATTGTATCACATTCTAGTAGTTACATTTGAAAATTTCGTTCTAGGACATTTGGTTTGAGCGCAATCATTAAACTTAGGTCAAAAAAGCCATTTAAGCCTTTTCACAGTGAGATCTATGCGATATGGCCGAGAAATGTAATTTTGATGTTAACTCCCAAACCGCTGCGCAGAAGTCAACCAAACTTCACCCAATAGTGTATTGTATCACATTCTAGTAGTTACATTTGAAAATTTCGTTCTAGGACATTTGGTTTGAGCGCAATCCTCAAACTTAGGTCAAAAAAGCCATTTAAGCCTTTTCACAGTGAGATCTATGCGATATGGCCGAGAAATGTAATTTTGATGTTAACTCCCAAACCGCTGCGCAGAAGTCAACCAAACTTCACCCAATAGTGTATTGTATCACAATCTAGTAGTTACATTTGAAAATTTTGTTCTAGGAAATTTTGTTTGAGCGCAATCATCAAACTTAATTAAAAAAGTCATTTAAGCCTTTTCACAGTGAGATCTATGCGATATGGCCGAGAAATGTAATTTTGATGTCAACTCCCAAACCGCTGCGCAGAAGTCAACCAAACTTCACCCATTAGTGTATTGTATCACAATCTAGTAGTTACATGTGGAAATTTGGTTCTAGGACATTTGATTTGAGCGCAATCCTCAAACTTAGGTCAAAAAAGCCATTTAAGCCTTTTCACAGTGAGATCTATGCGATATGGCCGAGAAATGTAATTTTGATGTTAACTCCCAAACCGCTGCGCAGAAGTCAACCAAACTTCACCCAATAGTGTATTGTATCACATTCTAGTAGTTACATTTGAAAATTTCGTTCTAGGACATTTGGTTTGAGCGCAATTATTAAACTTAGGTCAAAAAAGCCATTTAAGCCTTTTCACAGTGAGATCTATGCGATATGGCCGAATAATGTAATTTTGATGTTAACTCCCAAACCGCTGCGCAGAAGTCAACTAAACTTCACCCATTAGTGTATTGTATCACAATCTAGTAGTTACATGTGGAAATTTGGTTCTAGGACATTTGATTTGAGCGCAATCCTCAAACTTAGGTCAAAAAAGCCATTTAAGCCTTTTCACAGTGAGATCTATGCGATATGGCCGAGAAATGTAATTTTGATGTTAACTCCCAAACCGCTGCGCAGAAGTCAACCAAACTTCACCCAATAGTGTATTGTATCACATTCTAGTAGTTACATTTGAAAATTTCGTTCTAGGACATTTGGTTTGAGCGCAATCCTCAAACTTAGGTCAAAAAAGCCATTTAAGCCTTTTCACAGTGAGATCTATGCGATATGGCCGAGAAATGTAATTTTGATGTTAACTCCCAAACCGCTGCGCAGAAGTCAACCAAACTTCACCCAATAGTGTATTGTATCACAATCTAGTAGTTACATTTGAAAATTTTGTTCTAGGAAATTTTGTTTGAGCGCAATCATCAAACTTAATTAAAAAAGTCATTTAAGCCTTTTCACAGTGAGATCTATGCGATATGGCCGAGAAATGTAATTTTGATGTTAACTCCCAAACCGCTGCGCAGAAGTCAACTAAACTTCACCCATTAGTGTATTGTATCACAATCTAGTAGTTACATGTGGAAATTTGGTTCTAGGACATTTGATTTGAGCGCAATCCTCAAACTTAGGTCAAAAAAGCCATTTAAGCCTTTTCACAGTGAGATCTATGCGATATGGCCGAGAAATGTAATTTTGATGTTAACTCCCAAACCGCTGCGCAGAAGTCAACCAAACTTCACCCAATAGTGTATTGTATCACATTCTAGTAGTTACATTTGAAAATTTCGTTCTAGGACATTTGGTTTGAGCGCAATTATTAAACTTAGGTCAAAAAAGCCATTTAAGCCTTTTCACAGTGAGATCTATGCGATATGGCCGAGAAATGTAATTTTGATGTTAACTCCCAAACCGCTGCGCAGAAGTCAACCAAACTTCACCCAATAGTGTATTGTATCACATTCTAGTAGTTACATTTGAAAATTTCGTTCTAGGACATTTGGTTTGAGCGCAATCATTAAACTTAGGTCAAAAAAGCCATTTAAGCCTTTTCACAGTGAGATCTATGCGATATGGCCGAGAAATGTAATTTTGATGTTAACTCCCAAACCGCTGCGCAGAAGTCAACCAAACTTCACCCAATAGTGTATTGTATCACAATCTAGTAGTTACATTTGAAAATTTTGTTCTAGGAAATTTTGTTTGAGCGCAATCATCAAACTTAATTAAAAAAGTCATTTAAGCCTTTTCACAGTGAGATCTATGCGATATGGCCGAGAAATGTAATTTTGATGTTAACTCCCAAACCGCTGCGCAGAAGTCAACCAAACTTCACCCATTAGTGTATTGTATCACAATCTAGTAGTTACATGTGAAAATTTGGTTCTAGGACATTTGATTTGAGCGCAATCCTCAAACTTAGGTCAAAAAAGCCATTTAAGCCTTTTCACAGTGAGATCTATGCGATATGGCCGAGAAATGTAAATTTGATGTTAACTCCCAAACCGCTGTGCAGAAGTCAACCAAACTTCACCCAATAGTGTATTGTATCACAATCTAGTAGTTACATTTGAAAATTTTGTTCTAGGACATTTTGTTTGAACGCAATCATCAAACTTAATTAAAAAAGTCATTTAAGCCTTTTCACAGTGAAATCTATGCGATATGGCCGAGAAATGTAATTTTGATGTTAACTCCCAAACCGCTGCGCAGAAGTCAACCAAACTTCACCCAATAGTGTATTGTATCACAATCTAGTAGTTACATTTGAAAATTTTGTTCTAGGAAATTTTGTTTGAGCGCAATCATCAAACTTAATTAAAAAAGTCATTTAAGCCTTTTCACAGTGAGATCTATGCGATATGGCCGAGAAATGTAATTTTGATGTTAACTCCCAAACCGCTGCGCAGAAGTCAACTAAACTTCACCCATTAGTGTATTGTATCACAATCTAGTAGTTACATGTGGAAGTTTGGTTCTAGGACATTTGATTTGAGCGCAATCCTCAAACTTAGGTCAAAAAAGCCATTTAAGCCTTTTCACAGTGAGATCTATGCGATATGGCCGAGAAATGTAATTTTGATGTTAACTCCCAAACCGCTGCGCAGAAGTCAACCAAACTTCACCCAATAGTGTATTGTATCACATTCTAGTAGTTACATTTGAAAATTTCGTTCTAGGACATTTGGTTTGAGCGCAATTATTAAACTTAGGTCAAAAAAGCCATTTAAGCCTTTTCACAGTGAGATCTATGCGATATGGCCGAGAAATGTAATTTTGATGTTAACTCCCAAACCGCTGCGCAGAAGTCAACCAAACTTCACCCAATAGTGTATTGTATCACATTCTAGTAGTTACATTTTAAAATTTCGTTCTAGGACATTTGGTTTGAGCGCAATTATTAAACTTAGGTCAAAAAAGCCATTTAAGCCTTTTCACAGTGAGATCTATGCGATATGGCCGAGAAATGTAATTTTGATGTTAACTCCCAAACCGCTGCGCAGAAGTCAACTAAACTTCACCCATTAGTGTATTGTATCACAATCTAGTAGTTACATGTGGAAATTTGGTTCTAGGACATTTGATTTGAGCGCAATCCTCAAACTTAGGTCAAAAAAGCCATTTAAGCCTTTTCACAGTGAGATCTATGCGATATGGCCGAGAAATGTAATTTTGATGTTAACTCCCAAACTGCTGCGCAGAAGTCAACCAAACTTCACCCAATAGTGTATTGTATCACATTCTAGTAGTTACATTTGAAAATTTCGTTCTAGGACATTTGGTTTGAGCGCAATTATTAAACTTAGGTCAAAAAAGCCATTTAAGCCTTTTCACAGTGAGATCTATGCGATATGGCCGAGAAATGTAATTTTGATGTTAACTCCCAAACCGCTGCGCAGAAGTCAACCAAACTTCACCCAATAGTGTATTGTATCACATTCTAGTAGTTACATTTGAAAATTTCGTTCTAGGACATTTGGTTTGAGCGCAATCCTCAAACTTAGGTCAAAAAAGCCATTTAAGCCTTTTCACAGTGAGATCTATGCGATATGGCCGAGAAATGTAATTTTGATGTTAACTCCCAAACCGCTGCGCAGAAGTCAACCAAACTTCACCCAATAGTGTATTGTATCACAATCTAGTAGTTACATTTGAAAATTTTGTTCTAGGAAATTTTGTTTGAGCGCAATCATCAAACTTAATTAAAAAAGTCATTTAAGCCTTTTCACAGTGAGATCTATGCGATATGGCCGAGAAATGTAATTTTGATGTTAACTCCCAAACCGCTGCGCAGAAGTCAACTAAACTTCACCCATTAGTGTATTGTATCACAATCTAGTAGTTACATGTGGAAATTTGGTTCTAGGACATTTGATTTGAGCGCAATCCTCAAACTTACGTCAAAAAAGCCATTTAAGCCTTTTCACAGTGAGATCTATGCGATATGGCCGAGAAATGTAATTTTGATGTTAACTCCCAAACCGCTGCGCAGAAGTCAACCAAACTTCACCCAATAGTGTATTGTATCACAATCTAGTAGTTACATTTGAAAATTTTGTTCTAGGAAATTTTGTTTGAGCGCAATCATCAAACTTAATTAAAAAAGTCATTTAAGCCTTTTCACAGTGAGATCTATGCGATATGGCCGAGAAATGTAATTTTGATGTTAACTCCCAAACCGCTGCGCAGAAGTCAACTAAACTTCACCCATTAGTGTATTGTATCACAATCTAGTAGTTACATGTGGAAATTTGGTTCTAGGACATTTGATTTGAGCGCAATCCTCAAACTTAGGTCAAAAAAGCCATTTAAGCCTTTTCACAGTGAGATCTATGCGATATGGCCGAGAAATGTAATTTTGATGTTAACTCCCAAACCGCTGCGCAGAAGTCAACCAAACTTCACCCAATAGTGTATTGTATCACATTCTAGTAGTTACATTTGAAAATTTCGTTCTAGGACATTTGGTTTGAGCGCAATTATTAAACTTAGGTCAAAAAAGCCATTTAAGCCTTTTCACAGTGAGATCTATGCGATATGGCCGAGAAATGTAATTTTGATGTTAACTCCCAAACCGCTGCGCAGAAGTCAACTAAACTTCACCCATTAGTGTATTGTATCACAATCTAGTAGTTACATGTGGAAATTTGGTTCTAGGACATTTGATTTGAGCGCAATCCTCAAACTTAGGTCAAAAAAGCCATTTAAGCCTTTTCACAGTGAGATCTATGCGATATGGCCGAGAAATGTAATTTTGATGTTAACTCCCAAACCGCTGCGCAGAAGTCAACCAAACTTCACCCAATAGTGTATTGTATCACATTCTAGTAGTTACATTTGAAAATTTCGTTCTAGGACATTTGGTTTGAGCGCAATTATTAAACTTAGGTCAAAAAAGCCATTTAAGCCTTTTCACAGTGAGATCTATGCGATATGGCCGAGAAATGTAATTTTGATGTCAACTCCCAAACCGCTGCGCAGAAGTCAACCAAACTTCACCCATTAGTGTATTGTATCACAATCTAGTAGTTACATGTGGAAATTTGGTTCTAGGACATTTGATTTGAGCGCAATCCTCAAACTTAGGTCAAAAAAGCCATTTAAGCCTTTTCACAGTGAGATCTATGCGATATGGCCGAGAAATGTAATTTTGATGTTAACTCCCAAACCGCTGCGCAGAAGTCAACCAAACTTCACCCAATAGTGTATTGTATCACATTCTAGTAGTTACATTTGAAAATTTCGTTCTAGGACATTTGGTTTGAGCGCAATCCTCAAACTTAGGTCAAAAAAGCCATTTAAGCCTTTTCACAGTGAGATCTATGCGATATGGCCGAGAAATGTAATTTTGATGTTAACTCCCAAACCGCTGCGCAGAAGTCAACCAAACTTCACCCAATAGTGTATTGTATCACAATCTAGTAGTTACATTTGAAAATTTTGTTCTAGGAAATTTTGTTTGAGCGCAATCATCAAACTTAATTAAAAAAGTCATTTAAGCCTTTTCACAGTGAGATCTATGCGATATGGCCGAGAAATGTAATTTTGATGTCAACTCCCAAACCGCTGCGCAGAAGTCAACCAAACTTCACCCATTAGTGTATTGTATCACAATCTAGTAGTTACATGTGGAAATTTGGTTCTAGGACATTTGATTTGAGCGCAATCCTCAAACTTAGGTCAAAAAAGCCATTTAAGCCTTTTCACAGTGAGATCTATGCGATATGGCCGAGAAATGTAATTTTGATGTTAACTCCCAAACCGCTGCGCAGAAGTCAACCAAACTTCACCCAATAGTGTATTGTATCACATTCTAGTAGTTACATTTGAAAATTTCGTTCTAGGACATTTGGTTTGAGCGCAATTATTAAACTTAGGTCAAAAAAGCCATTTAAGCCTTTTCACAGTGAGATCTATGCGATATGGCCGAATAATGTAATTTTGATGTTAACTCCCAAACCGCTGCGCAGAAGTCAACTAAACTTCACCCATTAGTGTATTGTATCACAATCTAGTAGTTACATGTGGAAATTTGGTTCTAGGACATTTGATTTGAGCGCAATCCTCAAACTTAGGTCAAAAAAGCCATTTAAGCCTTTTCACAGTGAGATCTATGCGATATGGCCGAGAAATGTAATTTTGATGTTAACTCCCAAACCGCAGCGCAGAAGTCAACCAAACTTCACCCAATAGTGTATTGTATCACAATCTAGTAGTTACATTTGAAAATTTTGTTCTAGGAAATTTTGTTTGAGCGCAATCATCAAACTTAATTAAAAAAGTCATTTAAGCCTTTTCACAGTGAGATCTATGCGATATGGCCGAGAAATGTAATTTTGATGTTAACTCCCAAACCGCTGCGCAGAAGTCAACTAAACTTCACCCATTAGTGTATTGTATCACAATCTAGTAGTTACATGTGGAAATTTGGTTCTAGGACATTTGATTTGAGCGCAATCCTCAAACTTAGGTCAAAAAAGCCATTTAAGCCTTTTCACAGTGAGATCTATGCGATATGGCCGAGAAATGTAATTTTGATGTTAACTCCCAAACCGCTGCGCAGAAGTCAACCAAACTTCACCCAATAGTGTATTGTATCACATTCTAGTAGTTACATTTGAAAATTTCGTTCTAGGACATTTGGTTTGAGCGCAATTATTAAACTTAGGTCAAAAAAGCCATTTAAGCCTTTTCACAGTGAGATCTATGCGATATGGCCGAGAAATGTAATTTTGATGTTAACTCCCAAACCGCTGCGCAGAAGTCAACCAAACTTCACCCAATAGTGTATTGTATCACATTCTAGTAGTTACATTTGAAAATTTCGTTCTAGGACATTTGGTTTGAGCGCAATCCTCAAACTTAGGTCAAAAAAGCCATTTAAGCCTTTTCACAGTGAGATCTATGCGATATGGCCGAGAAATGTAATTTTGATGTTAACTCCCAAACCGCTGCGCAGAAGTCAACCAAACTTCACCCAATAGTGTATTGTATCACAATCTAGTAGTTACATTTGAAAATTTTGTTCTAGGAAATTTTGTTTGAGCGCAATCATCAAACTTAATTAAAAAAGTCATTTAAGCCTTTTCATAGTGAGATCTATGCGATATGGCCGAGAAATGTAATTTTGATGTTAACTCCCAAACCGCTGCGCAGAAGTCAACTAAACTTCACCCATTAGTGTATTGTATCACAATCTAGTAGTTACATGTGGAAATTTGGTTCTAGGACATTTGGTTTGAGCGCAATTATTAAACTTAGGTCAAAAAAGCCATTTAAGCCTTTTCACAGTGAGATCTATGCGATATGGCCGAATAATGTAATTTTGATGTTAACTCCCAAACCGCTGCGCAGAAGTCAACTAAACTTCACCCATTAGTGTATTGTATCACAATCTAGTAGTTACATGTGGAAATTTGGTTCTAGGACATTTGATTTGAGCGCAATCCTCAAACTTAGGTCAAAAAAGCCATTTAAGCCTTTTCACAGTGAGATCTATGCGATATGGCCGAGAAATGTAATTTTGATGTTAACTCCCAAACCGCAGCGCAGAAGTCAACCAAACTTCACCCAATAGTGTATTGTATCACAATCTAGTAGTTACATTTGAAAATTTTGTTCTAGGAAATTTTGTTTGAGCGCAATCATCAAACTTAATTAAAAAAGTCATTTAAGCCTTTTCACAGTGAGATCTATGCGATATGGCCGAGAAATGTAATTTTGATGTTAACTCCCAAACCGCTGCGCAGAAGTCAACTAAACTTCACCCATTAGTGTATTGTATCACAATCTAGTAGTTACATGTGGAAATTTGGTTCTAGGACATTTGATTTGAGCGCAATCCTCAAACTTAGGTCAAAAAAGCCATTTAAGCCTTTTCACAGTGAGATCTATGCGATATGGCCGAGAAATGTAATTTTGATGTTAACTCCCAAACCGCTGCGCAGAAGTCAACCAAACTTCACCCAATAGTGTATTGTATCACATTCTAGTAGTTACATTTGAAAATTTCGTTCTAGGACATTTGGTTTGAGCGCAATTATTAAACTTAGGTCAAAAAAGCCATTTAAGCCTTTTCACAGTGAGATCTATGCGATATGGCCGAGAAATGTAATTTTGATGTTAACTCCCAAACCGCTGCGCAGAAGTCAACCAAACTTCACCCAATAGTGTATTGTATCACATTCTAGTAGTTACATTTGAAAATTTCGTTCTAGGACATTTGGTTTGAGCGCAATCCTCAAACTTAGGTCAAAAAAGCCATTTAAGCCTTTTCACAGTGAGATCTATGCGATATGGCCGAGAAATGTAATTTTGATGTTAACTCCCAAACCGCTGCGCAGAAGTCAACCAAACTTCACCCAATAGTGTATTGTATCACAATCTAGTAGTTACATTTGAAAATTTTGTTCTAGGAAATTTTGTTTGAGCGCAATCATCAAACTTAATTAAAAAAGTCATTTAAGCCTTTTCATAGTGAGATCTATGCGATATGGCCGAGAAATGTAATTTTGATGTTAACTCCCAAACCGCTGCGCAGAAGTCAACTAAACTTCACCCATTAGTGTATTGTATCACAATCTAGTAGTTACATGTGGAAATTTGGTTCTAGGACATTTGATTTGAGCGCAATCCTCAAACTTAGGTCAAAAAAGCCATTTAAGCCTTTTCACAGTGAGATCTATGCGATATGGCCGAGAAATGTAATTTTGATGTTAACTCCCAAACCGCTGCGCAGAAGTCAACCAAACTTCACCCAATAGTGTATTGTATCACATTCTAGTAGTTACATTTGAAAATTTCGTTCTAGGACATTTGGTTTGAGCGCAATTATTAAACTTAGGTCAAAAAAGCCATTTAAGCCTTTTCACAGTGAGATCTATGCGATATGGCCGAGAAATGTAATTTTGATGTTAACTCCCAAACCGCTGCGCAGAAGTCAACCAAACTTCACCCAATAGTGTATTGTATCACAATCTAGTAGTTACATTTGAAAATTTCGTTCTAGGACATTTGGTTTGAGCGCAATCATTAAACTTAGGTCAAAAAAGCCATTTAAGCCTTTTCACAGTGAGATCTATGCGATATGGCCGAGAAATGTAATTTTGATGTTAACTCCCAAACCGCTGCGCAGAAGTCAACCAAACTTCACCCAATAGTGTATTGTATCACAATCTAGTAGTTACATTTGAAAATTTTGTTCTAGGAAATTTTGTTTGAGCGCAATCATCAAACTTAATTAAAAAAGTCATTTAAGCCTTTTCACAGTGAGATCTATGCGATATGGCCGAGAAATGTAATTTTGATGTTAACTCCCAAACCGCTGCGCAGAAGTCAACCAAACTTCACCCATTAGTGTATTGTATCACAATCTAGTAGTTACATGTGAAAATTTGGTTCTAGGACATTTGATTTGAGCGCAATCCTCAAACTTAGGTCAAAAAAGCCATTTAAGCCTTTTCACAGTGAGATCTATGCGATATGGCCGAGAAATGTAAATTTGATGTTAACTCCCAAACCGCTGCGCAGAAGTCAACCAAACTTCACCCAATAGTGTATTGTATCACAATCTAGTAGTTACATTAGAAAATTTTGTTCTAGGAAATTTTGTTTGAGCGCAATCATCAAACTTAATTAAAAAAGTCATTTAAGCCTTTTCACAGTGAGATCTATGCGATATGGCCGAGAAATGTAATTTTGATGTTAACTCCCAAACCGCTGCGCAGAAGTCAACCAAACTTCACCCAATAGTGTATTGTATCACAATCTAGTAGTTACATTTGAAAATTTTGTTCTAGGAAATTTTGTTTGAGCGCAATCATCAAACTTAATTAAAAAAGTCATTTAAGCCTTTTCACAGTGAGATCTATGCGATATGGCCGAGAAATGTAATTTTGATGTTAACTCCCAAACCGCTGCGCAGAAGTCAACTAAACTTCACCCATTAGTGTATTGTATCACAATCTAGTAGTTACATGTGGAAATTTGGTTCTAGGACATTTGATTTGAGCGCAATCCTCAAACTTAGGTCAAAAAAGCCATTTAAGCCTTTTCACAGTGAGATCTATGCGATATGGCCGAGAAATGTAATTTTGATGTTAACTCCCAAACCGCTGCGCAGAAGTCAACCAAACTTCACCCAATAGTGTATTGTATCACATTCTAGTAGTTACATTTGAAAATTTCGTTCTAGGACATTTGGTTTGAGCGCAATTATTAAACTTAGGTCAAAAAAGCCATTTAAGCCTTTTCACAGTGAGATCTATGCGATATGGCCGAGAAATGTAATTTTGATGTTAACTCCCAAACCGCTGCGCAGAAGTCAACCAAACTTCACCCAATAGTGTATTGTATCACATTCTAGTAGTTACATTTGAAAATTTCGTTCTAGGACATTTGGTTTGAGCGCAATCCTCAAACTTAGGTCAAAAAAGCCATTTAAGCCTTTTCACAGTGAGATCTATGCGATATGGCCGAGAAATGTAATTTTGATGTTAACTCCCAAACCGCTGCGCAGAAGTCAACCAAACTTCACCCAATAGTGTATTGTATCACAATCTAGTAGTTACATTTGAAAATTTTGTTCTAGGAAATTTTGTTTGAGCGCAATCATCAAACTTAATTAAAAAAGTCATTTAAGCCTTTTCACAGTGAGATCTATGCGATATGGCCGAGAAATGTAATTTTGATGTCAACTCCCAAACCGCTGCGCAGAAGTCAACCAAACTTCACCCATTAGTGTATTGTATCACAATCTAGTAGTTACATGTGGAAATTTGGTTCTAGGACATTTGATTTGAGCGCAATCCTCAAACTTAGGTCAAAAAAGCCATTAAGCCTTTTCACAGTGAGATCTATGCGATATGGCCGAGAAATGTAATTTTGATGTTAACTCCCAAACCGCTGCGCAGAAGTCAACCAAACTTCACCCAATAGTGTATTGTATCACATTCTAGTAGTTACATTTGAAAATTTCGTTCTAGGACATTTGGTTTGAGCGCAATTATTAAACTTAGGTCAAAAAAGCCATTTAAGCCTTTTCACAGTGAGATCTATGCGATATGGCCGAATAATGTAATTTTGATGTTAACTCCCAAACCGCTGCGCAGAAGTCAACTAAACTTCACCCATTAGTGTATTGTATCACAATCTAGTAGTTACATGTGGAAATTTGGTTCTAGGACATTTGATTTGAGCGCAATCCTCAAACTTAGGTCAAAAAAGCCATTTAAGCCTTTTCACAGTGAGATCTATGCGATATGGCCGAGAAATGTAATTTTGATGTTAACTCCCAAACCGCTGCGCAGAAGTCAACCAAACTTCACCCAATAGTGTATTGTATCACATTCTAGTAGTTACATTTGAAAATTTCGTTCTAGGACATTTGGTTTGAGCGCAATTATTAAACTTAGGTCAAAAAAGCCATTTAAGCCTTTTCACAGTGAGATCTATGCGATATGGCCGAGAAATGTAATTTTGATGTTAACTCCCAAACCGCTGCGCAGAAGTCAACCAAACTTCACCCAATAGTGTATTGTATCACATTCTAGTAGTTACATTTGAAAATTTCGTTCTAGGACATTTGGTTTGAGCGCAATCCTCAAACTTAGGTCAAAAAAGCCATTTAAGCCTTTTCACAGTGAGATCTATGCGATATGGCCGAGAAATGTAATTTTGATGTTAACTCCCAAACCGCTGCGCAGAAGTCAACCAAACTTCACCCAATAGTGTATTGTATCACAATCTAGTAGTTACATTTGAAAATTTTGTTCTAGGAAATTTTGTTTGAGCGCAATCATCAAACTTAATTAAAAAAGTCATTTAAGCCTTTTCACAGTGAGATCTATGCGATATGGCCGAGAAATGTAATTTTGATGTTAACTCCCAAACCGCTGCGCAGAAGTCAACTAAACTTCACCCATTAGTGTATTGTATCACAATCTAGTAGTTACATGTGGAAATTTGGTTCTAGGACATTTGATTTGAGCGCAATCCTCAAACTTAGGTCAAAAAAGCCATTTAAGCCTTTTCACAGTGAGATCTATGCGATATGGCCGAGAAATGTAATTTTGATGTTAACTCCCAAACCGCTGCGCAGAAGTCAACCAAACTTCACCCAATAGTGTATTGTATCACATTCTAGTAGTTACATTTGAAAATTTCGTTCTAGGACATTTGGTTTGAGCGCAATCATCAAACTTAATTAAAAAAGTCATTTAAGCCTTTTCACAGTGAGATCTATGCGATATGGCCGAGAAATGTAATTTTGATGTTAACTCCCAAACCGCTGCGCAGAAGTCAACTAAACTTCACCCATTAGTGTATTGTATCACAATCTAGTAGTTACATGTGGAAATTTGGTTCTAGGACATTTGATTTGAGCGCAATCCTCAAACTTAGGTCAAAAAAGCCATTTAAGCCTTTTCACAGTGCGATCTATGCGATATGGCCGAGAAATGTAATTTTGATGTTAACTCCCAAACCGCTGCGCAGAAGTCAACCAAACTTCACCCAATAGTGTATTGTATCACAATCTAGTAGTTACATTTGAAAATTTCGTTCTAGGACATTTGGTTTGAGCGCAATCATTAAACTTAGGTCAAAAAAGCCATTTAAGCCTTTTCACAGTGAGATCTTTGCGATATGGCCGAGAAATGTAATTTTGATGTTAACTCCCAAACCGCTGCGCAGAAGTCAACCAAACTTCACCCAATAGTGTATTGTATCACAATCTAGTAGTTACATTAGAAAATTTTGTTCTAGGAAATTTTGTTTGAGCGCAATCATCAAACTTAATTAAAAAAGTCATTTAAGCCTTTTCACAGTGAGATCTATGCGATATGGCCGAGAAATGTAATTTTGATGTTAACTCCCAAACCGCTGCGCAGAAGTCAACCAAACTTCACCCAATAGTGTATTGTATCACAATCTAGTAGTTACATTTGAAAATTTTGTTCTAGGAAATTTTGTTTGAGCGCAATCATCAAACTTAATTAAAAAAGTCATTTAAGCCTTTTCACAGTGAGATCTATGCGATATGGCCGAGAAATGTAATTTTGATGTTAACTCCCAAACCGCTGCGCAGAAGTCAACTAAACTTCACCCATTAGTGTATTGTATCACAATCTAGTAGTTACATGTGGAAATTTGGTTCTAGGACATTTGATTTGAGCGCAATCCTCAAACTTAGGTCAAAAAAGCCATTTAAGCCTTTTCACAGTGAGATCTATGCGATATGGCCGAGAAATGTAATTTTGATGTTAACTCCCAAACCGCTGCGCAGAAGTCAACCAAACTTCACCCAATAGTGTATTGTATCACATTCTAGTAGTTACATTTGAAAATTTCGTTCTAGGACATTTGGTTTGAGCGCAATTATTAAACTTAGGTCAAAAAAGCCATTTAAGCCTTTTCACAGTGAGATCTATGCGATATGGCCGAGAAATGTAATTTTGATGTTAACTCCCAAACCGCTGCGCAGAAGTCAACCAAACTTCACCCAATAGTGTATTTTATCACATTCTAGTAGTTACATTTGAAAATTTCGTTCTAGGACATTTGGTTTGAGCGCAATCCTCAAACTTAGGTCAAAAAAGCCATTTAAGCCTTTTCACAGTGAGATCTATGCGATATGGCCGAGAAATGTAATTTTGATGTTAACTCCCAAACCGCTGCGCAGAAGTCAACCAAACTTCACCCAATAGTGTATTGTATCACAATCTAGTAGTTACATTTGAAAATTTTGTTCTAGGAAATTTTGTTTGAGCGCAATCATCAAACTTAATTAAAAAAGTCATTTAAGCCTTTTCACAGTGAGATCTATGCGATATGGCCGAGAAATGTAATTTTGATGTCAACTCCCAAACCGCTGCGCAGAAGTCAACCAAACTTCACCCATTAGTGTATTGTATCACAATCTAGTAGTTACATGTGGAAATTTGGTTCTAGGACATTTGATTTGAGCGCAATCCTCAAACTTAGGTCAAAAAAGCCATTTAAGCCTTTTCACAGTGAGATCTATGCGATATGGCCGAGAAATGTAATTTTGATGTTAACTCCCAAACCGCTGCGCAGAAGTCAACCAAACTTCACCCAATAGTGTATTGTATCACATTCTAGTAGTTACATTTGAAAATTTCGTTCTAGGACATTTGGTTTGAGCGCAATTATTAAACTTAGGTCAAAAAAGCCATTTAAGCCTTTTCACAGTGAGATCTATGCGATATGGCCGAATAATGTAATTTTGATGTTAACTCCCAAACCGCTGCGCAGAAGTCAACTAAACTTCACCCATTAGTGTATTGTATCACAATCTAGTAGTTACATGTGGAAATTTGGTTCTAGGACATTTGATTTGAGCGCAATCCTCAAACTTAGGTCAAAAAAGCCATTTAAGCCTTTTCACAGTGAGATCTATGCGATATGGCCGAGAAATGTAATTTTGATGTTAACTCCCAAACCGCTGCGCAGAAGTCAACCAAACTTCACCCAATAGTGTATTGTATCACATTCTAGTAGTTACATTTGAAAATTTCGTTCTAGGACATTTGGTTTGAGCGCAATTATTAAACTTAGGTCAAAAAAGCCATTTAAGCCTTTTCACAGTGAGATCTATGCGATATGGCCGAGAAATGTAATTTTGATGTTAACTCCCAAACCGCTGCGCAGAAGTCAACCAAACTTCACCCAATAGTGTATTGTATCACATTCTAGTAGTTACATTTGAAAATTTCGTTCTAGGACATTTGGTTTGAGCGCAATCCTCAAACTTAGGTCAAAAAAGCCATTTAAGCCTTTTCACAGTGAGATCTATGCGATATGGCCGAGAAATGTAATTTTGATGTTAACTCCCAAACCGCTGCGCAGAAGTCAACCAAACTTCACCCAATAGTGTATTGTATCACAATCTAGTAGTTACATTTGAAAATTTTGTTCTAGGAAATTTTGTTTGAGCGCAATCATCAAACTTAATTAAAAAAGTCATTTAAGCCTTTTCACAGTGAGATCTATGCGATATGGCCGAGAAATGTAATTTTGATGTTAACTCCCAAACCGCTGCGCAGAAGTCAACTAAACTTCACCCATTAGTGTATTGTATCACAATCTAGTAGTTACATGTGGAAATTTGGTTCTAGGACATTTGATTTGAGCGCAATCCTCAAACTTAGGTCAAAAAAGCCATTTAAGCCTTTTCACAGTGAGATCTATGCGATATGGCCGAGAAATGTAATTTTGATGTTAACTCCCAAACCGCTGCGCAGAAGTCAACCAAACTTCACCCAATAGTGTATTGTATCACATTCTAGTAGTTACATTTGAAAATTTCGTTCTAGGACATTTGGTTTGAGCGCAATTATTAAACTTAGGTCAAAAAAGCCATTTAAGCCTTTTCACAGTGAGATCTATGCGATATGGCCGAGAAATGTAATTTTGATGTTAACTCCCAAACCGCTGCGCAGAAGTCAACCAAACTTCACCCAATAGTGTATTGTATCACATTCTAGTAGTTACATTTGAAAATTTCGTTCTAGGACATTTGGTTTGAGCGCAATCATTAAACTTAGGTCAAAAAAGCCATTTAAGCCTTTTCACAGTGAGATCTATGCGATATGGCCGAGAAATGTAATTTTGATGTTAACTCCCAAACCGCTGCGCAGAAGTCAACCAAACTTCACCCAATAGTGTATTGTATCACAATCTAGTAGTTACATTTGAAAATTTTGTTCTAGGAAATTTTGTTTGAGCGCAATCATCAAACTTAATTAAAAAAGTCATTTAAGCCTTTTCACAGTGAGATCTATGCGATATGGCCGAGAAATGTAATTTTGATGTTAACTCCCAAACCGCTGCGCAGAAGTCAACCAAACTTCACCCATTAGTGTATTGTATCACAATCTAGTAGTTACATGTGAAAATTTGGTTCTAGGACATTTGATTTGAGCGCAATCCTCAAACTTAGGTCAAAAAAGCCATTTAAGCCTTTTCACAGTGAGATCTATGCGATATGGCCGAGAAATGTAAATTTGATGTTAACTCCCAAACCGCTGCGCAGAAGTCAACCAAACTTCACCCAATAGTGTATTGTATCACAATCTAGTAGTTACATTTGAAAATTTTGTTCTAGGACATTTTGTTTGAACGCAATCATCAAACTTAATTAAAAAAGTCATTTAAGCCTTTTCACAGTGAAATCTATGCGATATGGCCGAGAAATGTAATTTTGATGTTAACTCCCAAACCGCTGCGCAGAAGTCAACCAAACTTCACCCAATAGTGTATTGTATCACAATCTAGTAGTTTCATTTGAAAATTTTGTTCTAGGAAATTTTGTTTGAGCGCAATCATCAAACTTAATTAAAAAAGTCATTTAAGCCTTTTCACAGTGAGATCTATGCGATATGGCCGAGAAATGTAATTTTGATGTTAACTCCCAAACCGCTGCGCAGAAGTCAACTAAACTTCACCCATTAGTGTATTGTATCACAATCTAGTAGTTACATGTGGAAGTTTGGTTCTAGGACATTTGATTTGAGCGCAATCCTCAAACTTAGGTCAAAAAAGCCATTTAAGCCTTTTCACAGTGAGATCTATGCGATATGGCCGAGAAATGTAATTTTGATGTTAACTCCCAAACCGCTGCGCAGAAGTCAACCAAACTTCACCCAATAGTGTATTGTATCACATTCTAGTAGTTACATTTGAAAATTTCGTTCTAGGACATTTGGTTTGAGCGCAATTATTAAACTTAGGTCAAAAAAGCCATTTAAGCCTTTTCACAGTGAGATCTATGCGATATGGCCGAGAAATGTAATTTTGATGTTAACTCCCAAACCGCTGCGCAGAAGTCAACCAAACTTCACCCAATAGTGTATTGTATCACATTCTAGTAGTTACATTTTAAAATTTCGTTCTAGGACATTTGGTTTGAGCGCAATTATTAAACTTAGGTCAAAAAAGCCATTTAAGCCTTTTCACAGTGAGATCTATGCGATATGGCCGAGAAATGTAATTTTGATGTTAACTCCCAAACCGCTGCGCAGAAGTCAACTAAACTTCACCCATTAGTGTATTGTATCACAATCTAGTAGTTACATGTGGAAATTTGGTTCTAGGACATTTGATTTGAGCGCAATCCTCAAACTTAGGTCAAAAAAGCCATTTAAGCCTTTTCACAGTGAGATCTATGCGATATGGCCGAGAAATGTAATTTTGATGTTAACTCCCAAACCGCTGCGCAGAAGTCAACCAAACTTCACCCAATAGTGTATTGTATCACAATCTAGTAGTTACATTTGAAAATTTTGTTCTAGGAAATTTTGTTTGAGCGCAATCATCAAACTTAATTAAAAAAGTCATTTAAGCCTTTTCACAGTGAGATCTATGCGATATGGCCGAGAAATGTAATTTTGATGTTAACTCCCAAACCGCTGCGCAGAAGTCAACTAAACTTCACCCATTAGTGTATTGTATCACAATCTAGTAGTTACATGTGGAAATTTGGTTCTAGGACATTTGATTTGAGCGCAATCCTCAAACTTAGGTCAAAAAAGCCATTTAAGCCTTTTCACAGTGAGATCTATGCGATATGGCCGAGAAATGTAATTTTGATGTTAACTCCCAAACCGCTGCGCAGAAGTCAACCAAACTTCACCCAATAGTGTATTGTATCACATTCTAGTAGTTACATTTGAAAATTTCGTTCTAGGACATTTGGTTTGAGCGCAATCATCAAACTTAATTAAAAAAGTCATTTAAGCCTTTTCACAGTGAGATCTATGCGATATGGCCGAGAAATGTAATTTTGATGTTAACTCCCAAACCGCTGCGCAGAAGTCAACTAAACTTCACCCATTAGTGTATTGTATCACAATCTAGTAGTTACATGTGGAAATTTGGTTCTAGGACATTTGATTTGAGCGCAATCCTCAAACTTAGGTCAAAAAAGCCATTTAAGCCTTTTCACAGTGAGATCTATGCGATATGGCCGAGAAATGTAATTTTGATGTTAACTCCCAAACCGCTGCGCAGAAGTCAACCAAACTTCACCCAATAGTGTATTGTATCACAATCTAGTAGTTACATTTGAAAATTTCGTTCTAGGACATTTGGTTTGAGCGCAATCATTAAACTTAGGTCAAAAAAGCCATTTAAGCCTTTTCACAGTGAGATCTTTGCGATATGGCCGAGAAATGTAATTTTGATGTTAACTCCCAAACCGCTGCGCAGAAGTCAACCAAACTTCACCCAATAGTGTATTGTATCACAATCTAGTAGTTACATTAGAAAATTTTGTTCTAGGAAATTTTGTTTGAGCGCAATCATCAAACTTAATTAAAAAAGTCATTTAAGCCTTTTCACAGTGAGATCTATGCGATATGGCCGAGAAATGTAATTTTGATGTTAACTCCCAAACCGCTGCGCAGAAGTCAACCAAACTTCACCCAATAGTGTATTGTATCACAATCTAGTAGTTACATTTGAAAATTTTGTTCTAGGAAATTTTGTTTGAGCGCAATCATCAAACTTAATTAAAAAAGTCATTTAAGCCTTTTCACAGTGAGATCTATGCGATATGGCCGAGAAATGTAATTTTGATGTTAACTCCCAAACCGCTGCGCAGAAGTCAACTAAACTTCACCCATTAGTGTATTGTATCACAATCTAGTAGTTACATGTGGAAATTTGGTTCTAGGACATTTGATTTGAGCGCAATCCTCAAACTTAGGTCAAAAAAGCCATTTAAGCCTTTTCACAGTGAGATCTATGCGATATGGCCGAGAAATGTAATTTTGATGTTAACTCCCAAACCGCTGCGCAGAAGTCAACCAAACTTCACCCAATAGTGTATTGTATCACATTCTAGTAGTTACATTTGAAAATTTCGTTCTAGGACATTTGGTTTGAGCGCAATTATTAAACTTAGGTCAAAAAAGCCATTTAAGCCTTTTCACAGTGAGATCTATGCGATATGGCCGAGAAATGTAATTTTGATGTTAACTCCCAAACCGCTGCGCAGAAGTCAACCAAACTTCACCCAATAGTGTATTTTATCACATTCTAGTAGTTACATTTGAAAATTTCGTTCTAGGACATTTGGTTTGAGCGCAATCCTCAAACTTAGGTCAAAAAAGCCATTTAAGCCTTTTCACAGTGAGATCTATGCGATATGGCCGAGAAATGTAATTTTGATGTTAACTCCCAAACCGCTGCGCAGAAGTCAACCAAACTTCACCCAATAGTGTATTGTATCACAATCTAGTAGTTACATTTGAAAATTTTGTTCTAGGAAATTTTGTTTGAGCGCAATCATCAAACTTAATTAAAAAAGTCATTTAAGCCTTTTCACAGTGAGATCTATGCGATATGGCCGAGAAATGTAATTTTGATGTCAACTCCCAAACCGCTGCGCAGAAGTCAACCAAACTTCACCCATTAGTGTATTGTATCACAATCTAGTAGTTACATGTGGAAATTTGGTTCTAGGACATTTGATTTGAGCGCAATCCTCAAACTTAGGTCAAAAAAGCCATTTAAGCCTTTTCACAGTGAGATCTATGCGATATGGCCGAGAAATGTAATTTTGATGTTAACTCCCAAACCGCTGCGCAGAAGTCAACCAAACTTCACCCAATAGTGTATTGTATCACATTCTAGTAGTTACATTTGAAAATTTCGTTCTAGGACATTTGGTTTGAGCGCAATTATTAAACTTAGGTCAAAAAAGCCATTTAAGCCTTTTCACAGTGAGATCTATGCGATATGGCCGAATAATGTAATTTTGATGTTAACTCCCAAACCGCTGCGCAGAAGTCAACTAAACTTCACCCATTAGTGTATTGTATCACAATCTAGTAGTTACATGTGGAAATTTGGTTCTAGGACATTTGATTTGAGCGCAATCCTCAAACTTAGGTCAAAAAAGCCATTTAAGCCTTTTCACAGTGAGATCTATGCGATATGGCCGAGAAATGTAATTTTGATGTTAACTCCCAAACCGCTGCGCAGAAGTCAACCAAACTTCACCCAATAGTGTATTGTATCACATTCTAGTAGTTACATTTGAAAATTTCGTTCTAGGACATTTGGTTTGAGCGCAATTATTAAACTTAGGTCAAAAAAGCCATTTAAGCCTTTTCACAGTGAGATCTATGCGATATGGCCGAGAAATGTAATTTTGATGTTAACTCCCAAACCGCTGCGCAGAAGTCAACCAAACTTCACCCAATAGTGTATTGTATCACATTCTAGTAGTTACATTTGAAAATTTCGTTCTAGGACATTTGGTTTGAGCGCAATCCTCAAACTTAGGTCAAAAAAGCCATTTAAGCCTTTTCACAGTGAGATCTATGCGATATGGCCGAGAAATGTAATTTTGATGTTAACTCCCAAACCGCTGCGCAGAAGTCAACCAAACTTCACCCAATAGTGTATTGTATCACAATCTAGTAGTTACATTTGAAAATTTTGTTCTAGGAAATTTTGTTTGAGCGCAATCATCAAACTTAATTAAAAAAGTCATTTAAGCCTTTTCACAGTGAGATCTATGCGATATGGCCGAGAAATGTAATTTTGATGTTAACTCCCAAACCGCTGCGCAGAAGTCAACTAAACTTCACCCATTAGTGTATTGTATCACAATCTAGTAGTTACATGTGGAAATTTGGTTCTAGGACATTTGATTTGAGCGCAATCCTCAAACTTAGGTCAAAAAAGCCATTTAAGCCTTTTCACAGTGAGATCTATGCGATATGGCCGAGAAATGTAATTTTGATGTTAACTCCCAAACCGCTGCGCAGAAGTCAACCAAACTTCACCCAATAGTGTATTGTATCACATTCTAGTAGTTACATTTGAAAATTTCGTTCTAGGACATTTGGTTTGAGCGCAATTATTAAACTTAGGTCAAAAAAGCCATTTAAGCCTTTTCACAGTGAGATCTATGCGATATGGCCGAGAAATGTAATTTTGATGTTAACTCCCAAACCGCTGCGCAGAAGTCAACCAAACTTCACCCAATAGTGTATTGTATCACATTCTAGTAGTTACATTTGAAAATTTCGTTCTAGGACATTTGGTTTGAGCGCAATCATTAAACTTAGGTCAAAAAAGCCATTTAAGCCTTTTCACAGTGAGATCTATGCGATATGGCCGAGAAATGTAATTTTGATGTTAACTCCCAAACCGCTGCGCAGAAGTCAACCAAACTTCACCCAATAGTGTATTGTATCACAATCTAGTAGTTACATTTGAAAATTTTGTTCTAGGAAATTTTGTTTGAGCGCAATCATCAAACTTAATTAAAAAAGTCATTTAAGCCTTTTCACAGTGAGATCTATGCGATATGGCCGAGAAATGTAATTTTGATGTTAACTCCCAAACCGCTGCGCAGAAGTCAACCAAACTTCACCCATTAGTGTATTGTATCACAATCTAGTAGTTACATGTGAAAATTTGGTTCTAGGACATTTGATTTGAGCGCAATCCTCAAACTTAGGTCAAAAAAGCCATTTAAGCCTTTTCACAGTGAGATCTATGCGATATGGCCGAGAAATGTAAATTTGATGTTAACTCCCAAACCGCTGCGCAGAAGTCAACCAAACTTCACCCAATAGTGTATTGTATCACAATCTAGTAGTTACATTTGAAAATTTTGTTCTAGGACATTTTGTTTGAACGCAATCATCAAACTTAATTAAAAAAGTCATTTAAGCCTTTTCACAGTGAAATCTATGCGATATGGCCGAGAAATGTAATTTTGATGTTAACTCCCAAACCGCTGCGCAGAAGTCAACCAAACTTCACCCAATAGTGTATTGTATCACAATCTAGTAGTTTCATTTGAAAATTTTGTTCTAGGAAATTTTGTTTGAGCGCAATCATCAAACTTAATTAAAAAAGTCATTTAAGCCTTTTCACAGTGAGATCTATGCGATATGGCCGAGAAATGTAATTTTGATGTTAACTCCCAAACCGCTGCGCAGAAGTCAACTAAACTTCACCCATTAGTGTATTGTATCACAATCTAGTAGTTACATGTGGAAGTTTGGTTCTAGGACATTTGATTTGAGCGCAATCCTCAAACTTAGGTCAAAAAAGCCATTTAAGCCTTTTCACAGTGAGATCTATGCGATATGGCCGAGAAATGTAATTTTGATGTTAACTCCCAAACCGCTGCGCAGAAGTCAACCAAACTTCACCCAATAGTGTATTGTATCACATTCTAGTAGTTACATTTGAAAATTTCGTTCTAGGACATTTGGTTTGAGCGCAATTATTAAACTTAGGTCAAAAAAGCCATTTAAGCCTTTTCACAGTGAGATCTATGCGATATGGCCGAGAAATGTAATTTTGATGTTAACTCCCAAACCGCTGCGCAGAAGTCAACCAAACTTCACCCAATAGTGTATTGTATCACATTCTAGTAGTTACATTTTAAAATTTCGTTCTAGGACATTTGGTTTGAGCGCAATTATTAAACTTAGGTCAAAAAAGCCATTTAAGCCTTTTCACAGTGAGATCTATGCGATATGGCCGAGAAATGTAATTTTGATGTTAACTCCCAAACCGCTGCGCAGAAGTCAACTAAACTTCACCCATTAGTGTATTGTATCACAATCTAGTAGTTACATGTGGAAATTTGGTTCTAGGACATTTGATTTGAGCGCAATCCTCAAACTTAGGTCAAAAAAGCCATTTAAGCCTTTTCACAGTGAGATCTATGCGATATGGCCGAGAAATGTAATTTTGATGTTAACTCCCAAACCGCTGCGCAGAAGTCAACCAAACTTCACCCAATAGTGTATTGTATCACATTCTAGTAGTTACATTTGAAAATTTCGTTCTAGGACATTTGGTTTGAGAGCAATTATTAAACTTAGGTCAAAAAAGCCATTTAAGCCTTTTCACAGTGAGATCTATGCGATATGGCCGAGAAATGTAATTTTGATGTTAACTCCCAAACCGCTGCGCAGAAGTCAACCAAACTTCACCCAATAGTGTATTGTATCACATTCTAGTAGTTACATTTGAAAATTTCGTTCTAGGACATTTGGTTTGAGCGCAATCCTCAAACTTAGGTCAAAAAAGCCATTTAAGCCTTTTCACAGTGAGATCTATGCGATATGGCCGAGAAATGTAATTTTGATGTTAACTCCCAAACCGCTGCGCAGAAGTCAACCAAACTTCACCCAATAGTGTATTGTATCACAATCTAGTAGTTACATTTGAAAATTTTGTTCTAGGAAATTTTGTTTGAGCGCAATCATCAAACTTAATTAAAAAAGTCATTTAAGCCTTTTCACAGTGAGATCTATGCGATATGGCCGAGAAATGTAATTTTGATGTTAACTCCCAAACCGCTGCGCAGAAGTCAACTAAACTTCACCCATTAGTGTATTGTATCACAATCTAGTAGTTACATGTGGAAATTTGGTTCTAGGACATTTGATTTGAGCGCAATCCTCAAACTTACGTCAAAAAAGCCATTTAAGCCTTTTCACAGTGAGATCTATGCGATATGGCCGAGAAATGTAATTTTGATGTTAACTCCCAAACCGCTGCGCAGAAGTCAACCAAACTTCACCCAATAGTGTATTGTATCACAATCTAGTAGTTACATTTGAAAATTTTGTTCTAGGAAATTTTGTTTGAGCGCAATCATCAAACTTAATTAAAAAAGTCATTTAAGCCTTTTCACAGTGAGATCTATGCGATATGGCCGAGAAATGTAATTTTGATGTTAACTCCCAAACCGCTGCGCAGAAGTCAACTAAACTTCACCCATTAGTGTATTGTATCACAATCTAGTAGTTACATGTGGAAATTTGGTTCTAGGACATTTGATTTGAGCGCAATCCTCAAACTTAGGTCAAAAAAGCCATTTAAGCCTTTTCACAGTGAGATCTATGCGATATGGCCGAGAAATGTAATTTTGATGTTAACTCCCAAACCGCTGCGCAGAAGTCAACCAAACTTCACCCAATAGTGTATTGTATCACATTCTAGTAGTTACATTTGAAAATTTCGTTCTAGGACATGTGGTTTGAGCGCAATTATTAAACTTAGGTCAAAAAAGCCATTTAAGCCTTTTCACAGTGAGATCTATGCGATATGGCCGAGAAATGTAATTTTGATGTTAACTCCCAAACCGCTGCGCAGAAGTCAACTAAACTTCACCCATTAGTGTATTGTATCACAATCTAGTAGTTACATGTGGAAATTTGGTTCTAGGACATTTGATTTGAGCGCAATCCTCAAACTTAGGTCAAAAAAGCCATTTAAGCCTTTTCACAGTGAGATCTATGCGATATGGCCGAGAAATGTAATTTTGATGTTAACTCCCAAACCGCTGCGCAGAAGTCAACCAAACTTCACCCAATAGTGTATTGTATCACATTCTAGTAGTTACATTTGAAAATTTCGTTCTAGGACATTTGGTTTGAGCGCAATTATTAAACTTAGGTCAAAAAAGCCATTTAAGCCTTTTCACAGTGAGATCTATGCGATATGGCCGAGAAATGTAATTTTGATGTTAACTCCCAAACCGCTGCGCAGAAGTCAACCAAACTTCACCCAATAGTGTATTGTATCACAATCTAGTAGTTACATTAGAAAATTTTGTTCTAGGAAATTTTGTTTGAGCGCAATCATCAAACTTAATTAAAAAAGTCATTTAAGCCTTTTCACAGTGAGATCTATGCGATATGGCCGAGAAATGTAATTTTGATGTTAACTCCCAAACCGCTGCGCAGAAGTCAACCAAACTTCACCCAATAGTGTATTGTATCACAATCTAGTAGTTACATTTGAAAATTTTGTTCTAGGAAATTTTGTTTGAGCGCAATCATCAAACTTAATTAAAAAAGTCATTTAAGCCTTTTCACAGTGAGATCTATGCGATATGGCCGAGAAATGTAATTTTGATGTTAACTCCCAAACCGCTGCGCAGAAGTCAACTAAACTTCACCCATTAGTGTATTGTATCACAATCTAGTAGTTACATGTGGAAATTTGGTTCTAGGACATTTGATTTGAGCGCAATCCTCAAACTTAGGTCAAAAAAGCCATTTAAGCCTTTTCACAGTGAGATCTATGCGATATGGCCGAGAAATGTAATTTTGATGTTAACTCCCAAACCGCTGCGCAGAAGTCAACCAAACTTCACCCAATAGTGTATTGTATCACATTCTAGTAGTTACATTTGAAAATTTCGTTCTAGGACATTTGGTTTGAGCGCAATTATTAAACTTAGGTCAAAAAAGCCATTTAAGCCTTTTCACAGTGAGATCTATGCGATATGGCCGAGAAATGTAATTTTGATGTTAACTCCCAAACCGCTGCGCAGAAGTCAACCAAACTTCACCCAATAGTGTATTGTATCACATTCTAGTAGTTACATTTGAAAATTTCGTTCTAGGACATTTGGTTTGAGCGCAATCCTCAAACTTAGGTCAAAAAAGCCATTTAAGCCTTTTCACAGTGAGATCTATGCGATATGGCCGAGAAATGTAATTTTGATGTTAACTCCCAAACCGCTGCGCAGAAGTCAACCAAACTTCACCCAATAGTGTATTGTATCACAATCTAGTAGTTACATTTGAAAATTTTGTTCTAGGAAATTTTGTTTGAGCGCAATCATCAAACTTAATTAAAAAAGTCATTTAAGCCTTTTCACAGTGAGATCTATGCGATATGGCCGAGAAATGTAATTTTGATGTTAACTCCCAAACCGCTGCGCAGAAGTCAACTAAACTTCACCCATTAGTGTATTGTATCACAATCTAGTAGTTACATGTGGAAATTTGGTTCTAGGACATTTGATTTGAGCGCAATCCTCAAACTTACGTCAAAAAAGCCATTTAAGCCTTTTCACAGTGAGATCTATGCGATATGGCCGAGAAATGTAATTTTGATGTTAACTCCCAAACCGCTGCGCAGAAGTCAACCAAACTTCACCCAATAGTGTATTGTATCACAATCTAGTAGTTACATTTGAAAATTTTGTTCTAGGAAATTTTGTTTGAGCGCAATCATCAAACTTAATTAAAAAAGTCATTTAAGCCTTTTCACAGTGAGATCTATGCGATATGGCCGAGAAATGTAATTTTGATGTTAACTCCCAAACCGCTGCGCAGAAGTCAACTAAACTTCACCCATTAGTGTATTGTATCACAATCTAGTAGTTACATGTGGAAATTTGGTTCTAGGACATTTGATTTGAGCGCAATCCTCAAACTTAGGTCAAAAAAGCCATTTAAGCCTTTTCACAGTGAGATCTATGCGATATGGCCGAGAAATGTAATTTTGATGTTAACTCCCAAACCGCTGCGCAGAAGTCAACCAAACTTCACCCAATAGTGTATTGTATCACATTCTAGTAGTTACATTTGAAAATTTCGTTCTAGGACATGTGGTTTGAGCGCAATTATTAAACTTAGGTCAAAAAAGCCATTTAAGCCTTTTCACAGTGAGATCTATGCGATATGGCCGAGAAATGTAATTTTGATGTTAACTCCCAAACCGCTGCGCAGAAGTCAACTAAACTTCACCCATTAGTGTATTGTATCACAATCTAGTAGTTACATGTGGAAATTTGGTTCTAGGACATTTGATTTGAGCGCAATCCTCAAACTTAGGTCAAAAAAGCCATTTAAGCCTTTTCACAGTGAGATCTATGCGATATGGCCGAGAAATGTAATTTTGATGTTAACTCCCAAACCGCTGCGCAGAAGTCAACCAAACTTCACCCAATAGTGTATTGTATCACAATCTAGTAGTTACATGTGGAAATTTGGTTCTAGGACATTTGATTTGAGCGCAATCCTCAAACTTAGGTCAAAAAAGCCATTTAAGCCTTTTCACAGTGAGATCTATGCGATATGGCCGAGAAATGTAATTTTGATGTTAACTCCCAAACCGCTGCGCAGAAGTCAACCAAACTTCACCCAATAGTGTATTGTATCACAATCTAGTAGTTACATTTGAAAATTTTGTTCTAGGAAATTTTGTTTGAGCGCAATCATCAAACTTAATTAAAAAAGTCATTTAAGCCTTTTCACAGTGAGATCTATGCGATATGGCCGAGAAATGTAATTTTGATGTTAACTCCCAAACCGCTGCGCAGAAGTCAACTAAACTTCACCCATTAGTGTATTGTATCACAATCTAGTAGTTACATGTGGAAATTTGGTTCTAGGACATTTGATTTGAGCGCAATCCTCAAACTTAGGTCAAAAAAGCCATTTAAGCCTTTTCACAGTGAGATCTATGCGATATGGCCGAGAAATGTAATTTTGATGTTAACTCCCAAACCGCTGCGCAGAAGTCAACCAAACTTCACCCAATAGTGTATTGTATCACATTCTAGTAGTTACATTTGAAAATTTCGTTCTAGGACATTTGGTTTGAGCGCAATTATTAAACTTAGGTCAAAAAAGCCATTTAAGCCTTTTCACAGTGAGATCTATGCGATATGGCCGAGAAATGTAATTTTGATGTTAACTCCCAAACCGCTGCGCAGAAGTCAACCAAACTTCACCCAATAGTGTATTGTATCACATTCTAGTAGTTACATTTGAAAATTTCGTTCTAGGACATTTGGTTTGAGCGCAATCCTCAAACTTAGGTCAAAAAAGCCATTTAAGCCTTTTCACAGTGAGATCTATGCGATATGGCCGAGAAATGTAATTTTGATGTTAACTCCCAAACCGCTGCGCAGAAGTCAACCAAACTTCACCCAATAGTGTATTGTATCACAATCTAGTAGTTACATTTGAAAATTTTGTTCTAGGAAATTTTGTTTGAGCGCAATCATCAAACTTAATTAAAAAAGTCATTTAAGCCTTTTCACAGTGAGATCTATGCGATATGGCCGAGAAATGTAATTTTGATGTTAACTCCCAAACCGCTGCGCAGAAGTCAACTAAACTTCACCCATTAGTGTATTGTATCACAATCTAGTAGTTACATGTGGAAATTTGGTTCTAGGACATTTGATTTGAGCGCAATCCTCAAACTTAGGTCAAAAAAGCCATTTAAGCCTTTTCACAGTGAGATCTATGCGATATGGCCGAGAAATGTAATTTTGATGTTAACTCCCAAACCGCTGCGCAGAAGTCAACCAAACTTCACCCAATAGTGTATTGTATCACATTCTAGTAGTTACATTTGAAAATTTCGTTCTAGGACATTTGGTTTGAGCGCAATTATTAAACTTAGGTCAAAAAAGCCATTTAAGCCTTTTCACAGTGAGATCTATGCGATATGGCCGAGAAATGTAATTTTGATGTTAACTCCCAAACCGCTGCGCAGAAGTCAACCAAACTTCACCCAATAGTGTATTGTATCACATTCTAGTAGTTACATTTGAAAATTTCGTTCTAGGACATTTGGTTTGAGCGCAATCATTAAACTTAGGTCAAAAAAGCCATTTAAGCCTTTTCACAGTGAGATCTATGCGATATGGCCGAGAAATGTAATTTTGATGTTAACTCCCAAACCGCTGCGCAGAAGTCAACCAAACTTCACCCAATAGTGTATTGTATCACAATCTAGTAGTTACATTTGAAAATTTTGTTCTAGGAAATTTTGTTTGAGCGCAATCATCAAACTTAATTAAAAAAGTCATTTAAGCCTTTTCACAGTGAGATCTATGCGATATGGCCGAGAAATGTAATTTTGATGTTAACTCCCAAACCGCTGCGCAGAAGTCAACCAAACTTCACCCATTAGTGTATTGTATCACAATCTAGTAGTTACATGTGAAAATTTGGTTCTAGGACATTTGATTTGAGCGCAATCCTCAAACTTAGGTCAAAAAAGCCATTTAAGCCTTTTCACAGTGAGATCTATGCGATATGGCCGAGAAATGTAAATTTGATGTTAACTCCCAAACCGCTGCGCAGAAGTCAACCAAACTTCACCCAATAGTGTATTGTATCACAATCTAGTAGTTACATTTGAAAATTTTGTTCTAGGACATTTTGTTTGAACGCAATCATCAAACTTAATTAAAAAAGTCATTTAAGCCTTTTCACAGTGAAATCTATGCGATATGGCCGAGAAATGTAATTTTGATGTTAACTCCCAAACCGCTGCGCAGAAGTCAACCAAACTTCACCCAATAGTGTATTGTATCACAATCTAGTAGTTTCATTTGAAAATTTTGTTCTAGGAAATTTTGTTTGAGCGCAATCATCAAACTTAATTAAAAAAGTCATTTAAGCCTTTTCACAGTGAGATCTATGCGATATGGCCGAGAAATGTAATTTTGATGTTAACTCCCAAACCGCTGCGCAGAAGTCAACTAAACTTCACCCATTAGTGTATTGTATCACAATCTAGTAGTTACATGTGGAAGTTTGGTTCTAGGACATTTGATTTGAGCGCAATCCTCAAACTTAGGTCAAAAAAGCCATTTAAGCCTTTTCACAGTGAGATCTATGCGATATGGCCGAGAAATGTAATTTTGATGTTAACTCCCAAACCGCTGCGCAGAAGTCAACCAAACTTCACCCAATAGTGTATTGTATCACATTCTAGTAGTTACATTTGAAAATTTCGTTCTAGGACATTTGGTTTGAGCGCAATTATTAAACTTAGGTCAAAAAAGCCATTTAAGCCTTTTCACAGTGAGATCTATGCGATATGGCCGAGAAATGTAATTTTGATGTTAACTCCCAAACCGCTGCGCAGAAGTCAACCAAACTTCACCCAATAGTGTATTGTATCACATTCTAGTAGTTACATTTTAAAATTTCGTTCTAGGACATTTGGTTTGAGCGCAATTATTAAACTTAGGTCAAAAAAGCCATTTAAGCCTTTTCACAGTGAGATCTATGCGATATGGCCGAGAAATGTAATTTTGATGTTAACTCCCAAACCGCTGCGCAGAAGTCAACTAAACTTCACCCATTAGTGTATTGTATCACAATCTAGTAGTTACATGTGGAAATTTGGTTCTAGGACATTTGATTTGAGCGCAATCCTCAAACTTAGGTCAAAAAAGCCATTTAAGCCTTTTCACAGTGAGATCTATGCGATATGGCCGAGAAATGTAATTTTGATGTTAACTCCCAAACCGCTGCGCAGAAGTCAACCAAACTTCACCCAATAGTGTATTGTATCACATTCTAGTAGTTACATTTGAAAATTTCGTTCTAGGACATTTGGTTTGAGAGCAATTATTAAACTTAGGTCAAAAAAGCCATTTAAGCCTTTTCACAGTGAGATCTATGCGATATGGCCGAGAAATGTAATTTTGATGTTAACTCCCAAACCGCTGCGCAGAAGTCAACCAAACTTCACCCAATAGTGTATTGTATCACATTCTAGTAGTTACATTTGAAAATTTCGTTCTAGGACATTTGGTTTGAGCGCAATCCTCAAACTTAGGTCAAAAAAGCCATTTAAGCCTTTTCACAGTGAGATCTATGCGATATGGCCGAGAAATGTAATTTTGATGTTAACTCCCAAACCGCTGCGCAGAAGTCAACCAAACTTCACCCAATAGTGTATTGTATCACAATCTAGTAGTTACATTTGAAAATTTTGTTCTAGGAAATTTTGTTTGAGCGCAATCATCAAACTTAATTAAAAAAGTCATTTAAGCCTTTTCACAGTGAGATCTATGCGATATGGCCGAGAAATGTAATTTTGATGTTAACTCCCAAACCGCTGCGCAGAAGTCAACTAAACTTCACCCATTAGTGTATTGTATCACAATCTAGTAGTTACATGTGGAAATTTGGTTCTAGGACATTTGATTTGAGCGCAATCCTCAAACTTACGTCAAAAAAGCCATTTAAGCCTTTTCACAGTGAGATCTATGCGATATGGCCGAGAAATGTAATTTTGATGTTAACTCCCAAACCGCTGCGCAGAAGTCAACCAAACTTCACCCAATAGTGTATTGTATCACAATCTAGTAGTTACATTTGAAAATTTTGTTCTAGGAAATTTTGTTTGAGCGCAATCATCAAACTTAATTAAAAAAGTCATTTAAGCCTTTTCACAGTGAGATCTATGCGATATGGCCGAGAAATGTAATTTTGATGTTAACTCCCAAACCGCTGCGCAGAAGTCAACCAAACTTCACCCAATAGTGTATTGTATCACATTCTAGTAGTTACATTTGAAAATTTCGTTCTAGGACATGTGGTTTGAGCGCAATTATTAAACTTAGGTCAAAAAAGCCATTTAAGCCTTTTCACAGTGAGATCTATGCGATATGGCCGAGAAATGTAATTTTGATGTTAACTCCCAAACCGCTGCGCAGAAGTCAACTAAACTTCACCCATTAGTGTATTGTATCACAATCTAGTAGTTACATGTGGAAATTTGGTTCTAGGACATTTGATTTGAGCGCAATCCTCAAACTTAGGTCAAAAAAGCCATTTAAGCCTTTTCACAGTGAGATCTATGCGATATGGCCGAGAAATGTAATTTTGATGTTAACTCCCAAACCGCTGCGCAGAAGTCAACCAAACTTCACCCAATAGTGTATTGTATCACATTCTAGTAGTTACATTTGAAAATTTCGTTCTAGGACATTTGGTTTGAGCGCAATTATTAAACTTAGGTCAAAAAAGCCATTTAAGCCTTTTCACAGTGAGATCTATGCGATATGGCCGAGAAATGTAATTTTGATGTTAACTCCCAAACCGCTGCGCAGAAGTCAACCAAACTTCACCCAATAGTTTATTGTATCACAATCTAGTAGTTACATTAGAAAATTTTGTTCTAGGAAATTTTGTTTGAGCGCAATCATCAAACTTAATTAAAAAAGTCATTTAAGCCTTTTCACAGTGAGATCTATGCGATATGGCCGAGAAATGTAATTTTGATGTTAACTCCCAAACCGCTGCGCAGAAGTCAACCAAACTTCACCCAATAGTGTATTGTATCACAATCTAGTAGTTACATTTGAAAATTTTGTTCTAGGAAATTTTGTTTGAGCGCAATCATCAAACTTAATTAAAAAAGTCATTTAAGCCTTTTCACAGTGAGATCTATGCGATATGGCCGAGAAATGTAATTTTGATGTTAACTCCCAAACCGCTGCGCAGAAGTCAACTAAACTTCACCCATTAGTGTATTGTATCACAATCTAGTAGTTACATGTGGAAATTTGGTTCTAGGACATTTGATTTGAGCGCAATCCTCAAACTTAGGTCAAAAAAGCCATTTAAGCCTTTTCACAGTGAGATCTATGCGATATGGCCGAGAAATGTAATTTTGATGTTAACTCCCAAACCGCTGCGCAGAAGTCAACCAAACTTCACCCAATAGTGTATTGTATCACATTCTAGTAGTTACATTTGAAAATTTCGTTCTAGGACATTTGGTTTGAGCGCAATTATTAAACTTAGGTCAAAAAAGCCATTTAAGCCTTTTCACAGTGAGATCTATGCGATATGGCCGAGAAATGTAATTTTGATGTTAACTCCCAAACCGCTGCGCAGAAGTCAACCAAACTTCACCCAATAGTGTATTGTATCACATTCTAGTAGTTACATTTGAAAATTTCGTTCTAGGACATTTGGTTTGAGCGCAATCCTCAAACTTAGGTCAAAAAAGCCATTTAAGCCTTTTCACAGTGAGATCTATGCGATATGGCCGAGAAATGTAATTTTGATGTTAACTCCCAAACCGCTGCGCAGAAGTCAACCAAACTTCACCCAATAGTGTATTGTATCACAATCTAGTAGTTACATTTGAAAATTTTGTTCTAGGAAATTTTGTTTGAGCGCAATCATCAAACTTAATTAAAAAAGTCATTTAAGCCTTTTCACAGTGAGATCTATGCGATATGGCCGAGAAATGTAATTTTGATGTCAACTCCCAAACCGCTGCGCAGAAGTCAACCAAACTTCACCCATTAGTGTATTGTATCACAATCTAGTAGTTACATGTGGAAATTTGGTTCTAGGACATTTGATTTGAGCGCAATCCTCAAACTTAGGTCAAAAAAGCCATTTAAGCCTTTTCACAGTGAGATCTATGCGATATGGCCGAGAAATGTAATTTTGATGTTAACTCCCAAACCGCTGCGCAGAAGTCAACCAAACTTCACCCAATAGTGTATTGTATCACATTCTAGTAGTTACATTTGAAAATTTCGTTCTAGGACATTTGGTTTGAGCGCAATTATTAAACTTAGGTCAAAAAAGCCATTTAAGCCTTTTCACAGTGAGATCTATGCGATATGGCCGAATAATGTAATTTTGATGTTAACTCCCAAACCGCTGCGCAGAAGTCAACTAAACTTCACCCATTAGTGTATTGTATCACAATCTAGTAGTTACATGTGGAAATTTGGTTCTAGGACATTTGATTTGAGCGCAATCCTCAAACTTAGGTCAAAAAAGCCATTTAAGCCTTTTCACAGTGAGATCTATGCGATATGGCCGAGAAATGTAATTTTGATGTTAACTCCCAAACCGCTGCGCAGAAGTCAACCAAACTTCACCCAATAGTGTATTGTATCACATTCTAGTAGTTACATTTGAAAATTTCGTTCTAGGACATTTGGTTTGAGCGCAATTATTAAACTTAGGTCAAAAAAGCCATTTAAGCCTTTTCACAGTGAGATCTATGCGATATGGCCGAGAAATGTAATTTTGATGTTAACTCCCAAACCGCTGCGCAGAAGTCAACCAAACTTCACCCAATAGTGTATTGTATCACATTCTAGTAGTTACATTTGAAAATTTCGTTCTAGGACATTTGGTTTGAGCGCAATCCTCAAACTTAGGTCAAAAAAGCCATTTAAGCCTTTTCACAGTGAGATCTATGCGATATGGCCGAGAAATGTAATTTTGATGTTAACTCCCAAACCGCTGCGCAGAAGTCAACCAAACTTCACCCAATAGTGTATTGTATCACAATCTAGTAGTTACATTTGAAAATTTTGTTCTAGGAAATTTTGTTTGAGCGCAATCATCAAACTTAATTAAAAAAGTCATTTAAGCCTTTTCACAGTGAGATCTATGCGATATGGCCGAGAAATGTAATTTTGATGTTAACTCCCAAACCGCTGCGCAGAAGTCAACTAAACTTCACCCATTAGTGTATTGTATCACAATCTAGTAGTTACATGTGGAAATTTGGTTCTAGGACATTTGATTTGAGCGCAATCCTCAAACTTAGGTCAAAAAAGCCATTTAAGCCTTTTCACAGTGAGATCTATGCGATATGGCCGAGAAATGTAATTTTGATGTTAACTCCCAAACCGCTGCGCAGAAGTCAACCAAACTTCACCCAATAGTGTATTGTATCACATTCTAGTAGTTACATTTGAAAATTTCGTTCTAGGACATTTGGTTTGAGCGCAATTATTAAACTTAGGTCAAAAAAGCCATTTAAGCCTTTTCACAGTGAGATCTATGCGATATGGCCGAGAAATGTAATTTTGATGTTAACTCCCAAACCGCTGCGCAGAAGTCAACCAAACTTCACCCAATAGTGTATTGTATCACATTCTAGTAGTTACATTTGAAAATTTCGTTCTAGGACATTTGGTTTGAGCGCAATCATTAAACTTAGGTCAAAAAAGCCATTTAAGCCTTTTCACAGTGAGATCTATGCGATATGGCCGAGAAATGTAATTTTGATGTTAACTCCCAAACCGCTGCGCAGAAGTCAACCAAACTTCACCCAATAGTGTATTGTATCACAATCTAGTAGTTACATTTGAAAATTTTGTTCTAGGAAATTTTGTTTGAGCGCAATCATCAAACTTAATTAAAAAAGTCATTTAAGCCTTTTCACAGTGAGATCTATGCGATATGGCCGAGAAATGTAATTTTGATGTTAACTCCCAAACCGCTGCGCAGAAGTCAACCAAACTTCACCCATTAGTGTATTGTATCACAATCTAGTAGTTACATGTGAAAATTTGGTTCTAGGACATTTGATTTGAGCGCAATCCTCAAACTTAGGTCAAAAAAGCCATTTAAGCCTTTTCACAGTGAGATCTATGCGATATGGCCGAGAAATGTAAATTTGATGTTAACTCCCAAACCGCTGCGCAGAAGTCAACCAAACTTCACCCAATAGTGTATTGTATCACAATCTAGTAGTTACATTTGAAAATTTTGTTCTAGGACATTTTGTTTGAACGCAATCATCAAACTTAATTAAAAAAGTCATTTAAGCCTTTTCACAGTGAAATCTATGCGATATGGCCGAGAAATGTAATTTTGATGTTAACTCCCAAACCGCTGCGCAGAAGTCAACCAAACTTCACCCAATAGTGTATTGTATCACAATCTAGTAGTTTCATTTGAAAATTTTGTTCTAGGAAATTTTGTTTGAGCGCAATCATCAAACTTAATTAAAAAAGTCATTTAAGCCTTTTCACAGTGAGATCTATGCGATATGGCCGAGAAATGTAATTTTGATGTTAACTCCCAAACCGCTGCGCAGAAGTCAACTAAACTTCACCCATTAGTGTATTGTATCACAATCTAGTAGTTACATGTGGAAGTTTGGTTCTAGGACATTTGATTTGAGCGCAATCCTCAAACTTAGGTCAAAAAAGCCATTTAAGCCTTTTCACAGTGAGATCTATGCGATATGGCCGAGAAATGTAATTTTGATGTTAACTTCCAAAACGCTGCGCAGAAGTCAACCAAACTTCACCCAATAGTGTATTGTATCACATTCTAGTAGTTACATTTGAAAATTTCGTTCTAGGACATTTGGTTTGAGCGCAATTATTAAACTTAGGTCAAAAAAGCCATTTAAGCCTTTTCACAGTGAGATCTATGCGATATGGCCGAGAAATGTAATTTTGATGTTAACTCCCAAACCGCTGCGCAGAAGTCAACCAAACTTCACCCAATAGTGTATTGTATCACATTCTAGTAGTTACATTTGAAAATTTCGTTCTAGGACATTTGGTTTGAGCGCAATTATTAAACTTAGGTCAAAAAAGCCATTTAAGCCTTTTCACAGTGAGATCTATGCGATATGGCCGAGAAATGTAATTTTGATGTTAACTCCCAAACCGCTGCGCAGAAGTCAACTAAACTTCACCCATTAGTGTATTGTATCACAATCTAGTAGTTACATGTGGAAATTTGGTTCTAGGACATTTGATTTGAGCGCAATCCTCAAACTTAGGTCAAAAAAGCCATTTAAGCCTTTTCACAGTGAGATCTATGCGATATGGCCGAGAAATGTAATTTTGATGTTAACTCCCAAACCGCTGCGCAGAAGTCAACCAAACTTCACCCAATAGTGTATTGTATCACATTCTAGTAGTTACATTTGAAAATTTCGTTCTAGGACATTTGGTTTGAGCGCAATTATTAAACTTAGGTCAAAAAAGCCATTTAAGCCTTTTCACAGTGAGATCTATGCGATATGGCCGAGAAATGTAATTTTGATGTTAACTCCCAAACCGCTGCGCAGAAGTCAACCAAACTTCACCCAATAGTGTATTGTATCACATTCTAGTAGTTACATTTGAAAATTTCGTTCTAGGACATTTGGTTTGAGCGCAATCCTCAAACTTAGGTCAAAAAAGCCATTTAAGCCTTTTCACAGTGAGATCTATGCGATATGGCCGAGAAATGTAATTTTGATGTTAACTCCCAAACCGCTGCGCAGAAGTCAACCAAACTTCACCCAATAGTGTATTGTATCACAATCTAGTAGTTACATTTGAAAATTTTGTTCTAGGAAATTTTGTTTGAGAGCAATCATCAAACTTAATTAAAAAAGTCATTTAAGCCTTTTCACAGTGAGATCTATGCGATATGGCCGAGAAATGTAATTTTGATGTTAACTCCCAAACCGCTGCGCAGAAGTCAACTAAACTTCACCCATTAGTGTATTGTATCACAATCTAGTAGTTACATGTGGAAATTTGGTTCTAGGACATTTGATTTGAGCGCAATCCTCAAACTTAGGTCAAAAAAGCCATTTAAGCCTTTTCACAGTGAGATCTATGCGATATGGCCGAGAAATGTAATTTTGATGTTAACTCCCAAACCGCTGCGCAGAAGTCAACCAAACTTCACCCAATAGTGTATTGTATCACAATCTAGTAGTTACATTTGAAAATTTTGTTCTAGGAAATTTTGTTTGAGCGCAATCATCAAACTTAATTAAAAAAGTCATTTAAGCCTTTTCACAGTGAGATCTATGCGATATGGCCGAGAAATGTAATTTTGATGTTAACTCCCAAACCGCTGCGCAGAAGTCAACTAAACTTCACCCATTAGTGTATTGTATCACAATCTAGTAGTTACATTTGAAAATTTCGTTCTAGGACATTTGGTTTGAGCGCAATTATTAAACTTAGGTCAAAAAAGCCATTTAAGCCTTTTCACAGTGAGATCTATGCGATATGGCCGAGAAATGTAATTTTGATGTTAACTCCCAAACCGCTGCGCAGAAGTCAACTAAACTTCACCCATTAGTGTATTGTATCACAATCTAGTAGTTACATGTGGAAATTTGGTTCTAGGACATTTGATTTGAGCGCAATCCTCAAACTTAGGTCAAAAAAGCCATTTAAGCCTTTTCACAGTGAGATCTATGCGATATGGCCGAGAAATGTAATTTTGATGTTAACTCCCAAACCGCTGCGCAGAAGTCAACCAAACTTCACCCAATAGTGTATTGTATCACATTCTAGTAGTTACATTTGAAAATTTCGTTCTAGGACATTTGGTTTGAGCGCAATTATTAAACTTAGGTCAAAAAAGCCATTTAAGCCTTTTCACAGTGAGATCTATGCGATATGGCCGAGAAATGTAATTTTGATGTTAACTCC
This sequence comes from Corythoichthys intestinalis, assembly GCF_030265065.1. Lineage (NCBI taxonomy): Eukaryota > Metazoa > Chordata > Actinopteri > Syngnathiformes > Syngnathidae > Corythoichthys > Corythoichthys intestinalis. The sequence continues at coordinate 34,279,044 of NC_080407.1, forward strand.
CAAACCGCTGCGCAGAAGTCAACCAAACTTCACCCAATAGTGTATTGTATCACAATCTAGTAGTTACATTAGAAAATTTTGTTCTAGGAAATTTTGTTTGAGCGCAATCATCAAACTTAATTAAAAAAGTCATTTAAGCCTTTTCACAGTGAGATCTATGCGATATGGCCGAGAAATGTAATTTTGATGTTAACTCCCAAACCGCTGCGCAGAAGTCAACCAAACTTCACCCAATAGTGTATTGTATCACAATCTAGTAGTTACATTTGAAAATTTTGTTCTAGGAAATTTTGTTTGAGCGCAATCATCAAACTTAATTAAAAAAGTCATTTAAGCCTTTTCACAGTGAGATCTATGCGATATGGCCGAGAAATGTAATTTTGATGTTAACTCCCAAACCGCTGCGCAGAAGTCAACTAAACTTCACCCATTAGTGTATTGTATCACAATCTAGTAGTTACATGTGGAAATTTGGTTCTAGGACATTTGATTTGAGCGCAATCCTCAAACTTAGGTCAAAAAAGCCATTTAAGCCTTTTCACAGTGAGATCTATGCGATATGGCCGAGAAATGTAATTTTGATGTTAACTCCCAAACCGCTGCGCAGAAGTCAACCAAACTTCACCCAATAGTGTATTGTATCACATTCTAGTAGTTACATTTGAAAATTTCGTTCTAGGACATTTGGTTTGAGCGCAATTATTAAACTTAGGTCAAAAAAGCCATTTAAGCCTTTTCACAGTGAGATCTATGCGATATGGCCGAGAAATGTAATTTTGATGTTAACTCCCAAACCGCTGCGCAGAAGTCAACCAAACTTCACCCAATAGTGTATTGTATCACATTCTAGTAGTTACATTTGAAAATTTCGTTCTAGGACATTTGGTTTGAGCGCAATCCTCAAACTTAGGTCAAAAAAGCCATTTAAGCCTTTTCACAGTGAGATCTATGCGATATGGCCGAGAAATGTAATTTTGATGTTAACTCCCAAACCGCTGCGCAGAAGTCAACCAAACTTCACCCAATAGTGTATTGTATCACAATCTAGTAGTTACATTTGAAAATTTTGTTCTAGGAAATTTTGTTTGAGCGCAATCATCAAACTTAATTAAAAAAGTCATTTAAGCCTTTTCACAGTGAGATCTATGCGATATGGCCGAGAAATGTAATTTTGATGTCAACTCCCAAACCGCTGCGCAGAAGTCAACCAAACTTCACCCATTAGTGTATTGTATCACAATCTAGTAGTTACATGTGGAAATTTGGTTCTAGGACATTTGATTTGAGCGCAATCCTCAAACTTAGGTCAAAAAAGCCATTTAAGCCTTTTCACAGTGAGATCTATGCGATATGGCCGAGAAATGTAATTTTGATGTTAACTCCCAAACCGCTGCGCAGAAGTCAACCAAACTTCACCCAATAGTGTATTGTATCACATTCTAGTAGTTACATTTGAAAATTTCGTTCTAGGACATTTGGTTTGAGCGCAATTATTAAACTTAGGTCAAAAAAGCCATTTAAGCCTTTTCACAGTGAGATCTATGCGATATGGCCGAATAATGTAATTTTGATGTTAACTCCCAAACCGCTGCGCAGAAGTCAACTAAACTTCACCCATTAGTGTATTGTATCACAATCTAGTAGTTACATGTGGAAATTTGGTTCTAGGACATTTGATTTGAGCGCAATCCTCAAACTTAGGTCAAAAAAGCCATTTAAGCCTTTTCACAGTGAGATCTATGCGATATGGCCGAGAAATGTAATTTTGATGTTAACTCCCAAACCGCTGCGCAGAAGTCAACCAAACTTCACCCAATAGTGTATTGTATCACATTCTAGTAGTTACATTTGAAAATTTCGTTCTAGGACATTTGGTTTGAGCGCAATTATTAAACTTAGGTCAAAAAAGCCATTTAAGCCTTTTCACAGTGAGATCTATGCGATATGGCCGAGAAATGTAATTTTGATGTTAACTCCCAAACCGCTGCGCAGAAGTCAACCAAACTTCACCCAATAGTGTATTGTATCACATTCTAGTAGTTACATTTGAAAATTTCGTTCTAGGACATTTGGTTTGAGCGCAATCCTCAAACTTAGGTCAAAAAAGCCATTTAAGCCTTTTCACAGTGAGATCTATGCGATATGGCCGAGAAATGTAATTTTGATGTTAACTCCCAAACCGCTGCGCAGAAGTCAACCAAACTTCACCCAATAGTGTATTGTATCACAATCTAGTAGTTACATTTGAAAATTTTGTTCTAGGAAATTTTGTTTGAGCGCAATCATCAAACTTAATTAAAAAAGTCATTTAAGCCTTTTCACAGTGAGATCTATGCGATATGGCCGAGAAATGTAATTTTGATGTTAACTCCCAAACCGCTGCGCAGAAGTCAACCAAACTTCACCCAATAGTGTATTGTATCACAATCTAGTAGTTACATTTGAAAATTTTGTTCTAGGAAATTTTGTTTGAGCGCAATTATTAAACTTAGGTCAAAAAAGCCATTTAAGCCTTTTCACAGTGAGATCTATGCGATATGGCCGAGAAATGTAATTTTGATGTTAACTCCCAAACCGCTGCGCAGAAGTCAACTAAACTTCACCCATTAGTGTATTGTATCACAATCTAGTAGTTACATGTGGAAATTTGGTTCTAGGACATTTGATTTGAGCGCAATCCTCAAACTTAGGTCAAAAAAGCCATTTAAGCCTTTTCACAGTGAGATCTATGCGATATGGCCGAGAAATGTAATTTTGATGTTAACTCCCAAACCGCTGCGCAGAAGTCAACCAAACTTCACCCAATAGTGTATTGTATCACATTCTAGTAGTTACATTTGAAAATTTCGTTCTAGGACATTTGGTTTGAGCGCAATCATTAAACTTAGGTCAAAAAAGCCATTTAAGCCTTTTCACAGTGAGATCTATGCGATATGGCCGAGAAATGTAATTTTGATGTTAACTCCCAAACCGCTGCGCAGAAGTCAACCAAACTTCACCCAATAGTGTATTGTATCACAATCTAGTAGTTACATTTGAAAATTTTGTTCTAGGAAATTTTGTTTGAGCGCAATCATCAAACTTAATTAAAAAAGTCATTTAAGCCTTTTCACAGTGAGATCTATGCGATATGGCCGAGAAATGTAATTTTGATGTTAACTCCCAAACCGCTGCGCAGAAGTCAACCAAACTTCACCCATTAGTGTATTGTATCACAATCTAGTAGTTACATGTGAAAATTTGGTTCTAGGACATTTGATTTGAGCGCAATCCTCAAACTTAGGTCAAAAAAGCCATTTAAGCCTTTTCACAGTGAGATCTATGCGATATGGCCGAGAAATGTAAATTTGATGTTAACTCCCAAACCGCTGCGCAGAAGTCAACCAAACTTCACCCAATAGTGTATTGTATCACAATCTAGTAGTTACATTTGAAAATTTTGTTCTAGGACATTTTGTTTGAACGCAATCATCAAACTTAATTAAAAAAGTCATTTAAGCCTTTTCACAGTGAAATCTATGCGATATGGCCGAGAAATGTAATTTTGATGTTAACTCCCAAACCGCTGCGCAGAAGTCAACCAAACTTCACCCAATAGTGTATTGTATCACAATCTAGTAGTTTCATTTGAAAATTTTGTTCTAGGAAATTTTGTTTGAGCGCAATCATCAAACTTAATTAAAAAAGTCATTTAAGCCTTTTCACAGTGAGATCTATGCGATATGGCCGAGAAATGTAATTTTGATGTTAACTCCCAAACCGCTGCGCAGAAGTCAACTAAACTTCACCCATTAGTGTATTGTATCACAATCTAGTAGTTACATGTGGAAGTTTGGTTCTAGGACATTTGATTTGAGCGCAATCCTCAAACTTAGGTCAAAAAAGCCATTTAAGCCTTTTCACAGTGAGATCTATGCGATATGGCCGAGAAATGTAATTTTGATGTTAACTCCCAAACCGCTGCGCAGAAGTCAACCAAACTTCACCCAATAGTGTATTGTATCACATTCTAGTAGTTACATTTGAAAATTTCGTTCTAGGACATTTGGTTTGAGCGCAATTATTAAACTTAGGTCAAAAAAGCCATTTAAGCCTTTTCACAGTGAGATCTATGCGATATGGCCGAGAAATGTAATTTTGATGTTAACTCCCAAACCGCTGCGCAGAAGTCAACCAAACTTCACCCAATAGTGTATTGTATCACATTCTAGTAGTTACATTTTAAAATTTCGTTCTAGGACATTTGGTTTGAGCGCAATTATTAAACTTAGGTCAAAAAAGCCATTTAAGCCTTTTCACAGTGAGATCTATGCGATATGGCCGAGAAATGTAATTTTGATGTTAACTCCCAAACCGCTGCGCAGAAGTCAACTAAACTTCACCCATTAGTGTATTGTATCACAATCTAGTAGTTACATGTGGAAATTTGGTTCTAGGACATTTGATTTGAGCGCAATCCTCAAACTTAGGTCAAAAAAGCCATTTAAGCCTTTTCACAGTGAGATCTATGCGATATGGCCGAGAAATGTAATTTTGATGTTAACTCCCAAACCGCTGCGCAGAAGTCAACCAAACTTCACCCAATAGTGTATTGTATCACATTCTAGTAGTTACATTTGAAAATTTCGTTCTAGGACATTTGGTTTGAGCGCAATTATTAAACTTAGGTCAAAAAAGCCATTTAAGCCTTTTCACAGTGAGATCTATGCGATATGGCCGAGAAATGTAATTTTGATGTTAACTCCCAAACCGCTGCGCAGAAGTCAACCAAACTTCACCCAATAGTGTATTGTATCACATTCTAGTAGTTACATTTGAAAATTTCGTTCTAGGACATTTGGTTTGAGCGCAATCCTCAAACTTAGGTCAAAAAAGCCATTTAAGCCTTTTCACAGTGAGATCTATGCGATATGGCCGAGAAATGTAATTTTGATGTTAACTCCCAAACCGCTGCGCAGAAGTCAACCAAACTTCACCCAATAGTGTATTGTATCACAATCTAGTAGTTACATTTGAAAATTTTGTTCTAGGAAATTTTGTTTGAGCGCAATCATCAAACTTAATTTAAAAAGTCATTTAAGCCTTTTCACAGTGAGATCTATGCGATATGGCCGAGAAATGTAATTTTGATGTTAACTCCCAAACCGCTGCGCAGAAGTCAACTAAACTTCACCCATTAGTGTATTGTATCACAATCTAGTAGTTACATGTGGAAATTTGGTTCTAGGACATTTGATTTGAGCGCAATCCTCAAACTTACGTCAAAAAAGCCATTTAAGCCTTTTCACAGTGAGATCTATGCGATATGGCCGAGAAATGTAATTTTGATGTTAACTCCCAAACCGCTGCGCAGAAGTCAACCAAACTTCACCCAATAGTGTATTGTATCACAATCTAGTAGTTACATGTGGAAATTTGGTTCTAGGACATTTGATTTGAGCGCAATCCTCAAACTTAGGTCAAAAAAGCCATTTAAGCCTTTTCACAGTGAGATCTATGCGATATGGCCGAGAAATGTAATTTTGATGTTAACTCCCAAACCGCTGCGCAGAAGTCAACCAAACTTCACCCAATAGTGTATTGTATCACATTCTAGTAGTTACATTTGAAAATTTCGTTCTAGGACATTTGGTTTGAGCGCAATTATTAAACTTAGGTCAAAAAAGCCATTTAAGCCTTTTCACAGTGAGATCTATGCGATATGGCCGAGAAATGTAATTTTGATGTTAACTCCCAAACCGCTGCGCAGAAGTCAACCAAACTTCACCCAATAGTGTATTGTATCACATTCTAGTAGTTACTTTTGAAAATTTCGTTCTAGGACATTTGGTTTTAGCGCAATCATTAAACTTAGGTCAAAAAAGCCATTTAAGCCTTTTCACAGTGAGATCTATGCGATATGGCCGAGAAATGTAATTTTGATGTTAACTCCCAAACCGCTGCGCAGAAGTCAACCAAACTTCACCCAATAGTGTATTGTATCACAATCTAGTAGTTACATTTGAAAATTTTGTTCTAGGAAATTTTGTTTGAGCGCAATCATCAAACAATTAAAAAAGTCATTTAAGCCTTTTCACAGTGAGATCTATGCGATATGGCCGAGAAATGTAATTTTGATGTCATCTCCCAAACCGCTGCGCAGAAGTCAACCAAACTTCACCCATTAGTGTATTGTATCACAATCTAGTAGTTACATGTGGAAATTTGGTTCTAGGACATTTGATTTGAGCGCAATCCTCAAACTTAGGTCAAAAAAGCCATTTAAGCCTTTTCACAGTGAGATCTATGCGATATGGCCGAGAAATGTAATTTTGATGTTAACTCCCAAACCGCTGCGCAGAAGTCAACCAAACTTCACCCAATAGTGTATTGTATCACATTCTAGTAGTTACATTTGAAAATTTCGTTCTAGGACATTTGGTTTGAGCGCAATCCTCAAACTTAGGTCAAAAAAGCCATTTAAGCCTTTTCACAGTGAGATCTATGCGATATGGCCGAGAAATGTAATTTTGATGTTAACTCCCAAACCGCTGCGCAGAAGTCAACCAAACTTCACCCAATAGTGTATTGTATCACAATCTAGTAGTTACATTTGAAAATTTTGTTCTAGGAAATTTTGTTTGAGCGCAATCATCAAACTTAATTAAAAAAGTCATTTAAGCCTTTTCACAGTGAGATCTATGCGATATGGCCGAGAAATGTAATTTTGATGTCAACTCCCAAACCGCTGCGCAAAAGTCAACCAAACTTCACCCATTAGTGTATTGTATCACAATCTAGTAGTTACATGTGGAAATTTGGTTCTAGGACATTTGATTTGAGCGCAATCCTCAAACTTAGGTCAAAAAAGCCATTTAAGCCTTTTCACAGTGAGATCTATGCGATATGGCCGAGAAATGTAATTTTGATGTTAACTCCCAAACCGCTGCGCAGAAGTCAACCAAACTTCACCCAATAGTGTATTGTATCACATTCTAGTAGTTACATTTGAAAATTTCGTTCTAGGACATTTGGTTTGAGCGCAATTATTAAACTTAGGTCAAAAAAGCCATTTAAGCCTTTTCACAGTGAGATCTATGCGATATGGCCGAATAATGTAATTTTGATGTTAACTCCCAAACCGCTGCGCAGAAGTCAACTAAACTTCACCCATTAGTGTATTGTATCACAATCTAGTAGTTACATGTGGAAATTTGGTTCTAGGACATTTGATTTGAGCGCAATCCTCAAACTTAGGTCAAAAAAGCCATTTAAGCCTTTTCACAGTGAGATCTATGCGATATGGCCGAGAAATGTAATTTTGATAACTCCCAAACCGCAGCGCAGAAGTCAACCAAACTTCACCCAATAGTGTATTGTATCACAATCTAGTAGTTACATTTGAAAATTTTGTTCTAGGAAATTTTGTTTGAGCGCAATCATCAAACTTAATTAAAAAAGTCATTTAAGCCTTTTCACAGTGAGATCTATGCGATATGGCCGAGAAATGTAATTTTGATGTTAACTCCCAAACCGCTGAGCAGAAGTCAACTAAACTTCACCCATTAGTGTATTGTATCACAATCTAGTAGTTACATGTGGAAGTTTGGTTCTAGGACATTTGATTTGAGCGCAATCCTCAAACTTAGGTCAAAAAAGCCATTTAAGCCTTTTCACAGTGAGATCTATGCGATATGGCCGAGAAATGTAATTTTGATGTTAACTCCCAAACCGCTGCGCAGAAGTCAACCAAACTTCACCCAATAGTGTATTGTATCACATTCTAGTAGTTACATTTGAAAATTTCGTTCTAGGACATTTGGTTTGAGCGCAATTATTAAACTTAGGTCAAAAAAGCCATTTAAGCCTTTTCACAGTGAGATCTATGCGATATGGCCGAGAAATGTAATTTTGATGTTAACTCCCAAACCGCTGCGCAGAAGTCAACCAAACTTCACCCAATAGTGTATTGTATCACATTCTAGTAGTTACATTTTAAAATTTCGTTCTAGGACATTTGGTTTGAGCGCAATTATTAAACTTAGGTCAAAAAAGCCATTTAAGCCTTTTCACAGTGAGATCTATGCGATATGGCCGAGAAATGTAATTTTGATGTTAACTCCCAAACCGCTGCGCAGAAGTCAACTAAACTTCACCCATTAGTGTATTGTATCACAATCTAGTAGTTACATGTGGAAATTTGGTTCTAGGACATTTGATTTGAGCGCAATCCTCAAACTTAGGTCAAAAAAGCCATTTAAGCCTTTTCACAGTGAGATCTATGCGATATGGCCGAGAAATGTAATTTTGATGTTAACTCCCAAACCGCTGCGCAGAAGTCAACCAAACTTCACCCAATAGTGTATTGTATCACATTCTAGTAGTTACATTTGAAAATTTCGTTCTAGGACATTTGGTTTGAGCGCAATTATTAAACTTAGGTCAAAAAAGCCATTTAAGCCTTTTCACAGTGAGATCTATGCGATATGGCCGAGAAATGTAATTTTGATGTTAACTCCCAAACCGCTGCGCAGAAGTCAACCAAACTTCACCCAATAGTGTATTGTATCACAATCTAGTAGTTACATTTGAAAATTTTGTTCTAGGAAATTTTGTTTGAGCGCAATCATCAAACTTAATTAAAAAAGTCATTTAAGCCTTTTCACAGTGAGATCTATGCGATATGGCCGAGAAATGTAATTTTGATGTTAACTCCCAAACCGCTGCGCAGAAGTCAACTAAACTTCACCCATTAGTGTATTGTATCACAATCTAGTAGTTACATGTGGAAATTTGGTTCTAGGACATTTGATTTGAGCGCAATCCTCAAACTTACGTCAAAAAAGCCATTTAAGCCTTTTCACAGTGAGATCTATGCGATATGGCCGAGAAATGTAATTTTGATGTTAACTCCCAAACCGCTGCGCAGAAGTCAACCAAACTTCACCCAATAGTGTATTGTATCACAATCTAGTAGTTACATTTGAAAATTTTGTTCTAGGAAATTTTGTTTGAGCGCAATCATCAAACTTAATTAAAAAAGTCATTTAAGCCTTTTCACAGTGAGATCTATGCGATATGGCCGAGAAATGTAATTTTGATGTTAACTCCCAAACCGCTGCGCAGAAGTCAACTAAACTTCACCCATTAGTGTATTGTATCACAATCTAGTAGTTACATGTGGAAATTTGGTTCTAGGACATTTGATTTGAGCGCAATCCTCAAACTTAGGTCAAAAAAGCCATTTAAGCCTTTTCACAGTGAGATCTATGCGATATGGCCGAGAAATGTAATTTTGATGTTAACTCCCAAACCGCTGCGCAGAAGTCAACCAAACTTCACCCAATAGTGTATTGTATCACATTCTAGTAGTTACATTTGAAAATTTCGTTCTAGGACATTTGGTTTGAGCGCAATTATTAAACTTAGGTCAAAAAAGCCATTTAAGCCTTTTCACAGTGAGATCTATGCGATATGGCCGAGAAATGTAATTTTGATGTTAACTCCCAAACCGCTGCGCAGAAGTCAACTAAACTTCACCCATTAGTGTATTGTATCACAATCTAGTAGTTACATGTGGAAATTTGGTTCTAGGACATTTGATTTGAGCGCAATCCTCAAACTTAGGTCAAAAAAGCCATTTAAGCCTTTTCACAGTGAGATCTATGCGATATGGCCGAGAAATGTAATTTTGATGTTAACTCCCAAACCGCTGCGCAGAAGTCAACCAAACTTCACCCAATAGTGTATTGTATCACAATCTAGTAGTTACATTTGAAAATTTTGTTCTAGGAAATTTTGTTTGAGCGCAATCATCAAACTTAATTAAAAAAGTCATTTAAGCCTTTTCACAGTGAGATCTATGCGATATGGCCGAGAAATGTAATTTTGATGTCAACTCCCAAACCGCTGCGCAAAAGTCAACCAAACTTCACCCATTAGTGTATTGTATCACAATCTAGTAGTTACATGTGGAAATTTGGTTCTAGGACATTTGATTTGAGCGCAATCCTCAAACTTAGGTCAAAAAAGCCATTTAAGCCTTTTCACAGTGAGATCTATGCGATATGGCCGAGAAATGTAATTTTGATGTTAACTCCCAAACCGCTGCGCAGAAGTCAACCAAACTTCACCCAATAGTGTATTGTATCACATTCTAGTAGTTACATTTGAAAATTTCGTTCTAGGACATTTGGTTTGAGCGCAATTATTAAACTTAGGTCAAAAAAGCCATTTAAGCCTTTTCACAGTGAGATCTATGCGATATGGCCGAATAATGTAATTTTGATGTTAACTCCCAAACCGCTGCGCAGAAGTCAACTAAACTTCACCCATTAGTGTATTGTATCACAATCTAGTAGTTACATGTGGAAATTTGGTTCTAGGACATTTGATTTGAGCGCAATCCTCAAACTTAGGTCAAAAAAGCCATTTAAGCCTTTTCACAGTGAGATCTATGCGATATGGCCGAGAAATGTAATTTTGATGTTAACTCCCAAACCGCAGCGCAGAAGTCAACCAAACTTCACCCAATAGTGTATTGTATCACAATCTAGTAGTTACATTTGAAAATTTTGTTCTAGGAAATTTTGTTTGAGCGCAATCATCAAACTTAATTAAAAAAGTCATTTAAGCCTTTTCACAGTGAGATCTATGCGATATGGCCGAGAAATGTAATTTTGATGTTAACTCCCAAACCGCTGCGCAGAAGTCAACTAAACTTCACCCATTAGTGTATTGTATCACAATCTAGTAGTTACATGTGGAAATTTGGTTCTAGGACATTTGATTTGAGCGCAATCCTCAAACGTAGGTCAAAAAAGCCATTTAAGCCTTTTCACAGTGAGATCTATGCGATATGGCCGAGAAATGTAATTTTGATGTTAACTCCCAAACCGCTGCGCAGAAGTCAACCAAACTTCACCCAATAGTGTATTGTATCACATTCTAGTAGTTACATTTGAAAATTTCGTTCTAGGAAATTTGGTTTGAGCGCAATTATTAAACTTAGGTCAAAAAAGCCATTTAAGCCTTTTCACAGTGAGATCTATGCGATATGGCCGAGAAATGTAATTTTGATGTTAACTCCCAAACCGCTGCGCAGAAGTCAACCAAACTTCACCCAATAGTGTATTGTATCACATTCTAGTAGTTACATTTGAAAATTTCGTTCTAGGACATTTGGTTTGAGCGCAATCCTCAAACTTAGGTCAAAAAAGCCATTTAAGCCTTTTCACAGTGAGATCTATGCGATATGGCCGAGAAATGTAATTTTGATGTTAACTCCCAAACCGCTGCGCAGAAGTCAACCAAACTTCACCCAATAGTGTATTGTATCACAATCTAGTAGTTACATTTGAAAATTTTGTTCTAGGAAATTTTGTTTGAGCGCAATCATCAAACTTAATTAAAAAAGTCATTTAAGCCTTTTCACAGTGAGATCTATGCGATATGGCCGAGAAATGTAATTTTGATGTCAACTCCCAAACCGCTGCGCAGAAGTCAACCAAACTTCACCCATTAGTGTATTGTATCACAATCTAGTAGTTACATGTGGAAATTTGGTTCTAGGACATTTGATTTGAGCGCAATCCTCAAACTTAGGTCAAAAAAGCCATTTAAGCCTTTTCACAGTGAGATCTATGCGATATGGCCGAGAAATGTAATTTTGATGTTAACTCCCAAACCGCTGCGCAGAAGTCAACCAAACTTCACCCAATAGTGTATTGTATCACATTCTAGTAGTTACATTTGAAAATGTCGTTCTAGGACATTTGGTTTGAGCGCAATTATTAAACTTAGGTCAAAAAAGCCATTTAAGCCTTTTCACAGTGAGATCTATGCGATATGGCCGAATAATGTAATTTTGATGTTAACTCCCAAACCGCTGCGCAGAAGTCAACTAAACTTCACCCATTAGTGTATTGTATCACAATCTAGTAGTTACATGTGGAAATTTGGTTCTAGGACATTTGATTTGAGCGCAATCCTCAAACTTAGGTCAAAAAAGCCATTTAAGCCTTTTCACAGTGAGATCTATGCGATATGGCCGAGAAATGTAATTTTGATGTTAACTCCCAAACCGCTGCGCAGAAGTCAACCAAACTTCACCCAATAGTGTATTGTATCACATTCTAGTAGTTACATTTGAAAATTTCGTTCTAGGACATTTGGTTTGAGCGCAATTATTAAACTTAGGTCAAAAAAGCCATTTAAGCCTTTTCACAGTGAGATCTATGCGATATGGCCGAGAAATGTAATTTTGATGTTAACTCCCAAACCGCTGCGCAGAAGTCAACCAAACTTCACCCAATAGTGTATTGTATCACATTCTAGTAGTTACATTTGAAAATTTCGTTCTAGGACATTTGGTTTGAGCGCAATCCTCAAACTTAGGTCAAAAAAGCCATTTAAGCCTTTTCACAGTGAGATCTATGCGATATGGCCGAGAAATGTAATTTTGATGTTAACTCCCAAACCGCTGCGCAGAAGTCAACCAAACTTCACCCAATAGTGTATTGTATCACAATCTAGTAGTTACATTTGAAAATTTTGTTCTAGGAAATTTTGTTTGAGCGCAATCATCAAACTTAATTAAAAAAGTCATTTAAGCCTTTTCACAGTGAGATCTATGCGATATGGCCGAGAAATGTAATTTTGATGTTAACTCCCAAACCGCTGCGCAGAAGTCAACTAAACTTCACCCATTAGTGTATTGTATCACAATCTAGTAGTTACATGTGGAAATTTGGTTCTAGGACATTTGATTTGAGCGCAATCCTCAAACTTAGGTCAAAAAAGCCATTTAAGCCTTTTCACAGTGAGATCTATGCGATATGGCCGAGAAATGTAATTTTGATGTTAACTCCCAAACCGCTGCGCAGAAGTCAACCAAACTTCACCCAATAGTGTATTGTATCACATTCTAGTAGTTACATTTGAAAATTTCGTTCTAGGACATTTGGTTTGAGCGCAATTATTAAACTTAGGTCAAAAAAGCCATTTAAGCCTTTTCACAGTGAGATCTATGCGATATGGCCGAGAAATGTAATTTTGATGTTAACTCCCAAACCGCTGCGCAGAAGTCAACCAAACTTCACCCAATAGTGTATTGTATCACATTCTAGTAGTTACATTTGAAAATTTCGTTCTAGGACATTTGGTTTGAGCGCAATCATTAAACTTAGGTCAAAAAAGCCATTTAAGCCTTTTCACAGTGAGATCTATGCGATATGGCCGAGAAATGTAATTTTGATGTTAACTCCCAAACCGCTGCGCAGAAGTCAACCAAACTTCACCCAATAGTGTATTGTATCACAATCTAGTAGTTACATTTGAAAATTTTGTTCTAGGAAATTTTGTTTGAGCGCAATCATCAAACTTAATTAAAAAAGTCATTTAAGCCTTTTCACAGTGAGATCTATGCGATATGGCCGAGAAATGTAATTTTGATGTTAACTCCCAAACCGCTGCGCAGAAGTCAACCAAACTTCACCCATTAGTGTATTGTATCACAATCTAGTAGTTACATGTGAAAATTTGGTTCTAGGACATTTGATTTGAGCGCAATCCTCAAACTTAGGTCAAAAAAGCCATTTAAGCCTTTTCACAGTGAGATCTATGCGATATGGCCGAGAAATGTAAATTTGATGTTAACTCCCAAACCGCTGCGCAGAAGTCAACCAAACTTCACCCAATAGTGTATTGTATCACAATCTAGTAGTTACATTTGAAAATTTTGTTCTAGGACATTTTGTTTGAACGCAATCATCAAACTTAATTAAAAAAGTCATTTAAGCCTTTTCACAGTGAAATCTATGCGATATGGCCGAGAAATGTAATTTTGATGTTAACTCCCAAACCGCTGCGCAGAAGTCAACCAAACTTCACCCAATAGTGTATTGTATCACAATCTAGTAGTTTCATTTGAAAATTTTGTTCTAGAAAATTTTGTTTGAGCGCAATCATCAAACTTAATTAAAAAAGTCATTTAAGCCTTTTCACAGTGAGATCTATGCGATATGGCCGAGAAATGTAATTTTGATGTTAACTCCCAAACCGCTGCGCAGAAGTCAACTAAACTTCACCCATTAGTGTATTGTATCACAATCTAGTAGTTACATGTGGAAGTTTGGTTCTAGGACATTTGATTTGAGCGCAATCCTCAAACTTAGGTCAAAAAAGCCATTTAAGCCTTTTCACAGTGAGATCTATGCGATATGGCCGAGAAATGTAATTTTGATGTTAACTCCCAAACCGCAGCGCAGAAGTCAACCAAACTTCACCCAATAGTGTATTGTATCACAATCTAGTAGTTACATTTGAAAATTTTGTTCTAGGAAATTTTGTTTGAGCGCAATCATCAAACTTAATTAAAAAAGTCATTTAAGCCTTTTCACAGTGAGATCTATGCGATATGGCCGAGAAATGTAATTTTGATGTTAACTCCCAAACCGCTGCGCAGAAGTCAACTAAACTTCACCCATTAGTGTATTGTATCACAATCTAGTAGTTACATGTGGAAATTTGGTTCTAGGACATTTGATTTGAGCGCAATCCTCAAACGTAGGTCAAAAAAGCCATTTAAGCCTTTTCACAGTGAGATCTATGCGATATGGCCGAGAAATGTAATTTTGATGTTAACTCCCAAACCGCTGCGCAGAAGTCAACCAAACTTCACCCAATAGTGTATTGTATCACATTCTAGTAGTTACATTTGAAAATTTCGTTCTAGGAAATTTGGTTTGAGCGCAATTATTAAACTTAGGTCAAAAAAGCCATTTAAGCCTTTTCACAGTGAGATCTATGCGATATGGCCGAGAAATGTAATTTTGATGTTAACTCCCAAACCGCTGCGCAGAAGTCAACCAAACTTCACCCAATAGTGTATTGTATCACATTCTAGTAGTTACATTTGAAAATTTCGTTCTAGGACATTTGGTTTGAGCGCAATCCTCAAACTTAGGTCAAAAAAGCCATTTAAGCCTTTTCACAGTGAGATCTATGCGATATGGCCGAGAAATGTAATTTTGATGTTAACTCCCAAACCGCTGCGCAGAAGTCAACCAAACTTCACCCAATAGTGTATTGTATCACAATCTAGTAGTTACATTTGAAAATTTTGTTCTAGGAAATTTTGTTTGAGCGCAATCATCAAACTTAATTAAAAAAGTCATTTAAGCCTTTTCACAGTGAGATCTATGCGATATGGCCGAGAAATGTAATTTTGATGTCAACTCCCAAACCGCTGCGCAGAAGTCAACCAAACTTCACCCATTAGTGTATTGTATCACAATCTAGTAGTTACATGTGGAAATTTGGTTCTAGGACATTTGATTTGAGCGCAATCCTCAAACTTAGGTCAAAAAAGCCATTTAAGCCTTTTCACAGTGAGATCTATGCGATATGGCCGAGAAATGTAATTTTGATGTTAACTCCCAAACCGCTGCGCAGAAGTCAACCAAACTTCACCCAATAGTGTATTGTATCACATTCTAGTAGTTACATTTGAAAATTTCGTTCTAGGACATTTGGTTTGAGCGCAATTATTAAACTTAGGTCAAAAAAGCCATTTAAGCCTTTTCACAGTGAGATCTATGCGATATGGCCGAATAATGTAATTTTGATGTTAACTCCCAAACCGCTGCGCAGAAGTCAACTAAACTTCACCCATTAGTGTATTGTATCACAATCTAGTAGTTACATGTGGAAATTTGGTTCTAGGACATTTGATTTGAGCGCAATCCTCAAACTTAGGTCAAAAAAGCCATTTAAGCCTTTTCACAGTGAGATCTATGCGATATGGCCGAGAAATGTAATTTTGATGTTAACTCCCAAACCGCTGCGCAGAAGTCAACCAAACTTCACCCAATAGTGTATTGTATCACATTCTAGTAGTTACATTTGAAAATTTCGTTCTAGGACATTTGGTTTGAGCGCAATTATTAAACTTAGGTCAAAAAAGCCATTTAAGCCTTTTCACAGTGAGATCTATGCGATATGGCCGAGAAATGTAATTTTGATGTTAACTCCCAAACCGCTGCGCAGAAGTCAACCAAACTTCACCCAATAGTGTATTGTATCACATTCTAGTAGTTACATTTGAAAATTTCGTTCTAGGACATTTGGTTTGAGCGCAATCCTCAAACTTAGGTCAAAAAAGCCATTTAAGCCTTTTCACAGTGAGATCTATGCGATATGGCCGAGAAATGTAATTTTGATGTTAACTCCCAAACCGCTGCGCAGAAGTCAACCAAACTTCACCCAATAGTGTATTGTATCACAATCTAGTAGTTACATTTGAAAATTTTGTTCTAGGAAATTTTGTTTGAGCGCAATCATCAAACTTAATTAAAAAAGTCATTTAAGCCTTTTCACAGTGAGATCTATGCGATATGGCCGAGAAATGTAATTTTGATGTTAACTCCCAAACCGCTGCGCAGAAGTCAACTAAACTTCACCCATTAGTGTATTGTATCACAATCTAGTAGTTACATGTGGAAATTTGGTTCTAGGACATTTGATTTGAGCGCAATCCTCAAACTTAGGTCAAAAAAGCCATTTAAGCCTTTTCACAGTGAGATCTATGCGATATGGCCGAGAAATGTAATTTTGATGTTAACTCCCAAACCGCTGCGCAGAAGTCAACCAAACTTCACCCAATAGTGTATTGTATCACATTCTAGTAGTTACATTTGAAAATTTCGTTCTAGGACATTTGGTTTGAGCGCAATTATTAAACTTAGGTCAAAAAAGCCATTTAAGCCTTTTCACAGTGAGATCTATGCGATATGGCCGAGAAATGTAATTTTGATGTTAACTCCCAAACCGCTGCGCAGAAGTCAACCAAACTTCACCCAATAGTGTATTGTATCACATTCTAGTAGTTACATTTGAAAATTTCGTTCTAGGACATTTGGTTTGAGCGCAATCATTAAACTTAGGTCAAAAAAGCCATTTAAGCCTTTTCACAGTGAGATCTATGCGATATGGCCGAGAAATGTAATTTTGATGTTAACTCCCAAACCGCTGCGCAGAAGTCAACCAAACTTCACCCAATAGTGTATTGTATCACAATCTAGTAGTTACATTTGAAAATTTTGTTCTAGGAAATTTTGTTTGAGCGCAATCATCAAACTTAATTAAAAAAGTCATTTAAGCCTTTTCACAGTGAGATCTATGCGATATGGCCGAGAAATGTAATTTTGATGTTAACTCCCAAACCGCTGCGCAGAAGTCAACCAAACTTCACCCATTAGTGTATTGTATCACAATCTAGTAGTTACATGTGAAAATTTGGTTCTAGGACATTTGATTTGAGCGCAATCCTCAAACTTAGGTCAAAAAAGCCATTTAAGCCTTTTCACAGTGAGATCTATGCGATATGGCCGAGAAATGTAAATTTGATGTTAACTCCCAAACCGCTGCGCAGAAGTCAACCAAACTTCACCCAATAGTGTATTGTATCACAATCTAGTAGTTACATTTGAAAATTTTGTTCTAGGACATTTTGTTTGAACGCAATCATCAAACTTAATTAAAAAAGTCATTTAAGCCTTTTCACAGTGAAATCTATGCGATATGGCCGAGAAATGTAATTTTGATGTTAACTCCCAAACCGCTGCGCAGAAGTCAACCAAACTTCACCCAATAGTGTATTGTATCACAATCTAGTAGTTTCATTTGAAAATTTTGTTCTAGAAAATTTTGTTTGAGCGCAATCATCAAACTTAATTAAAAAAGTCATTTAAGCCTTTTCACAGTGAGATCTATGCGATATGGCCGAGAAATGTAATTTTGATGTTAACTCCCAAACCGCTGCGCAGAAGTCAACTAAACTTCACCCATTAGTGTATTGTATCACAATCTAGTAGTTACATGTGGAAGTTTGGTTCTAGGACATTTGATTTGAGCGCAATCCTCAAACTTAGGTCAAAAAAGCCATTTAAGCCTTTTCACAGTGAGATCTATGCGATATGGCCGAGAAATGTAATTTTGATGTTAACTCCCAAACCGCTGCGCAGAAGTCAACCAAACTTCACCCAATAGTGTATTGTATCACATTCTAGTAGTTACATTTGAAAATTTCGTTCTAGGACATTTGGTTTGAGCGCAATTATTAAACTTAGGTCAAAAAAGCCATTTAAGCCTTTTCACAGTGAGATCTATGCGATATGGCCGAGAAATGTAATTTTGATGTTAACTCCCAAACCGCTGCGCAGAAGTCAACCAAACTTCACCCAATAGTGTATTGTATCACATTCTAGTAGTTACATTTTAAAATTTCGTTCTAGGACATTTGGTTTGAGCGCAATTATTAAACTTAGGTCAAAAAAGCCATTTAAGCCTTTTCACAGTGAGATCTATGCGATATGGCCGAGAAATGTAATTTTGATGTTAACTCCCAAACCGCTGCGCAGAAGTCAACTAAACTTCACCCATTAGTGTATTGTATCACAATCTAGTAGTTACATGTGGAAATTTGGTTCTAGGACATTTGATTTGAGCGCAATCCTCAAACTTAGGTCAAAAAAGCCATTTAAGCCTTTTCACAGTGAGATCTATGCGATATGGCCGAGAAATGTAATTTTGATGTTAACTCCCAAACCGCTGCGCAGAAGTCAACCAAACTTCACCCAATAGTGTATTGTATCACATTCTAGTAGTTACATTTGAAAATTTCGTTCTAGGACATTTGGTTTGAGCGCAATTATTAAACTTAGGTCAAAAAAGCCATTTAAGCCTTTTCACAGTGAGATCTATGCGATATGGCCGAGAAATGTAATTTTGATGTTAACTCCCAAACCGCTGCGCAGAAGTCAACCAAACTTCACCCATTAGTGTATTGTATCACAATCTAGTAGTTACATGTGGAAATTTGGTTCTAGGACATTTGATTTGAGCGCAATCCTCAAACTTAGGTCAAAAAAGCCATTTAAGCCTTTTCACAGTGAGATCTATGCGATATGGCCGAGAAATGTAATTTTGATGTTAACTCCCAAACCGCTGCGCAGAAGTCAACCAAACTTCACCCAATAGTGTATTGTATCACATTCTAGTAGTTACATTTGAAAATTTCGTTCTAGGACATTTGGTTTGAGCGCAATCCTCAAACTTAGGTCAAAAAAGCCATTTAAGCCTTTTCACAGTGAGATCTATGCGATATGGCCGAGAAATGTAATTTTGATGTTAACTCCCAAACCGCTGCGCAGAAGTCAACCAAACTTCACCCAATAGTGTATTGTATCACAATCTAGTAGTTACATTTGAAAATTTTGTTCTAGGAAATTTTGTTTGAGCGCAATCATCAAACTTAATTAAAAAAGTCATTTAAGCCTTTTCACAGTGAGATCTATGCGATATGGCCGAGAAATGTAATTTTGATGTCAACTCCCAAACCGCTGCGCAAAAGTCAACCAAACTTCACCCATTAGTGTATTGTATCACAATCTAGTAGTTACATGTGGAAATTTGGTTCTAGGACATTTGATTTGAGCGCAATCCTCAAACTTAGGTCAAAAAAGCCATTTAAGCCTTTTCACAGTGAGATCTATGCGATATGGCCGAGAAATGTAATTTTGATGTTAACTCCCAAACCGCTGCGCAGAAGTCAACCAAACTTCACCCAATAGTGTATTGTATCACATTCTAGTAGTTACATTTGAAAATTTCGTTCTAGGACATTTGGTTTGAGCGCAATTATTAAACTTAGGTCAAAAAAGCCATTTAAGCCTTTTCACAGTGAGATCTATGCGATATGGCCGAATAATGTAATTTTGATGTTAACTCCCAAACCGCTGCGCAGAAGTCAACTAAACTTCACCCATTAGTGTATTGTATCACAATCTAGTAGTTACATGTGGAAATTTGGTTCTAGGACATTTGATTTGAGCGCAATCCTCAAACTTAGGTCAAAAAAGCCATTTAAGCCTTTTCACAGTGAGATCTATGCGATATGGCCGAGAAATGTAATTTTGATGTTAACTCCCAAACCGCAGCGCAGAAGTCAACCAAACTTCACCCAATAGTGTATTGTATCACAATCTAGTAGTTACATTTGAAAATTTTGTTCTAGGAAATTTTGTTTGAGCGCAATCATCAAACTTAATTAAAAAAGTCATTTAAGCCTTTTCACAGTGAGATCTATGCGATATGGCCGAGAAATGTAATTTTGATGTTAACTCCCAAACCGCTGCGCAGAAGTCAACTAAACTTCACCCATTAGTGTATTGTATCACAATCTAGTAGTTACATGTGGAAGTTTGGTTCTAGGACATTTGATTTGAGCGCAATCCTCAAACTTAGGTCAAAAAAGCCATTTAAGCCTTTTCACAGTGAGATCTATGCGATATGGCCGAGAAATGTAATTTTGATGTTAACTCCCAAACCGCTGCGCAGAAGTCAACCAAACTTCACCCAATAGTGTATTGTATCACATTCTAGTAGTTACATTTGAAAATTTCGTTCTAGGACATTTGGTTTGAGCGCAATTATTAAACTTAGGTCAAAAAAGCCATTTAAGCCTTTTCACAGTGAGATCTATGCGATATGGCCGAGAAATGTAATTTTGATGTTAACTCCCAAACCGCTGCGCAGAAGTCAACCAAACTTCACCCAATAGTGTATTGTATCACATTCTAGTAGTTACATTTTAAAATTTCGTTCTAGGACATTTGGTTTGAGCGCAATTATTAAACTTAGGTCAAAAAAGCCATTTAAGCCTTTTCACAGTGAGATCTATGCGATATGGCCGAGAAATGTAATTTTGATGTTAACTCCCAAACCGCTGCGCAGAAGTCAACTAAACTTCACCCATTAGTGTATTGTATCACAATCTAGTAGTTACATGTGGAAATTTGGTTCTAGGACATTTGATTTGAGCGCAATCCTCAAACTTAGGTCAAAAAAGCCATTTAAGCCTTTTCACAGTGAGATCTATGCGATATGGCCGAGAAATGTAATTTTGATGTTAACTCCCAAACCGCTGCGCAGAAGTCAACCAAACTTCACCCAATAGTGTATTGTATCACATTCTAGTAGTTACATTTGAAAATTTCGTTCTAGGACATTTGGTTTGAGCGCAATTATTAAACTTAGGTCAAAAAAGCCATTTAAGCCTTTTCACAGTGAGATCTATGCGATATGGCCGAGAAATGTAATTTTGATGTTAACTCCCAAACCGCTGCGCAGAAGTCAACCAAACTTCACCCAATAGTGTATTGTATCACATTCTAGTAGTTACATTTGAAAATTTCGTTCTAGGACATTTGGTTTGAGCGCAATCCTCAAACTTAGGTCAAAAAAGCCATTTAAGCCTTTTCACAGTGAGATCTATGCGATATGGCCGAGAAATGTAATTTTGATGTTAACTCCCAAACCGCTGCGCAGAAGTCAACCAAACTTCACCCAATAGTGTATTGTATCACAATCTAGTAGTTACATTTGAAAATTTTGTTCTAGGAAATTTTGTTTGAGCGCAATCATCAAACTTAATTAAAAAAGTCATTTAAGCCTTTTCACAGTGAGATCTATGCGATATGGCCGAGAAATGTAATTTTGATGTTAACTCCCAAACCGCTGCGCAGAAGTCAACTAAACTTCACCCATTAGTGTATTGTATCACAATCTAGTAGTTACATGTGGAAATTTGGTTCTAGGACATTTGATTTGAGCGCAATCCTCAAACTTACGTCAAAAAAGCCATTTAAGCCTTTTCACAGTGAGATCTATGCGATATGGCCGAGAAATGTAATTTTGATGTTAACTCCCAAACCGCTGCGCAGAAGTCAACCAAACTTCACCCAATAGTGTATTGTATCACAATCTAGTAGTTACATTTGAAAATTTTGTTCTAGGAAATTTTGTTTGAGCGCAATCATCAAACTTAATTAAAAAAGTCATTTAAGCCTTTTCACAGTGAGATCTATGCGATATGGCCGAGAAATGTAATTTTGATGTTAACTCCCAAACCGCTGCGCAGAAGTCAACTAAACTTCACCCATTAGTGTATTGTATCACAATCTAGTAGTTACATGTGGAAATTTGGTTCTAGGACATTTGATTTGAGCGCAATCCTCAAACTTAGGTCAAAAAAGCCATTTAAGCCTTTTCACAGTGAGATCTATGCGATATGGCCGAGAAATGTAATTTTGATGTTAACTCCCAAACCGCTGCGCAGAAGTCAACCAAACTTCACCCAATAGTGTATTGTATCACATTCTAGTAGTTACATTTGAAAATTTCGTTCTAGGACATTTGGTTTGAGCGCAATTATTAAACTTAGGTCAAAAAAGCCATTTAAGCCTTTTCACAGTGAGATCTATGCGATATGGCCGAGAAATGTAATTTTGATGTTAACTCCCAAACCGCTGCGCAGAAGTCAACTAAACTTCACCCATTAGTGTATTGTATCACAATCTAGTAGTTACATGTGGAAATTTGGTTCTAGGACATTTGATTTGAGCGCAATCCTCAAACTTAGGTCAAAAAAGCCATTTAAGCCTTTTCACAGTGAGATCTATGCGATATGGCCGAGAAATGTAATTTTGATGTTAACTCCCAAACCGCTGCGCAGAAGTCAACCAAACTTCACCCAATAGTGTATTGTATCACAATCTAGTAGTTACATTTGAAAATTTTGTTCTAGGAAATTTTGTTTGAGCGCAATCATCAAACTTAATTAAAAAAGTCATTTAAGCCTTTTCACAGTGAGATCTATGCGATATGGCCGAGAAATGTAATTTTGATGTCAACTCCCAAACCGCTGCGCAAAAGTCAACCAAACTTCACCCATTACTGTATTGTATCACAATCTAGTAGTTACATGTGGAAATTTGGTTCTAGGACATTTGATTTGAGCGCAATCCTCAAACTTAGGTCAAAAAAGCCATTTAAGCCTTTTCACAGTGAGATCTATGCGATATGGCCGAGAAATGTAATTTTGATGTTAACTCCCAAACCGCTGCGCAGAAGTCAACCAAACTTCACCCAATAGTGTATTGTATCACATTCTAGTAGTTACATTTGAAAATTTCGTTCTAGGACATTTGGTTTGAGCGCAATTATTAAACTTAGGTCAAAAAAGCCATTTAAGCCTTTTCACAGTGAGATCTATGCGATATGGCCGAATAATGTAATTTTGATGTTAACTCCCAAACCGCTGCGCAGAAGTCAACTAAACTTCACCCATTAGTGTATTGTATCACAATCTAGTAGTTACATGTGGAAATTTGGTTCTAGGACATTTGATTTGAGCGCAATCCTCAAACTTAGGTCAAAAAAGCCATTTAAGCCTTTTCACAGTGAGATCTATGCGATATGGCCGAGAAATGTAATTTTGATGTTAACTCCCAAACCGCAGCGCAGAAGTCAACCAAACTTCACCCAATAGTGTATTGTATCACAATCTAGTAGTTACATTTGAAAATTTTGTTCTAGGAAATTTTGTTTGAGCGCAATCATCAAACTTAATTAAAAAAGTCATTTAAGCCTTTTCACAGTGAGATCTATGCGATATGGCCGAGAAATGTAATTTTGATGTTAACTCCCAAACCGCTGCGCAGAAGTCAACTAAACTTCACCCATTAGTGTATTGTATCACAATCTAGTAGTTACATGTGGAAATTTGGTTCTAGGACATTTGATTTGAGCGCAATCCTCAAACTTAGGTCAAAAAAGCCATTTAAGCCTTTTCACAGTGAGATCTATGCGATATGGCCGAGAAATGTAATTTTGATGTTAACTCCCAAACCGCTGCGCAGAAGTCAACCAAACTTCACCCAATAGTGTATTGTATCACATTCTAGTAGTTACATTTGAAAATTTCGTTCTAGGACATTTGGTTTGAGCGCAATTATTAAACTTAGGTCAAAAAAGCCATTTAAGCCTTTTCACAGTGAGATCTATGCGATATGGCCGAGAAATGTAATTTTGATGTTAACTCCCAAACCGCTGCGCAGAAGTCAACTAAACTTCACCCATTAGTGTATTGTATCACAATCTAGTAGTTACATGTGGAAATTTGGTTCTAGGACATTTGATTTGAGCGCAATCCTCAAACTTAGGTCAAAAAAGCCATTTAAGCCTTTTCACAGTGAGATCTATGCGATATGGCCGAGAAATGTAATTTTGATGTTAACTCCCAAACCGCTGCGCAGAAGTCAACCAAACTTCACCCAATAGTGTATTGTATCACAATCTAGTAGTTACATTTGAAAATTTTGTTCTAGGAAATTTTGTTTGAGCGCAATCATCAAACTTAATTAAAAAAGTCATTTAAGCCTTTTCACAGTGAGATCTATGCGATATGGCCGAGAAATGTAATTTTGATGTCAACTCCCAAACCGCTGCGCAAAAGTCAACCAAACTTCACCCATTAGTGTATTGTATCACAATCTAGTAGTTACATGTGGAAATTTGGTTCTAGGACATTTGATTTGAGCGCAATCCTCAAACTTAGGTCAAAAAAGCCATTTAAGCCTTTTCACAGTGAGATCTATGCGATATGGCCGAGAAATGTAATTTTGATGTTAACTCCCAAACCGCTGCGCAGAAGTCAACCAAACTTCACCCAATAGTGTATTGTATCACATTCTAGTAGTTACATTTGAAAATTTCGTTCTAGGACATTTGGTTTGAGCGCAATTATTAAACTTAGGTCAAAAAAGCCATTTAAGCCTTTTCACAGTGAGATCTATGCGATATGGCCGAATAATGTAATTTTGATGTTAACTCCCAAACCGCTGCGCAGAAGTCAACTAAACTTCACCCATTAGTGTATTGTATCACAATCTAGTAGTTACATGTGGAAATTTGGTTCTAGGACATTTGATTTGAGCGCAATCCTCAAACTTAGGTCAAAAAAGCCATTTAAGCCTTTTCACAGTGAGATCTATGCGATATGGCCGAGAAATGTAATTTTGATGTTAACTCCCAAACCGCAGCGCAGAAGTCAACCAAACTTCACCCAATAGTGTATTGTATCACAATCTAGTAGTTACATTTGAAAATTTTGTTCTAGGAAATTTTGTTTGAGCGCAATCATCAAACTTAATTAAAAAAGTCATTTAAGCCTTTTCACAGTGAGATCTATGCGATATGGCCGAGAAATGTAATTTTGATGTTAACTCCCAAACCGCTGCGCAGAAGTCAACTAAACTTCACCCATTAGTGTATTGTATCACAATCTAGTAGTTACATGTGGAAATTTGGTTCTAGGACATTTGATTTGAGCGCAATCCTCAAACGTAGGTCAAAAAAGCCATTTAAGCCTTTTCACAGTGAGATCTATGCGATATGGCCGAGAAATGTAATTTTGATGTTAACTCCCAAACCGCTGCGCAGAAGTCAACCAAACTTCACCCAATAGTGTATTGTATCACATTCTAGTAGTTACATTTGAAAATTTCGTTCTAGGAAATTTGGTTTGAGCGCAATTATTAAACTTAGGTCAAAAAAGCCATTTAAGCCTTTTCACAGTGAGATCTATGCGATATGGCCGAGAAATGTAATTTTGATGTTAACTCCCAAACCGCTGCGCAGAAGTCAACCAAACTTCACCCAATAGTGTATTGTATCACATTCTAGTAGTTACATTTGAAAATTTCGTTCTAGGACATTTGGTTTGAGCGCAATCCTCAAACTTAGGTCAAAAAAGCCATTTAAGCCTTTTCACAGTGAGATCTATGCGATATGGCCGAGAAATGTAATTTTGATGTTAACTCCCAAACCGCTGCGCAGAAGTCAACCAAACTTCACCCAATAGTGTATTGTATCACAATCTAGTAGTTACATTTGAAAATTTTGTTCTAGGAAATTTTGTTTGAGCGCAATCATCAAACTTAATTAAAAAAGTCATTTAAGCCTTTTCACAGTGAGATCTATGCGATATGGCCGAGAAATGTAATTTTGATGTCAACTCCCAAACCGCTGCGCAGAAGTCAACCAAACTTCACCCATTAGTGTATTGTATCACAATCTAGTAGTTACATGTGGAAATTTGGTTCTAGGACATTTGATTTGAGCGCAATCCTCAAACTTAGGTCAAAAAAGCCATTTAAGCCTTTTCACAGTGAGATCTATGCGATATGGCCGAGAAATGTAATTTTGATGTTAACTCCCAAACCGCTGCGCAGAAGTCAACCAAACTTCACCCAATAGTGTATTGTATCACATTCTAGTAGTTACATTTGAAAATTTCGTTCTAGGACATTTGGTTTGAGCGCAATTATTAAACTTAGGTCAAAAAAGCCATTTAAGCCTTTTCACAGTGAGATCTATGCGATATGGCCGAATAATGTAATTTTGATGTTAACTCCCAAACCGCTGCGCAGAAGTCAACTAAACTTCACCCATTAGTGTATTGTATCACAATCTAGTAGTTACATGTGGAAATTTGGTTCTAGGACATTTGATTTGAGCGCAATCCTCAAACTTAGGTCAAAAAAGCCATTTAAGCCTTTTCACAGTGAGATCTATGCGATATGGCCGAGAAATGTAATTTTGATGTTAACTCCCAAACCGCTGCGCAGAAGTCAACCAAACTTCACCCAATAGTGTATTGTATCACATTCTAGTAGTTACATTTGAAAATTTCGTTCTAGGACATTTGGTTTGAGCGCAATTATTAAACTTAGGTCAAAAAAGCCATTTAAGCCTTTTCACAGTGAGATCTATGCGATATGGCCGAGAAATGTAAATTTGATGTTAACTCCCAAACCGCTGCGCAGAAGTCAACCAAACTTCACCCAATAGTGTATTGTATCACAATCTAGTAGTTACATTTGAAAATTTTGTTCTAGGACATTTTGTTTGAACGCAATCATCAAACTTAATTAAAAAAGTCATTTAAGCCTTTTCACAGTGAAATCTATGCGATATGGCCGAGAAATGTAATTTTGATGTTAACTCCCAAACCGCTGCGCAGAAGTCAACCAAACTTCACCCAATAGTGTATTGTATCACAATCTAGTAGTTACATTTGAAAATTTGGTTCTAGGAAATTTTGTTTGAGCGCAATCATCAAACTTAATTAAAAAAGTCATTTAAGCCTTTTCACAGTGAGATCTATGCGATATGGCCGAGAAATGTAATTTTGATGTTAACTCCCAAACCGCTGCGCAGAAGTCAACTAAACTTCACCCATTAGTGTATTGTATCACAATCTAGTAGTTACATGTGGAAATTTGGTTCTAGGACATTTGATTTGAGCGCAATCCTCAAACTTAGGTCAAAAAAGCCATTTAAGCCTTTTCACAGTGAGATCTATGCGATATGGCCGAGAAATGTAATTTTGATTTTAACTCCCAAACCGCTGCGCAGAAGTCAACCAAACTTCACCCAATAGTGTATTGTATCACATTCTAGTAGTTACATTTGAAAATTTCGTTCTAGGACATTTGGTTTGAGCGCAATTATTAAACTTAGGTCAAAAAAGCCATTTAAGCCTTTTCACAGTGAGATCTATGCGATATGGCCGAGAAATGTAATTTTGATGTTAACTCCCAAACCGCTGCGCAGAAGTCAACCAAACTTCACCCAATAGTGTATTGTATCACATTCTAGTAGTTACATTTGAAAATTTCGTTCTAGGACATTTGGTTTGAGCGCAATCATTAAACTTAGGTCAAAAAAGCCATTTAAGCCTTTTCACAGTGAGATCTATGCGATATGGCCGAGAAATGTAATTTTGATGTTAACTCCCAAACCGCTGCGCAGAAGTCAACCAAACTTCACCCAATAGTGTATTGTATCACAATCTAGTAGTTACATTTGAAAATTTTGTTCTAGGAAATTTTGTTTGAGCGCAATCATCAAACTTAATTAAAAAAGTCATTTAAGCCTTTTCACAGTGAGATCTATGCGATATGGCCGAGAAATGTAATTTTGATGTTAACTCCCAAACCGCTGCGCAGAAGTCAACCAAACTTCACCCATTAGTGTATTGTATCACAATCTAGTAGTTACATGTGAAAATTTGGTTCTAGGACATTTGATTTGAGCGCAATCCTCAAACTTAGGTCAAAAAAGCCATTTAAGCCTTTTCACAGTGAGATCTATGCGATTTGGCCGAGAAATGTAAATTTGATGTTAACTACCAAACCGCTGCGCAGAAGTCAACCAAACTTCACCCAATAGTGTATTGTATCACAATCTAGTAGTTACATTTGAAAATTTTGTTCTAGGACATTTTGTTTGAACGCAATCATCAAACTTAATTAAAAAAGTCATTTAAGCCTTTTCACAGTGAAATCTATGCGATATGGCCGAGAAATGTAATTTTGATGTTAACTCCCAAACCGCTACGCAGAAGTCAACCAAACTTCACCCAATAGTGTATTGTATCACATTCTAGTAGTTACATTTGAAAATTTCGTTCTAGGACATTTGGTTTGAGCGCAATTATTAAACTTAGGTCAAAAAAGCCATTTAAGCCTTTTCACAGTGAGATCTATGCGATATGGCCGAGAAATGTAATTTTGATGTTAACTCCCAAACCGCTGCGCAGAAGTCAACTAAACTTCACCCATTAGTGTATTGTATCACAATCTAGTAGTTACATGTGGAAATTTGGTTCTAGGACATTTGATTTGAGCGCAATCCTCAAACTTAGGTCAAAAAAGCCATTTAAGCCTTTTCACAGTGAGATCTATGCGATATGGCCGAGAAATGTAATTTTGATGTTAACTCCCAAACCGCTGCGCAGAAGTCAACCAAACTTCACCCAATAGTGTATTGTATCACATTCTAGTAGTTACATTTGAAAATTTCGTTCTAGGACATTTGGTTTGAGCGCAATTATTAAACTTAGGTCAAAAAAGCCATTTAAGCCTTTTCACAGTGAGATCTATGCGATATGGCCGAGAAATGTAATTTTGATGTTAACTCCCAAACCGCTGCGCAGAAGTCAACCAAACTTCACCCAATAGTGTATTGTATCACAATCTAGTAGTTACATGTGAAAATTTGGTTCTAGGACATTTGATTTGAGCGCAATCCTCAAACTTAGGTCAAAAAAGCCATTTAAGCCTTTTCACAGTGAGATCTATGCGATATGGCCGAGAAATGTAAATTTGATGTTAACTACCAAACCGCTGCGCAGAAGTCAACCAAACTTCACCCAATAGTGTATTGTATCACAATCTAGTAGTTACATTTGAAAATTTTGTTCTAGGACATTTTGTTTGAACGCAATCATCAAACTTAATTAAAAAAGTCATTTAAGCCTTTTCACAGTGAAATCTATGCGATATGGCCGAGAAATGTAATTTTGATGTTAACTCCCAAACCGCTACGCAGAAGTCAACCAAACTTCACCCAATAGTGTATTGTATCACAATCTAGTAGTTACATTTGAAAATTTTGTTCTAGGAAATTTTGTTTGAGCGCAATCATCAAACTTAATTAAAAAAGTCATTTAAGCCTTTTCACAGTGAGATCTATGCGATATGGCCGAGAAATGTAATTTTGATGTTAACTCCCAAACCGCTGCGCAGAAGTCAACTAAACTTCACCCATTAGTGTATTGTATCACAATCTAGTAGTTACATGTGGAAATTTGGTTCTAGGACATTTGATTTGAGCGCAATCCTCAAACTTAGGTCAAAAAAGCCATTTAAGCCTTTTCACAGTGAGATCTATGCGATATGGCCGAGAAATGTAATTTTGATGTTAACTCCCAAACCGCTGCGCAGAAGTCAACCAAACTTCACCCAATAGTGTATTGTATCACATTCTAGTAGTTACATTTGAAAATTTCGTTCTAGGACATTTGGTTTGAGCGCAATTATTAAACTTAGGTCAAAAAAGCCATTTAAGCCTTTTCACAGTGAGATCTATGCGATATGGCCGAGAAATGTAATTTTGATGTTAACTCCCAAACCGCTGCGCAGAAGTCAACCAAACTTCACCCAATAGTGTATTGTATCACATTCTAGTAGTTACATTTGAAAATTTCGTTCTAGGACATTTGGTTTGAGCGCAATCATTAAACTTAGGTCAAAAAAGCCATTTAAGCCTTTTCACAGTGAGATCTATGCGATATGGCCGAGAAATGTAATTTTGATGTTAACTCCCAAACCGCTGCGCAGAAGTCAACCAAACTTCACCCAATAGTGTATTGTATCACAATCTAGTAGTTACATTTGAAAATTTTGTTCTAGGAAATTTTGTTTGAGCGCAATCATCAAACTTAATTAAAAAAGTCATTTAAGCCTTTTCACAGTGAGATCTATGCGATATGGCCGAGAAATGTAATTTTGATGTTAACTCCCAAACCGCTGCGCAGAAGTCAACCAAACTTCACCCATTAGTGTATTGTATCACAATCTAGTAGTTACATGTGAAAATTTGGTTCTAGGACATTTGATTTGAGCGCAATCCTCAAACTTAGGTCAAAAAAGCCATTTAAGCCTTTTCACAGTGAGATCTATGCGATATGGCCGAGAAATGTAAATTTGATGTTAACTACCAAACCGCTGCGCAGAAGTCAACCAAACTTCACCCAATAGTGTATTGTATCACAATCTAGTAGTTACATTTGAAAATTTTGTTCTAGGACATTTTGTTTGAACGCAATCATCAAACTTAATTAAAAAAGTCATTTAAGCCTTTTCACAGTGAAATCTATGCGATATGGCCGAGAAATGTAATTTTGATGTTAACTCCCAAACCGCTACGCAGAAGTCAACCAAACTTCACCCAATAGTGTATTGTATCACAATCTAGTAGTTACATTTGAAAATTTTGTTCTAGGAAATTTTGTTTGAGCGCAATCATCAAACTTAATTAAAAAAGTCATTTAAGCCTTTTCACAGTGAGATCTATGCGATATGGCCGAGAAATGTAATTTTGATGTTAACTCCCAAACCGCTGCGCAGAAGTCAACTAAACTTCACCCATTAGTGTATTGTATCACAATCTAGTAGTTACATGTGGAAATTTGGTTCTAGGACATTTGATTTGAGCGCAATCCTCAAACTTAGGTCAAAAAAGCCATTTAAGCCTTTTCACAGTGAGATCTATGCGATATGGCCGAGAAATGTAATTTTGATGTTAACTCCCAAACCGCTGCGCAGAAGTCAACCAAACTTCACCCAATAGTGTATTGTATCACATTCTAGTAGTTACATTTGAAAATTTCGTTCTAGGACATTTGGTTTGAGCGCAATTATTAAACTTAGGTCAAAAAAGCCATTTAAGCCTTTTCACCGTGAGATCTATGCGATATGGCCGAGAAATGTAATTTTGATGTTAACTCCCAAACCGCTGCGCAGAAGTCAACCAAACTTCACCCAATAGTGTATTGTATCACATTCTAGTAGTTACATTTGAAAATTTCGTTCTAGGACATTTGGTTTGAGCGCAATTATTAAACTTAGGTCAAAAAAGCCATTTAAGCCTTTTCACAGTGAGATCTATGCGATATGGCCGAGAAATGTAATTTTGATGTTAACTCCCAAACCGCTGCGCAGAAGTCAACTAAACTTCACCCATTAGTGTATTGTATCACAATCTAGTAGTTACATGTGGAAATTTGGTTCTAGGACATTTGATTTGAGCGCAATCCTCAAACTTAGGTCAAAAAAGCCATTTAAGCCTTTTCACAGTGAGATCTATGCGATATGGCCGAGAAATGTAATTTTGATGTTAACTCCCAAACCGCTGCGCAGAAGTCAACCAAACTTCACCCAATAGTGTATTGTATCACATTCTAGTAGTTACATTTGAAAATTTCGTTCTAGGACATTTGGTTTGAGCGCAATTATTAAACTTAGGTCAAAAAAGCCATTTAAGCCTTTTCACAGTGAGATCTATGCGATATGGCCGAGAAATGTAATTTTGATGTTAACTCCCAAACCGCTGCGCAGAAGTCAACCAAACTTCACCCAATAGTGTATTGTATCACATTCTAGTAGTTACATTTGAAAATTTCGTTCTAGGACATTTGGTTTGAGCGCAATCCTCAAACTTAATTAAAAAAGTCATTTAAGCCTTTTCACAGTGAGATCTATGCGATATGGCCGAGAAATGTAATTTTGATGTTAACTCCCAAACCGCTGCGCAGAAGTCAACCGAACTTCACCCAATAGTGTATTGTATCACAATCTAGTAGTTACATTTGAAAATTTTGTTCTAGGAAATTTTGTTTGAGCGCAATCATCAAACTTAATTAAAAAAGTCATTTAAGCCTTTTCACAGTGAGATCTATGCGATATGGCCGAGAAATGTAATTTTGATGTTAACTCCCAAACCGCTGCGCAGAAGTCAACTAAACTTCACCCATTAGTGTATTGTATCACAATCTAGTAGTTACATGTGGAAATTTGGTTCTAGGACATTTGATTTGAGCGCAATCCTCAAACTTACGTCAAAAAAGCCATTTAAGCCTTTTCACAGTGAGATCTATGCGATATGGCCGAGAAATGTAATTTTGATGTTAACTCCCAAACCGCTGCGCAGAAGTCAACCAAACTTCACCCAATAGTGTATTGTATCACAATCTAGTAGTTACATTTGAAAATTTTGTTCTAGGAAATTTTGTTTGAGCGCAATCATCAAACTTAATTAAAAAAGTCATTTAAGCCTTTTCACAGTGAGATCTATGCGATATGGCCGAGAAATGTAATTTTGATGTTAACTCCCAAACCGCTGCGCAGAAGTCAACTAAACTTCACCCATTAGTGTATTGTATCACAATCTAGTAGTTACATGTGGAAATTTGGTTCTAGGACATTTGATTTGAGCGCAATCCTCAAACTTAGGTCAAAAAAGCCATTTAAGCCTTTTCACAGTGAGATCTATGCGATATGGCCGAGAAATGTAATTTTGATGTTAACTCCCAAACCGCTGCGCAGAAGTCAACCAAACTTCACCCAATAGTGTATTGTATCACATTCTAGTAGTTACATTTGAAAATTTCGTTCTAGGACATTTGGTTTGAGCGCAATTATTAAACTTAGGTCAAAAAAGCCATTTAAGCCTTTTCACAGTGAGATCTATGCGATATGGCCGAGAAATGTAATTTTGATGTTAACTCCCAAACCGCTGCGCAGAAGTCAACTAAACTTCACCCATTAGTGTATTGTATCACAATCTAGTAGTTACATGTGGAAATTTGGTTCTAGGACATTTGATTTGAGCGCAATCCTCAAACTTAGGTCAAAAAAGCCATTTAAGCCTTTTCACAGTGAGATCTATGCGATATGGCCGAGAAATGTAATTTTGATGTTAACTCCCAAACCGCTGCGCAGAAGTCAACCAAACTTCACCCAATAGTGTATTGTATCACATTCTAGTAGTTACATTTGAAAATTTCGTTCTAGGACATTTGGTTTGAGCGCAATTATTAAACTTAGGTCAAAAAAGCCATTTAAGCCTTTTCACAGTGAGATCTATGCGATATGGCCGAGAAATGTAATTTTGATGTTAACTCCCAAACCGCTGCGCAGAAGTCAACCAAACTTCACCCAATAGTGTATTGTATCACATTCTAGTAGTTACATTTGAAAATTTCGTTCTAGGACATTTGGTTTGAGCGCAATCCTCAAACTTAGGTCAAAAAAGCCATTTAAGCCTTTTCACAGTGAGATCTATGCGATATGGCCGAGAAATGTAATTTTGATGTTAACTCCCAAACCGCTGCGCAGAAGTCAACCAAACTTCACCCAATAGTGTATTGTATCACAATCTAGTAGTTACATTTGAAAATTTTGTTCTAGGAAATTTTGTTTGAGCGCAATCATCAAACTTAATTAAAAAAGTCATTTAAGCCTTTTCACAGTGAGATCTATGCGATATGGCCGAGAAATGTAATTTTGATGTCAACTCCAAAACCGCTGCGCAGAAGTCAACCAAACTTCACCCATTAGTGTATTGTATCACAATCTAGTAGTTACATGTGGAAATTTGGTTCTAGGACATTTGATTTGAGCGCAATCCTCAAACTTAGGTCAAAAAAGCCATTTAAGCCTTTTCACAGTGAGATCTATGCGATATGGCCGAAAAATGTAATTTTGATGTTAACTCCCAAACCGCTGCGCAGAAGTCAACCAAACTTCACCCAATAGTGTATTGTATCACATTCTAGTAGTTACATTTGAAAATTTCGTTCTAGGACATTTGGTTTGAGCGCAATCCTCAAACTTAGGTCAAAAAAGCCATTTAAGCCTTTTCACAGTGAGATCTATGCGATATGGCCGAGAAATGTAATTTTGATGTTAACTCCCAAACCGCTGCGCAGAAGTCAACCAAACTTCACCCAATAGTGTATTGTATCACAATCTAGTAGTTACATTTGAAAATTTTGTTCTAGGAAATTTTGTTTGAGCGCAATCATCAAACTTAATTAAAAAAGTCATTTAAGCCTTTTCACAGTGAGATCTATGCGATATGGCCGAGAAATGTAATTTTGATGTCAACTCCCAAACCGCTGCGCAGAAGTCAACCAAACTTCACCCATTAGTGTATTGTATCACAATCTAGTAGTTACATGTGGAAATTTGGTTCTAGGACATTTGATTTGAGCGCAATCCTCAAACTTAGGTCAAAAAAGCCATTTAAGCCTTTTCACAGTGAGATCTATGCGATATGGCCGAGAAATGTAATTTTGATGTTAACTCCCAAACCGCTGCGCAGAAGTCAACCAAACTTCACCCAATAGTGTATTGTATCACATTCTAGTAGTTACATTTGAAAATTTCGTTCTAGGACATTTGGTTTGAGCGCAATTATTAAACTTAGGTCAAAAAAGCCATTTAAGCCTTTTCACAGTGAGATCTATGCGATATGGCCGAATAATGTAATTTTGATGTTAACTCCCAAACCGCTGCGCAGAAGTCAACTAAACTTCACCCATTAGTGTATTGTATCACAATCTAGTAGTTACATGTGGAAATTTGGTTCTAGGACATTTGATTTGAGCGCAATCCTCAAACTTAGGTCAAAAAAGCCATTTAAGCCTTTTCACAGTGAGATCTATGCGATATGGCCGAGAAATGTAATTTTGATGTTAACTCCCAAACCGCAGCGCAGAAGTCAACCAAACTTCACCCAATAGTGTATTGTATCACAATCTAGTAGTTACATTTGAAAATTTTGTTCTAGGAAATTTTGTTTGAGCGCAATCATCAAACTTAATTAAAAAAGTCATTTAAGCCTTTTCACAGTGAGATCTATGCGATATGGCCGAGAAATGTAATTTTGATGTTAACTCCCAAACCGCTGCGCAGAAGTCAACTAAACTTCACCCATTAGTGTATTGTATCACAATCTAGTAGTTACATGTGGAAATTTGGTTCTAGGACATTTGATTTGAGCGCAATCCTCAAACTTAGGTCAAAAAAGCCATTTAAGCCTTTTCACAGTGAGATCTATGCGATATGGCCGAGAAATGTAATTTTGATGTTAACTCCCAAACCGCTGCGCAGAAGTCAACCAAACTTCACCCAATAGTGTATTGTATCACATTCTAGTAGTTACATTTGAAAATTTCGTTCTAGGACATTTGGTTTGAGCGCAATTATTAAACTTAGGTCAAAAAAGCCATTTAAGCCTTTTCACAGTGAGATCTATGCGATATGGCCGAGAAATGTAATTTTGATGTTAACTCCCAAACCTCTGCGCAGAAGTCAACTAAACTTCACCCATTAGTGTATTGTATCACAATCTAGTAGTTACATGTGGAAATTTGGTTCTAGGACATTTGATTTGAGCGCAATCCTCAAACTTAGGTCAAAAAAGCCATTTAAGCCTTTTCACAGTGAGATCTATGCGATATGGCCGAGAAATGTAATTTTGATGTTAACTCCCAAACCGCTGCGCAGAAGTCAACCAAACTTCACCCAATAGTGTATTGTATCACATTCTAGTAGTTACATTTGAAAATTTCGTTCTAGGACATTTGGTTTGAGCGCAATTATTAAACTTAGGTCAAAAAAGCCATTTAAGCCTTTTCACAGTGAGATCTATGCGATATGGCCGAGAAATGTAATTTTGATGTTAACTCCCAAACCGCTGCGCAGAAGTCAACCAAACTTCACCCAATAGTGTATTGTATCACATTCTAGTAGTTACATTTGAAAATTTCGTTCTAGGACATTTGGTTTGAGCGCAGTCCTCAAACTTAGGTCAAAAAAGCCATTTAAGCCTTTTCACAGTGAGATCTATGCGATATGGCCGAGAAATGTAATTTTGATGTTAACTCCCAAACCGCTGCGCAGAAGTCAACCAAACTTCACCCAATAGTGTATTGTATCACAATCTAGTAGTTACATTTGAAAATTTTGTTCTAGGAAATTTTGTTTGAGCGCAATCATCAAACTTAATTAAAAAAGTCATTTAAGCCTTTTCACAGTGAGATCTATGCGATATGGCCGAGAAATGTAATTTTGATGTCAACTCCCAAACCGCTGCGCAGAAGTCAACCAAACTTCACCCATTAGTGTATTGTATCACAATCTAGTAGTTACATGTGGAAATTTGGTTCTAGGACATTTGATTTGAGCGCAATCCTCAAACTTAGGTCAAAAAAGCCATTTAAGCCTTTTCACAGTGAGATCTATGCGATATGGCCGAGAAATGTAATTTTGATGTTAACTCCCAAACCGCTGCGCAGAAGTCAACCAAACTTCACCCAATAGTGTATTGTATCACAATCTAGTAGTTACATTTGAAAATTTTGTTCTAGGAAATTTTGTTTGAGCGCAATCATCAAACTTAATTAAAAAAGTCATTTAAGCCTTTTCACAGTGAGATCTATGCGATATGGCCGAGAAATGTAATTTTGATGTTAACTCCCAAACCGCTGCGCAGAAGTCAACTAAACTTCACCCATTAGTGTATTGTATCACAATCTAGTAGTTACATGTGGAAATTTGGTTCTAGGACATTTGATTTGAGCGCAATCCTCAAACTTAGGTCAAAAAAGCCATTTAAGCCTTTTCACAGTGAGATCTATGCGATATGGCCGAGAAATGTAATTTTGATGTTAACTCCCAAACCGCTGCGCAGAAGTCAACCAAACTTCACCCAATAGTGTATTGTATCACAATCTAGTAGTTACATTTGAAAATTTTGTTCTAGGAAATTTTGTTTGAGCGCAATCCTCAAACTTAATCAAAAAGTCATTTAAGCCTTTTCACAGTGAGATCTATGCGATATGGCCGAGAAATGTAATTTTGATGTTAACTCCCAAACCGCTGCGCAGAAGTCAACTAAACCACCCATTAGTGTATTGTATCACAATCTAGTAGTTACATGTGGAAATTTGGTTCTAGGACATTTGATTTGAGCGCAATCCTCAAACTTAGGTCAAAAAAGCCATTTAAGCCTTTTCACAGTGAGATCTATGCGATATGGCCGAGAAATGTAATTTTGATGTTAACTCCCAAACCGCTGCGCAGAAGTCAACCAAACTTCACCCAATAGTGTATTGTATCACATTCTAGTAGTTACATTTGAAAATTTCGTTCTAGGACATTTGGTTTGAGCGCAATTATTAAACTTAGGTCAAAAAAGCCATTTAAGCCTTTTCACAGTGAGATCTATGCGATATGGCCGAGAAATGTAATTTTGATGTTAACTCCCAAACCGCTGCGCAGAAGTCAACCAAACTTCACCCAATAGTGTATTGTATCACATTCTAGTAGTTACATTTGAAAATTTCGTTCTAGGACATTTGGTTTGAGCGCAATCATTAAACTTAGGTCAAAAAAGCCATTTAAGCCTTTTCACAGTGAGATCTATGCGATATGGCCGAGAAATGTAATTTTGATGTTAACTCCCAAACCGCTGCGCAGAAGTCAACCAAACTTCACCCAATAGTGTATTGTATCACAATCTAGTAGTTACATTTGAAAATTTTGTTCTAGGAAATTTTGTTTGAGCGCAATCATCAAACTTAATTAAAAAAGTCATTTAAGCCTTTTCACAGTGAGATCTATGCGATATGGCCGAGAAATGTAATTTTGATGTTAACTCCCAAACCGCTGCGCAGAAGTCAACCAAACTTCACCCATTAGTGTATTGTATCACAATCTAGTAGTTACATGTGAAAATTTGGTTCTAGGACATTTGATTTGAGCGTATTCCTCAAACTTAGGTCAAAAAAGCCATTTAAGCCTTTTCACAGTGAGATCTATGCGATATGGCCGAGAAATGTAATTTTGATGTTAACTCCCAAACCGCTGCGCAGAAGTCAACCAAACTTCACCCAATAGTGTATTGTATCACATTCTAGTAGTTACATTTGAAAATTTCGTTCTAGGACATTTGGTTTGAGCGCAATTATTAAACTTAGGTCAAAAAAGCCATTTAAGCCTTTTCACAGTGAGATCTATGCGATATGGCCGAGAAATGTAATTTTGATGTTAACTCCCAAACCGCTGCGCAGAAGTCAACTAAACTTCACCCATTAGTGTATTGTATCACAATCTAGTAGTTACATGTGGAAATTTGGTTCTAGGACATTTGATTTGAGCGCAATCCTCAAACTTAGGTCAAAAAAGCCATTTAAGCCTTTTCACAGTGAGATCTATGCGATATGGCCGAGAAATGTAATTTTGATGTTAACTCCCAAACCGCTGCGCAGAAGTCAACCAAACTTCACCCAATAGTGTATTGTATCACATTCTAGTAGTTACATTTGAAAATTTCGTTCTAGGACATTTGGTTTGAGCGCAATTATTAAACTTAGGTCAAAAAAGCCATTTAAGCCTTTTCACAGTGAGATCTATGCGATATGGCCGAGAAATGTAATTTTGATGTTAACTCCCAAACCGCTGCGCAGAAGTCAACCAAACTTCACCCAATAGTGTATTGTATCACATTCTAGTAGTTACATTTGAAAATTTCGTTCTAGGACATTTGGTTTGAGCGCAATCCTCAAACTTAGGTCAAAAAAGCCATTTAAGCCTTTTCACAGTGAGATCTATGCGATATGGCCGAGAAATGTAATTTTGATGTTAACTCCCAAACCGCTGCGCAGAAGTCAACCAAACTTCACCCAATAGTGTATTGTATCACAATCTAGTAGTTACATTTGAAAATTTTGTTCTAGGAAATTTTGTTTGAGCGCAATCATCAAACTTAATTAAAAAAGTCATTTAAGCCTTTTCACAGTGAGATCTATGCGATATGGCCGAGAAATGTAATTTTGATGTCAACTCCCAAACCGCTGCGCAGAAGTCAACCAAACTTCACCCATTAGTGTATTGTATCACAATCTAGTAGTTACATGTGGAAATTTGGTTCTAGGACATTTGATTTGAGCGCAATCCTCAAACTTAGGTCAAAAAAGCCATTTAAGCCTTTTCACAGTGAGATCTATGCGATATGGCCGAGAAATGTAATTTTGATGTTAACTCCCAAACCGCTGCGCAGAAGTCAACCAAACTTCACCCAATAGTGTATTGTATCACAATCTAGTAGTTACATTTGAAAATTTTGTTCTAGGAAATTTTGTTTGAGCGCAATCATCAAACTTAATTAAAAAAGTCATTTAAGCCTTTTCACAGTGAGATCTATGCGATATGGCCGAGAAATGTAATTTTGATGTTAACTCCCAAACCGCTGCGCAGAAGTCAACTAAACTTCACCCATTAGTGTATTGTATCACAATCTAGTAGTTACATGTGGAAATTTGGTTCTAGGACATTTGATTTGAGCGCAATCCTCAAACTTAGGTCAAAAAAGCCATTTAAGCCTTTTCACAGTGAGATCTATGCGATATGGCCGAGAAATGTAATTTTGATGTTAACTCCCAAACCGCTGCGCAGAAGTCAACCAAACTTCACCCAATAGTGTATTGTATCACAATCTAGTAGTTACATTTGAATATTTTGTTCTAGGAAATTTTGTTTGAGCGCAATCATCAAACTTAATCAAAAAGTCATTTAAGCCTTTTCACAGTGAGATCTATGCGATATGGCCGAGAAATGTAATTTTGATGTTAACTCCCAAACCGCTGCGCAGAAGTCAACTAAACCACCCATTAGTGTATTGTATCACAATCTAGTAGTTACATGTGGAAATTTGGTTCTAGGACATTTGATTTGAGCGCAATCCTCAAACTTAGGTCAAAAAAGCCATTTAAGCCTTTTCACAGTGAGATCTATGCGATATGGCCGAGAAATGTAATTTTGATGTTAACTCCCAAACCGCTGCGCAGAAGTCAACCAAACTTCACCCAATAGTGTATTGTATCACAATCTAGTAGTTACATTTGAAAATTTTGTTCTAGGACATTTTGTTTGAACGCAATCATCAAACTTAATTAAAAAAGTCATTTAAGCCTTTTCACAGTGAAATCTATGCGATATGGCCGAGAAATGTAATTTTGATGTTAACTCCCAAACCGCTGCGCAGAAGTCAACCAAACTTCACCCAATAGTGTATTGTATCACAATCTAGTAGTTACATTTGAAAATTTTGTTCTAGGAAATTTTGTTTGAGCGCAATCATCAAACTTAATTAAAAAAGTCATTTAAGCCTTTTCACAGTGAGATCTATGCGATATGGCCGAGAAATGTAATTTTGATGTTAACTCCCAAACCGCTGCGCAGAAGTCAACTAAACTTCACCCATTAGTGTATTGTATCACAATCTAGTAGTTACATGTGGAAATTTGGTTCTAGGACATTTGATTTGAGCGCAATCCTCAAACTTAGGTCAAAAAAGCCATTTAAGCCTTTTCACAGTGAGATCTATGCGATATGGCCGAGAAATGTAATTTTGATGTTAACTCCCAAACCGCTGCGCAGAAGTCAACCAAACTTCACCCAATAGTGTATTGTATCACATTCTAGTAGTTACATTTGAAAATTTCGTTCTAGGACATTTGGTTTGAGCGCAATTATTAAACTTAGGTCAAAAAAGCCATTTAAGCCTTTTCACAGTGAGATCTATGCGATATGGCCGAGAAATGTAATTTTGATGTTAACTCCCAAACCGCTGCGCAGAAGTCAACCAAACTTCACCCAATAGTGTATTGTATCACATTCTAGTAGTTACATTTGAAAATTTCGTTCTAGGACATTTGGTTTGAGCGCAATCATTAAACTTAGGTCAAAAAAGCCATTTAAGCCTTTTCACAGTGAGATCTATGCGATATGGCCGAGAAATGTAATTTTGATGTTAACTCCCAAACCGCTGCGCAGAAGTCAACCAAACTTCACCCAATAGTGTATTGTATCACAATCTAGTAGTTACATTTGAAAATTTTGTTCTAGGAAATTTTGTTTGAGCGCAATCATCAAACTTAATTAAAAAAGTCATTTAAGCCTTTTCACAGTGAGATCTATGCGATATGGCCGAGAAATGTAATTTTGATGTTAACTCCCAAACCGCTGCGCAGAAGTCAACCAAACTTCACCCATTAGTGTATTGTATCACAATCTAGTAGTTACATGTGAAAATTTGGTTCTAGGACATTTGATTTGAGCGCAATCCTCAAACTTAGGTCAAAAAAGCCATTTAAGCCTTTTCACAGTGAGATCTATGCGATATGGCCGAGAAATGTAAATTTGATGTTAACTACCAAACCGCTGCGCAGAAGTCAACCAAACTTCACCCAATAGTGTATTGTATCACAATCTAGTAGTTACATTTGAAAATTTTGTTCTAGGACATTTTGTTTGAACGCAATCATCAAACTTAATTAAAAAAGTCATTTAAGCCTTTTCACAGTGAAATCTATGCGATATGGCCGAGAAATGTAATTTTGATGTTAACTCCCAAACCGCTGCGCAGAAGTCAACTAAACTTCACCCATTAGTGTATTGTATCACAATCTAGTAGTTACATGTGGAAGTTTGGTTCTAGGACATTTGATTTGAGCGCAATCCTCAAACTTAGGTCAAAAAAGCCATTTAAGCCTTTTCACAGTGAGATCTATGCGATATGGCCGAGAAATGTAATTTTGATGTTAACTCCCAAACCGCTGCGCAGAAGTCAACCAAACTTCACCCAATAGTGTATTGTATCACATTCTAGTAGTTACATTTGAAAATTTCGTTCTAGGACATTTGGTTTGAGCGCAATTATTAAACTTAGGTCAAAAAAGCCATTTAAGCCTTTTCACAGTGAGATCTATGCGATATGGCCGAGAAATGTAATTTTGATGTTAACTCCCAAACCGCTGCGCAGAAGTCAACCAAACTTCACCCAATAGTGTATTGTATTACATTCTAGTAGTTACATTTTAAAATTTCGTTCTAGGACATTTGGTTTGAGCGCAATTATTAAACTTAGGTCAAAAAAGCCATTTAAGCCTTTTCACAGTGAGATCTATGCGATATGGCCGAGAAATGTAATTTTGATGTTAACTCCCAAACCGCTGCGCAGAAGTCAACTAAACTTCACCCATTAGTGTATTGTATCACAATCTAGTAGTTACATGTGGAAATTTGGTTCTAGGACATTTGATTTGAGCGCAATCCTCAAACTTAGGTCAAAAAAGCCATTTAAGCCTTTTCACAGTGAGATCTATGCGATATGGCCGAGAAATGTAATTTTGATGTTAACTCCCAAACCGCTGCGCAGAAGTCAACCAAACTTCACCCAATAGTGTATTGTATCACATTCTAGTAGTTACATTTGAAAATTTCGTTCTAGGACATTTGGTTTGAGCGCAATTATTAAACTTAGGTCAAAAAAGCCATTTAAGCCTTTTCACAGTGAGATCTATGCGATATGGCCGAGAAATGTAATTTTGATGTTAACTCCCAAACCGCTGCGCAGAAGTCAACCAAACTTCACCCAATAGTGTATTGTATCACATTCTAGTAGTTACATTTGAAAATTTCGTTCTAGGACATTTGGTTTGAGCGCAATCCTCAAACTTAGGTCAAAAAAGCCATTTAAGCCTTTTCACAGTGAGATCTATGCGATATGGCCGAGAAATGTAATTTTGATGTTAACTCCCAAACCGCTGCGCAGAAGTCAACCAAACTTCACCCAATAGTGTATTGTATCACATTCTAGTAGTTACATTTGAAAATTTCGTTCTAGGACATTTGGTTTGAGCGCAATTATTAAACTTAGGTCAAAAAAGCCATTTAAGCCTTTTCACAGTGAGATCTATGCGATATGGCCGAGAAATGTAATTTTGATGTTAACTCCCAAACCGCTGCGCAGAAGTCAACCAAACTTCACCCAATAGTGTATTGTATCACATTCTAGTAGTTACATTTGAAAATTTCGTTCTAGGACATTTGGTTTGAGCGCAATCATTAAACTTAGGTCAAAAAAGCCATTTAAGCCTTTTCACAGTGAGATCTATGCGATATGGCCGAGAAATGTAATTTTGATGTTAACTCCCAAACCGCTGCGCAGAAGTCAACCAAACTTCACCCAATAGTGTATTGTATCACAATCTAGTAGTTACATTTGAAAATTTTGTTCTAGGAAATTTTGTTTGAGCGCAATCATCAAACTTAATTAAAAAAGTCATTTAAGCCTTTTCACAGTGAGATCTATGCGATATGGCCGAGAAATGTAATTTTGATGTTAACTCCCAAACCGCTGCGCAGAAGTCAACCAAACTTCACCCATTAGTGTATTGTATCACAATCTAGTAGTTACATGTGAAAATTTGGTTCTAGGACATTTGATTTGAGCGCATTCCTCAAACTTAGGTCAAAAAAGCCATTTAAGCCTTTTCACAGTGAGATCTATGCGATATG
Organism: Corythoichthys intestinalis; assembly: GCF_030265065.1. Classification (NCBI taxonomy): domain Eukaryota; kingdom Metazoa; phylum Chordata; class Actinopteri; order Syngnathiformes; family Syngnathidae; genus Corythoichthys; species Corythoichthys intestinalis. The sequence goes on from NC_080407.1 coordinate 34,322,699, forward strand.
GCCGAGAAATGTAATTTTGATGTTAACTCCCAAACCGCTGCGCAGAAGTCAACCAAACTTCACCCAATAGTGTATTGTATCACATTCTAGTAGTTACATTTGAAAATTTCGTTCTAGGACATTTGGTTTGAGCGCAATTATTAAACTTAGGTCAAAAAAGCCATTTAAGCCTTTTCACAGTGAGATCTATGCGATATGGCCGAGAAATGTAATTTTGATGTTAACTCCCAAACCGCTGCGCAGAAGTCAACTAAACTTCACCCATTAGTGTATTGTATCACAATCTAGTAGTTACATGTGGAAATTTGGTTCTAGGACATTTGATTTGAGCGCAATCCTCAAACTTAGGTCAAAAAAGCCATTTAAGCCTTTTCACAGTGAGATCTATGCGATATGGCCGAGAAATGTAATTTTGATGTTAACTCCCAAACCGCTGCGTAGAAGTCAACCAAACTTCACCCAATAGTGTATTGTATCACATTCTAGTAGTTACATTTGAAAATTTCGTTCTAGGACATTTGGTTTGAGCGCAATTATTAAACTTAGGTCAAAAAAGCCATTTAAGCCTTTTCACAGTGAGATCTATGCGATATGGCCGAGAAATGTAATTTTGATGTTAACTCCCAAACCGCTGCGCAGAAGTCAACCAAACTTCACCCAATAGTGTATTGTATCACATTCTAGTAGTTACATTTGAAAATTTCGTTCTAGGACATTTGGTTTGAGCGCAATCCTCAAACTTAGGTCAAAAAAGCCATTTAAGCCTTTTCACAGTGAGATCTATGCGATATGGCCGAGAAATGTAATTTTGATGTTAACTCCCAAACCGCTGCGCAGAAGTCAACCAAACTTCACCCAATAGTGTATTGTATCACAATCTAGTAGTTACATTTGAAAATTTTGTTCTAGGAAATTTTGTTTGAGCGCAATCATCAAACTTAATTAAAAAAGTCATTTAAGCCTTTTCACAGTGAGATCTATGCGATATGGCCGAGAAATGTAATTTTGATGTCAACTCCCAAACCGCTGCGCAGAAGTCAACCAAACTTCACCCATTAGTGTATTGTATCACAATCTAGTAGTTACATGTGGAAATTTGGTTCTAGGACATTTGATTTGAGCGCAATCCTCAAACTTAGGTCAAAAAAGCCATTTAAGCCTTTTCACAGTGAGATCTATGCGATATGGCCGAGAAATGTAATTTTGATGTTAACTCCCAAACCGCTGCGCAGAAGTCAACCAAACTTCACCCAATAGTGTATTGTATCACAATCTAGTAGTTACATTTGAAAATTTTGTTCTAGGAAATTTTGTTTGAGCGCAATCATCAAACTTAATTAAAAAAGTCATTTAAGCCTTTTCACAGTGAGATCTATGCGATATGGCCGAGAAATGTAATTTTGATGTTAACTCCCAAACCGCTGCGCAGAAGTCAACTAAACTTCACCCATTAGTGTATTGTATCACAATCTAGTAGTTACATGTGGAAATTTGGTTCTAGGACATTTGATTTGAGCGCAATCCTCAAACTTAGGTCAAAAAAGCCATTTAAGCCTTTTCACAGTGAGATCTATGCGATATGGCCGAGAAATGTAATTTTGATGTTAACTCCCAAACCGCTGCGCAGAAGTCAACCAAACTTCACCCAATAGTGTATTGTATCACAATCTAGTAGTTACATTTGAATATTTTGTTCTAGGAAATTTTGTTTGAGCGCAATCATCAAACTTAATCAAAAAGTCATTTAAGCCTTTTCACAGTGAGATCTATGCGATATGGCCGAGAAATGTAATTTTGATGTTAACTCCCAAACCGCTGCGCAGAAGTCAACTAAACCACCCATTAGTGTATTGTATCACAATCTAGTAGTTACATGTGGAAATTTGGTTCTAGGACATTTGATTTGAGCGCAATCCTCAAACTTAGGTCAAAAAAGCCATTTAAGCCTTTTCACAGTGAGATCTATGCGATATGGCCGAGAAATGTAATTTTGATGTTAACTCCCAAACCGCTGCGCAGAAGTCAACCAAACTTCACCCAATAGTGTATTGTATCACAATCTAGTAGTTACATTTGAAAATTTTGTTCTAGGACATTTTGTTTGAACGCAATCATCAAACTTAATTAAAAAAGTCATTTAAGCCTTTTCACAGTGAAATCTATGCGATATGGCCGAGAAATGTAATTTTGATGTTAACTCCCAAACCGCTGCGCAGAAGTCAACCAAACTTCACCCAATAGTGTATTGTATCACAATCTAGTAGTTACATTTGAAAATTTTGTTCTAGGAAATTTTGTTTGAGCGCAATCATCAAACTTAATTAAAAAAGTCATTTAAGCCTTTTCACAGTGAGATCTATGCGATATGGCCGAGAAATGTAATTTTGATGTTAACTCCCAAACCGCTGCGCAGAAGTCAACTAAACTTCACCCATTAGTGTATTGTATCACAATCTAGTAGTTACATGTGGAAATTTGGTTCTAGGACATTTGATTTGAGCGCAATCCTCAAACTTAGGTCAAAAAAGCCATTTAAGCCTTTTCACAGTGAGATCTATGCGATATGGCCGAGAAATGTAATTTTGATGTTAACTCCCAAACCGCTGCGCAGAAGTCAACCAAACTTCACCCAATAGTGTATTGTATCACATTCTAGTAGTTACATTTGAAAATTTCGTTCTAGGACATTTGGTTTGAGCGCAATTATTAAACTTAGGTCAAAAAAGCCATTTAAGCCTTTTCACAGTGAGATCTATGCGATATGGCCGAGAAATGTAATTTTGATGTTAACTCCCAAACCGCTGCGCAGAAGTCAACCAAACTTCACCCAATAGTGTATTGTATCACATTCTAGTAGTTACATTTGAAAATTTCGTTCTAGGACATTTGGTTTGAGCGCAATCATTAAACTTAGGTCAAAAAAGCCATTTAAGCCTTTTCACAGTGAGATCTATGCGATATGGCCGAGAAATGTAATTTTGATGTTAACTCCCAAACCGCTGCGCAGAAGTCAACCAAACTTCACCCAATAGTGTATTGTATCACAATCTAGTAGTTACATTTGAAAATTTTGTTCTAGGAAATTTTGTTTGAGCGCAATCATCAAACTTAATTAAAAAAGTCATTTAAGCCTTTTCACAGTGAGATCTATGCGATATGGCCGAGAAATGTAATTTTGATGTTAACTCCCAAACCGCTGCGCAGAAGTCAACCAAACTTCACCCATTAGTGTATTGTATCACAATCTAGTAGTTACATGTGAAAATTTGGTTCTAGGACATTTGATTTGAGCGCAATCCTCAAACTTAGGTCAAAAAAGCCATTTAAGCCTTTTCACAGTGAGATCTATGCGATATGGCCGAGAAATGTAAATTTGATGTTAACTACCAAACCGCTGCGCAGAAGTCAACCAAACTTCACCCAATAGTGTATTGTATCACAATCTAGTAGTTACATTTGAAAATTTTGTTCTAGGACATTTTGTTTGAACGCAATCATCAAACTTAATTAAAAAAGTCATTTAAGCCTTTTCACAGTGAAATCTATGCGATATGGCCGAGAAATGTAATTTTGATGTTAACTCCCAAACCGCTGCGCAGAAGTCAACTAAACTTCACCCATTAGTGTATTGTATCACAATCTAGTAGTTACATGTGGAAGTTTGGTTCTAGGACATTTGATTTGAGCGCAATCCTCAAACTTAGGTCAAAAAAGCCATTTAAGCCTTTTCACAGTGAGATCTATGCGATATGGCCGAGAAATGTAATTTTGATGTTAACTCCCAAACCGCTGCGCAGAAGTCAACCAAACTTCACCCAATAGTGTATTGTATCACATTCTAGTAGTTACATTTGAAAATTTCGTTCTAGGACATTTGGTTTGAGCGCAATTATTAAACTTAGGTCAAAAAAGCCATTTAAGCCTTTTCACAGTGAGATCTATGCGATATGGCCGAGAAATGTAATTTTGATGTTAACTCCCAAACCGCTGCGCAGAAGTCAACCAAACTTCACCCAATAGTGTATTGTATTACATTCTAGTAGTTACATTTTAAAATTTCGTTCTAGGACATTTGGTTTGAGCGCAATTATTAAACTTAGGTCAAAAAAGCCATTTAAGCCTTTTCACAGTGAGATCTATGCGATATGGCCGAGAAATGTAATTTTGATGTTAACTCCCAAACCGCTGCGCAGAAGTCAACTAAACTTCACCCATTAGTGTATTGTATCACAATCTAGTAGTTACATGTGGAAATTTGGTTCTAGGACATTTGATTTGAGCGCAATCCTCAAACTTAGGTCAAAAAAGCCATTTAAGCCTTTTCACAGTGAGATCTATGCGATATGGCCGAGAAATGTAATTTTGATGTTAACTCCCAAACCGCTGCGCAGAAGTCAACCAAACTTCACCCAATAGTGTATTGTATCACATTCTAGTAGTTACATTTGAAAATTTCGTTCTAGGACATTTGGTTTGAGCGCAATTATTAAACTTAGGTCAAAAAAGCCATTTAAGCCTTTTCACAGTGAGATCTATGCGATATGGCCGAGAAATGTAATTTTGATGTTAACTCCCAAACCGCTGCGCAGAAGTCAACCAAACTTCACCCAATAGTGTATTGTATCACATTCTAGTAGTTACATTTGAAAATTTCGTTCTAGGACATTTGGTTTGAGCGCAATCCTCAAACTTAGGTCAAAAAAGCCATTTAAGCCTTTTCACAGTGAGATCTATGCGATATGGCCGAGAAATGTAATTTTGATGTTAACTCCCAAACCGCTGCGCAGAAGTCAACCAAACTTCACCCAATAGTGTATTGTATCACATTCTAGTAGTTACATTTGAAAATTTCGTTCTAGGACATTTGGTTTGAGCGCAATTATTAAACTTAGGTCAAAAAAGCCATTTAAGCCTTTTCACAGTGAGATCTATGCGATATGGCCGAGAAATGTAATTTTGATGTTAACTCCCAAACCGCTGCGCAGAAGTCAACCAAACTTCACCCAATAGTGTATTGTATCACATTCTAGTAGTTACATTTGAAAATTTCGTTCTAGGACATTTGGTTTGAGCGCAATCATTAAACTTAGGTCAAAAAAGCCATTTAAGCCTTTTCACAGTGAGATCTATGCGATATGGCCGAGAAATGTAATTTTGATGTTAACTCCCAAACCGCTGCGCAGAAGTCAACCAAACTTCACCCAATAGTGTATTGTATCACAATCTAGTAGTTACATTTGAAAATTTTGTTCTAGGAAATTTTGTTTGAGCGCAATCATCAAACTTAATTAAAAAAGTCATTTAAGCCTTTTCACAGTGAGATCTATGCGATATGGCCGAGAAATGTAATTTTGATGTTAACTCCCAAACCGCTGCGCAGAAGTCAACCAAACTTCACCCATTAGTGTATTGTATCACAATCTAGTAGTTACATGTGAAAATTTGGTTCTAGGACATTTGATTTGAGCGCAATCCTCAAACTTAGGTCAAAAAAGCCATTTAAGCCTTTTCACAGTGAGATCTATGCGATATGGCCGAGAAATGTAAATTTGATGTTAACTACCAAACCGCTGCGCAGAAGTCAACCAAACTTCACCCAATAGTGTATTGTATCACAATCTAGTAGTTACATTTGAAAATTTTGTTCTAGGACATTTTGTTTGAACGCAATTATTAAACTTAGGTCAAAAAAGCCATTTAAGCCTTTTCACAGTGAGATCTATGCGATATGGCCGAATAATGTAATTTTGATGTTAACTCCCAAACCGCTGCGCAGAAGTCAACTAAACTTCACCCATTAGTTTATTGTATCACAATCTAGTAGTTACATGTGGAAATTTGGTTCTAGGACATTTGATTTGAGCGCAATCCTCAAACTTAGGTCAAAAAAGCCATTTAAGCCTTTTCACAGTGAGATCTATGCGATATGGCCGAGAAATGTAATTTTGATGTTAACTCCCAAACCGCAGCGCAGAAGTCAACCAAACTTCACCCAATAGTGTATTGTATCACAATCTAGTAGTTACATTTGAAAATTTTGTTCTAGGAAATTTTGTTTGAGCGCAATCATCAAACTTAATTAAAAAAGTCATTTAAGCCTTTTCACAGTGAGATCTATGCGATATGGCCGAGAAATGTAATTTTGATGTTAACTCCCAAACCGCTGCGCAGAAGTCAACTAAACTTCACCCATTAGTGTATTGTATCACAATCTAGTAGTTACATGTGGAAATTTGGTTCTAGGACATTTGATTTGAGCGCAATCCTCAAACTTAGGTCAAAAAAGCCATTTAAGCCTTTTCACAGTGAGATCTATGCGATATGGCCGAGAAATGTAATTTTGATGTTAACTCCCAAACCGCTGCGCAGAAGTCAACCAAACTTCACCCAATAGTGTATTGTATCACATTCTAGTAGTTACATTTGAAAATTTCGTTCTAGGACATTTGGTTTGAGCGCAATTATTAAACTTAGGTCAAAAAAGCCATTTAAGCCTTTTCACAGTGAGATCTATGCGATATGGCCGAGAAATGTAATTTTGATGTTAACTCCCAAACCGCTGCGCAGAAGTCAACTAAACTTCACCCATTAGTGTATTGTATCACAATCTAGTAGTTACATGTGGAAATTTGGTTCTAGGACATTTGATTTGAGCGCAATCCTCAAACTTAGGTCAAAAAAGCCATTTAAGCCTTTTCACAGTGAGATCTATGCGATATGGCCGAGAAATGTAATTTTGATGTTAACTCCCAAACCGCTGCGCAGAAGTCAACCAAACTTCACCCAATAGTGTATTGTATCACATTCTAGTAGTTACATTTGAAAATTTCGTTCTAGGACATTTGGTTTGAGCGCAATTATTAAACTTAGGTCAAAAAAGCCATTTAAGCCTTTTCACAGTGAGATCTATGCGATATGGCCGAGAAATGTAATTTTGATGTTAACTCCCAAACCGCTGCGCAGAAGTCAACCAAACTTCACCCAATAGTGTATTGTATCACATTCTAGTAGTTACATTTGAAATTTTCGTTCTAGGACATTTGGTTTGAGCGCAATCCTCAAACTTAGGTCAAAAAAGCCATTTAAGCCTTTTCACAGTGAGATCTATGCGATATGGCCGAGAAATGTAATTTTGATGTTAACTCCCAAACCGCTGCGCAGAAGTCAACCAAACTTCACCCAATAGTGTATTGTATCACATTCTAGTAGTTACATTTGAAAATTTCGTTCTAGGACATTTGGTTTGAGCGCAATTATTAAACTTAGGTCAAAAAAGCCATTTAAGCCTTTTCACAGTGAGATCTATGCGATATGGCCGAATAATGTAATTTTGATGTTAACTCCCAAACCGCTGCGCAGAAGTCAACTAAACTTCACCCATTAGTTTATTGTATCACAATCTAGTAGTTACATGTGGAAATTTGGTTCTAGGACATTTGATTTGAGCGCAATCCTCAAACTTAGGTCAAAAAAGCCATTTAAGCCTTTTCACAGTGAGATCTATGCGATATGGCCGAGAAATGTAATTTTGATGTTAACTCCCAAACCGCAGCGCAGAAGTCAACCAAACTTCACCCAATAGTGTATTGTATCACAATCTAGTAGTTACATTTGAAAATTTTGTTCTAGGAAATTTTGTTTGAGCGCAATCATCAAACTTAATTAAAAAAGTCATTTAAGCCTTTTCACAGTGAGATCTATGCGATATGGCCGAGAAATGTAATTTTGATGTTAACTCCCAAACCGCTGCGCAGAAGTCAACTAAACTTCACCCATTAGTGTATTGTATCACAATCTAGTAGTTACATGTGGAAATTTGGTTCTAGGACATTTGATTTGAGCGCAATCCTCAAACTTAGGTCAAAAAAGCCATTTAAGCCTTTTCACAGTGAGATCTATGCGATATGGCCGAGAAATGTAATTTTGATGTTAACTCCCAAACCGCTGCGCAGAAGTCAACCAAACTTCACCCAATAGTGTATTGTATCACATTCTAGTAGTTACATTTGAAAATTTCGTTCTAGGACATTTGGTTTGAGCGCAATTATTAAACTTAGGTCAAAAAAGCCATTTAAGCCTTTTCACAGTGAGATCTATGCGATATGGCCGAGAAATGTAATTTTGATGTTAACTCCCAAACCGCTGCGCAGAAGTCAACTAAACTTCACCCATTAGTGTATTGTATCACAATCTAGTAGTTACATGTGGAAATTTGGTTCTAGGACATTTGATTTGAGCGCAATCCTCAAACTTAGGTCAAAAAAGCCATTTAAGCCTTTTCACAGTGAGATCTATGCGATATGGCCGAGAAATGTAATTTTGATGTTAACTCCCAAACCGCTGCGCAGAAGTCAACCAAACTTCACCCAATAGTGTATTGTATCACATTCTAGTAGTTACATTTGAAAATTTCGTTCTAGGACATTTGGTTTGAGCGCAATTATTAAACTTAGGTCAAAAAAGCCATTTAAGCCTTTTCACAGTGAGATCTATGCGATATGGCCGAGAAATGTAATTTTGATGTTAACTCCCAAACCGCTGCGCAGAAGTCAACCAAACTTCACCCAATAGTGTATTGTATCACATTCTAGTAGTTACATTTGAAATTTTCGTTCTAGGACATTTGGTTTGAGCGCAATCCTCAAACTTAGGTCAAAAAAGCCATTTAAGCCTTTTCACAGTGAGATCTATGCGATATGGCCGAGAAATGTAATTTTGATGTTAACTCCCAAACCGCTGCGCAGAAGTCAACCAAACTTCACCCAATAGTGTATTGTATCACAATCTAGTAGTTACATTTGAAAATTTTGTTCTAGGAAATTTTGTTTGAGCGCAATCATCAAACTTAATTAAAAAAGTCATTTAAGCCTTTTCACAGTGAGATCTATGCGATATGGCCGAGAAATGTAATTTTGATGTCAACTCCCAAACCGCTGCGCAGAAGTCAACCAAACTTCACCCAATAGTGTATTGTATCACATTCTAGTAGTTACATTTGAAAATTTCGTTCTAGGACATTTGGTTTGAGCGCAATCCTCAAACTTAGGTCAAAAAAGCCATTTAAGCCTTTTCACAGTGAGATCTATGCGATATGGCCGAGAAATGTAATTTTGATGTTAACTCCCAAACCGCTGCGCAGAAGTCAACCAAACTTCACCCAATAGTGTATTGTATCACAATCTAGTAGTTACATTTGAAAATTTTGTTCTAGGAAATTTTGTTTGAGCGCAATCCTCAAACTTAGGTCAAAAAAGCCATTTAAGCCTTTTCACAGTGAGATCTATGCGATATGGCCGAGAAATGTAAATTTGATGTTAACTCCCAAACCGCTGCGCAGAAGTCAACCAAACTTCACCCAATAGTGTATTGTATCACAATCTAGTAGTTACATTTGAAAATTTTGTTCTAGGACATTTTGTTTGAACGCAATCATCAAACTTAATTAAAAAAGTCATTTAAGCCTTTTCACAGTGAAATCTATGCGATATGGCCGAGAAATGTAATTTTGATGTTAACTCCCAAACCGCTGCGCAGAAGTCAACCAAACTTCACCCAATAGTGTATTGTATCACAATCTAGTAGTTACATTTGAAAATTTTGTTCTAGGAAATTTTGTTTGAGCGCAATCATCAAACTTAATTAAAAAAGTCATTTAAGCCTTTTCACAGTGAGATCTATGCGATATGGCCGAGAAATGTAATTTTGATGTTAACTCCCAAACCGCTGCGCAGAAGTCAACTAAACTTCACCCATTAGTGTATTGTATCACAATCTAGTAGTTACATGTGGAAGTTTGGTTCTAGGACATTTGATTTGAGCGCAATCCTCAAACTTAGGTCAAAAAAGCCATTTAAGCCTTTTCACAGTGAGATCTATGCGATATGGCCGAGAAATGTAATTTTGATGTTAACTCCCAAACCGCTGCGCAGAAGTCAACCAAACTTCACCCAATAGTGTATTGTATCACATTCTAGTAGTTACATTTGAAAATTTCGTTCTAGGACATTTGGTTTGAGCGCAATTATTAAACTTAGGTCAAAAAAGCCATTTAAGCCTTTTCACAGTGAGATCTATGCGATATGGCCGAGAAATGTAATTTTGATGTTAACTCCCAAACCGCTGCGCAGAAGTCAACCAAACTTCACCCAATAGTGTATTGTATCACATTCTAGTAGTTACATTTGAAAATTTCGTTCTAGGACATTTGGTTTGAGCGCAATTATTAAACTTAGGTCAAAAAAGCCATTTAAGCCTTTTCACAGTGAGATCTATGCGATATGGCCGAGAAATGTAATTTTGATGTTAACTCCCAAACCGCTGCGCAGAAGTCAACTAAACTTCACCCATTAGTGTATTGTATCACAATCTAGTAGTTACATGTGGAAATTTGGTTCTAGGACATTTGATTTGAGCGCAATCCTCAAACTTAGGTCAAAAAAGCCATTTAAGCCTTTTCACAGTGAGATCTATGCGATATGGCCGAGAAATGTAATTTTGATGTTAACTCCCAAACCGCTGCGCAGAAGTCAACCAAACTTCACCCAATAGTGTATTGTATCACATTCTAGTAGTTACATTTGAAAATTTCGTTCTAGGACATTTGGTTTGAGCGCAATTATTAAACTTAGGTCAAAAAAGCCATTTAAGCCTTTTCACAGTGAGATCTATGCGATATGGCCGAGAAATGTAATTTTGATGTTAACTCCCAAACCGCTGCGCAGAAGTCAACCAAACTTCACCCAATAGTGTATTGTATCACATTCTAGTAGTTACATTTGAAAATTTCGTTCTAGGACATTTGGTTTGAGCGCAATCCTCAAACTTAGGTCAAAAAAGCCATTTAAGCCTTTTCACAGTGAGATCTATGCGATATGGCCGAGAAATGTAATTTTGATGTTAACTCCCAAACCGCTGCGCAGAAGTCAACCAAACTTCACCCAATAGTGTATTGTATCACAATCTAGTAGTTACATTTGAAAATTTTGTTCTAGGAAATTTTGTTTGAGCGCAATCATCAAACTTAATTAAAAAAGTCATTTAAGCCTTTTCACAGTGAGATCTATGCGATATGGCCGAGAAATGTAATTTTGATGTTAACTCCCAAACCGCTGCGCAGAAGTCAACTAAACTTCACCCATTAGTGTATTGTATCACAATCTAGTAGTTACATGTGGAAATTTGGTTCTAGGACATTTGATTTGAGCGCAATCCTCAAACTTACGTCAAAAAAGCCATTTAAGCCTTTTCACAGTGAGATCTATGCGATATGGCCGAGAAATGTAATTTTGATGTTAACTCCCAAACCGCTGCGCAGAAGTCAACCAAACTTCACCCAATAGTGTATTGTATCACAATCTAGTAGTTACATTTGAAAATTTTGTTCTAGGAAATTTTGTTTGAGCGCAATCATCAAACTTAATTAAAAAAGTCATTTAAGCCTTTTCGCAGTGAGATCTATGCGATATGGCCGAGAAATGTAATTTTGATGTTAACTCCCAAACCGCTGCGCAGAAGTCAACTAAACTTCACCCATTAGTGTATTGTATCACAATCTAGTAGTTACATGTGGAAATTTGGTTCTAGGACATTTGATTTGAGCGCAATCCTCAAACTTAGGTCAAAAAAGCCATTTAAGCCTTTTCACAGTGAGATCTATGCGATATGGCCGAGAAATGTAATTTTGATGTTAACTCCCAAACCGCTGCGCAGAAGTCAACCAAACTTCACCCAATAGTGTATTGTATCACATTCTAGTAGTTACATTTGAAAATTTCGTTCTAGGACATTTGGTTTGAGCGCAATTATTAAACTTAGGTCAAAAAAGCCATTTAAGCCATTTAACCGCTGCGCAGAAGTCAACCAAACTTCACCCAATAGTGTATTGTATCATATTCTAGTAGTTACATTTGAAAATTTCGTTCTAGGACATTTGGTTTGAGCGCAATCCTCAAACTTAGGTCAAAAAAGCCATTTAAGCCTTTTCACAGTGAGATCTATGCGATATGGCCGAGAAATGTAATTTTGATGTTAACTCCCAAACCGCTGCGCAGAAGTCAACCAAACTTCACCCAATAGTGTATTGTATCACAATCTAGTAGTTACATTTGAAAATTTTGTTCTAGGAAATTTTGTTTGAGCGCAATCCTCAAACTTAGGTCAAAAAAGCCATTTAAGCCTTTTCACAGTGAGATCTATGCGATATGGCCGAGAAATGTAAATTTGATGTTAACTCCCAAACCGCTGCGCAGAAGTCAACCAAACTTCACCCAATAGTGTATTGTATCACAATCTAGTAGTTACATTTGAAAATTTTGTTCTAGGACATTTTGTTTGAACGCAATCATCAAACTTAATTAAAAAAGTCATTTAAGCCTTTTCACAGTGAAATCTATGCGATATGGCCGAGAAATGTAATTTTGATGTTAACTCCCAAACCGCTGCGCAGAAGTCAACCAAACTTCACCCAATAGTGTATTGTATCACAATCTAGTAGTTACATTTGAAAATTTTGTTCTAGGAAATTTTGTTTGAGCGCAATCATCAAACTTAATTAAAAAAGTCATTTAAGCCTTTTCACAGTGAGATCTATGCGATATGGCCGAGAAATGTAATTTTGATGTTAACTCCCAAACCGCTGCGCAGAAGTCAACTAAACTTCACCCATTAGTGTATTGTATCACAATCTAGTAGTTACATGTGGAAGTTTGGTTCTAGGACATTTGATTTGAGCGCAATCCTCAAACTTAGGTCAAAAAAGCCATTTAAGCCTTTTCACAGTGAGATCTATGCGATATGGCCGAGAAATGTAATTTTGATGTTAACTCCCAAACCGCTGCGCAGAAGTCAACCAAACTTCACCCAATAGTGTATTGTATCACATTCTAGTAGTTACATTTGAAAATTTCGTTCTAGGACATTTGGTTTGAGCGCAATTATTAAACTTAGGTCAAAAAAGCCATTTAAGCCTTTTCACAGTGAGATCTATGCGATATGGCCGAGAAATGTAATTTTGATGTTAACTCCCAAACCGCTGCGCAGAAGTCAACCAAACTTCACCCAATAGTGTATTGTATCACATTCTAGTAGTTACATTTTAAAATTTCGTTCTAGGACATTTGGTTTGAGCGCAATTATTAAACTTAGGTCAAAAAAGCCATTTAAGCCTTTTCACAGTGAGATCTATGCGATATGGCCGAGAAATGTAATTTTGATGTTAACTCCCAAACCGCTGCGCAGAAGTCAACTAAACTTCACCCATTAGTGTATTGTATCACAATCTAGTAGTTACATGTGGAAATTTGGTTCTAGGACATTTGATTTGAGCGCAATCCTCAAACTTAGGTCAAAAAAGCCATTTAAGCCTTTTCACAGTGAGATCTATGCGATATGGCCGAGAAATGTAATTTTGATGTTAACTCCCAAACCGCTGCGCAGAAGTCAACCAAACTTCACCCAATAGTGTATTGTATCACATTCTAGTAGTTACATTTGAAAATTTCGTTCTAGGACATTTGGTTTGAGCGCAATTATTAAACTTAGGTCAAAAAAGCCATTTAAGCCTTTTCACAGTGAGATCTATGCGATATGGCCGAGAAATGTAATTTTGATGTTAACTCCCAAACCGCTGCGCAGAAGTCAACCAAACTTCACCCAATAGTGTATTGTATCACATTCTAGTAGTTACATTTGAAAATTTCGTTCTAGGACATTTGGTTTGAGCGCAATCCTCAAACTTAGGTCAAAAAAGCCATTTAAGCCTTTTCACAGTGAGATCTATGCGATATGGCCGAGAAATGTAATTTTGATGTTAACTCCCAAACCGCTGCGCAGAAGTCAACCAAACTTCACCCAATAGTGTATTGTATCACAATCTAGTAGTTACATTTGAAAATTTTGTTCTAGGAAATTTTGTTTGAGCGCAATCATCAAACTTAATTAAAAAAGTCATTTAAGCCTTTTCACAGTGAGATCTATGCGATATGGCCGAGAAATGTAATTTTGATGTTAACTCCCAAACCGCTGCGCAGAAGTCAACTAAACTTCACCCATTAGTGTATTGTATCACAATCTAGTAGTTACATGTGGAAATTTGGTTCTAGGACATTTGATTTGAGCGCAATCCTCAAACTTACGTCAAAAAAGCCATTTAAGCCTTTTCACAGTGAGATCTATGCGATATGGCCGAGAAATGTAATTTTGATGTTAACTCCCAAACCGCTGCGCAGAAGTCAACCAAACTTCACCCAATAGTGTATTGTATCATAATCTAGTAGTTACATTTGAAAATTTGGTTCTAGGAAATTTTGTTTGAGCGCAATCATCAAACTTAATTAAAAAAGTCATTTAAGCCTTTTCACAGTGAGATCTATGCGATATGGCCGAGAAATGTAATTTTGATGTTAACTCCCAAACCGCTGCGCAGAAGTCAACTAAACTTCACCCATTAGTGTATTGTATCACAATCTAGTAGTTACATGTGGAAATTTGGTTCTAGGACATTTGATTTGAGCGCAATCCTCAAACTTAGGTCAAAAAAGCCATTTAAGCCTTTTCACAGTGAGATCTATGCGATATGGCCGAGAAATGTAATTTTGATGTTAACTCCCAAACCGCTGCGCAGAAGTCAACCAAACTTCACCCAATAGTGTATTGTATCACATTCTAGTAGTTACATTTGAAAATTTCGTTCTAGGACATTTGGTTTGAGCGCAATTATTAAACTTAGGTCAAAAAAGCCATTTAAGCCTTTTCACAGTGAGATCTATGCGATATGGCCGAGAAATGTAATTTTGATGTTAACTCCCAAACCGCTGCGCAGAAGTCAACTAAACTTCACCCATTAGTGTATTGTATCACAATCTAGTAGTTACATGTGGAAATTTGGTTCTAGGACATTTGATTTGAGCGCAATCCTCAAACTTAGGTCAAAAAAGCCATTTAAGCCTTTTCACAGTGAGATCTATGCGATATGGCCGAGAAATGTAATTTTGATGTTAACTCCCAAACCGCTGCGCAGAAGTCAACCAAACTTCACCCAATAGTGTATTGTATCACATTCTAGTAGTTACATTTGAAAATTTCGTTCTAGGACATTTGGTTTGAGCGCAATTATTAAACTTAGGTCAAAAAAGCCATTTAAGCCTTTTCACAGTGAGATCTATGCGATATGGCCGAGAAATGTAATTTTGATGTTAACTCCCAAACCGCTGCGCAGAAGTCAACCAAACTTCACCCAATAGTGTATTGTATCATATTCTAGTAGTTACATTTGAAAATTTCGTTCTAGGACATTTGGTTTGAGCGCAATCCTCAAACTTAGGTCAAAAAAGCCATTTAAGCCTTTTCACAGTGAGATCTATGCGATATGGCCGAGAAATGTAATTTTGATGTTAACTCCCAAACCGCTGCGCAGAAGTCAACCAAACTTCACCCAATAGTGTATTGTATCACAATCTAGTAGTTACATTTGAAAATTTTGTTCTAGGAAATTTTGTTTGAGCGCAATCATCAAACTTAATTAAAAAAGTCATTTAAGCCTTTTCACAGTGAGATCTATGCGATATGGCCGAGAAATGTAATTTTGATGTTAACTCCCAAACCGCTGCGCAGAAGTCAACTAAACTTCACCCATTAGTGTATTGTATCACAATCTAGTAGTTACATGTGGAAATTTGGTTCTAGGACATTTGATTTGAGCGCAATCCTCAAACTTAGGTCAAAAAAGCCATTTAAGCCTTTTCACAGTGAGATCTATGCGATATGGCCGAGAAATGTAATTTTGATGTTAACTCCCAAACCGCTGCGCAGAAGTCAACCAAACTTCACCCAATAGTGTATTGTATCACATTCTAGTAGTTACATTTGAAAATTTCGTTCTAGGACATTTGGTTTGAGCGCAATTATTAAACTTAGGTCAAAAAAGCCATTTAAGCCTTTTCACAGTGAGATCTATGCGATATGGCCGAGAAATGTAATTTTGATGTTAACTCCCAAACCGCTGCGCAGAAGTCAACCAAACTTCACCCAATAGTGTATTGTATCACATTCTAGTAGTTACATTTGAAAATTTCGTTCTAGGACATTTGGTTTGAGCGCAATCCTCAAACTTAGGTCAAAAAAGCCATTTAAGCCTTTTCACAGTGAGATCTATGCGATATGGCCGAGAAATGTAATTTTGATGTTAACTCCCAAACCGCTGCGCAGAAGTCAACCAAACTTCACCCAATAGTGTATTGTATCACAATCTAGTAGTTACATTTGAAAATTTTGTTCTAGGAAATTTTGTTTGAGCGCAATCATCAAACTTAATTAAAAAAGTCATTTAAGCCTTTTCACAGTGAGATCTATGCGATATGGCCGAGAAATGTAATTTTGATGTTAACTCCCAAACCGCTGCGCAGAAGTCAACTAAACTTCACCCATTAGTGTATTGTATCACAATCTAGTAGTTACATGTGGAAATTTGGTTCTAGGACATTTGATTTGAGCGCAATCCTCAAACTTAGGTCAAAAAAGCCATTTAAGCCTTTTCACAGTGAGATCTATGCGATATGGCCGAGAAATGTAATTTTGATGGTAACTCCCAAACCGCTGCGCAGAAGTCAACCAAACTTCACCCAATAGTGTATTGTATCACATTCTAGTAGTTACATTTGAAAATTTCGTTCTAGGACATTTGGTTTGAGCGCAATTATTAAACTTAGGTCAAAAAAGCCATTTAAGCCTTTTCACAGTGAGATCTATGCGATATGGCCGAGAAATGTAATTTTGATGTTAACTCCCAAACCGCTGCGCAGAAGTCAACCAAACTTCACCCAATAGTGTATTGTATCACATTCTAGTAGTTACATTTGAAAATTTCGTTCTAGGACATTTGGTTTGAGCGCAATCCTCAAACTTAGGTCAAAAAAGCCATTTAAGCCTTTTCACAGTGAGATCTATGCGATATGGCCGAGAAATGTAATTTTGATGTTAACTCCCAAACCGCTGCGCAGAAGTCAACCAAACTTCACCCAATAGTGTATTGTATCACAATCTAGTAGTTACATTTGAAAATTTTGTTCTAGGAAATTTTGTTTGAGCGCAATCCTCAAACTTAGGTCAAAAAAGCCATTTAAGCCTTTTCACAGTGAGATCTATGCGATATGGCCGAGAAATGTAAATTTGATGTTAACTCCCAAACCGCTGCGCAGAAGTCAACCAAACTTCACCCAATAGTGTATTGTATCACAATCTAGTAGGTACATTTGAAAATTTTGTTCTAGGACATTTTGTTTGAACGCAATCATCAAACTTAATTAAAAAAGTCATTTAAGCCTTTTCACAGTGAAATCTATGCGATATGGCCGAGAAATGTAATTTTGATGTTAACTCCCAAACCGCTGCGCAGAAGTCAACCAAACTTCACCCAATAGTGTATTGTATCACAATCTAGTAGTTACATTTGAAAATTTTGTTCTAGGAAATTTTGTTTGAGCGCAATCATCAAACTTAATTAAAAAAGTCATTTAAGCCTTTTCACAGTGAGATCTATGCGATATGGCCGAGAAATGTAATTTTGATGTTAACTCCCAAACCGCTGCGCAGAAGTCAACTAAACTTCACCCATTAGTGTATTGTATCACAATCTAGTAGTTACATGTGGAAGTTTGGTTCTAGGACATTTGATTTGAGCGCAATCCTCAAACTTAGGTCAAAAAAGCCATTTAAGCCTTTTCACAGTGAGATCTATGCGATATGGCCGAGAAATGTAATTTTGATGTTAACTCCCAAACCGCTGCGCAGAAGTCAACCAAACTTCACCCAATAGTGTATTGTATCACATTCTAGTAGTTACATTTGAAAATTTCGTTCTAGGACATTTGGTTTGAGCGCAATTATTAAACTTAGGTCAAAAAAGCCATTTAAGCCTTTTCACAGTGAGATCTATGCGATATGGCCGAGAAATGTAATTTTGATGTTAACTCCCAAACCGCTGCGCAGAAGTCAACCAAACTTCACCCAATAGTGTATTGTATCACATTCTAGTAGTTACATTTTAAAATTTCGTTCTAGGACATTTGGTTTGAGCGCAATTATTAAACTTAGGTCAAAAAAGCCATTTAAGCCTTTTCACAGTGAGATCTATGCGATATGGCCGAGAAATGTAATTTTGATGTTAACTCCCAAACCGCTGCGCAGAAGTCAACTAAACTTCACCCATTAGTGTATTGTATCACAATCTAGTAGTTACATGTGGAAATTTGGTTCTAGGACATTTGATTTGAGCGCAATCCTCAAACTTAGGTCAAAAAAGCCATTTAAGCCTTTTCACAGTGAGATCTATGCGATATGGCCGAGAAATGTAATTTTGATGTTAACTCCCAAACCGCTGCGCAGAAGTCAACCAAACTTCACCCAATAGTGTATTGTATCACATTCTAGTAGTTACATTTGAAAATTTCGTTCTAGGACATTTGGTTTGAGCGCAATTATTAAACTTAGGTCAAAAAAGCCATTTAAGCCTTTTCACAGTGAGATCTATGCGATATGGCCGAGAAATGTAATTTTGATGTTAACTCCCAAACCGCTGCGCAGAAGTCAACCAAACTTCACCCAATAGTGTATTGTATCACATTCTAGTAGTTACATTTGAAAATTTCGTTCTAGGACATTTGGTTTGAGCGCAATCCTCAAACTTAGGTCAAAAAAGCCATTTAAGCCTTTTCACAGTGAGATCTATGCGATATGGCCGAGAAATGTAATTTTGATGTTAACTCCCAAACCGCTGCGCAGAAGTCAACCAAACTTCACCCAATAGTGTATTGTATCACAATCTAGTAGTTACATTTGAAAATTTTGTTCTAGGAAATTTTGTTTGAGCGCAATCATCAAACTTAATTAAAAAAGTCATTTAAGCCTTTTCACAGTGAGATCTATGCGATATGGCCGAGAAATGTAATTTTGATGTTAACTCCCAAACCGCTGCGCAGAAGTCAACTAAACTTCACCCATTAGTGTATTGTATCACAATCTAGTAGTTACATGTGGAAATTTGGTTCTAGGACATTTGATTTGAGCGCAATCCTCAAACTTACGTCAAAAAAGCCATTTAAGCCTTTTCACAGTGAGATCTATGCGATATGGCCGAGAAATGTAATTTTGATGTTAACTCCCAAACCGCTGCGCAGAAGTCAACCAAACTTCACCCAATAGTGTATTGTATCACAATCTAGTAGTTACATTTGAAAATTTTGTTCTAGGAAATTTTGTTTGAGCGCAATCATCAAACTTAATTAAAAAAGTCATTTAAGCCTTTTCACAGTGAGATCTATGCGATATGGCCGAGAAATGTAATTTTGATGTTAACTCCCAAACCGCTGCGCAGAAGTCAACTAAACTTCACCCATTAGTGTATTGTATCACAATCTAGTAGTTACATGTGGAAATTTGGTTCTAGGACATTTGATTTGAGCGCAATCCTCAAACTTACGTCAAAAAAGCCATTTAAGCCTTTTCACAGTGAGATCTATGCGATATGGCCGAGAAATGTAATTTTGATGTTAACTCCCAAACCGCTGCGCAGAAGTCAACCAAACTTCACCCAATAGTGTATTGTATCACAATCTAGTAGTTACATTTGAAAATTTGGTTCTAGGAAATTTTGTTTGAGCGCAATCATCAAACTTAATTAAAAAAGTCATTTAAGCCTTTTCACAGTGAGATCTATGCGATATGGCCGAGAAATGTAATTTTGATGTTAACTCCCAAACCGCTGCGCAGAAGTCAACTAAACTTCACCCATTAGTGTATTGTATCACAATCTAGTAGTTACATGTGGAAATTTGGTTCTAGGACATTTGATTTGAGCGCAATCCTCAAACTTAGGTCAAAAAAGCCATTTAAGCCTTTTCACAGTGAGATCTATGCGATATGGCCGAGAAATGTAATTTTGATGTTAACTCCCAAACCGCTGCGCAGAAGTCAACCAAACTTCACCCAATAGTGTATTGTATCACATTCTAGTAGTTACATTTGAAAATTTCGTTCTAGGACATTTGGTTTGAGCGCAATTATTAAACTTAGGTCAAAAAAGCCATTTAAGCCTTTTCACAGTGAGATCTATGCGATATGGCCGAGAAATGTAATTTTGATGTTAACTCCCAAACCGCTGCGCAGAAGTCAACTAAACTTCACCCATTAGTGTATTGTATCACAATCTAGTAGTTACATGTGGAAATTTGGTTCTAGGACATTTGATTTGAGCGCAATCCTCAAACTTAGGTCAAAAAAGCCATTTAAGCCTTTTCACAGTGAGATCTATGCGATATGGCCGAGAAATGTAATTTTGATGTTAACTCCCAAACCGCTGCGCAGAAGTCAACCAAACTTCACCCAATAGTGTATTGTATCACATTCTAGTAGTTACATTTGAAAATTTCGTTCTAGGACATTTGGTTTGAGCGCAATTATTAAACTTAGGTCAAAAAAGCCATTTAAGCCTTTTCACAGTGAGATCTATGCGATATGGCCGAGAAATGTAATTTTGATGTTAACTCCCAAACCGCTGCGCAGAAGTCAACCAAACTTCACCCAATAGTGTATTGTATCATATTCTAGTAGTTACATTTGAAAATTTCGTTCTAGGACATTTGGTTTGAGCGCAATCCTCAAACTTAGGTCAAAAAAGCCATTTAAGCCTTTTCACAGTGAGATCTATGCGATATGGCCGAGAAATGTAATTTTGATGTTAACTCCCAAACCGCTGCGCAGAAGTCAACCAAACTTCACCCAATAGTGTATTGTATCACAATCTAGTAGTTACATTTGAAAATTTTGTTCTAGGAAATTTTGTTTGAGCGCAATCATCAAACTTAATTAAAAAAGTCATTTAAGCCTTTTCACAGTGAGATCTATGCGATATGGCCGAGAAATGTAATTTTGATGTTAACTCCCAAACCGCTGCGCAGAAGTCAACTAAACTTCACCCATTAGTGTATTGTATCACAATCTAGTAGTTACATGTGGAAATTTGGTTCTAGGACATTTGATTTGAGCGCAATCCTCAAACTTAGGTCAAAAAAGCCATTTAAGCCTTTTCACAGTGAGATCTATGCGATATGGCCGAGAAATGTAATTTTGATGTTAACTCCCAAACCGCTGCGCAGAAGTCAACCAAACTTCACCCAATAGTGTATTGTATCACATTCTAGTAGTTACATTTGAAAATTTCGTTCTAGGACATTTGGTTTGAGCGCAATTATTAAACTTAGGTCAAAAAAGCCATTTAAGCCTTTTCACAGTGAGATCTATGCGATATGGCCGAGAAATGTAATTTTGATGTTAACTCCCAAACCGCTGCGCAGAAGTCAACCAAACTTCACCCAATAGTGTATTGTATCACATTCTAGTAGTTACATTTGAAAATTTCGTTCTAGGACATTTGGTTTGAGCGCAATCCTCAAACTTAGGTCAAAAAAGCCATTTAAGCCTTTTCACAGTGAGATCTATGCGATATGGCCGAGAAATGTAATTTTGATGTTAACTCCCAAACCGCTGCGCAGAAGTCAACCAAACTTCACCCAATAGTGTATTGTATCACAATCTAGTAGTTACATTTGAAAATTTTGTTCTAGGAAATTTTGTTTGAGCGCAATCATCAAACTTAATTAAAAAAGTCATTTAAGCCTTTTCACAGTGAGATCTATGCGATATGGCCGAGAAATGTAATTTTGATGTTAACTCCCAAACCGCTGCGCAGAAGTCAACTAAACTTCACCCATTAGTGTATTGTATCACAATCTAGTAGTTACATGTGGAAATTTGGTTCTAGGACATTTGATTTGAGCGCAATCCTCAAACTTAGGTCAAAAAAGCCATTTAAGCCTTTTCACAGTGAGATCTATGCGATATGGCCGAGAAATGTAATTTTGATGGTAACTCCCAAACCGCTGCGCAGAAGTCAACCAAACTTCACCCAATAGTGTATTGTATCACATTCTAGTAGTTACATTTGAAAATTTCGTTCTAGGACATTTGGTTTGAGCGCAATTATTAAACTTAGGTCAAAAAAGCCATTTAAGCCTTTTCACAGTGAGATCTATGCGATATGGCCGAGAAATGTAATTTTGATGTTAACTCCCAAACCGCTGCGCAGAAGTCAACCAAACTTCACCCAATAGTGTATTGTATCACATTCTAGTAGTTACATTTGAAAATTTCGTTCTAGGACATTTGGTTTGAGCGCAATCCTCAAACTTAGGTCAAAAAAGCCATTTAAGCCTTTTCACAGTGAGATCTATGCGATATGGCCGAGAAATGTAATTTTGATGTTAACTCCCAAACCGCTGCGCAGAAGTCAACCAAACTTCACCCAATAGTGTATTGTATCACAATCTAGTAGTTACATTTGAAAATTTTGTTCTAGGAAATTTTGTTTGAGCGCAATCCTCAAACTTAGGTCAAAAAAGCCATTTAAGCCTTTTCACAGTGAGATCTATGCGATATGGCCGAGAAATGTAAATTTGATGTTAACTCCCAAACCGCTGCGCAGAAGTCAACCAAACTTCACCCAATAGTGTATTGTATCACAATCTAGTAGTTACATTTGAAAATTTTGTTCTAGGACATTTTGTTTGAACGCAATCATCAAACTTAATTAAAAAAGTCATTTAAGCCTTTTCACAGTGAAATCTATGCGATATGGCCGAGAAATGTAATTTTGATGTTAACTCCCAAACCGCTGCGCAGAAGTCAACCAAACTTCACCCAATAGTGTATTGTATCACAATCTAGTAGTTACATTTGAAAATTTTGTTCTAGGAAATTTTGTTTGAGCGCAATCATCAAACTTAATTAAAAAAGTCATTTAAGCCTTTTCACAGTGAGATCTATGCGATATGGCCGAGAAATGTAATTTTGATGTTAACTCCCAAACCGCTGCGCAGAAGTCAACTAAACTTCACCCATTAGTGTATTGTATCACAATCTAGTAGTTACATGTGGAAGTTTGGTTCTAGGACATTTGATTTGAGCGCAATCCTCAAACTTAGGTCAAAAAAGCCATTTAAGCCTTTTCACAGTGAGATCTATGCGATATGGCCGAGAAATGTAATTTTGATGTTAACTCCCAAACCGCTGCGCAGAAGTCAACCAAACTTCACCCAATAGTGTATTGTATCACATTCTAGTAGTTACATTTGAAAATTTCGTTCTAGGACATTTGGTTTGAGCGCAATTATTAAACTTAGGTCAAAAAAGCCATTTAAGCCTTTTCACAGTGAGATCTATGCGATATGGCCGAGAAATGTAATTTTGATGTTAACTCCCAAACCGCTGCGCAGAAGTCAACCAAACTTCACCCAATAGTGTATTGTATCACATTCTAGTAGTTACATTTTAAAATTTCGTTCTAGGACATTTGGTTTGAGCGCAATTATTAAACTTAGGTCAAAAAAGCCATTTAAGCCTTTTCACAGTGAGATCTATGCGATATGGCCGAGAAATGTAATTTTGATGTTAACTCCCAAACCGCTGCGCAGAAGTCAACTAAACTTCACCCATTAGTGTATTGTATCACAATCTAGTAGTTACATGTGGAAATTTGGTTCTAGGACATTTGATTTGAGCGCAATCCTCAAACTTAGGTCAAAAAAGCCATTTAAGCCTTTTCACAGTGAGATCTATGCGATATGGCCGAGAAATGTAATTTTGATGTTAACTCCCAAACCGCTGCGCAGAAGTCAACCAAACTTCACCCAATAGTGTATTGTATCACATTCTAGTAGTTACATTTGAAAATTTCGTTCTAGGACATTTGGTTTGAGCGCAATTATTAAACTTAGGTCAAAAAAGCCATTTAAGCCTTTTCACAGTGAGATCTATGCGATATGGCCGAGAAATGTAATTTTGATGTTAACTCCCAAACCGCTGCGCAGAAGTCAACCAAACTTCACCCAATAGTGTATTGTATCACATTCTAGTAGTTACATTTGAAAATTTCGTTCTAGGACATTTGGTTTGAGCGCAATCCTCAAACTTAGGTCAAAAAAGCCATTTAAGCCTTTTCACAGTGAGATCTATGCGATATGGCCGAGAAATGTAATTTTGATGTTAACTCCCAAACCGCTGCGCAGAAGTCAACCAAACTTCACCCAATAGTGTATTGTATCACAATCTAGTAGTTACATTTGAAAATTTTGTTCTAGGAAATTTTGTTTGAGCGCAATCATCAAACTTAATTAAAAAAGTCATTTAAGCCTTTTCACAGTGAGATCTATGCGATATGGCCGAGAAATGTAATTTTGATGTTAACTCCCAAACCGCTGCGCAGAAGTCAACTAAACTTCACCCATTAGTGTATTGTATCACAATCTAGTAGTTACATGTGGAAATTTGGTTCTAGGACATTTGATTTGAGCGCAATCCTCAAACTTACGTCAAAAAAGCCATTTAAGCCTTTTCACAGTGAGATCTATGCGATATGGCCGAGAAATGTAATTTTGATGTTAACTCCCAAACCGCTGCGCAGAAGTCAACCAAACTTCACCCAATAGTGTATTGTATCACAATCTAGTAGTTACATTTGAAAATTTTGTTCTAGGAAATTTTGTTTGAGCGCAATCATCAAACTTAATTAAAAAAGTCATTTAAGCCTTTTCACAGTGAGATCTATGCGATATGGCCGAGAAATGTAATTTTGATGTTAACTCCCAAACCGCTGCGCAGAAGTCAACTAAACTTCACCCATTAGTGTATTGTATCACAATCTAGTAGTTACATGTGGAAATTTGGTTCTAGGACATTTGATTTGAGCGCAATCCTCAAACTTAGGTCAAAAAAGCCATTTAAGCCTTTTCACAGTGAGATCTATGCGATATGGCCGAGAAATGTAATTTTGATGTTAACTCCCAAACCGCTGCGCAGAAGTCAACCAAACTTCACCCAATAGTGTATTGTATCACATTCTAGTAGTTACATTTGAAAATTTCGTTCTAGGACATTTGGTTTGAGCGCAATTATTAAACTTAGGTCAAAAAAGCCATTTAAGCCTTTTCACAGTGAGATCTATGCGATATGGCCGAGAAATGTAATTTTGATGTTAACTCCCAAACCGCTGCGCAGAAGTCAACTAAACTTCACCCATTAGTGTATTGTATCACAATCTAGTAGTTACATGTGGAAATTTGGTTCTAGGACATTTGATTTGAGCGCAATCCTCAAACTTAGGTCAAAAAAGCCATTTAAGCCTTTTCACAGTGAGATCTATGCGATATGGCCGAGAAATGTAATTTTGATGTTAACTCCCAAACCGCTGCGCAGAAGTCAACCAAACTTCACCCAATAGTGTATTGTATCACATTCTAGTAGTTACATTTGAAAATTTTGTTCTAGGACATTTGGTTTGAGCGCAATTATTAAACTTAGGTCAAAAAAGCCATTTAAGCCTTTTCACAGTGAGATCTATGCGATATGGCCGAGAAATGTAATTTTGATGTTAACTCCCAAACCGCTGCGCAGAAGTCAACCAAACTTCACCCAATAGTGTATTGTATCATATTCTAGTAGTTACATTTGAAAATTTCGTTCTAGGACATTTGGTTTGAGCGCAATCCTCAAACTTAGGTCAAAAAAGCCATTTAAGCCTTTTCACAGTGAGATCTATGCGATATGGCCGAGAAATGTAATTTTGATGTTAACTCCCAAACCGCTGCGCAGAAGTCAACCAAACTTCACCCAATAGTGTATTGTATCACAATCTAGTAGTTACATTTGAAAATTTTGTTCTAGGAAATTTTGTTTGAGCGCAATCATCAAACTTAATTAAAAAAGTCATTTAAGCCTTTTCACAGTGAGATCTATGCGATATGGCCGAGAAATGTAATTTTGATGTCAACTCCCAAACCGCTGCGCAGAAGTCAACCAAACTTCACCCATTAGTGTATTGTATCACAATCTAGTAGTTACATGTGGAAATTTGGTTCTAGGACATTTGATTTGAGCGCAATCCTCAAACTTAGGTCAAAAAAGCCATTTAAGCCTTTTCACAGTGAGATCTATGCGATATGGCCGAGAAATGTAATTTTGATGTTAACTCCCAAACCGCTGCGCAGAAGTCAACTAAACTTCACCCATTAGTGTATTGTATCACAATCTAGTAGTTACATGTGGAAATTTGGTTCTAGGACATTTGATTTGAGCGCAATCCTCAAACTTAGGTCAAAAAAGCCATTTAAGCCTTTTCACAGTGAGATCTATGCGATATGGCCGAGAAATGTAATTTTGATGTTAACTCCCAAACCGCTGCGCAGAAGTCAACCAAACTTCACCCAATAGTGTATTGTATCACATTCTAGTAGTTACATTTGAAAATTTCGTTCTAGGACATTTGGTTTGAGCGCAATTATTAAACTTAGGTCAAAAAAGCCATTTAAGCCTTTTCACAGTGAGATCTATGCGATATGGCCGAGAAATGTAAATTTGATGTTAACTCCCAAACCGCTGCGCAGAAGTCAACCAAACTTCACCCAATAGTGTATTGTATCACATTCTAGTAGTTACATTTGAAAATTTCGTTCTAGGACATTTGGTTTGAGCGCAATCCTCAAACTTAGGTCAAAAAAGCCATTTAAGCCTTTTCACAGTGAGATCTATGCGATATGGCCGAGAAATGTAATTTTGATGTTAACTCCCAAACCGCTGCGCAGAAGTCAACCAAACTTCACCCAATAGTGTATTGTATCACAATCTAGTAGTTACATTTGAAAATTTTGTTCTAGGAAATTTTGTTTGAGCGCAATCATCAAACTTAATTAAAAAAGTCATTTAAGACTTTTCACAGTGAGATCTATGCGATATGGCCGAGAAATGTAATTTTGATGTTAACTCCCAAACCGCTGCGCAGAAGTCAACTAAACTTCACCCATTAGTGTATTGTATCACAATCTAGTAGTTACATGTGGAAGTTTGGTTCTAGGACATTTGATTTGAGCGCAATCCTCAAACTTAGGTCAAAAAAGCCATTTAAGCCTTTTCACAGTGAGATCTATGCGATATGGCCGAGAAATGTAATTTTGATGTTAACTCCCAAACCGCTGCGCAGAAGTCAACCAAACTTCACCCAATAGTGTATTGTATCACATTCTAGTAGTTACATTTGAAAATTTCGTTCTAGGACATTTGGTTTGAGCGCAATTATTAAACTTAGGTCAAAAAAGCCATTTAAGCCTTTTCACAGTGAGATCTATGCGATATGGCCGAGAAATGTAATTTTGATGTTAACTCCCAAACCGCTGCGCAGAAGTCAACCAAACTTCACCCAATAGTGTATTGTATCACATTCTAGTAGTTACATTTTAAAATTTCGTTCTAGGACATTTGGTTTGAGCGCAATTATTAAACTTAGGTCAAAAAAGCCATTTAAGCCTTTTCACAGTGAGATCTATGCGATATGGCCGAGAAATGTAATTTTGATGTTAACTCCCAAACCGCTGCGCAGAAGTCAACTAAACTTCACCCATTAGTGTATTGTATCACAATCTAGTAGTTACATGTGGAAATTTGGTTCTAGGACATTTGATTTGAGCGCAATCCTCAAACTTAGGTCAAAAAAGCCATTTAAGCCTTTTCACAGTGAGATCTATGCGATATGGCCGAGAAATGTAATTTTGATGTTAACTCCCAAACCGCTGCGCAGAAGTCAACCAAACTTCACCCAATAGTGTATTGTATCACATTCTAGTAGTTACATTTGAAAATTTCGTTCTAGGACATTTGGTTTGAGCGCAATTATTAAACTTAGGTCAAAAAAGCCATTTAAGCCTTTTCACAGTGAGATCTATGCGATATGGCCGAGAAATGTAATTTTGATGTTAACTCCCAAACCGCTGCGCAGAAGTCAACCAAACTTCACCCAATAGTGTATTGTATCACATTCTAGTAGTTACATTTGAAAATTTCGTTCTAGGACATTTGGTTTGAGCGCAATCCTCAAACTTAGGTCAAAAAAGCCATTTAAGCCTTTTCACAGTGAGATCTATGCGATATGGCCGAGAAATGTAATTTTAATGTTAACTCCCAAACCGCTGCGCAGAAGTCAACCAAACTTCACCCAATAGTGTATTGTATCACAATCTAGTAGTTACATTTGAAAATTTTGTTCTACGAAATTTTGTTTGAGCGCAATCATCAAACTTAATTAAAAAAGTCATTTAAGCCTTTTCACAGTGAGATCTATGCGATATGGCCGAGAAATGTAATTTTGATGTTAACTCCCAAACCGCTGCGCAGACGTCAACCAAACTTCACCCAATAGTGTATTGTATCAAAATCTAGTAGTTACATTTGAAAATTTTGTTCTAGGAAATTTTGTTTGAGCGCAATCATCAAACAATTAAAAAAGTCATTTAAGCCTTTTCACAGTGAGATCTATGCGATATGGCCGAGAAATGTAATTTTGATGTTAACTCCCAAACCGCTGCGCAGAAGTCAACCAAACTTCACCCAATAGTGTATTGTATCACATTCTAGTAGTTACATTTGAAAATTTCGTTCTAGGACATTTGGTTTGAGCGCAATTATTAAACTTAGGTCAAAAAAGCCATTTAAGCCTTTTCACAGTGAGATCTATGCGATATGGCCGAGAAATGTAATTTTGATGTTAACTCCCAAACCGCTGCGCAGAAGTCAACCAAACTTCACCCAATAGTGTATTGTATCACATTCTAGTAGTTACATTTTAAAATTTCGTTCTAGGACATTTGGTTTGAGCGCAATTATTAAACTTAGGTCAAAAAAGCCATTTAAGCCTTTTCACAGTGAGATCTATGCGATATGGCCGAGAAATGTAATTTTGATGTTAACTCCCAAACCGCTGCGCAGAAGTCAACTAAACTTCACCCATTAGTGTATTGTATCACAATCTAGTAGTTACATGTGGAAATTTGGTTCTAGGACATTTGATTTGAGCGCAATCCTCAAACTTAGGTCAAAAAAGCCATTTAAGCCTTTTCACAGTGAGATCTATGCGATATGGCCGAGAAATGTAATTTTGATGTTAACTCCCAAACCGCTGCGCAGAAGTCAACCAAACTTCACCCAATAGTGTATTGTATCACATTCTAGTAGTTACATTTGAAAATTTCGTTCTAGGACATTTGGTTTGAGCGCAATTATTAAACTTAGGTCAAAAAAGCCATTTAAGCCTTTTCACAGTGAGATCTATGCGATATGGCCGAGAAATGTAATTTTGATGTTAACTCCCAAACCGCTGCGCAGAAGTCAACCAAACTTCACCCAATAGTGTATTGTATCACATTCTAGTAGTTACATTTGAAAATTTCGTTCTAGGACATTTGGTTTGAGCGCAATCCTCAAACTTAGGTCAAAAAAGCCATTTAAGCCTTTTCACAGTGAGATCTATGCGATATGGCCGAGAAATGTAATTTTAATGTTAACTCCCAAACCGCTGCGCAGAAGTCAACCAAACTTCACCCAATAGTGTATTGTATCACAATCTAGTAGTTACATTTGAAAATTTTGTTCTACGAAATTTTGTTTGAGCGCAATCATCAAACTTAATTAAAAAAGTCATTTAAGCCTTTTCACAGTGAGATCTATGCGATATGGCCGAGAAATGTAATTTTGATGTTAACTCCCAAACCGCTGCGCAGACGTCAACCAAACTTCACCCAATAGTGTATTGTATCAAAATCTAGTAGTTACATTTGAAAATTTTGTTCTAGGAAATTTTGTTTGAGCGCAATCATCAAACAATTAAAAAAGTCATTTAAGCCTTTTCACAGTGAGATCTATGCGATATGGCCGAGAAATGTAATTTTGATGTTAACTCCCAAACCGCTGCGCAGAAGTCAACTAAACTTCACCCAATAGTGTATTGTATCACATTCTAGTAGTTACATTTGAAAATTTCGTTCTAGGACATTTGGTTTGAGCGCAATCATTAAACTTAATTAAAAAAGCCATTTAAGCCTTTTCACAGTGAGATCTATGCGATATGGCCGAGAAATGTAATTTTGATGTTAACTCCCAAACCGCTGCGCAGAAGTCAACCAAACTTCACCCAATAGTGTATTGTATCACATTCTAGTAGTTACATTTGAAAATTTCGTTCTAGGACATTTGGTTTGAGCGCAATTATTAAACTTAGGTCAAAAAAGCCATTTAAGCCTTTTCACAGTGAGATCTATGCGATATGGCCGAGAAATGTAATTTTGATGTTAACTCCCAAACCGCTGCGCAGAAGTCAACCAAACTTCACCCATTAGTGTATTGTATCACAATCTAGTAGTTACATGTGGAAATTTGGTTCTAGGACATTTGATTTGAGCGCAATCCTCAAACTTAGGTCAAAAAAGCCATTTAAGCCTTTTCACAGTGAGATCTATGCGATATGGCCGAGAAATGTAATTTTGATGTTAACTCCCAAACCGCTCCGCAGAAGTCAACCAAACTTCACCCAATAGTGTATTGTATCACATTCTAGTAGTTACATTTGAAAATTTCGTTCTAGGACATTTGGTTTGAGCGCAATTATTAAACTTAGGTCAAAAAAGCCATTTAAGCCTTTTCACAGTGAGATCTATGCGATATGGCCGAGAAATGTAATTTTGATGTTAACTCCCAAACCGCTGCGCAGAAGTCAACCAAACTTCAACCAATAGTGTATTGTATCACAATCTAGTAGTTACATTTGAAAATTTTGTTCTAGGACATTTTGTTTGAACGCAATCATCAAACTTAATTAAAAAAGTCATTTAAGCCTTTTCACAGTGAGATCAATGCGATATGGCCGAGAAATGTAATTTTGATGTTAACTCCCAAACCGCTGCGCAGAAGTCAACCAAACTTCACCCAATAGTGTATTGTATCACAATCTAGTAGTTACATTTGAAAATTTTGTTCTAGGACATTTTGTTTGAGCGCAATCCTCAAACTTAGGTCAAAAAAGCCATTTAAGCCTTTTCACAGTGAGATCTATGCGATATGGCCGAGAAATGTAATTTTGATGTTAACTCCCAAACCGCTGCGCAGAAGTCAACCAAACTTCACCCAATAGTGTATTGTATCACATTCTAGTAGTTACATTTGAAAATTTCGTTCTAGGACATTTGGTTTGAGCGCAATCATTAAGTTTAGGTCAAAAAAGCCATTTAAGCCTTTTCACAGTGAGATCTATGCGATATGGCCGAGAAATGTAATTTTGATGTTAACTCCCAAACCGCTGCGCAGAAGTCAACCAAACTTCACCCAATAGTGTATTGTATCACATTCTAGTAGTTACATTTTAAAATTTCGTTGTAGGACATTTGGTTTGAGCGCAATTATTAAACTTAGGTCAAAAAAGCCATTTAAGCCTTTTCACAGTGAGATCTATGCGATATGGCCGAGAAATGTAATTTTGATGTTAACTCCCAAACCGCTGCGCAGAAGTAAACCAAACTTCACCAATTAGTGTATTGTATCACAATCTAGTAGTTACATGTGAAAATTTGGTTCTAGGACATTTGATTTGAGCGCAATCCTCAAACTTAGGTCAAAAAAGCCATTTAAGCCTTTTCACAGTGAGATCTATGCGATATGGCCGAGAAATGTAATTTTGATGTTAACTCCCAAACCGCTGCGCAGAAGTCAACTAAACTTCACCCAATAGTGTATTGTATCACAATCTTGTAGTTACATTTGAAAATTTTGTTCTAGGACATTTTGTTTGAACGCATTCATCAAACTTAATTAAAAAAGTCATTTAAGCCTTTTCACAGTGAGATCTATGCGATATGGCCGAGAAATGTAATTTTGATGTTAACTCCCAAACCGCTGCGCAGAAGTCAACTAAACTTCACCCAATAGTGTATTGTATCACATTCTAGTAGTTACATTTGAAAATTTCGTTCTAGGACATTTGGTTCGAGCGCAATCATTAAACTTAATTAAAAAAGTCATTTAAACCTTTTCACAGTGAGATCTATGCGATATGGCCGAGAAATGTAATTTTGATGTTAACTCCCAAACCGCTGCGCAGAAGTAAACCAAACTTCACCCAATAGTGTATTGTATCACAATCTAGTAGTTACATTTGAAAATTTTGTTGTAGGACATTTTGTTTGAACGCATTCATCAAACTTAATTAAAAAAGTCATTTAAGCCTTTTCACAGTGAGATCTATGCGATATGGCCGAGAAATGTAATTTTGATGTTAAATCCCAAACCGCTGCGCAGAAGTCAACTAAACTTCACCCAATAGTGTATTGTATCACATTCTAGTAGTTACATTTGAAAATTTCGTTCTAGGACATTTGGTTTGAGCGCAATCATTAAACTTAATTAAAAAAGTCATTTAAGCCTTTTCACAGTGAGATCTATGCGATATGGCCGAGAAATGTAATTTTGATGTTAACTCCCAAACCGCTGCGCAGAAGTCAACCAAACTTCACCCATTAGTGTATTGTATCACAATCTAGTAGTTACATGTTGAAATTTGGTTCTAGGACATTTGATTTGAGCGCAATCCTCAAACTTAGGTCAAAAAAGCCATTTAAGCCTTTTCACAGTGAGATCTATGCGATATGGCCGAGAAATGTAATTTTGATGTTGATTCCCAAACCGCTGCGCAGAAGTCAACCAAACTTCACCCAATAGTGTATTGTATCACAATCTAGTAGTTACATTTGAAAATTTTGTTCTAGGACATTTTGTTTGAACGCAATCATCAAACTTAATTAAAAAAGTCATTTAAGCCTTTTCACAGTGAGATCTATGCGATATGGCCGAGAAATGTAATTTTGATGTTAACTCCCAAACCGCTGCGCAGAAGTCAACCAAACTTCACCCAATAGTGTATTGTATCACAATCTAGTAGTTACATTTGAAAATTTTGTTCTAGGAAATTTTGTTTGAGCGCAATCATCAAACAATTAAAAAAGTCATTTAAGCCTTTTCACAGTGAGATCTATGCGATATGGCCGAGAAATGTAATTTTGATGTTAACTCCCAAACCGCTGCGCAGAAGTCAACCAAACTTCACCCATTAGTGTATTGTATCACAATCTAGTAGTTACATGTGAAAATTTGGTTCTAGGACATTTGATTTGAGCGCAATCCTAAAACTTAGGTCAAAAAAGCCATTTAAGCCTTTTCACAGTGAGATCTATGCGATATGGCCGAGAAATGTAATTTTGATGTTAACTCCCAAACCGCTGCGCAGAAGTCAACCAAACTTCACCCAATAGTGTATTGTATCACAATCTAGTAGTTACATTTGAAAATTTTGTTCTAGGACATTTTGTTTGAGCGCAATCATCAAACTTAATTAAAAAAGTCATTTAAGCCTTTTCACAGTGAGATCTATGCGATATGGCCGAGAAATGTAATTTTGATGTTAACTCCCAAACCGCTGCGCAGAAGTCAACCAAACTTCACCCATTAGTGTATTGTATCACAATCTAGTAGTTACATGTGGAAATTTGGTTCTAGGACATTTGATTTGAGCGCAATCCTCAAACTTAGGTCAAAAAAGCCATTTAAGCCTTTTCACAGTGAGATCTATGCGATATGGCCGAGAAATGTAATTTTGATGTTAACTCCCAAACCGCTGCGCAGAAGTCAACCAAACTTCACCCAATAGTGTATTGTATCACATTCTAGTAGTTACATTTGAAAATTTCGTTCTAGGACATTTGGTTTGAGCGCAATTATTAAACTTAGGTCAAAAAAGCCATTTAAGCCTTTTCACAGTGAGATCTATGCGATATGGCCGAGAAATGTAATTTTGATGTTAACTCCCAAACCGCTGCGCAGAAGTAAACCAAACTTCACCCATTAGTGTATTGTATCACAATCTAGTAGTTACATGTGGAAATTTGGTTCTAGGACATTTGATTTGAGCGCAATCCTCAAACTTAGGTCAAAAAAGCCATTTAAGCCTTTTCACAGTGAGATCTATGCGATATGGCCGAGAAATGTAATTTTGATGTTAACTCCCAAACCGCTGCGCAGAAGTCAACCAAACTTCACCCAATAGTGTATTGTATCACAATCTAGTAGTTACATTTGAAAATTTTGTTCTAGGACATTTTGTTTGAACGCAATCATCAAACTTAATTAAAAAAGTCATTTAAGCCTTTTCACAGTGAGATCTATGCGATATGGCCGAGAAATGTAATTTTGATGTTAACTCCCAAACCGCTGCGCAGAAATCAACCAAACTTCACCCAATAGTGTATTGTATCACAATCTAGTAGTTACATTTGAAATTTTTGTTCTAGGACATTTTGTTTGAGCGCAATCCTCAAACTTAGGTCAAAAAAGCCATTTAAGCCTTATCACAGTGAGATCTATGCGATATGGCCGAGAAATGTAATTTTGATGTTAACTCCCAAACCGCTGCGCAGAAGTCAACCAAACTTCACCCAATAGTGTATTGTATCACATTCTAGTAGTTACATTTGAAAATTTCGTTGTAGGACATTTGGTTTGAGTGCAATCATTAAGTTTAGGTCAAAAAAGCCATTTAAGCCTTTTCACAGTGAGATCTATGCGATATGGCCGAGAAATGTAATTTTGATGTTAACTCCCAAACCGCTGCGCAGAAGTCAACCAAACTTCACCCAATAGTGTATTGTATCACATTCTAGTAGTTACATTTTAAAATTTCGTTCTAGGACATTTGGTTTGAGCGCAATTATTAAACTTAGGTCAAAAAAGCCATTTAAGCCTTTTCACAGTGAGATCTATGCGATATGGCCGAGAAATGTAATTTTGATGTTAACTCCCAAACCGCTGCGCAGAAGTCAACCAAACTTCACCCATTAGTGTATTGTATCACAATCTAGTAGTTACATGTGGAAATTTGGTTCTAGGACATTTGATTTGAGCGCAATCCTCAAACTTAGGTCAAAAAAGCCATTTAAGCCTTTTCACAGTGAGATCTATGCGATATGGCCGAGAAATGTAATTTTGATGTTAACTCCCAAACCGCTGCGCAGAAGTCAACCAAACTTCACCCAATAGTGTATTGTATCACAATCTTGTAGTTACATTTGAAAATTTTGTTCTAGGACATTTTGTTTGAACGCAATCATCAAACTTAATTAAAAAAGTCATTTAAGCCTTTTCACAGTGAGATCTATGCGATATGGCAGAGAAATGTAATTTTGATGTTAACTCCCAAACCGCTGCGCAGAAGTCAACTAAACTTCACCCAATAGTGTATTGTATCACATTCTAGTAGTTACATTTGAAAATGTCGTTCTAGGACATTTGGTTCGAGCGCAATCATTAAACTTAATTAAAAAAGTCATTTAAGCCTTTTCACAGTGAGATCTATGCGATATGGCCGAGAAATGTAATTTTGATGTTAAATCCCAAACCGCTGCGCAGAAGTCAACTAAACTTCACCCAATAGTGTATTGTATCACATTCTAGTAGTTACATTTGAAAATTTCGTTCTAGGACATTTGGTTTGAGCGCAATCATTAAACTTAATTTAAAAAGTCATTTAAGCCTTTTCACAGTGAGATCTATGCGATATGGCCAAGAAATGTAATTTTGATGTTAACTCCCAAACCGCTGCGCAGAAGTCAACCAAACTTCACCCAATAGTGTATTGTATCACAATCTAGTAGTTACATTTGAAAATTTTGTTCTAGGACATTTTGTTTGAACGCAATCATCAAACTTAATTAAAAAAGTCATTTAAGCCTTTTCACAGTGAGATCTATGCGATATGGCCGAGAAATGTAATTTTGATGTTAACTCCCAAACCGCTGCGCAGAAGTCAACCAAACTTCACCCAATAGTGTATTGTATCACAATCTAGTAGTTACATTTGAAAATTTTGTTCTAGGAAATTTTGTTTGAGCGCAATCCTCAAACTTAGGTCAAAAAAGCCATTTAAGCCTTTTCACAGTGAGATCTATGCGATATGGCCGAGAAATGTAATTTTGATGTTAACTCCCAAACCGCTGCGCAGAAGTCAACCAAACTTCACCCAATAGTGTATTGTATCACAATCTAGTAGTTACATTTGAAAATTTTGTTCTAGGAAATTTTGTTTGAGCGCACTCATCAAACTTAATTAAAAAAGTCATTTAAGCCTTTTCACAGTGAGATCTATGCGATATGGCCGAGAAATGTAATTTTGATGTTAACTCCCAAACCGCTGCGCAGACGTCAACCAAACTTCACCCAATAGTGTATTGTATCAAAATCTAGTAGTTACATTTGAAAATTTTGTTCTAGGAAATTTTGTTTGAGCGCAATCATCAAACAATTAAAAAAGTCATTTAAGCCTTTTCACAGTGAGATCTATGCGATATGGCCGAGAAATGTAATTTTGATGTTAACTCCCAAACCGCTGCGCAGAAGTCAACCAAACTTCACCCATTAGTGTATTGTATCACAATCTAGTAGTTACATGTGGAAATTTGGTTCTAGGACATTTGATTTGAGCGCAATCCTCAAACTTAGGTCAAAAAAGCCATTTAAGCCTTTTCACAGTGAGATCTATGCGATATGGCCGAGAAATGTAATTTTGATGTTAACTCCCAAACCGCTGCGCAGAAGTCAACCAAACTTCACCCAATAGTGTATTGTATCACATTCTAGTAGTTACATGTGGAAATTTGGTTCTAGGACATTTGATTTGAGCGCAATCCTCAAACTTAGGTCAAAAAAGCCATTTAAGCCTTTTCACAGTGAGATCTATGCGATATGGCCGAGAAATGTAATTTTGATGTTAACTCCCAAACCGCTGCGCAGAAGTCAACCAAACTTCACCCAATAGTGTATTGTATCACATTCTAGTAGTTACATTTGAAAATTTCGTTCTAGGACATTTGGTTTGAGCGCAATTATTAAACTTAGGTCAAAAAAGCCATTTAAGCCTTTTCACAGTGAGATCTATGCGATATGGCCGAGAAATGTAATTTTGATGTTAACTCCCAAACCGCTGCGCAGAAGTAAACCAAACTTCACCCATTAGTGTATTGTATCACAATCTAGTAGTTACATGTGGAAATTTGGTTCTAGGACATTTGATTTGAGCGCAATCCTCAAACTTAGGTCAAAAAAGCCATTTAAGCCTTTTCACAGTGAGATCTATGCGATATGGCCGAGAAATGTAATTTTGATGTTAACTCCCAAACCGCTGCGCAGAAGTCAACCAAACTTCACCCAATAGTGTATTGTATCACAATCTAGTAGTTACATTTGAAAATTTTGTTCTAGGACATTTTGTTTGAACGCAATCATCAAACTTAATTAAAAAAGTCATTTAAGCCTTTTCACAGTGAGATCTATGCGATATGGCCGAGAAATGTAATTTTGATGTTAACTCCCAAACCGCTGCGCAGAAATCAACCAAACTTCACCCAATAGTGTATTGTATCACAATCTAGTAGTTACATTTGAAATTTTTGTTCTAGGACATTTTGTTTGAGCGCAATCCTCAAACTTAGGTCAAAAAAGCCATTTAAGCCTTATCACAGTGAGATCTATGCGATATGGCCGAGAAATGTAATTTTGATGTTAACTCCCAAACCGCTGCGCAGAAGTCAACCAAACTTCACCCAATAGTGTATTGTATCACATTCTAGTAGTTACATTTGAAAATTTCGTTGTAGGACATTTGGTTTGAGTGCAATCATTAAGTTTAGGTCAAAAAAGCCATTTAAGCCTTTTCACAGTGAGATCTATGCGATATGGCCGAGAAATGTAATTTTGATGTTAACTCCCAAACCGCTGCGCAGAAGTCAACCAAACTTCACCCAATAGTGTATTGTATCACATTCTAGTAGTTACATTTTAAAATTTCGTTCTAGGACATTTGGTTTGAGCGCAATTATTAAACTTAGGTCAAAAAAGCCATTTAAGCCTTTTCACAGTGAGATCTATGCGATATGGCCGAGAAATGTAATTTTGATGTTAACTCCCAAACCGCTGCGCAGAAGTCAACCAAACTTCACCCATTAGTGTATTGTATCACAATCTAGTAGTTACATGTGGAAATTTGGTTCTAGGACATTTGATTTGAGCGCAATCCTCAAACTTAGGTCAAAAAAGCCATTTAAGCCTTTTCACAGTGAGATCTATGCGATATGGCCGAGAAATGTAATTTTGATGTTAACTCCCAAACCGCTGCGCAGAAGTCAACCAAACTTCACCCAATAGTGTATTGTATCACAATCTTGTAGTTACATTTGAAAATTTTGTTCTAGGACATTTTGTTTGAACGCAATCATCAAACTTAATTAAAAAAGTCATTTAAGCCTTTTCACAGTGAGATCTATGCGATATGGCAGAGAAATGTAATTTTGATGTTAACTCCCAAACCGCTGCGCAGAAGTCAACTAAACTTCACCCAATAGTGTATTGTATCACATTCTAGTAGTTACATTTGAAAATGTCGTTCTAGGACATTTGGTTCGAGCGCAATCATTAAACTTAATTAAAAAAGTCATTTAAGCCTTTTCACAGTGAGATCTATGCGATATGGCCGAGAAATGTAATTTTGATGTTAACTCCCAAACCGCTGCGCAGAAGTAAACCAAACTTCACCCAATAGTGTATTGTATCACAATCTAGTAGTTACATTTGAAAATTTTGTTCTAGGACATTTTGTTTGAACGCATTCATCAAACTTAATTAAAAAAGTCATTTAAGCCTTTTCACAGTGAGATCTATGCGATATGGCCGAGAAATGTAATTTTGATGTTAAATCCCAAACCGCTGCGCAGAAGTCAACTAAACTTCACCCAATAGTGTATTGTATCACATTCTAGTAGTTACATTTGAAAATTTCGTTCTAGGACATTTGGTTTGAGCGCAATCATTAAACTTAATTTAAAAAGTCATTTAAGCCTTTTCACAGTGAGATCTATGCGATATGGCCAAGAAATGTAATTTTGATGTTAACTCCCAAACCGCTGCGCAGAAGTCAACCAAACTTCACCCAATAGTGTATTGTATCACAATCTAGTAGTTACATTTGAAAATTTTGTTCTAGGACATTTTGTTTGAACGCAATCATCAAACTTAATTAAAAAAGTCATTTAAGCCTTTTCACAGTGAGATCTATGCGATATGGCCGAGAAATGTAATTTTGATGTTAACTCCCAAACCGCTGCGCAGAAGTCAACCAAACTTCACCCAATAGTGTATTGTATCACAATCTAGTAGTTACATTTGAAAATTTTGTTCTAGGAAATTTTGTTTGAGCGCAATCCTCAAACTTAGGTCAAAAAAGCCATTTAAGCCTTTTCACAGTGAGATCTATGCGATATGGCCGAGAAATGTAATTTTGATGTTAACTCCCAAACCGCTGCGCAGAAGTCAACCAAACTTCACCCAATAGTGTATTGTATCACAATCTAGTAGTTACATTTGAAAATTTTGTTCTAGGAAATTTTGTTTGAGCGCACTCATCAAACTTAATTAAAAAAGTCATTTAAGCCTTTTCACAGTGAGATCTATGCGATATGGCCGAGAAATGTAATTTTGATGTTAACTCCCAAACCGCTGCGCAGACGTCAACCAAACTTCACCCAATAGTGTATTGTATCAAAATCTAGTAGTTACATTTGAAAATTTTGTTCTAGGAAATTTTGTTTGAGCGCAATCATCAAACAATTAAAAAAGTCATTTAAGCCTTTTCACAGTGAGATCTATGCGATATGGCCGAGAAATGTAATTTTGATGTTAACTCCCAAACCGCTGCGCAGAAGTCAACCAAACTTCACCCATTAGTGTATTGTATCACAATCTAGTAGTTACATGTGGAAATTTGGTTCTAGGACATTTGATTTGAGCGCAATCCTCAAACTTAGGTCAAAAAAGCCATTTAAGCCTTTTCACAGTGAGATCTATGCGATATGGCCGAGAAATGTAATTTTGATGTTAACTCCCAAACCGCTGCGCAGAAGTCAACCAAACTTCACCCAATAGTGTATTGTATCACATTCTAGTAGTTACATTTGAAAATTTTGTTCTAGGACATTTGGTTTGAGCGCAATCATTAAACTTAGGTCAAAAAAGCCATTTAAGCCTTTTCACAGTGAGATCTATACGATATGGCCGAGAAATGTAATTTTGATGTTAACTCCCAAACAGCTGCGCAGAAGTCAACTAACCTTCACCCAATAGTGTATTGTATCACATTCTAGTAGTTACATTTGAAAATTTCGTTCTAGGACATTTGGTTTGAGCGCAATTATTAAACTTAGGTCAAAAAAGCCATTTAAGCCTTTTCACAGTGAGATCTATGCGATATGGCCGAGAAATGTAATTTTGATGTTAACTCCCAAACCGCTGCGCAGAAGTCAACCAAACTTCACCCAATAGTGTATTGTATCACATTCTAGTAGTTACATTTGAAAATTTCGTTCTAGGACATTTGGTTTGAGCGCAATTATTAAACTTAGGTCAAAAAAGCCATTTAAGCCTTTTCACAGTGAGATCTATGCGATATGGCCGAGAAATGTAATTTTGATGTTAACTCCCAAACCGCTGCGCAGAAGTAAACCAAACTTCACCCATTAGTGTATTGTATCACAATCTAGTAGTTACATGTGGAAATTTGGTTCTAGGACATTTGATTTGAGCGCAATCCTCAAACTTAGGTCAAAAAAGCCATTTAAGCCTTTTCACAGTGAGATCTATGCGATATGGCCGAGAAATGTAATTTTGATGTTAACTCCCAAACCGCTGCGCAGAAGTCAACCAAACTTCACCCAATAGTGTATTGTATCACAATCTAGTAGTTACATTTGAAAATTTTGTTCTAGGACATTTTGTTTGAACGCAATCATCAAACTTAATTAAAAAAGTCATTTAAGCCTTTTCACAGTGAGATCTATGCGATATGGCCGAGAAATGTAATTTTGATGTTAACTCCCAAACCGCTGCGCAGAAGTCAACCAAACTTCACCCAATAGTGTATTGTATCACAATCTAGTAGTTACATTTGAAATTTTTGTTCTAGGACATTTTGTTTGAGCGCAATCCTCAAACTTAGGTCAAAAAAGCCATTTAAGCCTTATCACAGTGAGATCTATGCGATATGGCCGAGAAATGTAATTTTGATGTTAACTCCCAAACCGCTGCGCAGAAGTCAACCAAACTTCACCCAATAGTGTATTGTATCACATTCTAGTAGTTACATTTGAAAATTTCGTTGTAGGACATTTGGTTTGAGTGCAATCATTAAGTTTAGGTCAAAAAAGCCATTTAAGCCTTTTCACAGTGAGATCTATGCGATATGGCCGAGAAATGTAATTTTGATGTTAACTCCCAAACCGCTGCGCAGAAGTCAACCAAACTTCACCCAATAGTGTATTGTATCACATTCTAGTAGTTACATTTTAAAATTTCGTTCTAGGACATTTGGTTTGAGCGCAATTATTAAACTTAGGTCAAAAAAGCCATTTAAGCCTTTTCACAGTGAGATCTATGCGATATGGCCGAGAAATGTAATTTTGATGTTAACTCCCAAACCGCTGCGCAGAAGTCAACCAAACTTCACCCATTAGTGTATTGTATCACAATCTAGTAGTTACATGTGGAAATTTGGTTCTAGGACATTTGATTTGAGCGCAATCCTCAAACTTAGGTCAAAAAAGCCATTTAAGCCTTTTCACAGTGAGATCTATGCGATATGGCCGAGAAATGTAATTTTGATGTTAACTCCCAAACCGCTGCGCAGAAGTCAACCAAACTTCACCCAATAGTGTATTGTATCACAATCTTGTAGTTACATTTGAAAATTTTGTTCTAGGACATTTTGTTTGAACGCAATCATCAAACTTAATTAAAAAAGTCATTTAAGCCTTTTCACAGTGAGATCTATGCGATATGGCAGAGAAATGTAATTTTGATGTTAACTCCCAAACCGCTGCGCAGAAGTCAACTAAACTTCACCCAATAGTGTATTGTATCACATTCTAGTAGTTACATTTGAAAATGTCGTTCTAGGACATTTGGTTCGAGCGCAATCATTAAACTTAATTAAAAAAGTCATTTAAGCCTTTTCACAGTGAGATCTATGCGATATGGCCGAGAAATGTAATTTTGATGTTAACTCCCAAACCGCTGCGCAGAAGTAAACCAAACTTCACCCAATAGTGTATTGTATCACAATCTAGTAGTTACATTTGAAATTTTTGTTCTAGGACATTTTGTTTGAACGCATTCATCAAACTTAATTAAAAAAGTCATTTAAGCCTTTTCACAGTGAGATCTATGCGATATGGCCGAGAAATGTAATTTTGATGTTAAATCCCAAACCGCTGCGCAGAAGTCAACTAAACTTCACCCAATAGTGTATTGTATCACATTCTAGTAGTTACATTTGAAAATTTCGTTCTAGGACATTTGGTTTGAGCGCAATCATTAAACTTAATTTAAAAAGTCATTTAAGCCTTTTCACAGTGAGATCTATGCGATATGGCCAAGAAATGTAATTTTGATGTTAACTCCCAAACCGCTGCGCAGAAGTCAACCAAACTTCACCCAATAGTGTATTGTATCACAATCTAGTAGTTACATTTGAAAATTTTGTTCTAGGACATTTTGTTTGAACGCAATCATCAAACTTAATTAAAAAAGTCATTTAAGCCTTTTCACAGTGAGATCTATGCGATATGGCCGAGAAATGTAATTTTGATGTTAACTCCCAAACCGCTGCGCAGAAGTCAACCAAACTTCACCCAATAGTGTATTGTATCACAATCTAGTAGTTACATTTGAAAATTTTGTTCTAGGAAATTTTGTTTGAGCGCAATCCTCAAACTTAGGTCAAAAAAGCCATTTAAGCCTTTTCACAGTGAGATCTATGCGATATGGCCGAGAAATGTAATTTTGATGTTAACTCCCAAACCGCTGCGCAGAAGTCAACCAAACTTCACCCAATAGTGTATTGTATCACAATCTAGTAGTTACATTTGAAAATTTTGTTCTAGGAAATTTTGTTTGAGCGCAATCATCAAACAATTAAAAAAGTCATTTAAGCCTTTTCACAGTGAGATCTATGCGATATGGCCGAGAAATGTAATTTTGATGTTAACTCCCAAACCGCTGCGCAGAAGTCAACCAAACTTCACCCATTAGTGTATTGTATCACAATCTAGTAGTTACATGTGGAAATTTGGTTCTAGGACATTTGATTTGAGCGCAATCCTCAAACTTAGGTCAAAAAAGCCATTTAAGCCTTTTCACAGTGAGATCTATGCGATATGGCCGAGAAATGTAATTTTGATGTTAACTCCCAAA
Organism: Corythoichthys intestinalis; assembly: GCF_030265065.1. Classification (NCBI taxonomy): domain Eukaryota; kingdom Metazoa; phylum Chordata; class Actinopteri; order Syngnathiformes; family Syngnathidae; genus Corythoichthys; species Corythoichthys intestinalis. The sequence continues at coordinate 34,365,956 of NC_080407.1, forward strand.
CCGCTGCGCAGAAGTCAACCAAACTTCACCCAATAGTGTATTGTATCACATTCTAGTAGTTACATTTGAAAATTTTGTTCTAGGACATTTGGTTTGAGCGCAATCATTAAACTTAGGTCAAAAAAGCCATTTAAGCCTTTTCACAGTGAGATCTATACGATATGGCCGAGAAATGTAATTTTGATGTTAACTCCCAAACAGCTGCGCAGAAGTCAACTAAACTTCACCCAATAGTGTATTGTATCACATTCTAGTAGTTACATTTGAAAATTTCGTTCTAGGACATTTGGTTTGAGCGCAATTATTAAACTTAGGTCAAAAAAGCCATTTAAGCCTTTTCACAGTGAGATGTATGCGATATGGCCGAGAAATGTAATTTTGATGTTAACTCCCAAACCGCTGCGCAGAAGTCAACCAAACTTCACCCAATAGTGTATTTTATCACATTCTAGTAGTTACATTTTAAAATTTCGTTCTAGGACATTTGGTTTGAGCGCAATTATTAAACTTAGGTCAAAAAAGCCATTTAAGCCTTTTCACAGTGAGATCTATGCGATATGGCCGAGAAATGTAATTTTGATGTTAACTCCCAAACCGCTGCGCAGAAGTCAACTAAACTTCACCCATTAGTGTATTGTATCACAATCTAGTAGTTACATGTGGAAATTTGGTTCTAGGACATTTGATTTGAGCGCAATCCTCAAACTTAGGTCAAAAAAGCCATTTAAGCCTTTTCACAGTGAGATCTATGCGATATGGCCGAGAAATGTAATTTTGATGTTAACTCCCAAACCGCTGCGCAGAAGTCAACCAAACTTCACCCAATAGTGTATTGTATCACATTCTAGTAGTTACATTTGAAAATTTCGTTCTAGGACATTTGGTTTGAGCGCAATTATTAAACTTAGGTCAAAAAAGCCATTTAAGCCTTTTCACAGTGAGATCTATGCGATATGGCCGAGAAATGTAATTTTGATGTTAACTCCCAAACCGCTGCGCAGAAGTCAACCAAACTTCACCCAATAGTGTATTGTATCACATTCTAGTAGTTACATTTGAAAATTTCGTTCTAGGACATTTGGTTTGAGCGCAATCCTCAAACTTAGGTCAAAAAAGCCATTTAAGCCTTTTCACAGTGAGATCTATGCGATATGGCCGAGAAATGTAATTTTAATGTTAACTCCCAAACCGCTGCGCAGAAGTCAACCAAACTTCACCCAATAGTGTATTGTATCACAATCTAGTAGTTACATTTGAAAATTTTGTTCTACGAAATTTTGTTTGAGCGCAATCATCAAACTTAATTAAAAAAGTCATTTAAGCCTTTTCACAGTGAGATCTATGCGATATGGCCGAGAAATGTAATTTTGATGTTAACTCCCAAACCGCTGCGCAGAAGTCAACTAAACTTCACCCATTAGTGTATTGTATCACAATCTAGTAGTTACATGTGGAAATTTGGTTCTAGGACATTTGATTTGAGCGCAATCCTCAAACTTAGGTCAAAAAAGCCATTTAAGCCTTTTCACAGTGAGATCTATGCGATATGGCCGAGAAATGTAATTTTGATGTTAACTCCCAAACCGCTGCGCAGAAGTCAACCAAACTTCACCCAATAGTGTATTGTATCACATTCTAGTAGTTACATTTGAAAATTTCGTTCTAGGACATTTGGTTTGAGCGCAATCATTAAACCTAGGTCAAAAAAGCCATTTAAGCCTTTTCACAGTGAGATCTATGCGATATGGCCGAGAAATGTAATTTTGATGTTAACTCCCAAACCGCTGCGCAGAAGTCAACCAAACTTCACCCAATAGTGTATTGTATCACAATCTAGTAGTTACATTTGAAAATTTTGTTCTAGGAAATTTTGTTTGAGCGCAATCATCAAACTTAATTAAAAAAGTCATTTAAGCCTTTTCACAGTGAGATCTATGCGATATGGCCGAGAAATGTAATTTTGATGTTAACTCCCAAACCGCTGCGCAGACGTCAACCAAACTTCACCCAATAGTGTATTGTATCAAAATCTAGTAGTTACATTTGAAAATTTTGTTCTAGGAAATTTTGTTTGAGCGCAATCATCAAACAATTAAAAAAGTCATTTAAGCCTTTTCACAGTGAGATCTATGCGATATGGCCGAGAAATGTAATTTTGATGTTAACTCCCAAACCGCTGCGCAGAAGTCAACCAAACTTCACCCATTAGTGTATTGTATCACAATCTAGTAGTTACATGTGGACATTTGGTTCTAGGACATTTGATTTGAGCGCAATCCTCAAACTTATGTCAAAAAAGCCATTTAAGCCTTTTCACAGTGAGATCTATGCGATATGGCCGAGAAATGTAATTTTGATGTTAACTCCCAAACCGCTGCGCAGAAGTCAACCAAACTTCACCCAATAGTGTATTGTATCACATTCTAGTAGTTACATTTGAAAATTTTGTTCTAGGACATTTGGTTTGAGCGCAATCATTAAACTTAGGTCAAAAAAGCCATTTAAGCCTTTTCACAGTGAGATCTATACGATATGGCCGAGAAATGTAATTTTGATGTTAACTCCCAAACCGCTGCGCAGAAGTCAACTAAACTTCACCCAATAGTGTATTGTATCACATTCTAGTAGTCACATTTGAAAATTTCGTTCTAGGACATTTGGTTTGAGCGCAATCATTAAACTTAATTAAAAAAGCCATTTAAGCCTTTTCACAGTGAGATCTATGCGATATGGCCGAGAAATGTAATTTTGATGTTAACTCCCAAACCGCTGCGCAGAAGTCAACCAAACTTCACCCAATAGTGTATTGTATCACATTCTAGTAGTTACATTTGAAAATTTCGTTCTAGGACATTTGGTTTGAGCGCAATTATTAAACTTAGGTCAAAAAAGCCATTTAAGCCTTTTCACAGTGAGATCTATGCGATATGGCCGAGAAATGTAATTTTGATGTTAACTCCCAAACCGCTGCGCAGAAGTCAACCAAACTTCACCCATTAGTGTATTGTATCACAATCTAGTAGTTACATGTGGAAATTTGGTTCTAGGACATTTGATTTGAGCGCAATCCTCAAACTTAGGTCAAAAAAGCCATTTAAGCCTTTTCACAGTGAGATCTATGCGATATGGCCGAGAAATGTAATTTTGATGTTAACTCCCAAACCGCTCCGCAGAAGTCAACCAAACTTCACCCAATAGTGTATTGTATCACATTCTAGTAGTTACATTTGAAAATTTCGTTCTAGGACATTTGGTTTGAGCGCAATTATTAAACTTAGGTCAAAAAAGCCATTTAAGCCTTTTCACAGTGAGATCTATGCGATATGGCCGAGAAATGTAATTTTGATGTTAACTCCCAAACCGCTGCGCAGAAGTCAACCAAACTTCAACCAATAGTGTATTGTATCACAATCTAGTAGTTACATTTGAAAATTTTGTTCTAGGACATTTTGTTTGAACGCAATCATCAAACTTAATTAAAAAAGTCATTTAAGCCTTTTCACAGTGAGATCAATGCGATATGGCCGAGAAATGTAATTTTGATGTTAACTCCCAAACCGCTGCGCAGAAGTCAACCAAACTTCACCCAATAGTGTATTGTATCACAATCTAGTAGTTACATTTGAAAATTTTGTTCTAGGACATTTTGTTTGAGCGCAATCCTCAAACTTAGGTCAAAAAAGCCATTTAAGCCTTTTCACAGTGAGATCTATGCGATATGGCCGAGAAATGTAATTTTGATGTTAACTCCCAAACCGCTGCGCAGAAGTCAACCAAACTTCACCCAATAGTGTATTGTATCACATTCTAGTAGTTACATTTGAAAATTTCGTTCTAGGACATTTGGTTTGAGCGCAATCATTAAGTTTAGGTCAAAAAAGCCATTTAAGCCTTTTCACAGTGAGATCTATGCGATATGGCCGAGAAATGTAATTTTGATGTTAACTCCCAAACCGCTGCGCAGAAGTCAACCAAACTTCACCCAATAGTGTATTGTATCACATTCTAGTAGTTACATTTTAAAATTTCGTTCTAGGACATTTGGTTTGAGCGCAATTATTAAACTTAGGTCAAAAAAGCCATTTAAGCCTTTTCACAGTGAGATCTATGCGATATGGCCGAGAAATGTAATTTTGATGTTAACTCCCAAACCGCTGCGCAGAAGTAAACCAAACTTCACCCATTAGTGTATTGTATCACAATCTAGTAGTTACATGTGAAAATTTGGTTCTAGGACATTTGATTTGAGCGCAATCCTCAAACTTAGGTCAAAAAAGCCATTTAAGCCTTTTCACAGTGAGATCTATGCGATATGGCCGAGAAATGTAATTTTGATGTTAACTCCCAAACCGCTGCGCAGAAGTCAACCAAACTTCACCCAATAGTGTATTGTATCACAATCTTGTAGTTACATTTGAAAATTTTGTTCTAGGAAATTTTGTTTGAACGCATTCATCAAACTTAATTAAAAAAGTCATTTAAGCCTTTTCACAGTGAGATCTATGCGATATGGCCGAGAAATGTAATTTTGATGTTAACTCCCAAACCGCTGCGCAGAAGTCAACTAAACTTCACCCAATAGTGTATTGTATCACATTCTAGTAGTTACATTTGAAAATTTCGTTCTAGGACATTTGGTTCGAGCGCAATCATTAAACTTAATTAAAAAAGTCATTTAAACCTTTTCACAGTGAGATCTATGCGATATGGCCGAGAAATGTAATTTTGATGTTAACTCCCAAACCGCTGCGCAGAAGTAAACCAAACTTCACCCAATAGTGTATTGTATCACAATCTAGTAGTTACATTTGAAAATTTTGTTGTAGGACATTTTGTTTGAACGCATTCATCAAACTTAATTAAAAAAGTCATTTAAGCCTTTTCACAGTGAGATCAATGCGATATGGCCGAGAAATGTAATTTTGATGTTAAATCCCAAACCGCTGCGCAGAAGTCAACTAAACTTCACCCAATAGTGTATTGTATCACATTCTAGTAGTTACATTTGAAAATTTCGTTCTAGGACATTTGGTTTGAGCGCAATCATTAAACTTAATTAAAAAAGTCATTTAAGCCTTTTCACAGTGAGATCTATGCGATATGGCCGAGAAATGTAATTTTGATGTTAACTCCCAAACCGCTGCGCAGAAGTCAACCAAACTTCACCCATTAGTGTATTGTATCAAAATCTAGTAGTTACATGTTGAAATTTGGTTCTAGGACATTTGATTTGAGCGCAATCCTCAAACTTAGGTCAAAAAAGCCATTTAAGCCTTTTCACAGTGAGATCTATGCGATATGGCCGAGAAATGTAATTTTGATGTTGACTCCCAAACCGCTGCGCAGAAGTCAACCAAACTTCACCCAATAGTGTATTGTATCACAATCTAGTAGTTACATTTGAAAATTTTGTTCTAGGACATTTTGTTTGAACGCAATCATCAAACTTAATTAAAAAAGTCATTTAAGCCTTTTCACAGTGAGATCTATGCGATATGGCCGAGAAATGTAATTTTGATGTTAACTCCCAAACCGCTGCGCAGAAGTCAACCAAACTTCACCCAATAGTGTATTGTATCACAATCTAGTAGTTACATTTGAAAATTTTGTTCTAGGAAATTTTGTTTGAGCGCAATCATCAAACAATTAAAAAAGTCATTTAAGCCTTTTCACAGTGAGATCTATGCGATATGGCCGAGAAATGTAATTTTGATGTTAACTCCCAAACCGCTGCGCAGAAGTCAACCAAACTTCACCCATTAGTGTATTGTATCACAATCAAGTAGTTACATGTGAAAATTTGGTTCTAGGACATTTGATTTGAGCGCAATCCTCAAACTTAGGTCAAAAAAGCCATTTAAGCCTTTTCACAGTGAGATCTATGCGATATGGCCGAGAAATGTAATTTTGATGTTAACTCCCAAACCGCTGCGCAGAAGTCAACCAAACTTCACCCAATAGTGTATTGTATCACAATCTAGTAGTTACATTTGAAAATTTTGTTCTAGGACATTTTGTTTGAGCGCAATCATCAAACTTAATTAAAAAAGTCATTTAAGCCTTTTCACAGTGAGATCTATGCGATATGGCCGAGAAATGTAATTTTGATGTTAACTCCCAAACCGCTGCGCAGAAGTCAACCAAACTTCACCCATTAGTGTATTGTATCACAATCTAGTAGTTACATGTGGAAATTTGGTTCTAGGACATTTGATTTGAGCGCAATCCTCAAACTTAGGTCAAAAAAGCCATTTAAGCCTTTTCACAGTGAGATCTATGCGATATGGCCGAGAAATGTAATTTTGATGTTAACTCCCAAACCGCTGCGCAGAAGTCAACCAAACTTCACCCAATAGTGTATTGTATCACATTCTAGTAGTTACATTTGAAAATTTCGTTCTAGGACATTTGGTTTGAGCGCAATTATTAAACTTAGGTCAAAAAAGCCATTTAAGCCTTTTCACAGTGAGATCTATGCGATATGGCCGAGAAATGTAATTTTGATGTTAACTCCCAAACCGCTGCGCAGAAGTCAACCAAACTTCACCCATTAGTGTATTGTATCACAATCTAGTAGTTACATGTGGAAATTTGGTTCTAGGACATTTGATTTGAGCGCAATCCTCAAACTTAGGTCAAAAAAGCCATTTAAGCCTTTTCACAGTGAGATCTATGCGATATGGCCGAGAAATGTAATTTTAATGTTAACTCCCAAACCGCTGCGCAGAAGTCAACCAAACTTCACCCAATAGTGTATTGTATCACATTCTAGTAGTTACATTTGAAAATTTCGTTGTAGGACATTTGGTTTGAGTGCAATCATTAAGTTTAGGTCAAAAAAGCCATTTAAGCCTTTTCACAGTGAGATCTATGCGATATGGCCGAGAAATGTAATTTTGATGTTAACTCCCAAACCGCTGCGCAGAAGTCAACCAAACTTCACCCAATAGTGTATTGTATCACATTCTAGTAGTTACATTTTAAAATTTCGTTCTAGGACATTTGGTTTGAGCGCAATTATTAAACTTAGGTCAAAAAAGCCATTTAAGCCTTTTCACAGTGAGATCTATGCGATATGGCCGAGAAATGTAATTTTGATGTTAACTCCCAAACCGCTGCGCAGAAGTCAACCAAACTTCACCCATTAGTGTATTGTATCACAATCTAGTAGTTACATGTGGAAATTTGGTTCTAGGACATTTGATTTGAGCGCAATCCTCAAACTTAGGTCAAAAAAGCCATTTAAGCCTTTTCACAGTGAGATCTATGCGATATGGCCGAGAAATGTAATTTTGATGTTAACTCCCAAACCGCTGCGCAGAAGTCAACCAAACTTCACCCAATAGTGTATTGTATCACAATCTTGTAGTTACATTTGAAAATTTTGTTCTAGGACATTTTGTTTGAACGCAATCATCAAACTTAATTAAAAAAGTCATTTAAGCCTTTTCACAGTGAGATCTATGCGATATGGCAGAGAAATGTAATTTTGATGTTAACTCCCAAACCGCTGCGCAGAAGTCAACTAAACTTCACCCAATAGTGTATTGTATCACATTCTAGTAGTTACATTTGAAAATGTCGTTCTAGGACATTTGGTTCGAGCGCAATCATTAAACTTAATTAAAAAAGTCATTTAAGCCTTTTCACAGTGAGATCTATGCGATATGGCCGAGAAATGTAATTTTGATGTTAACTCCCAAACCGCTGCGCAGAAGTAAACCAAACTTCACCCAATAGTGTATTGTATCACAATCTAGTAGTTACATTTGAAAATTTTGTTCTAGGACATTTTGTTTGAACGCATTCATCAAACTTAATTAAAAAAGTCATTTAAGCCTTTTCACAGTGAGATCTATGCGATATGGCCGAGAAATGTAATTTTGATGTTAAATCCCAAACCGCTGCGCAGAAGTCAACTAAACTTCACCCAATAGTGTATTGTATCACATTCTAGTAGTTACATTTGAAAATTTCGTTCTAGGACATTTGGTTTGAGCGCAATCATTAAACTTAATTAAAAAAGTCATTTAAGCCTTTTCACAGTGAGATCTATGCGATATGGCCAAGAAATGTAATTTTGATGTTAACTCCCAAACCGCTGCGCAGAAGTCAACCAAACTTCACCCAATAGTGTATTGTATCACAATCTAGTAGTTACATTTGAAAATTTTGTTCTAGGACATTTTGTTTGAACGCAATCATCAAACTTAATTAAAAAAGTCATTTAAGCCTTTTCACAGTGAGATCTATGCGATATGGCCGAGAAATGTAATTTTGATGTTAACTCCCAAACCGCTGCGCAGAAGTCAACCAAACTTCACCCAATAGTGTATTGTATCACAATCTAGTAGTTACATTTGAAAATTTTGTTCTAGGAAATTTTGTTTGAGCGCAATCCTCAAACTTAGGTCAAAAAAGCCATTTAAGCCTTTTCACAGTGAGATCTATGCGATATGGCCGAGAAATGTAATTTTGATGTTAACTCCCAAACCGCTGCGCAGAAGTCAACCAAACTTCACCCAATAGTGTATTGTATCACAATCTAGTAGTTACATTTGAAAATTTTGTTCTAGGAAATTTTGTTTGAGCGCAATCATCAAACTTAATTAAAAAAGTCATTTAAGCCTTTTCACAGTGAGATCTATGCGATATGGCCGAGAAATGTAATTTTGATGTTAACTCCCAAACCGCTGCGCAGACGTCAACCAAACTTCACCCAATAGTGTATTGTATCAAAATCTAGTAGTTACATTTGAAAATTTTGTTCTAGGAAATTTTGTTTGAGCGCAATCATCAAACAATTAAAAAAGTCATTTAAGCCTTTTCACAGTGAGATCTATGCGATATGGCCGAGAAATGTAATTTTGATGTTAACTCCCAAACCGCTGCGCAGAAGTCAACCAAACTTCACCCATTAGTGTATTGTATCACAATCTAGTAGTTACATGTGGAAATTTGGTTCTAGGACATTTGATTTGAGCGCAATCCTCAAACTTAGGTCAAAAAAGCCATTTAAGCCTTTTCACAGTGAGATCTATGCGATATGGCCGAGAAATGTAATTTTGATGTTAACTCCCAAACCGCTGCGCAGAAGTCAACCAAACTTCACCCAATAGTGTATTGTATCACATTCTAGTAGTTACATTTGAAAATTTTGTTCTAGGACATTTGGTTTGAGCGCAATCATTAAACTTAGGTCAAAAAAGCCATTTAAGCCTTTTCACAGTGAGATCTATACGATATGGCCGAGAAATGTAATTTTGATGTTAACTCCCAAACAGCTGCGCAGAAGTCAACTAAACTTCACCCAATAGTGTATTGTATCACATTCTAGTAGTTACATTTGAAAATTTCGTTCTAGGACATTTGGTTTGAGCGCAATCATTAAACTTAATTAAAAAAGCCATTTAAGCCTTTTCACAGTGAGATCTATGCGATATGGCCGAGAAATGTAATTTTGATGTTAACTCCCAAACCGCTGCGCAGAAGTCAACCAAACTTCACCCAATAGTGTATTGTATCACAATCTAGTAGTTACATTTGAAAATTTCGTTCTAGGACATTTGGTTTGAGCGCAATTATTAAACTTAGGTCAAAAAAGCCATTTAAGCCTTTTCACAGTGAGATCTATGCGATATGGCCGAGAAATGTAATTTTGATGTTAACTCCCAAACCGCTGCGCATAAGTCAACCAAACTTCACCCATTAGTGTATTGTATCACAATCTAGTAGTTACATGTGGAAATTTGGTTCTAGGACATTTGATTTGAGCGCAATCTTCAAACTTAGGTCAAAAAAGCCATTTAAGCCTTTTCACAGTGAGATCTATGCGATATGGCCGAGAAATGTAATTTTGATGTTAACTCCCAAACCGCTCCGCAGAAGTCAACCAAACTTCACCCAATAGTGTATTGTATCACATTCTAGTAGTTACATTTGAAAATTTCGTTCTAGGACATTTGGTTTGAGCGCAATTATTAAACTTAGGTCAAAAAAGCCATTTAAGCCTTTTCGCAGTGAGATCTATGCGATATGGCCGAGAAATGTAATTTTGATGTTAACTCCCAAACCGCTGCGCAGAAGTCAACCAAACTTCAACCAATAGTGTATTGTATCACAATCTAGTAGTTACATTTGAAAATTTTGTTCTAGGACATTTTGTTTGAACGCAATCATCAAACTTAATTAAAAAAGTCATTTAAGCCTTTTCACAGTGAGATCTATGCGATATGGCCGAGAAATGTAATTTTGATGTTAACTCCCAAACCGCTGCGCAGAAGTCAACCAAACTTCACCCAATAGTGTATTGTATCACAATCTAGTAGTTACATTTGAAAATTTTGTTCTAGGACATTTTGTTTGAGCGCAATCCTCAAACTTAGGTCAAAAAAGCCATTTAAGCCTTTTCACAGTGAGATCTATGCGATATGGCCGAGAAATGTAATTTTGATGTTAACTCCCAAACCGCTGCGCAGAAGTCAACCAAACTTCACCCAATAGTGTATTGTATCACATTCTAGTAGTTACATTTGAAAATTTCGTTCTAGGACATTTGGTTTGAGCGCAATCATTAAGTTTAGGTCAAAAAAGCCATTTAAGCCTTTTCACAGTGAGATCTATGCGATATGGCCGAGAAATGTAATTTTGATGTTAACTCCCAAACCGCTGCGCAGAAGTCAACCAAACTTCACCCAATAGTGTATTGTATCACATTCTAGTAGTTACATTTTAAAATTTCGTTCTAGGACATTTGGTTTGAACGCAATTATTAAACTTAGGTCAAAAAAGCCATTTAAGCCTTTTCACAGTGAGATCTATGCGATATGGCCGAGAAATGTAATTTTGATGTTAACTCCCAAACCGCTGCGCAGAAGTCAACCAAACTTCACCCAATAGTGTATTGTATCACAATCTAGTAGTTACATTTGAAAATTTGGTTCTAGGACATTTTGTTTGAGCGCAATCCTCAAACTTAGGTCAAAAAAGCCATTTAAGCCTTTTCACAGTGAGATCTATGCGATATGGCCGAGAAATGTAATTTTGATGTTAACTCCCAAACCGCTGCGCAGAAGTCAACCAAACTTCACCCAATAGTGTATTGTATCACATTCTAGTAGTTACATTTGAAAATTTTGTTCTAGGAAGTTTTGTTTGAGCGCAATCATCAAACTTAATTAAAAAAGTCATTTAAGCCTTTTCACAGTGAGATCTATGCGATATGGCCGAGAAATGTAATTTTGATGTTAAATCCCAAACCGCTGCGCAGAAGTCAACTAAACTTCACCCAATAGTGTATTGTATCACATTCTAGTAGTTACATTTGAAAATTTCGTTCTAGGACATTTGGTTTGAGCGCAATCATTAAACTTAATTAAAAAAGTCATTTAAGCCTTTTCACAGTGAGATCTATGCGATATGGCCGAGAAATGTAATTTTGATGTTAACTCCCAAACCACTGCGCAGAAGTCAACCAAACTTCACCCAATAGTGTATTGTATCACAATCTAGTAGTTACATTTGAAAATTTTGTTCTAGGACATTTTGTTTGAACGCAATCATCAAACTTAATTAAAAAAGTCATTTAAGCCTTTTCACAGTGAGATCTATGCGATATGGCCGAGAAATGTAATTTTGATGTTAACTCCCAAACCGCTGCGCAGAAGTCAACCAAACTTCACCCAATAGTGTATTGTATCACAATCTAGTAGTTACATTTAAAAATTTTGTTCTAGGAAATTTTGTTTGAGCGCAATCCTCAAACTTAGGTCAAAAAAGCCATTTAAGCCTTTTCACAGTGAGATCTATGCGATATGGCCGAGAAATGTAATTTTGATGTTAACTCCCAAACCGCTGCGCAGAAGTCAACCAAACTTCACCCAATAGTGTATTGTATCACAATCTAGTAGTTACATTTGAAAATTTTGTTCTAGGAAATTTTGTTTGAGCGCAATCATCAAACTTAATTAAAAAAGTCATTTAAGCCTTTTCACAGTGAGATCTATGCGATATGGCCGAGAAATGTAATTTTGATGTTAACTCCCAAACCGCTGCGCAGACGTCAACCAAACTTCACCCAATAGTGTATTGTATCACAATCTAGTAGTTACATGTGAAAATTTGGTTCTAGGACATTTGATTTGAGCGCAATCCTCAAACTTAGGTCAAAAAAGCCATTTAAGCCTTTTCACAGTGAGATCTATGCGATATGGCCGAGAAATGTAATTTTGATGTTAACTCCCAAACCGCTGCGCAGAAGTCAACCAAACTTCACCCAATAGTGTATTGTATCACAATCTAGTAGTTACATGTGGAAATTTGGTTCTAGGACATTTTTTTTGAGCGCAATCCTCAAACTTAGGTCAAAAAAGCCATTTAAGCCTTTTCACAGTGAGATCTACGCGATATGGCTGAGAAATGTAATTTTGATGTTAACTCCCAAACCGCTGCGCAGAAGTCAACCAAACTTCACCCAATAGTGTATTGTATCATAATCTAGTAGTTACATTTGGAAATTTCGTTCTAGGACATTTGGTTTGAGCGCAATCATCAAACTTAATTAAAAAAGTCATTTAAGCCTTTTCACAGTGAGATCTATGCGATATGGCCGAGAAATGTAATTTTGATGTTCACTCCCAAACCGCTGCGCAGAAGTCAACTAAACTTCACCCAATAGTGTATTGTATCACATTCTAGTAGTTACATTTGAAAATTTCGTTCTAGGACATTTGGTTCGAGCGCAATCATTAAACTTAATTAAAAAAGTCATTTAAACCTTTTCACAGTGAGATCTATGCGATATGGCCGAGAAATGTAATTTTGATGTTAACTCCCAAACCGCTGCGCAGAAGTAAACCAAACTTCACCCAATAGTGTATTGTATCACAATCTAGTAGTTACATTTGAAAATTTTGTTGTAGGACATTTTGTTTGAACGCATTCATCAAACTTAATTAAAAAAGTCATTTAAGCCTTTTCACAGTGAGATCTATGCGATATGGCCGAGAAATGTAATTTTGATGTTAAATCCCAAACCGCTGCGCAGAAGTCAACTAAACTTCACCCAATAGTGTATTGTATCACATTCTAGTAGTTACATTTGAAAATTTCGTTCTAGGACATTTGGTTTGAGCGCAATCATTAAACTTAATTAAAAAAGTCATTTAAGCCTTTTCACAGTGAGATCTATGCGATATGGCCGAGAAATGTAATTTTGATGTTAACTCCCAAACCGCTGCGCAGAAGTCAACCAAACTTCACCCATTAGTGTATTGTATCACAATCTAGTAGTTACATGTTGAAATTTGGTTCTAGGACATTTGATTTGAGCGCAATCCTCAAACTTAGGTCAAAAAAGCCATTTAAGCCTTTTCACAGTGAGATCTATGCGATATGGCCGAGAAATGTAATTTTGATGTTGACTCCCAAACCGCTGCGCAGAAGTCAACCAAACTTCACCCAATAGTGTATTGTATCACAATCTAGTAGTTACATTTGAAAATTTTGTTCTAGGACATTTTGTTTGAACGCAATCATCAAACTTAATTAAAAAAGTCATTTAAGCCTTTTCACAGTGAGATCTATGCGATATGGCCGAGAAATGTAATTTTGATGTTAACTCCCAAACCGCTGCGCAGAAGTCAACCAAACTTCACCCAATAGTGTATTGTATCACAATCTAGTAGTTACATTTGAAAATTTTGTTCTAGGAAATTTTGTTTGAGCGCAATCATCAAACAATTAAAAAAGTCATTTAAGCCTTTTCACAGTGAGATCTATGCGATATGGCCGAGAAATGTAATTTTGATGTTAACTCCCAAACCGCTGCGCAGAAGTCAACCAAACTTCACCCATTAGTGTATTGTATCACAATCTAGTAGTTACATGTGAAAATTTGGTTCTAGGACATTTGATTTGAGCGCAATCCTCAAACTTAGGTCAAAAAAGCCATTTAAGCCTTTTCACAGTGAGATCTATGCGATATGGCCGAGAAATGTAATTTTGATGTTAACTCCCAAACCGCTGCGCAGAAGTCAACCAAACTTCACCCAATAGTGTATTGTATCACAATCTAGTAGTTACATTTGAAAATTTTGTTCTAGGACATTTTGTTTGAGCGCAATCATCAAACTTAATTAAAAAAGTCATTTAAGCCTTTTCACAGTGAGATCTATGCGATATGGCCGAGAAATGTAATTTTGATGTTAACTCCCAAACCGCTGCGCAGAAGTCAACCAAACTTCACCCAATAGTGTATTGTATCACAATCTAGTAGTTACATTTGAAAATTTTGTTCTAGGACATTTTGTTTGAGCGCAATCATCAAACTTAATTAAAAAAGTCATTTAAGCCTTTTCACAGTGAGATCTATGCGATATGGCCGAGAAATGTAATTTTGATGTTAACTCCCAAACCGCTGCGCAGAAGTCAACCAAACTTCACCCATTATTGTATTGTATCACAATCTAGTAGTTACATGTGGAAATTTGGTTCTAGGACATTTGATTTGAGCGCAATCCTCAAACTTAGGTCAAAAAAGCCATTTAAGCCTTTTCACAGTGAGATCTATGCGATATGGCCGAGAAATGTAATTTTGATGTTAACTCCCAAACCGCTGCGCAGAAGTCAACCAAACTTCACCCAATAGTGTATTGTATCACAATCTAGTAGTTACATTTGAAAATTTTGTTCTAGGACATTTTGTTTGAACGCAATCATCAAACTTAATTAAAAAAGTCATTTAAGCCTTTTCACAGTGAGATCTATGCGATATGGCCGAGAAATGTAATTTTGATGTTAACTCCCAAACCGCTGCGCAGAAGTCAACCAAACTTCACCCAATAGTGTATTGTATCACAATCTAGTAGTTACATTTGAAAATTTTGTTCTAGGACATTTTGTTTGAACGCAATCATCAAACTTAATTAAAAAAGTCATTTAAGCCTTTTCACAGTGAGATCTATGCGATATGGCCGAGAAATGTAATTTTGATGTTAACTCCCAAACCGCTGCGCAGAAGTCAACCAAACTTCACCCAATAGTGTATTGTATCACAATCTAGTAGTTACATTTGAAATTTTTGTTCTAGGACATTTTGTTTGAGCGCAATCCTCAAACTTAGGTCAAAAAAGCCATTTAAGCCTTTTCACAGTGAGATCTATGCGATATGGCCGAGAAATGTAATTTTGATGTTAACTCCCAAACCGCTGCGCAGAAGTCAACCAAACTTCACCCAATAGTGTATTGTATCACATTCTAGTAGTTACATTTGAAAATTTCGTTGTAGGACATTTGGTTTGAGTGCAATCATTAAGTTTAGGTCAAAAAAGCCATTTAAGCCTTTTCACAGTGAGATCTATGCGATATGGCCGAGAAATGTAATTTTGATGTTAACTCCCAAACCGCTGCGCAGAAGTCAACCAAACTTCACCCAATAGTGTATTGTATCACATTCTAGTAGTTACATTTTAAAATTTCGTTCTAGGACATTTGGTTTGAGCGCAATTATTAAACTTAGGTCAAAAAAGCCATTTAAGCCTTTTCACAGTGAGATCTATGCGATATGGCCGAGAAATGTAATTTTGATGTTAACTCCCAAACCGCTGCGCAGAAGTAAACCAAACTTCACCCATTAGTGTATTGTATCACAATCTAGTAGTTACATGTGGAAATTTGGTTCTAGGACATTTGATTTGAGCGCAATCCTCAAACTTAGGTCAAAAAAGCCATTTAAGCCTTTTCACAGTGAGATCTATGCGATATGGCCGAGAAATGTAATTTTGATGTTAACTCCCAAACCGCTGCGCAGAAGTCAACCAAACTTCACCCAATAGTGTATTGTATCACAATCTAGTAGTTACATTTGAAAATTTTGTTCTAGGACATTTTGTTTGAACGCAATCATCAAACTTAATTAAAAAAGTCATTTAAGCCTTTTCACAGTGAGATCTATGCGATATGGCCGAGAAATGTAATTTTGATGTTAACTCCCAAACCGCTGCGCAGAAGTCAACCAAACTTCACCCAATAGTGTATTGTATCACAATCTAGTAGTTACATTTGAAAATTTTGTTCTAGGACATTTTGTTTGAACGCAATCATCAAACTTAATTAAAAAAGTCATTTAAGCCTTTTCACAGTGAGATCTATGCGATATGGCCGAGAAATGTAATTTTGATGTTAACTCCCAAACCGCTGCGCAGAAGTCAACCAAACTTCACCCAATAGTGTATTGTATCACAATCTAGTAGTTACATTTGAAATTTTTGTTCTAGGACATTTTGTTTGAGCGCAATCCTCAAACTTAGGTCAAAAAAGCCATTTAAGCCTTTTCACAGTGAGATCTATGCGATATGGCCGAGAAATGTAATTTTGATGTTAACTCCCAAACCGCTGCGCAGAAGTCAACCAAACTTCACCCAATAGTGTATTGTATCACATTCTAGTAGTTACATTTGAAAATTTCGTTGTAGGACATTTGGTTTGAGTGCAATCATTAAGTTTAGGTCAAAAAAGCCATTTAAGCCTTTTCACAGTGAGATCTATGCGATATGGCCGAGAAATGTAATTTTGATGTTAACTCCCAAACCGCTGCGCAGAAGTCAACCAAACTTCACCCAATAGTGTATTGTATCACATTCTAGTAGTTACATTTTAAAATTTCGTTCTAGGACATTTGGTTTGAGCGCAATTATTAAACTTAGGTCAAAAAAGCCATTTAAGCCTTTTCACAGTGAGATCTATGCGATATGGCCGAGAAATGTAATTTTGATGTTAACTCCCAAACCGCTGCGCAGAAGTAAACCAAACTTCACCCATTAGTGTATTGTATCACAATCTAGTAGTTACATGTGGAAATTTGGTTCTAGGACATTTGATTTGAGCGCAATCCTCAAACTTAGGTCAAAAAAGCCATTTAAGCCTTTTCACAGTGAGATCTATGCGATATGGCCGAGAAATGTAATTTTGATGTTAACTCCCAAACCGCTGCGCAGAAGTCAACCAAACTTCACCCAATAGTGTATTGTATCACAATCTTGTAGTTACATTTGAAAATTTTGTTCTAGGAAATTTTGTTTGAGCGCAATCCTCAAACTTAGGTCAAAAAAGCCATTTAAGCCTTTTCACAGTGAGATCTATGCGATATGGCCGAGACATGTAATTTTGATGTTAACTCCCAAACCGCTGCGCAGAAGTCAACCAAACTTCACCCAATAGTGTATTGTATCACATTCTAGTAGTTACATTTGAAAATTTCGTTCTAGGACATTTGGTTTGAGCGCAATCATTAAACTTAGGTCAAAAAAGCCATTTAAGCCTTTTCACAGTGAGATCTATGCGATATGGCCGAGAAATGTAATTTTGATGTTAACTCCCAAACCGCTGCGCAGAAGTCAACCAAACTTCACCCAATAGTGTATTGTATCACATTCTAGTAGTTACATTTGAAATTTTCGTTCTAGGACATTTGGTTTGAGCGCAATTATTAAACTTAGGTCAAAAAAGCCATTTAAGCCTTTTCACAGTGAGATCTATGCGATATGGCCGAGAAATGTAATTTTGATGTTAACTCCCAAACCGCTGCGCAGAAGTCAACCAAACTTCACCCAATAGTGTATTGTATCACATTCTAGTAGTTACATTTGAAAATTTTGTTCTAGGACATTTTGTTTGAACGCAATCATCAAACTTAATTAAAAAAGTCATTTAAGCCTTTTCACAGTGAGATCTATGCGATATGGCCGAGAAATGTAATTTTGATGTTAACTCCCAAACCGCTGCGCAGAAGTCAACCAAACTTCACCCAATAGTGTATTGTATCACAATCTAGTAGTTACATTTGAAAATTTTGTTCTAGGAAATTTTGTTTGAGCGCAATCATCAAACTTAATTAAAAAAGTCATTTAAGCCTTTTCACAGTGAGATCTATGCGATATGGCCGAGAAATGTAATTTTGATGTTAACTCCCAAACCGCTGCGCAGAAGTCAACTAAACTTCACCCATTAGTGTATTGTATCACAATCTAGTAGTTACATGTGGAAATTTGGTTCTAGGACATTTGATTTGAGCGCAATCCTCAAACTTAGGTCAAAAAAGCCATTTAAGCCTTTTCACAGTGAGATCTATGCGATATGGCCGAGAAATGTAATTTTGATGTTAACTCCCAAACCGCTGCGCAGAAGTCAACCAAACTTCACCCAATAGTGTATTGTATCACATTCTAGTAGTTACATGTGGAAATTTGGTTATTGGACATTTGATTTGAGCGCAATCCTCAAACTTAGGTCAAAAAAGCCATTTAAGCCTTTTCACAGTGAGATCTATGCGATATGCCCGAGAAATGTAATTTTGATGTTAACTCCCAAACCGCTGCGCAGAAGTCAACCAAACTTCACCCAATAGTGTATTGTATCACAATCTAGTAGTTACATTTGAAAATTTTGTTCTAGGAAATTTTGTTTGAGCGCAATCCTCAAACTTAGGTCAAAAAAGCCATTTAAGCCTTTTCACAGTGAGATCTATGCGATATGGCCGAGAAATGTAATTTTGATGTTAACTCCCAAACCGCTGCGCAGAAGTCAACCAAACTTCACCCAATAGTGTATTGTATCACATTCTAGTAGTTACATTTGAAAATTTTGTTCTAGGACATTTTGTTTGAACGCAATCATCAAACTTAATTAAAAAAGTCATTTAAGCCTTTTCACAGTGAGATCTATGCGATATGGCCGAGAAATGTAATTTTGATGTTAACTCCCAAACCGCTGCGCAGAAGTCAACCAAACTTCACCCAATAGTGTATTGTATCACAATCTAGTAGTTACATTTGAAAATTTTGTTCTAGGAAATTTTGTTTGAGCGCAATCATCAAACTTAATTAAAAAAGTCATTTAAGCCTTTTCACAGTGAGATCTATGCGATATGGCCGAGAAATGTAATTTTGATGTTAACTCCCAAACCGCTGCGCAGAAGTCAACCAAACTTCACCCAATAGTGTATTGTATCACAATCTAGTAGTTACATTTGAAAATTTTGTTCTAGGAAATTTTGTTTGAGCGCAATCATCAAACTTAATTAAAAAAGTCATTTAAGCCTTTTCACAGTGAGATCTATGCGATATGGCCGAGAAATGTAATTTTGATGTTAACTCCCAAACCGCTGCGCAGAAGTCAACCAAACTTCACCCAATAGTGTATTGTATCACATTCTAGTAGTTACATTTGAAAATTTTGTTCTAGGACATTTTGTTTGAACGCAATCATCAAACTTAATTAAAAAAGTCATTTAAGCCTTTTCACAGTGAGATCTATGCGATATGGCCGAGAAATGTAATTTTGATGTTAACTCCCAAACCGCTGCGCAGAAGTCAACTAAACTTCACCCAATAGTGTATTGTATCACATTCTAGTAGTTACATTTGAAAATTTCGTTCTAGGACATTTGGTTTGAGCGCAATCATTAAACTTAATTAAAAAAGTCATTTAAGCCTTTTCACAGTGAGATCTATGCGATATGGCCGAGAAATGTAATTTTGATGTTAACTCCCAAACCGCTGCGCAGAAGTCAACCAAACTTCACCCATTAGTGTATTGTATCACAATCTAGTAGTTACATGTTGAAATTTGGTTCTAGGACATTTGATTTGAGCGCAATCCTCAAACTTAGGTCAAAAAAGCCATTTAAGCCTTTTCACAGTGAGATCTAGGCGATATGGCCGAGAAATGTAATTTTGATGTTGACTCCCAAACCGCTGCGCAGAAGTCAACCAAACTTCACCCAATAGTGTATTGTATCACAATCTAGTAGTTACATTTGAAAATTTTGTTCTAGGACATTTTGTTTGAGCGCAATCATCAAACTTAATTAAAAAAGTCATTTAAGCCTTTTCACAGTGAGATCTATGCGATATGGCCGAGAAATGTAATTTTGATGTTAACTCCCAAACCGCTGCGCAGAAGTCAACCAAACTTCACCCAATAGTGTATTGTATCACAATCTAGTAGTTACATTTGAAAATTTTGTTCTAGGAAATTTTGTTTGAGCGCAATCATCAAACAATTAAAAAAGTCATTTAAGCCTTTTCACAGTGAGATCTATGCGATATGGCCGAGAAATGTAATTTTGATGTTAACTCCCAAACCGCTGCGCAGAAGTCAACCAAACTTCACCCATTAGTGTATTGTATCACAATCTAGTAGTTACATGTGAAAATTTGGTTCTAGGACATTTGATTTGAGCGCAATCCTCAAACTTAGGTCAAAAAAGCCATTTAAGCCTTTTCACAGTGAGATCTATGCGATATGGCCGAGAAATGTAATTTTGATGTTAACTCCCAAACCGCTGCGCAGAAGTCAACCAAACTTCACCCAATAGTGTATTGTATCACAATCTAGTAGTTACATTTGAAAATTTTGTTCTAGGACATTTTGTTTGAGCGCAATCATCAAACTTAATTAAAAAAGTCATTTAAGCCTTTTCACAGTGAGATCTATGCGATATGGCCGAGAAATGTAATTTTGATGTTAACTCCCAAACCGCTGCGCAGAAGTCAACCAAACTTCACCCATTAGTGTATTGTATCACAATCTAGTAGTTACATGTGGAAATTTGGTTCTAGGACATTTGATTTGAGCGCAATCCTCAAACTTAGGTCAAAAAAGCCATTTAAGCCTTTTCACAGTGAGATCTATGCGATATGGCCGAGAAATGTAATTTTGATGTTAACTCCCAAACCGCTGCGCAGAAGTCAACCAAACTTCACCCAATAGTGTATTGTATCACATTCTAGTAGTTACATTTGAAAATTTCGTTCTAGGACATTTGGTTTGAGCGCAATTATTAAACTTAGGTCAAAAAAGCCATTTAAGCCTTTTCACAGTGA
The DNA here is from genome assembly GCF_030265065.1 of Corythoichthys intestinalis. Classification (NCBI taxonomy): domain Eukaryota; kingdom Metazoa; phylum Chordata; class Actinopteri; order Syngnathiformes; family Syngnathidae; genus Corythoichthys; species Corythoichthys intestinalis. The sequence continues at coordinate 34,386,838 of NC_080407.1, forward strand.
GATCTATGCGATATGGCCGAGAAATGTAATTTTGATGTTAACTCCCAAACCGCTGCGCAGAAGTCAACCAAACTTCACCCAATAGTGTATTGTATCACAATCTAGTAGTTACATTTGAAAATTTTGTTCTAGGAAATTTTGTTTGAGCGCAATCATCAAACTTAATTATAAAAGTCATTTAAGCCTTTTCACAGTGAGATCTATGCGATATGGCCGAGAAATGTAATTTTGATGTTAACTCCCAAACCGCTGCGCAGAAGTCAACCAAACTTCACCCAATAGTGTATTGTATCACAATCTAGTAGTTACATTTGAAAATTTTGTTCTAGGACATTTTGTTTGAACGCAATCATCAAACTTAATTAAAAAAGTCATTTAAGCCTTTTCACAGTGAGATCTATGCGATATGGCCGAGAAATGTAATTTTGATGTTAACTCCCAAACCGCTGCGCAGAAGTAAACCAAACTTCACCCATTAGTGTATTGTATCACAATCTAGTAGTTACATGTGGAAATTTGGTTCTAGGACATTTGATTTGAGCGCAATCCTCAAACTTAGGTCAAAAAAGCCATTTAAGCCTTTTCACAGTGAGATCTATGCGATATGGCCGAGAAATGTAATTTTGATGTTAACTCCCAAACCGCTGCGTAGAAGTCAACCAAACTTCACCCAATAGTGTATTGTATCACAATCTTGTAGTTACATTTGAAAATTTTGTTCTAGGACATTTTGTTTGAACGCAATCATCAAACTTAATTAAAAAAGTCATTTAAGCCTTTTCACAGTGAGATCTATGCGATATGGCCGAGAAATGTAATTTTGATGTTAACTCCCAAACCGCTGCGCAGAAGTCAACTAAACTTCACCCAATAGTGTATTGTATCACATTCTAGTAGTTACATTTGAAAATGTCGTTCTAGGACATTTGGTTCGAGCGCAATCATTAAACTTAATTAAAAAAGTCATTTAAGCCTTTTCACAGTGAGATCTATGCGATATGGCCGAGAAATGTAATTTTGATGTTAACTCCCAAACCGCTGCGCAGAAGTAAACCAAACTTCACCCAATAGTGTATTGTATCACAATCTAGTAGTTACATTTGAAAATTTTGTTCTAGGACATTTTGTTTGAACGCATTCATCAAACTTAATTAAAAAAGTCATTTAAGCCTTTTCACAGTGAGATCTATGCGATATGGCCGAGAAATGTAATTTTGATGTTAAATCCCAAACCGCTGCGCAGAAGTCAACTAAACTTCACCCAATAGTGTATTGTATCACATTCTAGTAGTTACATTTGAAAATTTCGTTCTAGGACATTTGGTTTGAGCGCAATCATTAAACTTAATTAAAAAAGTCATTTAAGCCTTTTCACAGTGAGATCTATGCGATATGGCCGAGAAATGTAATTTTGATGTTAACTCCAAAACCGCTGCGCAGAAGTCAACCAAACTTCACCCAATAGTGTATTGTATCACAATCTAGTAGTTACATTTGAAAATTTTGTTCTAGGACATTTTGTTTGAACGCAATCATCAAAATTAATTAAAAAAGTCATTTAAGCCTTTTCACAGTGAGATCTATGCGATATGGCCGAGAAATGTAATTTTGATGTTAACTCCCAAACCGCTGCGCAGAAGTCAACCAAACTTCACCCAATAGTGTATTGTATCACAATCTAGTAGTTACATTTGAAAATTTTGTTCTAGGAAATTTTGTTTGAGCGCAATCCTCAAACTTAGGTCAAAAAAGCCATTTAAGCCTTTTCACAGTGAGATCTATGCGATATGGCCGAGAAATGTAATTTTGATGTTAACTCCCAAACCGCTGCGCAGAAGTCAACCAAACTTCACCCAATAGTGTATTGTATCACAATCTAGTAGTTACATTTGAAAATTTTGTTCTAGGAAATTTTGTTTGAGCGCAATCCTCAAACTTAGGTCAAAAAAGCCATTTAAGCCTTTTCACAGTGAGATCTATGCGATATGGCCGAGAAATGTAATTTTGATGTTAACTCCCAAACCGCTGCGCAGAAGTCAACCAAACTTCACCCAATAGTGTATTGTATCACATTCTAGTAGTTACATTTGAAAATTTCGTTCTAGGTCATTTGGTTTGAGCGCAATCATTAAACTTAGGTCAAAAAAGCCATTTAAGCCTTTTCACAGTGAGATCTATGCGATATGGCCGAGAAATGTAATTTTGATGTTAACTCCCAAACCGCTGCGCAGAAGTCAACCAAACTTCACCCAATAGTGTATTGTATCACATTCTAGTAGTTACATTTGAAAATTTCGTTCTAGGACATTTGGTTTGAGCGCAATTATTAAACTTAGGTCAAAAAAGCCATTTAAGCCTTTTCACAGTGAGATCTATGCGATATGGCCGAGAAATGTAATTTTGATGTTAACTCCCAAACCGCTGCGCAGAAGTAAACCAAACTTCACCCAATAGTGTATTGTATCACAATCTAGTAGTTACATTTGAAAATTTTGTTCTAGGACATTTTGTTTGAACGCATTCATCAAACTTAATTAAAAAAGTCATTTAAGCCTTTTCACAGTGAGATCTATGCGATATGGCCGAGAAATGTAATTTTGATGTTAAATCCCAAACCGCTGCGCAGAAGTCAACTAAACTTCACCCAATAGTGTATTGTATCACATTCTAGTAGTTACATTTGAAAATTTCGTTCTAGGACATTTGGTTTGAGCGCAATCATTAAACTTAATTAAAAAAGTCATTTAAGCCTTTTCACAGTGAGATCTATGCGATATGGCCGAGAAATGTAATTTTGATGTTAACTCCCAAACCGCTGCGCAGAAGTCAACCAAACTTCACCCAATAGTGTATTGTATCACAATCTAGTAGTTACATTTGAAAATTTTGTTCTAGGACATTTTGTTTGAACGCAATCATCAAACTTAATTAAAAAAGTCATTTAAGCCTTTTCACAGTGAGATCTATGCGATATGGCCGAGAAATGTAATTTTGATGTTAACTCCCAAACCGCTGCGCAGAAGTCAACCAAACTTCACCCAATAGTGTATTGTATCACAATCTAGTAGTTACATTTGAAAATTTTGTTCTAGGAAATTTTGTTTGAGCGCAATCCTCAAACTTAGGTCAAAAAAGCCATTTAAGCCTTTTCACAGTGAGATCTATGCGATATGGCCGAGAAATGTAATTTTGATGTTAACTCCCAAACCGCTGCGCAGAAGTCAACCAAACTTCACCCAATAGTGTATTGTATCACAATCTAGTAGTTACATTTGAAAATTTTGTTCTAGGAAATTTTGTTTGAGCGCAATCCTCAAACTTAGGTCAAAAAAGCCATTTAAGCCTTTTCACAGTGAGATCTATGCGATATGGCCGAGAAATGTAATTTTGATGTTAACTCCCAAACCGCTGCGCAGAAGTCAACCAAACTTCACCCAATAGTGTATTGTATCACATTCTAGTAGTTACATTTGAAAATTTCGTTCTAGGTCATTTGGTTTGAGCGCAATCATTAAACTTAGGTCAAAAAAGCCATTTAAGCCTTTTCACAGTGAGATCTATGCGATATGGCCGAGAAATGTAATTTTGATGTTAACTCCCAAACCGCTGCGCAGAAGTCAACCAAACTTCACCCAATAGTGTATTGTATCACATTCTAGTAGTTACATTTGAAAATTTTGTTCTAGGACATTTTGTTTGAACGCAATCATCAAACTTAATTAAAAAAGTCATTTAAGCCTTTTCACAGTGAGATCTATGCGATATGGCCGAGAAATGTAATTTTGATGTTAACTCCCAAACCGCTGCGCAGAAGTCAACCAAACTTCACCCAATAGTGTATTGTATCACAATCTAGTAGTTACATTTGAAAATTTTGTTCTAGGACATTTTGTTTGAACGCAATCATCAAACTTAATTAAAAAAGTCATTTAAGCCTTTTCACAGTGAGATCTATGCGATATGGCCGAGAAATGTAATTTTGATGTTAACTCCCAAACCGCTGCGCAGAAGTCAACCAAACTTCACCCAATAGTGTATTGTATCACAATCTAGTAGTTACATTTGAAAATTTTGTTCTAGGACATTTTGTTTGAGCGCAATCCTCAAACTTAGGTCAAAAAAGCCATTTAAGCCTTTTCACAGTGAGATCTATGCGATATGGCCGAGAAATGTAATTTTGATGTTAACTCCCAAACCGCTGCGCAGAAGTCAACCAAACTTCACCCAATAGTGTATTGTATCACAATCTAGTAGTTACATTTGAAAATTTTGTTCTAGGAAATTTTGTTTGAGCGCAATCCTCAAACTTAGGTCAAAAAAGCCATTTAAGCCTTTTCACAGTGAGATCTATGCGATATGGCCGAGAAATGTAATTTTGATGTTAACTCCCAAACCGCTGCGCAGAAGTCAACCAAACTTCACCCAATAGTGTATTGTATCACATTCTAGTAGTTACATTTGAAAATTTCGTTCTAGGTCATTTGGTTTGAGCGCAATCATTAAACTTAGGTCAAAAAAGCCATTTAAGCCTTTTCACAGTGAGATCTATGCGATATGGCCGAGAAATGTAATTTTGATGTTAACTCCCAAACCGCTGCGCAGAAGTCAACCAAACTTCACCCAATAGTGTATTGTATCACATTCTAGTAGTTACATTTGAAAATTTCGTTCTAGGACATTTGGTTTGAGCGCAATTATTAAACTTAGGTCAAAAAAGCCATTTAAGCCTTTTCACAGTGAGATCTATGCGATATGGCCGAGAAATGTAATTTTGATGTTAACTCCCAAACCGCTGCGCAGAAGTCAACCAAACTTCACCCAATAGTGTATTGTATCACATTCTAGTAGTTACATTTGAAAATTTTGTTCTAGGACATTTTGTTTGAACGCAATCATCAAACTTAATTAAAAAAGTCATTTAAGCCTTTTCACAGTGAGATCTATGCGATATGGCCGAGAAATGTAATTTTGATGTTAACTCCCAAACCGCTGCGCAGAAGTCAACCAAACTTCACCCAATAGTGTATTGTATCACAATCTAGTAGTTACATTTGAAAATTTTGTTCTAGGAAATTTTGTTTGAGCGCAATCATCAAACTTAATTAAAAAAGTCATTTAAGCCTTTTCACAGTGAGATCTATGCGATATGGCCGAGAAATGTAATTTTGATGTTAACTCCCAAACCGCTGCGCAGAAGTCAACCAAACTTCACCCAATAGTGTATTGTATCACAATCTAGTAGTTACATTTGAAAATTTTGTTCTAGGAAATTTTGTTTGAGCGCAATCATCAAACTTAATTAAAAAAGTCATTTAAGCCTTTTCACAGTGAGATCTATGCGATATGGCCGAGAAATGTAATTTTGATGTTAACTCCCAAACCGCTGCGCAGAAGTCAACCAAACTTCACCCAATAGTGTATTGTATCACATTCTAGTAGTTACATTTGAAAATTTTGTTCTAGGACATTTTGTTTGAACGCAATCATCAAACTTAATTAAAAAAGTCATTTAAGCCTTTTCACAGTGAGATCTATGCGATATGGCCGAGAAATGTAATTTTGATGTTAACTCCCAAACCGCTGCGCAGAAGTCAACCAAACTTCACCCAATAGTGTATTGTATCACAATCTAGTAGTTACATTTGAAAATTTTGTTCTAGGAAATTTTGTTTGAGCGCAATCCTCAAACTTAGGTCAAAAAAGCCATTTAAGCCTTTTCACAGTGAGATCTATGCGATATGGCCGAGAAATGTAATTTTGATGTTAACTCCCAAACCGCTGCGCAGAAGTCAACCAAACTTCACCCAATAGTGTATTGTATCACAATCTAGTAGTTACATTTGAAAATTTTGTTCTAGGAAATTTTGTTTGAGCGCAATCCTCAAACTTAGGTCAAAAAAGCCATTTAAGCCTTTTCACAGTGAGATCTATGCGATATGGCCGAGAAATGTAATTTTGATGTTAACTCCCAAACCGCTGCGCAGAAGTCAACCAAACTTCACCCAATAGTGTATTGTATCACATTCTAGTAGTTACATTTGAAAATTTCGTTCTAGGTCATTTGGTTTGAGCGCAATCATTAAACTTAGGTCAAAAAAGCCATTTAAGCCTTTTCACAGTGAGATCTATGCGATATGGCCGAGAAATGTAATTTTGATGTTAACTCCCAAACCGCTGCGCAGAAGTCAACCAAACTTCACCCAATAGTGTATTGTATCACATTCTAGTAGTTACATTTGAAAATTTCGTTCTAGGACATTTGGTTTGAGCGCAATTATTAAACTTAGGTCAAAAAAGCCATTTAAGCTTTTTCACAGTGAGATCTATGCGATATGGCCGAGAAATGTAATTTTGATGTTAACTCCCAAACCGCTGCGCAGAAGTCAACCAAACTTCACCCAATAGTGTATTGTATCACATTCTAGTAGTTACATTTGAAAATTTTGTTCTAGGACATTTTGTTTGAACGCAATCATCAAACTTAATTAAAAAAGTCATTTAAGCCTTTTCACAGTGAGATCTATGCGATATGGCCGAGAAATGTAATTTTGATGTTAACTCCCAAACCGCTGCGCAGAAGTCAACCAAACTTCACCCAATAGTGTATTGTATCACAATCTAGTAGTTACATTTGAAAATTTTGTTCTAGGAAATTTTGTTTGAGCGCAATCATCAAACTTAATTAAAAAAGTCATTTAAGCCTTTTCACAGTGAGATCTATGCGATATGGCCGAGAAATGTAATTTTGATGTTAACTCCCAAACCGCTGCGCAGAAGTCAACCAAACTTCACCCAATAGTGTATTGTATCACAATCTAGTAGTTACATTTGAAAATTTTGTTCTAGGAAATTTTGTTTGAGCGCAATCATCAAACTTAATTAAAAAAGTCATTTAAGCCTTTTCACAGTGAGATCTATGCGATATGGCCGAGAAATGTAATTTTGATGTTAACTCCCAAACCGCTGCGCAGAAGTCAACCAAACTTCACCCAATAGTGTATTGTATCACATTCTAGTAGTTACATTTGAAAATTTTGTTCTAGGACATTTTGTTTGAACGCAATCATCAAACTTAATTAAAAAAGTCATTTAAGCCTTTTCACAGTGAGATCTATGCGATATGGCCGAGAAATGTAATTTTGATGTTAACTCCCAAACCGCTGCGCAGAAGTCAACTAAACTTCACCCAATAGTGTATTGTATCACATTCTAGTAGTTACATTTGAAAATTTCGTTCTAGGACATTTGGTTTGAGCGCAATCATTAAACTTAATTAAAAAAGTCATTTAAGCCTTTTCACAGTGAGATCTATGCGATATGGCCGAGAAATGTAATTTTGATGTTAACTCCCAAACCGCTGCGCAGAAGTCAACCAAACTTCACCCATTAGTGTATTGTATCACAATCTAGTAGTTACATGTTGAAATTTGGTTCTAGGACATTTGATTTGAGCGCAATCCTCAAACTTAGGTCAAAAAAGCCATTTAAGCCTTTTCACAGTGAGATCTAGGCGATATGGCCGAGAAATGTAATTTTGATGTTGACTCCCAAACCGCTGCGCAGAAGTCAACCAAACTTCACCCAATAGTGTATTGTATCACAATCTAGTAGTTACATTTGAAAATTTTGTTCTAGGAAATTTTGTTTGAGCGCAATCATCAAACTTAATTAAAAAAGTCATTTAAGCCTTTTCACAGTGAGATCTATGCGATATGGCCGAGAAATGTAATTTTGATGTTAACTCCCAAACCGCTGCGCAGAAGTAAACCAAACTTCACCCAATAGTGTATTGTATCACAATCTAGTAGTTACATTTGAAAATTTTGTTCTAGGACATTTTGTTTGAACGCAATCATCAAACTTAATTAAAAAAGTCATTTAAGCCTTTTCACAGTGAGATCTATGCGATATGGCCGAGAAATGTAATTTTGATGTTAACTCCCAAACCGCTGCGCAGAAGTCAACCAAACTTCACCCAATAGTGTATTGTATCACAATCTAGTAGTTACATTTGAAAATTTTGTTCTAGGAAATTTTGTTTGAGCGCAATCATCAAACAATTAAAAAAGTCATTTAAGCCTTTTCACAGTGAGATCTATGCGATATGGCCGAGAAATGTAATTTTGATGTTAACTCCCAAACCGCTGCGCAGAAGTCAACCAAACTTCACCCATTAGTGTATTGTATCACAATCTAGTAGTTACATGTGAAAATTTGGTTCTAGGACATTTGATTTGAGCGCAATCCTCAAACTTAGGTCAAAAAAGCCATTTAAGCCTTTTCACAGTGAGATCTATGCGATATGGCCGAGAAATGTAATTTTGATGTTAACTCCCAAACCGCTGCGCAGAAGTCAACCAAACTTCACCCAATAGTGTATTGTATCACATTCTAGTAGTTACATTTGAAAATTTCGTTCTAGGTCATTTGGTTTGAGCGCAATCATTAAACTTAGGTCAAAAAAGCCATTTAAGCCTTTTCACAGTGAGATCTATGCGATATGGCCGAGAAATGTAATTTTGATGTTAACTCCCAAACCGCTGCGCAGAAGTCAACCAAACTTCACCCAATAGTGTATTGTATCACATTCTAGTAGTTACATTTGAAAATTTCGTTCTAGGACATTTGGTTTGAGCGCAATTATTAAACTTAGGTCAAAAAAGCCATTTAAGCTTTTTCACAGTGAGATCTATGCGATATGGCCGAGAAATGTAATTTTGATGTTAACTCCCAAACCGCTGCGCAGAAGTCAACCAAACTTCACCCAATAGTGTATTGTATCACATTCTAGTAGTTACATTTGAAAATTTTGTTCTAGGACATTTTGTTTGAACGCAATCATCAAACTTAATTAAAAAAGTCATTTAAGCCTTTTCACAGTGAGATCTATGCGATATGGCCGAGAAATGTAATTTTGATGTTAACTCCCAAACCGCTGCGCAGAAGTCAACCAAACTTCACCCAATAGTGTATTGTATCACAATCTAGTAGTTACATTTGAAAATTTTGTTCTAGGAAATTTTGTTTGAGCGCAATCATCAAACTTAGGTCAAAAAAGCCATTTAAGCCTTTTCACAGTGAGATCTATGCGATATGGCCGAGAAATGTAATTTTGATGTTAACTCCCAAACCGCTGCGCAGAAGTCAACCAAACTTCACCCAATAGTGTATTGTATCACAATCTAGTAGTTACATTTGAAAATTTTGTTCTAGGAAATTTTGTTTGAGCGCAATCCTCAAACTTAGGTCAAAAAAGCCATTTAAGCCTTTTCACAGTGAGATCTATGCGATATGGCCGAGAAATGTAATTTTGATGTTAACTCCCAAACCGCTGCGCAGAAGTCAACCAAACTTCACCCAATAGTGTATTGTATCACATTCTAGTAGTTACATTTGAAAATTTCGTTCTAGGACATTTTGTTTGAACGCAATCATCAAACTTAATTAAAAAAGTCATTTAAGCCTTTTCACAGTGAGATCTATGCGATATGGCCGAGAAATGTAATTTTGATGTTAACTCCCAAACCGCTGCGCAGAAGTCAACTAAACTTCACCCAATAGTGTATTGTATCACATTCTAGTAGTTACATTTGAAAATTTCGTTCTAGGACATTTGGTTTGAGCGCAATCATTAAACTTAATTAAAAAAGTCATTTAAGCCTTTTCACAGTGAGATCTATGCGATATGGCCGAGAAATGTAATTTTGATGTTAACTCCCAAACCGCTGCGCAGAAGTCAACCAAACTTCACCCATTAGTGTATTGTATCACAATCTAGTAGTTACATGTTGAAATTTGGTTCTAGGACATTTGATTTGAGCGCAATCCTCAAACTTAGGTCAAAAAAGCCATTTAAGCCTTTTCACAGTGAGATCTAGGCGATATGGCCGAGAAATGTAATTTTGATGTTGACTCCCAAACCGCTGCGCAGAAGTCAACCAAACTTCACCCAATAGTGTATTGTATCACAATCTAGTAGTTACATTTGAAAATTTTGTTCTAGGAAATTTTGTTTGAGCGCAATCATCAAACTTAATTAAAAAAGTCATTTAAGCCTTTTCACAGTGAGATCTATGCGATATGGCCGAGAAATGTAATTTTGATGTTAACTCCCAAACCGCTGCGCAGAAGTAAACCAAACTTCACCCAATAGTGTATTGTATCACAATCTAGTAGTTACATTTGAAAATTTTGTTCTAGGACATTTTGTTTGAACGCAATCATCAAACTTAATAAAAAAAGTCATTTAAGCCTTTTCACAGTGAGATCTATGCGATATGGCCGAGAAATGTAATTTTGATGTTAACTCCCAAACCGCTGCGCAGAAGTCAACCAAACTTCACCCAATAGTGTATTGTATCACAATCTAGTAGTTACATTTGAAAATTTTGTTCTAGGAAATTTTGTTTGAGCGCAATCATCAAACAATTAAAAAAGTCATTTAAGCCTTTTCACAGTGAGATCTATGCGATATGGCCGAGAAATGTAATTTTGATGTTAACTCCCAAACCGCTGCGCAGAAGTCAACCAAACTTCACCCATTAGTGTATTGTATCACAATCTAGTAGTTACATGTGAAAATTTGGTTCTAGGACATTTGATTTGAGCGCAATCCTCAAACTTAGGTCAAAAAAGCCATTTAAGCCTTTTCACAGTGAGATCTATGCGATATGGCCGAGAAATGTAATTTTGATGTTAACTCCCAAACCGCTGCGCAGAAGTCAACCAAACTTCACCCAATAGTGTATTGTATCACAATCTAGTAGTTACATTTGAAAATTTTGTTCTAGGACATTTTGTTTGAGCGCAATCATCAAACTTAATTAAAAAAGTCATTTAAGCCTTTTCACAGTGAGATCTATGCGATATGGCCGAGAAATGTAATTTTGATGTTAACTCCCAAACCGCTGCGCAGAAGTCAACCAAACTTCACCCATTAGTGTATTGTATCACAATCTAGTAGTTACATGTGGAAATTTGGTTCTAGGACATTTGATTTGAGCGCAATCCTCAAACTTAGGTCAAAAAAGCCATTTAAGCCTTTTCACAGTGAGATCTATGCGATATGGCCGAGAAATGTAATTTTGATGTTAACTCCCAAACCGCTGCGCAGAAGTCAACCAAACTTCACCCAATTGTGTATTGTATCACATTCTAGTAGTTACATTTGAAAATTTCGTTCTAGGACATTTGGTTTGAGCGCAATTATTAAACTTAGGTCAAAAAAGCCATTTAAGCCTTTTCACAGTGAGATCTATGCGATATGGCCGAGAAATGTAATTTTGATGTTAACTCCCAAACCGCTGCGCAGAAGTCAACCAAACTTCACCCAATAGTGTATTGTATCACAATCTAGTAGTTACATTTGAAAATTTTGTTCTAGGAAATTTTGTTTGAGCGCAATCATCAAACTTAATTATAAAAGTCATTTAAGCCTTTTCACAGTGAGATCTATGCGATATGGCCGAGAAATGTAATTTTGATGTTAACTCCCAAACCGCTGCGCAGAAGTCAACCAAACTTCACCCAATAGTGTATTGTATCACAATCTAGTAGTTACATTTGAAAATTTTGTTCTAGGACATTTTGTTTGAACGCAATCATCAAACTTAATTAAAAAAGTCATTTAAGCCTTTTCACAGTGAGATCTATGCGATATGGCCGAGAAATGTAATTTTGATGTTAACTCCCAAACCGCTGCGCAGAAGTAAACCAAACTTCACCCATTAGTGTATTGTATCACAATCTAGTAGTTACATGTGGAAATTTGGTTCTAGGACATTTGATTTGAGCGCAATCCTCAAACTTAGGTCAAAAAAGCCATTTAAGCCTTTTCACAGTGAGATCTATGCGATATGGCCGAGAAATGTAATTTTGATGTTAACTCCCAAACCGCTGCGTAGAAGTCAACCAAACTTCACCCAATAGTGTATTGTATCACAATCTTGTAGTTACATTTGAAAATTTTGTTCTAGGACATTTTGTTTGAACGCAATCATCAAACTTAATTAAAAAAGTCATTTAAGCCTTTTCACAGTGAGATCTATGCGATATGGCCGAGAAATGTAATTTTGATGTTAACTCCCAAACCGCTGCGCAGAAGTCAACTAAACTTCACCCAATAGTGTATTGTATCACATTCTAGTAGTTACATTTGAAAATGTCGTTCTAGGACATTTGGTTCGAGCGCAATCATTAAACTTAATTAAAAAAGTCATTTAAGCCTTTTCACAGTGAGATCTATGCGATATGGCCGAGAAATGTAATTTTGATGTTAACTCCCAAACCGCTGCGCAGAAGTAAACCAAACTTCACCCAATAGTGTATTGGATCACAATCTAGTAGTTACATTTGAAAATTTTGTTCTAGGACATTTTGTTTGAACGCATTCATCAAACTTAATTAAAAAAGTCATTTAAGCCTTTTCACAGTGAGATCTATGCGATATGGCCGAGAAATGTAATTTTGATGTTAAATCCCAAACCGCTGCGCAGAAGTCAACTAAACTTCACCCAATAGTGTATTGTATCACATTCTAGTAGTTACATTTGAAAATTTCGTTCTAGGACATTTGGTTTGAGCGCAATCATTAAACTTAATTAAAAAAGTCATTTAAGCCTTTTCACAGTGAGATCTATGCGATATGGCCGAGAAATGTAATTTTGATGTTAACTCCCAAACCGCTGCGCAGAAGTCAACCAAACTTCACCCAATAGTGTATTGTATCACAATCTAGTAGTTACATTTGAAAATTTTGTTCTAGGACATTTTGTTTGAACGCAATCATCAAACTTAATTAAAAAAGTCATTTAAGCCTTTTCACAGTGAGATCTATGCGATATGGCCGAGAAATGTAATTTTGATGTTAACTCCCAAACCGCTGCGCAGAAGTCAACCAAACTTCACCCAATAGTGTATTGTATCACAATCTAGTAGTTACATTTGAAAATTTTGTTCTAGGAAATTTTGTTTGAGCGCAATCCTCAAACTTAGGTCAAAAAAGCCATTTAAGCCTTTTCACAGTGAGATCTATGCGATATGGCCGAGAAATGTAATTTTGATGTTAACTCCCAAACCGCTGCGCAGAAGTCAACCAAACTTCACCCAATAGTGTATTGTATCACAATCTAGTAGTTACATTTGAAAATTTTGTTCTAGGAAATTTTGTTTGAGCGCAATCCTCAAACTTAGGTCAAAAAAGCCATTTAAGCCTTTTCACAGTGAGATCTATGCGATATGGCCGAGAAATGTAATTTTGATGTTAACTCCCAAACCGCTGCGCAGAAGTCAACCAAACTTCACCCAATAGTGTATTGTATCACATTCTAGTAGTTACATTTGAAAATTTCGTTCTAGGTCATTTGGTTTGAGCGCAATCATTAAACTTAGGTCAAAAAAGCCATTTAAGCCTTTTCACAGTGAGATCTATGCGATATGGCCGAGAAATGTAATTTTGATGTTAACTCCCAAACCGCTGCGCAGAAGTCAACCAAACTTCACCCAATAGTGTATTGTATCACATTCTAGTAGTTACATTTGAAAATTTCGTTCTAGGACATTTGGTTTGAGCGCAATTATTAAACTTAGGTCAAAAAAGCCATTTAAGCCTTTTCACAGTGAGATCTATGCGATATGGCCGAGAAATGTAATTTTGATGTTAACTCCCAAACCGCTGCGCAGAAGTCAACCAAACTTCACCCAATAGTGTATTGTATCACATTCTAGTAGTTACATTTGAAAATTTTGTTCTAGGACATTTTGTTTGAACGCAATCATCAAACTTAATTAAAAAAGTCATTTAAGCCTTTTCACAGTGAGATCTATGCGATATGGCCGAGAAATGTAATTTTGATGTTAACTCCCAAACCGCTGCGCAGAAGTCAACCAAACTTCACCCAATAGTGTATTGTATCACAATCTAGTAGTTACATTTGAAAATTTTGTTCTAGGAAATTTTGTTTGAGCGCAATCATCAAACTTAATTAAAAAAGTCATTTAAGCCTTTTCACAGTGAGATCTATGCGATATGGCCGAGAAATGTAATTTTGATGTTAACTCCCAAACCGCTGCGCAGAAGTCAACCAAACTTCACCCAATAGTGTATTGTATCACAATCTAGTAGTTACATTTGAAAATTTTGTTCTAGGAAATTTTGTTTGAGCGCAATCATCAAACTTAATTAAAAAAGTCATTTAAGCCTTTTCACAGTGAGATCTATGCGATATGGCCGAGAAATGTAATTTTGATGTTAACTCCCAAACCGCTGCGCAGAAGTCAACCAAACTTCACCCAATAGTGTATTGTATCACATTCTAGTAGTTACATTTGAAAATTTTGTTCTAGGACATTTTGTTTGAACGCAATCATCAAACTTAATTAAAAAAGTCATTTAAGCCTTTTCACAGTGAGATCTATGCGATATGGCCGAGAAATGTAATTTTTATGTTAACTCCCAAACCGCTGCGCAGAAGTCAACTAAACTTCACCCAATAGTGTATTGTATCACATTCTAGTAGTTACATTTGAAAATTTCGTTCTAGGACATTTGGTTTGAGCGCAATCATTAAACTTAATTAAAAAAGTCATTTAAGCCTTTTCACAGTGAGATCTATGCGATATGGCCGAGAAATGTAATTTTGATGTTAACTCCCAAACCGCTGCGCAGAAGTCAACCAAACTTCACCCATTAGTGTATTGTATCACAATCTAGTAGTTACATGTTGAAATTTGGTTCTAGGACATTTGGTTTGAGCGCAATCATTAAACTTAGGTCAAAAAAGCCATTTAAGCCTTTTCACAGTGAGATCTAGGCGATATGGCCGAGAAATGTAATTTTGATGTTGACTCCCAAACCGCTGCGCAGAAGTCAACCAAACTTCACCCAATAGTGTATTGTATCACAATCTAGTAGTTACATTTGAAAATTTTGTTCTAGGACATTTTGTTTGAACGCAATCATCAAACTTAATTAAAAAAGTCATTTAAGCCTTTTCACAGTGAGATCTATGCGATATGGCCGAGAAATGTAATTTTGATGTTAACTCCCAAACCGCTGCGCAGAAGTCAACCAAACTTCACCCAATAGTGTATTGTATCACAATCTAGTAGTTACATTTGAAAATTTTGTTCTAGGAAATTTTGTTTGAGCGCAATCATCAAACAATTAAAAAAGTCATTTAAGCCTTTTCACAGTGAGATCTATGCGATATGGCCGAGAAATGTAATTTTGATGTTAACTCCCAAACCGCTGCGCAGAAGTCAACCAAACTTCACCCATTAGTGTATTGTATCACAATCTAGTAGTTACATGTGAAAATTTGGTTCTAGGACATTTGATTTGAGCGCAATCCTCAAACTTAGGTCAAAAAAGCCATTTAAGCCTTTTCACAGTGAGATCTATGCGATATGGCCGAGAAATGTAATTTTGATGTTAACTCCCAAACCGCTGCGCAGAAGTCAACCAAACTTCACCCAATAGTGTATTGTATCACAATCTAGTAGTTACATTTGAAAATTTTGTTCTAGGACATTTTGTTTGAGCGCAATCATCAAACTTAATTAAAAAAGTCATTTAAGCCTTTTCACAGTGAGATCTATGCGATATGGCCGAGAAATGTAATTTTGATGTTAACTCCCAAACCGCTGCGCAGAAGTCAACCAAACTTCACCCATTAGTGTATTGTATCACAATCTAGTAGTTACATGTGGAAATTTGGTTCTAGGACATTTGATTTGAGCGCAATCCTCAAACTTAGGTCAAAAAAGCCATTTAAGCCTTTTCACAGTGAGATCTATGCGATATGGCCGAGAAATGTAATTTTGATGTTAACTCCCAAACCGCTGCGCAGAAGTCAACCAAACTTCACCCAATAGTGTATTGTATCACATTCTAGTAGTTACATTTGAAAATTTCGTTCTAGGACATTTGGTTTGAGCGCAATTATTAAACTTAGGTCAAAAAAGCCATTTAAGCCTTTTCACAGAGAGATCTATGCGATATGGCCGAGAAATGTAATTTTGATGTTAACTCCCAAACCGCTGCGCAGAAGTCAACCAAACTTCACCCAATAGTGTATTGTATCACAATCTAGTAGTTACATTTGAAAATTTTGTTCTAGGAAATTTTGTTTGAGCGCAATCATCAAACTTAATTAAAAAAGTCATTTAAGCCTTTTCACAGTGAGATCTATGCGATATGGCCGAGAAATGTAATTTTGATGTTAACTCCCAAACCGCTGCGCAGAAGTCAACCAAACTTCACCCAATAGTGTATTGTATCACAATCTAGTAGTTACATTTGAAAATTTTGTTCTAGGACATTTTGTTTGAACGCAATCATCAAACTTAATTAAAAAAGTCATTTAAGCCTTTTCACAGTGAGATCTATGCGATATGGCCGAGAAATGTAATTTTGATGTTAACTCCCAAACCGCTGCGCAGAAGTCAACCAAACTTCACCCAATAGTGTATTGTATCACAATCTAGTAGTTACATTTGAAAATTTTGTTCTAGGACATTTTGTTTGAACGCAATCATCAAACTTAATTAAAAAAGTCATTTAAGCCTTTTCACAGTGAGATCTATGCGATATGGCCGAGAAATGTAATTTTGATGTTAACTCCCAAACCGCTGCGCAGAAGTCAACCAAACTTCACCCAATAGTGTATTGTATCACAATCTAGTAGTTACATTTGAAATTTTTGTTCTAGGACATTTTGTTTGAGCGCAATCCTCAAACTTAGGTCAAAAAAGCCATTTAAGCCTTTTCACAGTGAGATCTATGCGATATGGCCGAGAAATGTAATTTTGATGTTAACTCCCAAACCGCTGCGCAGAAGTCAACCAAACTTCACCCAATAGTGTATTGTATCACATTCTAGTAGTTACATTTGAAAATTTCGTTCTAGGACATTTGGTTTGAGCGCAATCATTAAACTTAGGTCAAAAAAGCCATTTAAGCCTTTTCACAGTGAGATCTATGCGATATGGCCGAGAAATGTAATTTTGATGTTAACTCCCAAACCGCTGCGCAGAAGTCAACCAAACTTCACCCAATAGTGTATTGTATCACATTCTAGTAGTTACATTTGAAAATTTCGTTCTAGGACATTTGGTTTGAGCGCAATTATTAAACTTAGGTCAAAAAAGCCATTTAAGCCTTTTCACAGTGAGATCTATGCGATATGGCCGAGAAATGTAATTTTGATGTTAACTCCCAAACCGCTGCGCAGAAGTCAACCAAACTTCACCCAATAGTGTATTGTATCACATTCTAGTAGTTACATTTGAAAATTTTGTTCTAGGACATTTTATTTGAACGCAATCATCAAACTTAATTAAAAAAGTCATTTAAGCCTTTTCACAGTGAGATCTATGCGATATGGCCGAGAAATGTAATTTTGATGTTAACTCCCAAACCGCTGCGCAGAAGTCAACCAAACTTCACCCAATAGTGTATTGTATCACAATCTAGTAGTTACATTTGAAAATTTTGTTCTAGGAAATTTTGTTTGAGCGCAATCATCAAACTTAATTAAAAAAGTCATTTAAGCCTTTTCACAGTGAGATCTATGCGATATGGCCGAGAAATGTAATTTTGATGTTAACTCCCAAACCGCTGCGCAGAAGTCAACTAAACTTCACCCATTAGTGTATTGTATCACAATCTAGTAGTTACATGTGGAAATTTAGTTCTAGGACATTTGATTTGAGCGCAATCCTCAAACTTAGGTCAAAAAAGCCATTTAAGCCTTTTCACAGTGAGATCTATGCGATATGGCCGAGAAATGTAATTTTGATGTTAACTCCCAAACCGCTGCGCAGAAGTCAACCAAACTTCACCCAATAGTGTATTGTATCACATTCTAGTAGTTACATTTTAAAATTTCGTTCTAGGACATTTGGTTTGAGCGCAATTATTAAACTTAGGTCAAAAAAGCCATTTAAGCCTTTTCACAGTGAGATCTATGCGATATGCCCGAGAAATGTAATTTTGATGTTAACTCCCAAACCGCTGCGCAGAAGTCAACCAAACTTCACCCATTAGTGTATTGTATCACAATCTAGTAGTTACATGTGGAAATTTGGTTCTAGGACATTTGATTTGAGCGCAATCCTCAAACTTAGGTCAAAAAAGCCATTTAAGCCTTTTCACAGTGAGATCTATGCGATATGGCCGAGAAATGTAATTTTGATGTTAACTCCCAAACCGCTGCGCTGAAGTAAACCAAACTTCACCCATTAGTGTATTGTATCACAATCTAGTAGTTACATGTGGAAATTTGGTTCTAGGACATTTGATTTGAGCGCAATCCTCAAACTTAGGTAAAAAAAGCCATTTAAGCCTTTTCACAGTGAGATCTATGCGATATGGCCGAGAAATGTAATTTTGATGTTAACTCCCAAACCGCTGCGCAGAAGTCAACCAAACTTCACCCAATAGTGTATTGTATCACAATCTTGTAGTTACATTTGAAAATTTTGTTCTAGGACATTTTGTTTGAACGCAATCATCAAACTTAATTAAAAAAGTCATTTAAGCCTTTTCACAGTGAGATCTATGCGATATGGCCGAGAAATGTAATTTTGATGTTAACTCCCAAACCGCTGCGCAGAAGTCAACTAAACTTCACCCAATAGTGTATTGTATCACATTCTAGTAGTTACATTTGAAAATGTCGTTCTAGGACATTTGGTTCGAGCGCAATCATTAAACTTAATTAAAAAAGTCATTTAAGCCTTTTCACAGTGAGATCTATGCAATATGGCCGAGAAATGTAATTTTGATGTTAACTCCCAAACCGCTGCGCAGAAGTAAACCAAACTTCACCCAATAGTGTATTGTATCACAATCTAGTAGTTACATTTGAAAATTTTGTTCTAGGACATTTTGTTTGAACGCATTCATCAAACTTAATTAAAAAAGTCATTTAAGCCTTTTCACAGTGAGATCTATGCGATATGGCCGAGAAATGTAATTTTGATGTTAAATCCCAAACCGCTGCGCAGAAGTCAACTAAACTTCACCCAATAGTGTATTGTATCACATTCTAGTAGTTACATTTGAAAATTTCGTTCTAGGACATTTGGTTTGAGCGCAATCATTAAACTTAATTAAAAAAGTCATTTAAGCCTTTTCACAGTGAGATCTATGCGATATGGCCGAGAAATGTAATTTTGATGTTAACTCCCAAACCGCTGCGCAGAAGTCAACCAAAATTCACCCAATAGTGTATTGTATCACAATCTAGTAGTTACATTTGAAAATTTTGTTCTAGGACATTTTGTTTGAACGCAATCATCAAACTTAATTAAAAAAGTCATTTAAGCCTTTTCACAGTGAGATCTATGCGATATGGCCGAGAAATGTAATTTTGATGTTAACTCCCAAACCGCTGCGCAGAAGTCAACCAAACTTCACCCAATAGTGTATTGTATCACAATCTAGTAGTTACATTTGAAATTTTTGTTCTAGGACATTTTGTTTGAGCGCAATCCTCAAACTTAGGTCAAAAAAGCCATTTAAGCCTTTTCACAGTGAGATCTATGCGATATGGCCGAGAAATGTAATTTTGATGTTAACTCCCAAACCGCTGCGCAGAAGTCAACCAAACTTCACCCAATAGTGTATTGTATCACATTCTAGTAGTTACATTTGAAAATTTCGTTCTAGGACATTTGGTTTGAGCGCAATCATTAAACTTAGGTCAAAAAAGCCATTTAAGCCTTTTCACAGTGAGATCTATGCGATATGGCCGAGAAATGTAATTTTGATGTTAACTCCCAAACCGCTGCGCAGAAGTCAACCAAACTTCACCCAATAGTGTATTGTATCACAATCTAGTAGTTACATTTGAAAATTTTGTTCTAGGAAATTTTGTTTGAGCGCAATCATCAAACTTAATTAAAAAAGTCATTTAAGCCTTTTCACAGTGAGATCTATGCGATATGGCCGAGAAATGTAATTTTGATGTTAACTCCCAAACCGCTGTGCAGAAGTCAACCAAACTTCACCCATTAGTGTATTGTATCACAATCTAGTAGTTACATGTGAAAATTTGGTTCTAGGACATTTGATTTGAGCGCAATCCTCAAACTTAGGTCAAAAAAGCCATTTAAGCCTTTTCACAGTGAGATCTATGCGATATGGCCGAGAAATGTAATTTTGATGTTAACTCCCAAACCGCTGCGCTGAAGTAAACCAAACTTCACCCATTAGTGTATTGTATCACAATCTAGTAGTTACATGTGGAAATTTGGTTCTAGGACATTTGATTTGAGCGCAATCCTCAAACTTAGGTAAAAAAAGCCATTTAAGCCTTTTCACAGTGAGATCTATGCGATATGGCCGAGAAATGTAATTTTGATGTTAACTCCCAAACCGCTGCGCAGAAGTCAACCAAACTTCACCCAATAGTGTATTGTATCACAATCTTGTAGTTACATTTGAAAATTTTGTTCTAGGACATTTTGTTTGAACGCAATCATCAAACTTAATTAAAAAAGTCATTTAAGCCTTTTCACAGTGAGATCTATGCGATATGGCCGAGAAATGTAATTTTGATGTTAACTCCCAAACCGCTGCGCAGAAGTCAACTAAACTTCACCCAATAGTGTATTGTATCACATTCTAGTAGTTACATTTGAAAATGTCGTTCTAGGACATTTGGTTCGAGCGCAATCATTAAACTTAATTAAAAAAGTCATTTAAGCCTTTTCACAGTGAGATCTATGCAATATGGCCGAGAAATGTAATTTTGATGTTAACTCCCAAACCGCTGCGCAGAAGTAAACCAAACTTCACCCAATAGTGTATTGTATCACAATCTAGTAGTTACATTTGAAAATTTTGTTCTAGGACATTTTGTTTGAACGCATTCATCAAACTTAATTAAAAAAGTCATTTAAGCCTTTTCACAGTGAGATCTATGCGATATGGCCGAGAAATGTAATTTTGATGTTAAATCCCAAACCGCTGCGCAGAAGTCAACTAAACTTCACCCAATAGTGTATTGTATCACATTCTAGTAGTTACATTTGAAAATTTCGTTCTAGGACATTTGGTTTGAGCGCAATCATTAAACTTAATTAAAAAAGTCATTTAAGCCTTTTCACAGTGAGATCTATGCGATATGGCCGAGAAATGTAATTTTGATGTTAACTCCCAAACCGCTGCGCAGAAGTCAACCAAACTTCACCCAATAGTGTATTGTATCACAATCTAGTAGTTACATTTGAAAATTTTGTTCTAGGACATTTTGTTTGAACGCAATCATCAAACTTAATTAAAAAAGTCATTTAAGCCTTTTCACAGTGAGATCTATGCGATATGGCCGAGAAATGTAATTTTGATGTTAACTCCCAAACCGCTGCGCAGAAGTCAACCAAACTTCACCCAATAGTGTATTGTATCACAATCTAGTAGTTACATTTGAAATTTTTGTTCTAGGACATTTTGTTTGAGCGCAATCCTCAAACTTAGGTCAAAAAAGCCATTTAAGCCTTTTCACAGTGAGATCTATGCGATATGGCCGAGAAATGTAATTTTGATGTTAACTCCCAAACCGCTGCGCAGAAGTCAACCAAACTTCACCCAATAGTGTATTGTATCACATTCTAGTAGTTACATTTGAAAATTTCGTTCTAGGACATTTGGTTTGAGCGCAATCATTAAACTTAGGTCAAAAAAGCCATTTAAGCCTTTTCACAGTGAGATCTATGCGATATGGCCGAGAAATGTAATTTTGATGTTAACTCCCAAACCGCTGCGCAGAAGTCAACCAAACTTCACCCAATAGTGTATTGTATCACAATCTAGTAGTTACATTTGAAATTTTTGTTCTAGGACATTTTGTTTGAGCGCAATCCTCAAACTTAGGTCAAAAAAGCCATTTAAGCCTTTTCACAGTGAGATCTATGCGATATGGCCGAGAAATGTAATTTTGATGTTAACTCCCAAACCGCTGTGCAGAAGTCAACCAAACTTCACCCATTAGTGTATTGTATCACAATCTAGTAGTTACATGTGAAAATTTGGTTCTAGGACATTTGATTTGAGCGCAATCCTCAAACTTAGGTCAAAAAAGCCATTTAAGCCTTTTCACAGTGAGATCTATGCGATATGGCCGAGAAATGTAATTTTGATGTTAACTCCCAAACCGCTGCGCAGAAGTCAACCAAACTTCACCCAATAGTGTATTGTATCACATTCTAGTAGTTACATTTGAAAATTTTGTTCTAGGACATTTTGTTTGAACGCAATCATCAAACTTAATTAAAAAAGTCATTTAAGCCTTTTCACAGTGAGATCTATGCGATATGGCCGAGAAATGTAATTTTGATGTTAACTCCCAAACCGCTGCGCAGAAGTCAACCAAACTTCACCCAATAGTGTATTGTATCACAATCTAGTAGTTACATTTGAAAATTTTGTTCTAGGAAATTTTGTTTGAGCGCAATCATCAAACTTAATTAAAAAAGTCATTTAAGCCTTTTCACAGTGAGATCTATGCGATATGGCCGAGAAATGTAATTTTGATGTTAACTCCCAAACCGCTGCGCAGAAGTCAACTAAACTTCACCCATTAGTGTATTGTATCACAATCTAGTAGTTACATGTGGAAATTTGGTTCTAGGACATTTGATTTGAGCGCAATCCTCAAACTTAGGTCAAAAAAGCCATTTAAGCCTTTTCACAGTGAGATCTATGCGATATGGCCGAGAAATGTAATTTTGATGTTAACTCCCAAACCGCTGCGCAGAAGTCAACCAAACTTCACCCAATAGTGTATTGTATCACATTCTAGTAGTTACATTTTAAAATTTCGTTCTAGGACATTTGGTTTGAGCGCAATTATTAAACTTAGGTCAAAAAAGCCATTTAAGCCTTTTCACAGTGAGATCTATGCGATATGCCCGAGAAATGTAATTTTGATGTTAACTCCCAAACCGCTGCGCAGAAGTCAACCAAACTTCACCCATTAGTGTATTGTATCACAATCTAGTAGTTACATGTGGAAATTTGGTTCTAGGACATTTGATTTGAGCGCAATCCTCAAACTTAGGTCAAAAAAGCCATTTAAGCCTTTTCACAGTGAGATCTATGCGATATGGCCGAGAAATGTAATTTTGATGTTAACTCCCAAACCGCTGCGCAGAAGTAAACCAAACTTCACCCATTAGTGTATTGTATCACAATCTAGTAGTTACATGTGGAAATTTGGTTCTAGGACATTTGATTTGAGCGCAATCCTCAAACTTAGGTCAAAAAAGCCATTTAAGCCTTTTCACAGTGAGATCTATGCGATATGGCCGAGAAATGTAATTTTGATGTTAACTCCCAAACCGCTGCGCAGAAGTCAACCAAACTTCACCCAATAGTGTATTGTATCACAATCTTGTAGTTACATTTGAAAATTTTGTTCTAGGACATTTTGTTTGAACGCAATCATCAAACTTAATTAAAAAAGTCATTTAAGCCTTTTCACAGTGAGATCTATGCGATATGGCCGAGAAATGTAATTTTGATGTTAACTCCCAAACCGCTGCGCAGAAGTCAACTAAACTTCACCCAATAGTGTATTGTATCACATTCTAGTAGTTACATTTGAAAATGTCGTTCTAGGACATTTGGTTCGAGCGCAATCATTAAACTTAATTAAAAAAGTCATTTAAGCCTTTTCACAGTGAGATCTATGCGATATGGCCGAGAAATGTAATTTTGATGTTAACTCCCAAACCGCTGCGCAGAAGTAAACCAAACTTCACCCAATAGTGTATTGTATCACAATCTAGTAGTTACATTTGAAAATTTTGTTCTAGGACATTTTGTTTGAACGCATTCATCAAACTTAATTAAAAAAGTCATTTAAGCCTTTTCACAGTGAGATCTATGCGATATGGCCGAGAAATGTAATTTTGATGTTAAATCCCAAACCGCTGCGCAGAAGTCAACTAAACTTCACCCAATAGTGTATTGTATCACATTCTAGTAGTTACATTTGAAAATTTCGTTCTAGGACATTTGGTTTGAGCGCAATCATTAAACTTAATTAAAAAAGTCATTTAAGCCTTTTCACAGTGAGATCTATGCGATATGGCCGAGAAATGTAATTTTGATGTTAACTCCCAAACCGCTGCGCAGAAGTCAACCAAACTTCACCCAATAGTGTATTGTATCACAATCTAGTAGTTACATTTGAAAATTTTGTTCTAGGACATTTTGTTTGAACGCAATCATCAAACTTAATTAAAAAAGTCATTTAAGCCTTTTCACAGTGAGATCTATGCGATATGGCCGAGAAATGTAATTTTGATGTTAACTCCCAAACCGCTGCGCAGAAGTCAACCAAACTTCACCCAATAGTGTATTGTATCACAATCTAGTAGTTACATTTGAAAATTTTGTTCTAGGAAATTTTGTTTGAGCGCAATCCTCAAACTTAGGTCAAAAAAGCCATTTAAGCCTTTTCACAGTGAGATCTATGCGATATGGCCGAGAAATGTAATTTTGATGTTAACTCCCAAACCGCTGCGCAGAAGTCAACCAAACTTCACCCAATAGTGTATTGTATCACAATCTAGTAGTTACATTTGAAAATTTTGTTCTAGGACATTTTGTTTGAGCGCAATCCTCAAACTTAGGTCAAAAAAGCCATTTAAGCCTTTTCACAGTGAGATCTATGCGATATGGCCGAGAAATGTAATTTTGATGTTAACTCCCAAACCGCTGCGCAGAAGTCAACCAAACTTCACCCAATAGTGTATTGTATCACATTCTAGTAGTTACATTTGAAAATTTCGTTCTAGGACATTTGGTTTGAGCGCAATCATTAAACTTAGGTCAAAAAAGCCATTTAAGCCTTTTCACAGTGAGATCTATGCGATATGGCCGAGAAATGTAATTTTGATGTTAACTCCCAAACCGCTGCGCAGAAGTCAACCAAACTTCACCCAATAGTGTATTGTATCACATTCTAGTAGTTACATTTGAAAATTTTGTTCTAGGACATTTTGTTTGAACGCAATCATCAAACTTAATTAAAAAAGTCATTTAAGCCTTTTCACAGTGAGATCTATGCGATATGGCCGAGAAATGTAATTTTGATAACTCCCAAACCGCTGCGCAGAAGTCAACTAAACTTCACCCATTAGTGTATTGTATCACAATCTAGTAGTTACATGTGGAAATTTGGTTCTAGGACATTTGATTTGAGCGCAATCCTCAAACTTAGGTCAAAAAAGCCATTTAAGCCTTTTCACAGTGAGATCTATGCGATATGGCCGAGAAATGTAATTTTGATGTTAACTCCCAAACCGCTGCGCAGAAGTCAACCAAACTTCACCCAATAGTGTATTGTATCACATTCTAGTAGTTACATTTTAAAATTTTGTTCTAGGACATTTGGTTTGAGCGCAATTATTAAACTTAGGTCAAAAAAGCCATTTAAGCCTTTTCACAGTGAGATCTATGCGATATGCCCGAGAAATGTAATTTTGATGTTAACTCCCAAACCGCTGCGCAGAAGTCAACCAAACTTCACCCATTAGTGTATTGTATCACAATCTAGTAGTTACATGTGGAAGTTTGGTTCTAGGACATTTGATTTGAGCGCAATCCTCAAACTTAGGTCAAAAAAGCCATTTAAGCCTTTTCACAGTGAGATCTATGCGATATGGCCGAGAAATGTAATTTTGATGTTAACTCCCAAACCGCTGCGCAGAAGTAAACCAAACTTCACCCATTAGTGTATTGTATCACAATCTAGTAGTTACATGTGGAAATTTGGTTCTAGGACATTTGATTTGAGCGCAATCCTCAAACTTAGGTCAAAAAAGCCATTTAAGCCTTTTCACAGTGAGATCTATGCGATATGGCCGAGAAATGTAATTTTGATGTTAACTCCCAAACCGCTGCGCAGAAGTCAACCAAACTTCACCCAATAGTGTATTGTATCACAATCTAGTAGTTACATGTGGAAGTTTGGTTCTAGGACATTTGATTTGAGCGCAATCCTCAAACTTAGGTCAAAAAAGCCATTTAAGCCTTTTCACAGTGAGATCTATGCGATATGGCCGAGAAATGTAATTTTGATGTTAACTCCCAAACCGCTGCGCAGAAGTAAACCAAACTTCACCCATTAGTGTATTGTATCACAATCTAGTAGTTACATGTGGAAATTTGGTTCTAGGACATTTGATTTGAGCGCAATCCTCAAACTTAGGTCAAAAAAGCCATTTAAGCCTTTTCACAGTGAGATCTATGCGATATGGCCGAGAAATG
This sequence comes from Corythoichthys intestinalis, assembly GCF_030265065.1. NCBI lineage: Eukaryota > Metazoa > Chordata > Actinopteri > Syngnathiformes > Syngnathidae > Corythoichthys > Corythoichthys intestinalis. Next base: position 34,413,119 of record NC_080407.1, read on the forward strand.
TAATTTTGATGTTAACTCCCAAACCGCTGCGCAGAAGTCAACCAAACTTCACCCAATAGTGTATTGTATCACAATCTTGTAGTTACATTTGAAAATTTTGTTCTAGGACATTTTGTTTGAACGCAATCATCAAACTTAATTAAAAAAGTCATTTAAGCCTTTTCACAGTGAGATCTATGCGATATGGCCGAGAAATGTAATTTTGATGTTAACTCCCAAACCGCTGCGCAGAAGTCAACCAAACTTCACCCAATAGTGTATTGTATCACAATCTAGTAGTTACATTTGAAAATTTTGTTCTAGGAAATTTTGTTTGAGCGCAATCATCAAACTTAATTAAAAAAGTCATTTAAGCCTTTTCACAGTGAGATCTATGCGATATGGCCGAGAAATGTAATTTTGATAACTCCCAAACCGCTGCGCAGAAGTCAACTAAACTTCACCCATTAGTGTATTGTATCACAATCTAGTAGTTACATGTGGAAATTTGGTTCTAGGACATTTGATTTGAGCGCAATCCTCAAACTTAGGTCAAAAAAGCCATTTAAGCCTTTTCACAGTGAGATCTATGCGATATGGCCGAGAAATGTAATTTTGATGTTAACTCCCAAACCGCTGCGCAGAAGTCAACCAAACTTCACCCAATAGTGTATTGTATCACATTCTAGTAGTTACATTTTAAAATTTTGTTCTAGGACATTTGGTTTGAGCGCAATTATTAAACTTAGGTCAAAAAAGCCATTTAAGCCTTTTCACAGTGAGATCTATGCGATATGCCCGAGAAATGTAATTTTGATGTTAACTCCCAAACCGCTGCGCAGAAGTCAACCAAACTTCACCCATTAGTGTATTGTATCACAATCTAGTAGTTACATGTGGAAGTTTGGTTCTAGGACATTTGATTTGAGCGCAATCCTCAAACTTAGGTCAAAAAAGCCATTTAAGCCTTTTCACAGTGAGATCTATGCGATATGGCCGAGAAATGTAATTTTGATGTTAACTCCCAAACCGCTGCGCAGAAGTAAACCAAACTTCACCCATTAGTGTATTGTATCACAATCTAGTAGTTACATGTGGAAATTTGGTTCTAGGACATTTGATTTGAGCGCAATCCTCAAACTTAGGTCAAAAAAGCCATTTAAGCCTTTTCACAGTGAGATCTATGCGATATGGCCGAGAAATGTAATTTTGATGTTAACTCCCAAACCGCTGCGCAGAAGTCAACCAAACTTCACCCAATAGTGTATTGTATCACAATCTTGTAGTTACATTTGAAAATTTTGTTCTAGGACATTTTGTTTGAACGCAATCATCAAACTTAATTAAAAAAGTCATTTAAGCCTTTTCACAGTGAGATCTATGCGATATGGCCGAGAAATGTAATTTTGATGTTAACTCCCAAACCGCTGCGCAGAAGTCAACTAAACTTCACCCAATAGTGTATTGTATCACATTCTAGTAGTTACATTTGAAAATGTCGTTCTAGGACATTTGGTTCGAGCGCAATCATTAAACTTAATTAAAAAAGTCATTTAAGCCTTTTCACAGTGAGATCTATGCGATATGGCCGAGAAATGTAATTTTGATGTTAACTCCCAAACCGCTGCGCAGAAGTAAACCAAACTTCACCCAATAGTGTATTGTATCACAATCTAGTAGTTACATTTGAAAATTTTGTTCTAGGACATTTTGTTTGAACGCATTCATCAAACTTAATTAAAAAAGTCATTTAAGCCTTTTCACAGTGAGATCTATGCGATATGGCCGAGAAATGTAATTTTGATGTTAACTCCCAAACCGCTGCGCAGAAGTCAACCAAACTTCACCCAATAGTGTATTGTATAACAATCTAGTAGTTACATTTGAAAATTTTGTTCTAGGACATTTTGTTTGAACGCAATCATCAAACTTAATTAAAAAAGCCATTTAAGCCTTTTCACAGTGAGATCTATGCGATATGGCCGAGAAATGTAATTTTGATGTTAACTCCCAAACCGCTGCGCAGAAGTCAACCAAACTTCACCCAATAGTGTATTGTATCACATTCTAGTAGTTACATTTTAAAATTTCGTTCTAGGACATTTGGTTTGAGCGCAATTATTAAACTTAGGTCAAAAAAGCCATTTAAGCCTTTTCACAGTGAGATCTATGCGATATGCCCGAGAAATGTAATTTTGATGTTAACTCCCAAACCGCTGCGCAGAAGTCAACCAAACTTCACCCATTAGTGTATTGTATCACAATCTAGTAGTTACATGTGGAAATTTGGTTCTAGGACATTTGATTTGAGCGCAGTCCTCAAACTTAGGTCAAAAAAGCCATTTAAGCCTTTTCACAGTGAGATCTATGCGATATGGCCGAGAAATGTAATTTTGATGTTAACTCCCAAACCGCTGCGCAGAAGTCAACCAAACTTCACCCAATAGTGTATTGTATCACAATCTAGTAGTTACATGTGGAAATTTGGTTCTAGGACATTTGATTTGAGCGCAATCCTCAAACTTAGGTCAAAAAAGCCATTTAAGCCTTTTCACAGTGAGATCTATGCGATATGGCCGAGAAATGTAATTTTGATGTTAACTCCCAAACCGCTGCGCAGAAGTCAACCAAACTTCACCCAATAGTGTATTGTATCACAATCTTGTAGTTACATTTGAAAATTTTGTTCTAGGACATTTTGTTTGAACGCAATCATCAAACTTAATTAAAAAAGTCATTTAAGCCTTTTCACAGTGAGATCTATGCGATATGGCCGAGAAATGTAATTTTGATGTTAACTCCCAAACCGCTGCGCAGAAGTCAACCAAACTTCACCCAATAGTGTATTGTATCACATTCTAGTAGTTACATTTGAAAATGTCGTTCTAGGACATTTGGTTCGAGCGCAATCATTAAACTTAATTAAAAAAGTCATTTAAGCCTTTTCACAGTGAGATCTATGCGATATGGCCGAGAAATGTAATTTTGATGTTAACTCCCAAACCGCTGCGCAGAAGTAAACCAAACTTCACCCAATAGTGTATTGTATCACAATCTAGTAGTTACATTTGAAAATTTTGTTCTAGGACATTTTGTTTGAACGCATTCATCAAACTTAATTAAAAAAGTCATTTAAGCCTTTTCACAGTGAGATCTATGCGATATGGCCGAGAAATGTAATTTTGATGTTAAATCCCAAACCGCTGCGCAGAAGTCAACTAAACTTCACCCAATAGTGTATTGTATCACATTCTAGTAGTTACATTTGAAAATTTCGTTCTAGGACATTTGGTTTGAGCGCAATCATTAAACTTAATTAAAAAAGTCATTTAAGCCTTTTCACAGTGAGATCTATGCGATATGGCCGAGAAATGTAATTTTGATGTTAACTCCCAAACCGCTGCGCAGAAGTCAACCAAACTTCACCCAATAGTGTATTGTATCACAATCTAGTAGTTACATTTGAAAATTTTGTTCTAGGACATTTTGTTTGAACGCAATCATCAAACTTAATTAAAAAAGTCATTCAAGCCTTTTCACAGTGAGATCTATGCGATATGGCCGAGAAATGTAATTTTGATGTTAACTCCCAAACCGCTGCGCAGAAGTCAACCAAACTTCACCCAATAGTGTATTGTATCACAATCTAGTAGTTACATTTGAAAATTTTGTTCTAGGAAATTTTGTTTGAGCGCAATCCTCAAACTTAGGTCAAAAAAGCCATTTAAGCCTTTTCACAGTGAGATCTATGCGATATGGCCGAGAAATGTAATTTTGATGTTAACTCCCAAACCGCTGCGCAGAAGTCAACCAAACTTCACCCAATAGTGTATTGTATCACATTCTAGTAGTTACATTTTAAAATTTCGTTCTAGGACATTTGGTTTGAGCGCAATTATTAAACTTAGGTCAAAAAAGCCATTTAAGCCTTTTCACAGTGAGATCTATGCGATATGCCCGAGAAATGTAATTTTGATGTTAACTCCCAAACCGCTGCGCAGAAGTCAACCAAACTTCACCCATTAGTGTATTGTATCACAATCTAGTAGTTACATGTGGAAGTTTGGTTCTAGGACATTTGATTTGAGCGCAATCCTCAAACTTAGGTCAAAAAAGCCATTTAAGCCTTTTCACAGTGAGATCTATGCGATATGGCCGAGAAATGTAATTTTGATGTTAACTCCCAAACCGCTGCGCAGAAGTAAACCAAACTTCACCCATTAGTGTATTGTATCACAATCTAGTAGTTACATGTGGAAGTTTGGTTCTAGGACATTTGATTTGAGCGCAATCCTCAAACTTAGGTCAAAAAAGCCATTTAAGCCTTTTCACAGTGAGATCTATGCGATATGGCCGAGAAATGTAATTTTGATGTTAACTCCCAAACCGCTGCGCAGAAGTAAACCAAACTTCACCCATTAGTGTATTGTATCACAATCTAGTAGTTACATGTGGAAATTTGGTTCTAGGACATTTGATTTGAGCGCAATCCTCAAACTTAGGTCAAAAAAGCCATTTAAGCCTTTTCACAGTGAGATCTATGCGATATGGCCGAGAAATGTAATTTTGATGTTAACTCCCAAACCGCTGCGCAGAAGTCAACCAAACTTCACCCAATAGTGTATTGTATCACAATCTTGTAGTTACATTTGAAAATTTTGTTCTAGGACATTTTGTTTGAACGCAATCATCAAACTTAATTAAAAAAGTCATTTAAGCCTTTTCACAGTGAGATCTATGCGATATGGCCGAGAAATGTAATTTTGATGTTAACTCCCAAACCGCTGCGCAGAAGTCAACCAAACTTCACCCAATAGTGTATTGTATCACAATCTAGTAGTTACATTTGAAAATTTTGTTCTAGGAAATTTTGTTTGAGCGCAATCATCAAACTTAATTAAAAAAGTCATTTAAGCCTTTTCACAGTGAGATCTATGCGATATGGCCGAGAAATGTAATTTTGATAACTCCCAAACCGCTGCGCAGAAGTCAACTAAACTTCACCCATTAGTGTATTGTATCACAATCTAGTAGTTACATGTGGAAATTTGGTTCTAGGACATTTGATTTGAGCGCAATCCTCAAACTTAGGTCAAAAAAGCCATTTAAGCCTTTTCACAGTGAGATCTATGCGATATGGCCGAGAAATGTAATTTTGATGTTAACTCCCAAACCGCTGCGCAGAAGTCAACCAAACTTCACCCAATAGTGTATTGTATCACATTCTAGTAGTTACATTTTAAAATTTTGTTCTAGGACATTTGGTTTGAGCGCAATTATTAAACTTAGGTCAAAAAAGCCATTTAAGCCTTTTCACAGTGAGATCTATGCGATATGCCCGAGAAATGTAATTTTGATGTTAACTCCCAAACCGCTGCGCAGAAGTCAACCAAACTTCACCCATTAGTGTATTGTATCACAATCTAGTAGTTACATGTGGAAGTTTGGTTCTAGGACATTTGATTTGAGCGCAATCCTCAAACTTAGGTCAAAAAAGCCATTTAAGCCTTTTCACAGTGAGATCTATGCGATATGGCCGAGAAATGTAATTTTGATGTTAACTCCCAAACCGCTGCGCAGAAGTAAACCAAACTTCACCCATTAGTGTATTGTATCACAATCTAGTAGTTACATGTGGAAATTTGGTTCTAGGACATTTGATTTGAGCGCAATCCTCAAACTTAGGTCAAAAAAGCCATTTAAGCCTTTTCACAGTGAGATCTATGCGATATGGCCGAGAAATGTAATTTTGATGTTAACTCCCAAACCGCTGCGCAGAAGTCAACCAAACTTCACCCAATAGTGTATTGTATCACAATCTTGTAGTTACATTTGAAAATTTTGTTCTAGGACATTTTGTTTGAACGCAATCATCAAACTTAATTAAAAAAGTCATTTAAGCCTTTTCACAGTGAGATCTATGCGATATGGCCGAGAAATGTAATTTTGATGTTAACTCCCAAACCGCTGCGCAGAAGTCAACTAAACTTCACCCAATAGTGTATTGTATCACATTCTAGTAGTTACATTTGAAAAAGTCGTTCTAGGACATTTGGTTCGAGCGCAATCATTAAACTTAATTAAAAAAGTCATTTAAGCCTTTTCACAGTGAGATCTATGCGATATGGCCGAGAAATGTAATTTTGATGTTAACTCCCAAACCGCTGCGCAGAAGTAAACCAAACTTCACCCAATAGTGTATTGTATCACAATCTAGTAGTTACATTTGAAAATTTTGTTCTAGGACATTTTGTTTGAACGCATTCATCAAACTTAATTAAAAAAGTCATTTAAGCCTTTTCACAGTGAGATCTATGCGATATGGCCGAGAAATGTAATTTTGATGTTAAATCCCAAACCGCTGCGCAGAAGTCAACTAAACTTCACCCAATAGTGTATTGTATCACATTCTAGTAGTTACATTTGAAAATTTCGTTCTAGGACATTTGGTTTGAGCGCAATCATTAAACTTAATTAAAAAAGTCATTTAAGCCTTTTCACAGTGAGATCTATGCGATATGGCCGAGAAATGTAATTTTGATGTTAACTCCCAAACCGCTGCGCAGAAGTCAACCAAACTTCACCCAATAGTGTATTGTATAACAATCTAGTAGTTACATTTGAAAATTTTGTTCTAGGACATTTTGTTTGAACGCAATCATCAAACTTAATTAAAAAAGCCATTTAAGCCTTTTCACAGTGAGATCTATGCGATATGGCCGAGAAATGTAATTTTGATGTTAACTCCCAAACCGCTGCGCAGAAGTCAACCAAACTTCACCCAATAGTGTATTGTATCACATTCTAGTAGTTACATTTTAAAATTTCGTTCTAGGACATTTGGTTTGAGCGCAATTATTAAACTTAGGTCAAAAAAGCCATTTAAGCCTTTTCACAGTGAGATCTATGCGATATGCCCGAGAAATGTAATTTTGATGTTAACTCCCAAACCGCTGCGCAGAAGTCAACCAAACTTCACCCATTAGTGTATTGTATCACAATCTAGTAGTTACATGTGGAAATTTGGTTCTAGGACATTTGATTTGAGCGCAGTCCTCAAACTTAGGTCAAAAAAGCCATTTAAGCCTTTTCACAGTGAGATCTATGCGATATGGCCGAGAAATGTAATTTTGATGTTAACTCCCAAACCGCTGCGCAGAAGTCAACCAAACTTCACCCAATAGTGTATTGTATCACAATCTAGTAGTTACATGTGGAAATTTGGTTCTAGGACATTTGATTTGAGCGCAATCCTCAAACTTAGGTCAAAAAAGCCATTTAAGCCTTTTCACAGTGAGATCTATGCGATATGGCCGAGAAATGTAATTTTGATGTTAACTCCCAAACCGCTGCGCAGAAGTCAACCAAACTTCACCCAATAGTGTATTGTATCACAATCTTGTAGTTACATTTGAAAATTTTGTTCTAGGACATTTTGTTTGAACGCAATCATCAAACTTAATTAAAAAAGTCATTTAAGCCTTTTCACAGTGAGATCTATGCGATATGGCCGAGAAATGTAATTTTGATGTTAACTCCCAAACCGCTGCGCAGAAGTCAACCAAACTTCACCCAATAGTGTATTGTATCACATTCTAGTAGTTACATTTGAAAATGTCGTTCTAGGACATTTGGTTCGAGCGCAATCATTAAACTTAATTAAAAAAGTCATTTAAGCCTTTTCACAGTGAGATCTATGCGATATGGCCGAGAAATGTAATTTTGATGTTAACTCCCAAACCGCTGCGCAGAAGTAAACCAAACTTCACCCAATAGTGTATTGTATCACAATCTAGTAGTTACATTTGAAAATTTTGTTCTAGGACATTTTGTTTGAACGCATTCATCAAACTTAATTAAAAAAGTCATTTAAGCCTTTTCACAGTGAGATCTATGCGATATGGCCGAGAAATGTAATTTTGATGTTAAATCCCAAACCGCTGCGCAGAAGTCAACTAAACTTCACCCAATAGTGTATTGTATCACATTCTAGTAGTTACATTTGAAAATTTCGTTCTAGGACATTTGGTTTGAGCGCAATCATTAAACTTAATTAAAAAAGTCATTTAAGCCTTTTCACAGTGAGATCTATGCGATATGGCCGAGAAATGTAATTTTGATGTTAACTCCCAAACCGCTGCGCAGAAGTCAACCAAACTTCACCCAATAGTGTATTGTATCACAATCTAGTAGTTACATTTGAAAATTTTGTTCTAGGACATTTTGTTTGAACGCAATCATCAAACTTAATTAAAAAAGTCATTTAAGCCTTTTCACAGTGAGATCTATGCGATATGGCCGAGAAATGTAATTTTGATGTTAACTCCCAAACCGCTGCGCAGAAGTCAACCAAACTTCACCCAATAGTGTATTGTATCACAATCTAGTAGTTACATTTGAAAATTTTGTTCTAGGAAATTTTGTTTGAGCGCAATCCTCAAACTTAGGTCAAAAAAGCCATTTAAGCCTTTTCACAGTGAGATCTATGCGATATGGCCGAGAAATGTAATTTTGATGTTAACTCCCAAACCGCTGCGCAGAAGTCAACCAAACTTCACCCAATAGTGTATTGTATCACATTCTAGTAGTTACATTTTAAAATTTCGTTCTAGGACATTTGGTTTGAGCGCAATTATTAAACTTAGGTCAAAAAAGCCATTTAAGCCTTTTCACAGTGAGATCTATGCGATATGCCCGAGAAATGTAATTTTGATGTTAACTCCCAAACCGCTGCGCAGAAGTCAACCAAACTTCACCCATTAGTGTATTGTATCACAATCTAGTAGTTACATGTGGAAGTTTGGTTCTAGGACATTTGATTTGAGCGCAATCCTCAAACTTAGGTCAAAAAAGCCATTTAAGCCTTTTCACAGTGAGATCTATGCGATATGGCCGAGAAATGTAATTTTGATGTTAACTCCCAAACCGCTGCGCAGAAGTAAACCAAACTTCACCCATTAGTGTATTGTATCACAATCTAGTAGTTACATGTGGAAGTTTGGTTCTAGGACATTTGATTTGAGCGCAATCCTCAAACTTAGGTCAAAAAAGCCATTTAAGCCTTTTCACAGTGAGATCTATGCGATATGGCCGAGAAATGTAATTTTGATGTTAACTCCCAAACCGCTGCGCAGAAGTAAACCAAACTTCACCCATTAGTGTATTGTATCACAATCTAGTAGTTACATGTGGAAATTTGGTTCTAGGACATTTGATTTGAGCGCAATCCTCAAACTTAGGTCAAAAAAGCCATTTAAGCCTTTTCACAGTGAGATCTATGCGATATGGCCGAGAAATGTAATTTTGATGTTAACTCCCAAACCGCTGCGCAGAAGTCAACCAAACTTCACCCAATAGTGTATTGTATCACAATCTTGTAGTTACATTTGAAAATTTTGTTCTAGGACATTTTGTTTGAACGCAATCATCAAACTTAATTAAAAAAGTCATTTAAGCCTTTTCACAGTGAGATCTATGCGATATGGCCGAGAAATGTAATTTTGATGTTAACTCCCAAACCGCTGCGCAGAAGTCAACCAAACTTCACCCAATAGTGTATTGTATCACAATCTAGTAGTTACATTTGAAAATTTTGTTCTAGGAAATTTTGTTTGAGCGCAATCATCAAACTTAATTAAAAAAGTCATTTAAGCCTTTTCACAGTGAGATCTATGCGATATGGCCGAGAAATGTAATTTTGATAACTCCCAAACCGCTGCGCAGAAGTCAACTAAACTTCACCCATTAGTGTATTGTATCACAATCTAGTAGTTACATGTGGAAATTTGGTTCTAGGACATTTGATTTGAGCGCAATCCTCAAACTTAGGTCAAAAAAGCCATTTAAGCCTTTTCACAGTGAGATCTATGCGATATGGCCGAGAAATGTAATTTTGATGTTAACTCCCAAACCGCTGCGCAGAAGTCAACCAAACTTCACCCAATAGTGTATTGTATCACATTCTAGTAGTTACATTTTAAAATTTTGTTCTAGGACATTTGGTTTGAGCGCAATTATTAAACTTAGGTCAAAAAAGCCATTTAAGCCTTTTCACAGTGAGATCTATGCGATATGCCCGAGAAATGTAATTTTGATGTTAACTCCCAAACCGCTGCGCAGAAGTCAACCAAACTTCACCCATTAGTGTATTGTATCACAATCTAGTAGTTACATGTGGAAGTTTGGTTCTAGGACATTTGATTTGAGCGCAATCCTCAAACTTAGGTCAAAAAAGCCATTTAAGCCTTTTCACAGTGAGATCTATGCGATATGGCCGAGAAATGTAATTTTGATGTTAACTCCCAAACCGCTGCGCAGAAGTAAACCAAACTTCACCCATTAGTGTATTGTATCACAATCTAGTAGTTACATGTGGAAATTTGGTTCTAGGACATTTGATTTGAGCGCAATCCTCAAACTTAGGTCAAAAAAGCCATTTAAGCCTTTTCACAGTGAGATCTATGCGATATGGCCGAGAAATGTAATTTTGATGTTAACTCCCAAACCGCTGCGCAGAAGTCAACCAAACTTCACCCAATAGTGTATTGTATCACAATCTTGTAGTTACATTTGAAAATTTTGTTCTAGGACATTTTGTTTGAACGCAATCATCAAACTTAATTAAAAAAGTCATTTAAGCCTTTTCACAGTGAGATCTATGCGATATGGCCGAGAAATGTAATTTTGATGTTAACTCCCAAACCGCTGCGCAGAAGTCAACTAAACTTCACCCAATAGTGTATTGTATCACATTCTAGTAGTTACATTTGAAAAAGTCGTTCTAGGACATTTGGTTCGAGCGCAATCATTAAACTTAATTAAAAAAGTCATTTAAGCCTTTTCACAGTGAGATCTATGCGATATGGCCGAGAAATGTAATTTTGATGTTAACTCCCAAACCGCTGCGCAGAAGTAAACCAAACTTCACCCAATAGTGTATTGTATCACAATCTAGTAGTTACATTTGAAAATTTTGTTCTAGGACATTTTGTTTGAACGCATTCATCAAACTTAATTAAAAAAGTCATTTAAGCCTTTTCACAGTGAGATCTATGCGATATGGCCGAGAAATGTAATTTTGATGTTAAATCCCAAACCGCTGCGCAGAAGTCAACTAAACTTCACCCAATAGTGTATTGTATCACATTCTAGTAGTTACATTTGAAAATTTCGTTCTAGGACATTTGGTTTGAGCGCAATCATTAAACTTAATTAAAAAAGTCATTTAAGCCTTTTCACAGTGAGATCTATGCGATATGGCCGAGAAATGTAATTTTGATGTTAACTCCCAAACCGCTGCGCAGAAGTCAACCAAACTTCACCCAATAGTGTATTGTATAACAATCTAGTAGTTACATTTGAAAATTTTGTTCTAGGACATTTTGTTTGAACGCAATCATCAAACTTAATTAAAAAAGCCATTTAAGCCTTTTCACAGTGAGATCTATGCGATATGGCCGAGAAATGTAATTTTGATGTTAACTCCCAAACCGCTGCGCAGAAGTCAACCAAACTTCACCCAATAGTGTATTGTATCACATTCTAGTAGTTACATTTTAAAATTTCGTTCTAGGACATTTGGTTTGAGCGCAATTATTAAACTTAGGTCAAAAAAGCCATTTAAGCCTTTTCACAGTGAGATCTATGCGATATGCCCGAGAAATGTAATTTTGATGTTAACTCCCAAACCGCTGCGCAGAAGTCAACCAAACTTCACCCATTAGTGTATTGTATCACAATCTAGTAGTTACATGTGGAAATTTGGTTCTAGGACATTTGATTTGAGCGCAGTCCTCAAACTTAGGTCAAAAAAGCCATTTAAGCCTTTTCACAGTGAGATCTATGCGATATGGCCGAGAAATGTAATTTTGATGTTAACTCCCAAACCGCTGCGCAGAAGTCAACCAAACTTCACCCAATAGTGTATTGTATCACAATCTAGTAGTTACATGTGGAAATTTGGTTCTAGGACATTTGATTTGAGCGCAATCCTCAAACTTAGGTCAAAAAAGCCATTTAAGCCTTTTCACAGTGAGATCTATGCGATATGGCCGAGAAATGTAATTTTGATGTTAACTCCCAAACCGCTGCGCAGAAGTCAACCAAACTTCACCCAATAGTGTATTGTATCACAATCTTGTAGTTACATTTGAAAATTTTGTTCTAGGACATTTTGTTTGAACGCAATCATCAAACTTAATTAAAAAAGTCATTTAAGCCTTTTCACAGTGAGATCTATGCGATATGGCCGAGAAATGTAATTTTGATGTTAACTCCCAAACCGCTGCGCAGAAGTCAACCAAACTTCACCCAATAGTGTATTGTATCACATTCTAGTAGTTACATTTGAAAATGTCGTTCTAGGACATTTGGTTCGAGCGCAATCATTAAACTTAATTAAAAAAGTCATTTAAGCCTTTTCACAGTGAGATCTATGCGATATGGCCGAGAAATGTAATTTTGATGTTAACTCCCAAACCGCTGCGCAGAAGTAAACCAAACTTCACCCAATAGTGTATTGTATCACAATCTAGTAGTTACATTTGAAAATTTTGTTCTAGGACATTTTGTTTGAACGCATTCATCAAACTTAATTAAAAAAGTCATTTAAGCCTTTTCACAGTGAGATCTATGCGATATGGCCGAGAAATGTAATTTTGATGTTAAATCCCAAACCGCTGCGCAGAAGTCAACTAAACTTCACACAATAGTGTATTGTATCACATTCTAGTAGTTACATTTGAAAATTTCGTTCTAGGACATTTGGTTTGAGCGCAATCATTAAACTTAATTAAAAAAGTCATTTAAGCCTTTTCACAGTGAGATCTATGCGATATGGCCGAGAAATGTAATTTTGATGTTAACTCCCAAACCGCTGCGCAGAAGTCAACCAAACTTCACCCAATAGTGTATTGTATCACAATCTAGTAGTTACATTTGAAAATTTTGTTCTAGGACATTTTGTTTGAACGCAATCATCAAACTTAATTAAAAAAGTCATTTAAGCCTTTTCACAGTGAGATCTATGCGATATGGCCGAGAAATGTAATTTTGATGTTAACTCCCAAACCGCTGCGCAGAAGTCAACCAAACTTCACCCAATAGTGTATTGTATCACAATCTAGTAGTTACATTTGAAAATTTTGTTCTAGGAAATTTTGTTTGAGCGCAATCCTCAAACTTAGGTCAAAAAAGCCATTTAAGCCTTTTCACAGTGAGATCTATGCGATATGGCCGAGAAATGTAATTTTGATGTTAACTCCCAAACCGCTGCGCAGAAGTCAACCAAACTTCACCCAATAGTGTATTGTATCACAATCTAGTAGTTACATTTGAAAATTTTGTTCTAGGAAATTTTGTTTGAGCGCAATCCTCAAACTTAGGTCAAAAAAGCCATTTAAGCCTTTTCACAGTGAGATCTATGCGATATGGCCGAGAAATGTAATTTTGATGTTAACTCCCAAACCGCTGCGCAGAAGTCAACCAAACTTCACCCAATAGTGTATTGTATCACATTCTAGTAGTTACATTTGAAAATTTCGTTCTAGGACATTTGGTTTGAGCGCAATCATTAAACTTAGGTCAAAAAAGCCATTTAAGCCTTTTCACAGTGAGATCTATGCGATATGGCCGAGAAATGTAATTTTGATGTTAACTCCCAAACCGCTGCGCAGAAGTCAACCAAACTTCACCCAATAGTGTATTGTATCACATTCTAGTAGTTACATTTGAAAATTTCGTTCTAGGACATTTGGTTTGAGCGCAATTATTAAACTTAGGTCAAAAAAGCCATTTAAGCCTTTTCACAGTGAGATCTATGCGATATGGCCGAGAAATGTAATTTTGATGTTAACTCCCAAACCGCTGCGCAGAAGTCAACCAAACTTCACCCAATAGTGTATTGTATCACATTCTAGTAGTTACATTTGAAAATTTTGTTCTAGGACATTTTGTTTGAACGCAATCATCAAACTTAATTAAAAAAGTCATTTAAGCCTTTTCACAGTGAGATCTATGCGATATGGCCGAGAAATGTAATTTTGATGTTAACTCCCAAACCGCTGCGCAGAAGTCAACTAAACTTCACCCATTAGTGTATTGTATCACAATCTAGTAGTTACATGTGGAAATTTGGTTCTAGGACATTTGATTTGAGCGCAATCCTCAAACTTAGGTCAAAAAAGCCATTTAAGCCTTTTCACAGTGAGATCTATGCGATATGGCCGAGAAATGTAATTTTGATGTTAACTCCCAAACCGCTGCGCAGAAGTCAACCAAACTTCACCCAATAGTGTATTGTATCACATTCTAGTAGTTACATTTTAAAATTTCGTTCTAGGACATTTGGTTTGAGCGCAATTATTAAACTTAGGTCAAAAAAGCCATTTAAGCCTTTTCACAGTGAGATCTATGCGATATGCCCGAGAAATGTAATTTTGATGTTAACTCCCAAACCGCTGCGCAGAAGTCAACCAAACTTCACCCATTAGTGTATTGTATCACAATCTAGTAGTTACATGTGGAAATTTGGTTCTAGGACATTTGATTTGAGCGCAGTCCTCAAACTTAGGTCAAAAAAGCCATTTAAGCCTTTTCACAGTGAGATCTATGCAATATGGCCGAGAAATGTAATTTTGATGTTAACTCCCAAACCGCTGCGCAGAAGTCAACCAAACTTCACCCAATAGTGTATTGTATCACAATCTAGTAGTTACATTTGAAAATTTTGTTCTAGGACATTTTGTTTGAGCGCAATCATCAAACTTAATTAAAAAAGTCATTTAAGCCTTTTCACAGTGAGATCTATGCGATATGGCCGAGAAATGTAATTTTGATGTTCACTCCCAAACCGCTGCGCAGAAGTCAACCAAACTTCACCCATTAGTGTATTGTATCACAATCTAGTAGTTACATTTGAAAATTTTTTTCTAGGAAATTTTGTTTGAGCGCAATCATCAAACTTAATTAAAAAAGCCATTTAAGCCTTTTCACAGTGAGATCTATGCGATATGGCCGAGAAATGTAATTTTGATGTTAACTCCCAAACCGCTGCGCAGAAGTAAACCAAACTTCACCCATTAGTGTATTGTATCGAAATCTAGTAGTTACATGTGGAAATTTGGTTCTAGGACATTTGATTTGAGCGCAATCCTCAAACTTAGGTCAAAAAAGCCATTTAAGCCTTTTCACAGTGAGATCTATGCGATATGGCCGAGAAATGTAATTTTGATGTTAACTCCCAAACCGCTGCGCAGAAGTCAACCAAACTTCACCCAATAGTGTATTGTATCACAATCTAGTAGTTACATTTGAAAATTTTGTTCTAGGAAATTTTGTTTGAGCGCAATCCTCAAACTTAGGTCAAAAAAGCCATTTAAGCCTTTTCACAGTGAGATCTATGCGATATGGCCGAGAAATGTAATTTTGATGTTAACTCCCAAACCGCTGCGCAGAAGTCAACCAAACTTCACCCAATAGTGTATTGTATCACATTCTAGTAGTTACATTTGAAAATTTCGTTCTAGGACATTTGGTTTGAGCGCAATCATTAAACTTAGGTCAAAAAAGCCATTTAAGCCTTTTCACAGTGAGATCTATGCGATATGGCCGAGAAATGTAATTTTGATGTTAACTCCCAAACCGCTGCGCAGAAGTCAACCAAACTTCACCCAATAGTGTATTGTATCACATTCTAGTAGTTACATTTGAAAATTTCGTTCTAGGACATTTGGTTTGAGCGCAATTATTAAACTTAGGTCAAAAAAGCCATTTAAGCCTTTTCACAGTGAGATCTATGCGATATGGCCGAGAAATGTAATTTTGATGTTAACTCCCAAACCGCTGCGCAGAAGTCAACCAAACTTCACCCAATAGTGTATTGTATCACATTCTAGTAGTTACATTTGAAAATTTTGTTCTAGGACATTTTGTTTGAACGCAATCATCAAACTTAATTAAAAAAGTCATTTAAGCCTTTTCACAGTGAGATCTATGCGATATGGCCGAGAAATGTAATTTTGATGTTAACTCCCAAACCGCTGCGCAGAAGTCAACTAAACTTCACCCATTAGTGTATTGTATCACAATCTAGTAGTTACATGTGGAAATTTGGTTCTAGGACATTTGATTTGAGCGCAATCCTCAAACTTAGGTCAAAAAAGCCATTTAAGCCTTTTCACAGTGAGATCTATGCGATATGGCCGAGAAATGTAATTTTGATGTTAACTCCCAAACCGCTGCGCAGAAGTCAACCAAACTTCACCCAATAGTGTATTGTATCACATTCTAGTAGTTACATTTTAAAATTTCGTTCTAGGACATTTGGTTTGAGCGCAATTATTAAACTTAGGTCAAAAAAGCCATTTAAGCCTTTTCACAGTGAGATCTATGCGATATGGCCGAGAAATGTAATTTTGATGTTAACTCCCAAACCGCTGCGCAGAAGTCAACCAAACTTCACCCATTAGTGTATTGTATCACAATCTAGTAGTTACATGTGGAAATTTGGTTCTAGGACATTTGATTTGAGCGCAGTCCTCAAACTTAGGTCAAAAAAGCCATTTAAGCCTTTTCACAGTGAGATCTATGCGATATGGCCGAGAAATGTAATTTTGATGTTAACTCCCAAACCGCTGCGCAGAAGTCAACCAAACTTCACCCAATAGTGTATTGTATCACAATCTAGTAGTTACATTTGAAAATTTTGTTCTAGGACATTTTGTTTGAGCGCAATCATCAAACTTAATTAAAAAAGTCATTTAAGCCTTTTCACAGTGAGATCTATGCGATATGGCCGAGAAATGTAATTTTGATGTTCACTCCCAAACCGCTGCGCAGAAGTCAACCAAACTTCACCCATTAGTGTATTGTATCACAATCTAGTAGTTACATTTGAAAATTTTTTTCTAGGAAATTTTGTTTGAGCGCAATCATCAAACTTAATTAAAAAAGCCATTTAAGCCTTTTCACAGTGAGATCTATGCGATATGGCCGAGAAATGTAATTTTGATGTTAACTCCCAAACCGCTGCGCAGAAGTAAACCAAACTTCACCCATTAGTGTACTGTATCGAAATCTAGTAGTTACATGTGGAAATTTGGTTCTAGGACATTTGATTTGAGCGCAATCCTCAAACTTAGGTCAAAAAAGCCATTTAAGCCTTTTCACAGTGCGATATGGCCGAGAAATGTAATTTTGATGTTAACTCCCAAACCGCTGCGCAGAAGTCAACCAAACTTCACCCAATAGTGTATTGTATCACAATCTAGTAGTTACATTTGAAAATTTTGTTCTAGGACATTTTGTTTGAACGCAATCATCAAACTTAATTAAAAAAGTCATTTAAGCCTTTTCACAGTGAGATCTATGCGATATGGCCGAGAAATGTAATTTTGATGTTAACTCCCAAACCGCTGCGCAGAAGTCAACCAAACTTCACCCAATAGTGTATTGTATCACAATCTAGTAGTTACATTTGAAAATTTTGTTCTAGGACATTTTGTTTGAGCGCAATCCTCAAACTTAGGTCAAAAAAGCCATTTAAGCCTTTTCACAGTGAGATCTATGCGATATGGCCGAGAAATGTAATTTTGATGTTAACTCCCAAACCGCTGCGCAGAAGTCAACTAAACTTCACCCAATAGTGTATTGTATCACATTCTAGTAGTTACATTTGAAAATTTCGTTCTAGGACGTTTGGTTCGAGCGCAATCATTAAACTTAATTAAAAAAGTCATTTAAGCCTTTTCACAGTGAGATCTATGCGATATGGCCGAGAAATGTAATTTTGATGTTAACTCCCAAACCGCTGCGCAGAAGTAAACCAAACTTCACCCAATAGTGTATTGTATCACAATCTAGTAGTTACATTTGAAAATTTTGTTCTAGGACATTTTGTTTGAACGCATTCATCAAACTTAATTAAAAAAGTCATTTAAGCCTTTTCACAGTGAGATCTATGCGATATGGCCGAGAAATGTAATTTTGATGTTAAATCTCAAACCGCTGCGCAGAAGTCAACTAAACTTCACCCAATAGTGTATTGTATCACATTCTAGTAGTTACATTTGAAAATTTCGTTCTAGGACATTTGGTTTGAGCGCAATCATTAAACTTAATTAAAAAAGTCATTTAAGCCTTTTCACAGTGAGATCTATGCGATATGGCCGAGAAATGTAATTTTGATGTTAACTCCCAAACCGCTGCGCAGAAGTCAACCAAACTTCATCCATTAGTGTATTGTATCACAATCTAGTAATTACATGTGGAAATTTGGTTCTAGGACATTTGATTTGAGCGCAATCCTCAAACTTAGGTCAAAAAAGCCATTTAAGCCTTTTCACAGTGCGATATGGCCGAGAAATGTAATTTTGATGTTAACTCCCAAACCGCTGCGCAGAAGTCAACCAAACTTCACCCAATAGTGTATTGTATCACAATCTAGTAGTTACATTTGAAAATTTTGTTCTAGGACATTTTGTTTGAACGCAATCATCAAACTTAATTAAAAAAGTCATTTAAGCCTTTTCACAGTGAGATCTATGCGATATGGCCGAGAAATGTAATTTTGATGTTAACTCCCAAACCGCTGCGCAGAAGTCAACCAAACTTCACCCAATAGTGTATTGTATCACAATCTAGTAGTTACATTTGAAAATTTTGTTCTAGGACATTTTGTTTGAGCGCAATCCTCAAACTTAGGTCAAAAAAGCCATTTAAGCCTTTTCACAGTGAGATCTATGCGATATGGCCGAGAAATGTAATTTTGATGTTAACTCCCAAACCGCTGCGCAGAAGTCAACTAAACTTCACCCAATAGTGTATTGTATCACATTCTAGTAGTTACATTTGAAAATTTCGTTCTAGGACGTTTGGTTCGAGCGCAATCATTAAACTTAATTAAAAAAGTCATTTAAGCCTTTTCACAGTGAGATCTATGCGATATGGCCGAGAAATGTAATTTTGATGTTAACTCCCAAACCGCTGCGCAGAAGTAAACCAAACTTCACCCAATAGTGTATTGTATCACAATCTAGTAGTTACATTTGAAAATTTTGTTCTAGGACATTTTGTTTGAACGCATTCATCAAACTTAATTAAAAAAGTCATTTAAGCCTTTTCACAGTGAGATCTATGCGATATGGCCGAGAAATGTAATTTTGATGTTAAATCTCAAACCGCTGCGCAGAAGTCAACTAAACTTCACCCAATAGTGTATTGTATCACATTCTAGTAGTTACATTTGAAAATTTCGTTCTAGGACATTTGGTTTGAGCGCAATCATTAAACTTAATTAAAAAAGTCATTTAAGCCTTTTCACAGTGAGATCTATGCGATATGGCCGAGAAATGTAATTTTGATGTTAACTCCCAAACCGCTGCGCAGAAGTCAACCAAACTTCATCCATTAGTGTATTGTATCACAATCTAGTAATTACATGTGGAAATTTGGTTCTAGGACATTTGATTTGAGCGCAATCCTCAAACTTAGGTCAAAAAAGCCATTTAAGCCTTTTCACAGTGAGATCTATGCGATATGGCCGAGAAATGTAATTTTGATGTTAACTCCCAAACCGCTGCGCAGAAGTCAACCAAACTTCACCCAATAGTGTATTGTATCACATTCTAGTAGTTACATTTTAAAATTTCGTTCTAGGACATTTGGTTTGAGCGCAATTATTAAACTTAGGTCAAAAAAGCCATTTAAGCCTTTTCACAGTGAGATCTATGCGATATGCCCGAGAAATGTAATTTTGATGTTAACTCCCAAACCGCTGCGCAGAAGTCAACCAAACTTCACCCATTAGTGTATTGTATCACAATCTAGTAGTTACATGTGGAAATTTGGTTCTAGGACATTTGATTTGAGCGCAGTCCTCAAACTTAGGTCAAAAAAGCCATTTAAGCCTTTTCACAGTGAGATCTATGCAATATGGCCGAGAAATGTAATTTTGATGTTAACTCCCAAACCGCTGCGCAGAAGTCAACCAAACTTCACCCAATAGTGTATTGTATCACAATCTAGTAGTTACATTTGAAAATTTATTCTAGGACATTTTGTTTGAGCGCAATCATCAAACTTAATTAAAAAAGTCATTTAAGCCTTTTCACAGTGAGATCTATGCGATATGGCCGAGAAATGTAATTTTGATGTTCACTCCCAAACCGCTGCGCAGACGTCAACCAAACTTCACCCATTAGTGTATTGTATCACAATCTAGTAGTTACATTTGAAAATTTTTTTCTAGGAAATTTTGTTTGAGCGCAATCATCAAACTTAATTAAAAAAGCCATTTAAGCCTTTTCACAGTGAGATCTATGCGATATGGCCGAGAAATGTAATTTTGATGTTAACTCCCAAACCGCTGCGCAGAAGTAAACCAAACTTCACCCATTAGTGTATTGTATCGAAATCTAGTAGTTACATGTGGAAATTTGGTTCTAGGACATTTGATTTGAGCGCAATCCTCAAACTTAGGTCAAAAAAGCCATTTAAGCCTTTTCACAGTGAGATCTATGCGATATGGCCGAGAAATGTAATTTTGATGTTAACTCCCAAACCGCTGCGCAGAAGTCAACCAAACTTCACCCAATAGTGTATTGTATCACAATCTAGTAGTTACATTTGAAAATTTTGTTCTAGGAAATTTTGTTTGAGCGCAATCCTCAAACTTAGGTCAAAAAAGCCATTTAAGCCTTTTCACAGTGAGATCTATGCGATATGGCCGAGAAATGTAATTTTGATGTTAACTCCCAAACCGCTGCGCAGAAGTCAACCAAACTTCACCCAATAGTGTATTGTATCACATTCTAGTAGTTACATTTGAAAATTTCGTTCTAGGACATTTGGTTTGAGCGCAATCATTAAACTTAGGTCAAAAAAGCCATTTAAGCCTTTTCACAGTGAGATCTATGCGATATGGCCGAGAAATGTAATTTTGATGTTAACTCCCAAACCGCTGCGCAGAAGTCAACCAAACTTCACCCAATAGTGTATTGTATCACATTCTAGTAGTTACATTTGAAAATTTCGTTCTAGGACATTTGGTTTGAGCGCAATTATTAAACTTAGGTCAAAAAAGCCATTTAAGCCTTTTCACAGTGAGATCTATGCGATATGGCCGAGAAATGTAATTTTGATGTTAACTCCCAAACCGCTGCGCAGAAGTCAACCAAACTTCACCCAATAGTGTATTGTATCACATTCTAGTAGTTACATTTGAAAATTTTGTTCTAGGACATTTTGTTTGAACGCAATCATCAAACTTAATTAAAAAAGTCATTTAAGCCTTTTCACAGTGAGATCTATGCGATATGGCCGAGAAATGTAATTTTGATGTTAACTCCCAAACCGCTGCGCAGAAGTCAACTAAACTTCACCCATTAGTGTATTGTATCACAATCTAGTAGTTACATGTGGAAATTTGGTTCTAGGACATTTGATTTGAGCGCAATCCTCAAACTTAGGTCAAAAAAGCCATTTAAGCCTTTTCACAGTGAGATCTATGCGATATGGCCGAGAAATGTAATTTTGATGTTAACTCCCAAACCGCTGCGCAGAAGTCAACCAAACTTCACCCAATAGTGTATTGTATCACATTCTAGTAGTTACATTTTAAAATTTCGTTCTAGGACATTTGGTTTGAGCGCAATTATTAAACTTAGGTCAAAAAAGCCATTTAAGCCTTTTCACAGTGAGATCTATGCGATATGGCCGAGAAATGTAATTTTGATGTTAACTCCCAAACCGCTGCGCAGAAGTCAACCAAACTTCACCCATTAGTGTATTGTATCACAATCTAGCAGTTACATGTGGAAATTTGGTTCTAGGACATTTGATTTGAGCGCAGTCCTCAAACTTAGGTCAAAAAAGCCATTTAAGCCTTTTCACAGTGAGATCTATGCGATATGGCCGAGAAATGTAATTTTGATGTTAACTCCCAAACCGCTGCGCAGAAGTCAACCAAACTTCACCCAATAGTGTATTGTATCACAATCTAGTAGTTACATTTGAAAATTTTGTTCTAGGACATTTTGTTTGAGCGCAATCATCAAACTTAATTAAAAAAGTCATTTAAGCCTTTTCACAGTGAGATCTATGCGATATGGCCGAGAAATGTAATTTTGATGTTCACTCCCAAACCGCTGCGCAGAAGTCAACCAAACTTCACCCATTAGTGTATTGTATCACAATCTAGTAGTTACATTTGAAAATTTTTTTCTAGGAAATTTTGTTTGAGCGCAATCATCAAACTTAATTAAAAAAGCCATTTAAGCCTTTTCACAGTGAGATCTATGCGATATGGCCGAGAAATGTAATTTTGATGTTAACTCCCAAACCGCTGCGCAGAAGTAAACCAAACTTCACCCATTAGTGTACTGTATCGAAATCTAGTAGTTACATGTGGAAATTTGGTTCTAGGACATTTGATTTGAGCGCAATCCTCAAACTTAGGTCAAAAAAGCCATTTAAGCCTTTTCACAGTGCGATATGGCCGAGAAATGTAATTTTGATGTTAACTCCCAAACCGCTGCGCAGAAGTCAACCAAACTTCACCCAATAGTGTATTGTATCACAATCTAGTAGTTACATTTGAAAATTTTGTTCTAGGACATTTTGTTTGAACGCAATCATCAAACTTAATTAAAAAAGTCATTTAAGCCTTTTCACAGTGAGATCTATGCGATATGGCCGAGAAATGTAATTTTGATGTTAACTCCCAAACCGCTGCGCAGAAGTCAACCAAACTTCACCCAATAGTGTATTGTATCACAATCTAGTAGTTACATTTGAAAATTTTGTTCTAGGACATTTTGTTTGAGCGCAATCCTCAAACTTAGGTCAAAAAAGCCATTTAAGCCTTTTCACAGTGAGATCTATGCGATATGGCCGAGAAATGTAATTTTGATGTTAACTCCCAAACCGCTGCGCAGAAGTCAACTAAACTTCACCCAATAGTGTATTGTATCACATTCTAGTAGTTACATTTGAAAATTTCGTTCTAGGACGTTTGGTTCGAGCGCAATCATTAAACTTAATTAAAAAAGTCATTTAAGCCTTTTCACAGTGAGATCTATGCGATATGGCCGAGAAATGTAATTTTGATGTTAACTCCCAAACCGCTGCGCAGAAGTAAACCAAACTTCACCCAATAGTGTATTGTATCACAATCTAGTAGTTACATTTGAAAATTTTGTTCTAGGACATTTTGTTTGAACGCATTCATCAAACTTAATTAAAAAAGTCATTTAAGCCTTTTCACAGTGAGATCTATGCGATATGGCCGAGAAATGTAATTTTGATGTTAAATCTCAAACCGCTGCGCAGAAGTCAACTAAACTTCACCCAATAGTGTATTGTATCACATTCTAGTAGTTACATTTGAAAATTTCGTTCTAGGACATTTGGTTTGAGCGCAATCATTAAACTTAATTAAAAAAGTCATTTAAGCCTTTTCACAGTGAGATCTATGCGATATGGCCGAGAAATGTAATTTTGATGTTAACTCCCAAACCGCTGCGCAGAAGTCAACCAAACTTCATCCATTAGTGTATTGTATCACAATCTAGTAATTACATGTGGAAATTTGGTTCTAGGACATTTGATTTGAGCGCAATCCTCAAACTTAGGTCAAAAAAGCCATTTAAGCCTTTTCACAGTGAGATCTATGCGATATGGCCGAGAAATGTAATTTTGATGTTAACTCCCAAACCGCTGCGCAGAAGTCCACCAAACTTCACCCAATAGTGTATTGTATCACAATCTAGTAGTTACATTTGAAAATTTTGTTCTAGGACATTTTGTTTGAACGCAATCATCAAACTTAATTAAAAAAGTCATTTAAGCCTTTTCACAGTGAGATCTATGCGATATGGCCGAGAAATGTAATTTTGATGTTAACTCCCAAACCGCTGCGCAGAAGTCAACCAAACTTCATCCATTAGTGTATTGTATCACAATCTAGTAGTTACATGTGGAAATTTGGTTATTGGACATTTGATTTGAGCGCAATCCTCAAACTTAGGTCAAAAAAGCCATTTAAGCCTTTTCACAGTGAGATCTATGCGATATGGCCGAGAAATGTAATTTTGATGTTAACTCCCAAACCGCTGCGCAGAAGTCAACCAAACTTCACCCATTAGTGTATTGTATCACAATCTAGTAGTTACATGTGGAAATTTGGTTCTAGGACATTTGATTTGAGCGCAATCCTCAAACTTAGGTCAAAAAAGCCATTTAAGCCTTTTCACAGTGAGATCTATGCGTAATGGCCGAGAAATGTAATTTTGATGTTAACTCCCAAACCGCTGCGCAGAAGTCAACCAAACTTCACCCAATAGTGTATTGTATCACATTCTAGTAGTTACATTTGAAAATTTCGTTCTAGG
Source organism: Corythoichthys intestinalis (assembly GCF_030265065.1). Lineage (NCBI taxonomy): Eukaryota > Metazoa > Chordata > Actinopteri > Syngnathiformes > Syngnathidae > Corythoichthys > Corythoichthys intestinalis. The sequence continues at coordinate 34,437,484 of NC_080407.1, forward strand.
ACATTTGGTTTGAGCGCAATTATTAAACTTAGGTCAAAAAAGCCATTTAAGCCTTTTCACAGTGAGATCTATGCGATATGGCCGAGAAATGTAATTTTGATGTTAACTCCCAAACCGCTGCGCAGAAGTCAACCAAACTTCACCCAATAGTGTATTGTATCACATTCTAGTAGTTACATTTGAAAATTTTGTTCTAGGACATTTTGTTTGAACGCAATCATCAAACTTAATTAAAAAAGTCATTTAAGCCTTTTCACAGTGAGATCTATGCGATATGGCCGAGAAATGTAATTTTGATGTTAACTCCCAAACCGCTGCGCAGAAGTCAACCAAACTTCACCCAATAGTGTATTGTATCACAATCTAGTAGTTACATTTGAAAATTTTGTTCTAGGAAATTTTGTTTGAGCGCAATCATCAAACTTAATTAAAAAAGTCATTTAAGCCTTTTCACAGTGAGATCTATGCGATATGGCCGAGAAATGTAATTTTGATGTTAACTCCCAAACCGCTGCGCAGAAGTAAACCAAACTTCACCCATTAGTGTACTGTATCGAAATCTAGTAGTTACATGTGGAAATTTGGTTCTAGGACATTTGATTTGAGCGCAATCCTCAAACTTAGGTCAAAAAAGCCATTTAAGCCTTTTCACAGTGCGATATGGCCGAGAAATGTAATTTTGATGTTAACTCCCAAACCGCTGCGCAGAAGTCAACCAAACTTCACCCAATAGTGTATTGTATCACAATCTAGTAGTTACATTTGAAAATTTTGTTCTAGGACATTTTGTTTGAACGCAATCATCAAACTTAATTAAAAAAGTCATTTAAGCCTTTTCACAGTGAGATCTATGCGATATGGCCGAGAAATGTAATTTTGATGTTAACTCCCAAACCGCTGCGCAGAAGTCAACCAAACTTCACCCAATAGTGTATTGTATCACAATCTAGTAGTTACATTTGAAAATTTTGTTCTAGGACATTTTGTTTGAGCGCAATCCTCAAACTTAGGTCAAAAAAGCCATTTAAGCCTTTTCACAGTGAGATCTATGCGATATGGCCGAGAAATGTAATTTTGATGTTAACTCCCAAACCGCTGCGCAGAAGTCAACCAAACTTCACCCAATAGTGTATTGTATCACATTCTAGTAGTTACATTTGAAAATTTCGTTCTAGGACGTTTGGTTCGAGCGCAATCATTAAACTTAATTAAAAAAGTCATTTAAGCCTTTTCACAGTGAGATCTATGCGATATGGCCGAGAAATGTAATTTTGATGTTAACTCCCAAACCGCTGCGCAGAAGTAAACCAAACTTCACCCAATAGTGTATTGTATCACAATCTAGTAGTTACATTTGAAAATTTTGTTCTAGGACATTTTGTTTGAACGCATTCATCAAACTTAATTAAAAAAGTCATTTAAGCCTTTTCACAGTGAGATCTATGCGATATGGCCGAGAAATGTAATTTTGATGTTAAATCTCAAACCGCTGCGCAGAAGTCAACTAAACTTCACCCAATAGTGTATTGTATCACATTCTAGTAGTTACATTTGAAAATTTCGTTCTAGGACATTTGGTTTGAGCGCAATCATTAAACTTAATTAAAAAAGTCATTTAAGCCTTTTCACAGTGAGATCTATGCGATATGGCCGAGAAATGTAATTTTGATGTTAACTCCCAAACCGCTGCGCAGAAGTCAACCAAACTTCATCCATTAGTGTATTGTATCACAATCTAGTAATTACATGTGGAAATTTGGTTCTAGGACATTTGATTTGAGCGCAATCCTCAAACTTAGGTCAAAAAAGCCATTTAAGCCTTTTCACAGTGAGATCTATGCGATATGGCCGAGAAATGTAATTTTGATGTTAACTCCCAAACCGCTGCGCAGAAGTCAACCAAACTTCACCCAATAGTGTATTGTATCACATTCTAGTAGTTACATTTTAAAATTTCGTTCTAGGACATTTGGTTTGAGCGCAATTATTAAACTTAGGTCAAAAAAGCCATTTAAGCCTTTTCACAGTGAGATCTATGCGATATGCCCGAGAAATGTAATTTTGATGTTAACTCCCAAACCGCTGCGCAGAAGTCAACCAAACTTCACCCATTAGTGTATTGTATCACAATCTAGTAGTTACATGTGGAAATTTGGTTCTAGGACATTTGATTTGAGCGCAGTCCTCAAACTTAGGTCAAAAAAGCCATTTAAGCCTTTTCACAGTGAGATCTATGCAATATGGCCGAGAAATGTAATTTTGATGTTAACTCCCAAACCGCTGCGCAGAAGTCAACCAAACTTCACCCAATAGTGTATTGTATCACAATCTAGTAGTTACATTTGAAAATTTTGTTCTAGGACATTTTGTTTGAGCGCAATCATCAAACTTAATTAAAAAAGTCATTTAAGCCTTTTCACAGTGAGATCTATGCGATATGGCCGAGAAATGTAATTTTGATGTTCACTCCCAAACCGCTGCGCAGACGTCAACCAAACTTCACCCATTAGTGTATTGTATCACAATCTAGTAGTTACATTTGAAAATTTTTTTCTAGGAAATTTTGTTTGAGCGCAATCATCAAACTTAATTAAAAAAGCCATTTAAGCCTTTTCACAGTGAGATCTATGCGATATGGCCGAGAAATGTAATTTTGATGTTAACTCCCAAACCGCTGCGCAGAAGTAAACCAAACTTCACCCATTAGTGTATTGTATCGAAATCTAGTAGTTACATGTGGAAATTTGGTTCTAGGACATTTGATTTGAGCGCAATCCTCAAACTTAGGTCAAAAAAGCCATTTAAGCCTTTTCACAGTGAGATCTATGCGATATGGCCGAGAAATGTAATTTTGATGTTAACTCCCAAACCGCTGCGCAGAAGTCAACCAAACTTCACCCAATAGTGTATTGTATCACAATCTAGTAGTTACATTTGAAAATTTTGTTCTAGGAAATTTTGTTTGAGCGCAATCCTCAAACTTAGGTCAAAAAAGCCATTTAAGCCTTTTCACAGTGAGATCTATGCGATATGGCCGAGAAATGTAATTTTGATGTTAACTCCCAAACCGCTGCGCAGAAGTCAACCAAACTTCACCCAATAGTGTATTGTATCACATTCTAGTAGTTACATTTGAAAATTTCGTTCTAGGACATTTGGTTTGAGCGCAATCATTAAACTTAGGTCAAAAAAGCCATTTAAGCCTTTTCACAGTGAGATCTATGCGATATGGCCGAGAAATGTAATTTTGATGTTAACTCCCAAACCGCTGCGCAGAAGTCAACCAAACTTCACCCAATAGTGTATTGTATCACATTCTAGTAGTTACATTTGAAAATTTCGTTCTAGGACATTTGGTTTGAGCGCAATTATTAAACTTAGGTCAAAAAAGCCATTTAAGCCTTTTCACAGTGAGATCTATGCGATATGGCCGAGAAATGTAATTTTGATGTTAACTCCCAAACCGCTGCGCAGAAGTCAACCAAACTTCACCCAATAGTGTATTGTATCACATTCTAGTAGTTACATTTGAAAATTTTGTTCTAGGACATTTTGTTTGAACGCAATCATCAAACTTAATTAAAAAAGTCATTTAAGCCTTTTCACAGTGAGATCTATGCGATATGGCCGAGAAATGTAATTTTGATGTTAACTCCCAAACCGCTGCGCAGAAGTCAACTAAACTTCACCCATTAGTGTATTGTATCACAATCTAGTAGTTACATGTGGAAATTTGGTTCTAGGACATTTGATTTGAGCGCAATCCTCAAACTTAGGTCAAAAAAGCCATTTAAGCCTTTTCACAGTGAGATCTATGCGATATGGCCGAGAAATGTAATTTTGATGTTAACTCCCAAACCGCTGCGCAGAAGTCAACCAAACTTCACCCAATAGTGTATTGTATCACATTCTAGTAGTTACATTTTAAAATTTCGTTCTAGGACATTTGGTTTGAGCGCAATTATTAAACTTAGGTCAAAAAAGCCATTTAAGCCTTTTCACAGTGAGATCTATGCGATATGGCCGAGAAATGTAATTTTGATGTTAACTCCCAAACCGCTGCGCAGAAGTCAACCAAACTTCACCCATTAGTGTATTGTATCACAATCTAGCAGTTACATGTGGAAATTTGGTTCTAGGACATTTGATTTGAGCGCAGTCCTCAAACTTAGGTCAAAAAAGCCATTTAAGCCTTTTCACAGTGAGATCTATGCGATATGGCCGAGAAATGTAATTTTGATGTTAACTCCCAAACCGCTGCGCAGAAGTCAACCAAACTTCACCCAATAGTGTATTGTATCACAATCTAGTAGTTACATTTGAAAATTTTGTTCTAGGACATTTTGTTTGAGCGCAATCATCAAACTTAATTAAAAAAGTCATTTAAGCCTTTTCACAGTGAGATCTATGCGATATGGCCGAGAAATGTAATTTTGATGTTCACTCCCAAACCGCTGCGCAGAAGTCAACCAAACTTCACCCATTAGTGTATTGTATCACAATCTAGTAGTTACATTTGAAAATTTTTTTCTAGGAAATTTTGTTTGAGCGCAATCATCAAACTTAATTAAAAAAGCCATTTAAGCCTTTTCACAGTGAGATCTATGCGATATGGCCGAGAAATGTAATTTTGATGTTAACTTCCAAACCGCTGCGCAGAAGTAAACCAAACTTCACCCATTAGTGTACTGTATCGAAATCTAGTAGTTACATGTGGAAATTTGGTTCTAGGACATTTGATTTGAGCGCAATCCTCAAACTTAGGTCAAAAAAGCCATTTAAGCCTTTTCACAGTGCGATATGGCCGAGAAATGTAATTTTGATGTTAACTCCCAAACCGCTGCGCAGAAGTCAACCAAACTTCACCCAATAGTGTATTGTATCACAATCTAGTAGTTACATTTGAAAATTTTGTTCTAGGACATTTTGTTTGAGCGCAATCCTCAAACTTAGGTCAAAAAAGCCATTTAAGCCTTTTCACAGTGAGATCTATGCGATATGGCCGAGAAATGTAATTTTGATGTTAACTCCCAAACCGCTGCGCAGAAGTCAACCAAACTTCACCCAATAGTGTATTGTATCACATTCTAGTAGTTACATTTGAAAATTTCGTTCTAGGACGTTTGGTTCGAGCGCAATCATTAAACTTAATTAAAAAAGTCATTTAAGCCTTTTCACAGTGAGATCTATGCGATATGGCCGAGAAATGTAATTTTGATGTTAACTCCCAAACCGCTGCGCAGAAGTAAACCAAACTTCACCCAATAGTGTATTGTATCACAATCTAGTAGTTACATTTGAAAATTTTGTTCTAGGACATTTTGTTTGAACGCATTCATCAAACTTAATTAAAAAAGTCATTTAAGCCTTTTCACAGTGAGATCTATGCGATATGGCCGAGAAATGTAATTTTGATGTTAAATCTCAAACCGCTGCGCAGAAGTCAACTAAACTTCACCCAATAGTGTATTGTATCACATTCTAGTAGTTACATTTGAAAATTTCGTTCTAGGACATTTGGTTTGAGCGCAATCATTAAACTTAATTAAAAAAGTCATTTAAGCCTTTTCACAGTGAGATCTATGCGATATGGCCGAGAAATGTAATTTTGATGTTAACTCCCAAACCGCTGCGCAGAAGTCAACCAAACTTCATCCATTAGTGTATTGTATCACAATCTAGTAATTACATGTGGAAATTTGGTTCTAGGACATTTGATTTGAGCGCAATCCTCAAACTTAGGTCAAAAAAGCCATTTAAGCCTTTTCACAGTGAGATCTATGCGATATGGCCGAGAAATGTAATTTTGATGTTAACTCCCAAACCGCTGCGCAGAAGTCAACCAAACTTCACCCAATAGTGTATTGTATCACATTCTAGTAGTTACATTTTAAAATTTCGTTCTAGGACATTTGGTTTGAGCGCAATTATTAAACTTAGGTCAAAAAAGCCATTTAAGCCTTTTCACAGTGAGATCTATGCGATATGCCCGAGAAATGTAATTTTGATGTTAACTCCCAAACCGCTGCGCAGAAGTCAACCAAACTTCACCCATTAGTGTATTGTATCACAATCTAGTAGTTACATGTGGAAATTTGGTTCTAGGACATTTGATTTGAGCGCAGTCCTCAAACTTAGGTCAAAAAAGCCATTTAAGCCTTTTCACAGTGAGATCTATGCAATATGGCCGAGAAATGTAATTTTGATGTTAACTCCCAAACCGCTGCGCAGAAGTCAACCAAACTTCACCCAATAGTGTATTGTATCACAATCTAGTAGTTACATTTGAAAATTTTGTTCTAGGACATTTTGTTTGAGCGCAATCATCAAACTTAATTAAAAAAGTCATTTAAGCCTTTTCACAGTGAGATCTATGCGATATGGCCGAGAAATGTAATTTTGATGTTCACTCCCAAACCGCTGCGCAGACGTCAACCAAACTTCACCCATTAGTGTATTGTATCACAATCTAGTAGTTACATTTGAAAATTTTTTTCTAGGAAATTTTGTTTGAGCGCAATCATCAAACTTAATTAAAAAAGCCATTTAAGCCTTTTCACAGTGAGATCTATGCGATATGGCCGAGAAATGTAATTTTGATGTTAACTCCCAAACCGCTGCGCAGAAGTAAACCAAACTTCACCCATTAGTGTATTGTATCGAAATCTAGTAGTTACATGTGGAAATTTGGTTCTAGGACATTTGATTTGAGCGCAATCCTCAAACTTAGGTCAAAAAAGCCATTTAAGCCTTTTCACAGTGAGATCTATGCGATATGGCCGAGAAATGTAATTTTGATGTTAACTCCCAAACCGCTGCGCAGAAGTCAACCAAACTTCACCCAATAGTGTATTGTATCACAATCTAGTAGTTACATTTGAAAATTTTGTTCTAGGAAATTTTGTTTGAGCGCAATCCTCAGACTTAGGTCAAAAAAGCCATTTAAGCCTTTTCACAGTGAGATCTATGCGATATGGCCGAGAAATGTAATTTTGATGTTAACTCCCAAACCGCTGCGCAGAAGTCAACCAAACTTCACCCAATAGTGTATTGTATCACATTCTAGTAGTTACATTTGAAAATTTCGTTCTAGGACATTTGGTTTGAGCGCAATCATTAAACTTAGGTCAAAAAAGCCATTTAAGCCTTTTCACAGTGAGATCTATGCGATATGGCCGAGAAATGTAATTTTGATGTTAACTCCCAAACCGCTGCGCAGAAGTCAACCAAACTTCACCCAATAGTGTATTGTATCACATTCTAGTAGTTACATTTGAAAATTTCGTTCTAGGACATTTGGTTTGAGCGCAATTATTAAACTTAGGTCAAAAAAGCCATTTAAGCCTTTTCACAGTGAGATCTATGCGATATGGCCGAGAAATGTAATTTTGATGTTAACTCCCAAACCGCTGCGCAGAAGTCAACCAAACTTCACCCAATAGTGTATTGTATCACATTCTAGTAGTTACATTTGAAAATTTTGTTCTAGGACATTTTGTTTGAACGCAATCATCAAACTTAATTAAAAAAGTCATTTAAGCCTTTTCACAGTGAGATCTATGCGATATGGCCGAGAAATGTAATTTTGATGTTAACTCCCAAACCGCTGCGCAGAAGTCAACTAAACTTCACCCATTAGTGTATTGTATCACAATCTAGTAGTTACATGTGGAAATTTGGTTCTAGGACATTTGATTTGAGCGCAATCCTCAAACTTAGGTCAAAAAAGCCATTTAAGCCTTTTCACAGTGAGATCTATGCGATATGGCCGAGAAATGTAATTTTGATGTTAACTCCCAAACCGCTGCGCAGAAGTCAACCAAACTTCACCCAATAGTGTATTGTATCACATTCTAGTAGTTACATTTTAAAATTTCGTTCTAGGACATTTGGTTTGAGCGCAATTATTAAACTTAGGTCAAAAAAGCCATTTAAGCCTTTTCACAGTGAGATCTATGCGATATGGCCGAGAAATGTAATTTTGATGTTAACTCCCAAACCGCTGCGCAGAAGTCAACCAAACTTCACCCATTAGTGTATTGTATCACAATCTAGCAGTTACATGTGGAAATTTGGTTCTAGGACATTTGATTTGAGCGCAGTCCTCAAACTTAGGTCAAAAAAGCCATTTAAGCCTTTTCACAGTGAGATCTATGCGATATGGCCGAGAAATGTAATTTTGATGTTAACTCCCAAACCGCTGCGCAGAAGTCAACCAAACTTCACCCAATAGTGTATTGTATCACAATCTAGTAGTTACATTTGAAAATTTTGTTCTAGGACATTTTGTTTGAGCGCAATCATCAAACTTAATTAAAAAAGTCATTTAAGCCTTTTCACAGTGAGATCTATGCGATATGGCCGAGAAATGTAATTTTGATGTTCACTCCCAAACCGCTGCGCAGAAGTCAACCAAACTTCACCCATTAGTGTGTTGTATCACAATCTAGTAGTTACATTTGAAAATTTTTTTCTAGGAAATTTTGTTTGAGCGCAATCATCAAACTTAATTAAAAAAGCCATTTAAGCCTTTTCACAGTGAGATCTATGCGATATGGCCGAGAAATGTAATTTTGATGTTAACTCCCAAACCGCTGCGCAGAAGTAAACCAAACTTCACCCATTAGTGTACTGTATCGAAATCTAGTAGTTACATGTGGAAATTTGGTTCTAGGACATTTGATTTGAGCGCAATCCTCAAACTTAGGTCAAAAAAGCCATTTAAGCCTTTTCACAGTGCGATATGGCCGAGAAATGTAATTTTGATGTTAACTCCCAAACCGCTGCGCAGAAGTCAACCAAACTTCACCCAATAGTGTATTGTATCACAATCTAGTAGTTACATTTGAAAATTTTGTTCTAGGACATTTTGTTTGAACGCAATCATCAAACTTAATTAAAAAAGTCATTTAAGCCTTTTCACAGTGAGATCTATGCGATATGGCCGAGAAATGTAATTTTGATGTTAACTCCCAAACCGCTGCGCAGAAGTCAACCAAACTTCACCCAATAGTGTATTGTATCACAATCTAGTAGTTACATTTGAAAATTTTGTTCTAGGACATTTTGTTTGAGCGCAATCCTCAAACTTAGGTCAAAAAAGCCATTTAAGCCTTTTCACAGTGAGATCTATGCGATATGGCCGAGAAATGTAATTTTGATGTTAACTCCCAAACCGCTGCGCAGAAGTCAACTAAACTTCACCCAATAGTGTATTGTATCACATTCTAGTAGTTACATTTGAAAATTTCGTTCTAGGACGTTTGGTTCGAGCGCAATCATTAAACTTAATTAAAAAAGTCATTTAAGCCTTTTCACAGTGAGATCTATGCGATATGGCCGAGAAATGTAATTTTGATGTTAACTCCCAAACCGCTGCGCAGAAGTAAACCAAACTTCACCCAATAGTGTATTGTATCACAATCTAGTAGTTACATTTGAAAATTTTGTTCTAGGACATTTTGTTTGAACGCATTCATCAAACTTAATTAAAAAAGTCATTTAAGCCTTTTCACAGTGAGATCTATGCGATATGGCCGAGAAATGTAATTTTGATGTTAAATCTCAAACCGCTGCGCAGAAGTCAACTAAACTTCACCCAATAGTGTATTGTATCACATTCTAGTAGTTACATTTGAAAATTTCGTTCTAGGACATTTGGTTTGAGCGCAATCATTAAACTTAATTAAAAAAGTCATTTAAGCCTTTTCACAGTGAGATCTATGCGATATGGCCGAGAAATGTAATTTTGATGTTAACTCCCAAACCGCTGCGCAGAAGTCAACCAAACTTCATCCATTAGTGTATTGTATCACAATCTAGTAATTACATGTGGAAATTTGGTTCTAGGACATTTGATTTGAGCGCAATCCTCAAACTTAGGTCAAAAAAGCCATTTAAGCCTTTTCACAGTGAGATCTATGCGATATGGCCGAGAAATGTAATTTTGATGTTAACTCCCAAACCGCTGCGCAGAAGTCCACCAAACTTCACCCAATAGTGTATTGTATCACAATCTAGTAGTTACATTTGAAAATTTTGTTCTAGGACATTTTGTTTGAACGCAATCATCAAACTTAATTAAAAAAGTCATTTAAGCCTTTTCACAGTGAGATCTATGCGATATGGCCGAGAAATGTAATTTTGATGTTAACTCCCAAACCGCTGCGCAGAAGTCAACCAAACTTCATCCATTAGTGTATTGTATCACAATCTAGTAGTTACATGTGGAAATTTGGTTATTGGACATTTGATTTGAGCGCAATCCTCAAACTTAGGTCAAAAAAGCCATTTAAGCCTTTTCACAGTGAGATCTATGCGATATGGCCGAGAAATGTAATTTTGATGTTAACTCCCAAACCGCTGCGCAGAAGTCAACCAAACTTCACCCATTAGTGTATTGTATCACAATCTAGTAGTTACATGTGGAAATTTGGTTCTAGGACATTTGATTTGAGCGCAATCCTCAAACTTAGGTCAAAAAAGCCATTTAAGCCTTTTCACAGTGAGATCTATGCGTAATGGCCGAGAAATGTAATTTTGATGTTAACTCCCAAACCGCTGCGCAGAAGTCAACCAAACTTCACCCAATAGTGTATTGTATCACATTCTAGTAGTTACATTTGAAAATTTCGTTCTAGGACATTTGGTTTGAGCGCAATTATTAAACTTAGGTCAAAAAAGCCATTTAAGCCTTTTCACAGTGAGATCTATGCGATATGGCCGAGAAATGTAATTTTGATGTTAACTCCCAAACCGCTGCGCAGAAGTCAACCAAACTTCACCCAATAGTGTATTGTATCACATTCTAGTAGTTACATTTGAAAATTTTGTTCTAGGACATTTTGTTTGAACGCAATCATCAAACTTAATTAAAAAAGTCATTTAAGCCTTTTCACAGTGAGATCTATGCGATATGGCCGAGAAATGTAATTTTGATGTTAACTCCCAAACCGCTGCGCAGAAGTCAACCAAACTTCACCCAATAGTGTATTGTATCACAATCTAGTAGTTACATTTGAAAATTTTGTTCTAGGAAATTTTGTTTGAGCGCAATCATCAAACTTAATTAAAAAAGTCATTTAAGCCTTTTCACAGTGAGATCTATGCGATATGGCCGAGAAATGTAATTTTGATGTTAACTCCCAAACCGCTGCGCAGAAGTCAACTAAACCACCCATTAGTGTATTGTATCACAATCTAGTAGTTACATTTTAAAATGTCGTTCTAGGACATTTGGTTTGAGCGCAATTATTAAACTTAGGTCAAAAAAGCCATTTAAGCCTTTTCACAGTAAGATCTATGCGATATGGCCGAGAAATGTAATTTTGATGTTAACTCCCAAACCGCTGCGCAGAAGTCAACCAAACTTCACCCATTAGTGTATTGTATCACAATCTAGTAGTTACATGTGGAAATTTGGTTCTAGGACATTTGATTTGAGCGCAATCCTCAAACTTAGGTCAAAAAAGCCATTTAAGCCTTTTCACAGTGAGATCTATGCGATATGGCCGAGAAATGTAATTTTGATGTTAACTCCCAAACCGCTGCGCAGAAGTCAACCAAACTTCACCCAATAGTGTATTGTATCACAATCTAGTAGTTACATTTGAAAATTTTGTTCTAGGACATTTTGTTTGAGCGCAATCATCAAACTTAATTAAAAAAGTCATTTAAGCCTTTTCACAGTGAGATCTATGCGATATGGCCGAGAAATGTAATTTTGATGTTCACTCCCAAACCGCTGCGCAGAAGTCAACCAAACTTCACCCATTAGTGTATTGTATCACAATCTAGTAGTTACATTTGAAAATTTTTTTCTAGGAAATTTTGTTTGAGCGCAATCATCAAACTTAATTAAAAAAGTCATTTAAGCCTTTTCACAGTGAGATCTATGCGATATGGCCGAGAAATGTAATTTTGATGTTAACTCCCAAACCGCTGCGCAGAAGTCAACCAAACTTCACCCATTAGTGTATTGTATCACAATCTAGTAGTTACATGTGGAAATTTGGTTCTAGGACATTTGATTTGAGCGCAATCCTCAAACTTAGGTCAAAAAAGCCATTTAAGCCTTTTCACAGTGAGATCTATCCGATATGGCCGAGAAATGTAATTTTGATGTTAACTCCCAAACCGCTGCGCAGAAGTCAACCAAACTTCACCCAATAGTGTATTGTATCACAATCTAGTAGTTACATTTGAAAATTTTGTTCTAGGACATTTTGTTTGAGCGCAATCCTCAAACTTAGGTCAAAAAAGCCATTTAAGCCTTTTCACAGTGAGATCTATGCGATATGGCCGAGAAATGTAATTTTGATGTTAACTCCCAAACCGCTGCGCAGAAGTCAACCAAACTTCACCCATTAGTGTATTGTATCACGATCTAGTAGTTACATGTGGAAATTTGGTTCTAGGACATTTGATTTGAGCGCAATCCTCAAACTTAGGTCAAAAAAGCCATTTAAGCCTTTTCACAGTGAGATCTATGCGATATGGCCGAGAAATGTAATTTTGATGTTAACTCCCAAACCGCTGCGCAGAAGTCAACCAAACTTCACCCAATAGTGTATTGTATCACATTCTAGTAGTTACATTTGAAAATTTCGTTCTAGGACATTTGGTTTGAGCGCAATTATTAAACTTAGGTCAAAAAAGCCATTTAAGCCTTTTCACAGTGAGATCTATGCGATATGGCCGAGAAATGTAATTTTGATGTTAACTCCCAAACCGCTGCGCAGAAGTCAACCAAACTTCACCCAATAGTGTATTGTATCACAATCTAGTAGTTACATTTGAAAATTTTGTTCTAGGACATTTTGTTTGAGCGCAATCCTCAAACTTAGGTCAAAAAAGCCATTTAAGCCTTTTCACAGTGAGATCTATGCGATATGGCCGAGAAATGTAATTTTGATGTTAACTCCCAAACCGCTGCGCAGAAGTCAACTAAACTTCACCCAATAGTGTATTGTATCACATTCTAGTAGTTACATTTGAAAATTTCGTTCTAGGACGTTTGGTTCGAGCGCAATCATTAAACTTAATTAAAAAAGTCATTTAAGCCTTTTCACAGTGAGATCTATGCGATATTGCCGAGAAATGTAATTTTGATGTTAACTCCCAAACCGCTGCGCAGAAGTAAACCAAACTTCACCCAATAGTGTATTGTATCACAATCTAGTAGTTACATTTGAAAATTTTGTTCTAGGACATTTTGTTTGAACGCATTCATCAAACTTAATTAAAAAAGTCATTTAAGCCTTTTCACAGTGAGATCTATGCGATATGGCCGAGAAATGTAATTTTGATGTTAAATCTCAAACCGCTGCGCAGAAGTCAACTAAACTTCACCCAATAGTGTATTGTATCACATTCTAGTAGTTACATTTGAAAATTTCGTTCTAGGACATTTGGTTTGAGCGCAATCATTAAACTTAATTAAAAAAGTCATTTAAGCCTTTTCACAGTGAGATCTATGCGATATGGCCGAGAAATGTAATTTTGATGTTAACTCCCAAACCGCTGCGCAGAAGTCAACCAAACTTCACCCAATAGTGTATTGTATCACATTCTAGTAGTTACATTTGAAAATTTCGTTCTAGGACATTTGGTTTGAGCGCAAACATTAAACTTAGGTCAAAAAAGCCATTTAAGCCTTTTCACAGTGAGATCTATGCGATATGGCCGAGAAATGTAATTTTGATGTTAACTCCCAAACCGCTGCGCAGAAGTCAACCAAACTTCACCCAATAGTGTATTGTATCACAATCTAGTAGTTACATTTGAAAATTTTGTTCTAGGAAATTTTGTTTGAGCGCAATCATCAAACTTAATTAAAAAAGTCATTTAAGCCTTTTCACAGTGAGATCTATGCGATATGGCCGAGAAATGTAATTTTGATGTTCACTCCCAAACCGCTGCGCAGAAGTCAACCAAACTTCACCCATTAGTGTATTGTATCACAATCTAGTAGTTACATTTGAAAATTTTTTTCTAGGAAATTTTGTTTGAGCGCAATCATCAAACTTAATTAAAAAAGTCATTTAAGCCTTTTCACAGTGAGATCTATGCGATATGGCCGAGAAATGTAATTTTGATGTTAACTCCCAAACCGCTGCGCAGAAGTCAACCAAACTTCACCCATTAGTGTATTGTATCACAATCTAGTAGTTACATGTGGAAATTTGGTTCTAGGACATTTGATTTGAGCGCAATCCTCAAACTTAGGTCAAAAAAGCCATTTAAGCCTTTTCACAGTGAGATCTATCCGATATGGCCGAGAAATGTAATTTTGATGTTAACTCCCAAACCGCTGCGCAGAAGTCAACCAAACTTCACCCAATAGTGTATTGTATCACAATCTAGTAGTTACATTTGAAAATTTTGTTCTAGGACATTTTGTTTGAGCGCAATATTCAAACTTAGGTCAAAAAAGCTATTTAAGCCTTTTCACAGTGAGATCTATGCGATATGGCCGAGAAATGTAATTTTGATGTTAACTCCCAAACCGCTGCGCAGAAGTCAACCAAACTTCACCCATTAGTGTATTGTATCACGATCTAGTAGTTACATGTGGAAATTTGGTTCTAGGACATTTGATTTGAGCGCAATCCTCAAACTTAGGTCAAAAAAGCCATTTAAGCCTTTTCACAGTGAGATCTATGCGATATGGCCGAGAAATGTAATTTTGATGTTAACTCCCAAACCGCTGCGCAGAAGTCAACCAAACTTCACCCAATAGTGTATTGTATCACATTCTAGTAGTTACATTTGAAAATTTCGTTCTAGGACATTTGGTTTGAGCGCAATTATTAAACTTAGGTCAAAAAAGCCATTTAAGCCTTTTCACAGTGAGATCTATGCGATATGGCCGAGAAATGTAATTTTGATGTTAACTCCCAAACCGCTGCGCAGAAGTCAACCAAACTTCACCCAATAGTGTATTGTATCACATTCTAGTAGTTACATTTGAAAATTTCGTTCTAGGACATTTGGTTTGAGCGCAATCATTAAACTTAGGTCAAAAAAGCCATTTAAGCCTTTTCACAGTGAGATCTATGCGATATGGCCGAGAAATGTAATTTTGATGTTAACTCCCAAACCGCTGCGCAGAAGTCAACCAAACTTCACCCAATAGTGTATTGTATCACAATCTAGTAGTTACATTTGAAAATTTTGTTCTAGGAAATTTTGTTTGAGCGCAATCATCAAACTTAATTAAAAAAGTCATTTAAGCCTTTTCACAGTGAGATCTATGCGATATGGCCGAGAAATGTAATTTTGATGTTAACTCCCAAACCGCTGCGCAGAAGTCAACCAAACTTCACCCATTAGTGTATTGTATCACAATCTAGTAGTTACATGTGGAAATTTGGTTCTAGGACATTTGATTTGAGCGCAATCCTCAAACTTAGGTCAAAAAAGCCATTTAAGCCTTTTCACAGTGAGATCTATGCGATATGGCCGAGAAATGTAATTTTGATGTTAACTCCCAAACCGCTGCGCAGAAGTCAACCAAACTTCACCCAATAGTGTATTGTATCACAATCTAGTAGTTACATTTGAAAATTTTGTTCTAGGACATTTTGTTTGAACGCAATCATCAAACTTAATTAAAAAAGTCATTTAAGCCTTTTCACAGTGAGATCTATGCGATATGGCCGAGAAATGTAATTTTGATGTTAACTCCCAAACCGCTGCGCAGAAGTCAACCAAACTTCACCCAATAGTGTATTGTATCACAATCTAGTAGTTACATTTGAAAATTTTGTTCTAGGACATTTTGTTTGAGCGCAATCCTCAAACTTAGGTCAAAAAAGCCATTTAAGCCTTTTCACAGTGAGATCTATGCGATATGGCCGAGAAATGTAATTTTGATGTTAACTCCCAAACCGCTGCGCAGAAGTCAACCAAACTTCACCCATTAGTGTATTGTATCACAATCTAGTAGTTACATGTGGAAATTTGGTTCTAGGACATTTGATTTGAGCGCAATCCTCAAACTTAGGTCAAAAAAGCCATTTAAGCCTTTTCACAGTGAGATCTATGCGATATGGCCGAGAAATGTAATTTTGATGTTAACTCCCAAACCGCTGCGCAGAAGTCAACCAAACTTCACCCAATAGTGTATTGTATCACATTCTAGTAGTTACATTTGAAAATTTCGTTCTAGGACATTTGGTTTGAGCGCAATTATTAAACTTAGGTCAAAAAAGCCATTTAAGCCTTTTCACAGTGAGATCTATGCGATATGGCCGAGAAATGTAATTTTGATGTTAACTCCCAAACCGCTGCGCAGAAGTCAACCAAACTTCACCCAATAGTGTATTGTATCACATTCTAGTAGTTACATTTGAAAATTTCGTTCTAGGACATTTGGTTTGAGCGCAATCATTAAACTTAGGTCAAAAAAGCCAATTAAGCCTTTTCACAGTGAGATCTATGCGATATGGCCGAGAAATGTAATTTTGATGTTAACTCCCAAACCGCTGCGCAGAAGTCAACCAAACTTCACCCAATAGTGTATTGTATCACAATCTAGTAGTTACATTTGAAAATTTTGTTCTAGGAAATTTTGTTTGAGCGCAATCATCAAACTTAATTAAAAAAGTCATTTAAGCCTTTTCACAGTGAGATCTATGCGATATGGCCGAGAAATGTAATTTTGATGTTAACTCCCAAACCGCTGCGCAGAAGTCAACCAAACTTCACCCATTAGTGTATTGTATCACAATCTAGTAGTTACATGTGAAAATTTGGTTCTAGGACATTTGATTTGAGCGCAATCCTCAAATTTAGGTCAAAAAAGCCATTTAAGCCTTTTCACAGTGAGATCTATGCGATATGGCCGAGAAATGTAAATTTGATGTTAACTCCCAAACCGCTGCGCAGAAGTCAACCAAACTTCACCCAATAGTGTATTGTATCACAATCTAGTAGTTACATTTGAAAATTTTGTTCTAGGACATTTTGTTTGAACGCAATCATCAAACTTAATTAAAAAAGTCATTTAAGCCTTTTCACAGTGAGATCTATGCGATATGGCCGAGAAATGTAATTTTGATGTTAACTCCCAAACCGCTGCGCAGAAGTCAACCAAACTTCACCCAATAGTGTATTGTATCACAATCTAGTAGTTACATTTGAAAATTTTGTTCTAGGAAATTTTGTTTGAGCGCAATCATCAAACTTAATTAAAAAAGTCATTTAAGCCTTTTCACAGTGAGATCTATGCGATATGGCCGAGAAATGTAATTTTGATGTTAACTCCCAAACCACTGCGCAGAAGTCAACCAAACTTCACCCATTAGTGTATTGTATCACAATCTAGTAGTTACATGTGGAAATTTGGTTCTAGGACATTTGATTTGAGCGCAATCCTCAAACTTAGGTCAAAAAAGCCATTTAAGCCTTTTCACAGTGAGATCTATGCGATATGGCCGAGAAATGTAATTTTGATGTTAACTCCCAAACCGCTGCGCAGAAGTCAACCAAACTTCACCCAATAGTGTATTGAATCACAATCTAGTAGTTACATTTGAAAATTTTGTTCTAGGACATTTTGTTTGAGCGCAATCATCAAACTTAATTAAAAAAGTCATTTAAGCCTTTTCACAGTGAGATCTATGCGATATGGCCGAGAAATGTAATTTTGATGTTCACTCCCAAACCGCTGCGCAGAAGTCAACCAAACTTCACCCATTAGTGTATTGTATCACAATCTAGTAGTTACATTTGAAAATTTTTTTCTAGGAAATTTTGTTTGAGCGCAATCATCAAACTTAATTAAAAAAGTCATTTAAGCCTTTTCACAGTGAGATCTATGCGATATGGCCGAGAAATGTAATTTTGATGTTAACTCCCAAACCGCTGCGCAGAAGTCAACCAAACTTCACCCATTAGTGTATTGTATCACAATCTAGTAGTTACATGTGGAAATTTGGTTCTAGGACATTTGATTTGAGCGCAATCCTCAAACTTAGGTCAAAAAAACCATTTAAGCCTTTTCACAGTGAGATCTATGCGATATGGCCGAGAAATGTAATTTTGATGTTAACTCCCAAACCGCTGCGCAGAAGTCAACCAAACTTCACCCAATAGTGTATTGTATCACATTCTAGTAGTTACATTTTAAAATTTCGTTCTAGGACATTTGATTTGAGCGCAATCCTCAAACTTAGGTCAAAAAAGCCATTTAAGCCTTTTCACAGTGAGATCTATGCGATATGGCCGAGAAATGTAATTTTGATGTTAACTCCCAAACCGCTGCGCAGAAGTCAACCAAACTTCACCCAATAGTGTATTGTATCACAATCTAGTAGTTACATTTGAAAATTTTGTTCTAGGACATTTTGTTTGAGCGCAATCATCAAACTTAATTAAAAAAGTCATTTAAGCCTTTTCACAGTGAGATCTATGCGATATGGCCGAGAAATGTAATTTTGATGTTCACTCCCAAACCGCTGCGCAGAAGTCAACAAAACTTCACCCATTAGTGTATTGTATCACAATCTAGTAGTTACATTTGAAAATTTTTTTCTAGGAAATTTTGTTTGAGCGCAATCATCAAACTTAATTAAAAAAGTCATTTAAGCCTTTTCACAGTGAGATCTATGCGATATGGCCGAGAAATGTAATTTTGATGTTAACTCCCAAACCGCTGCGCAGAAGTCAACCAAACTTCACCCATTAGTGTATTGTATCACAATCTAGTAGTTACATGTGGAAATTTGGTTCTAGGACATTTGATTTGAGCGCAATCCTCAAACTTAGGTCAAAAAAGCCATTTAAGCCTTTTCACAGTGAGATCTATCCGATATGGCCGAGAAATGTAATTTTGATGTTAACTCCCAAACCGCTGCGCAGAAGTCAACCAAACTTCACCCAATAGTGTATTGTATCACAATCTAGTAGTTACATTTGAAAATTTTGTTCTAGGACATTTTGTTTGAGCGCAATCCTCAAACTTAGGTCAAAAAAGCTATTTAAGCCTTTTCACAGTGAGATCTATGCGATATGGCCGAGAAATGTAATTTTGATGTTAACTCCCAAACCGCTGCGCAGAAGTCAACCAAACTTCACCCATTAGTGTATTGTATCACGATCTAGTAGTTACATGTGGAAATTTGGTTCTAGGACATTTGATTTGAGCGCAATCCTCAAACTTAGGTCAAAAAAGCCATTTAAGCCTTTTCACAGTGAGATCTATGCGATATGGCCGAGAAATGTAATTTTGATGTTAACTCCCAAACCGCTGCGCAGAAGTCAACCAAACTTCACCCAATAGTGTATTGTATCACATTCTAGTAGTTACATTTGAAAATTTCGTTCTAGGACATTTGGTTTGAGCGCAATTATTAAACTTAGGTCAAAAAAGCCATTTAAGCCTTTTCACAGTGAGATCTATGCGATATGGCCGAGAAATGTAATTTTGATGTTAACTCCCAAACCGCTGCGCAGAAGTCAACCAAACTTCACCCAATAGTGTATTGTATCACATTCTAGTAGTTACATTTGAAAATTTCGTTCTAGGACATTTGGTTTGAGCGCAATCATTAAACTTAGGTCAAAAAAGCCATTTAAGCCTTTTCACAGTGAGATCTATGCGATATGGCCGAGAAATGTAATTTTGATGTTAACTCCCAAACCGCTGCGCAGAAGTCAACCAAACTTCACCCAATAGTGTATTGTATCACAATCTAGTAGTTACATTTGAAAATTTTGTTCTAGGAAATTTTGTTTGAGCGCAATCATCAAACTTAATTAAAAAAGTCATTTAAGCCTTTTCACAGTGAGATCTATGCGATATGGCCGAGAAATGTAATTTTGATGTTAACTCCCAAACCGCTGCGCAGAAGTCAACCAAACTTCACCCATTAGTGTATTGTATCACAATCTAGTAGTTACATGTGGAAATTTGGTTCTAGGACATTTGATTTGAGCGCAATCCTCAAACTTAGGTCAAAAAAGCCATTTAAGCCTTTTCACAGTGAGATCTATGCGATATGGCCGAGAAATGTAATTTTGATGTTAACTCCCAAACCGCTGCGCAGAAGTCAACCAAACTTCACCCAATAGTGTATTGTATCACAATCTAGTAGTTACATTTGAAAATTTTGTTCTAGGACATTTTGTTTGAACGCAATCATCAAACTTAATTAAAAAAGTCATTTAAGCCTTTTCACAGTGAGATCTATGCGATATGGCCGAGAAATGTAATTTTGATGTTAACTCCCAAACCGCTGCGCAGAAGTCAACCAAACTTCACCCAATAGTGTATTGTATCACAATCTAGTAGTTACATTTGAAAATTTTGTTCTAGGACATTTTGTTTGAGCGCAATCCTCAAACTTAGGTCAAAAAAGCCATTTAAGCCTTTTCACAGTGAGATCTATGCGATATGGCCGAGAAATGTAATTTTGATGTTAACTCCCAAACCGCTGCGCAGAAGTCAACCAAACTTCACCCAATAGTGTATTGTATCACAATCTAGTAGTTACATTTGAAAATTTTGTTCTAGGACATTTTGTTTGAACGCAATCATCAAACTTAATTAAAAAAGTCATTTAAGCCTTTTCACAGTGAGATCTATGCGATATGGCCGAGAAATGTAATTTTGATGTTCACTCCCAAACCGCTGCGCAGAAGTCAACCAAACTTCACCCAATAGTGTATTGTATCACATTCTAGTAGTTACATTTGAAAATTTCGTTCTAGGACATTTGGTTTGAGCGCAATCATTAAGTTTAGGTCAAAAAAGCCATTTAAGCCTTTTCACAGTGAGATCTATGCGATATGGCCGAGAAATGTAATTTTGATGTTAACTCCCAAACCGCTGCGCAGAAGTCAACCAAACTTCACCCAATAGTGTATTGTATCACATTCTAGTAGTTACATTTTAAAATTTCGTTCTAGGACATTTGGTTTGAGCGCAATTATTAAACTTAATTAAAAAAGTCATTTAAGCCTTTTCACAGTGAGATCTATGCGATATGGCCGAGAAATGTAATTTTGATGTTAACTCCCAAACCGCTGCGCAGAAGTCAACTAAACTTCACCCATTAGTGTATTGTATCACAATCTAGTAGTTACATGTGGAAATTTGGTTCTAGGACATTTGATTTGAGCGCAATCCTCAAACTTAGGTCAAAAAAGCCATTTAAGCCTTTTCACAGTGAGATCTATGCGATATGGCCGAGAAATGTAATTTTGATGTTAACTCCCAAACCGCTGCGCAGAAGTCAACCAAACTTCACCCATTAGTGTATTGTATCACATTCTAGTAGTTACATTTGAAAATTTCATTCTAGGACATTTGGTTTGAGCGCAATCATTAAACTTAGGTCAAAAAAGCCATTTAAGCCTTTTCACAGTGAGATCTATGCGATATGGCCGAGAAATGTAATTTTGATGTTAACTCCCAAACCGCTGCGCAGAAGTCAACCAAACTTCACCCAATAGTGTATTGTATCACATTCTAGTAGTTACATGTGGAAATTTGGTTCTAGGACATTTGATTTGAGCGCAATCCTCAAACTTAGGTCAAAAAAGCCATTTAAGCCTTTTCACAGTGAGATCTATGCGATATGGCCGAGAAATGTAATTTTGATGTTAACTCCCAAACCGCTGCGCAGAAGTAAACCAAACTTCACCCATTAGTGTATTGTATCACAATCTAGTAGTTACATGTGGAAATTTGGTTCTAGGACATTTGATTTGAGCGCAATCCTCAAACTTAGGTCAAAAAAGCCATTTAAGCCTTTTCACAGTGAGATCTATGCGATATGGCCGAGAAATGTAATTTTGATGTTAAATCCCAAACCGCTGCGCAGAAGTCAACTAAACTTCACCCAATAGTGTATTGTATCACATTCTAGTAGTTACATTTGAAAATTTCGTTCTAGGACATTTGGTTTGAGCGCAATCATTAAACTTAATTAAAAAAGTCATTTAAGCCTTTTCACAGTGAGATCTATGCGATATGGCCGAGAAATGTAATTTTGATGTTAACTCCCAAACCGCTGCGCAGAAGTCAACCAAACTTCACCCAATAGTGTATTGTATCACAATCTAGTAGTTGCATTTGAAAATTTTGTTCTAGGACATTTTGTTTGAACGCAATCATCAAACTTAATTAAAAAAGTCATTTAAGCCTTTTCACAGTGAGATCTATGCGATATGGCCGAGAAATGTAATTTTGATGTTAACTCCCAAACCGCTGCGCAGAAGTCAACCAAACTTCACCCAATAGTGTATTGTATCACAATCTAGTAGTTACATTTGAAAATTTTGTTCTAGGAAATTTTGTTTGAGCGCAATCATCAAACTTAATTAAAAAAGTCATTTAAGCCTTTTCACAGTGAGATCTATGCGATATGGCCGAGAAATGTAATTTTGATGTTAACTCCCAAACCGCTGCGCAGAAGTCAACCAAACTTCAAACATTAGTGTATTGTATCACAATCTAGTAGTTACATGTGAAAATTTGGTTCTAGGACATTTGATTTGAGCGCAATCCTCAAACTTAGGTCAAAAAAGCCATTTAAGCCTTTTCACAGTGAGATCTATGCGATATGGCCGAGAAATGTAATTTTGATGTTAACTCCCAAACCGCTGCGCAGAAGTCAACCAAACTTCACCCAATAGTGTATTGTATCACATTCTAGTAGTTACATGTGGAAATTTGGTTCTAGGACATTTGATTTGAGCGCAATCCTCAAACTTAGGTCAAAAAAGCCATTTAAGCCTTTTCACAGTGAGATCTATGCGATATGGCCGAGAAATGTAATTTTGATGTTAACTCCCAAACCGCTGCGCAGAAGTAAACCAAACTTCACCCATTAGTGTATTGTATCACAATCTAGTAGTTACATGTGGAAATTTGGTTCTAGGACATTTGATTTGAGCGCAATCCTCAAACTTAGGTCAAAAAAGCCATTTAAGCCTTTTCACAGTGAGATCTATGCGATATGGCCGAGAAATGTAATTTTGATGTTAAATCCCAAACCGCTGCGCAGAAGTCAACTAAACTTCACCCAATAGTGTATTGTATCACATTCTAGTAGTTACATGTGGAAATTTGGTTCTAGGACATTTGATTTGAGCGCAATTATTAAACTTAGGTCAAAAAAGCCATTTAAGCCTTTTCACAGTGAGATCTATGCGATATGGCCGAGAAATGTAATTTTGATGTTAACTCCCAAACCGCTGCGCAGAAGTAAACCAAACTTCACCCATTAGTGTATTGTATCACAATCTAGTAGTTACATGTGGAAATTTGGTTCTAGGACATTTGATTTGAGCGCAATCCTCAAACTTAGGTCAAAAAAGCCATTTAAGCCTTTTCACAGTGAGATCTATGCGATATGGCCGAGAAATGTAATTTTGATGTTCACTCCCAAACCGCTGCGCAGAAGTCAACCAAACTTCACCCATTAGTGTATTGTATCACATTCTAGTAGTTACATTTGAAAATTTCGTTCTAGGACATTTGGTTTGAGCGCAATCATTAAACTTAGGTCAAAAAAGCCATTTAAGCCTTTTCACAGTGAGATCTATGCGATATGGCCGAGAAATGTAATTTTGATGTTAACTCCCAAACCGCTGCGCAGAAGTCAACCAAACTTCACCCAATAGTGTATTGTATCACATTCTAGTAGTTACATGTGGAAATTTGGTTCTAGGACATTTGATTTGAGCGCAATCCTCAAACTTAGGTCAAAAAAGCCATTTAAGCCTTTTCACAGTGAGATCTATGCGATATGGCCGAGAAATGTAATTTTGATGTTAACTCCCAAACCGCTGCGCAGAAGTAAACCAAACTTCACCCATTAGTGTATTGTATCACAATCTAGTAGTTACATGTGGAAATTTGGTTCTAGGACATTTGATTTGAGCGCAATCCTCAAACTTAGGTCAAAAAAGCCATTTAAGCCTTTTCACAGTGAGATCTATGCGATATGGCCGAGAAATGTAATTTTGATGTTAAATCCCAAACCGCTGCGCAGAAGTCAACTAAACTTCACCCAATAGTGTATTGTATCACATTCTAGTAGTTACATTTGAAAATTTCGTTCTAGGACATTTGGTTTGAGCGCAATCATTAAACTTAATTAAAAAAGTCATTTAAGCCTTTTCACAGTGAGATCTATGCGATATGGCCGAGAAATGTAATTTTGATGTTAACTCCCAAACCGCTGCGCAGAAGTCAACCAAACTTCACCAAATAGTGTATTGTATCACAATCTAGTAGTTACATTTGAAAATTTTGTTCTAGGACATTTTGTTTGAACGCAATCATCAAACTTAATTAAAAAAGTCATTTAAGCCTTTTCACAGTGAGATCTATGCGATATGGCCGAGAAATGTAATTTTGATGTTAACTCCCAAACCGCTGCGCAGAAGTCAACCAAACTTCACCCAATAGTGTATTGTATCACAATCTAGTAGTTACATTTGAAAATTTTGTTCTAGGAAATTTTGTTTGAGCGCAATCATCAAACTTAATTAAAAAAGTCATTTAAGCCTTTTCACAGTGAGATCTATGCGATATGGCCGAGAAATGTAATTTTGATGTTAACTCCCAAACCGCTGCGCAGAAGTCAACCAAACTTCACCCATTAGTGTATTGTATCACAATCTAGTAGTTACATGTGAAAATTTGGTTCTAGGACATTTGATTTGAGCGCAATCCTCAAACTTAGGTCAAAAAAGCCATTTAAGCCTTTTCACAGTGAGATCTATGCGATATGGCCGAGAAATGTAATTTTGATGTTAACTCCCAAACCGCTGCGCAGAAGTCAACCAAACTTCACCCAATAGTGTATTGTATCACATTCTAGTAGTTACATGTGGAAATTTGGTTCTAGGACATTTGATTTGAGCGCAATCCTCAAACTTAGGTCAAAAAAGCCATTTAAGCCTTTTCACAGTGAGAGCTATGGGATATGGCCGAGAAATGTAATTTTGATGTTAACTCCCAAACCGCTGCGCAGAAGTAAACCAAACTTCACCCATTAGTGTATTGTATCACAATCTAGTAGTTACATGTGGAAATTTGGTTCTAGGACATTTGATTTGAGCGCAATCCTCAAACTTAGGTCAAAAAAGCCATTTAAGCCTTTTCACAGTGAGATCTATGCGATATGGCCGAGAAATGTAATTTTGATGTTAAATCCCAAACCGCTGCGCAGAAGTCAACTAAACTTCACCCAATAGTGTATTGTATCACATTCTAGTAGTTACATGTGGAAATTTGGTTCTAGGACATTTGATTTGAGCGCAATTATTAAACTTAGGTCAAAAAAGCCATTTAAGCCTTTTCACAGTGAGATCTATGCGATATGGCCGAGAAATGTAATTTTGATGTTAACTCCCAAACCGCTGCGCAGAAGTAAACCAAACTTCACCCATTAGTGTATTGTATCACAATCTAGTAGTTACATGTGGAAATTTGGTTCTAGGACATTTGATTTGAGCGCAATCCTCAAACTTAGGTCAAAAAAGCCATTTAAGCCTTTTCACAGTGAGATCTATGCGATATGGCCGAGAAATGTAATTTTGATGTTAAATCCCAAACCGCTGCGCAGAAGTCAACTAAACTTCACCCAATAGTGTATTGTATCACATTCTAGTAGTTACATTTGAAAATTTCGTTCTAGGACATTTGGTTTGAGCGCAATCATTAAACTTAATTAAAAAAGTCATTTAAGCCTTTTCACAGTGAGATCTATGCGATATGGCCGAGAAATGTAATTTTGATGTTAACTCCCAAACCGCTGCGCAGAAGTCAACCAAACTTCACCCAATAGTGTATTGTATCACAATCTAGTAGTTACATTTGAAAATTTTGTTCTAGGACATTTGATTTGAGCGCAATCCTCAAACTTAGGTCAAAAAAGCCATTTAAGCCTTTTCACAGTGAGATCTATGCGATATGGCCGAGAAATGTAATTTTGATGTTAACTCCCAAACCGCTGCGCAGAAGTCAACCAAACTTCACCCAGTAGTGTATTGTATCACATTCTAGTAGTTACATTTTAAAATTTCGTTCTAGGACATTTGGTTTGAGCGCAATTATTAAACTTAGGTCAAAAAAGCCATTTAAGCCTTTTCACAGTGAGATCTATGCGATATGGCCGAGAAATGTAATTTTGATGTTAACTCCCAAACCGCTGCGCAGAAGTCAACCAAACTTCACCCAATAGTGTATTGTATCACAATCTAGTAGTTACATTTGAAAATTTTGTTCTAGGACATTTTGTTTGAGCGCAATCATCAAACTTAATTAAAAAAGTCATTTAAGCCTTTTCACAGTGAGATCTATGCGATATGGCCGAGAAATGTAATTTTGATGTTGACTCCCAAACCGCTGCGCAGAAGTCAACCAAACTTCACCCATTAGTGTATTGTATCACAATCTAGTAGTTACATGTGGAAATTTGGTTCTAGGACATTTGATTTGAGCGCAATCCTCAAACTTAGGTCAAAAAAGCCATTTAAGCCTTTTCACAGTGAGATCTATGCGATATGGCCGAGAAATGTAATTTTGATGTTAACTCCCAAACCGCTGCGCAGAAGTCAACCAAACTTCACCCAATAGTGTATTGTATCACATTCTAGTAGTTACATTTGAAAATTTCGTTCTAGGACATTTGGTTTGAGCGCAATTATTAAACTTAGGTCAAAAAAGCCATTTAAGCCTTTTCACAGTGAGATCTATGCGATATGGCCGAGAAATGTAATTTTGATGTTAACTCCCAAACCGCTGCGCAGAAGTCAACCAAACTTCACCCAATAGTGTATTGTATCACATTCTAGTAGTTACATTTGAAAATTTCGTTCTAGGACATTTGGTTTGAGCGCAATCATTAAACTTAGGTCAAAAAAGCCATTTAAGCCTTTTCACAGTGAGATCTATGCGATATGGCCGAGAAATGTAATTTTGATGTTAACTCCCAAACCGCTGCGCAGAAGTCAACCAAACTTCACCCAATAGTGTATTGTATCACATTCTAGTAGTTACATTTGAAAATTTCGTTCTAGGACATTTGGTTTGAGCGCAATTATTAAACTTAGGTCAAAAAAGCCATTTAAGCCTTTTCACAGTGAGATCTATGCGATATGGCCGAGAAATGTAATTTTGATGTTAACTCCCAAACCGCTGCGCAGAAGTCAACCAAACTTCACCCAATAGTGTATTGTATCACATTCTAGTAGTTACATTTGAAAATTTTGTTCTAGGACATTTTGTTTGAACGCAATCATCAAACTTAATTAAAAAAGTCATTTAAGCCTTTTCACAGTGAGATCTATGCGATATGGCCGAGAAATGCAATTTTGATGTTAACTCCCAAACCGCTGCGCAGAAGTCAACTAAACTTCACCCAATAGTGTATTGTATCACAATCTAGTAGTTACATTTGAAAATTTTGTTCTAGGAAATTTTGTTTGAGCGCAATCATCAAACTTAATTAAAAAAGTCATTTAAGCCTTTTCACAGTGAGATCTATGCGATATGGCCGAGAAATGTAATTTTGATGTTAACTCCCAAACCGCTGCGCAGAAGTCAACTAAACTTCACCCATTAGTGTATTGTATCACAATCCAGTAGTTACATGTGGAAATTTGGTTCTAGGACATTTGATTTGAGCGCAATCCTCATACTTAGGTCAAAAAAGCCATTTAAGCCTTTTCACAGTGAGATCTATGCGATATGGCCGAGAAATGTAATTTTGATGTTAACTCCCAAACCGCTGCGCAGAAGTCAACCAAACTTCACCCAATAGTGTATTGTATCACAATCTAGTAGTTACATTTGAAAATTTTGTTCTAGGACATTTTGTTTGAACGCAATCATCAAACTTAATTAAAAAAGTCATTTAAGCCTTTTCACAGTGAGATCTATGCGATATGGCCGAGAAATGTAATTTTGATGTTAACTCCCAAACCGCTGCGCAGAAGTCAACCAAACTTCACCCAATAGTGTATTGTATCACAATCTAGTAGTTACATTTGAAAATTTTGTTCTAGGACATTTTGTTTGAGCGCAATCCTCAAACTTAGGTCAAAAAAGCCATTTAAGCCTTTTCACAGTGAGATCTATGCGATATGGCCGAGAAATGTAATTTTGATGTTAACTCCCAAACCGCTGCGCAGAAGTCAACTAAACTTCACCCAATAGTGTATTGTATCACATTCTAGTAGTTACATTTGAAAATTTCGTTCTAGGACGTTTGGTTCGAGCGCAATCATTAAACTTAATTAAAAAAGTCATTTAAGCCTTTTCACAGTGAGATCTATGCGATATGGCCGAGAAATGTAATTTTGATGTTAACTCCCAAACCGCTGCGCAGAAGTAAACCAAACTTCACCCAATAGTGTATTGTATCACAATCTAGTAGTTACATTTGAAAATTTTGTTCTAGGACATTTTGTTTGAACGCATTCATCAAACTTAATTAAAAAAGTCATTTAAGCCTTTTCACAGTGAGATCTATGCGATATGGCCGAGAAATGTAATTTTGATGTTAAATCTCAAACCGCTGCGCAGAAGTCAACTAAACTTCACCCAATAGTGTATTGTATCACATTCTAGTAGTTACATTTGAAAATTTCGTTCTAGGACATTTGGTTTGAGCGCAATCATTAAACTTAATTAAAAAAGTCATTTAAGCCTTTTCACAGTGAGATCTATGCGATATGGCCAAGAAATGTAATTTTGATGTTAACTCCCAAACCGCTGCGCAGAAGTCAACCAAACTTCACCCAATAGTGTATTGTATCACATTCTAGTAGTTACATTTGAAAATTTCGTTCTAGGACATTTGGTTTGAGCGCAAACATTAAACTTAGGTCAAAAAAGCCATTTAAGCCTTTTCACAGTGAGATCTATGCGATATGGCCGAGAAATGTAATTTTGATGTTAACTCCCAAACCGCTGCGCAGAAGTCAACCAAACTTCACCCAATAGTGTATTGTATCACAATCTAGTAGTTACATTTGAAAATTTTGTTCTAGGAAATTTTGTTTGAGCGCAATCATCAAACTTAATTAAAAAAGTCATTTAAGCCTTTTCACAGTGAGATCTATGCGATATGGCCGAGAAATGTAATTTTGATGTTAACTCCCAAACCGCTGCGCAGAAGTCAACTAAACTTCACCCATTAGTGTATTGTATCACAATCTAGTAGTTACATTTTAAAATTTCGTTCTAGGACATTTGGTTTGAGCGCAATTATTAAACTTAGGTCAAAAAAGCCATTTAAGCCTTTTCACAGTAAGATCTATGCGATATGGCCGAGAAATGTAATTTTGATGTTAACTCCCAAACCGCTGCGCAGAAGTCAACCAAACTTCACCCATTAGTGTATTGTATCACAATCTAGTAGTTACATGTGGAAATTTGGTTCTAGGACATTTGATTTGAGCGCAATCCTCAAACTTAGGTCAAAAAAGCCATTTAAGCCTTTTCACAGTGAGATCTATGCGATATGGCCGAGAAATGTAATTTTGATGTTAACTCCCAAACCGCTGCGCAGAAGTCAACCAAACTTCACCCAATAGTGTATTGTATCACAATCTAGTAGTTACATTTGAAAATTTTGTTCTAGGACATTTTGTTTGAGCGCAATCATCAAACTTAATTAAAAAAGTCATTTAAGCCTTTTCACAGTGAGATCTATGCGATATGGCCGAGAAATGTAATTTTGATGTTCACTCCCAAACCGCTGCGCAGAAGTCAACCAAACTTCACCCATTAGTGTATTGTATCACAATCTAGTAGTTACATTTGAAAATTTTTTTCTAGGAAATTTTGTTTGAGCGCAATCATCAAACTTAATTAAAAAAGTCATTTAAGCCTTTTCACAGTGAGATCTATGCGATATTGCCGAGAAATGTAATTTTGATGTTAACTCCCAAACCGCTGCGCAGAAGTCAACCAAACTTCACCCATTAGTGTATTGTATCACAATCTAGTAGTTACATGTGGAAATTTGGTTCTAGGACATTTGATTTGAGCGCAATCCTCAAACTTAGGTCAAAAAAGCCATTTAAGCCTTTTCACAGTGAGATCTATCCGATATGGCCGAGAAATGTAATTTTGATGTTAACTCCCAAACCGCTGCGCAGAAGTCAACCAAACTTCACCCAATAGTGTATTGTATCACAATCTAGTAGTTACATTTGAAAATTTTGTTCTAGGACATTTTGTTTGAGCGCAATCCTCAAACTTAGGTCAAAAAAGCCATTTAAGCCTTTTCACAGTGAGATCTATGCGATATGGCCGAGAAATGTAATTTTGATGTTAACTCCCAAACCGCTGCGCAGAAGTCAACCAAACTTCACCCATTAGTGTATTGTATCACGATCTAGTAGTTACATGTGGAAATTTGGTTCTAGGACATTTGATTTGAGCGCAATCCTCAAACTTAGGTCAAAAAAGCCATTTAAGCCTTTTCACAGTGAGATCTATGCGATATGGCCGAGAAATGTAATTTTGATGTTAACTCCCAAACCGCTGCGCAGAAGTCAACCAAACTTCACCCAATAGTGTATTGTATCACATTCTAGTAGTTACATTTGAAAATTTCGTTCTAGGACATTTGGTTTGAGCGCAATTATTAAACTTAGGTCAAAAAAGCCATTTAAGCCTTTTCACAGTGAGATCTATGCGATATGGCCGAGAAATGTAATTTTGATGTTAACTCCCAAACCGCTGCGCAGAAGTCAACCAAACTTCACCCAATAGTGTATTGTATCACATTCTAGTAGTTACATTTGAAAATTTCGTTCTAGGACATTTGGTTTGAGCGCAATCATTAAACTTAGGTCAAAAAAGCCATTTAAGCCTTTTCACAGTGAGATCTATGCGATATGGCCGAGAAATGTAATTTTGATGTTAACTCCCAAACCGCTGCGCAGAAGTCAACCAAACTTCACCCAATAGTGTATTGTATCACAATCTAGTAGTTACATTTGAAAATTTTGTTCTAGGAAATTTTGTTTGAGCGCAATCATCAAACTTAATTAAAAAAGTCATTTAAGCCTTTTCACAGTGAGATCTATGCGATATGGCCGAGAAATGTAATTTTGATGTTAACTCCCAAACCGCTGCGCAGAAGTCAACCAAACTTCACCCATTAGTGTATTGTATCACAATCTAGTAGTTACATGTGGAAATTTGGTTCTAGGACATTTGATTTGAGCGCAATCCTCAAACTTAGGTCAAAAAAGCCATTTAAGCCTTTTCACAGTGAGATCTATGCGATATGGCCGAGAAATGTAATTTTGATGTTAACTCCCAAACCGCTGCGCAGAAGTCAACCAAACTTCACCCAATAGTGTATTGTATCACAATCTAGTAGTTACATTTGAAAATTTTGTTCTAGGACATTTTGTTTGAACGCAATCATCAAACTTAATTAAAAAAGTCATTTAAGCCTTTTCACAGTGAGATCTATGCGATATGGCCGAGAAATGTAATTTTGATGTTAACTCCCAAACCGCTGCGCAGAAGTCAACCAAACTTCACCCAATAGTGTATTGTATCACAATCTAGTAGTTACATTTGAAAATTTTGTTCTAGGACATTTTGTTTGAGCGCAATCCTCAAACTTAGGTCAAAAAAGCCATTTAAGCCTTTTCACAGTGAGATCTATGCGATATGGCCGAGAAATGTAATTTTGATGTTAACTCCCAAACCGCTGCGCAGAAGTCAACCAAACTTCACCCATTAGTGTATTGTATCACAATCTAGTAGTTACATGTGGAAATTTGGTTCTAGGACATTTGATTTGAGCGCAATCCTCAAACTTAGGTCAAAAAAGCCATTTAAGCCTTTTCACAGTGAGATCTATGCGATATGGCCGAGGAATGTAATTTTGATGTTAACTCCCAAACCGCTGCGCAGAAGTCAACCAAACTTCACCCAATAGTGTATTGTATCACATTCTAGTAGTTACATTTGAAAATTTCGTTCAAGGACATTTGGTTTGAGCGCAATTATTAAACTTAGGTCAAAAAAGCCATTTAAGCCTTTTCACAGTGAGATCTATGCGATATGGCCGAGAAATGTAATTTTGATGTTAACTCCCAAACCGCTGCGCAGAAGTCAACCAAACTTCACCCAATAGTGTATTGTATCACATTCTAGTAGTTACATTTGAAAATTTCGTTCTAGGACATTTGGTTTGAGCGCAATCATTAAACTTAGGTCAAAAAAGCCATTTAAGCCTTTTCACAGTGAGATCTATGCGATATGGCCGAGAAATGTAATTTTGATGTTAACTCCCAAACCGCTGCGCAGAAGTCAACCAAACTTCACCCAATAGTGTATTGTATCACAATCTAGTAGTTACATTTGAAAATTTTGTTCTAGGAAATTTTGTTTGAGCGCAATCATCAAACTTAATTAAAAAAGTCATTTAAGCCTTTTCACAGTGAGATCTATGCGATATGGCCGAGAAATGTAATTTTGATGTTAACTCCCAAACCGCTGCGCAGAAGTCAACCAAACTTCACCCATTAGTGTATTG
Organism: Corythoichthys intestinalis; assembly: GCF_030265065.1. Taxonomy (NCBI): domain Eukaryota; kingdom Metazoa; phylum Chordata; class Actinopteri; order Syngnathiformes; family Syngnathidae; genus Corythoichthys; species Corythoichthys intestinalis. The sequence goes on from NC_080407.1 coordinate 34,470,018, forward strand.
TATCACAATCTAGTAGTTACATGTGAAAATTTGGTTCTAGGACATTTGATTTGAGCGCAATCCTCAAATTTAGGTCAAAAAAGCCATTTAAGCCTTTTCACAGTGAGATCTATGCGATATGGCCGAGAAATGTAAATTTGATGTTAACTCCCAAACCGCTGCGCAGAAGTCAACCAAACTTCACCCAATAGTGTATTGTATCACAATCTAGTAGTTACATTTGAAAATTTTGTTCTAGGACATTTTGTTTGAACGCAATCATCAAACTTAATTAAAAAAGTCATTTAAGCCTTTTCACAGTGAGATCTATGCGATATGGCCGAGAAATGTAATTTTGATGTTAACTCCCAAACCGCTGCGCAGAAGTCAACCAAACTTCACCCAATAGTGTATTGTATCACAATCTAGTAGTTACATTTGAAAATTTTGTTCTAGGAAATTTTGTTTGAGCGCAATCATCAAACTTAATTAAAAAAGTCATTTAAGCCTTTTCACAGTGAGATCTATGCGATATGGCCGAGAAATGTAATTTTGATGTTAACTCCCAAACCGCTGCGCAGAAGTCAACCAAACTTCACCCATTAGTGTATTGTATCACAATCTAGTAGTTACATGTGGAAATTTGGTTCTAGGACATTTGATTTGAGCGCAATCCTCAAACTTAGGTCAAAAAAGCCATTTAAGCCTTTTCACAGTGAGATCTATGCGATATGGCCGAGAAATGTAATTTTGATGTTAACTCCCAAACCGCTGCGCAGAAGTCAACCAAACTTCACCCAATAGTGTATTGTATCACAATCTAGTAGTTACATTTGAAAATTTTGTTCTAGGACATTTTGTTTGAACGCAATCATCAAACTTAATTAAAAAAGTCATTTAAGCCTTTTCACAGTGAGATCTATGCGATATGGCCGAGAAATGTAATTTTGATGTTAACTCCCAAACCGCTGCGCAGAAGTCAACCAAACTTCACCCAATAGTGTATTGTATCACAATCTAGTAGTTACATTTGAAAATTTTGTTCTAGGACATTTTGTTTGAGCGCAATCCTCAAACTTAGGTCAAAAAAGCCATTTAAGCCTTTTCACAGTGAGATCTATGCGATATGGCCGAGAAATGTAATTTTGATGTTAACTCCCAAACCGCTGCGCAGAAGTCAACCAAACTTCACCCATTAGTGTATTGTATCACAATCTAGTAGTTACATGTGGAAATTTGGTTCTAGGACATTTGATTTGAGCGCAATCCTCAAACTTAGGTCAAAAAAGCCATTTAAGCCTTTTCACAGTGAGATCTATGCGATATGGCCGAGGAATGTAATTTTGATGTTAACTCCCAAACCGCTGCGCAGAAGTCAACCAAACTTCACCCAATAGTGTATTGTATCACATTCTAGTAGTTACATTTGAAAATTTCGTTCAAGGACATTTGGTTTGAGCGCAATTATTAAACTTAGGTCAAAAAAGCCATTTAAGCCTTTTCACAGTGAGATCTATGCGATATGGCCGAGAAATGTAATTTTGATGTTAACTCCCAAACCGCTGCGCAGAAGTCAACCAAACTTCACCCAATAGTGTATTGTATCACATTCTAGTAGTTACATTTGAAAATTTCGTTCTAGGACATTTGGTTTGAGCGCAATCATTAAACTTAGGTCAAAAAAGCCATTTAAGCCTTTTCACAGTGAGATCTATGCGATATGGCCGAGAAATGTAATTTTGATGTTAACTCCCAAACCGCTGCGCAGAAGTCAACCAAACTTCACCCAATAGTGTATTGTATCACAATCTAGTAGTTACATTTGAAAATTTTGTTCTAGGAAATTTTGTTTGAGCGCAATCATCAAACTTAATTAAAAAAGTCATTTAAGCCTTTTCACAGTGAGATCTATGCGATATGGCCGAGAAATGTAATTTTGATGTTAACTCCCAAACCGCTGCGCAGAAGTCAACCAAACTTCACCCATTAGTGTATTGTATCACAATCTAGTAGTTACATGTGAAAATTTGGTTCTAGGACATTTGATTTGAGCGCAATCCTCAAATTTAGGTCAAAAAAGCCATTTAAGCCTTTTCACAGTGAGATCTATGCGATATGGCCGAGAAATGTAAATTTGATGTTAACTCCCAAACCGCTGCGCAGAAGTCAACCAAACTTCACCCAATAGTGTATTGTATCACAATCTAGTAGTTACATTTGAAAATTTTGTTCTAGGACATTTTGTTTGAACGCAATCATCAAACTTAATTAAAAAAGTCATTTAAGCCTTTTCACAGTGAGATCTATGCGATATGGCCGAGAAATGTAATTTTGATGTTAACTCCCAAACCGCTGCGCAGAAGTCAACCAAACTTCACCCAATAGTGTATTGTATCACAATCTAGTAGTTACATTTGAAAATTTTGTTCTAGGAAATTTTGTTTGAGCGCAATCATCAAACTTAATTAAAAAAGTCATTTAAGCCTTTTCACAGTGAGATCTATGCGATATGGCCGAGAAATGTAATTTTGATGTTAACTCCCAAACCACTGCGCAGAAGTCAACCAAACTTCACCCATTAGTGTATTGTATCACATTCTAGTAGTTACATTTGAAAATTTCGTTCTAGGACATTTGGTTTGAGCGCAATCATTAAACTTAGGTCAAAAAAGCCATTTAAGCCTTTTCACAGTGAGATCTATGCGATATGGCCGAGAAATGTAATTTTGATGTTAACTCCCAAACCGCTGCGCAGAAGTCAACCAAACTTCACCCAATAGTGTATTGTATCACAATCTAGTAGTTACATTTGAAAATTTTGTTCTAGGAAATTTTGTTTGAGCGCAATCATCAAACTTAATTAAAAAAGTCATTTAAGCCTTTTCACAGTGAGATCTATGCGATATGGCCGAGAAATGTAATTTTGATGTTAACTCCCAAACCGCTGCGCAGAAGTCAACCAAACTTCACCCATTAGTGTATTGTATCACAATCTAGTAGTTACATGTGGAAATTTGGTTCTAGGACATTTGATTTGAGCGCAATCCTCAAACTTAGGTCAAAAAAGCCATTTAAGCCTTTTCACAGTGAGATCTATGCGATATGGCCGAGAAATGTAATTTTGATGTTAACTCCCAAACCGCTGCGCAGAAGTCAACCAAACTTCACCCAATAGTGTATTGTATCACAATCTAGTAGTTACATTTGAAAATTTTGTTCTAGGACATTTTGTTTGAACGCAATCATCAAACTTAATTAAAAAAGTCATTTAAGCCTTTTCACAGTGAGATCTATGCGATATGGCCGAGAAATGTAATTTTGATGTTAACTCCCAAACCGCTGCGCAGAAGTCAACCAAACTTCACCCAATAGTGTATTGTATCACAATCTAGTAGTTACATTTGAAAATTTTGTTCTAGGACATTTTGTTTGAGCGCAATCCTCAAACTTAGGTCAAAAAAGCCATTTAAGCCTTTTCACAGTGAGATCTATGCGATATGGCCGAGAAATGTAATTTTGATGTTAACTCCCAAACCGCTGCGCAGAAGTCAACCAAACTTCACCCATTAGTGTATTGTATCACAATCTAGTAGTTACATGTGAAAATTTGGTTCTAGGACATTTGATTTGAACGCAATCATCAAACTTAATTAAAAAAGCCATTTAAGCCTTTTCACAGTGAGATCTATGCGATATGGCCGAGAAATGTAATTTTGATGTTAACTCCCAAACCGCTGCGCAGAAGTCAACCAAACTTCACCCAATAGTGTATTGTATCACAATCTAGTAGTTACATTTGAAAATTTTGTTCTAGGAAATTTTGTTTGAGCGCAATCATCAAACTTAATTAAAAAAGTCATTTAAGCCTTTTCACAGTGAGATCTATGCGATATGGCCGAGAAATGTAATTTTGATGTTAACTCCCAAACCACTGCGCAGAAGTCAACCAAACTTCACCCATTAGTGTATTGTATCACATTCTAGTAGTTACATTTGAAAATTTCGTTCTAGGACATTTGGTTTGAGCGCAATCATTAAACTTAGGTCAAAAAAGCCATTTAAGCCTTTTCACAGTGAGATCTATGCGATATGGCCGAGAAATGTAATTTTGATGTTAACTCCCAAACCGCTGCGCAGAAGTCAACCAAACTTCACCCAATAGTGTATTGTATCACAATCTAGTAGTTACATTTGAAAATTTTGTTCTAGGAAATTTTGTTTGAGCGCAATCATCAAACTTAATTAAAAAAGTCATTTAAGCCTTTTCACAGTGAGATCTATGCGATATGGCCGAGAAATGTAATTTTGATGTTAACTCCCAAACCGCTGCGCAGAAGTCAACCAAACTTCACCCATTAGTGTATTGTATCACAATCTAGTAGTTACATGTGGAAATTTGGTTCTAGGACATTTGATTTGAGCGCAATCCTCAAACTTAGGTCAAAAAAGCCATTTAAGCCTTTTCACAGTGAGATCTATGCGATATGGCCGAGAAATGTAATTTTGATGTTAACTCCCAAACCGCTGCGCAGAAGTCAACCAAACTTCACCCAATAGTGTATTGTATCACAATCTAGTAGTTACATTTGAAAATTTTGTTCTAGGACATTTTGTTTGAACGCAATCATCAAACTTAATTAAAAAAGTCATTTAAGCCTTTTCACAGTGAGATCTATGCGATATGGCCGAGAAATGTAATTTTGATGTTAACTCCCAAACCGCTGCGCAGAAGTCAACCAAACTTCACCCAATAGTGTATTGTATCACAATCTAGTAGTTACATTTGAAAATTTTGTTCTAGGACATTTTGTTTGAGCGCAATCCTCAAACTTAGGTCAAAAAAGCCATTTAAGCCTTTTCACAGTGAGATCTATGCGATATGGCCGAGAAATGTAATTTTGATGTTAACTCCCAAACCGCTGCGCAGAAGTCAACCAAACTTCACCCATTAGTGTATTGTATCACAATCTAGTAGTTACATGTGGAAATTTGGTTCTAGGACATTTGATTTGAGCGCAATCCTCAAACTTAGGTCAAAAAAGCCATTTAAGCCTTTTCACAGTGAGATCTATGCGATATGGCCGAGAAATGTAATTTTGATGTTAACTCCCAAACCGCTGCGCAGAAGTCAACCAAACTTCACCCAATAGTGTATTGTATCACATTCTAGTAGTTACATTTGAAAATTTCGTTCTAGGACATTTGGTTTGAGCGCAATTATTAAACTTAGGTCAAAAAAGCCATTTAAGCCTTTTCACAGTGAGATCTATGCGATATGGCCGAGAAATGTAATTTTGATGTTAACTCCCAAACCGCTGCGCAGAAGTCAACCAAACTTCACCCAATAGTGTATTGTATCACATTCTAGTAGTTACATTTGAAAATTTCGTTCTAGGACATTTGGTTTGAGCGCAATCATTAAACTTAGGTCAAAAAAGCCATTTAAGCCTTTTCACAGTGAGATCTATGCGATATGGCCGAGAAATGTAATTTTGATGTTAACTCCCAAACCGCTGCGCAGAAGTCAACCAAACTTCACCCAATAGTGTATTGTATCACAATCTAGTAGTTACATTTGAAAATTTTGTTCTAGGAAATTTTGTTTGAGCGCAATCATCAAACTTAATTAAAAAAGTCATTTAAGCCTTTTCACAGTGAGATCTATGCGATATGGCCGAGAAATGTAATTTTGATGTTAACTCCCAAACCGCTGCGCAGAAGTCAACCAAACTTCACCCATTAGTGTATTGTATCACAATCTAGTAGTTACATGTGAAAATTTGGTTCTAGGACATTTGATTTGAGCGCAATCCTCAAATTTAGGTCAAAAAAGCCATTTAAGCCTTTTCACAGTGAGATCTATGCGATATGGCCGAGAAATGTAAATTTGATGTTAACTCCCAAACCGCTGCGCAGAAGTCAACCAAACTTCACCCAATAGTGTATTGTATCACAATCTAGTAGTTACATTTGAAAATTTTGTTCTAGGACATTTTGTTTGAACGCAATCATCAAACTTAATTAAAAAAGTCATTTAAGCCTTTTCACAGTGAGATCTATGCGATATGGCCGAGAAATGTAATTTTGATGTTAACTCCCAAACCGCTGCGCAGAAGTCAACCAAACTTCACCCAATAGTGTATTGTATCACAATCTAGTAGTTACATTTGAAAATTTTGTTCTAGGAAATTTTGTTTGAGCGCAATCATCAAACTTAATTAAAAAAGTCATTTAAGCCTTTTCACAGTGAGATCTATGCGATATGGCCGAGAAATGTAATTTTGATGTTAACTCCCAAACCACTGCGCAGAAGTCAACCAAACTTCACCCATTAGTGTATTGTATCACAATCTAGTAGTTACATGTGGAAATTTGGTTCTAGGACATTTGATTTGAGCGCAATCCTCAAACTTAGGTCAAAAAAGCCATTTAAGCCTTTTCACAGTGAGATCTATGCGATATGGCCGAGAAATGTAATTTTGATGTTAACTCCCAAACCGCTGCGCAGAAGTCAACCAAACTTCACCCAATAGTGTATTGTATCACAATCTAGTAGTTACATTTGAAAATTTTGTTCTAGGACATTTTGTTTGAGCGCAATCATCAAACTTAATTAAAAAAGTCATTTAAGCCTTTTCACAGTGAGATCTATGCGATATGGCCGAGAAATGTAATTTTGATGTTCACTCCCAAACCGCTGCGCAGAAGTCAACCAAACTTCACCCATTAGTGTATTGTATCACAATCTAGTAGTTACATTTGAAAATTTTTTTCTAGGAAATTTTGTTTGAGCGCAATCATCAAACTTAATTAAAAAAGTCATTTAAGCCTTTTCACAGTGAGATCTATGCGATATGGCCGAGAAATGTAATTTTGATGTTAACTCCCAAACCGCTGCGCAGAAGTCAACCAAACTTCACCCATTAGTGTATTGTATCACAATCTAGTAGTTACATGTGGAAATTTGGTTCTAGGACATTTGATTTGAGCGCAATCCTCAAACTTAGGTCAAAAAAGCCATTTAAGCCTTTTCACAGTGAGATCTATGCGATATGGCCGAGAAATGTAATTTTGATGTTAACTCCCAAACCGCTGCGCAGAAGTCAACCAAACATCACCCAATAGTGAATTGTATCACATTCTAGTAGTTACATTTTAAAATTTCGTTCTAGGACATTTGGTTTGAGCGCAATTATTAAACTTAGGTCAAAAAAGCCATTTAAGCCTTTTCACAGTGAGATCTATGCGATATGGCCGAGAAATGTAATTTTGATGTTAACTCCCAAACCGCTGCGCAGAAGTAAACCAAACTTCACCCATTAGTGTATTGTATCACAATCTAGTAGTTACATGTGGAAATTTGGTTCTAGGACATTTGATTTGATCGCAATCCTCAAACTTAGGTCAAAAAAGCCATTTAAGCCTTTTCACAGTGAGATCTATGCGATATGGCCGAGAAATGTAATTTTGATGTTAACTCCCAAACCGCTGCGCAGAAGTCAACCAAACTTCACCCAATAGTGTATTGTATCACAATCTAGTAGTTACATTTGAAAATTTTGTTCTAGGACATTTTGTTTGAACGCAATCATCAAACTTAATTAAAAAAGTCATTTAAGCCTTTTCACAGTGAGATCTATGCGATATGGCCGAGAAATGTAATTTTGATGTTCACTCCCAAACCGCTGCGCAGAAGTCAACCAAACTTCACCCAATAGTGTATTGTATCACATTCTAGTAGTTACATTTGAAAATTTCGTTCTAGGACATTTGGTTTGAGCGCAATCATTAAGTTTAGGTCAAAAAAGCCATTTAAGCCTTTTCACAGTGAGATCTATGCGATATGGCCGAGAAATGTAATTTTGATGTTAACTCCCAAACCGCTGCGCAGAAGTCAACCAAACTTCACCCAATAGTGTATTGTATCACATTCTAGTAGTTACATTTTAAAATTTCGTTCTAGGACATTTGGTTTGAGCGCAATTATTAAACTTAATTAAAAAAGTCATTTAAGCCTTTTCACAGTGAGATCTATGCGATATGGCCGAGAAATGTAATTTTGATGTTAACTCCCAAACCGCTGCGCAGAAGTCAACTAAACTTCACCCATTAGTGTATTGTATCACAATCTAGTAGTTACATGTGGAAATTTGGTTCTAGGACATTTGATTTGAGCGCAATCCTCAAACTTAGGTCAAAAAAGCCATTTAAGCCTTTTCACAGTGAGATCTATGCGATATGGCCGAGAAATGTAATTTTGATGTTAACTCCCAAACCGCTGCGCAGAAGTCAACCAAACTTCACCCATTAGTGTATTGTATCACATTCTAGTAGTTACATTTGAAAATTTCATTCTAGGACATTTGGTTTGAGCGCAATCATTAAACTTAGGTCAAAAAAGCCATTTAAGCCTTTTCACAGTGAGATCTATGCGATATGGCCGAGAAATGTAATTTTGATGTTAACTCCCAAACCGCTGCGCAGAAGTCAACCAAACTTCACCCAATAGTGTATTGTATCACATTCTAGTAGTTACATGTGGAAATTTGGTTCTAGGACATTTGATTTGAGCGCAATCCTCAAACTTAGGTCAAAAAAGCCATTTAAGCCTTTTCACAGTGAGATCTATGCGATATGGCCGAGAAATGTAATTTTGATGTTAACTCCCAAAACGCTGCGCAGAAGTAAACCAAACTTCACCCATTAGTGTATTGTATCACAATCTAGTAGTTACATGTGGAAATTTGGTTCTAGGACATTTGATTTGAGCGCAATCCTCAAACTTAGGTCAAAAAAGCCATTTAAGCCTTTTCACAGTGAGATCTATGCGATATGGCCGAGAAATGTAATTTTGATGTTAAATCCCAAACCGCTGCGCAGAAGTCAACTAAACTTCACCCAATAGTGTATTGTATCACATTCTAGTAGTTACATTTGAAAATTTCGTTCTAGGACATTTGGTTTGAGCGCAATCATTAAACTTAATTAAAAAAGTCATTTAAGCCTTTTCACAGTGAGATCTATGCGATATGGCCGAGAAATGTAATTTTGATGTTAACTCCCAAACCGCTGCGCAGAAGTCAACCAAACTTCACCCAATAGTGTATTGTATCACAATCTAGTAGTTACATTTGAAAATTTTGTTCTAGGACATTTTGTTTGAACGCAATCATCAAACTTAATTAAAAAAGTCATTTAAGCCTTTTCACAGTGAGATCTATGCGATATGGCCGAGAAATGTAATTTTGATGTTAACTCCCAAACCGCTGCGCAGAAGTCAACCAAACTTCACCCAATAGTGTATTGTATCACAATCTAGTAGTTACATTTGAAAATTTTGTTCTAGGAAATTTTGTTTGAGCGCAATCATCAAACTTAATTAAAAAAGTCATTTAAGCCTTTTCACAGTGAGATCTATGCGATATGGCCGAGAAATGTAATTTTGATGTTAACTCCCAAACCGCTGCGCAGAAGTCAACCAAACTTCACCCATTAGTGTATTGTATCACAATCTAGTAGTTACATGTGAAAATTTGGTTCTAGGACATTTGATTTGAGCGCAATCCTCAAACTTAGGTCAAAAAAGCCATTTAAGCCTTTTCACAGTGAGATCTATGCGATATGGCCGAGAAATGTAATTTTGATGTTAACTCCCAAACCGCTGCGCAGAAGTCAACCAAACTTCACCCAATAGTGTATTGTATCACATTCTAGTAGTTACATGTGGAAATTTGGTTCTAGGACATTTGATTTGAGCGCAATCCTCAAACTTAGGTCAAAAAAGCCATTTAAGCCTTTTCACAGTGAGATCTATGCGATATGGCCGAGAAATGTAATTTTGATGTTAACTCCCAAACCGCTGCGCAGAAGTAAACCAAACTTCACCCATTAGTGTATTGTATCACAATCTAGTAGTTACATGTGGAAATTTGGTTCTAGGACATTTGATTTGAGCGCAATCCTCAAACTTAGGTCAAAAAAGCCATTTAAGCCTTTTCACAGTGAGATCTATGCGATATGGCCGAGAAATGTAATTTTGATGTTAAATCCCAAACCGCTGCGCAGAAGTCAACTAAACTTCACCCAATAGTGTATTGTATCACATTCTAGTAGTTACATGTGGAAATTTGGTTCTAGGACATTTGATTTGAGCGCAATTATTAAACTTAGGTCAAAAAAGCCATTTAAGCCTTTTCACAGTGAGATCTATGCGATATGGCCGAGAAATGTAATTTTGATGTTAACTCCCAAACCGCTGCGCAGAAGTAAACCAAACTTCACCCATTAGTGTATTGTATCACAATCTAGTAGTTACATGTGGAAATTTGGTTCTAGGACATTTGATTTGAGCGCAATCCTCAAACTTAGGTCAAAAAAGCCATTTAAGCCTTTTCACAGTGAGATCTATGCGATATGGCCGAGAAATGTAATTTTGATGTTCACTCCCAAACCGCTGCGCAGAAGTCAACCAAACTTCACCCATTAGTGTATTGTATCACATTCTAGTAGTTACATTTGAAAATTTCGTTCTAGGACATTTGGTTTGAGCGCAATCATTAAACTTAGGTCAAAAAAGCCATTTAAGCCTTTTCACAGTGAGATCTATGCGATATGGCCGAGAAATGTAATTTTGATGTTAACTCCCAAACCGCTGCGCAGAAGTCAACCAAACTTCACCCAATAGTGTATTGTATCACATTCTAGTAGTTACATGTGGAAATTTGGTTCTAGGACATTTGATTTGAGCGCAATCCTCAAACTTAGGTCAAAAAAGCCATTTAAGCCTTTTCACAGTGAGATCTATGCGATATGGCCGAGAAATGTAATTTTGATGTTAACTCCCAAACCGCTGCGCAGAAGTCAACCAAACTTCACCCATTAGTGTATTGTATCACAATCTAGTAGTTACATGTGGAAATTTGGTTCTAGGACATTTGATTTGAGCGCAATCCTCAAACTTAGGTCAAAAAAGCCATTTAAGCCTTTTCACAGTGAGATCTATGCGATATGGCCGAGAAATGTAATTTTGATGTTAAATCCCAAACCGCTGCGCAGAAGTCAACTAAACTTCACCCAATAGTGTATTGTATCACATTCTAGTAGTTACATTTGAAAATTTCGTTCTAGGACATTTGGTTTGAGCGCAATCATTAAACTTAATTAAAAAAGTCATTTAAGCCTTTTCACAGTGAGATCTATGCGATATGGCCGAGAAATGTAATTTTGATGTTAACTCCCAAACCGCTGCGCAGAAGTCAACCAAACTTCACCAAATAGTGTATTGTATCACAATCTAGTAGTTACATTTGAAAATTTTGTTCTAGGACATTTTGTTTGAACGCAATCATCAAACTTAATTAAAAAAGTCATTTAAGCCTTTTCACAGTGAGATCTATGCGATATGGCCGAGAAATGTAATTTTGATGTTAACTCCCAAACCGCTGCGCAGAAGTCAACCAAACTTCACCCAATAGTGTATTGTATCACAATCTAGTAGTTACATTTGAAAATTTTGTTCTAGGAAATTTTGTTTGAGCGCAATCATCAAACTTAATTAAAAAAGTCATTTAAGCCTTTTCACAGTGAGATCTATGCGATATGGCCGAGAAATGTAATTTTGATGTTAACTCCCAAACCGCTGCGCAGAAGTCAACCAAACTTCACCCATTAGTGTATTGTATCACAATCTAGTAGTTACATGTGAAAATTTGGTTCTAGGACATTTGATTTGAGCGCAATCCTCAAACTTAGGTCAAAAAAGCCATTTAAGCCTTTTCACAGTGAGATCTATGCGATATGGCCGAGAAATGTAATTTTGATGTTAACTCCCAAACCGCTGCGCAGAAGTCAACCAAACTTCACCCAATAGTGTATTGTATCACATTCTAGTAGTTACATGTGGAAATTTGGTTCTAGGACATTTGATTTGAGCGCAATCCTCAAACTTAGGTCAAAAAAGCCATTTAAGCCTTTTCACAGTGAGATCTATGCGATATGGCAGAGAAATGTAATTTTGATGTTAACTCCCAAACCGCTGCGCAGAAGTAAACCAAACTTCACCCATTAGTGTATTGTATCACAATCTAGTAGTTACATGTGGAAATTTGGTTCTAGGACATTTGATTTGAGCGCAATCCTCAAACTTAGGTCAAAAAAGCCATTTAAGCCTTTTCACAGTGAGATCTATGCGATATGGCCGAGAAATGTAATTTTGATGTTAAATCCCAAACCGCTGCGCAGAAGTCAACTAAACTTCACCCAATAGTGTATTGTATCACATTCTAGTAGTTACATGTGGAAATTTGGTTCTAGGACATTTGATTTGAGCGCAATTATTAAACTTAGGTCAAAAAAGCCATTTAAGCCTTTTCACAGTGAGATCTATGCGATATGGCCGAGAAATGTAATTTTGATGTTAACTCCCAAACCGCTGCGCAGAAGTAAACCAAACTTCACCCATTAGTGTATTGTATCACAATCTAGTAGTTACATGTGGAAATTTGGTTCTAGGACATTTGATTTGAGCGCAATCCTCAAACTTAGGTCAAAAAAGCCATTTAAGCCTTTTCACAGTGAGATCTATGCGATATGGCCGAGAAATGTAATTTTGATGTTAAATCCCAAACCGCTGCGCAGAAGTCAACTAAACTTCACCCAATAGTGTATTGTATCACATTCTAGTAGTTACATTTGAAAATTTCGTTCTAGGACATTTGGTTTGAGCGCAATCATTAAACTTAATTAAAAAAGTCATTTAAGCCTTTTCACAGTGAGATCTATGCGATATGGCCGAGAAATGTAATTTTGATGTTAACTCCCAAACCGCTGCGCAGAAGTCAACCAAACTTCACCCAATAGTGTATTGTATCACAATCTAGTAGTTACATTTGAAAATTTTGTTCTAGGACATTTGATTTGAGCGCAATCCTCAAACTTAGGTCAAAAAAGCCATTTAAGCCTTTTCACAGTGAGATCTATGCGATATGGCCGAGAAATGTAATTTTGATGTTAACTCCCAAACCGCTGCGCAGAAGTCAACCAAACTTCACCCAGTAGTGTATTGTATCACATTCTAGTAGTTACATTTTAAAATTTCGTTCTAGGACATTTGGTTTGAGCGCAATTATTAAACTTAGGTCAAAAAAGCCATTTAAGCCTTTTCACAGTGAGATCTATGCGATATGGCCGAGAAATGTAATTTTGATGTTAACTCCCAAACCGCTGCGCAGAAGTCAACCAAACTTCACCCAATAGTGTATTGTATCACAATCTAGTAGTTACATTTGAAAATTTTGTTCTAGGACATTTTGTTTGAGCGCAATCATCAAACTTAATTAAAAAAGTCATTTAAGCCTTTTCACAGTGAGATCTATGCGATATGGCCGAGAAATGTAATTTTGATGTTGACTCCCAAACCGCTGCGCAGAAGTCAACCAAACTTCACCCATTAGTGTATTGTATCACAATCTAGTAGTTACATGTGGAAATTTGGTTCTAGGACATTTGATTTGAGCGCAATCCTCAAACTTAGGTCAAAAAAGCCATTTAAGCCTTTTCACAGTGAGATCTATGCGATATGGCCGAGAAATGTAATTTTGATGTTAACTCCCAAACCGCTGCGCAGAAGTCAACCAAACTTCACCCAATAGTGTATTGTATCACATTCTAGTAGTTACATTTGAAAATTTCGTTCTAGGACATTTGGTTTGAGCGCAATTATTAAACTTAGGTCAAAAAAGCCATTTAAGCCTTTTCACAGTGAGATCTATGCGATATGGCCGAGAAATGTAATTTTGATGTTAACTCCCAAACCGCTGCGCAGAAGTCAACCAAACTTCACCCAATAGTGTATTGTATCACATTCTAGTAGTTACATTTGAAAATTTCGTTCTAGGACATTTGGTTTGAGCGCAATCATTAAACTTAGGTCAAAAAAGCCATTTAAGCCTTTTCACAGTGAGATCTATGCGATATGGCCGAGAAATGTAATTTTGATGTTAACTCCCAAACCGCTGCGCAGAAGTCAACCAAACTTCACCCAATAGTGTATTGTATCACATTCTAGTAGTTACATTTGAAAATTTCGTTCTAGGACATTTGGTTTGAGCGCAATTATTAAACTTAGGTCAAAAAAGCCATTTAAGCCTTTTCACAGTGAGATCTATGCGATATGGCCGAGAAATGTAATTTTGATGTTAACTCCCAAACCGCTGCGCAGAAGTCAACCAAACTTCACCCAATAGTGTATTGTATCACATTCTAGTAGTTACATTTGAAAATTTTGTTCTAGGACATTTTGTTTGAACGCAATCATCAAACTTAATTAAAAAAGTCATTTAAGCCTTTTCACAGTGAGATCTATGCGATATGGCCGAGAAATGCAATTTTGATGTTAACTCCCAAACCGCTGCGCAGAAGTCAACTAAACTTCACCCAATAGTGTATTGTATCACAATCTAGTAGTTACATTTGAAAATTTTGTTCTAGGAAATTTTGTTTGAGCGCAATCATCAAACTTAATTAAAAAAGTCATTTAAGCCTTTTCACAGTGAGATCTATGCGATATGGCCGAGAAATGTAATTTTGATGTTAACTCCCAAACCGCTGCGCAGAAGTCAACTAAACTTCACCCATTAGTGTATTGTATCACAATCCAGTAGTTACATGTGGAAATTTGGTTCTAGGACATTTGATTTGAGCGCAATCCTCAAACTTAGGTCAAAAAAGCCATTTAAGCCTTTTCACAGTGAGATCTATGCGATATGGCCGAGAAATGTAATTTTGATGTTAACTCCCAAACCGCTGCGCAGAAGTCAACCAAACTTCACCCATTAGTGTATTGTATCACAATCTAGTAGTTACATGTGAAAATTTGGTTCTAGGACATTTGATTTGAGCGCAATCCTCAAACTTAGGTCAAAAAAGCCATTTAAGCCTTTTCACAGTGAGATCTATGCGATATGGCCGAGAAATGTAATTTTGATGTTAACTCCCAAACCGCTGCGCAGAAGTCAACCAAACTTCACCCAATAGTGTATTGTATCACATTCTAGTAGTTACATGTGGAAATTTGGTTCTAGGACATTTGATTTGAGCGCAATCCTCAAACTTAGGTCAAAAAAGCCATTTAAGCCTTTTCACAGTGAGATCTATGCGATATGGCCGAGAAATGTAATTTTGATGTTAACTCCCAAACCGCTGCGCAGAAGTCAACCAAACTTCACCCATTAGTGTATTGTATCACAATCTAGTAGTTACATGTGGAAATTTGGTTCTAGGACATTTGATTTGAGCGCAATCCTCAAACTTAGGTCAAAAAAGCCATTTAAGCCTTTTCACAGTGAGATCTATGCGATATGGCCGAGAAATGTAATTTTGATGTTAAATCCCAAACCGCTGCGCAGAAGTCAACTAAACCTCACCCAATAGTGTATTGTATCACATTCTAGTAGTTACATTTGAAAATTTCGTTCTAGGACATTTGGTTTGAGCGCAATCATTAAACTTAATTAAAAAAGTCATTTAAGCCTTTTCACAGTGAGATCTATGCGATATGGCCGAGAAATGTAATTTTGATGTTAACTCCCAAACCGCTGCGCAGAAGTCAACCAAACTTCACCCAATAGTGTATTGTATCACAATCTAGTAGTTACATTTGAAAATTTTGTTCTAGGACATTTTGTTTGAACGCAATCATCAAACTTAATTAAAAAAGTCATTTAAGCCTTTTCACAGTGAGATCTATGCGATATGGCCGAGAAATGTAATTTTGATGTTAACTCCCAAACCGCTGCGCAGAAGTCAACCAAACTTCACCCATTAGTGTATTGTATCACAATCTAGTAGTTACATGTGAAAATTTGGTTCTAGGACATTTGATTTGAGCGCAATCCTCAAACTTAGGTCAAAAAAGCCATTTAAGCCTTTTCACAGTGAGATCTATGCGATATGGCCGAGAAATGTAATTTTGATGTTAACTCCAAAACCGCTGCGCAGAAGTCAACCAAACTTCACCCAATAGTGTATTGTATCACATTCTAGTAGTTACATGTGGAAATTTGGTTCTAGGACATTTGATTTGAGCGCAATCCTCAAACTTAGGTCAAAAAAGCCATTTAAGCCTTTTCACAGTGAGATCTATGCGATATGGCCGAGAAATGTAATTTTGATGTTAACTCCCAAACCGCTGCGCAGAATTAAACCAAACTTCACCCATTAGTGTATTGTATCACAATCTAGTAGTTACATGTGGAAATTTGGTTCTAGGACATTTGATTTGAGCGCAATCCTCAAACTTAGGTCAAAAAAGCCATTTAAGCCTTTTCACAGTGAGATCTATGCGATATGGCCGAGAAATGTAATTTTGATGTTAAATCCCAAACCGCTGCGCAGAAGTCAACTAAACTTCACCCAATAGTGTATTGTATCACATTCTAGTAGTTACATGTGGAAATTTGGTTCTAGGACATTTGATTTGAGCGCAATTATTAAACTTAGGTCAAAAAAGCCATTTAAGCCTTTTCACAGTGAGATCTATGCGATATGGCCGAGAAATGTAATTTTGATGTTAACTCCCAAACCGCTGCGCAGAAGTAAACCAAACTTCACCCATTAGTGTATTGTATCACAATCTAGTAGTTACATGTGGAAATTTGGTTCTAGGACATTTGATTTGAGCGCAATCCTCAAACTTAGGTCAAAAAAGCCATTTAAGCCTTTTCACAGTGAGATCTATGCGATATGGCCGAGAAATGTAATTTTGATGTTAAATCCCAAACCGCTGCGCAGAAGTCAACTAAACTTCACCCAATAGTGTATTGTATCACATTCTAGTAGTTACATTTGAAAATTTCGTTCTAGGACATTTGGTTTGAGCGCAATCATTAAACTTAATTAAAAAAGTCATTTAAGCCTTTTCACAGTGAGATCTATGCGATATGGCCGAGAAATGTAATTTTGATGTTAACTCCCAAACCGCTGCGCAGAAGTCAACCAAACTTCACCCAATAGTGTATTGTATCACAATCTAGTAGTTACATTTGAAAATTTTGTTCTAGGACATTTGATTTGAGCGCAATCCTCAAACTTAGGTCAAAAAAGCCATTTAAGCCTTTTCACAGTGAGATCTATGCGATATGGCCGAGAAATGTAATTTTGATGTTAACTCCCAAACCGCTGCGCAGAAGTCAACCAAACTTCACCCAATAGTGTATTGTATCACATTCTAGTAGTTACATTTGAAAATTTCGTTCTAGGACATTTGGTTTGAGCGCAATTATTAAACTTAGGTCAAAAAAGCCATTTAAGCCTTTTCACAGTGAGATCTATGCGATATGGCCGAGAAATGTAATTTTGATGTTAACTCCCAAACCGCTGCGCAGAAGTCAACCAAACTTCACCCAATAGTGTATTGTATCACATTCTAGTAGTTACATTTGAAAATTTTGTTCTAGGACATTTTGTTTGAACGCAATCATCAAACTTAATTAAAAAAGTCATTTAAGCCTTTTCACAGTGAGATCTATGCGATATGGCCGAGAAATGTAATTTTGATGTTAACTCCCAAACCGCTGCGCAGAAGTCAACCAAACTTCACCCAATAGTGTATTGTATCACAATCTAGTAGTTACATTTGAAAATTTTGTTCTAGGAAATTTTGTTTGAGCGCAATCATCAAACTTAATTAAAAAAGTCATTTAAGCCTTTTCACAGTGAGATCTATGCGATATGGCCGAGAAATGTAATTTTGATGTTAACTCCCAAACCGCTGCGCAGAAGTCAACTAAACTTCACCCATTAGTGTATTGTATCACAATCTAGTAGTTACATTTTAAAATGTCGTTCTAGGACATTTGGTTTGAGCGCAATTATTAAACTTAGGTCAAAAAAGCCATTTAAGCCTTTTCACAGTAAGATCTATGCGATATGGCCGAGAAATGTAATTTTGATGTTAACTCCCAAACCGCTGCGCAGAAGTCAACCAAACTTCACCCATTAGTGTATTGTATCACAATCTAGTAGTTACATGTGGAAATTTGGTTCTAGGACATTTGATTTGAGCGCAATCCTCAAACTTAGGTCAAAAAAGCCATTTAAGCCTTTTCACAGTGAGATCTATGCGATATGGCCGAGAAATGTAATTTTGATGTTAACTCCCAAACCGCTGCGCAGAAGTCAACCAAACTTCACCCAATAGTGTATTGTATCACAATCTAGTAGTTACATTTGAAAATTTTGTTCTAGGACATTTTGTTTGAGCGCAATCATCAAACTTAATTAAAAAAGTCATTTAAGCCTTTTCACAGTGAGATCTATGCGATATGGCCGAGAAATGTAATTTTGATGTTCACTCCCAAACCGCTGCGCAGAAGTCAACCAAACTTCACCCATTAGTGTATTGTATCACAATCTAGTAGTTACATTTGAAAATTTTTTTCTAGGAAATTTTGTTTGAGCGCAATCATCAAACAATTAAAAAAGTCATTTAAGCCTTTTCACAGTGAGATCTATGCGATATGGCCGAGAAATGTAATTTTGATGTTAACTCCCAAACCGCTGCGCAGAAGTCAACCAAACTTCACCCATTAGTGTATTGTATCACAATCTAGTAGTTACATGTGGAAATTTGGTTCTAGGACATTTGATTTGAGCGCAATCCTCAAACTTAGGTCAAAAAAGCCATTTAAGCCTTTTCACAGTGAGATCTATCCGATATGGCCGAGAAATGTAATTTTGATGTTAACTCCCAAACCGCTGCGCAGAAGTCAACCAAACTTCACCCAATAGTGTATTGTATCACAATCTAGTAGTTACATTTGAAAATTTTGTTCTAGGACATTTTGTTTGAGCGCAATCCTCAAACTTAGGTCAAAAAAGCCATTTAAGCCTTTTCACAGTGAGATCTATGCGATATGGCCGAGAAATGTAATTTTGATGTTAACTCCCAAACCGCTGCGCAGAAGTCAACCAAACTTCACCCAATAGTGTATTGTATCACATTCTAGTAGTTACATTTGAAAATTTCGTTCTAGGACATTTGGTTTGAGCGCAATTATTAAACTTAGGTCAAAAAAGCCATTTAAGCCTTTTCACAGTGAGATCTATGCGATATGGCCGAGAAATGTAATTTTGATGTTAACTCCCAAACCGCTGCGCAGAAGTCAACCAAACTTCACCCAATAGTGTATTGTATCACAATCTAGTAGTTACATTTGAAAATTTTGTTCTAGGACATTTTGTTTGAACGCAATCATCAAACTTAATTAAAAAAGTCATTTAAGCCTTTTCACAGTGAGATCTATGCGATATGGCCGAGAAATGTAATTTTGATGTTAACTCCCAAACCGCTGCGCAGAAGTCAACCAAACTTCACCCAATAGTGTATTGTATCACAATCTAGTAGTTACATTTGAAAATTTTGTTCTAGGACATTTTGTTTGAGCGCAATCCTCAAACTTAGGTCAAAAAAGCCATTTAAGCCTTTTCACAGTGAGATCTATGCGATATGGCCGAGAAATGTAATTTTGATGTTAACTCCCAAACCGCTGCGCAGAAGTCAACTAAACTTCACCCAATAGTGTATTGTATCACATTCTAGTAGTTACATTTGAAAATTTCGTTCTAGGACGTTTGGTTCGAGCGCAATCATTAAACTTAATTAAAAAAGTCATTTAAGCCTTTTCACAGTGAGATCTATGCGATATGGCCGAGAAATGTAATTTTGATGTTAACTCCCAAACCGCTGCGCAGAAGTAAACCAAACTTCACCCAATAGTGTATTGTATCACAATCTAGTAGTTACATTTGAAAATTTTGTTCTAGGACATTTTGTTTGAACGCATTCATCAAACTTAATTAAAAAAGTCATTTAAGCCTTTTCACAGTGAGATCTATGCGATATGGCCGAGAAATGTAATTTTGATGTTAAATCTCAAACCGCTGCGCAGAAGTCAACTAAACTTCACCCAATAGTGTATTGTATCACATTCTAGTAGTTACATTTGAAAATTTCGTTCTAGGACATTTGGTTTGAGCGCAATCATTAAACTTAATTAAAAAAGTCATTTAAGCCTTTTCACAGTGAGATCTATGCGATATGGCCAAGAAATGTAATTTTGATGTTAACTCCCAAACCGCTGCGCAGAAGTCAACCAAACTTCACCCAATAGTGTATTGTATCACATTCTAGTAGTTACATTTGAAAATTTCGTTCTAGGACATTTGGTTTGAGCGCAAACATTAAACTTAGGTCAAAAAAGCCATTTAAGCCTTTTCACAGTGAGATCTATGCGATATGGCCGAGAAATGTAATTTTGATGTTAACTCCCAAACCGCTGCGCAGAAGTCAACCAAACTTCACCCAATAGTGTATTGTATCACAATCTAGTAGTTACATTTGAAAATTTTGTTCTAGGAAATTTTGTTTGAGCGCAATCATCAAACTTAATTAAAAAAGTCATTTAAGCCTTTTCACAGTGAGATCTATGCGATATGGCCGAGAAATGTAATTTTGATGTTAACTCCCAAACCGCTGCGCAGAAGTCAACTAAACTTCACCCATTAGTGTATTGTATCACAATCTAGTAGTTACATTTTAAAATTTCGTTCTAGGACATTTGGTTTGAGCGCAATTATTAAACTTAGGTCAAAAAAGCCATTTAAGCCTTTTCACAGTAAGATCTATGCGATATGGCCGAGAAATGTAATTTTGATGTTAACTCCCAAACCGCTGCGCAGAAGTCAACCAAACTTCACCCATTAGTGTATTGTATCACAATCTAGTAGTTACATGTGGAAATTTGGTTCTAGGACATTTGATTTGAGCGCAATCCTCAAACTTAGGTCAAAAAAGCCATTTAAGCCTTTTCACAGTGAGATCTATGCGATATGGCCGAGAAATGTAATTTTGATGTTAACTCCCAAACCGCTGCGCAGAAGTCAACCAAACTTCACCCAATAGTGTATTGTATCACAATCTAGTAGTTACATTTGAAAATTTTGTTCTAGGACATTTTGTTTGAGCGCAATCATCAAACTTAATTAAAAAAGTCATTTAAGCCTTTTCACAGTGAGATCTATGCGATATGGCCGAGAAATGTAATTTTGATGTTCACTCCCAAACCGCTGCGCAGAAGTCAACCAAACTTCACCCATTAGTGTATTGTATCACAATCTAGTAGTTACATTTGAAAATTTTTTTCTAGGAAATTTTGTTTGAGCGCAATCATCAAACTTAATTAAAAAAGTCATTTAAGCCTTTTCACAGTGAGATCTATGCGATATGGCCGAGAAATGTAATTTTGATGTTAACTCCCAAACCGCTGCGCAGAAGTCAACCAAACTTCACCCATTAGTGTATTGTATCACAATCTAGTAGTTACATGTGGAAATTTGGTTCTAGGACATTTGATTTGAGCGCAATCCTCAAACTTAGGTCAAAAAAGCCATTTAAGCCTTTTCACAGTGAGATCTATCCGATATGGCCGAGAAATGTAATTTTGATGTTAACTCCCAAACCGCTGCGCAGAAGTCAACCAAACTTCACCCAATAGTGTATTGTATCAGAATCTAGTAGTTACATTTGAAAATTTTGTTCTAGGACATTTTGTTTGAGCGCAATCCTCAAACTTAGGTCAAAAAAGCCATTTAAGCCTTTTCACAGTGAGATCTATGCGATATGGCCGAGAAATGTAATTTTGATGTTAACTCCCAAACCGCTGCGCAGAAGTCAACCAAACTTCACCCATTAGTGTATTGTATCACGATCTAGTAGTTACATGTGGAAATTTGGTTCTAGGACATTTGATTTGAGCGCAATCCTCAAACTTAGGTCAAAAAAGCCATTTAAGCCTTTTCACAGTGAGATCTATGCGATATGGCCGAGAAATGTAATTTTGATGTTAACTCCCAAACCGCTGCGCAGAAGTCAACCAAACTTCACCCAATAGTGTATTGTATCACATTCTAGTAGTTACATTTGAAAATTTCGTTCTAGGACATTTGGTTTGAGCGCAATTATTAAACTTAGGTCAAAAAAGCCATTTAAGCCTTTTCACAGTGAGATCTATGCGATATGGCCGAGAAATGTAATTTTGATGTTAACTCCCAAACCGCTGCGCAGAAGTCAACCAAACTTCACCCAATAGTGTATTGTATCACATTCTAGTAGTTACATTTGAAAATTTCGTTCTAGGACGTTTGGTTCGAGCGCAATCATTAAACTTAATTAAAAAAGTCATTTAAGCCTTTTCACAGTGAGATCTATGCGATATGGCCGAGAAATGTAATTTTGATGTTAACTCCCAAACCGCTGCGCAGAAGTAAACCAAACTTCACCCAATAGTGTATTGTATCACAATCTAGTAGTTACATTTGAAAATTTTGTTCTAGGACATTTTGTTTGAACGCATTCATCAAACTTAATTAAAAAAGTCATTTAAGCCTTTTCACAGTGAGATCTATGCGATATGGCCGAGAAATGTAATTT
Source organism: Corythoichthys intestinalis (assembly GCF_030265065.1). NCBI lineage: Eukaryota > Metazoa > Chordata > Actinopteri > Syngnathiformes > Syngnathidae > Corythoichthys > Corythoichthys intestinalis. The sequence goes on from NC_080407.1 coordinate 34,492,483, forward strand.
TGATGTTAAATCTCAAACCGCTGCGCAGAAGTCAACTAAACTTCACCCAATAGTGTATTGTATCACATTCTAGTAGTTACATTTGAAAATTTCGTTCTAGGACATTTGGTTTGAGCGCAATCATTAAACTTAATTAAAAAAGTCATTTAAGCCTTTTCACAGTGAGATCTATGCGATATGGCCAAGAAATGTAATTTTGATGTTAACTCCCAAACCGCTGCGCAGAAGTCAACCAAACTTCACCCAATAGTGTATTGTATCACATTCTAGTAGTTACATTTGAAAATTTCGTTCTAGGACATTTGGTTTGAGCGCAAACATTAAACTTAGGTCAAAAAAGCCATTTAAGCCTTTTCACAGTGAGATCTATGCGATATGGCCGAGAAATGTAATTTTGATGTTAACTCCCAAACCGCTGCGCAGAAGTCAACCAAACTTCACCCAATAGTGTATTGTATCACAATCTAGTAGTTACATTTGAAAATTTTGTTCTAGGAAATTTTGTTTGAGCGCAATCATCAAACTTAATTAAAAAAGTCATTTAAGCCTTTTCACAGTGAGATCTATGCGATATGGCCGAGAAATGTAATTTTGATGTTAACTCCCAAACCGCTGCGCAGAAGTCAACTAAACTTCACCCATTAGTGTATTGTATCACAATCTAGTAGTTACATTTTAAAATTTCGTTCTAGGACATTTGGTTTGAGCGCAATTATTAAACTTAGGTCAAAAAAGCCATTTAAGCCTTTTCACAGTAAGATCTATGCGATATGGCCGAGAAATGTAATTTTGATGTTAACTCCCAAACCGCTGCGCAGAAGTCAACCAAACTTCACCCATTAGTGTATTGTATCACAATCTAGTAGTTACATGTGGAAATTTGGTTCTAGGACATTTGATTTGAGCGCAATCCTCAAACTTAATTAAAAAAGTCATTTAAGCCTTTTCACAGTGAGATCTATGCGATATGGCCGAGAAATGTAATTTTGATGTTAACTCCCAAACCGCTGCGCAGAAGTCAACCAAACTTCACCCATTAGTGTATTGTATCACAATCTAGTAGTTACATGTGGAAATTTGGTTCTAGGACATTTGATTTGAGCGCAATCCTCAAACTTAGGTCAAAAAAGCCATTTAAGCCTTTTCACAGTGAGATCTATGCGATATGGCCGAGAAATGTAATTTTGATGTTAACTCCCAAACCGCTGCGCAGAAGTCAACCAAACTTCACCCAATAGTGTATTGTATCACAATCTAGTAGTTACATTTGAAAATTTTGTTCTAGGACATTTTGTTTGAACGCAATCATCAAACTTAATTAAAAAAGTCATTTAAGCCTTTTCACAGTGAGATCTATGCGATATGGCCGAGAAATGTAATTTTGATGTTAACTCCCAAACCGCTGCGCAGAAGTCAACCAAACTTCACCCAATAGTGTATTGTATCACAATCTAGTAGTTACATTTGAAAATTTTGTTCTAGGACATTTTGTTTGAGCGCAATCCTCAAACTTAGGTCAAAAAAGCCATTTAAGCCTTTTCACAGTGAGATCTATGCGATATGGCCGAGAAATGTAATTTTGATGTTAACTCCCAAACCGCTGCGCAGAAGTCAACCAAACTTCACCCATTAGTGTATTGTATCACAATCTAGTAGTTACATGTGGAAATTTGGTTCTAGGACATTTGATTTGAGCGCAATCCTCAAACTTAGGTCAAAAAAGCCATTTAAGCCTTTTCACAGTGAGATCTATGCGATATGGCCGAGGAATGTAATTTTGATGTTAACTCCCAAACCGCTGCGCAGAAGTCAACCAAACTTCACCCAATAGTGTATTGTATCACATTCTAGTAGTTACATTTGAAAATTTCGTTCAAGGACATTTGGTTTGAGCGCAATTATTAAACTTAGGTCAAAAAAGCCATTTAAGCCTTTTCACAGTGAGATCTATGCGATATGGCCGAGAAATGTAATTTTGATGTTAACTCCCAAACCGCTGCGCAGAAGTCAACCAAACTTCACCCAATAGTGTATTGTATCACATTCTAGTAGTTACATTTGAAAATTTCGTTCTAGGACATTTGGTTTGAGCGCAATCATTAAACTTAGGTCAAAAAAGCCATTTAAGCCTTTTCACAGTGAGATCTATGCGATATGGCCGAGAAATGTAATTTTGATGTTAACTCCCAAACCGCTGCGCAGAAGTCAACCAAACTTCACCCAATAGTGTATTGTATCACAATCTAGTAGTTACATTTGAAAATTTTGTTCTAGGAAATTTTGTTTGAGCGCAATCATCAAACTTAATTAAAAAAGTCATTTAAGCCTTTTCACAGTGAGATCTATGCGATATGGCCGAGAAATGTAATTTTGATGTTAACTCCCAAACCGCTGCGCAGAAGTCAACCAAACTTCACCCATTAGTGTATTGTATCACAATCTAGTAGTTACATGTGAAAATTTGGTTCTAGGACATTTGATTTGAGCGCAATCCTCAAATTTAGGTCAAAAAAGCCATTTAAGCCTTTTCACAGTGAGATCTATGCGATATGGCCGAGAAATGTAAATTTGATGTTAACTCCCAAACCGCTGCGCAGAAGTCAACCAAACTTCACCCAATAGTGTATTGTATCACAATCTAGTAGTTACATTTGAAAATTTTGTTCTAGGACATTTTGTTTGAACGCAATCATCAAACTTAATTAAAAAAGTCATTTAAGCCTTTTCACAGTGAGATCTATGCGATATGGCCGAGAAATGTAATTTTGATGTTAACTCCCAAACCGCTGCGCAGAAGTCAACCAAACTTCACCCAATAGTGTATTGTATCACATTCTAGTAGTTACATTTGAAAATTTCGTTCTAGGACATTTGGTTTGAGCGCAATTATTAAACTTAGGTCAAAAAAGCCATTTAAGCCTTTTCACAGTGAGATCTATGCGATATGGCCGAGAAATGTAATTTTGATGTTAACTCCCAAACCGCTGCGCAGAAGTCAACCAAACTTCACCCAATAGTGTATTGTATCACAATCTAGTAGTTACATTTGAAAATTTTGTTCTAGGACATTTTGTTTGAACGCAATCATCAAACTTAATTAAAAAAGTCATTTAAGCCTTTTCACAGTGAGATCTATGCGATATGGCCGAGAAATGTAATTTTGATGTTCACTCCCAAACCGCTGCGCAGAAGTCAACCAAACTTCACCCAATAGTGTATTGTATCACATTCTAGTAGTTACATTTGAAAATTTCGTTCTAGGACATTTGGTTTGAGCGCAATCATTAAGTTTAGGTCAAAAAAGCCATTTAAGCCTTTTCACAGTGAGATCTATGCGATATGGCCGAGAAATGTAATTTTGATGTTAACTCCCAAACCGCTGCGCAGAAGTCAACCAAACTTCACCCAATAGTGTATTGTATCACATTCTAGTAGTTACATTTTAAAATTTCGTTCTAGGACATTTGGTTTGAGCGCAATTATTAAACTTAATTAAAAAAGTCATTTAAGCCTTTTCACAGTGAGATCTATGCGATATGGCCGAGAAATGTAATTTTGATGTTAACTCCCAAACCGCTGCGCAGAAGTCAACTAAACTTCACCCATTAGTGTATTGTATCACAATGTAGTAGTTACATGTGGAAATTTGGTTCTAGGACATTTGATTTGAGCGCAATCCTCAAACTTAGGTCAAAAAAGCCATTTAAGCCTTTTCACAGTGAGATCTATGCGATATGGCCGAGAAATGTAATTTTGATGTTAACTCCCAAACCGCTGCGCAGAAGTCAACCAAACTTCACCCAATAGTGTATTGTATCACAATCTAGTAGTTACATTTGAAAATTTTGTTCTAGGACATTTTGTTTGAGCGCAATCATCAAACTTAATTAAAAAAGTCATTTAAGCCTTTTCACAGTGAGATCTATGCGATATGGCCGAGAAATGTAATTTTGATGTTCACTCCCAAACCGCTGCGCAGAAGTCAACCAAACTTCACCCATTAGTGTATTGTATCACATTCTAGTAGTTACATTTGAAAATTTCATTCTAGGACATTTGGTTTGAGCGCAATCATTAAACTTAGGTCAAAAAAGCCATTTAAGCCTTTTCACAGTGAGATCTATGCGATATGGCCGAGAAATGTAATTTTGATGTTAACTCCCAAACCGCTGCGCAGAAGTCAACCAAACTTCACCCAATAGTGTATTGTATCACATTCTAGTAGTTACATGTGGAAATTTGGTTCTAGGACATTTGATTTGAGCGCAATCCTCAAACTTAGGTCAAAAAAGCCATTTAAGCCTTTTCACAGTGAGATCTATGCGATATGGCCGAGAAATGTAATTTTGATGTTAAATCCCAAACCGCTGCGCAGAAGTCAACTAAACCTCACCCAATAGTGTATTGTATCACATTCTAGTAGTTACATTTGAAAATTTCGTTCTAGGACATTTGGTTTGAGCGCAATCATTAAACTTAATTAAAAAAGTCATTTAAGCCTTTTCACAGTGAGATCTATGCGATATGGCCGAGAAATGTAATTTTGATGTTAACTCCCAAACCGCTGCGCAGAAGTCAACCAAACTTCACCCAATAGTGTATTGTATCACAATCTAGTAGTTACATTTGAAAATTTTGTTCTAGGACATTTTGTTTGAACGCAATCATCAAACTAATTAAAAAAGTCATTTAAGCCTTTTCACAGTGAGATCTATGCGATATGGCCGAGAAATGTAATTTTGATGTTAACTCCCAAACCGCTGCGCAGAAGTCAACCAAACTTCACCCATTAGTGTATTGTATCACAATCTAGTAGTTACATGTGAAAATTTGGTTCTAGGACATTTGATTTGAGCGCAATCCTCAAACTTAGGTCAAAAAAGCCATTTAAGCCTTTTCACAGTGAGATCTATGCGATATGGCCGAGAAATGTAATTTTGATGTTAACTCCCAAACCGCTGCGCAGAAGTCAACCAAACTTCACCCAATAGTGTATTGTATCACATTCTAGTAGTTACATGTGGAAATTTGGTTCTAGGACATTTGATTTGAGCGCAATCCTCAAACTTAGGTCAAAAAAGCCATTTAAGCCTTTTCACAGTGAGATCTATGCGATATGGCCGAGAAATGTAATTTTGATGTTAACTCCCAAACCGCTGCGCAGAATTAAACCAAACTTCACCCATTAGTGTATTGTATCACAATCTAGTAGTTACATGTGGAAATTTGGTTCTAGGACATTTGATTTGAGCGTAATCCTCAAACTTAGGTCAAAAAAGCCATTTAAGCCTTTTCACAGTGAGATCTATGCGATATGGCCGAGAAATGTAATTTTGATGTTAAATCCCAAACCGCTGCGCAGAAGTCAACTAAACTTCACCCAATAGTGTATTGTATCACATTCTAGTAGTTACATGTGGAAATTTGGTTCTAGGACATTTGATTTGAGCGCAATTATTAAACTTAGGTCAAAAAAGCCATTTAAGCCTTTTCACAGTGAGATCTATGCGATATGGCCGAGAAATGTAATTTTGATGTTAACTCCCAAACCGCTGCGCAGAAGTAAACCAAACTTCACCCATTAGTGTATTGTATCACAATCTAGTAGTTACATGTGGAAATTTGGTTCTAGGACATTTGATTTGAGCGCAATCCTCAAACTTAGGTCAAAAAAGCCATTTAAGCCTTTTCACAGTGAGATCTATGCGATATGGCCGAGAAATGTAATTTTGATGTTAAATCCCAAACCGCTGCGCAGAAGTCAACTAAACTTCACCCAATAGTGTATTGTATCACATTCTAGTAGTTACATTTGAAAATTTCGTTCTAGGACATTTGGTTTGAGCGCAATCATTAAACTTAATTAAAAAAGTCATTTAAGCCTTTTCACAGTGAGATCTATGCGATATGGCCGAGAAATGTAATTTTGATGTTAACTCCCAAACCGCTGCGCAGAAGTCAACCAAACTTCACCCAATAGTGTATTGTATCACAATCTAGTAGTTACATTTGAAAATTTTGTTCTAGGACATTTGATTTGAGCGCAATCCTCAAACTTAGGTCAAAAAAGCCATTTAAGCCTTTTCACAGTGAGATCAATGCGATATGGCCGAGAAATGTAATTTTGATGTTAACTCCCAAACCGCTGCGCAGAAGTCAACCAAACTTCACCCAATAGTGTATTGTATCACATTCTAGTAGTTACATTTTAAAATTTCGTTCTAGGACATTTGGTTTGAGCGCAATTATTAAACTTAGGTCAAAAAAGCCATTTAAGCCTTTTCACAGTGAGATCTATGCGATATGGCCGAGAAATGTAATTTTGATGTTAACTCCCAAACCGCTGCGCAGAAGTCAACCAAACTTCACCCAATAGTGTATTGTATCCCAATCTAGTAGTTACATTTGAAAATTTTGTTCTAGGACATTTTGTTTGAGCGCAATCATCAAACTTAATTAAAAAAGTCATTTAAGCCTTTTCACAGTGAGATCTATGCGATATGGCCGAGAAATGTAATTTTGATGTTGACTCCCAAACCGCTGCGCAGAAGTCAACCAAACTTCACCCATTAGTGTATTGTATCACAATCTAGTAGTTACATGTGGAAATTTGGTTCTAGGACATTTGATTTGAGCGCAATCCTCAAACTTAGGTCAAAAAAGCCATTTAAGCCTTTTCACAGTGAGATCTATGCGATATGGCCGAGAAATGTAATTTTGATGTTAACTCCCAAACCGCTGCGCAGAAGTCAACCAAACTTCACCCAATAGTGTATTGTATCACATTCTAGTAGTTACATTTGAAAATTTCGTTCTAGGACATTTGGTTTGAGCGCAATTATTAAACTTAGGTCAAAAAAGCCATTTAAGCCTTTTCACAGTGAGATCTATGCGATATGGCCGAGAAATGTAATTTTGATGTTAACTCCCAAACCGCTGCGCAGAAGTCAACCAAACTTCACCCAATAGTGTATTGTATCACATTCTAGTAGTTACATTTGAAAATTTCGTTCTAGGACATTTGGTTTGAGCGCAATCATTAAACTTAGGTCAAAAAAGCCATTTAAGCCTTTTCACAGTGAGATCTATGCGATATGGCCGAGAAATGTAATTTTGATGTTAACTCCCAAACCGCTGCGCAGAAGTCAACCAAACTTCACCCAATAGTGTATTGTATCACATTCTAGTAGTTACATTTGAAAATTTCGTTCTAGGACATTTGGTTTGAGCGCAATTATTAAACTTAGGTCAAAAAAGCCATTTAAGCCTTTTCACAGTGAGATCTATGCGATATGGCCGAGAAATGTAATTTTGATGTTAACTCCCAAACCGCTGCGCAGAAGTCAACCAAACTTCACCCAATAGTGTATTGTATCACATTCTAGTAGTTACATTTGAAAATTTTGTTCTAGGACATTTTGTTTGAACGCAATCATCAAACTTAATTAAAAAAGTCATTTAAGCCTTTTCACAGTGAGATCTATGCGATATGGCCGAGAAATGTAATTTTGATGTTAACTCCCAAACCGCTGCGCAGAAGTCAACTAAACTTCACCCAATAGTGTATTGTATCACAATCTAGTAGTTACATTTGAAAATTTTGTTCTAGGAAATTTTGTTTGAGCGCAATCATCAAACTTAATTAAAAAAGTCATTTAAGCCTTTTCACAGTGAGATCTATGCGATATGGCCGAAAAATGTAATTTTGATGTTAACTCCCAAACCGCTGCGCAGAAGTCAACTAAACTTCACCCATTAGTGTATTGTATCACAATCTAGTAGTTACATGTGGAAATTTGGTTCTAGGACATTTGATTTGAGCGCAATCCTCAAACTTAGGTCAAAAAAGCCATTTAAGCCTTTTCACAGTGAGATCTATGCGATATGGCCGAGAAATGTAATTTTGATGTTAACTCCCAAACCGCTGCGCAGAAGTCAACCAAACTTCACCCAATAGTGTATTGTATCACATTCTAGTAGTTACATTTTAAAATTTCGTTCTAGGACATTTGGTTTGAGCGCAATTATTAAACTTAGGTCAAAAAAGCCATTTAAGCCTTTTCACAGTGAGATCTATGCGATATGGCCGAGAAATGTAATTTTGATGTTAACTCCCAAACCGCTGCGCAGAAGTAAACCAAACTTCACCCATTAGTGTATTGTATCACAATCTAGTAGTTACATGTGGAAATTTGGTTCTAGGACATTTGATTTGAGCGCAATCCTCAAACTTAGGTCAAAAAAGCCATTTAAGCCTTTTCACAGTGAGATCTATGCGATATGGCCGAGAAATGTAATTTTGATGTTAACTCCCAAACCGCTGCGCAGAAGTCAAACAAACTTCACCCAATAGTGTATTGCATCACAATCTAGTAGTTACATTTGAAAATTTTGTTCTAGGACATTTTGTTTGAACGCAATCATCAAACTTAATTAAAAAAGTCATTTAAGCCTTTTCACAGTGAGATCTATGCGATATGGCCGAGAAATGTAATTTTGATGTTAACTCCCAAACCGCTGCGCAGAAGTCAACCAAACTTCACCCAATAGTGTATTGTATCACATTCTAGTAGTTACATTTGAAAATTTCGTTCTAGGACATTTGGTTTGAGCGCAATCATTAAACTTAGGTCAAAAAAGCCATTTAAGCCTTTTCACAGTGAGATCTATGCGATATGGCCGAGAAATGTAATTTTGATGTTAACTCCCAAACCGCTGCGCAGAAGTCAACCAAACTTCACCCAATAGTGTATTGTATCACAATCTAGTAGTTACATTTGAAAATTTTGTTCTAGGAAATTTTGTTTGAGCGCAATCATCAAACTTAATTAAAAAAGTCATTTAAGCCTTTTCACAGTGAGATCTATGCGATATGGCCGAGAAATGTAATTTTGATGTTAACTCCCAAACCGCTGCGCAGAAGTCAACTAAACTTCACCCAATAGTGTATTGTATCACAATCTAGTAGTTACATTTGAAAATTTTGTTCTAGGAAATTTTGTTTGAGCGCAATCATCAAACTTAATTAAAAAAGTCATTTAAGCCTTTTCACAGTGAGATCTATGCGATATGGCCGAAAAATGTAATTTTGATGTTAACTCCCAAACCGCTGCGCAGAAGTCAACTAAACTTCACCCATTAGTGTATTGTATCACAATCTAGTAGTTACATGTGGAAATTTGGTTCTAGGACATTTGATTTGAGCGCAATCCTCAAACTTAGGTCAAAAAAGCCATTTAAGCCTTTTCACAGTGAGATCTATGCGATATGGCCGAGAAATGTAATTTTGATGTTAACTCCCAAACCGCTGCGCAGAAGTCAACCAAACTTCACCCAATAGTGTATTGTATCACATTCTAGTAGTTACATTTTAAAATTTCGTTCTAGGACATTTGGTTTGAGCGCAATTATTAAACTTAGGTCAAAAAAGCCATTTAAGCCTTTTCACAGTGAGATCTATGCGATATGGCCGAGAAATGTAATTTTGATGTTAACTCCCAAACCGCTGCGCAGAAGTAAACCAAACTTCACCCATTAGTGTATTGTATCACAATCTAGTAGTTACATGTGGAAATTTGGTTCTAGGACATTTGATTTGAGCGCAATCCTCAAACTTAGGTCAAAAAAGCCATTTAAGCCTTTTCACAGTGAGATCTATGCGATATGGCCGAGAAATGTAATTGTGATGTTAACTCCCAAACCGCTGCGCAGAAGTCAAACAAACTTCACCCAATAGTGTATTGCATCACAATCTAGTAGTTACATTTGAAAATTTTGTTCTAGGACATTTTGTTTGAACGCAATCATCAAACTTAATTAAAAAAGTCATTTAAGCCTTTTCACAGTGAGATCTATGCGATATGGCCGAGAAATGTAATTTTGATGTTAACTCCCAAACCGCTGCGCAGAAGTCAACCAAACTTCACCCAATAGTGTATTGTATCACATTCTAGTAGTTACATTTGAAAATTTCGTTCTAGGACATTTGGTTTGAGCGCAATCATTAAACTTAGGTCAAAAAAGCCATTTAAGCCTTTTCACAGTGAGATCTATGCGATATGGCCGAGAAATGTAATTTTGATGTTAACTCCCAAACCGCTGCGCAGAAGTCAACCAAACTTCACCCAATAGTGTATTGTATCACAATCTAGTAGTTACATTTGAAAATTTTGTTCTAGGAAATTTTGTTTGAGCGCAATCATCAAACTTAATTAAAAAAGTCATTTAAGCCTTTTCACAGTGAGATCTATGCGATATGGCCGAGAAATGTAATTTTGATGTTAACTCCCAAACCGCTGCGCAGAAGTCAACCAAACTTCACCCATTAGTGTATTGTATCACAATCTAGTAGTTACATGTGGAAATTTGGTTCTAGGACATTTGATCTGAGCGCAATCCTCAAACTTAGGTCAAAAAAGCCATTTAAGCCTTTTCACAGTGAGATCTATGCGATATGGCCGAGAAATGTAATTTTGATGTTAACTCCCAAACCGCTGCGCAGAAGTCAACCAAACTTCACCCAATAGTGTATTGTATCACAATCTAGTAGTTACATTTGAAAATTTTGTTCTAGGACATTTTGTTTGAACGCAATCATCAAACTTAATTAAAAAAGTCATTTAAGCCTTTTCACAGTGAGATCTATGCGATATGGCCGAGAAATGTAATTTTGATGTTAACTCCCAAACCGCTGCGCAGAAGTCAACCAAACTTCACCCAATAGTGTATTGTATCACAATCAAGTAGTTACATGTGGAAATTTGGTTCTAGGACATTTGATTTGAGCGCAATCCTCAAACTTAGGTCAAAAAAGCCATTTAAGCCTTTTCACAGTGAGATCTATGCGATATGGCCGAGAAATGTAATTTTGATGTTAACTCCCAAACCGCTGCGCAGAAGTCAACCAAACTTCACCCAATAGTGTATTGTATCCCAATCTAGTAGTTACATTTGAAAATTTTGTTCTAGGACATTTTGTTTGAGCGCAATCATCAAACTTAATTAAAAAAGTCATTTAAGCCTTTTCACAGTGAGATCTATGCGATATGGCCGAGAAATGTAATTTTGATGTTGACTCCCAAACCGCTGCGCAGAAGTCAACCAAACTTCACCCATTAGTGTATTGTATCACAATCTAGTAGTTACATGTGGAAATTTGGTTCTAGGACATTTGATTTGAGCGCAATCCTCAAACTTAGGTCAAAAAAGCCATTTAAGCCTTTTCACAGTGAGATCTATGCGATATGGCCGAGAAATGTAATTTTGATGTTAACTCCCAAACCGCTGCGCAGAAGTCAACCAAACTTCACCCAATAGTGTATTGTATCACATTCTAGTAGTTACATTTGAAAATTTCGTTCTAGGACATTTGGTTTGAGCGCAATTATTAAACTTAGGTCAAAAAAGCCATTTAAGCCTTTTCACAGTGAGATCTATGCGATATGGCCGAGAAATGTAATTTTGATGTTAACTCCCAAACCGCTGCGCAGAAGTCAACCAAACTTCACCCAATAGTGTATTGTATCACATTCTAGTAGTTACATTTGAAAATTTCGTTCTAGGACATTTGGTTTGAGCGCAATCATTAAACTTAGGTCAAAAAAGCCATTTAAGCCTTTTCACAGTGAGATCTATGCGATATGGCCGAGAAATGTAATTTTGATGTTAACTCCCAAACCGCTGCGCAGAAGTCAACCAAACTTCACCCAATAGTGTATTGTATCACATTCTAGTAGTTACATTTGAAAATTTCGTTCTAGGACATTTGGTTTGAGCGCAATTATTAAACTTAGGTCAAAAAAGCCATTTAAGCCTTTTCACAGTGAGATCTATGCGATATGGCCGAGAAATGTAATTTTGATGTTAACTCCCAAACCGCTGCGCAGAAGTCAACCAAACTTCACCCAATAGTGTATTGTATCACATTCTAGTAGTTACATTTGAAAATTTTGTTCTAGGACATTTTGTTTGAACGCAATCATCAAACTTAATTAAAAAAGTCATTTAAGCCTTTTCACAGTGAGATCTATGCGATATGGCCGAGAAATGTAATTTTGATGTTAACTCCCAAACCGCTGCGCAGAAGTCAACTAAACTTCACCCAATAGTGTATTGTATCACAATCTAGTAGTTACATTTGAAAATTTTGTTCTAGGAAATTTTGTTTGAGCGCAATCATCAAACTTAATTAAAAAAGTCATTTAAGCCTTTTCACAGTGAGATCTATGCGATATGGCCGAAAAATGTAATTTTGATGTTAACTCCCAAACCGCTGCGCAGAAGTCAACTAAACTTCACCCATTAGTGTATTGTATCACAATCTAGTAGTTACATGTGGAAATTTGGTTCTAGGACATTTGATTTGAGCGCAATCCTCAAACTTAGGTCAAAAAAGCCATTTAAGCCTTTTCACAGTGAGATCTATGCGATATGGCCGAGAAATGTAATTTTGATGTTAACTCCCAAACCGCTGCGCAGAAGTCAACCAAACTTCACCCAATAGTGTATTGTATCACATTCTAGTAGTTACATTTTAAAATTTCGTTCTAGGACATTTGGTTTGAGCGCAATTATTAAACTTAGGTCAAAAAAGCCATTTAAGCCTTTTCACAGTGAGATCTATGCGATATGGCCGAGAAATGTAATTTTGATGTTAACTCCCAAACCGCTGCGCAGAAGTAAACCAAACTTCACCCATTAGTGTATTGTATCACAATCTAGTAGTTACATGTGGAAATTTGGTTCTAGGACATTTGATTTGAGCGCAATCCTCAAACTTAGGTCAAAAAAGCCATTTAAGCCTTTTCACAGTGAGATCTATGCGATATGGCCGAGAAATGTAATTTTGATGTTAACTCCCAAACCGCTGCGCAGAAGTCAAACAAACTTCACCCAATAGTGTATTGCATCACAATCTAGTAGTTACATTTGAAAATTTTGTTCTAGGACATTTTGTTTGAACGCAATCATCAAACTTAATTAAAAAAGTCATTTAAGCCTTTTCACAGTGAGATCTATGCGATATGGCCGAGAAATGTAATTTTGATGTTAACTCCCAAACCGCTGCGCAGAAGTCAACCAAACTTCACCCAATAGTGTATTGTATCACATTCTAGTAGTTACATTTGAAAATTTCGTTCTAGGACATTTGGTTTGAGCGCAATCATTAAACTTAGGTCAAAAAAGCCATTTAAGCCTTTTCACAGTGAGATCTATGCGATATGGCCGAGAAATGTAATTTTGATGTTAACTCCCAAACCGCTGCGCAGAAGTCAACCAAACTTCACCCAATAGTGTATTGTATCACAATCTAGTAGTTACATTTGAAAATTTTGTTCTAGGAAATTTTGTTTGAGCGCAATCATCAAACTTAATTAAAAAAGTCATTTAAGCCTTTTCACAGTGAGATCTATGCGATATGGCCGAGAAATGTAATTTTGATGTTAACTCCCAAACCGCTGCGCAGAAGTCAACTAAACTTCACCCAATAGTGTATTGTATCACAATCTAGTAGTTACATTTGAAAATTTTGTTCTAGGAAATTTTGTTTGAGCGCAATCATCAAACTTAATTAAAAAAGTCATTTAAGCCTTTTCACAGTGAGATCTATGCGATATGGCCGAAAAATGTAATTTTGATGTTAACTCCCAAACCGCTGCGCAGAAGTCAACTAAACTTCACCCATTAGTGTATTGTATCACAATCTAGTAGTTACATGTGGAAATTTGGTTCTAGGACATTTGATTTGAGCGCAATCCTCAAACTTAGGTCAAAAAAGCCATTTAAGCCTTTTCACAGTGAGATCTATGCGATATGGCCGAGAAATGTAATTTTGATGTTAACTCCCAAACCGCTGCGCAGAAGTCAACCAAACTTCACCCAATAGTGTATTGTATCACATTCTAGTAGTTACATTTTAAAATTTCGTTCTAGGACATTTGGTTTGAGCGCAATTATTAAACTTAGGTCAAAAAAGCCATTTAAGCCTTTTCACAGTGAGATCTATGCGATATGGCCGAGAAATGTAATTTTGATGTTAACTCCCAAACCGCTGCGCAGAAGTAAACCAAACTTCACCCATTAGTGTATTGTATCACAATCTAGTAGTTACATGTGGAAATTTGGTTCTAGGACATTTGATTTGAGCGCAATCCTCAAACTTAGGTCAAAAAAGCCATTTAAGCCTTTTCACAGTGAGATCTATGCGATATGGCCGAGAAATGTAATTGTGATGTTAACTCCCAAACCGCTGCGCAGAAGTCAAACAAACTTCACCCAATAGTGTATTGCATCACAATCTAGTAGTTACATTTGAAAATTTTGTTCTAGGACATTTTGTTTGAACGCAATCATCAAACTTAATTAAAAAAGTCATTTAAGCCTTTTCACAGTGAGATCTATGCGATATGGCCGAGAAATGTAATTTTGATGTTAACTCCCAAACCGCTGCGCAGAAGTCAACCAAACTTCACCCAATAGTGTATTGTATCACATTCTAGTAGTTACATTTGAAAATTTCGTTCTAGGACATTTGGTTTGAGCGCAATCATTAAACTTAGGTCAAAAAAGCCATTTAAGCCTTTTCACAGTGAGATCTATGCGATATGGCCGAGAAATGTAATTTTGATGTTAACTCCCAAACCGCTGCGCAGAAGTCAACCAAACTTCACCCAATAGTGTATTGTATCACAATCTAGTAGTTACATTTGAAAATTTTGTTCTAGGAAATTTTGTTTGAGCGCAATCATCAAACTTAATTAAAAAAGTCATTTAAGCCTTTTCACAGTGAGATCTATGCGATATGGCCGAGAAATGTAATTTTGATGTTAACTCCCAAACCGCTGCGCAGAAGTCAACCAAACTTCACCCATTAGTGTATTGTATCACAATCTAGTAGTTACATGTGGAAATTTGGTTCTAGGACATTTGATCTGAGCGCAATCCTCAAACTTAGGTCAAAAAAGCCATTTAAGCCTTTTCACAGTGAGATCTATGCGATATGGCCGAGAAATGTAATTTTGATGTTAACTCCCAAACCGCTGCGCAGAAGTCAACCAAACTTCACCCAATAGTGTATTGTATCACAATCTAGTAGTTACATTTGAAAATTTTGTTCTAGGACATTTTGTTTGAACGCAATCATCAAACTTAATTAAAAAAGTCATTTAAGCCTTTTCACAGTGAGATCTATGCGATATGGCCGAGAAATGTAATTTTGATGTTAACTCCCAAACCGCTGCGCAGAAGTCAACCAAACTTCACCCAATAGTGTATTGTATCACAATCAAGTAGTTACATGTGGAAATTTGGTTCTAGGACATTTGATTTGAGCGCAATCCTCAAACTTAGGTCAAAAAAGCCATTTAAGCCTTTTCACAGTGAGATCTATGCGATATGGCCGAGAAATGTAATTTTGATGTTAACTCCCAAACCGCTGCGCAGAAGTCAACCAAACTTCACCCAATAGTGTATTGTATCCCAATCTAGTAGTTACATTTGAAAATTTTGTTCTAGGACATTTTGTTTGAGCGCAATCATCAAACTTAATTAAAAAAGTCATTTAAGCCTTTTCACAGTGAGATCTATGCGATATGGCCGAGAAATGTAATTTTGATGTTGACTCCCAAACCGCTGCGCAGAAGTCAACCAAACTTCACCCATTAGTGTATTGTATCACAATCTAGTAGTTACATGTGGAAATTTGGTTCTAGGACATTTGATTTGAGCGCAATCCTCAAACTTAGGTCAAAAAAGCCATTTAAGCCTTTTCACAGTGAGATCTATGCGATATGTCCGAGAAATGTAATTTTGATGTTAACTCCCAAACCGCTGCGCAGAAGTCAACCAAACTTCACCCAATAGTGTATTGTATCACATTCTAGTAGTTACATTTGAAAATTTCGTTCTAGGACATTTGGTTTGAGCGCAATTATTAAACTTAGGTCAAAAAAGCCATTTAAGCCTTTTCACAGTGAGATCTATGCGATATGGCCGAGAAATGTAATTTTGATGTTAACTCCCAAACCGCTGCGCAGAAGTCAACCAAACTTCACCCAATAGTGTATTGTATCACATTCTAGTAGTTACATTTGAAAATTTCGTTCTAGGACATTTGGTTTGAGCGCAATCATTAAACTTAGGTCAAAAAAGCCATTTAAGCCTTTTCACAGTGAGATCTATGCGATATGGCCGAGAAATGTAATTTTGATGTTAACTCCCAAACCGCTGCGCAGAAGTCAACCAAACTTCACCCAATAGTGTATTGTATCACATTCTAGTAGTTACATTTGAAAATTTCGTTCTAGGACATTTGGTTTGAGCGCAATTATTAAACTTAGGTCAAAAAAGCCATTTAAGCCTTTTCACAGTGAGATCTATGCGATATGGCCGAGAAATGTAATTTTGATGTTAACTCCCAAACCGCTGCGCAGAAGTCAACCAAACTTCACCCAATAGTGTATTGTATCACATTCTAGTAGTTACATTTGAAAATTTTGTTCTAGGACATTTTGTTTGAACGCAATCATCAAACTTAATTAAAAAAGTCATTTAAGCCTTTTCACAGTGAGATCTATGCGATATGGCCGAGAAATGTAATTTTGATGTTAACTCCCAAACCGCTGCGCAGAAGTCAACTAAACTTCACCCAATAGTGTATTGTATCACAATCTAGTAGTTACATTTGAAAATTTTGTTCTAGGAAATTTTGTTTGAGCGCAATCATCAAACTTAATTAAAAAAGTCATTTAAGCCTTTTCACAGTGAGATCTATGCGATATGGCCGAAAAATGTAATTTTGATGTTAACTCCCAAACCGCTGCGCAGAAGTCAACTAAACTTCACCCATTAGTGTATTGTATCACAATCTAGTAGTTACATGTGGAAATTTGGTTCTAGGACATTTGATTTGAGCGCAATCCTCAAACTTAGGTCAAAAAAGCCATTTAAGCCTTTTCACAGTGAGATCTATGCGATATGGCCGAGAAATGTAATTTTGATGTTAACTCCCAAACCGCTGCGCAGAAGTCAACCAAACTTCACCCAATAGTGTATTGTATCACATTCTAGTAGTTACATTTTAAAATTTCGTTCTAGGACATTTGGTTTGAGCGCAATTATTAAACTTAGGTCAAAAAAGCCATTTAAGCCTTTTCACAGTGAGATCTATGCGATATGGCCGAGAAATGTAATTTTGATGTTAACTCCCAAACCGCTGCGCAGAAGTAAACCAAACTTCACCCATTAGTGTATTGTATCACAATCTAGTAGTTACATGTGGAAATTTGGTTCTAGGACATTTGATTTGAGCGCAATCCTCAAACTTAGGTCAAAAAAGCCATTTAAGCCTTTTCACAGTGAGATCTATGCGATATGGCCGAGAAATGTAATTTTGATGTTAACTCCCAAACCGCTGCGCAGAAGTCAAACAAACTTCACCCAATAGTGTATTGCATCACAATCTAGTAGTTACATTTGAAAATTTTGTTCTAGGACATTTTGTTTGAACGCAATCATCAAACTTAATTAAAAAAGTCATTTAAGCCTTTTCACAGTGAGATCTATGCGATATGGCCGAGAAATGTAATTTTGATGTTAACTCCCAAACCGCTGCGCAGAAGTCAACCAAACTTCACCCAATAGTGTATTGTATCACATTCTAGTAGTTACATTTGAAAATTTCGTTCTAGGACATTTGGTTTGAGCGCAATCATTAAACTTAGGTCAAAAAAGCCATTTAAGCCTTTTCACAGTGAGATCTATGCGATATGGCCGAGAAATGTAATTTTGATGTTAACTCCCAAACCGCTGCGCAGAAGTCAACCAAACTTCACCCAATAGTGTATTGTATCACAATCTAGTAGTTACATTTGAAAATTTTGTTCTAGGAAATTTTGTTTGAGCGCAATCATCAAACTTAATTAAAAAAGTCATTTAAGCCTTTTCACAGTGAGATCTATGCGATATGGCCGAGAAATGTAATTTTGATGTTAACTCCCAAACCGCTGCGCAGAAGTCAACTAAACTTCACCCAATAGTGTATTGTATCACAATCTAGTAGTTACATTTGAAAATTTTGTTCTAGGAAATTTTGTTTGAGCGCAATCATCAAACTTAATTAAAAAAGTCATTTAAGCCTTTTCACAGTGAGATCTATGCGATATGGCCGAAAAATGTAATTTTGATGTTAACTCCCAAACCGCTGCGCAGAAGTCAACTAAACTTCACCCATTAGTGTATTGTATCACAATCTAGTAGTTACATGTGGAAATTTGGTTCTAGGACATTTGATTTGAGCGCAATCCTCAAACTTAGGTCAAAAAAGCCATTTAAGCCTTTTCACAGTGAGATCTATGCGATATGGCCGAGAAATGTAATTTTGATGTTAACTCCCAAACCGCTGCGCAGAAGTCAACCAAACTTCACCCAATAGTGTATTGTATCACATTCTAGTAGTTACATTTTAAAATTTCGTTCTAGGACATTTGGTTTGAGCGCAATTATTAAACTTAGGTCAAAAAAGCCATTTAAGCCTTTTCACAGTGAGATCTATGCGATATGGCCGAGAAATGTAATTTTGATGTTAACTCCCAAACCGCTGCGCAGAAGTAAACCAAACTTCACCCATTAGTGTATTGTATCACAATCTAGTAGTTACATGTGGAAATTTGGTTCTAGGACATTTGATTTGAGCGCAATCCTCAAACTTAGGTCAAAAAAGCCATTTAAGCCTTTTCACAGTGAGATCTATGCGATATGGCCGAGAAATGTAATTTTGATGTTAACTCCCAAACCGCTGCGCAGAAGTCAAACAAACTTCACCCAATAGTGTATTGCATCACAATCTAGTAGTTACATTTGAAAATTTTGTTCTAGGACATTTTGTTTGAACGCAATCATCAAACTTAATTAAAAAAGTCATTTAAGCCTTTTCACAGTGAGATCTATGCGATATGGCCGAGAAATGTAATTTTGATGTTAACTCCCAAACCGCTGCGCAGAAGTCAACCAAACTTCACCCAATAGTGTATTGTATCACATTCTAGTAGTTACATTTTAAAATTTCGTTCTAGGACATTTGGTTTGAGCGCAATTATTAAACTTAGGTCAAAAAAGCCATTTAAGCCTTTTCACAGTGAGATCTATGCGATATGGCCGAGAAATGTAATTTTGATGTTAACTCCCAAACCGCTGCGCAGAAGTCAACCAAACTTCACCCAATAGTGTATTGTATCACATTCTAGTAGTTACATTTGAAAATTTCGTTCTAGGACATTTGGTTTGAGCGCAGTCATTAAACTTAGGTCAAAAAAGCCATTTAAGCCTTTTCACAGTGAGATCTATGCGATATGGCCGAGAAATGTAATTTTGATGTTAACTCCCAAACCGCTGCGCAGAAGTCAACCAAACTTCACCCAATAGTGTATTGTATCACATTCTAGTAGTTACATTTGAAAATTTCGTTCTAGGACATTTGGTTTGAGCGCAATTATTAAACTTAGGTCAAAAAAGCCATTTAAGCCTTTTCACAGTGAGATCTATGCGATATGGCCGAGAAATGTAATTTTGATGTTAACTCCCAAACCGCTGCGCAGAAGTCAACCAAACTTCACCCAATAGTGTATTGTATCACATTCTAGTAGTTACATTTGAAAATTTTGTTCTAGGACATTTTGTTTGAACGCAATCATCAAACTTAATTAAAAAAGTCATTTAAGCCTTTTCACAGTGAGATCTATGCGATATGGCCGAGAAATGTAATTTTGATGTTAACTCCCAAACCGCTGCGCAGAAGTCAACTAAACTTCACCCAATAGTGTATTGTATCACAATCTAGTAGTTACATTTGAAAATTTTGTTCTAGGAAATTTTGTTTGAGCGCAATCATCAAACTTAATTAAAAAAGTCATTTAAGCCTTTTCACAGTGAGATCTATGCGATATGGCCGAAAAATGTAATTTTGATGTTAACTCCCAAACCGCTGCGCAGAAGTCAACTAAACTTCACCCATTAGTGTATTGTATCACAATCTAGTAGTTACATGTGGAAATTTGGTTCTAGGACATTTGATTTGAGCGCAATCCTCAAACTTAGGTCAAAAAAGCCATTTAAGCCTTTTCACAGTGAGATCTATGCGATATGGCCGAGAAATGTAATTTTGATGTTAACTCCCAAACCGCTGCGCAGAAGTCAACCAAACTTCACCCAATAGTGTATTGTATCACATTCTAGTAGTTACATTTTAAAATTTCGTTCTAGGACATTTGGTTTGAGCGCAATTATTAAACTTAGGTCAAAAAAGCCATTTAAGCCTTTTCACAGTGAGATCTATGCGATATGGCCGAGAAATGTAATTTTGATGTTAACTCCCAAACCGCTGCGCAGAAGTAAACCAAACTTCACCCATTAGTGTATTGTATCACAATCTAGTAGTTACATGTGGAAATTTGGTTCTAGGACATTTGATTTGAGCGCAATCCTCAAACTTAGGTCAAAAAAGCCATTTAAGCCTTTTCACAGTGAGATCTATGCGATATGGCCGAGAAATGTAATTTTGATGTTAACTCCCAAACCGCTGCGCAGAAGTCAAACAAACTTCACCCAATAGTGTATTGCATCACAATCTAGTAGTTACATTTGAAAATTTTGTTCTAGGACATTTTGTTTGAACGCAATCATCAAACTTAATTAAAAAAGTCATTTAAGCCTTTTCACAGTGAGATCTATGCGATATGGCCGAGAAATGTAATTTTGATGTTAACTCCCAAACCGCTGCGCAGAAGTCAACCAAACTTCACCCAATAGTGTATTGTATCACATTCTAGTAGTTACATTTGAAAATTTCGTTCTAGGACATTTGGTTTGAGCGCAATCATTAAACTTAGGTCAAAAAAGCCATTTAAGCCTTTTCACAGTGAGATCTATGCGATATGGCCGAGAAATGTAATTTTGATGTTAACTCCCAAACCGCTGCGCAGAAGTCAACCAAACTTCACCCAATAGTGTATTGTATCACAATCTAGTAGTTACATTTGAAAATTTTGTTCTAGGAAATTTTGTTTGAGCGCAATCATCAAACTTAATTAAAAAAGTCATTTAAGCCTTTTCACAGTGAGATCTATGCGATATGGCCGAGAAATGTAATTTTGATGTTAACTCCCAAACCGCTGCGCAGAAGTCAACTAAACTTCACCCAATAGTGTATTGTATCACAATCTAGTAGTTACATTTGAAAATTTTGTTCTAGGAAATTTTGTTTGAGCGCAATCATCAAACTTAATTAAAAAAGTCATTTAAGCCTTTTCACAGTGAGATCTATGCGATATGGCCGAAAAATGTAATTTTGATGTTAACTCCCAAACCGCTGCGCAGAAGTCAACTAAACTTCACCCATTAGTGTATTGTATCACAATCTAGTAGTTACATGTGGAAATTTGGTTCTAGGACATTTGATTTGAGCGCAATCCTCAAACTTAGGTCAAAAAAGCCATTTAAGCCTTTTCACAGTGAGATCTATGCGATATGGCCGAGAAATGTAATTTTGATGTTAACTCCCAAACCGCTGCGCAGAAGTCAACCAAACTTCACCCAATAGTGTATTGTATCACATTCTAGTAGTTACATTTTAAAATTTCGTTCTAGGACATTTGGTTTGAGCGCAATTATTAAACTTAGGTCAAAAAAGCCATTTAAGCCTTTTCACAGTGAGATCTATGCGATATGGCCGAGAAATGTAATTTTGATGTTAACTCCCAAACCGCTGCGCAGAAGTAAACCAAACTTCACCCATTAGTGTATTGTATCACAATCTAGTAGTTACATGTGGAAATTTGGTTCTAGGACATTTGATTTGAGCGCAATCCTCAAACTTAGGTCAAAAAAGCCATTTAAGCCTTTTCACAGTGAGATCTATGCGATATGGCCGAGAAATGTAATTTTGATGTTAACTCCCAAACCGCTGCGCAGAAGTCAAACAAACTTCACCCAATAGTGTATTGCATCACAATCTAGTAGTTACATTTGAAAATTTTGTTCTAGGACATTTTGTTTGAACGCAATCATCAAACTTAATTAAAAAAGTCATTTAAGCCTTTTCACAGTGAGATCTATGCGATATGGCCGAGAAATGTAATTTTGATGTTAACTCCCAAACCGCTGCGCAGAAGTCAACCAAACTTCACCCAATAGTGTATTGTATCACATTCTAGTAGTTACATTTGAAAATTTCGTTCTAGGACATTTGGTTTGAGCGCAATCATTAAACTTAGGTCAAAAAAGCCATTTAAGCCTTTTCACAGTGAGATCTATGCGATATGGCCGAGAAATGTAATTTTGATGTTAACTCCCAAACCGCTGCGCAGAAGTCAACCAAACTTCACCCAATAGTGTATTGTATCACAATCTAGTAGTTACATTTGAAAATTTTGTTCTAGGAAATTTTGTTTGAGCGCAATCATCAAACTTAATTAAAAAAGTCATTTAAGCCTTTTCACAGTGAGATCTATGCGATATGGCCGAGAAATGTAATTTTGATGTTAACTCCCAAACCGCTGCGCAGAAGTCAACCAAACTTCACCCATTAGTGTATTGTATCACAATCTAGTAGTTACATGTGGAAATTTGGTTCTAGGACATTTGATCTGAGCGCAATCCTCAAACTTAGGTCAAAAAAGCCATTTAAGCCTTTTCACAGTGAGATCTATGCGATATGGCCGAGAAATGTAATTTTGATGTTAACTCCCAAACCGCTGCGCAGAAGTCAACCAAACTTCACCCAATAGTGTATTGTATCACAATCTAGTAGTTACATTTGAAAATTTTGTTCTAGGACATTTTGTTTGAACGCAATCATCAAACTTAATTAAAAAAGTCATTTAAGCCTTTTCACAGTGAGATCTATGCGATATGGCCGAGAAATGTAATTTTGATGTTAACTCCCAAACCGCTGCGCAGAAGTCAACCAAACTTCACCCAATAGTGTATTGTATCACAATCTAGTAGTTACATTTGAAAATTTTGTTCTAGGACATTTTGTTTGAGCGCAATCCTCAAACTTAGGTCAAAAAAGCCATTTAAGCCTTTTCACAGTGAGATCTATGCGATATGGCCGAGAAATGTAATTTTGATGTTAACTCCCAAACCGCTGCGCAGAAGTCAACCAAACTTCACCCATTAGTGTATTGTATCACAATCAAGTAGTTACATGTGGAAATTTGGTTCTAGGACATTTGATTTGAGCGCAATCCTCAAACTTAGGTCAAAAAAGCCATTTAAGCCTTTTCACAGTGAGATCTATGCGATATGGCCGAGAAATGTAATTTTGATGTTAACTCCCAAACCGCTGCGCAGAAGTCAACCAAACTTCACCCAATAGTGTATTGTATCACATTCTAGTAGTTACATTTGAAAATTTCGTTCTAGGACATTTGGTTTGAGCGCATTCATTAAACTTAGGTCAAAAAAGCCATTTGAGCCTTTTCACAGTGAGATCTATGCGATATGGCCGAGAAATGTAATTTTGATGTTAACTCCCAAACCGCTGCGCAGAAGTCAACCAAACTTCACCCAATAGTGTATTGTATCACAATCTAGTAGTTACATTTGAAAATTTTGTTCTAGGAAATTTTGTTTGAGCGCAATCATCAAACTTAATTAAAAAAGTCATTTAAGCCTTTTCACAGTGAGATCTATGCGATATGGCCGAGAAATGTAATTTTGATGTTAACTCCCAAACCGCTGCGCAGAAGTCAACCAAACTTCACCCATTAGTGTATTGTATCACAATCTAGTAGTTACATGTGAAAATTTGGTTCTAGGACATTTGATTTGAGCGCAATCCTCAAACTTAGGTCAAAAAAGCCATTTAAGCCTTTTCACAGTGAGATCTATGCGATATGGCCGAGAAATGTAATTTTGATGTTCACTCCCAAACCGCTGCGCAGAAGTCAACCAAACTTCACCCAATAGTGTATTGTATCACATTCTAGTAGTTACATTTGAAAATTTCGTTCTAGGACATTTGGTTTGAGCGCAATCATTAAACTTAGGTCAAAAAAGCCATTTAAGCCTTTTCACAGTGAGATCTATGCGATATGGCCGAGAAATGTAATTTTGATGTTAACTCCCAAACCGCTGCGCAGAAGTCAACCAAACTTCACCCAATAGTGTATTGTATCACAATCTAGTAGTTACATTTGAAAATTTTGTTCTAGGAAATTTTGTTTGAGCGCAATCATCAAACTTAATTAAAAAAGTCATTTAAGCCTTTTCACAGTGAGATCTATGCGATATGGCCGAGAAATGTAATTTTGATGTTAACTCCCAAACCGCTGCGCAGAAGTCAACCAAACTTCACCCATTAGTGTATTGTATCACAATCTAGTAGTTACATGTGAAAATTTGGTTCTAGGACATTTGATTTGAGCGCAATCCTCAAACTTAGGTCAAAAAAGCCATTTAAGCCTTTTCACAGTGAGATCTATGCGATATGGCCGAGAAATGTAAATTTGATGTTAACTCCCAAACCGCTGCGCAGAAGTCAACCAAACTTCACCCAATAGTGTATTGTATCACATTCTAGTAGTTACATTTGAAAATTTCGTTCTAGGACATTTGGTTTGAGCGCAATTATTAAACTTAGGTCAAAAAAGCCATTTAAGCCTTTTCACAGTGAGATCTATGCGATATGGCCGAGAAATGTAATTTTGATGTTAACTCCCAAACCGCTGCGCAGAAGTAAACCAAACTTCACCCATTAGTGTATTGTATCACAATCTAGTAGTTACATGTGGAAATTTGGTTCTAGGACATTTGATTTGAGCGCAATCCTCAAACTTAGGTCAAAAAAGCCATTTAAGCGTTTTCACAGTGAGATCTATGCGATATGGCCGAGAAATGTAATTTTGATGTTAAATCCCAAACCGCTGCGCAGAAGTCAACTAAACTTCACCCAATAGTGTATTGTATCACATTCTAGTAGTTACATTTGAAAATTTCGTTCTAGGACATTTGGTTTGAGCGCAATCATTAAACTTAATTAAAAAAGTCATTTAAGCCTTTTCACAGTGAGATCTATGCGATATGGCCGAGAAATGTAATTTTGATGTTAACTCCCAAACCGCTGCGCAGAAGTCAACCAAACTTCACCCAATAGTGTATTGTATCACAATCTAGTAGTTACATTTGAAAATTTTGTTCTAGGACATTTTGTTTGAACGCAATCATCAAACTTAATTAAAAAAGTCATTTAAGCCTTTTCACAGTGAGATCTATGCGATATGGCCGAGAAATGTAATTTTGATGTTAACTCCCAAACCGCTGCGCAGAAGTCAACCAAAAACACCCAATAGTGTATTGTATCACAATCTAGTAGTTACATTTGAAAATTTTGTTCTAGGAAATTTTGTTTGAGCGCAATCATCAAACTTAATTAAAAAAGTCATTTAAGCCTTTTCACAGTGAGATCTATGCGATATGGCCGAGAAATGTAATTTTGATGTTAACTCCCAAACCGCTGCGCAGAAGTCAACCAAACTTCACCCATTAGTGTATTGTATCACAAACTAGTAGTTACATGTGGAAATTTGGTTCTGGGACATTTGATTTGAGCGCAATCCTCAAACTTAGGTCAAAAAAGCCATTTAAGCCTTTTCACAGTGAGATCTATGCGATATGGCCGAGAAATGTAATTTTGATGTTAACTCCCAAACCGCTGCGCAGAAGTCAACCAAACTTCATCCAATAGTGTATTGTATCACAATCTAGTAGTTACATTTGAAAATTTTGTTCTAGGACATTTTGTTTGAGCGCAATCATCAAACTTAATTAAAAAAGTCATTTAAGCCTTTTCACAGTGAGATCTATGCGATATGGCCGAGAAATGTAATTTTGATGTTGACTCCCAAACCGCTGCGCAGAAGTCAACCAAACTTCACCCATTAGTGTATTGTATCACAATCTAGTAGTTACATGTGGAAATTTGGTTCTAGGACATTTGATTTGAGCGCAATCCTCAAACTTAGGTCAAAAAAGCCATTTAAGCCTTTTCACAGTGAGATCTATGCGATATGGCCGAGAAATGTAATTTTGATGTTAACTCCCAAACCGCTGCGCAGAAGTCAACCAAACTTCACCCAATAGTGTATTGTATCACATTCTAGTAGTTACATTTGAAAATTTCGTTCTAGGACATTTGGTTTGAGCGCAATCGTTAAACTTAGGTCAAAAAAGCCATTTAAGCCTTTTCACAGTGAGATCTATGCGATATGGCCGAGAAATGTAATTTTGATGTTAACTCCCAAACCGCTGCGCAGAAGTCAACCAAACTTCACCCATTAGTGTATTGTATCACAATCTAGTAGTTACATGTGAAAATTTGGTTCTAGGACATTTGATTTGAGCGCAATCCTCAAACTTAGGTCAAAAAAGCCATTTAAGCCTTTTCACAGTGAGATCTATGCGATATGGCCGAGAAATGTAAATTTGATGTTAACTCCCAAACCGCTGCGCAGAAGTCAACCAAACTTCACCCAATAGTGTATTGTATCACAATCTAGTAGTTACATTTGAAAATTTTGTTCTAGGACATTTTGTTTGAACGCAATCATCAAACTTAATTAAAAAAGTCATTTAAGCCTTTTCACAGTGAGATCTATGCGATATGGCCGAGAAATGTAATTTTGATGTTAAATCCCAAACCACTGCGCAGAAGTCAACTAAACTTCACCCAATAGTGTATTGTATCACATTCTAGTAGTTACATTTGAAATTTTCGTTCTAGGACATTTGGTTTGAGCGCAATCATTAAACTTAATTAAAAAAGTCATTTAAGCCTTTTCACAGTGAGATCTATGCGATATGGCCGAGAAATGTAATTTTGATGTTAACTCCCAAACCGCTGCGCAGAAGTCAACCAAACTTCACCCAATAGTGTATTGTATCACAATCTAGTAGTTACATTTGAAAATTTTGTTCTAGGACATTTTGTTTGAACGCAATCATCAAACTTAATTAAAAAAGTCATTTAAGCCTTTTCACAGTGAGATCTATGCGATATGGCCGAGAAATGTAATTTTGATGTTAACTCCCAAACCGCTGCGCAGAAGTCAACCAAACTTCACCCAATAGTGTATTGTATCACAACCTAGTAGTTACATTTGAAAATTTTGTTCTAGGAAATTTTGTTTGAGCGCAATCATCAAACTTAATTAAAAAAGTCATTTAAGCCTTTTCACAGTGAGATCTATGCGATATGGCCGAGAAATGTAATTTTGATGTTAACTCCCAAACCGCTGCGCAGAAGTCAACCAAACTTCACCCATTAGTGTATTGTATCACAAACTAGTAGTTACATGTGGAAATTTGGTTCTAGGACATTTGATTTGAGCGCAATCCTCAAACTTAGGTCAAAAAAGCCATTTAAGCCTTTTCACAGTGAGATCTATGCGATATGGCCTAAGAAATGTAATTTTGATGTTAACTCCCAAACCGCTGCGCAGAAGTCAACCAAACTTCACCCAATAGTGTATTGTATCACATTCTAGTAGTTACATTTGAAAATTTCGTTCTAGGACATTTGGTTTGAGCGCAATTATTAAACTTAGGTCAAAAAAGCCATTTAAGCCTTTTCACAGTGAGATCTATGCGATATGGCTGAGAAATGTAATTTTGATGTTAACTCCCAAACCGCTGAGCAGAAGTAAACCAAACTTAACCCATTAGTGAAATGTATCACAATCTAGTAGTTACATGTGGAAATTTGGTTCTAGGACATTTGATTAGAGCGCAATCCTCAAACTTAGGTCAAAAAAGCCATTTAAGCCTTTTCACAGTGAGATCTATGCGATATGGCCGAGAAATGTAATTTTGATGTTAACTCCCAAACCGCTGCGCAGAAGTCAACCAAACTTCACCCAATAGTGTATTGTATCAAAATCTAGTAGTTACATTTGTAAATTTTGTTCTAGGACATTTTGTTTGAACGCAATCATCAAACTTAATTAAAAAAGTCATTTAAGCCTTTTCACAGTGAGATCTATGCGATATGGCCGAGATATGTAATTTTGATGTTAACTCCCAAACCGCTGCGCAGAAGTCAACCAAACTTCACCCAATAGTGTATTGTATCACAATCTAGTAGTTACATTTGAAAATTTTGTTCTAGGACATTTGATTTGAGCGCAATCCTCAAACTTAGGTCAAAAAAGCCATTTAAGCCTTTTCACAGTGAGATCTATGCGATATGGCCGAGAAATGTAATTTTGATGTTAACTCCCAAACCGCTGCGCAGAAGTCAACCAAACTTCACCCAATAGTGTATTGTATCACATTCTAGTAGTTACATTTGAAAATTTCGTTCTAGGACATTTGGTTTGAGCGCAATCGTTAAACTTAGGTCAAAAAAGCCATTTAAGCCTTTTCACAGTGAGATCTATGCGATATGGCCGAGAAATGTAATTTTGATGTTAACTCCCAAACCGCTGCGCAGAAGTCAACTAAACTTCACCCAATAGTGTATTGTATCACATTCTAGTAGTTACATTTGAAAATTTCGTTCTAGGACATTTGGTTTGAGCGCAATAATCAAACTTAATTAAAAAAGTCATTTAAGCCTTTTCACAGTGAGATCTATGCGATATGGCCGAGAAATGTAATTTTGATGTTAACTCCCAAACCGCTGCGCAGAAGTCAACCAAACTTCACCCATTAGTGTATTGTATCACAATCTAGTAGTTACATGTGAAAATTTGGTTCTAGGACATTTGATTTGAGCGCAATCCTCAAACTTAGGTCAAAAAAGCCATTTAAGCCTTTTCACAGTGAGATCTATGCGATATGGCCGAGAAATGTAAATTTAATGTTAACTCCCAAACCGCTGCGCAGAAGTCAACCAAACTTCACCCAATAGTGTATTGTATCACAATCTAGTAGTTACATTTGAAAATTTTGTTCTAGGACATTTTGTTTGAACGCAATCATCAAACTTAATTAAAAAAGTCATTTAACCCTTTTCACAGTGAGATCTATGCGATATGGCCGAGAAATGTAATTTTGATGTTAACTCCCAAACCGCTGCGCAGAAGTCAACCAAACTTCACCCAATAGTGTATTGTATCACAATCTAGTAGTTACATTTGAAAATTTTGTTCTAGGAAATTTTGTTTGAGCGAAATTATCAAACTTAATTAAAAAAGTCATTTAAGCCTTTTCACAGTGAGATCTATGCGATATGGCCGAGAAATGTAATTTTGATGTTAACTCCCAAACCGCTGCGCAGAAGTCAACCAAACTTCACCCATTAGTGTATTGTATCACAATCTAGTAGTTACATGTGGAAATTTGGTTCTAGGACATTTGATTTGAGCGCAATCCTCAAACTTAGGTCAAAAAAGCCATTTAAGCCTTTTCACAGTGAGATCTATGCGATATGGCCGAGAAATGTAATTTTGATGTTAACTCCCAAACCGCTGCGCAGAAGTCAACCAAACTTCACCCAATAGTGTATTGTATCACATTCTAGTAGTTACATTTGAAAATTTCGTTCTAGGACATTTGGTTTGAGCGCAATTATTAAACTTAGGTCAAAAAAGCCATTTAAGCCTTTTCACAGTGAGATCTATGCGATATGGCCGAGAAATGTAATTTTGATGTTAACTCCCAAACCGCTGCGCAGAAGTCAACCAAACTTCACCCATTAGTGTATTGTATCACAATCTAGTAGTTACATGTGGAAATTTGGTTCTAGGACATTTGATTTGAGCGCAATCCTCAAACTTAGGTCAAAAAAGCCATTTAAGCCTTTTCACAGTGAGATCTATGCGATATGGCCGAGAAATGTAATTTTGATGTTAACTCCCAAACCGCTGCGCAGAAGTCAACCAAACTTCACCCAATAGTGTATTGTATCACAATCTAGTAGTTACATTTGAAAATTTTGTTCTAGGACATTTTGTTTGAGCGCAATCATCAAACTTAATTAAAAAAGTCATTTAAGCCTTTTCACAGTGAGATCTATGCGATATGGCCGAGAAATGTAATTTTGATGTTCACTCCCAAACCGCTGCGCAGAAGTCAACCAAACTTCACCCATTAGTGTATTGTATCACAATCTAGTAGTTACATTTGAAAATTTTTTTCTAGGAAATTTTGTTTGAGCGCAATCATCAAACTTAATTAAAAAAGTCATTTAAGCCTTTTCACAGTGAGATCTATGCGATATGGCCGAGAAATGTAATTTTGATGTTAACTCCCAAACCGCTGCGCAGAAGTCAACCAAACTTCACCCATTAGTGTATTGTATCACAATCTAGTAGTTACATGTGGAAATTTGGTTCTAGGACATTTGATTTGAGCGCAATCCTCAAACTTAGGTCAAAAAAGCCATTTAAGCCTTTTCACAGTGAGATCTATGCGATATGGCCGAGAAATGTAATTTTGATGTTAACTCCCAAACCGCTGCGCAGAAGTCAACCAAACTTCACCCAATAGTGTATTGTATCACATTCTAGTAGTTACATTTGAAAATTTCGTTCTAGGACATTTGGTTTGAGCGCAATTATTAAACTTAGGTCAAAAAAGCCATTTAAGCCTTTTCACAGTGAGATCTATGCGATATGGCTGAGAAATGTAATTTTGATGTTAACTCCCAAACCGCTGAGCAGAAGTAAACCAAACTTAACCCATTAGTGTAATGTATCACAATCTAGTAGTTACATGTGGAAATTTGGTTCTAGGACATTTGATTAGAGCGCAATCCTCAAACTTAGGTCAAAAAAGCCATTTAAGCCTTTTCACAGTGAGATCTATGCGATATGGCCGAGAAATGTAATTTTGATGTTAACTCCCAAACCGCTGCGCAGAAGTCAACCAAACTTCACCCAATAGTGTATTGTATCAAAATCTAGTAGTTACATTTGTAAATTTTGTTCTAGGACATTTTGTTTGAACGCAATCATCAAACTTAATTAAAAAAGTCATTTAAGCCTTTTCACAGTGAGATCTATGCGATATGGCCGAGATATGTAATTTTGATGTTAACTCCCAAACCGCTGCGCAGAAGTCAACCAAACTTCACCCAATAGTGTATTGTATCACAATCTAGTAGTTACATTTGAAAATTTTGTTCTAGGACATTTGATTTGAGCGCAATCCTCAAACTTAGGTCAAAAAAGCCATTTAAGCCTTTTCACAGTGAGATCTATGCGATATGGCCGAGAAATGTAATTTTGATGTTAACTCCCAAACCGCTGCGCAGAAGTCAACCAAACTTCATCCAATAGTGTATTGTATCACATTCTAGTAGTTACATTTGAAAATTTCGTTCTAGGACATTTGGTTTGAGCGCAATCGTTAAACTTAGGTCAAAAAAGCCATTTAAGCCTTTTCACAGTGAGATCTATGCGATATGGCCGAGAAATGTAATTTTGATGTTAACTCCCAAACCGCTGCGCAGAAGTCAACTAAACTTCACCCAATAGTGTATTGTATCACATTCTAGTAGTTACATTTGAAAATTTCGTTCTAGGACATTTGGTTTGAGCGCAATAATCAAACTTAATTAAAAAAGTCATTTAAGCCTTTTCACAGTGAGATCTATGCGATATGGCCGAGAAATGTAATTTTGATGTTAACTCCCAAACCGCTGCGCAGAAGTCAACCAAACTTCACCCATTAGTGTATTGTATCACAATCTAGTAGTTACATGTGAAAATTTGGTTCTAGGACATTTGATTTGAGCGCAATCCTCAAACTTAGGTCAAAAAAGCCATTTAAGCCTTTTCACAGTGAGATCTATGCGATATGGCCGAGAAATGTAAATTTAATGTTAACTCCCAAACCGCTGCGCAGAAGTCAACCAAACTTCACCCAATAGTGTATTGTATCACAATCTAGTAGTTACATTTGAAAATTTTGTTCTAGGACATTTTGTTTGAACGCAATCATCAAACTTAATTAAAAAAGTCATTTAAGCCTTTTCACAGTGAGATCTATGCGATATGGCCGAGAAATGTAATTTTGATGTTAACTCCCAAACCGCTGCGCAGAAGTCAACCAAACTTCACCCAATAGTGTATTGTATCACAATCTAGTAGTTACATTTGAAAATTTTGTTCTAGGAAATTTTGTTTGAGCGAAATTATCAAACTTAATTAAAAAAGTCATTTAAGCCTTTTCACAGTGAGATCTATGCGATATGGCCGAGAAATGTAATTTTGATGTTAACTCCCAAACCGCTGCGCAGAAGTCAACCAAACTTCACCCATTAGTGTATTGTATCACAATCTAGTAGTTACATGTGGAAATTTGGTTCTAGGACATTTGATTTGAGCGCAATCCTCAAACTTAGGTCAAAAAAGCCATTTAAGCCTTTTCACAGTGAGATCTATGCGATATGGCCGAGAAATGTAATTTTGATGTTAACTCCCAAACCGCTGCGCAGAAGTCAACCAAACTTCACCCAATAGTGTATTGTATCACATTCTAGTAGTTACATTTGAAAATTTCGTTCTAGGACATTTGGTTTGAGCGCAATTATTAAACTTAGGTCAAAAAAGCCATTTAAGCCTTTTCACAGTGAGATCTATGCGATATGGCCGAGAAATGTAATTTTGATGTTAACTCCCAAACCGCTGCGCAGAAGTCAACCAAACTTCACCCATTAGTGTATTGTATCACAATCTAGTAGTTACATGTGGAAATTTGGTTCTAGGACATTTGATTTGAGCGCAATCCTCAAACTTAGGTCAAAAAAGCCATTTAAGCCTTTTCACAGTGAGATCTATGCGATATGGCCGAGAAATGTAATTTTGATGTTAACTCCCAAACCGCTGCG
The DNA here is from genome assembly GCF_030265065.1 of Corythoichthys intestinalis. Lineage (NCBI taxonomy): Eukaryota > Metazoa > Chordata > Actinopteri > Syngnathiformes > Syngnathidae > Corythoichthys > Corythoichthys intestinalis. The sequence continues at coordinate 34,525,310 of NC_080407.1, forward strand.
CAGAAGTCAACCAAACTTCACCCAATAGTGTATTGTATCACAATCTAGTAGTTACATTTGAAAATTTTGTTCTAGGACATTTTGTTTGAGCGCAATCATCAAACTTAATTAAAAAAGTCATTTAAGCCTTTTCACAGTGAGATCTATGCGATATGGCCGAGAAATGTAATTTTGATGTTCACTCCCAAACCGCTGCGCAGAAGTCAACCAAACTTCACCCATTAGTGTATTGTATCACAATCTAGTAGTTACATTTGAAAATTTTTTTCTAGGAAATTTTGTTTGAGCGCAATCATCAAACTTAATTAAAAAAGTCATTTAAGCCTTTTCACAGTGAGATCTATGCGATATGGCCGAGAAATGTAATTTTGATGTTAACTCCCAAACCGCTGCGCAGAAGTCAACCAAACTTCACCCATTTGTGTATTGTATCACAATCTAGTAGTTACATGTGGAAATTTGGTTCTAGGACATTTGATTTGAGCGCAATCCTCAAACTTAGGTCAAAAAAGCCATTTAAGCCTTTTCACAGTGAGATCTATGCGATATGGCCGAGAAATGTAATTTTGATGTTAACTCCCAAACCGCTGCGCAGAAGTCAACCAAACTTCACCCAATAGTGTATTGTATCACATTCTAGTAGTTACATTTGAAAATTTCGTTCTAGGACATTTGGTTTGAGCGCAATTATTAAACTTAGGTCAAAAAAGCCATTTAAGCCTTTTCACAGTGAGATCTATGCGATATGGCTGAGAAATGTAATTTTGATGTTAACTCCCAAACCGCTGAGCAGAAGTAAACCAAACTTAACCCATTAGTGTAATGTATCACAATCTAGTAGTTACATGTGGAAATTTGGTTCTAGGACATTTGATTAGAGCGCAATCCTCAAACTTAGGTCAAAAAAGCCATTTAAGCCTTTTCACAGTGAGATCTATGCGATATGGCCGAGAAATGTAATTTTGATGTTAACTCCCAAACCGCTGCGCAGAAGTCAACCAAACTTCACCCAATAGTGTATTGTATCAAAATCTAGTAGTTACATTTGTAAATTTTGTTCTAGGACATTTTGTTTGAACGCAATCATCAAACTTAATTAAAAAAGTCATTTAAGCCTTTTCACAGTGAGATCTATACGATATGGCCGAGATATGTAATTTTGATGTTAACTCCCAAACCGCTGCGCAGAAGTCAACCAAACTTCACCCAATAGTGTATTGTATCACAATCTAGTAGTTACATTTGAAAATTTTGTTCTAGGACATTTTGTTTGAGCGCAATCCTCAAACTTAGGTCAAAAAAGCCATTTAAGCCTTTTCACAGTGAGATCTATGCGATATGGCCGAGAAATGTAATTTTGATGTTAACTCCCAAACCGCTGCGCAGAAGTCAACCAAACTTCACCCAATAGTGTATTGTATCACATTCTAGTAGTTACATTTGAAAATTTCGTTCTAGGACATTTGGTTTGAGCGCAATTATTAAACTTAGGTCAAAAAAGCCATTTAAGCCTTTTCACAGTGAGATCTATGCGATATGGCCGAGAAATGTAATTTTGATGTTAACTCCCAAACCGCTGCGCAGAAGTCAACCAAACTTCACCCAATAGTGTATTGTATCACATTCTAGTAGTTACATTTGAAAATTTCGTTCTAGGACATTTGGTTTGAGCGCAATCATTAAACTTAGGTCAAAAAAGCCATTTAAGCCTTTTCACAGTGAGATCTATGCGATATGGCCGAGAAATGTAATTTTGATGTTAACTCCCAAACCGCTGCGCAGAAGTCAACCAAACTTCACCCAATAGTGTATTGTATCACAATCTAGTAGTTACATTTGAAAATTTCGTTCTAGGACATTTGGTTTGAGCGCAATAATCAAACTTAATTAAAAAAGTCATTTAAGCCTTTTCACAGTGAGATCTATGCGATATGGCCGAGAAATGTAATTTTGATGTTAACTCCCAAACCGCTGCGCAGAAGTCAACCAAACTTCACCCATTAGTGTATTGTATCACAATCTAGTAGTTACATGTGAAAATTTGGTTCTAGGACATTTGATTTGAGCGCAATCCTCAAACTTAGGTCAAAAAAGCCATTTAAGCCTTTTCACAGTGAGATCTATGCGATATGGCCGAGAAATGTAAATTTAATGTTAACTCCCAAACCGCTGCGCAGAAGTCAACCAAACTTCACCCAATAGTGTATTGTATCACAATCTAGTAGTTACATTTGAAAATTTTGTTCTAGGACATTTTGTTTGAACGCAATCATCAAACTTAATTAAAAAAGTCATTTAAGCCTTTTCACAGTGAGATCTATGCGATATGGCCGAGAAATGTAATTTTGATGTTAACTCCCAAACCGCTGCGCAGAAGTCAACCAAACTTCACCCAATAGTGTATTGTATCACAATCTAGTAGTTACATTTGAAAATTTCGTTCTAGGACATTTGGTTTGAGCGCAATTATTAAACTTAGGTCAAAAAAGCCATTTAAGCCTTTTCACAGTGAGATCTATGCGATATGGCCGAGAAATGTAATTTTGATGTTAACTCCCAAACCGCTGCGCAGAAGTAAACCAAACTTCACCCATTAGTGTATTGTATCACAATCTAGTAGTTACATGTGGAAATTTGGTTCTAGGACATTTGATTTGAGCGCAATCCTCAAACTTAGGTCAAAAAAGCCATTTAAGCGTTTTCACAGTGAGATCTATGCGATATGGCCGAGAAATGTAATTTTGATGTTAAATCCCAAACCGCTGCGCAGAAGTCAACTAAACTTCACCCAATAGTGTATTGTATCACATTCTAGTAGTTACATTTGAAAATTTCGTTCTAGGACATTTGGTTTGAGCGCAATCATTAAACTTAATTAAAAAAGTCATTTAAGCCTTTTCACAGTGAGATCTATGCGATATGGCCGAGAAATGTAATTTTGATGTTAACTCCCAAACCGCTGCGCAGAAGTCAACCAAACTTCACCCAATAGTGTATTGTATCACAATCTAGTAGTTACATTTGAAAATTTTGTTCTAGGACATTTTGTTTGAACGCAATCATCAAACTTAATTAAAAAAGTCATTTAAGCCTTTTCACAGTGAGATCTATGCGATATGGCCGAGAAATGTAATTTTGATGTTAACTCCCAAACCGCTGCGCAGAAGTCAACCAAAAACACCCAATAGTGTATTGTATCACAATCTAGTAGTTACATTTGAAAATTTTGTTCTAGGAAATTTTGTTTGAGCGCAATCATCAAACTTAATTAAAAAAGTCATTTAAGCCTTTTCACAGTGAGATCTATGCGATATGGCCGAGAAATGTAATTTTGATGTTAACTCCCAAACCGCTGCGCAGAAGTCAACCAAACTTCACCCATTAGTGTATTGTATCACAAACTAGTAGTTACATGTGGAAATTTGGTTCTGGGACATTTGATTTGAGCGCAATCCTCAAACTTAGGTCAAAAAAGCCATTTAAGCCTTTTCACAGTGAGATCTATGCGATATGGCCGAGAAATGTAATTTTGATGTTAACTCCCAAACCGCTGCGCAGAAGTCAACCAAACTTCATCCAATAGTGTATTGTATCACAATCTAGTAGTTACATTTGAAAATTTTGTTCTAGGACATTTTGTTTGAGCGCAATCATCAAACTTAATTAAAAAAGTCATTTAAGCCTTTTCACAGTGAGATCTATGCGATATGGCCGAGAAATGTAATTTTGATGTTGACTCCCAAACCGCTGCGCAGAAGTCAACCAAACTTCACCCATTAGTGTATTGTATCACAATCTAGTAGTTACATGTGGAAATTTGGTTCTAGGACATTTGATTTGAGCGCAATCCTCAAACTTAGGTCAAAAAAGCCATTTAAGCCTTTTCACAGTGAGATCTATGCGATATGGCCGAGAAATGTAATTTTGATGTTAACTCCCAAACCGCTGCGCAGAAGTCAACCAAACTTCACCCAATAGTGTATTGTATCACATTCTAGTAGTTACATTTGAAAATTTCGTTCTAGGACATTTGGTTTGAGCGCAATCGTTAAACTTAGGTCAAAAAAGCCATTTAAGCCTTTTCACAGTGAGATCTATGCGATATGGCCGAGAAATGTAATTTTGATGTTAACTCCCAAACCGCTGCGCAGAAGTCAACCAAACTTCACCCATTAGTGTATTGTATCACAATCTAGTAGTTACATGTGAAAATTTGGTTCTAGGACATTTGATTTGAGCGCAATCCTCAAACTTAGGTCAAAAAAGCCATTTAAGCCTTTTCACAGTGAGATCTATGCGATATGGCCGAGAAATGTAAATTTGATGTTAACTCCCAAACCGCTGCGCAGAAGTCAACCAAACTTCACCCAATAGTGTATTGTATCACAATCTAGTAGTTACATTTGAAAATTTTGTTCTAGGACATTTTGTTTGAACGCAATCATCAAACTTAATTAAAAAAGTCATTTAAGCCTTTTCACAGTGAGATCTATGCGATATGGCCGAGAAATGTAATTTTGATGTTAAATCCCAAACCACTGCGCAGAAGTCAACTAAACTTCACCCAATAGTGTATTGTATCACATTCTAGTAGTTACATTTGAAATTTTCGTTCTAGGACATTTGGTTTGAGCGCAATCATTAAACTTAATTAAAAAAGTCATTTAAGCCTTTTCACAGTGAGATCTATGCGATATGGCCGAGAAATGTAATTTTGATGTTAACTCCCAAACCGCTGCGCAGAAGTCAACCAAACTTCACCCAATAGTGTATTGTATCACAATCTAGTAGTTACATTTGAAAATTTTGTTCTAGGAAATTTTGTTTGAGCGCAATCATCAAACTTAATTAAAAAAGTCATTTAAGCCTTTTCACAGTGAGATCTATGCGATATGGCCGAGAAATGTAATTTTGATGTTAACTCCCAAACCGCTGCGCAGAAGTCAACCAAACTTCACCCATTAGTGTATTGTATCACAAACTAGTAGTTACATGTGGAAATTTGGTTCTAGGACATTTGATTTGAGCGCAATCCTCAAACTTAGGTCAAAAAAGCCATTTAAGCCTTTTCACAGTGAGATCTATGCGATATGGCCGAGAAATGTAATTTTGATGTTAACTCCCAAACCGCTGCGCAGAAGTCAACCAAACTTCACCCAATAGTGTATTGTATCACATTCTAGTAGTTACATTTGAAAATTTCGTTCTAGGACATTTGGTTTGAGCGCAATCGTTAAACTTAGGTCAAAAAAGCCATTTAAGCCTTTTCACAGTGAGATCTATGCGATATGGCCGAGAAATGTAATTTTGATGTTAACTCCCAAACCGCTGCGCAGAAGTCAACTAAACTTCACCCAATAGTGTATTGTATCACATTCTAGTAGTTACATTTGAAAATTTCGTTCTAGGACATTTGGTTTGAGCGCAATAATCAAACTTAATTAAAAAAGTCATTTAAGCCTTTTCACAGTGAGATCTATGCGATATGGCCGAGAAATGTAATTTTGATGTTAACTCCCAAACCGCTGCGCAGAAGTCAACCAAACTTCACCCATTAGTGTATTGTATCACAATCTAGTAGTTACATGTGAAAATTTGGTTCTAGGACATTTGATTTGAGCGCAATCCTCAAACTTAGGTCAAAAAAGCCATTTAAGCCTTTTCACAGTGAGATCTATGCGATATGGCCGAGAAATGTAAATTTAATGTTAACTCCCAAACCGCTGCGCAGAAGTCAACCAAACTTCACCCAATAGTGTATTGTATCACAATCTAGTAGTTACATTTGAAAATTTTGTTCTAGGACATTTTGTTTGAACGCAATCATCAAACTTAATTAAAAAAGTCATTTAAGCCTTTTCACAGTGAGATCTATGCGATATGGCCGAGAAATGTAATTTTGATGTTAACTCCCAAACCGCTGCGCAGAAGTCAACCAAACTTCACCCAATAGTGTATTGTATCACAATCTAGTAGTTACATTTGAAAATTTTGTTCTAGGAAATTTTGTTTGAGCGAAATTATCAAACTTAATTAAAAAAGTCATTTAAGCCTTTTCACAGTGAGATCTATGCGATATGGCCGAGAAATGTAATTTTGATGTTAACTCCCAAACCGCTGCGCAGAAGTCAACCAAACTTCACCCATTAGTGTATTGTATCACAATCTAGTAGTTACATGTGGAAATTTGGTTCTAGGACATTTGATTTGAGCGCAATCCTCAAACTTAGGTCAAAAAAGCCATTTAAGCCTTTTCACAGTGAGATCTATGCGATATGGCCGAGAAATGTAATTTTGATGTTAACTCCCAAACCGCTGCGCAGAAGTCAACCAAACTTCACCCAATAGTGTATTGTATCACATTCTAGTAGTTACATTTGAAAATTTCGTTCTAGGACATTTGGTTTGTGCGCAATTATTAAACTTAGGTCAAAAAAGCCATTTAAGCCTTTTCACAGTGAGATCTATGCGATATGGCCGAGAAATGTAATTTTGATGTTAACTCCCAAACCGCTGCGCAGAAGTCAACCAAACTTCACCCATTAGTGTATTGTATCACAATCTAGTAGTTACATGTGGAAATTTGGTTCTAGGACATTTGATTTGAGCGCAATCCTCAAACTTAGGTCAAAAAAGCCATTTAAGCCTTTTCACAGTGAGATCTATGCGATATGGCCGAGAAATGTAATTTTGATGTTAACTCCCAAACCGCTGCGCAGAAGTCAACCAAACTTCACCCAATAGTGTATTGTATCACAATCTAGTAGTTACATTTGAAAATTTTGTTCTAGGACATTTTGTTTGAGCGCAATCATCAAACTTAATTAAAAAAGTCATTTAAGCCTTTTCACAGTGAGATCTATGCGATATGGCCGAGAAATGTAATTTTGATGTTCACTCCCAAACCGCTGCGCAGAAGTCAACCAAACTTCACCCATTAGTGTATTGTATCACAATCTAGTAGTTACATTTGAAAATTTTTTTCTAGGAAATTTTGTTTGAGCGCAATCATCAAACTTAATTAAAAAAGTCATTTAAGCCTTTTCACAGTGAGATCTATGCGATATGGCCGAGAAATGTAATTTTGATGTTAACTCCCAAACCGCTGCGCAGAAGTCAACCAAACTTCACCCATTAGTGTATTGTATCACAATCTAGTAGTTACATGTGGAAATTTGGTTCTAGGACATTTGATTTGAGCGCAATCCTCAAACTTAGGTCAAAAAAGCCATTTAAGCCTTTTCACAGTGAGATCTATGCGATATGGCCTAAGAAATGTAATTTTGATGTTAACTCCCAAACCGCTGCGCAGAAGTCAACCAAACTTCACCCAATAGTGTATTGTATCACATTCTAGTAGTTACATTTGAAAATTTCGTTCTAGGACATTTGGTTTGAGCGCAATTATTAAACTTAGGTCAAAAAAGCCATTTAAGCCTTTTCACAGTGAGATCTATGCGATATGGCTGAGAAATGTAATTTTGATGTTAACTCCCAAACCGCTGAGCAGAAGTAAACCAAACTTAACCCATTAGTGTAATGTATCACAATCTAGTAGTTACATGTGGAAATTTGGTTCTAGGACATTTGATTAGAGCGCAATCCTCAAACTTAGGTCAAAAAAGCCATTTAAGCCTTTTCACAGTGAGATCTATGCGATATGGCCGAGAAATGTAATTTTGATGTTAACTCCCAAACCGCTGCGCAGAAGTCAACCAAACTTCACCCAATAGTGTATTGTATCAAAATCTAGTAGTTACATTTGTAAATTTTGTTCTAGGACATTTTGTTTGAACGCAATCATCAAACTTAATTAAAAAAGTCATTTAAGCCTTTTCACAGTGAGATCTATGCGATATGGCCGAGATATGTAATTTTGATGTTAACTCCCAAACCGCTGCGCAGAAGTCAACCAAACTTCACCCAATAGTGTATTGTATCACAATCTAGTAGTTACATTTGAAAATTTTGTTCTAGGACATTTGATTTGAGCGCAATCCTCAAACTTAGGTCAAAAAAGCCATTTAACCCTTTTCACAGTGAGATCTATGCGATATGGCCGAGAAATGTAATTTTGATGTTAACTCCCAAACCGCTGCGCAGAAGTCAACCAAACTTCACCCAATAGTGTATTGTATCACATTCTAGTAGTTACATTTGAAAATTTCGTTCTAGGACATTTGGTTTGAGCGCAATCGTTAAACTTAGGTCAAAAAAGCCATTTAAGCCTTTTCACAGTGAGATCTATGCGATATGGCCGAGAAATGTAATTTTGATGTTAACTCCCAAACCGCTGCGCAGAAGTCAACTAAACTTCACCCAATAGTGTATTGTATCACATTCTAGTAGTTACATTTGAAAATTTCGTTCTAGGACATTTGGTTTGAGCGCAATAATCAAACTTAATTAAAAAAGTCATTTAAGCCTTTTCACAGTGAGATCTATGCGATATGGCCGAGAAATGTAATTTTGATGTTAACTCCCAAACCGCTGCGCAGAAGTCAACCAAACTTCACCCATTAGTGTATTGTATCACAATCTAGTAGTTACATGTGAAAATTTGGTTCTAGGACATTTGATTTGAGCGCAATCCTCAAACTTAGGTCAAAAAAGCCATTTAAGCCTTTTCACAGTGAGATCTATGCGATATGGCCGAGAAATGTAAATTTAATGTTAACTCCCAAACCGCTGCGCAGAAGTCAACCAAACTTCACCCAATAGTGTATTGTATCACAATCTAGTAGTTACATTTGAAAATTTTGTTCTAGGACATTTTGTTTGAACGCAATCATCAAACTTAATTAAAAAAGTCATTTAACCCTTTTCACAGTGAGATCTATGCGATATGGCCGAGAAATGTAATTTTGATGTTAACTCCCAAACCGCTGCGCAGAAGTCAACCAAACTTCACCCAATAGTGTATTGTATCACAATCTAGTAGTTACATTTGAAAATTTTGTTCTAGGAAATTTTGTTTGAGCGAAATTATCAAACTTAATTAAAAAAGTCATTTAAGCCTTTTCACAGTGAGATCTATGCGATATGGCCGAGAAATGTAATTTTGATGTTAACTCCCAAACCGCTGCGCAGAAGTCAACCAAACTTCACCCATTAGTGTATTGTATCACAATCTAGTAGTTACATGTGGAAATTTGGTTCTAGGACATTTGATTTGAGCGCAATCCTCAAACTTAGGTCAAAAAAGCCATTTAAGCCTTTTCACAGTGAGATCTATGCGATATGGCCGAGAAATGTAATTTTGATGTTAACTCCCAAACCGCTGCGCAGAAGTCAACCAAACTTCACCCAATAGTGTATTGTATCACATTCTAGTAGTTACATTTGAAAATTTCGTTCTAGGACATTTGGTTTGAGCGCAATTATTAAACTTAGGTCAAAAAAGCCATTTAAGCCTTTTCACAGTGAGATCTATGCGATATGGCCGAGAAATGTAATTTTGATGTTAACTCCCAAACCGCTGCGCAGAAGTCAACCAAACTTCACCCATTAGTGTATTGTATCACAATCTAGTAGTTACATGTGGAAATTTGGTTCTAGGACATTTGATTTGAGCGCAATCCTCAAACTTAGGTCAAAAAAGCCATTTAAGCCTTTTCACAGTGAGATCTATGCGATATGGCCGAGAAATGTAATTTTGATGTTAACTCCCAAACCGCTGCGCAGAAGTCAACCAAACTTCACCCAATAGTGTATTGTATCACAATCTAGTAGTTACATTTGAAAATTTTGTTCTAGGACATTTTGTTTGAGCGCAATCATCAAACTTAATTAAAAAAGTCATTTAAGCCTTTTCACAGTGAGATCTATGCGATATGGCCGAGAAATGTAATTTTGATGTTCACTCCCAAACCGCTGCGCAGAAGTCAACCAAACTTCACCCATTAGTGTATTGTATCACAATCTAGTAGTTACATTTGAAAATTTTTTTCTAGGAAATTTTGTTTGAGCGCAATCATCAAACTTAATTAAAAAAGTCATTTAAGCCTTTTCACAGTGAGATCTATGCGATAAAGCCGAGAAATGTAATTTTGATGTTAACTCCCAAACCGCTGCGCAGAAGTCAACCAAACTTCACCCATTAGTGTATTGTATCACAATCTAGTAGTTACATGTGGAAATTTGGTTCTAGGACATTTGATTTGAGCGCAATCCTCAAACTTAGGTCAAAAAAGCCATTTAAGCCTTTTCACAGTGAGATCTATGCGATATGGCCGAGAAATGTAATTTTGATGTTAACTCCCAAACCGCTGCGCAGAAGTCAACCAAACTTCACCCAATAGTGTATTGTATCACATTCTAGTAGTTACATTTGAAAATTTCGTTCTAGGACATTTGGTTTGAGCGCAATTATTAAACTTAGGTCAAAAAAGCCATTTAAGCCTTTTCACAGTGAGATCTATGCGATATGGCTGAGAAATGTAATTTTGATGTTAACTCCCAAACCGCTGAGCAGAAGTAAACCAAACTTAACCCATTAGTGTAATGTATCACAATCTAGTAGTTACATGTGGAAATTTGGTTCTAGGACATTTGATTAGAGCGCAATCCTCAAACTTAGGTCAAAAAAGCCATTTAAGCCTTTTCACAGTGAGATCTATGCGATATGGCCGAGAAATGTAATTTTGATGTTAACTCCCAAACCGCTGCGCAGAAGTCAACCAAACTTCACCCAATAGTGTATTGTATCAAAATCTAGTAGTTACATTTGTAAATTTTGTTCTAGGACATTTTGTTTGAACGCAATCATCAAACTTAATTAAAAAAGTCATTTAAGCCTTTTCACAGTGAGATCTATGCGATATGGCCGAGATATGTAATTTTGATGTTAACTCCCAAACCGCTGCGCAGAAGTCAACCAAACTTCACCCAATAGTGTATTGTATCACAATCTAGTAGTTACATTTGAAAATTTTGTTCTAGGACATTTGATTTGAGCGCAATCCTCAAACTTAGGTCAAAAAAGCCATTTAAGCCTTTTCACAGTGAGATCTATGCGATATGGCCGAGAAATGTAATTTTGATGTTAACTCCCAAACCGCTGCGCAGAAGTCAACCAAACTTCACCCAATAGTGTATTGTATCACATTCTAGTAGTTACATTTGAAAATTTCGTTCTAGGACATTTGGTTTGAGCGCAATCGTTAAACTTAGGTCAAAAAAGCCATTTAAGCCTTTTCACAGTGAGATCTATGCGATATGGCCGAGAAATGTAATTTTGATGTTAACTCCCAAACCGCTGCGCAGAAGTCAACTAAACTTCACCCAATAGTGTATTGTATCACATTCTAGTAGTTACATTTGAAAATTTCGTTCTAGGACATTTGGTTTGAGCGCAATAATCAAACTTAATTAAAAAAGTCATTTAAGCCTTTTCACAGTGAGATCTATGCGATATGGCCGAGAAATGTAATTTTGATGTTAACTCCCAAACCGCTGCGCAGAAGTCAACCAAACTTCACCCATTAGTGTATTGTATCACAATCTAGTAGTTACATGTGAAAATTTGGTTCTAGGACATTTGATTTGAGCGCAATCCTCAAACTTAGGTCAAAAAAGCCATTTAAGCCTTTTCACAGTGAGATCTATGCGATATGGCCGAGAAATGTAAATTTAATGTTAACTCCCAAACCGCTGCGCAGAAGTCAACCAAACTTCACCCAATAGTGTATTGTATCACAATCTAGTAGTTACATTTGAAAATTTTGTTCTAGGACATTTTGTTTGAACGCAATCATCAAACTTAATTAAAAAAGTCATTTAAGCCTTTTCACAGTGAGATCTATGCGATATGGCCGAGAAATGTAATTTTGATGTTAACTCCCAAACCGCTGCGCAGAAGTCAACCAAACTTCACCCAATAGTGTATTGTATCACAATCTAGTAGTTACATTTGAAAATTTTGTTCTAGGAAATTTTGTTTGAGCGAAATTATCAAACTTAATTAAAAAAGTCATTTAAGCCTTTTCACAGTGAGATCTATGCGATATGGCCGAGAAATGTAATTTTGATGTTAACTCCCAAACCGCTGCGCAGAAGTCAACCAAACTTCACCCATTAGTGTATTGTATCACAATCTAGTAGTTACATGTGGAAATTTGGTTCTAGGACATTTGATTTGAGCGCAATCCTCAAACTTAGGTCAAAAAAGCCATTTAAGCCTTTTCACAGTGAGATCTATGCGATATGGCCGAGAAATGTAATTTTGATGTTAACTCCCAAACCGCTGCGCAGAAGTCAACCAAACTTCACCCAATAGTGTATTGTATCACATTCTAGTAGTTACATTTGAAAATTTCGTTCTAGGACATTTGGTTTGAGCGCAATTATTAAACTTAGGTCAAAAAAGCCATTTAAGCCTTTTCACAGTGAGATCTATGCGATATGGCCGAGAAATGTAATTTTGATGTTAACTCCCAAACCGCTGCGCAGAAGTCAACCAAACTTCACCCATTAGTGTATTGTATCACAATCTAGTAGTTACATGTGGAAATTTGGTTCTAGGACATTTGATTTGAGCGCAATCCTCAAACTTAGGTCAAAAAAGCCATTTAAGCCTTTTCACAGTGAGATCTATGCGATATGGCCGAGAAATGTAATTTTGATGTTAACTCCCAAACCGCTGCGCAGAAGTCAACCAAACTTCACCCAATAGTGTATTGTATCACAATCTAGTAGTTACATTTGAAAATTTTGTTCTAGGACATTTTGTTTGAGCGCAATCATCAAACTTAATTAAAAAAGTCATTTAAGCCTTTTCACAGTGAGATCTATGCGATATGGCCGAGAAATGTAATTTTGATGTTCACTCCCAAACCGCTGCGCAGAAGTCAACCAAACTTCACCCATTAGTGTATTGTATCACAATCTAGTAGTTACATTTGAAAATTTTTTTCTAGGAAATTTTGTTTGAGCGCAATCATCAAACTTAATTAAAAAAGTCATTTAAGCCTTTTCACAGTGAGATCTATGCGATATGGCCGAGAAATGTAATTTTGATGTTAACTCCCAAACCGCTGCGCAGAAGTCAACCAAACTTCACCCATTAGTGTATTGTATCACAATCTAGTAGTTACATGTGGAAATTTGGTTCTAGGACATTTGATTTGAGCGCAATCCTCAAACTTAGGTCAAAAAAGCCATTTAAGCCTTTTCACAGTGAGATCTATGCGATATGGCCGAGAAATGTAATTTTGATGTTAACTCCCAAACCGCTGCGCAGAAGTCAACCAAACTTCACCCAATAGTGTATTGTATCACATTCTAGTAGTTACATTTGAAAATTTCGTTCTAGGACATTTGGTTTGAGCGCAATTATTAAACTTAGGTCAAAAAAGCCATTTAAGCCTTTTCACAGTGAGATCTATGCGATATGGCTGAGAAATGTAATTTTGATGTTAACTCCCAAACCGCTGAGCAGAAGTAAACCAAACTTAACCCATTAGTGTAATGTATCACAATCTAGTAGTTACATGTGGAAATTTGGTTCTAGGACATTTGATTAGAGCGCAATCCTCAAACTTAGGTCAAAAAAGCCATTTAAGCCTTTTCACAGTGAGATCTATGCGATATGGCCGAGAAATGTAATTTTGATGTTAACTCCCAAACCGCTGCGCAGAAGTCAACCAAACTTCACCCAATAGTGTATTGTATCAAAATCTAGTAGTTACATTTGTAAATTTTGTTCTAGGACATTTTGTTTGAACGCAATCATCAAACTTAATTAAAAAAGTCATTTAAGCCTTTTCACAGTGAGATCTATACGATATGGCCGAGATATGTAATTTTGATGTTAACTCCCAAACCGCTGCGCAGAAGTCAACCAAACTTCACCCAATAGTGTATTGTATCACAATCTAGTAGTTACATTTGAAAATTTTGTTCTAGGACATTTTGTTTGAGCGCAATCCTCAAACTTAGGTCAAAAAAGCCATTTAAGCCTTTTCACAGTGAGATCTATGCGATATGGCCGAGAAATGTAATTTTGATGTTAACTCCCAAACCGCTGCGCAGAAGTCAACCAAACTTCACCCAATAGTGTATTGTATCACATTCTAGTAGTTACATTTGAAAATTTCGTTCTAGGACATTTGGTTTGAGCGCAATTATTAAACTTAGGTCAAAAAAGCCATTTAAGCCTTTTCACAGTGAGATCTATGCGATATGGCCGAGAAATGTAATTTTGATGTTAACTCCCAAACCGCTGCGCAGAAGTCAACCAAACTTCACCCAATAGTGTATTGTATCACATTCTAGTAGTTACATTTGAAAATTTCGTTCTAGGACATTTGGTTTGAGCGCAATCATTAAACTTAGGTCAAAAAAGCCATTTAAGCCTTTTCACAGTGAGATCTATGCGATATGGCCGAGAAATGTAATTTTGATGTTAACTCCCAAACCGCTGCGCAGAAGTCAACCAAACTTCACCCAATAGTGTATTGTATCACAATCTAGTAGTTACATTTGAAAATTTCGTTCTAGGACATTTGGTTTGAGCGCAATAATCAAACTTAATTAAAAAAGTCATTTAAGCCTTTTCACAGTGAGATCTATGCGATATGGCCGAGAAATGTAATTTTGATGTTAACTCCCAAACCGCTGCGCAGAAGTCAACCAAACTTCACCCATTAGTGTATTGTATCACAATCTAGTAGTTACATGTGAAAATTTGGTTCTAGGACATTTGATTTGAGCGCAATCCTCAAACTTAGGTCAAAAAAGCCATTTAAGCCTTTTCACAGTGAGATCTATGCGATATGGCCGAGAAATGTAAATTTAATGTTAACTCCCAAACCGCTGCGCAGAAGTCAACCAAACTTCACCCAATAGTGTATTGTATCACAATCTAGTAGTTACATTTGAAAATTTTGTTCTAGGACATTTTGTTTGAACGCAATCATCAAACTTAATTAAAAAAGTCATTTAAGCCTTTTCACAGTGAGATCTATGCGATATGGCCGAGAAATGTAATTTTGATGTTAACTCCCAAACCGCTGCGCAGAAGTCAACCAAACTTCACCCAATAGTGTATTGTATCACAATCTAGTAGTTACATTTGAAAATTTTGTTCTAGGAAATTTTGTTTGAGCGAAATTATCAAACTTAATTAAAAAAGTCATTTAAGCCTTTTCACAGTGAGATCTATGCGATATGGCCGAGAAATGTAATTTTGATGTTAACTCCCAAACCGCTGCGCAGAAGTCAACCAAACTTCACCCATTAGTGTATTGTATCACAATCTAGTAGTTACATGTGGAAATTTGGTTCTAGGACATTTGATTTGAGCGCAATCCTCAAACTTAGGTCAAAAAAGCCATTTAAGCCTTTTCACAGTGAGATCTATGCGATATGGCCGAGAAATGTAATTTTGATGTTAACTCCCAAACCGCTGCGCAGAAGTCAACCAAACTTCACCCAATAGTGTATTGTATCACATTCTAGTAGTTACATTTGAAAATTTCGTTCTAGGACATTTGGTTTGAGCGCAATTATTAAACTTAGGTCAAAAAAGCCATTTAAGCCTTTTCACAGTGAGATCTATGCGATATGGCCGAGAAATGTAATTTTGATGTTAACTCCCAAACCGCTGCGCAGAAGTCAACCAAACTTCACCCATTAGTGTATTGTATCACAATCTAGTAGTTACATGTGGAAATTTGGTTCTAGGACATTTGATTTGAGCGCAATCCTCAAACTTAGGTCAAAAAAGCCATTTAAGCCTTTTCACAGTGAGATCTATGCGATATGGCCGAGAAATGTAATTTTGATGTTAACTCCCAAACCGCTGCGCAGAAGTCAACCAAACTTCACCCAATAGTGTATTGTATCACAATCTAGTAGTTACATTTGAAAATTTTGTTCTAGGACATTTTGTTTGAGCGCAATCATCAAACTTAATTAAAAAAGTCATTTAAGCCTTTTC
This sequence comes from Corythoichthys intestinalis, assembly GCF_030265065.1. Classification (NCBI taxonomy): domain Eukaryota; kingdom Metazoa; phylum Chordata; class Actinopteri; order Syngnathiformes; family Syngnathidae; genus Corythoichthys; species Corythoichthys intestinalis. The sequence continues at coordinate 34,541,250 of NC_080407.1, forward strand.
ACAGTGAGATCTATGCGATATGGCCGAGAAATGTAATTTTGATGTTCACTCCCAAACCGCTGCGCAGAAGTCAACCAAACTTCACCCATTAGTGTATTGTATCACAATCTAGTAGTTACATTTGAAAATTTTTTTCTAGGAAATTTTGTTTGAGCGCAATCATCAAACTTAATTAAAAAAGTCATTTAAGCCTTTTCACAGTGAGATCTATGCGATATGGCCGAGAAATGTAATTTTGATGTTAACTCCCAAACCGCTGCGCAGAAGTCAACCAAACTTCACCCATTAGTGTATTGTATCACAATCTAGTAGTTACATGTGGAAATTTGGTTCTAGGACATTTGATTTGAGCGCAATCCTCAAACTTAGGTCAAAAAAGCCATTTAAGCCTTTTCACAGTGAGATCTATGCGATATGGCCGAGAAATGTAATTTTGATGTTAACTCCCAAACCGCTGCGCAGAAGTCAACCAAACTTCACCCAATAGTGTATTGTATCACATTCTAGTAGTTACATTTGAAAATTTCGTTCTAGGACATTTGGTTTGAGCGCAATTATTAAACTTAGGTCAAAAAAGCCATTTAAGCCTTTTCACAGTGAGATCTATGCGATATGGCTGAGAAATGTAATTTTGATGTTAACTCCCAAACCGCTGAACAGAAGTAAACCAAACTTAACCCATTAGTGTAATGTATCACAATCTAGTAGTTACATGTGGAAATTTGGTTCTAGGACATTTGATTAGAGCGCAATCCTCAAACTTAGGTCAAAAAAGCCATTTAAGCCTTTTCACAGTGAGATCTATGCGATATGGCCGAGAAATGTAATTTTGATGTTAACTCCCAAACCGCTGCGCAGAAGTCAACCAAACTTCACCCAATAGTGTATTGTATCAAAATCTAGTAGTTACATTTGTAAATTTTGTTCTAGGACATTTTGTTTGAACGCAATCATCAAACTTAATTAAAAAAGTCATTTAAGCCTTTTCACAGTGAGATCTATACGATTTGGCCGAGATATGTAATTTTGATGTTAACTCCCAAACCGCTGCGCAGAAGTCAACCAAACTTCACCCAATAGTGTATTGTATCACAATCTAGTAGTTACATTTGAAAATTTTGTTCTAGGACATTTTGTTTGAGCGCAATCCTCAAACTTAGGTCAAAAAAGCCATTTAAGCCTTTTCACAGTGAGATCTATGCGATATGGCCGAGAAATGTAATTTTGATATTAACTCCCAAACCGCTGCGCAGAAGTCAACCAAACTTCACCCAATAGTGTATTGTATCACATTCTAGTAGTTACATTTGAAAATTTCGTTCTAGGACATTTGGTTTGAGCGCAATTATTAAACTTAGGTCAAAAAAGCCATTTAAGCCTTTTCACAGTGAGATCTATGCGATATGGCCGAGAAATGTAATTTTGATGTTAACTCCCAAACCGCTGCGCAGAAGTCAACCAAACTTCACCCAATAGTGTATTGTATCACATTCTAGTAGTTACATTTGAAAATTTCGTTCTAGGACATTTGGTTTGAGCGCAATCATTAAACTTAGGTCAAAAAAGCCATTTAAGCCTTTTCACAGTGAGATCTATGCGATATGGCCGAGAAATGTAATTTTGATGTTAACTCCCAAACCGCTGCGCAGAAGTCAACCAAACTTCACCCAATAGTGTATTGTATCACAATCTAGTAGTTACATTTGAAAATTTTGTTCTAGGAAATTTTGTTTGAGCGCAATCATCAAACTTAATTAAAAAAGTCATTTAAGCCTTTTCACAGTGAGATCTATGCGATATGGCCGAGAAATGTAATTTTGATGTTAACTCCCAAACCGCTGCGCAGAAGTCAACCAAACTTCACCCATTAGTGTATTGTATCACAATCTAGTAGTTACATGTGAAAATTTGGTTCTAGGACATTTGATTTGAGCGCAATCCTCAAACTTAGGTCAAAAAAGCCATTTAAGCCTTTTCACAGTGAGATCTATGCGATATGGCCGAGAAATGTAAATTTGATGTTAACTCCCAAACCGCTGCGCAGAAGTCAACCAAACTTCACCCAATAGTGTATTGTATCACATTCTAGTAGTTACATTTGAAAATTTCGTTCTAGGACATTTGGTTTGAGCGCAATTATTAAACTTAATTAAAAAAGTCATTTAAGCCTTTTCACAGTGAGATCTATGCGATATGGCCGAGAAATGTAATTTTGATGTTAACTCCCAAACCGCTGCGCAGAAGTCAACCAAACTTCACCCAATAGTGTATTGTATCACAATCTAGTAGTTACATTTGAAAATTTTGTTCTAGGACATTTTGTTTGAACGCAATCATCAAACTTAATTAAAAAAGTCATTTAAGCCTTTTCACAGTGAGATCTATGCGATATGGCCGAGAAATGTAATTTTGATGTTAACTCCCAAACCGCTGCGCAGAAGTCAACCAAACTTCACCCAATAGTGTATTGTATCACAATCTAGTAGTTACATTTGAAAATTTTGTTCTAGGAAATTTTGTTTGAGCGCAATCATCAAACTTAATTAAAAAAGTCATTTAAGCCTTTTCACAGTGAGATCTATGCGATATGGCCGAGAAATGTAATTTTGATGTTAACTCCCAAACCGCTGCGCAGAAGTCAACCAAACTTCACCCATTAGTGTATTGTATCACAATCTAGTAGTTACATGTGGAAATTTGGTTCTAGGACATTTGATTTGAGCGCAATCCTCAAACTTAGGTCAAAAAAGCCATTTAAGCCTTTTCACAGTGAGATCTATGCGATATGGCCGAGAAATGTAATTTTGATGTTAACTCCCAAACCGCTGCGCAGAAGTCAACCAAACTTCACCCAATAGTGTATTGTATCACAATCTAGTAGTTACATTTGAAAATTTTGTTTATAGGACATTTTGTTTGAGCGCAATCATCAAACTTAATTAAAAAAGTCATTTAAGCCTTTTCACAGTGAGATCTATGCGATATGGCCGAGAAATGTAATTTTGATGTTGACTCCCAAACCGCTGCGCAGAAGTCAACCAAACTTCACCCATTAGTGTATTGTATCACAATCTAGTAGTTATTTGTGGAAATTTGGTTCTAGGACATTTGATTTGAGCGCAATCCTCAAACTTAGGTCAAAAAAGCCATTTAAGCCTTTTCACAGTGAGATCTATGCGATATGGCCGAGAAATGTAATTTTGATGTTAACTCCCAAACCGCTGCGCAGAAGTCAACCAAACTTCACCCAATAGTGTATTGTATCACATTCTAGTAGTTACATTTGAAAATTTCGTTCTAGGACATTTGGTTTGAGCGCAATCATTAAACTTAATTAAAAAAGCCATTTAAGCCTTTTCACAGTGAGATCTATGCGATATGGCCGAGAAATGTAATTTTGATGTTAACTCCCAAACCGCTGCGCAGAAGTCAACTAAACTTCACCCAATAGTGTATTGTATCACATTCTAGTAGTTACATTTGTAAATTTCGTTCTAGGACATTTGGTTTGAGCGCAATAATCAAACTTAATTAAAAAAGTCATTTAAGCCTTTTCACAGTGAGATCTATGCGATATGGCCGAGAAATGTAATTTTGATGTTAACTCCCAAACCGCTGCGCAGAAGTCAACCAAACTTCACCCATTAGTGTATTGTATCACAATCTAGTAGTTACATGTGAAAATTTGGTTCTAGGACATTTGATTTGAGCGCAATCCTCAAACTTAGGTCAAAAAAGCCATTTAAGCCTTTTCACAGTGAGATCTATGCGATATGGCCGAGAAATGTAAATTTGATGTTAACTCCCAAACCGCTGCGCAGAAGTCAACCAAACTTCACCCAATAGTGTATTGTATCACAATCTAGTAGTTACATTTGAAAATTTTGTTCTAGGACATTTTGTTTGAACGCAATCATCAAACTTAATTAAAAAAGTCATTTAAGCCTTTTCACAGTGAGATCTATGCGATATGGCCGAGAAATGTAATTTTGATGTTAACTCCCAAACCGCTGCGCAGAAGTCAACCAAACTTCACCCAATAGTGTATTGTATCACATTCTAGTAGTTACATTTGAAAATTTCGTTCTAGGACATTTGGTTTGAGCGCAATTATTAAACTTAGGTCAAAAAAGCCATTTAAGCCTTTTCACAGTGAGATCTATGCGATATGGCTGAGAAATGTAATTTTGATGTTAACTCCCAAACCGCTGCGCAGAAGTCAACCAAACTTCACCCAATAGTGTATTGTATCACATTCTAGTAGTTACATGTGGAAATTTGGTTCTAGGACATTTGATTTGAGCGCAATCCTCAAACTTAGGTCAAAAAAGCCATTTAAGCCTTTTCACAGTGAGATCTATGCGATATGGCCGAGAAATGTAATTTTGATGTTAACTCCCAAACCGCTGCGCAGAAGTAAACCAAACTTCACCCATTAGTGTATTGTATCACAATCTAGTAGTTACATGTGGAAATTTGGTTCTAGGACATTTGATTTGAGCGCAATCCTCAAACTTAGGTCAAAAAAGCCATTTAAGCCTTTTCACAGTGAGATCTATGCGATATGGCCGAGAAATGTAATTTTGATGTTAAATCCCAAACCGCTGCGCAGAAGTCAACTAAACTTCACCCAATAGTGTATTGTATCACATTCTAGTAGTTACATTTGAAAATTTCGTTCTAGGACATTTGGTTTGAGCGCAATCATTAAACTTAATTAAAAAAGTCATTTAAGCCTTTTCACAGTGAGATCTATGCGATATGGCCGAGAAATGTAATTTTGATGTTAACTCCCAAACCGCTGCGCAGAAGTCAACCAAACTTCACCCAATAGTGTATTGTATCACAATCTAGTAGTTACATTTGAAAATTTTGTTCTAGGACATTTTGTTTGAACGCAATCATCAAACTTAATTAAAAAAGTCATTTAAGCCTTTTCACAGTGAGATCTATGCGATATGGCCGAGAAATGTAATTTTGATGTTAACTCCCAAACCGCTGCGCAGAAGTCAACCAAACTTCACCCAATAGTGTATTGTATCACAATCTAGTAGTTACATTTGAAAATTTTGTTCTAGGAAATTTTGTTTGAGCGCAATCATCAAACTTAATTAAAAAAGTCATTTAAGCCTTTTCACAGTGAGATCTATGCGATATGGCCGAGAAATGTAATTTTGATGTTAACTCCCAAACCGCTGTGCAGAAGTCAACCAAACTTCACCCATTAGTGTATTGTATCACAATCTAGTAGTTACATGTGAAAATTTGGTTCTAGGACATTTGATTTGAGCGCAATCCTCAAACTTAGGTCAAAAAAGCCATTTAAGCCTTTTCACAGTGAGATCTATGCGATATGGCCGAGAAATGTAATTTTGATGTTAACTCCCAAACCGCTGCGCAGAAGTCAACCAAACTTCACCCAATAGTGTATTGTATCACATTCTAGTAGTTACATGTGGAAATTTGGTTCTAGGACATTTGATTTGAGCGCAATCCTCAAACTTAGGTCAAAAAAGCCATTTAAGCCTTTTCACAGTGAGATCTATGCGATATGGCCGAGAAATGTAATTTTGATGTTAACTCCCAAACCGCTGCGCAGAAGTAAACCAAACTTCACCCATTAGTGTATTGTATCACAATCTAGTAGTTACATGTGGAAATTTGGTTCTAGGACATTTGATTTGAGCGCAATCCTCAAACTTAGGTCAAAAAAGCCATTTAAGCCTTTTCACAGTGAGATCTATGCGATATGGCCGAGAAATGTAATTTTGATGTTAAATCCCAAACCGCTGCGCAGAAGTCAACTAAACTTCACCCAATAGTGTATTGTATCACATTCTAGTAGTTACATGTGGAAATTTGGTTCTAGGACATTTGATTTGAGCGCAATTATTAAACTTAGGTCAAAAAAGCCATTTAAGCCTTTTCACAGTGAGATCTATGCGATATGGCCGAGAAATGTAATTTTGATGTTAAATCCCAAACCGCTGCGCAGAAGTCAACTAAACTTCACCCAATAGTGTATTGTATCACATTCTAGTAGTTACATTTGAAAATTTCGTTCTAGGACATTTGGTTTGAGCGCAATCATTAAACTTAATTAAAAAAGTCATTTAAGCCTTTTCACAGTGAGATCTATGCGATATGGCCGAGAAATGTAATTTTGATGTTAACTCCCAAACCGCTGCGCAGAAGTCAACCAAACTTCACCCAATAGTGTATTGTATCACAATCTAGTAGTTACATTTGAAAATTTTGTTCTAGGACATTTGATTTGAGCGCAATCCTCAAACTTAGGTCAAAAAAGCCATTTAAGCCTTTTCACAGTGAGATCTATGCGATATGGCCGAGAAATGTAATTTTGATGTTAACTCCCAAACCGCTGCGCAGAAGTCAACCAAACTTCACCCAATAGTGTATTGTATCACATTCTAGTAGTTACATTTTAAAATTTCGTTCTAGGACATTTGGTTTGAGCGCAATTATTAAACTTAGGTCAAAAAAGCCATTTAAGCCTTTTCACAGTGAGATCTATGCGATATGGCCGAGAAATGTAATTTTGATGTTAACTCCCAAACCGCTGCGCAGAAGTCAACCAAACTTCACCCAATAGTGTATTGTATCACAATCTAGTAGTTACATTTGAAAATTTTGTTCTAGGACATTTTGTTTGAGCGCAATCATCAAACTTAATTAAAAAAGTCATTTAAGCCTTTTCACAGTGAGATCTATGCGATATGGCCGAGAAATGTAATTTTGATGTTGACTCCCAAACCGCTGCGCAGAAGTCAACCAAACTTCACCCATTAGTGTATTGTATCACAATCTAGTAGTTACATGTGGAAATTTGGTTCTAGGACATTTGATTTGAGCGCAATCCTCAAACTTAGGTCAAAAAAGCCATTTAAGCCTTTTCACAGTGAGATCTATGCGATATGGCCGAGAAATGTAATTTTGATGTTAACTCCCAAACCGCTGCGCAGAAGTCAACCAAACTTCACCCAATAGTGTATTGTATCACATTCTAGTAGTTACATGTGGAAATTTGGTTCTAGGACATTTGATTTGAGCGCAATCCTCAAACTTAGGTCAAAAAAGCCATTTAAGCCTTTTCACAGTGAGATCTATGCGATATGGCCGAGAAATGTAATTTTGATGTTAACTCCCAAACCGCTGCGCAGAAGTCAACTAAACTTCACCCAATAGTGTATTGTATCACATTCTAGTAGTTACATTTGAAAATTTTGTTCTAGGACATTTTGTTTGAGCGCAATCATCAAACTTAATTAAAAAAGTCATTTAAGCCTTTTCACAGTGAGAACTATGCGATATGGCCGAGAAATGTAATTTTGATGTTGACTCCCAAACCGCTGCGCAGAAGTCAACCAAACTTCACCCATTAGTGTATTGTATCACAATCTAGTAGTTACATGTGGAAATTTGGTTCTAGGACATTTGATTTGAGCGCAATCCTCAAACTTAGGTCAAAAAAGCCATTTAAGCCTTTTCACAGTGAGATCTATGCGATATGGCCGAGAAATGTAATTTTGATGTTAACTCCCAAACCGCTGCGCAGAAGTCAACCAAACTTCACCCAATAGTGTATTGTATCACATTCTAGTAGTTACATTTGAAAATTTCGTTCTAGGACATTTGGTTTGAGCGCAATTATTAAACTTAGGTCAAAAAAGCCATTTAAGCCTTTTCACAGTGAGATTTATGCGATATGGCCTAGAAATGTAATTTTGATGTTAACTCCCAAACCGCTGCGCAGAAGTCAACCAAACTTCACCCAATAGTGTATTGTATCACATTCTAGTAGTTACATTTGAAAATTTCGTTCTAGGACATTTGGTTTGAGCGCAATCATTAAACTTAGGTCAAAAAAGCCATTTAAGCCTTTTCACAGTGAGATCTATGCGATATGGCCGAGAAATGTAATTTTGATGTTAACTCCCAAACCGCTGCGCAGAAGTCAACCAAACTTCACCCAATAGTGTATTGTATCACATTCTAGTAGTTACATTTGAAAATTTCGTTCTAGGACATTTGGTTTGAGCGCAATTATTAAACTTAGGTCAAAAAAGCCATTTAAGCCTTTTCACAGTGAGATCTATGCGATATGGCCGAGAAATGTAATTTTGATGTTAACTCCCAAACCGCTGCGCAGAAGTCAACAAAACTTCACCCAATAGTGTATTGTATCACATTCTAGTAGTTACATTTGAAAATTTTGTTCTAGGACATTTTGTTTGAACGCAATCATCAAACTTAATTAAAAAAGTCATTTAAGCCTTTTCACAGTGAGATCTATGCGATATGGCCGAGAAATGTAATTTTGATGTTAACTCCCAAACCGCTGCGCAGAAGTCAACTAAACTTCACCCAATAGTGTATTGTATCACAATCTAGTAGTTACATTTGAAAATTTTGTTCTAGGAAATTTTGTTTGAGCGCAATCATCAAACTTAATTAAAAAAGTCATTTAAGCCTTTTCACAGTGAGATCTATGCGATATGGCCGAGAAATGTAATTTTGATGTTAACTCCCAAACCGCTGCGCAGAAGTCAACAAAACTTCACCCATTAGTGTATTGTATCACAATCTAGTAGTTACATGTGGAAATTTGGTTCTAGGACATTTGATTTGAGCGCAATCCTCAAACTTAGGTCAAAAAAGCCATTTAAGCCTTTTCACAGTGAGATCTATGCGATATGGCCGAGAAATGTAATTTTGATGTTAACTCCCAAACCGCTGCGCAGAAGTCAACCAAACTTCACCCAATAGTGTATTGTATCACATTCTAGTAGTTACATTTTAAAATTTCGTTCTAGGACATTTGGTTTGAGCGCAATTATTAAACTTATGTCAAAAAAGCCATTTAAGCCTTTTCACAGTGAGATCTATGCGAAATGGCCGAGAAATGTAATTTTGATGTTAACTCCCAAACCGCTGCGCAGAAGTAAACCAAACTTCACCCATTAGTGTATTGTATCACAATCTAGTAGTTACATGTGGAAATTTGGTTCTAGGACATTTGATTTGAGCGCAATCCTCAAACTTAGGTCAAAAAAGCCATTTAAGCCTTTTCACAGTGAGATCTATGCGATATGGCCGAGAAATGTAATTTTGATGTTAACTCCCAAACCGCTGCGCAGAAGTCAAACAAACTTCACCCAATAGTGTATTGCATCACAATCTAGTAGTTACATTTGAAAATTTTGTTCTAGGACATTTTGTTTGAACGCAATCATCAAACTTAATTAAAAAAGTCATTTAAGCCTTTTCACAGTGAGATCTATGCGATATGGCCGAGAAATGTAATTTTGATGTTAACTCCCAAACCGCTGCGCAGAAGTCAACCAAACTTCACCCAATAGTGTATTGTATCACATTCTAGTAGTTACATTTGAAAATTTCGTTCTAGGACATTTGGTTTGAGCGCAATCATTAAACTTAGGTCAAAAAAGCCATTTAAGCCTTTTCACAGTGAGATCTATGCGATATGGCCGAGAAATGTAATTTTGATGTTAACTCCCAAACCGCTGCGCAGAAGTCAACCAAACTTCACCCAATAGTGTATTGTATCACAATCTAGTAGTTACATTTGAAAATTTTGTTCTAGGAAATTTTGTTTGAGCGCAATCATCAAACTTAATTAAAAAAGTCATTTAAGCCTTTTCACAGTGAGATCTATGCGATATGGCCGAGAAATGTAATTTTGATGTTAACTCCCAAACCGCTGCGCAGAAGTCAACCAAACTTCACCCATTAGTGTATTGTATCAAAATCTAGTAGTTACATGTGGAAATTTGGTTCTAGGACATTTGATCTGAGCGCAATCCTCAAACTTAGGTCAAAAAAGCCATTTAAGCCTTTTCACAGTGAGATCTATGCGATATGGCCGAGAAATGTAATTTTGATGTTAACTCCCAAACCGCTGCGCAGAAGTCAACCAAACTTCACCCAATAGTGTATTGTATCACAATCTAGTAGTTACATTTGAAAATTTTGTTCTAGGACATTTTGTTTGAACGCAATCATCAAACTTAATTAAAAAAGTCATTTAAGCCTTTTCACAGTGAGATCTATGCGATATGGCCGAGAAATGTAATTTTGATGTTAACTCCCAAACCGCTGCGCAGAAGTCAACCAAACTTCACCCAATAGTGTATTGTATCACAATCTAGTAGTTACATTTGAAAATTTTGTTCTAGGACATTTTGTTTGAGCGCAATCCTCAAACTTAGGTCAAAAAAGCCATTTAAGCCTTTTCACAGTGAGATCTATGCGATATGGCCGAGAAATGTAATTTTGATGTTAACTCCCAAACCGCTGCGCAGAAGTCAACCAAACTTCACCCATTAGTGTATTGTATCACAATCTAGTAGTTACATGTGGAAATTTGGTTCTAGGACATTTGATTTGAGCGCAATCCTCAAACTTAGGTCAAAAAAGCCATTTAAGCCTTTTCACAGTGAGATCTATGCGATATGGCCGAGAAATGTAATTTTGATGTTAACTCCCAAACCGCTGCGCAGAAGTCAACCAAACTTCACCCAATAGTGTATTGTATCACATTCTAGTAGTTACATTTGAAAATTTCGTTCTAGGACATTTGGTTTGAGCGCATTCATTAAACTTAGGTCAAAAAAGCCATTTGAGCCTTTTCACAGTGAGATCTATGCGATATGGCCGAGAAATGTAATTTTGATGTTAACTCCCAAACCGCTGCGCAGAAGTCAACCAAACTTCACCCAATAGTGTATTGTATCACAATCTAGTAGTTACATTTGAAAATTTTGTTCTAGGAAATTTTGTTTGAGCGCAATCATCAAACTTAATTAAAAAAGTCATTTAAGCCTTTTCACAGTGAGATCTATGCGATATGGCCGAGAAATGTAATTTTGATGTTAACTCCCAAACCGCTGCGCAGAAGTCAACCAAACTTCACCCATTAGTGTATTGTATCACAATCTAGTAGTTACATGTGAAAATTTGGTTCTAGGACATTTGATTTGAGCGCAATCCTCAAACTTAGGTCAAAAAAGCCATTTAAGCCTTTTCACAGTGAGATCTATGCGATATGGCCGAGAAATGTAATTTTGATGTTCACTCCCAAACCGCTGCGCAGAAGTCAACCAAACTTCACCCAATAGTGTATTGTATCACATTCTAGTAGTTACATTTGAAAATTTCGTTCTAGGACATTTGGTTTGAGCGCAATCATTAAACTTAGGTCAAAAAAGCCATTTAAGCCTTTTCACAGTGAGATCTATGCGATATGGCCGAGAAATGTAATTTTGATGTTAACTCCCAAACCGCTGCGCAAAAGTCAACCAAACTTCACCCAATAGTGTATTGTATCACAATCTAGTAGTTACATTTGAAAATTTTGTTCTAGGAAATTTTGTTTGAGCGCAATCATCAAACTTAATTAAAAAAGTCATTTAAGCCTTTTCACAGTGAGATCTATGCGATATGGCCGAGAAATGTAATTTTGATGTTAACTCCCAAACCGCTGCGCAGAAGTCAACCAAACTTCACCCATTAGTGTATTGTATCACAATCTAGTAGTTACATGTGAAAATTTGGTTCTAGGACATTTGATTTGAGCGCAATCCTCAAACTTAGGTCAAAAAAGCCATTTAAGCCTTTTCACAGTGAGATCTATGCGATATGGCCGAGAAATGTAAATTTGATGTTAACTCCCAAACCGCTGCGCAGAAGTCAACCAAACTTCACCCAATAGTGTATTGTATCACATTCTAGTAGTTACATTTGAAAATTTCGTTCTAGGACATTTGGTTTGAGCGCAATTATTAAACTTAGGTCAAAAAAGCCATTTAAGCCTTTTCACAGTGAGATCTATGCGATATGGCCGAGAAATGTAATTTTGATGTTAACTCCCAAACCGCTGCGCAGAAGTAAACCAAACTTCACCCATTAGTGTATTGTATCACAATCTAGTAGTTACATGTGGAAATTTGGTTCTAGGACATTTGATTTGAGCGCAATCCTCAAACTTAGGTCAAAAAAGCCATTTAAGCGTTTTCACAGTGAGATCTATGCGATATGGCCGAGAAATGTAATTTTGATGTTAAATCCCAAACCGCTGCGCAGAAGTCAACTAAACTTCACCCAATAGTGTATTGTATCACATTCTAGTAGTTACATTTGAAAATTTCGTTCTAGGACATTTGGTTTGAGCGCAATCATTAAACTTAATTAAAAAAGTCATTTAAGCCTTTTCACAGTGAGATCTATGCGATATGGCCGAGAAATGTAATTTTGATGTTAACTCCCAAACCGCTGCGCAGAAGTCAACCAAACTTCACCCAATAGTGTATTGTATCACAATCTAGTAGTTACATTTGAAAATTTTGTTCTAGGACATTTTGTTTTAACGCAATCATCAAACTTAATTAAAAAAGTCATTTAAGCCTTTTCACAGTGAGATCTATGCGATATGGCCGAGAAATGTAATTTTGATGTTAACTCCCAAACCGCTGCGCAGAAGTCAACCAAACTTCACCCAATAGTGTATTGTATCACATTCTAGTAGTTACATTTGAAAATTTCGTTCTAGGACATTTGGTTTGAGCGCAATTATTAAACTTAGGTCAAAAAAGCCATTTAAGCCTTTTCACAGTGAGATCTATGCGATATGGCCGAGAAATGTAATTTTGATGTTAACTCCCAAACCGCTGCGCAGAAGTCAACCAAACTTCACCCAATAGTGTATTGTATCACATTCTAGTAGTTACATTTGAAAATTTCGTTCTAGGACATTTGGTTTGAGCGCAATCATTAAACTTAGGTCAAAAAAGCCATTTAAGCCTTTTCACAGTGAGATCTATGCGATATGGCCGAGAAATGTAATTTTGATGTTAACTCCCAAACCGCTGCGCAGAAGTCAACCAAACTTCACCCAATAGTGTATTGTATCACAATCTAGTAGTTACATTTGAAAATTTCGTTCTAGGACATTTGGTTTGAGCGCAATAATCAAACTTAATTAAAAAAGTCATTTAAGCCTTTTCACAGTGAGATCTATGCGATATGGCCGAGAAATGTAATTTTGATGTTAACTCCCAAACCGCTGCGCAGAAGTCAACCAAACTTCACCCATTAGTGTATTGTATCACAATCTAGTAGTTACATGTGAAAATTTGGTTCTAGGACATTTGATTTGAGCGCAATCCTCAAACTTAGGTCAAAAAAGCCATTTAAGCCTTTTCACAGTGAGATCTATGCGATATGGCCGAGAAATGTAAATTTAATGTTAACTCCCAAACCGCTGCGCAGAAGTCAACCAAACTTCACCCAATAGTGTATTGTATCACAATCTAGTAGTTACATTTGAAAATTTTGTTCTAGGACATTTTGTTTGAACGCAATCATCAAACTTAATTAAAAAAGTCATTTAAGCCTTTTCACAGTGAGATCTATGCGATATGGCCGAGAAATGTAATTTTGATGTTAACTCCCAAACCGCTGCGCAGAAGTCAACCAAACTTCACCCAATAGTGTATTGTATCACAATCTAGTAGTTACATTTGAAAATTTTGTTCTAGGAAATTTTGTTTGAGCGAAATTATCAAACTTAATTAAAAAAGTCATTTAAGCCTTTTCACAGTGAGATCTATGCGATATGGCCGAGAAATGTAATTTTGATGTTAACTCCCAAACCGCTGCGCAGAAGTCAACCAAACTTCACCCATTAGTGTATTGTATCACAATCTAGTAGTTACATGTGGAAATTTGGTTCTAGGACATTTGATTTGAGCGCAATCCTCAAACTTAGGTCAAAAAAGCCATTTAAGCCTTTTCACAGTGAGATCTATGCGATATGGCCGAGAAATGTAATTTTGATGTTAACTCCCAAACCGCTGCGCAGAAGTCAACCAAACTTCACCCAATAGTGTATTGTATCACATTCTAGTAGTTACATTTGAAAATTTCGTTCTAGGACATTTGGTTTGAGCGCAATTATTAAACTTAGGTCAAAAAAGCCATTTAAGCCTTTTCACAGTGAGATCTATGCGATATGGCCGAGAAATGTAATTTTGATGTTAACTCCCAAACCGCTGCGCAGAAGTCAACCAAACTTCACCCATTAGTGTATTGTATCACAATCTAGTAGTTACATGTGGAAATTTGGTTCTAGGACATTTGATTTGAGCGCAATCCTCAAACTTAGGTCAAAAAAGCCATTTAAGCCTTTTCACAGTGAGATCTATGCGATATGGCCGAGAAATGTAATTTTGATGTTAACTCCCAAACCGCTGCGCAGAAGTCAACCAAACTTCACCCAATAGTGTATTGTATCACAATCTAGTAGTTACATTTGAAAATTTTGTTCTAGGACATTTTGTTTGAGCGCAATCATCAAACTTAATTAAAAAAGTCATTTAAGCCTTTTCACAGTGAGATCTATGCGATATGGCCGAGAAATGTAATTTTGATGTTCACTCCCAAACCGCTGCGCAGAAGTCAACCAAACTTCACCCATTAGTGTATTGTATCACAATCTAGTAGTTACATTTGAAAATTTTTTTCTAGGAAATTTTGTTTGAGCGCAATCATCAAACTTAATTAAAAAAGTCATTTAAGCCTTTTCACAGTGAGATCTATGCGATATGGCCGAGAAATGTAATTTTGATGTTAACTCCCAAACCGCTGCGCAGAAGTCAACCAAACTTCACCCATTAGTGTATTGTATCACAATCTAGTAGTTACATGTGGAAATTTGGTTCTAGGACATTTGATTTGAGCGCAATCCTCAAACTTAGGTCAAAAAAGCCATTTAAGCCTTTTCACAGTGAGATCTATGCGATATGGCCGAGAAATGTAATTTTGATGTTAACTCCCAAACCGCTGCGCAGAAGTCAACCAAACTTCACCCAATAGTGTATTGTATCACATTCTAGTAGTTACATTTGAAAATTTCGTTCTAGGACATTTGGTTTGAGCGCAATTATTAAACTTAGGTCAAAAAAGCCATTTAAGCCTTTTCACAGTGAGATCTATGCGATATGGCTGAGAAATGTAATTTTGATGTTAACTCCCAAACCGCTGAACAGAAGTAAACCAAACTTAACCCATTAGTGTAATGTATCACAATCTAGTAGTTACATGTGGAAATTTGGTTCTAGGACATTTGATTAGAGCGCAATCCTCAAACTTAGGTCAAAAAAGCCATTTAAGCCTTTTCACAGTGAGATCTATGCGATATGGCCGAGAAATGTAATTTTGATGTTAACTCCCAAACCGCTGCGCAGAAGTCAACCAAACTTCACCCAATAGTGTATTGTATCAAAATCTAGTAGTTACATTTGTAAATTTTGTTCTAGGACATTTTGTTTGAACGCAATCATCAAACTTAATTAAAAAAGTCATTTAAGCCTTTTCACAGTGAGATCTATACGATTTGGCCGAGATATGTAATTTTGATGTTAACTCCCAAACCGCTGCGCAGAAGTCAACCAAACTTCACCCAATAGTGTATTGTATCACAATCTAGTAGTTACATTTGAAAATTTTGTTCTAGGACATTTTGTTTGAGCGCAATCCTCAAACTTAGGTCAAAAAAGCCATTTAAGCCTTTTCACAGTGAGATCTATGCGATATGGCCGAGAAATGTAATTTTGATATTAACTCCCAAACCGCTGCGCAGAAGTCAACCAAACTTCACCCAATAGTGTATTGTATCACATTCTAGTAGTTACATTTGAAAATTTCGTTCTAGGACATTTGGTTTGAGCGCAATTATTAAACTTAGGTCAAAAAAGCCATTTAAGCCTTTTCACAGTGAGATCTATGCGATATGGCCGAGAAATGTAATTTTGATGTTAACTCCCAAACCGCTGCGCAGAAGTCAACCAAACTTCACCCAATAGTGTATTGTATCACATTCTAGTAGTTACATTTGAAAATTTCGTTCTAGGACATTTGGTTTGAGCGCAATCATTAAACTTAGGTCAAAAAAGCCATTTAAGCCTTTTCACAGTGAGATCTATGCGATATGGCCGAGAAATGTAATTTTGATGTTAACTCCCAAACCGCTGCGCAGAAGTCAACCAAACTTCACCCAATAGTGTATTGTATCACAATCTAGTAGTTACATTTGAAAATTTTGTTCTAGGAAATTTTGTTTGAGCGCAATCATCAAACTTAATTAAAAAAGTCATTTAAGCCTTTTCACAGTGAGATCTATGCGATATGGCCGAGAAATGTAATTTTGATGTTAACTCCCAAACCGCTGCGCAGAAGTCAACCAAACTTCACCCATTAGTGTATTGTATCACAATCTAGTAGTTACATGTGAAAATTTGGTTCTAGGACATTTGATTTGAGCGCAATCCTCAAACTTAGGTCAAAAAAGCCATTTAAGCCTTTTCACAGTGAGATCTATGCGATATGGCCGAGAAATGTAAATTTGATGTTAACTCCCAAACCGCTGCGCAGAAGTCAACCAAACTTCACCCAATAGTGTATTGTATCACATTCTAGTAGTTACATTTGAAAATTTCGTTCTAGGACATTTGGTTTGAGCGCAATTATTAAACTTAATTAAAAAAGTCATTTAAGCCTTTTCACAGTGAGATCTATGCGATATGGCCGAGAAATGTAATTTTGATGTTAACTCCCAAACCGCTGCGCAGAAGTCAACCAAACTTCACCCAATAGTGTATTGTATCACAATCTAGTAGTTACATTTGAAAATTTTGTTCTAGGACATTTTGTTTGAACGCAATCATCAAACTTAATTAAAAAAGTCATTTAAGCCTTTTCACAGTGAGATCTATGCGATATGGCCGAGAAATGTAATTTTGATGTTAACTCCCAAACCGCTGCGCAGAAGTCAACCAAACTTCACCCAATAGTGTATTGTATCACAATCTAGTAGTTACATTTGAAAATTTTGTTCTAGGAAATTTTGTTTGAGCGCAATCATCAAACTTAATTAAAAAAGTCATTTAAGCCTTTTCACAGTGAGATCTATGCGATATGGCCGAGAAATGTAATTTTGATGTTAACTCCCAAACCGCTGCGCAGAAGTCAACCAAACTTCACCCATTAGTGTATTGTATCACAATCTAGTAGTTACATGTGGAAATTTGGTTCTAGGACATTTGATTTGAGCGCAATCCTCAAACTTAGGTCAAAAAAGCCATTTAAGCCTTTTCACAGTGAGATCTATGCGATATGGCCGAGAAATGTAATTTTGATGTTAACTCCCAAACCGCTGCGCAGAAGTCAACCAAACTTCACCCAATAGTGTATTGTATCACAATCTAGTAGTTACATTTGAAAATTTTGTTTATAGGACATTTTGTTTGAGCGCAATCATCAAACTTAATTAAAAAAGTCATTTAAGCCTTTTCACAGTGAGATCTATGCGATATGGCCGAGAAATGTAATTTTGATGTTGACTCCCAAACCGCTGCGCAGAAGTCAACCAAACTTCACCCATTAGTGTATTGTATCACAATCTAGTAGTTATTTGTGGAAATTTGGTTCTAGGACATTTGATTTGAGCGCAATCCTCAAACTTAGGTCAAAAAAGCCATTTAAGCCTTTTCACAGTGAGATCTATGCGATATGGCCGAGAAATGTAATTTTGATGTTAACTCCCAAACCGCTGCGCAGAAGTCAACCAAACTTCACCCAATAGTGTATTGTATCACATTCTAGTAGTTACATTTGAAAATTTCGTTCTAGGACATTTGGTTTGAGCGCAATCATTAAACTTAATTAAAAAAGCCATTTAAGCCTTTTCACAGTGAGATCTATGCGATATGGCCGAGAAATGTAATTTTGATGTTAACTCCCAAACCGCTGCGCAGAAGTCAACTAAACTTCACCCAATAGTGTATTGTATCACATTCTAGTAGTTACATTTGTAAATTTCGTTCTAGGACATTTGGTTTGAGCGCAATAATCAAACTTAATTAAAAAAGTCATTTAAGCCTTTTCACAGTGAGATCTATGCGATATGGCCGAGAAATGTAATTTTGATGTTAACTCCCAAACCGCTGCGCAGAAGTCAACCAAACTTCACCCATTAGTGTATTGTATCACAATCTAGTAGTTACATGTGAAAATTTGGTTCTAGGACATTTGATTTGAGCGCAATCCTCAAACTTAGGTCAAAAAAGCCATTTAAGCCTTTTCACAGTGAGATCTATGCGATATGGCCGAGAAATGTAAATTTGATGTTAACTCCCAAACCGCTGCGCAGAAGTCAACCAAACTTCACCCAATAGTGTATTGTATCACAATCTAGTAGTTACATTTGAAAATTTTGTTCTAGGACATTTTGTTTGAACGCAATCATCAAACTTAATTAAAAAAGTCATTTAAGCCTTTTCACAGTGAGATCTATGCGATATGGCCGAGAAATGTAATTTTGATGTTAACTCCCAAACCGCTGCGCAGAAGTCAACCAAACTTCACCCAATAGTGTATTGTATCACATTCTAGTAGTTACATTTGAAAATTTCGTTCTAGGACATTTGGTTTGAGCGCAATTATTAAACTTAGGTCAAAAAAGCCATTTAAGCCTTTTCACAGTGAGATCTATGCGATATGGCTGAGAAATGTAATTTTGATGTTAACTCCCAAACCGCTGCGCAGAAGTCAACCAAACTTCACCCAATAGTGTATTGTATCACATTCTAGTAGTTACATGTGGAAATTTGGTTCTAGGACATTTGATTTGAGCGCAATCCTCAAACTTAGGTCAAAAAAGCCATTTAAGCCTTTTCACAGTGAGATCTATGCGATATGGCCGAGAAATGTAATTTTGATGTTAACTCCCAAACCGCTGCGCAGAAGTAAACCAAACTTCACCCATTAGTGTATTGTATCACAATCTAGTAGTTACATGTGGAAATTTGGTTCTAGGACATTTGATTTGAGCGCAATCCTCAAACTTAGGTCAAAAAAGCCATTTAAGCCTTTTCACAGTGAGATCTATGCGATATGGCCGAGAAATGTAATTTTGATGTTAAATCCCAAACCGCTGCGCAGAAGTCAACTAAACTTCACCCAATAGTGTATTGTATCACATTCTAGTAGTTACATTTGAAAATTTCGTTCTAGGACATTTGGTTTGAGCGCAATCATTAAACTTAATTAAAAAAGTCATTTAAGCCTTTTCACAGTGAGATCTATGCGATATGGCCGAGAAATGTAATTTTGATGTTAACTCCCAAACCGCTGCGCAGAAGTCAACCAAACTTCACCCAATAGTGTATTGTATCACAATCTAGTAGTTACATTTGAAAATTTTGTTCTAGGACATTTTGTTTGAACGCAATCATCAAACTTAATTAAAAAAGTCATTTAAGCCTTTTCACAGTGAGATCTATGCGATATGGCCGAGAAATGTAATTTTGATGTTAACTCCCAAACCGCTGCGCAGAAGTCAACCAAACTTCACCCAATAGTGTATTGTATCACAATCTAGTAGTTACATTTGAAAATTTTGTTCTAGGAAATTTTGTTTGAGCGCAATCATCAAACTTAATTAAAAAAGTCATTTAAGCCTTTTCACAGTGAGATCTATGCGATATGGCCGAGAAATGTAATTTTGATGTTAACTCCCAAACCGCTGTGCAGAAGTCAACCAAACTTCACCCATTAGTGTATTGTATCACAATCTAGTAGTTACATGTGAAAATTTGGTTCTAGGACATTTGATTTGAGCGCAATCCTCAAACTTAGGTCAAAAAAGCCATTTAAGCCTTTTCACAGTGAGATCTATGCGATATGGCCGAGAAATGTAATTTTGATGTTAACTCCCAAACCGCTGCGCAGAAGTCAACCAAACTTCACCCAATAGTGTATTGTATCACATTCTAGTAGTTACATGTGGAAATTTGGTTCTAGGACATTTGATTTGAGCGCAATCCTCAAACTTAGGTCAAAAAAGCCATTTAAGCCTTTTCACAGTGAGATCTATGCGATATGGCCGAGAAATGTAATTTTGATGTTAACTCCCAAACCGCTGCGCAGAAGTAAACCAAACTTCACCCATTAGTGTATTGTATCACAATCTAGTAGTTACATGTGGAAATTTGGTTCTAGGACATTTGATTTGAGCGCAATCCTCAAACTTAGGTCAAAAAAGCCATTTAAGCCTTTTCACAGTGAGATCTATGCGATATGGCCGAGAAATGTAATTTTGATGTTAAATCCCAAACCGCTGCGCAGAAGTCAACTAAACTTCACCCAATAGTGTATTGTATCACATTCTAGTAGTTACATGTGGAAATTTGGTTCTAGGACATTTGATTTGAGCGCAATTATTAAACTTAGGTCAAAAAAGCCATTTAAGCCTTTTCACAGTGAGATCTATGCGATATGGCCGAGAAATGTAATTTTGATGTTAAATCCCAAACCGCTGCGCAGAAGTCAACTAAACTTCACCCAATAGTGTATTGTATCACATTCTAGTAGTTACATTTGAAAATTTCGTTCTAGGACATTTGGTTTGAGCGCAATCATTAAACTTAATTAAAAAAGTCATTTAAGCCTTTTCACAGTGAGATCTATGCGATATGGCCGAGAAATGTAATTTTGATGTTAACTCCCAAACCGCTGCGCAGAAGTCAACCAAACTTCACCCAATAGTGTATTGTATCACAATCTAGTAGTTACATTTGAAAATTTTGTTCTAGGACATTTGATTTGAGCGCAATCCTCAAACTTAGGTCAAAAAAGCCATTTAAGCCTTTTCACAGTGAGATCTATGCGATATGGCCGAGAAATGTAATTTTGATGTTAACTCCCAAACCGCTGCGCAGAAGTCAACCAAACTTCACCCAATAGTGTATTGTATCACATTCTAGTAGTTACATTTTAAAATTTCGTTCTAGGACATTTGGTTTGAGCGCAATTATTAAACTTAGGTCAAAAAAGCCATTTAAGCCTTTTCACAGTGAGATCTATGCGATATGGCCGAGAAATGTAATTTTGATGTTAACTCCCAAACCGCTGCGCAGAAGTCAACCAAACTTCACCCAATAGTGTATTGTATCACAATCTAGTAGTTACATTTGAAAATTTTGTTCTAGGACATTTTGTTTGAGCGCAATCATCAAACTTAATTAAAAAAGTCATTTAAGCCTTTTCACAGTGAGATCTATGCGATATGGCCGAGAAATGTAATTTTGATGTTGACTCCCAAACCGCTGCGCAGAAGTCAACCAAACTTCACCCATTAGTGTATTGTATCACAATCTAGTAGTTACATGTGGAAATTTGGTTCTAGGACATTTGATTTGAGCGCAATCCTCAAACTTAGGTCAAAAAAGCCATTTAAGCCTTTTCACAGTGAGATCTATGCGATATGGCCGAGAAATGTAATTTTGATGTTAACTCCCAAACCGCTGCGCAGAAGTCAACCAAACTTCACCCAATAGTGTATTGTATCACATTCTAGTAGTTACATGTGGAAATTTGGTTCTAGGACATTTGATTTGAGCGCAATCCTCAAACTTAGGTCAAAAAAGCCATTTAAGCCTTTTCACAGTGAGATCTATGCGATATGGCCGAGAAATGTAATTTTGATGTTAACTCCCAAACCGCTGCGCAGAAGTCAACTAAACTTCACCCAATAGTGTATTGTATCACATTCTAGTAGTTACATTTGAAAATTTTGTTCTAGGACATTTTGTTTGAGCGCAATCATCAAACTTAATTAAAAAAGTCATTTAAGCCTTTTCACAGTGAGAACTATGCGATATGGCCGAGAAATGTAATTTTGATGTTGACTCCCAAACCGCTGCGCAGAAGTCAACCAAACTTCACCCATTAGTGTATTGTATCACAATCTAGTAGTTACATGTGGAAATTTGGTTCTAGGACATTTGATTTGAGCGCAATCCTCAAACTTAGGTCAAAAAAGCCATTTAAGCCTTTTCACAGTGAGATCTATGCGATATGGCCGAGAAATGTAATTTTGATGTTAACTCCCAAACCGCTGCGCAGAAGTCAACCAAACTTCACCCAATAGTGTATTGTATCACATTCTAGTAGTTACATTTGAAAATTTCGTTCTAGGACATTTGGTTTGAGCGCAATTATTAAACTTAGGTCAAAAAAGCCATTTAAGCCTTTTCACAGTGAGATTTATGCGATATGGCCTAGAAATGTAATTTTGATGTTAACTCCCAAACCGCTGCGCAGAAGTCAACCAAACTTCACCCAATAGTGTATTGTATCACATTCTAGTAGTTACATTTGAAAATTTCGTTCTAGGACATTTGGTTTGAGCGCAATCATTAAACTTAGGTCAAAAAAGCCATTTAAGCCTTTTCACAGTGAGATCTATGCGATATGGCCGAGAAATGTAATTTTGATGTTAACTCCCAAACCGCTGCGCAGAAGTCAACCAAACTTCACCCAATAGTGTATTGTATCACATTCTAGTAGTTACATTTGAAAATTTCGTTCTAGGACATTTGGTTTGAGCGCAATTATTAAACTTAGGTCAAAAAAGCCATTTAAGCCTTTTCACAGTGAGATCTATGCGATATGGCCGAGAAATGTAATTTTGATGTTAACTCCCAAACCGCTGCGCAGAAGTCAACAAAACTTCACCCAATAGTGTATTGTATCACATTCTAGTAGTTACATTTGAAAATTTTGTTCTAGGACATTTTGTTTGAACGCAATCATCAAACTTAATTAAAAAAGTCATTTAAGCCTTTTCACAGTGAGATCTATGCGATATGGCCGAGAAATGTAATTTTGATGTTAACTCCCAAACCGCTGCGCAGAAGTCAACTAAACTTCACCCAATAGTGTATTGTATCACAATCTAGTAGTTACATTTGAAAATTTTGTTCTAGGAAATTTTGTTTGAGCGCAATCATCAAACTTAATTAAAAAAGTCATTTAAGCCTTTTCACAGTGAGATCTATGCGATATGGCCGAGAAATGTAATTTTGATGTTAACTCCCAAACCGCTGCGCAGAAGTCAACAAAACTTCACCCATTAGTGTATTGTATCACAATCTAGTAGTTACATGTGGAAATTTGGTTCTAGGACATTTGATTTGAGCGCAATCCTCAAACTTAGGTCAAAAAAGCCATTTAAGCCTTTTCACAGTGAGATCTATGCGATATGGCCGAGAAATGTAATTTTGATGTTAACTCCCAAACCGCTGCGCAGAAGTCAACCAAACTTCACCCAATAGTGTATTGTATCACATTCTAGTAGTTACATTTTAAAATTTCGTTCTAGGACATTTGGTTTGAGCGCAATTATTAAACTTATGTCAAAAAAGCCATTTAAGCCTTTTCACAGTGAGATCTATGCGAAATGGCCGAGAAATGTAATTTTGATGTTAACTCCCAAACCGCTGCGCAGAAGTAAACCAAACTTCACCCATTAGTGTATTGTATCACAATCTAGTAGTTACATGTGGAAATTTGGTTCTAGGACATTTGATTTGAGCGCAATCCTCAAACTTAGGTCAAAAAAGCCATTTAAGCCTTTTCACAGTGAGATCTATGCGATATGGCCGAGAAATGTAATTTTGATGTTAACTCCCAAACCGCTGCGCAGAAGTCAAACAAACTTCACCCAATAGTGTATTGCATCACAATCTAGTAGTTACATTTGAAAATTTTGTTCTAGGACATTTTGTTTGAACGCAATCATCAAACTTAATTAAAAAAGTCATTTAAGCCTTTTCACAGTGAGATCTATGCGATATGGCCGAGAAATGTAATTTTGATGTTAACTCCCAAACCGCTGCGCAGAAGTCAACCAAACTTCACCCAATAGTGTATTGTATCACATTCTAGTAGTTACATTTGAAAATTTCGTTCTAGGACATTTGGTTTGAGCGCAATCATTAAACTTAGGTCAAAAAAGCCATTTAAGCCTTTTCACAGTGAGATCTATGCGATATGGCCGAGAAATGTAATTTTGATGTTAACTCCCAAACCGCTGCGCAGAAGTCAACCAAACTTCACCCAATAGTGTATTGTATCACAATCTAGTAGTTACATTTGAAAATTTTGTTCTAGGAAATTTTGTTTGAGCGCAATCATCAAACTTAATTAAAAAAGTCATTTAAGCCTTTTCACAGTGAGATCTATGCGATATGGCCGAGAAATGTAATTTTGATGTTAACTCCCAAACCGCTGCGCAGAAGTCAACCAAACTTCACCCATTAGTGTATTGTATCAAAATCTAGTAGTTACATGTGGAAATTTGGTTCTAGGACATTTGATCTGAGCGCAATCCTCAAACTTAGGTCAAAAAAGCCATTTAAGCCTTTTCACAGTGAGATCTATGCGATATGGCCGAGAAATGTAATTTTGATGTTAACTCCCAAACCGCTGCGCAGAAGTCAACCAAACTTCACCCAATAGTGTATTGTATCACAATCTAGTAGTTACATTTGAAAATTTTGTTCTAGGACATTTTGTTTGAACGCAATCATCAAACTTAATTAAAAAAGTCATTTAAGCCTTTTCACAGTGAGATCTATGCGATATGGCCGAGAAATGTAATTTTGATGTTAACTCCCAAACCGCTGCGCAGAAGTCAACCAAACTTCACCCAATAGTGTATTGTATCACAATCTAGTAGTTACATTTGAAAATTTTGTTCTAGGACATTTTGTTTGAGCGCAATCCTCAAACTTAGGTCAAAAAAGCCATTTAAGCCTTTTCACAGTGAGATCTATGCGATATGGCCGAGAAATGTAATTTTGATGTTAACTCCCAAACCGCTGCGCAGAAGTCAACCAAACTTCACCCATTAGTGTATTGTATCACAATCTAGTAGTTACATGTGGAAATTTGGTTCTAGGACATTTGATTTGAGCGCAATCCTCAAACTTAGGTCAAAAAAGCCATTTAAGCCTTTTCACAGTGAGATCTATGCGATATGGCCGAGAAATGTAATTTTGATGTTAACTCCCAAACCGCTGCGCAGAAGTCAACCAAACTTCACCCAATAGTGTATTGTATCACATTCTAGTAGTTACATTTGAAAATTTCGTTCTAGGACATTTGGTTTGAGCGCATTCATTAAACTTAGGTCAAAAAAGCCATTTGAGCCTTTTCACAGTGAGATCTATGCGATATGGCCGAGAAATGTAATTTTGATGTTAACTCCCAAACCGCTGCGCAGAAGTCAACCAAACTTCACCCAATAGTGTATTGTATCACAATCTAGTAGTTACATTTGAAAATTTTGTTCTAGGAAATTTTGTTTGAGCGCAATCATCAAACTTAATTAAAAAAGTCATTTAAGCCTTTTCACAGTGAGATCTATGCGATATGGCCGAGAAATGTAATTTTGATGTTAACTCCCAAACCGCTGCGCAGAAGTCAACCAAACTTCACCCATTAGTGTATTGTATCACAATCTAGTAGTTACATGTGAAAATTTGGTTCTAGGACATTTGATTTGAGCGCAATCCTCAAACTTAGGTCAAAAAAGCCATTTAAGCCTTTTCACAGTGAGATCTATGCGATATGGCCGAGAAATGTAATTTTGATGTTCACTCCCAAACCGCTGCGCAGAAGTCAACCAAACTTCACCCAATAGTGTATTGTATCACATTCTAGTAGTTACATTTGAAAATTTCGTTCTAGGACATTTGGTTTGAGCGCAATCATTAAACTTAGGTCAAAAAAGCCATTTAAGCCTTTTCACAGTGAGATCTATGCGATATGGCCGAGAAATGTAATTTTGATGTTAACTCCCAAACCGCTGCGCAAAAGTCAACCAAACTTCACCCAATAGTGTATTGTATCACAATCTAGTAGTTACATTTGAAAATTTTGTTCTAGGAAATTTTGTTTGAGCGCAATCATCAAACTTAATTAAAAAAGTCATTTAAGCCTTTTCACAGTGAGATCTATGCGATATGGCCGAGAAATGTAATTTTGATGTTAACTCCCAAACCGCTGCGCAGAAGTCAACCAAACTTCACCCATTAGTGTATTGTATCACAATCTAGTAGTTACATGTGAAAATTTGGTTCTAGGACATTTGATTTGAGCGCAATCCTCAAACTTAGGTCAAAAAAGCCATTTAAGCCTTTTCACAGTGAGATCTATGCGATATGGCCGAGAAATGTAAATTTGATGTTAACTCCCAAACCGCTGCGCAGAAGTCAACCAAACTTCACCCAATAGTGTATTGTATCACATTCTAGTAGTTACATTTGAAAATTTCGTTCTAGGACATTTGGTTTGAGCGCAATTATTAAACTTAGGTCAAAAAAGCCATTTAAGCCTTTTCACAGTGAGATCTATGCGATATGGCCGAGAAATGTAATTTTGATGTTAACTCCCAAACCGCTGCGCAGAAGTAAACCAAACTTCACCCATTAGTGTATTGTATCACAATCTAGTAGTTACATGTGGAAATTTGGTTCTAGGACATTTGATTTGAGCGCAATCCTCAAACTTAGGTCAAAAAAGCCATTTAAGCGTTTTCACAGTGAGATCTATGCGATATGGCCGAGAAATGTAATTTTGATGTTAAATCCCAAACCGCTGCGCAGAAGTCAACTAAACTTCACCCAATAGTGTATTGTATCACATTCTAGTAGTTACATTTGAAAATTTCGTTCTAGGACATTTGGTTTGAGCGCAATCATTAAACTTAATTAAAAAAGTCATTTAAGCCTTTTCACAGTGAGATCTATGCGATATGGCCGAGAAATGTAATTTTGATGTTAACTCCCAAACCGCTGCGCAGAAGTCAACCAAACTTCACCCAATAGTGTATTGTATCACAATCTAGTAGTTACATTTGAAAATTTTGTTCTAGGACATTTTGTTTTAACGCAATCATCAAACTTAATTAAAAAAGTCATTTAAGCCTTTTCACAGTGAGATCTATGCGATATGGCCGAGAAATGTAATTTTGATGTTAACTCCCAAACCGCTGCGCAGAAGTCAACCAAAAACACCCAATAGTGTATTGTATCACAATCTAGTAGTTACATTTGAAAATTTTGTTCTAGGAAATTTTGTTTGAGCGCAATCATCAAACTTAATTAAAAAAGTCATTTAAGCCTTTTCACAGTGAGATCTATGCGATATGGCCGAGAAATGTAATTTTGATGTTAACTCCCAAACCGCTGCGCAGAAGTCAACCAAACTTCACCCATTAGTGTATTGTATCACAAACTAGTAGTTACATGTGGAAATTTGGTTCTAGGACATTTGATTTGAGCGCAATCCTCAAACTTAGGTCAAAAAAGCCATTTAAGCCTTTTCACAGTGAGATCTATGCGATATGGCCGAGAAATGTAATTTTGATGTTAACTCCCAAACCGCTGCGCAGAAGTCAACCAAACTTCATCCAATAGTGTATTGTATCACAATCTAGTAGTTACATTTGAAAATTTTGTTCTAGGACATTTTGTTTGAGCGCAATCATCAAACTTAATTAAAAAAGTCATTTAAGCCTTTTCACAGTGAGATCTATGCGATATGGCCGAGAAATGTAATTTTGATGTTGACTCCCAAACCGCTGCGCAGAAGTCAACCAAACTTCACCCATTAGTGTATTGTATCACAATCTAGTAGTTACATGTGGAAATTTGGTTCTAGGACATTTGATTTGAGCGCAATCCTCAAACTTAGGTCAAAAAAGCCATTTAAGCCTTTTCACAGTGAGATCTATGCGATATGGCCGAGAAATGTAATTTTGATGTTAACTCCCAAACCGCTGCGCAGAAGTCAACCAAACTTCACCCAATAGTGTATTGTATCACATTCTAGTAGTTACATTTGAAAATTTCGTTCTAGGACATTTGGTTTGAGCGCAATCGTTAAACTTAGGTCAAAAAAGCCATTTAAGCCTTTTCACAGTGAGATCTATGCGATATGGCCGAGAAATGTAATTTTGATGTTAACACCCAAACCGCTGCGCAGAAGTCAACTAAACTTCACCCAATAGTGTATTGTATCACATTCTAGTAGTTACATTTGAAAATTTCGTTCTAGGACATTTGGTTTGAGCGCAATAATCAAACTTAATTAAAAAAGTCATTTAAGCCTTTTCACAGTGAGATCTATGCAATATGGCCGAGAAATGTAATTTTGATGTTAACTCCCAAACCGCTGCGCAGAAGTCAACCAAACTTCACCCATTAGTGTATTGTATCACAATCTAGTAGTTACATGTGAAAATTTGGTTCTAGGACATTTGATTTGAGCGCAATCCTCAAACTTAGGTCAAAAAAGCCATTTAAGCCTTTTCACAGTGAGATCTATGCGATATGGCCGAGAAATGTAAATTTGATGTTAACTCCGAAACCGCTGCGCAGAAGTCAACCAAACTTCACCCAATAGTGTATTGTATCACAATCTAGTAGTTACATTTGAAAATTTTGTTCTAGGACATTTTGTTTGAACGCAATCATCAAACTTAATTAAAAAAGTCATTTAAGCCTTTTCACAGTGAGATCTATGCGATATGGCCGAGAAATGTAATTTTGATGTTAAATCCCAAACCACTGCGCAGAAGTCAACTAAACTTCACCCAATAGTGTATTGTATCACATTCTAGTAGTTACATTTGAAATTTTTGTTCTAGGACATTTGGTTTGAGCGCAATCATTAAACTTAATTAAAAAAGTCATTTAAGCCTTTTCACAGTGAGATCTATGCGATATGGCCGAGAAATGTAATTTTGATGTTAACTCCCAAACCGCTGCGCAGAAGTCAACCAAACTTCACCCAATAGTGTATTGTATCACAATCTAGTAGTTACATTTGAAAATTTTGTTCTAGGACATTTTGTTTGAACGCAATCATCAAACTTAATTAAAAAAGTCATTTAAGCCTTTTCACAGTGAGATCTATGCGATATGGCCGAGAAATGTAATTTTGATGTTCACTCCCAAACCGCTGCGCAGAAGTCAACCAAACTTCACCCATTAGTGTATTGTATCACAATCTAGTAGTTACATGTGGAAATTTGGTTCTAGGACATTTGATTTGAGCGCAATCCTCAAACTTAGGTCAAAAAAGCCATTTAAGCCTTTTCACAGTGAGATCTATGCGATATGGCCGAGAAATGTAATTTTGATGTTAACTCCCAAACCGCTGCGCAGAAGTCAACCAAACTTCACCCAATAGTGTATTGTATCACATTCTAGTAGTTACATTTGAAAATTTCGTTCTAGGACATTTGGTTTGAGCGCAATTATTAAACTTATGTCAAAAAAGCCATTTAAGCCTTTTCACAGTGAGATCTATGCGATATGGCTGAGAAATGTAATTTTGATGTTAACTCCCAAACCGCTGAGCAGAAGTAAACCAAACTTAACCCATTAGTGTAATGTATCACAATCTAGTAGTTACATGTGGAAATTTGGTTCTAGGACATTTGATTAGAGCGCAATCCTCAAACTTAGGTCAAAAAAGCCATTTAAGCCTTTTCACAGTGAGATCTATGCGATATGGCCGAGAAATGTAATTTTGATGTTAACTCCCAAACCGCTGCGCAGAAGTCAACCAAACTTCACCCAATAGTGTATTGTATCAAAATCTAGTAGTTACATTTGTAAATTTTGTTCTAGGACATTTTGTTTGAACGCAATCATCAAACTTAATTAAAAAAGTCATTTAAGCCTTTTCACAGTGAGATCTATGCGATATGGCCGAGATATGTAATTTTGATGTTAACTCCCAAACCGCTGCGCAGAAGTCAACCAAACTTCACCCAATAGTGTATTGTATCACAATCTAGTAGTTACATTTGAAAATTTTGTTCTAGGACATTTGATTTGAGCGCAATCCTCAAACTTAGGTCAAAAAAGCCATTTAAGCCTTTTCACAGTGAGATCTATGCGATATGGCTGAGAAATGTAATTTTGATGTTAACTCCCAAACCGCTGCGCAGAAGTCAACCAAACTTCACCCAATAGTGTATTGTATCACATTCTAGTAGTTACATTTGAAAATTTCGTTCTAGGACATTTGGTTTGAGCGCAATCGTTAAACTTAGGTCAAAAAAGCCATTTAAGCCTTTTCACAGTGAGATCTATGCGATATGGCCGAGAAATGTAATTTTGATGTTAACTCCCAAACCGCTGCGCAGAAGTCAACTAAACTTCACCCAATAGTGTATTGTATCACATTCTAGTAGTTACATTTGAAAATTTCGTTCTAGGACATTTGGTTTGAGCGCAATAATCAAACTTAATTAAAAAAGTCATTTAAGCCTTTTCACAGTGAGATCTATGCGATATGGCCGAGAAATGTAATTTTGATGTTAACTCCCAAACCGCTGCGCAGAAGTCAACCAAACTTCACCCATTAGTGTATTGTATCACAATCTAGTAGTTACATGTGAAAATTTGGTTCTAGGACATTTGATTTGAGCGCAATCCTCAAACTTAGGTCAAAAAAGCCATTTAAGCCTTTTCACAGTGAGATCTATGCGATATGGCCGAGAAATGTAAATTTAATGTTAACTCCCAAACCGCTGCGCAGAAGTCAACCAAACTTCACCCAATAGTGTATTGTATCACAATCTAGTAGTTACATTTGAAAATTTTGTTCTAGGACATTTTGTTTGAACGCAATCATCAAACTTAATTAAAAAAGTCATTTAAGCCTTTTCACAGTGAGATCTATGCGATATGGCCGAGAAATGTAATTTTGATGTTAACTCCCAAACCGCTGCGCAGAAGTCAACCAAACTTCACCCAATAGTGTATTGTATCACAATCTAGTAGTTACATTTGAAAATTTTGTTCTAGGACATTTTGTTTGAGCGAAATTATCAAACTTAATTAAAAAAGTCATTTAAGCCTTTTCACAGTGAGATCTATGCGATATGGCCGAGAAATGTAATTTTGATGTTAACTCCCAAACCGCTGCGCAGAAGTCAACCAAACTTCACCCAATAGTGTATTGTATCACATTCTAGTAGTTACATTTGAAAATTTCGTTCTAGGACATTTGGTTTGAGCGCAATTATTAAACTTAGGTCAAAAAAGCCATTTAAGCCTTTTCACAGTGAGATCTATGCGATATGGCTGAGAAATGTAATTTTGATGTTAACTCCCAAACCGCTGCGCAGAAGTCAACCAAACTTCACCCAATAGTGTATTGTATCACATTCTAGTAGTTACATGTGGAAATTTGGTTCTAGGACATTTGATTTGAGCGCAATCCTCAAACTTAGGTCAAAAAAGCCATTTAAGCCTTTTCACAGTGAGATCTATGCGATATGGCCGAGAAATGTAATTTTGATGTTAACTCCCAAACCGCTGCGCAGAAGTAAACCAAACTTCACCCATTAGTGTATTGTATCACAATCTAGTAGTTACATGTGGAAATTTGGTTCTAGGACATTTGATTTGAGCGCAATCCTCAAACTTAGGTCAAAAAAGCCATTTAAGCCTTTTCACAGTGAGATCTATGCGATATGGCCGAGAAATGTAATTTTGATGTTAAATCCCAAACCGCTGCGCAGAAGTCAACTAAACTTCACCCAATAGTGTATTGTATCACATTCTAGTAGTTACATTTGAAAATTTCGTTCTAGGACATTTGGTTTGAGCGCAATCATTAAACTTAATTAAAAAAGTCATTTAAGCCTTTTCACAGTGAGATCTATGCGATATGGCCGAGAAATGTAATTTTGATGTTAACTCCCAAACCGCTGCGCAGAAGTCAACCAAACTTCACCCAATAGTGTATTGTATCACAATCTAGTAGTTACATTTGAAAATTTTGTTCTAGGACATTTTGTTTGAACGCAATCATCAAACTTAATTAAAAAAGTCATTTAAGCCTTTTCACAGTGAGATCTATGCGATATGGCCGAGAAATGTAATTTTGATGTTAACTCCCAAACCGCTGCGCAGAAGTCAACCAAACTTCACCCAATAGTGTATTGTATCACAATCTAGTAGTTACATTTGAAAATTTTGTTCTAGGAAATTTTGTTTGAGCGCAATCATCAAACTTAATTAAAAAAGTCATTTAAGCCTTTTCACAGTGAGATCTATGCGATATGGCCGAGAAATGTAATTTTGATGTTAACTCCCAAACCGCTGTGCAGAAGTCAACCAAACTTCACCCATTAGTGTATTGTATCACAATCTAGTAGTTACATGTGAAAATTTGGTTCTAGGACATTTGATTTGAGCGCAATCCTCAAACTTAGGTCAAAAAAGCCATTTAAGCCTTTTCACAGTGAGATCTATGCGATATGGCCGAGAAATGTAATTTTGATGTTAACTCCCAAACCGCTGCGCAGAAGTCAACCAAACTTCACCCAATAGTGTATTGTATCACATTCTAGTAGTTACATGTGGAAATTTGGTTCTAGGACATTTGATTTGAGCGCAATCCTCAAACTTAGGTCAAAAAAGCCATTTAAGCCTTTTCACAGTGAGATCTATGCGATATGGCCGAGAAATGTAATTTTGATGTTAACTCCCAAACCGCTGCGCAGAAGTAAACCAAACTTCACCCATTAGTGTATTGTATCACAATCTAGTAGTTACATGTGGAAATTTGGTTCTAGGACATTTGATTTGAGCGCAATCCTCAAACTTAGGTCAAAAAAGCCATTTAAGCCTTTTCACAGTGAGATCTATGCGATATGGCCGAGAAATGTAATTTTGATGTTAAATCCCAAACCGCTGCGCAGAAGTCAACTAAACTTCACCCAATAGTGTATTGTATCACATTCTAGTAGTTACATGTGGAAATTTGGTTCTAGGACATTTGATTTGAGCGCAATTATTAAACTTAGGTCAAAAAAGCCATTTAAGCCTTTTCACAGTGAGATCTATGCGATATGGCCGAGAAATGTAATTTTGATGTTAAATCCCAAACCGCTGCGCAGAAGTCAACTAAACTTCACCCAATAGTGTATTGTATCACATTCTAGTAGTTACATTTGAAAATTTCGTTCTAGGACATTTGGTTTGAGCGCAATCATTAAACTTAATTAAAAAAGTCATTTAAGCCTTTTCACAGTGAGTTCTATGCG
This sequence comes from Corythoichthys intestinalis, assembly GCF_030265065.1. NCBI lineage: Eukaryota > Metazoa > Chordata > Actinopteri > Syngnathiformes > Syngnathidae > Corythoichthys > Corythoichthys intestinalis. The sequence continues at coordinate 34,574,266 of NC_080407.1, forward strand.
ATATGGCCGAGAAATGTAATTTTGATGTTAACTCCCAAACCGCTGCGCAGAAGTCAACCAAACTTCACCCAATAGTGTATTGTATCACAATCTAGTAGTTACATTTGAAAATTTTGTTCTAGGACATTTGATTTGAGCGCAATCCTCAAACTTAGGTCAAAAAAGCCATTTAAGCCTTTTCACAGTGAGATCTATGCGATATGGCCGAGAAATGTAATTTTGATGTTAACTCCCAAACCGCTGCGCAGAAGTCAACCAAACTTCACCCAATAGTGTATTGTATCACATTCTAGTAGTTACATTTTAAAATTTCGTTCTAGGACATTTGGTTTGAGCGCAATTATTAAACTTAGGTCAAAAAAGCCATTTAAGCCTTTTCACAGTGAGATCTATGCGATATGGCCGAGAAATGTAATTTTGATGTTAACTCCCAAACCGCTGCGCAGAAGTCAACCAAACTTCACCCAATAGTGTATTGTATCACAATCTAGTAGTTACATTTGAAAATTTTGTTCTAGGACATTTTGTTTGAGCGCAATCATCAAACTTAATTAAAAAATTCATTTAAGCCTTTTCACAGTGAGATCTATGCGATATGGCCGAGAAATGTAATTTTGATGTTGACTCCCAAACCGCTGCGCAGAAGTCAACCAAACTTCACCCATTAGTGTATTGTATCACAATCTAGTAGTTACATGTGGAAATTTGGTTCTAGGACATTTGATTTGAGCGCAATCCTCAAACTTAGGTCAAAAAAGCCATTTAAGCCTTTTCACAGTGAGATCTATGCGATATGGCCGAGAAATGTAATTTTGATGTTAACTCCCAAACCGCTGCGCAGAAGTCAACCAAACTTCACCCAATAGTGTATTGTATCACATTCTAGTAGTTACATTTGAAAATTTCGTTCTAGGACATTTGGTTTGAGCGCAATTATTAAACTTAGGTCAAAAAAGCCATTTAAGCCTTTTCACAGTGAGATTTATGCGATATGGCCTAGAAATGTAATTTTGATGTTAACTCCCAAACCGCTGCGCAGAAGTCAACCAAACTTCACCCAATAGTGTATTGTATCACATTCTAGTAGTTACATTTGAAAATTTCGTTCTAGGACATTTGGTTTGAGCGCAATCATTAAACTTAGGTCAAAAAAGCCATTTAAGCCTTTTCACAGTGAGATCTATGCGATATGGCCGAGAAATGTAATTTTGATGTTAACTCCCAAACCGCTGCGCAGAAGTCAACCAAACTTCACCCAATAGTGTATTGTATCACATTCTAGTAGTTACATTTGAAAATTTCGTTCTAGGACATTTGGTTTGAGCGCAATTATTAAACTTAGGTCAAAAAAGCCATTTAAGCCTTTTCACAGTGAGATCTATGCGATATGGCCGAGAAATGTAATTTTGATGTTAACTCCCAAACCGCTGCGCAGAAGTCAACCAAACTTCACCCAATAGTGTATTGTATCACATTCTAGTAGTTACATTTGAAAATTTTGTTCTAGGACATTTTGTTTGAACGCAATCATCAAACTTAATTAAAAAAGTCATTTAAGCCTTTTCACAGTGAGATCTATGCGATATGGCCGAGAAATGTAATTTTGATGTTAACTCCCAAACCGCTGCGCAGAAGTCAACTAAACTTCACCCAATAGTGTATTGTATCACAATCTAGTAGTTACATTTGAAAATTTTGTTCTAGGAAATTTTGTTTGAGCGCAATCATCAAACTTAATTAAAAAAGTCATTTAAGCCTTTTCACAGTGAGATCTATGCGATATGGCCGAGAAATGTAATTTTGATGTTAACTCCCAAACCGCTGCGCAGAAGTCAACTAAACTTCACCCATTAGTGTATTGTATCACAATCTAGTAGTTACATGTGGAAATTTGGTTCTAGGACATTTGATTTGAGCGCAATCCTCAAACTTAGGTCAAAAAAGCCATTTAAGCCTTTTCACAGTGAGATCTATGCGATATGGCCGAGAAATGTAATTTTGATGTTAACTCCCAAACCGCTGCGCAGAAGTCAACCAAACTTCACCCAATAGTGTATTGTATCACATTCTAGTAGTTACATTTTAAAATTTCGTTCTAGGACATTTGGTTTGAGCGCAATTATTAAACTTATGTCAAAAAAGCCATTTAAGCCTTTTCACAGTGAGATCTATGCGATATGGCCGAGAAATGTAATTTTGATGTTAACTCCCAAACCGCTGCGCAGAAGTAAACCAAACTTCACCCATTAGTGTATTGTATCACAATCTAGTAGTTACATGTGGAAATTTGGTTCTAGGACATTTGATTTGAGCGCAATCCTCAAACTTAGGTCAAAAAAGCCATTTAAGCCTTTTCACAGTGAGATCTATGCGATATGGCCGAGAAATGTAATTTTGATGTTAACTCCCAAACCGCTGCGCAGAAGTCAAACAAACTTCACCCAATAGTGTATTGCATCACAATCTAGTAGTTACATTTGAAAATTTTGTTCTAGGACATTTTGTTTGAACGCAATCATCAAACTTAATTAAAAAAGTCATTTAAGCCTTTTCACAGTGAGATCTATGCGATATGGCCGAGAAATGTAATTTTGATGTTAACTCCCAAACCGCTGCGCAGAAGTCAACCAAACTTCACCCAATAGTGTATTGTATCACATTCTAGTAGTTACATTTGAAAATTTCGTTCTAGGACATTTGGTTTGAGCGCAATCATTAAACTTAGGTCAAAAAAGCCATTTAAGCCTTTTCACAGTGAGATCTATGCGATATGGCCGAGAAATGTAATTTTGATGTTAACTCCCAAACCGCTGCGCAGAAGTCAACCAAACTTCACCCAATAGTGTATTGTATCACAATCTAGTAGTTACATTTGAAAATTTTGTTCTAGGAAATTTTGTTTGAGCGCAATCATCAAACTTAATTAAAAAAGTCATTTAAGCCTTTTCACAGTGAGATCTATGCGATATGGCCGAGAAATGTAATTTTGATGTTAACTCCCAAACCGCTGCGCAGAAGTCAACCAAACTTCACCCATTAGTGTATTGTATCAAAATCTAGTAGTTACATGTGGAAATTTGGTTCTAGGACATTTGATCTGAGCGCAATCCTCAAACTTAGGTCAAAAAAGCCATTTAAGCCTTTTCACAGTGAGATCTATGCGATATGGCCGAGAAATGTAATTTTGATGTTAACTCCCAAACCGCTGCGCAGAAGTCAACCAAACTTCACCCAATAGTGTATTGTATCACAATCTAGTAGTTACATTTGAAAATTTTGTTCTAGGACATTTTGTTTGAACGCAATCATCAAACTTAATTAAAAAAGTCATTTAAGCCTTTTCACAGTGAGATCTATGCGATATGGCCGAGAAATGTAATTTTGATGTTAACTCCCAAACCGCTGCGCAGAAGTCAACCAAACTTCACCCAATAGTGTATTGTATCACAATCTAGTAGTTACATTTGAAAATTTTGTTCTAGGACATTTTGTTTGAGCGCAATCCTCAAACTTAGGTCAAAAAAGCCATTTAAGCCTTTTCACAGTGAGATCTATGCGATATGGCCGAGAAATGTAATTTTGATGTTAACTCCCAAACCGCTGCGCAGAAGTCAACCAAACTTCACCCATTAGTGTATTGTATCACAATCTAGTAGTTACATGTGGAAATTTGGTTCTAGGACATTTGATTTGAGCGCAATCCTCAAACTTAGGTCAAAAAAGCCATTTAAGCCTTTTCACAGTGAGATCTATGCGATATGGCCGAGAAATGTAATTTTGATGTTAACTCCCAAACCGCTGCGCAGAAGTCAACCAAACTTCACCCAATAGTGTATTGTATCACATTCTAGTAGTTATATTTGAAAATTTCGTTCTAGGACATTTGGTTTGAGCGCATTCATTAAACTTAGGTCAAAAAAGCCATTTGAGCCTTTTCACAGTGAGATCTATGCGATATGGCCGAGAAATGTAATTTTGATGTTAACTCCCAAACCGCTGCGCAGAAGTCAACCAAACTTCACCCAATAGTGTATTGTATCACATTCTAGTAGTTACATTTGAAAATGTCGTTCTAGGACATTTGGTTCGAGCGCAATCATTAAACTTAATTAAAAAAGTCATTTAAGCCTTTTCACAGTGAGATCTATGCGATATGGCCGAGAAATGTAATTTTGATGTTAACTCCCAAACCGCTGCGCAGAAGTAAACCAAACTTCACCCAATAGTGTATTGTATCACAATCTAGTAGTTACATTTGAAAATTTTGTTCTAGGACATTTTGTTTGAACGCATTCATCAAACTTAATTAAAAAAGTCATTTAAGCCTTTTCACAGTGAGATCTATGCGATATGGCCGAGAAATGTAATTTTGATGTTAAATCCCAAACCGCTGCGCAGAAGTCAACTAAACTTCACCCAATAGTGTATTGTATCACATTCTAGTAGTTACATTTGAAAATTTCGTTCTAGGACATTTGGTTTGAGCGCAATCATTAAACTTAATTAAAAAAGTCATTTAAGCCTTTTCACAGTGAGATCTATGCGATATGGCCGAGAAATGTAATTTTGATGTTAACTCCCAAACCGCTGCGCAGAAGTCAACCAAACTTCACCCAATAGTGTATTGTATCACAATCTAGTAGTTACATTTGAAAATTTTGTTCTAGGACATTTTGTTTTAACGCAATCATCAAACTTAATTAAAAAAGTCATTTAAGCCTTTTCACAGTGAGATCTATGCGATATGGCCGAGAAATGTAATTTTGATGTTAACTCCCAAACCGCTGCGCAGAAGTCAACCAAAAACACCCAATAGTGTATTGTATCACAATCTAGTAGTTACATTTGAAAATTTTGTTCTAGGAAATTTTGTTTGAGCGCAATCATCAAACTTAATTAAAAAAGTCATTTAAGCCTTTTCACAGTGAGATCTATGCGATATGGCCGAGAAATGTAATTTTGATGTTAACTCCCAAACCGCTGCGCAGAAGTCAACCAAACTTCACCCATTAGTGTATTGTATCACAAACTAGTAGTTACATGTGGAAATTTGGTTCTAGGACATTTGATTTGAGCGCAATCCTCAAACTTAGGTCAAAAAAGCCATTTAAGCCTTTTCACAGTGAGATCTATGCGATATGGCCGAGAAATGTAATTTTGATGTTAACTCCCAAACCGCTGCGCAGAAGTCAACCAAACTTCATCCAATAGTGTATTGTATCACAATCTAGTAGTTACATTTGAAAATTTTGTTCTAGGACATTTTGTTTGAGCGCAATCATCAAACTTAATTAAAAAAGTCATTTAAGCCTTTTCACAGTGAGATCTATGCGATATGGCCGAGAAATGTAATTTTGATGTTGACTCCCAAACCGCTGCGCAGAAGTCAACCAAACTTCACCCATTAGTGTATTGTATCACAATCTAGTAGTTACATGTGGAAATTTGGTTCTAGGACATTTGATTTGAGCGCAATCCTCAAACTTAGGTCAAAAAAGCCATTTAAGCCTTTTCACAGTGAGATCTATGCGATATGGCCGAGAAATGTAATTTTGATGTTAACTCCCAAACCGCTGCGCAGAAGTCAACCAAACTTCACCCAATAGTGTATTGTATCACATTCTAGTAGTTACATTTGAAAATTTCGTTCTAGGACATTTGGTTTGAGCGCAATCGTTAAACTTAGGTCAAAAAAGCCATTTAAGCCTTTTCACAGTGAGATCTATGCGATATGGCCGAGAAATGTAATTTTGATGTTAACACCCAAACCGCTGCGCAGAAGTCAACTAAACTTCACCCAATAGTGTATTGTATCACATTCTAGTAGTTACATTTGAAAATTTCGTTCTAGGACATTTGGTTTGAGCGCAATAATCAAACTTAATTAAAAAAGTCATTTAAGCCTTTTCACAGTGAGATCTATGCAATATGGCCGAGAAATGTAATTTTGATGTTAACTCCCAAACCGCTGCGCAGAAGTCAACCAAACTTCACCCATTAGTGTATTGTATCACAATCTAGTAGTTACATGTGAAAATTTGGTTCTAGGACATTTGATTTGAGCGCAATCCTCAAACTTAGGTCAAAAAAGCCATTTAAGCCTTTTCACAGTGAGATCTATGCGATATGGCCGAGAAATGTAAATTTGATGTTAACTCCGAAACCGCTGCGCAGAAGTCAACCAAACTTCACCCAATAGTGTATTGTATCACAATCTAGTAGTTACATTTGAAAATTTTGTTCTAGGACATTTTGTTTGAACGCAATCATCAAACTTAATTAAAAAAGTCATTTAAGCCTTTTCACAGTGAGATCTATGCGATATGGCCGAGAAATGTAATTTTGATGTTAAATCCCAAACCACTGCGCAGAAGTCAACTAAACTTCACCCAATAGTGTATTGTATCACATTCTAGTAGTTACATTTGAAATTTTTGTTCTAGGACATTTGGTTTGAGCGCAATCATTAAACTTAATTAAAAAAGTCATTTAAGCCTTTTCACAGTGAGATCTATGCGATATGGCCGAGAAATGTAATTTTGATGTTAACTCCCAAACCGCTGCGCAGAAGTCAACCAAACTTCACCCAATAGTGTATTGTATCACAATCTAGTAGTTACATTTGAAAATTTTGTTCTAGGACATTTTGTTTGAACGCAATCATCAAACTTAATTAAAAAAGTCATTTAAGCCTTTTCACAGTGAGATCTATGCGATATGGCCGAGAAATGTAATTTTGATGTTAACTCCCAAACCGCTGCGCAGAAGTCAACCAAACTTCACCCAATAGTGTATTGTATCACAATCTAGTAGTTACATTTGAAAATTTTGTTCTAGGAAATTTTGTTTGAGCGCAATCATCAAACTTAATTAAAAAAGTCATTTAAGCCTTTTCACAGTGAGATCTATGCGATATGGCCGAGAAATGTAATTTTGATGTTAACTCCCAAACCGCTGCGCAGAAGTCAACCAAACTTCACCCATTAGTGTATTGTATCACAAACTAGTAGTTACATGTGGAAATTTGGTTCTAGGACATTTGATTTGAGCGCAATCCTCAAACTTAGGTCAAAAAAGCCATTTAAGCCTTTTCACAGTGAGATCTATGCGATATGGCCGAGAAATGTAATTTTGATGTTAACTCCCAAACCGCTGCGCAGAAGTCAACCAAACTTCATCCAATAGTGTATTGTATCACAATCTAGTAGTTACATTTGAAAATTTTGTTCTAGGACATTTTGTTTGAGCGCAATCATCAAACTTAATTAAAAAAGTCATTTAAGCCTTTTCACAGTGAGATCTATGCGATATGGCCGAGAAATGTAATTTTGATGTTGACTCCCAAACCGCTGCGCAGAAGTCAACCAAACTTCACCCATTAGTGTATTGTATCACAATCTAGTAGTTACATGTGGAAATTTGGTTCTAGGACATTTGATTTGAGCGCAATCCTCAAACTTAGGTCAAAAAAGCCATTTAAGCCTTTTCACAGTGAGATCTATGCGATATGGCCGAGAAATGTAATTTTGATGTTAACTCCCAAACCGCTGCGCAGAAGTCAACCAAACTTCACCCAATAGTGTATTGTATCACATTCTAGTAGTTACATTTGAAAATTTCGTTCTAGGACATTTGGTTTGAGCGCAATCGTTAAACTTAGGTCAAAAAAGCCATATAAGCCTTTTCACAGTGAGATCTATGCGATATGGCCGAGAAATGTAATTTTGATGTTAACTCCCAAACCGCTGCGCAGAAGTCAACTAAACTTCACCCAATAGTGTATTGTATCACATTCTAGTAGTTACATTTGAAAATTTCGTTCTAGGACATTTGGTTTGAGCGCAATAATCAAACTTAATTAAAAAAGTCATTTAAGCCTTTTCACAGTGAGATCTATGCGATATGGCCGAGAAATGTAATTTTGATGTTAACTCCCAAACCGCTGCGCAGAAGTCAACCAAACTTCACCCATTAGTGTATTGTATCACAATCTAGTAGTTACATGTGAAAATTTGGTTCTAGGACATTTGATTTGAGCGCAATCCTCAAACTTAGGTCAAAAAAGCCATTTAAGCCTTTTCACAGTGAGATCTATGCGATATGGCCGAGAAATGTAAATTTAATGTTAACTCCCAAACCGCTGCGCAGAAGTCAACCAAACTTCACCCAATAGTGTATTGTATCACAATCTAGTAGTTACATTTGAAAATTTTGTTCTAGGACATTTTGTTTGAACGCAATCATCAAACTTAATTAAAAAAGTCATTTAAGCCTTTTCACAGTGAGATCTATGCGATATGGCCGAGAAATGTAATTTTGATGTTAACTCCCAAACCGCTGCGCAGAAGTCAACCAAACTTCACCCAATAGTGTATTGTATCACAATCTAGTAGTTACATTTGAAAATTTTGTTCTAGGAAATTTTGTTTGAGCGAAATTATCAAACTTAATTAAAAAAGTCATTTAAGCCTTTTCACAGTGAGATCTATGCGATATGGCCGAGAAATGTAATTTTGATGTTAACTCCCAAACCGCTGCGCAGAAGTCAACCAAACTTCACCCATTAGTGTATTGTATCACAATCTAGTAGTTACATGTGGAAATTTGGTTCTAGGACATTTGATTTGAGCGCAATCCTCAAACTTAGGTCAAAAAAGCCATTTAAGCCTTTTCACAGTGAGATCTATGCGATATGGCCGAGAAATGTAATTTTGATGTTAACTCCCAAACCGCTGCGCAGAAGTCAACCAAACTTCACCCAATAGTGTATTGTATCACATTCTAGTAGTTACATTTGAAAATTTCGTTCTAGGACATTTGGTTTGAGCGCAATTATTAAACTTAGGTCAAAAAAGCCATTTAAGCCTTTTCACAGTGAGATCTATGCGATATGGCCGAGAAATGTAATTTTGATGTTAACTCCCAAACCGCTGCGCAGAAGTCAACCAAACTTCACCCATTAGTGTATTGTATCACAATCTAGTAGTTACATGTGGAAATTTGGTTCTAGGACATTTGATTTGAGCGCAATCCTCAAACTTAGGTCAAAAAAGCCATTTAAGCCTTTTCACAGTGAGATCTATGCGATATGGCCGAGAAATGTAATTTTGATGTTAACTCCCAAACCGCTGCGCAGAAGTCAACCAAACTTCACCCAATAGTGTATTGTATCACAATCTAGTAGTTACATTTGAAAATTTTGTTCTAGGACATTTTGTTTGAGCGCAATCATCAAACTTAATTAAAAAAGTCATTTAAGCCTTTTCACAGTGAGATCTATGCGATATGGCCGAGAAATGTAATTTTGATGTTCACTCCCAAACCGCTGCGCAGAAGTCAACCAAACTTCACCCATTAGTGTATTGTATCACAATCTAGTAGTTACATTTGAAAATTTTTTTCTAGGAAATTTTGTTTGAGCGCAATCATCAAACTTAATTAAAAAAGTCATTTAAGCCTTTTCACAGTGAGATCTATGCGATATGGCCGAGAAATGTAATTTTGATGTTAACTCCCAAACCGCTGCGCAGAAGTCAACCAAACTTCACCCATTAGTGTATTGTATCACAATCTAGTAGTTACATGTGGAAATTTGGTTCTAGGACATTTGATTTGAGCGCAATCCTCAAACTTAGGTCAAAAAAGCCATTTAAGCCTTTTCACAGTGAGATCTATGCGATATGGCCGAGAAATGTAATTTTGATGTTAACTCCCAAACCGCTGCGCAGAAGTCAACCAAACTTCACCCAATAGTGTATTGTATCACATTCTAGTAGTTACATTTGAAAATTTCGTTCTAGGACATTTGGTTTGAGCGCAATTATTAAACTTAGGTCAAAAAAGCCATTTAAGCCTTTTCACAGTGAGATCTATGCGATATGGCTGAGAAATGTAATTTTGATGTTAACTCCCAAACCGCTGAGCAGAAGTAAACCAAACTTAACCCATTAGTGTAATGTATCACAATCTAGTAGTTACATGTGGAAATTTGGTTCTAGGACATTTGATTAGAGCGCAATCCTCAAACTTAGGTCAAAAAAGCCATTTAAGCCTTTTCACAGTGAGATCTATGCGATATGGCCGAGAAATGTAATTTTGATGTTAACTCCCAAACCGCTGCGCAGAAGTCAACCAAACTTCACCCAATAGTGTATTGTATCAAAATCTAGTAGTTACATTTGTAAATTTTGTTCTAGGACATTTTGTTTGAACGCAATCATCAAACTTAATTAAAAAAGTCATTTAAGCCTTTTCACAGTGAGATCTATGCGATATGGCCGAGATATGTAATTTTGATGTTAACTCCCAAACCGCTGCGCAGAAGTCAACCAAACTTCACCCAATAGTGTATTGTATCACAATCTAGTAGTTACATTTGAAAATTTTGTTCTAGGACATTTGATTTGAGCGCAATCCTCAAACTTAGGTCAAAAAAGCCATTTAAGCCTTTTCACAGTGAGATCTATGCGATATGGCCGAGAAATGTAATTTTGATGTTAACTCCCAAACCGCTGCGCAGAAGTCAACCAAACTTCACCCAATAGTGTATTGTATCACATTCTAGTAGTTACATTTGAAAATTTCGTTCTAGGACATTTGGTTTGAGCGCAATCGTTAAACTTAGGTCAAAAAAGCCATTTAAGCCTTTTCACAGTGAGATCTATGCGATATGGCCGAGAAATGTAATTTTGATGTTAACTCCCAAACCGCTGCGCAGAAGTCAACTAAACTTCACCCAATAGTGTATTGTATCACATTCTAGTAGTTACATTTGAAAATTTCGTTCTAGGACATTTGGTTTGAGCGCAATAATCAAACTTAATTAAAAAAGTCATTTAAGCCTTTTCACAGTGAGATCTATGCGATATGGCCGAGAAATGTAATTTTGATGTTAACTCCCAAACCGCTGCGCAGAAGTCAACCAAACTTCACCCATTAGTGTATTGTATCACAATCTAGTAGTTACATGTGAAAATTTGGTTCTAGGACATTTGATTTGAGCGCAATCCTCAAACTTAGGTCAAAAAAGCCATTTAAGCCTTTTCACAGTGAGATCTATGCGATATGGCCGAGAAATGTAAATTTAATGTTAACTCCCAAACCGCTGCGCAGAAGTCAACCAAACTTCACCCAATAGTGTATTGTATCACAATCTAGTAGTTACATTTGAAAATTTTGTTCTAGGACATTTTGTTTGAACGCAATCATCAAACTTAATTAAAAAAGTCATTTAAGCCTTTTCACAGTGAGATCTATGCGATATGGCCGAGAAATGTAATTTTGATGTTAACTCCCAAACCGCTGCGCAGAAGTCAACCAAACTTCACCCAATAGTGTATTGTATCACAATCTAGTAGTTACATTTGAAAATTTTGTTCTAGGAAATTTTGTTTGAGCGAAATTATCAAACTTAATTAAAAAAGTCATTTAAGCCTTTTCACAGTGAGATCTATGCGATATGGCCGAGAAATGTAATTTTGAAGTTAACTCCCAAACCGCTGCGCAGAAGTCAACCAAACTTCACCCATTAGTGTATTGTATCACAATCTAGTAGTTACATGTGGAAATTTGGTTCTAGGACATTTGATTTGAGCGCAATCCTCAAACTTAGGTCAAAAAAGCCATTTAAGCCTTTTCACAGTGAGATCTATGCGATATGGCCGAGAAATGTAATTTTGATGTTAACTCCCAAACCGCTGCGCAGAAGTCAACCAAACTTCACCCAATAGTGTATTGTATCACATTCTAGTAGTTACATTTGAAAATTTCGTTCTAGGACATTTGGTTTGAGCGCAATTATTAAACTTAGGTCAAAAAAGCCATTTAAGCCTTTTCACAGTGAGATCTATGCGATATGGCCGAGAAATGTAATTTTGATGTTAACTCCCAAACCGCTGCGCAGAAGTCAACCAAACTTCACCCATTAGTGTATTGTATCACAATCTAGTAGTTACATGTGGAAATTTGGTTCTAGGACATTTGATTTGAGCGCAATCCTCAAACTTAGGTCAAATGAGCCATTTAAGCCTTTTCACAGTGAGATCTATGCGATATGGCCGAGAAATGTAATTTTGATGTTAACTCCCAAACCGCTGCGCAGAAGTCAACCAAACTTCACCCAATAGTGTATTGTATCACAATCTAGTAGTTACATTTGAAAATTTTGTTCTAGGACATTTTGTTTGAGCGCAATCATCAAACTTAATTAAAAAAGTCATTTAAGCCTTTTCACAGTGAGATCTATGCGATATGGCCGAGAAATGTAATTTTGATGTTCACTCCCAAACCGCTGCGCAGAAGTCAACCAAACTTCACCCATTAGTGTATTGTATCACAATCTAGTAGTTACATTTGAAAATTTTTTTCTAGGAAATTTTGTTTGAGCGCAATCATCAAACTTAATTAAAAAAGTCATTTAAGCCTTTTCACAGTGAGATCTATGCGATATGGCCGAGAAATGTAATTTTGATGTTAACTCCCAAACCGCTGCGCAGAAGTCAACCAAACTTCACCCATTAGTGTATTGTATCACAATCTAGTAGTTACATGTGGAAATTTGGTTCTAGGACATTTGATTTGAGCGCAATCCTCAAACTTAGGTCAAAAAAGCCATTTAAGCCTTTTCACAGTGAGATCTATGCGATATGGCCGAGAAATGTAATTTTGATGTTAACTCCCAAACCGCTGCGCAGAAGTCAACCAAACTTCATCCAATAGTGTATTGTATCACATTCTAGTAGTTACATTTGAAAATTTCGTTCTAGGACATTTGGTTTGAGCGCAATTATTAAACTTAGGTCAAAAAAGCCATTTAAGCCTTTTCACAGTGAGATCTATGCGATATGGCTGAGAAATGTAATTTTGATGTTAACTCCCAAACCGCTGAGCAGAAGTAAACCAAACTTAACCCATTAGTGTAATGTATCACAATCTAGTAGTTACATGTGGAAATTTGGTTCTAGGACATTTGATTAGAGCGCAATCCTCAAACTTAGGTCAAAAAAGCCATTTAAGCCTTTTCACAGTGAGATCTATGCGATATGGCCGAGAAATGTAATTTTGATGTTAACTCCCAAACCGCTGCGCAGAAGTCAACCAAACTTCACCCAATAGTGTATTGTATCAAAATCTAGTAGTTACATTTGTAAATTTTGTTCTAGGACATTTTGTTTGAACGCAATCATCAAACTTAATTAAAAAAGTCATTTAAGCCTTTTCACAGTGAGATCTATACGATATGGCCGAGATATGTAATTTTGATGTTAACTCCCAAACCGCTGCGCAGAAGTCAACCAAACTTCACCCAATAGTGTATTGTATCACAATCTAGTAGTTACATTTGAAAATTTTGTTCTAGGACATTTTGTTTGAGCGCAATCCTCAAACTTAGGTCAAAAAAGCCATTTAAGCCTTTTCACAGTGAGATCTATGCGATATGGCCGAGAAATGTAATTTTGATGTTAACTCCCAAACCGCTGCGCAGAAGTCAACCAAACTTCACCCAATAGTGTATTGTATCACATTCTAGTAGTTACATTTGAAAATTTCGTTCTAGGACATTTGGTTTGAGCGCAATTATTAAACTTAGGTCAAAAAAGCCATTTAAGCCTTTTCACAGTGAGATCTATGCGATATGGCCGAGAAATGTAATTTTGATGTTAACTCCCAAACCGCTGCGCAGAAGTCAACCAAACTTCACCCAATAGTGTATTGTATCACATTCTAGTAGTTACATTTGAAAATTTCGTTCTAGGACATTTGGTTTGAGCGCAATCATTAAACTTAGGTCAAAAAAGCCATTTAAGCCTTTTCACAGTGAGATCTATGCGATATGGCCGAGAAATGTAATTTTGATGTTAACTCCCAAACCGCTGCGCAGAAGTCAACCAAACTTCACCCAATAGTGTATTGTATCACAATCTAGTAGTTACATTTGAAAATTTTGTTCTAGGAAATTTTGTTTGAGCGCAATCATCAAACTTAATTAAAAAAGTCATTTAAGCCTTTTCACAGTGAGATCTATGCGATATGGCCGAGAAATGTAATTTTGATGTTAACTCCCAAACCGCTGCGCAGAAGTCAACCAAACTTCACCCATTAGTGTATTGTATCACAATCTAGTAGTTACATGTGAAAATTTGGTTCTAGGACATTTGATTTGAGCGCAATCCTCAAACTTAGGTCAAAAAAGCCATTTAAGCCTTTTCACAGTGAGATCTATGCGATATGGCCGAGAAATGTAAATTTGATGTTAACTCCCAAACCGCTGCGCAGAAGTCAACCAAACTTCACCCAATAGTGTATTGTATCACATTCTAGTAGTTACATTTGAAAATTTCGTTCTAGGACATTTGGTTTGAGCGCAATTATTAAACTTAGGTCAAAAAAGCCATTTAAGCCTTTTCACAGTGAGATCTATGCGATATGGCCGAGAAATGTAATTTTGATGTTAACTCCCAAACCGCTGCGCAGAAGTAAACCAAACTTCACCCATTAGTGTATTGTATCACAATCTAGTAGTTACATGTGGAAATTTGGTTCTAGGACATTTGATTTGAGCGCAATCCTCAAACTTAGGTCAAAAAAGCCATTTAAGCCTTTTCACAGTGAGATCTATGCGATATGGCCGAGAAATGTAATTTTGATGTTAAATCCCAAACCGCTGCGCAGAAGTCAACTAAACTTCACCCAATAGTGTATTGTATCACATTCTAGTAGTTACATTTGAAAATTTCGTTCTAGGACATTTGGTTTGAGCGCAATCATTAAACTTAATTAAAAAAGTCATTTAAGCCTTTTCACAGTGAGATCTATGCGATATGGCCGAGAAATGTAATTTTGATGTTAACTCCCAAACCGCTGCGCAGAAGTCAACCAAACTTCACCCAATAGTGTATTGTATCACAATCTAGTAGTTACATTTGAAAATTTTGTTCTAGGACATTTTGTTTGAACGCAATCATCAAACTTAATTAAAAAAGTCATTTAAGCCTTTTCACAGTGAGATCTATGCGATATGGCCGAGAAATGTAATTTTGATGTTAACTCCCAAACCGCTGCGCAGAAGTCAACCAAACTTCACCCAATAGTGTATTGTATCACAATCTAGTAGTTACATTTGAAAATTTTGTTCTAGGAAATTTTGTTTGAGCGCAATCATCAAACTTAATTAAAAAAGTCATTTAAGCCTTTTCACAGTGAGATCTATGCGATATGGCCGAGAAATGTAATTTTGATGTTAACTCCCAAACCGCTGCGCAGAAGTCAACCAAACTTCACCCATTAGTGTATTGTATCACAATCTAGTAGTTACATGTGGAAATTTGGTTCTAGGACATTTGATTTGAGCGCAATCCTCAAACTTAGGTCAAAAAAGCCATTTAAGCCTTTTCACAGTGAGATCTATGCGATATGGCCGAGAAATGTAATTTTGATGTTAACTCCCAAACCGCTGCGCAGAAGTCAACCAAACTTCACCCAATAGTGTATTGTATCACAATCTAGTAGTTACATTTGAAAATTTTGTTTATAGGACATTTTGTTTGAGCGCAATCATCAAACTTAATTAAAAAAGTCATTTAAGCCTTTTCACAGTGAGATCTATTTGATATGGCCGAGAAATGTAATTTTGATGTTGACTCCCAAACCGCTGCGCAGAAGTCAACCAAACTTCACCCATTAGTGTATTGTATCACAATCTAGTAGTTATTTGTGGAAATTTGGTTCTAGGACATTTGATTTGAGCGCAATCCTCAAACTTAGGTCAAAAAAGCCATTTAAGCCTTTTCACAGTGAGATCTATGCGATATGGCCGAGAAATGTAATTTTGATGTTAACTCCCAAACCGCTGCGCAGAAGTCAACCAAACTTCACCCAATAGTGTATTGTATCACAATCTAGTAGTTACATTTGAAAATTTTGTTCTAGGAAATTTTGTTTGAGCGCAATCATCAAACTTAATTAAAAAAGTCATTTAAGCCTTTTCACAGTGAGATCTATGCGATATGGCCGAGAAATGTAATTTTGATGTTAACTCCCAAACCGCTGCGCAGAAGTCAACCAAACTTCACCCATTAGTGTATTGTATCACAATCTAGTAGTTACATGTGAAAATTTGGTTCTAGGACATTTGATTTGAGCGCAATCCTCAAACTTAGGTCAAAAAAGCCATTTAAGCCTTTTCACAGTGAGATCTATGCGATATGGCCGAGAAATGTAAATTTGATGTTAACTCCCAAACCGCTGCGCAGAAGTCAACCAAACTTCACCCAATAGTGTATTGTATCACATTCTAGTAGTTACATTTGAAAATTTCGTTCTAGGACATTTGGTTTGAGCGCAATTATTAAACTTAGGTCAAAAAAGCCATTTAAGCCTTTTCACAGTGAGATCTATGCGATATGGCCGAGAAATGTAATTTTGATGTTAACTCCCAAACCGCTGCGCAGAAGTAAACCAAACTTCACCCATTAGTGTATTGTATCACAATCTAGTAGTTACATGTGGAAATTTGGTTCTAGGACATTTGATTTGAGCGCAATCCTCAAACTTAGGTCAAAAAAGCCATTTAAGCCTTTTCACAGTGAGATCTATGCGATATGGCCGAGAAATGTAATTTTGATGTTAAATCCCAAACCGCTGCGCAGAAGTCAACTAAACTTCACCCAATAGTGTATTGTATCACATTCTAGTAGTTACATTTGAAAATTTCGTTCTAGGACATTTGGTTTGAGCGCAATCATTAAACTTAATTAAAAAAGTCATTTAAGCCTTTTCACAGTGAGATCTATGCGATATGGCCGAGAAATGTAATTTTGATGTTAACTCCCAAACCGCTGCGCAGAAGTCAACCAAACTTCACCCAATAGTGTATTGTATCACAATCTAGTAGTTACATTTGAAAATTTTGTTCTAGGACATTTTGTTTGAACGCAATCATCAAACTTAATTAAAAAAGTCATTTAAGCCTTTTCACAGTGAGATCTATGCTATATGGCCGAGAAATGTAATTTTGATGTTAACTCCCAAACCGCTGCGCAGAAGTCAACCAAACTTCACCCAATAGTGTATTGTATCACAATCTAGTAGTTACATTTGAAAATTTTGTTCTAGGAAATTTTGTTTGAGCGCAATCATCAAACTTAATTAAAAAAGTCATTTAAGCCTTTTCACAGTGAGATCTATGCGATATGGCCGAGAAATGTAATTTTGATGTTAACTCCCAAACCGCTGCGCAGAAGTCAACCAAACTTCACCCATTAGTGTATTGTATCACAATCTAGTAGTTACATGTGGAAATTTGGTTCTAGGACATTTGATTTGAGCGCAATCCTCAAACTTAGGTCAAAAAAGCCATTTAAGCCTTTTCACAGTGAGATCTATGCGATATGGCCGAGAAATGTAATTTTGATGTTAACTCCCAAACCGCTGCGCAGAAGTCAACCAAACTTCACCCAATAGTGTATTGTATCACAATCTAGTAGTTACATTTGAAAATTTTGTTTATAGGACATTTTGTTTGAGCGCAATCATCAAACTTAATTAAAAAAGTCATTTAAGCCTTTTCACAGTGAGATCTATTTGATATGGCCGAGAAATGTAATTTTGATGTTGACTCCCAAACCGCTGCGCAGAAGTCAACCAAACTTCACCCATTAGTGTATTGTATCACAATCTAGTAGTTATTTGTGGAAATTTGGTTCTAGGACATTTGATTTGAGCGCAATCCTCAAACTTAGGTCAAAAAAGCCATTTAAGCCTTTTCACAGTGAGATCTATGCGATATGGCCGAGAAATGTAATTTTGATGTTAACTCCCAAACCGCTGCGCAGAAGTCAACCAAACTTCACCCAATAGTGTATTGTATCACATTCTAGTAGTTACATTTGAAAATTTCGTTCTAGGACATTTGGTTTGAGCGCAATCATTAAACTTAATTAAAAAAGCCATTTAAGCCTTTTCACAGTGAGATCTATGCGATATGGCCGAGAAATGTAATTTTGATGTTAACTCCCAAACCGCTGCGCAGAAGTCAACTAAACTTCACCCAATAGTGTATTGTATCACATTCTAGTAGTTACATTTGAAAATTTCGTTCTAGGACATTTGGTTTGAGCGCAATAATCAAACTTAATTAAAAAAGTCATTTAAGCCTTTTCACAGTGAGATCTATGCGATATGGCCGAGAAATGTAATTTTGATGTTAACTCCCAAACCGCTGCGCAGAAGTCAACCAAACTTCACCCATTAGTGTATTGTATCACAATCTAGTAGTTACATGTGAAAATTTGGTTCTAGGACATTTGATTTGAGCGCAATCCTCAAACTTAGGTCAAAAAAGCCATTTAAGCCTTTTCACAGTGAGATCTATGCGATATGGCCGAGAAATGTAATTTTGATGTTAACTCCCAAACCGCTGCGCAGAAGTCAACCAAACTTCACCCAATAGTGTATTGTATCACATTCTAGTAGTTACATTTGAAAATTTCGTTCTAGGACATTTGGTTTGAGCGCAATTATTAAACTTAGGTCAAAAAAGCCATTTAAGCCTTTTCACAGTGAGATCTATGCGATATGGCCGAGAAATGTAATTTTGATGTTAACTCCCAAACCGCTGCGCAGAAGTCAACCAAACTTCACCCATTAGTGTATTGTATCACAATCTAGTAGTTACATGTGGAAATTTGGTTCTAGGACATTTGATTTGAGCGCAATCCTCAAACTTAGGTCAAAAAAGCCATTTAAGCCTTTTCACAGTGAGATCTATGCGATATGGCCGAGAAATGTAATTTTGATGTTAACTCCCAAACCGCTGCGCAGAAGTAAACCAAACTTAACCCATTAGTGTAATGTATCACAATCTAGTAGTTACATGTGGAAATTTGGTTCTAGGACATTTGATTAGAGCGCAATCCTCAAACTTAGGTCAAAAAAGCCATTTAAGCCTTTTCACAGTGAGATCTATGCGATATGGCCGAGAAATGTAATTTTGATGTTAACTCCCAAACCGCTGCGCAGAAGTCAACCAAACTTCACCCAATAGTGTATTGTATCAAAATCTAGTAGTTACATTTGTAAATTTTGTTCTAGGACATTTTGTTTGAACGCAATCATCAAACTTAATTAAAAAAGTCATTTAAGCCTTTTCACAGTGAGATCTATACGATATGGCCGAGATATGTAATTTTGATGTTAACTCCCAAACCGCTGCGCAGAAGTCAACCAAACTTCACCCAATAGTGTATTGTATCACAATCTAGTAGTTACATTTGAAAATTTTGTTCTAGGACATTTTGTTTGAGCGCAATCCTCAAACTTAGGTCAAAAAAGCCATTTAAGCCTTTTCACAGTGAGATCTATGCGATATGGCCGAGAAATGTAATTTTGATGTTAACTCCCAAACCGCTGCGCAGAAGTCAACCAAACTTCACCCAATAGTGTATTGTATCACATTCTAGTAGTTACATTTGAAAATTTCGTTCTAGGACATTTGGTTTGAGCGCAATTATTAAACTTAGGTCAAAAAAGCCATTTAAGCCTTTTCACAGTGAGATCTATGCGATATGGCCGAGAAATGTAATTTTGATGTTAACTCCCAAACCGCTGCGCAGAAGTCAACCAAACTTCACCCAATAGTGTATTGTATCACATTCTAGTAGTTACATTTGAAAATTTCGTTCTAGGACATTTGGTTTGAGCGCAATCATTAAACTTAGGTCAAAAAAGCCATTTAAGCCTTTTCACAGTGAGATCTATGCGATATGGCCGAGAAATGTAATTTTGATGTTAACTCCCAAACCGCTGCGCAGAAGTCAACCAAACTTCACCCAATAGTGTATTGTATCACAATCTAGTAGTTACATTTGAAAATTTTGTTCTAGGAAATTTTGTTTGAGCGCAATCATCAAACTTAATTAAAAAAGTCATTTAAGCCTTTTCACAGTGAGATCTATGCGATATGGCCGAGAAATGTAATTTTGATGTTAACTCCCAAACCGCTGCGCAGAAGTCAACCAAACTTCACCCATTAGTGTATTGTATCACAATCTAGTAGTTACATGTGAAAATTTGGTTCTAGGACATTTGATTTGAGCGCAATCCTCAAACTTAGGTCAAAAAAGCCATTTAAGCCTTTTCACAGTGAGATCTATGCGATATGGCCGAGAAATGTAAATTTGATGTTAACTCCCAAACCGCTGCGCAGAAGTCAACCAAACTTCACCCAATAGTGTATTGTATCACATTCTAGTAGTTACATTTGAAAATTTCGTTCTAGGACATTTGGTTTGAGCGCAATTATTAAACTTAGGTCAAAAAAGCCATTTAAGCCTTTTCACAGTGAGATCTATGCGATATGGCCGAGAAATGTAATTTTGATGTTAACTCCCAAACCGCTGCGCAGAAGTAAACCAAACTTCACCCATTAGTGTATTGTATCACAATCTAGTAGTTACATGTGGAAATTTGGTTCTAGGACATTTGATTTGAGCGCAATCCTCAAACTTAGGTCAAAAAAGCCATTTAAGCCTTTTCACAGTGAGATCTATGCGATATGGCCGAGAAATGTAATTTTGATGTTAAATCCCAAACCGCTGCGCAGAAGTCAACTAAACTTCACCCAATAGTGTATTGTATCACATTCTAGTAGTTACATTTGAAAATTTCGTTCTAGGACATTTGGTTTGAGCGCAATCATTAAACTTAATTAAAAAAGTCATTTAAGCCTTTTCACAGTGAGATCTATGCGATATGGCCGAGAAATGTAATTTTGATGTTAACTCCCAAACCGCTGCGCAGAAGTCAACCAAACTTCACCCAATAGTGTATTGTATCACAATCTAGTAGTTACATTTGAAAATTTTGTTCTAGGACATTTTGTTTGAACGCAATCATCAAACTTAATTAAAAAAGTCATTTAAGCCTTTTCACAGTGAGATCTATGCGATATGGCCGAGAAATGTAATTTTGATGTTAACTCCCAAACCGCTGCGCAGAAGTCAACCAAACTTCACCCAATAGTGTATTGTATCACAATCTAGTAGTTACATTTGAAAATTTTGTTCTAGGAAATTTTGTTTGAGCGCAATCATCAAACTTAATTAAAAAAGTCATTTAAGCCTTTTCACAGTGAGATCTATGCGATATGGCCGAGAAATGTAATTTTGATGTTAACTCCCAAACCGCTGCGCAGAAGTCAACCAAACTTCACCCATTAGTGTATTGTATCACAATCTAGTAGTTACATGTGGAAATTTGGTTCTAGGACATTTGATTTGAGCGCAATCCTCAAACTTAGGTCAAAAAAGCCATTTAAGCCTTTTCACAGTGAGATCTATGCGATATGGCCGAGAAATGTAATTTTGATGTTAACTCCCAAACCGCTGCGCAGAAGTCAACCAAACTTCACCCAATAGTGTATTGTATCACAATCTAGTAGTTACATTTGAAAATTTTGTTTATAGGACATTTTGTTTGAGCGCAATCATCAAACTTAATTAAAAAAGTCATTTAAGCCTTTTCACAGTGAGATCTATTTGATATGGCCGAGAAATGTAATTTTGATGTTGACTCCCAAACCGCTGCGCAGAAGTCAACCAAACTTCACCCATTAGTGTATTGTATCACAATCTAGTAGTTATTTGTGGAAATTTGGTTCTAGGACATTTGATTTGAGCGCAATCCTCAAACTTAGGTCAAAAAAGCCATTTAAGCCTTTTCACAGTGAGATCTATGCGATATGGCCGAGAAATGTAATTTTGATGTTAACTCCCAAACCGCTGCGCAGAAGTCAACCAAACTTCACCCAATAGTGTATTGTATCACAATCTAGTAGTTACATTTGAAAATTTTGTTCTAGGAAATTTTGTTTGAGCGCAATCATCAAACTTAATTAAAAAAGTCATTTAAGCCTTTTCACAGTGAGATCTATGCGATATGGCCGAGAAATGTAATTTTGATGTTAACTCCCAAACCGCTGCGCAGAAGTCAACCAAACTTCACCCATTAGTGTATTGTATCACAATCTAGTAGTTACATGTGAAAATTTGGTTCTAGGACATTTGATTTGAGCGCAATCCTCAAACTTAGGTCAAAAAAGCCATTTAAGCCTTTTCACAGTGAGATCTATGCGATATGGCCGAGAAATGTAAATTTGATGTTAACTCCCAAACCGCTGCGCAGAAGTCAACCAAACTTCACCCAATAGTGTATTGTATCACATTCTAGTAGTTACATTTGAAAATTTCGTTCTAGGACATTTGGTTTGAGCGCAATTATTAAACTTAGGTCAAAAAAGCCATTTAAGCCTTTTCACAGTGAGATCTATGCGATATGGCCGAGAAATGTAATTTTGATGTTAACTCCCAAACCGCTGCGCAGAAGTAAACCAAACTTCACCCATTAGTGTATTGTATCACAATCTAGTAGTTACATGTGGAAATTTGGTTCTAGGACATTTGATTTGAGCGCAATCCTCAAACTTAGGTCAAAAAAGCCATTTAAGCCTTTTCACAGTGAGATCTATGCGATATGGCCGAGAAATGTAATTTTGATGTTAAATCCCAAACCGCTGCGCAGAAGTCAACTAAACTTCACCCAATAGTGTATTGTATCACATTCTAGTAGTTACATTTGAAAATTTCGTTCTAGGACATTTGGTTTGAGCGCAATCATTAAACTTAATTAAAAAAGTCATTTAAGCCTTTTCACAGTGAGATCTATGCGATATGGCCGAGAAATGTAATTTTGATGTTAACTCCCAAACCGCTGCGCAGAAGTCAACCAAACTTCACCCAATAGTGTATTGTATCACAATCTAGTAGTTACATTTGAAAATTTTGTTCTAGGACATTTTGTTTGAACGCAATCATCAAACTTAATTAAAAAAGTCATTTAAGCCTTTTCACAGTGAGATCTATGCTATATGGCCGAGAAATGTAATTTTGATGTTAACTCCCAAACCGCTGCGCAGAAGTCAACCAAACTTCACCCAATAGTGTATTGTATCACAATCTAGTAGTTACATTTGAAAATTTTGTTCTAGGAAATTTTGTTTGAGCGCAATCATCAAACTTAATTAAAAAAGTCATTTAAGCCTTTTCACAGTGAGATCTATGCGATATGGCCGAGAAATGTAATTTTGATGTTAACTCCCAAACCGCTGCGCAGAAGTCAACCAAACTTCACCCATTAGTGTATTGTATCACAATCTAGTAGTTACATGTGGAAATTTGGTTCTAGGACATTTGATTTGAGCGCAATCCTCAAACTTAGGTCAAAAAAGCCATTTAAGCCTTTTCACAGTGAGATCTATGCGATATGGCCGAGAAATGTAATTTTGATGTTAACTCCCAAACCGCTGCGCAGAAGTCAACCAAACTTCACCCAATAGTGTATTGTATCACAATCTAGTAGTTACATTTGAAAATTTTGTTTATAGGACATTTTGTTTGAGCGCAATCATCAAACTTAATTAAAAAAGTCATTTAAGCCTTTTCACAGTGAGATCTATTTGATATGGCCGAGAAATGTAATTTTGATGTTGACTCCCAAACCGCTGCGCAGAAGTCAACCAAACTTCACCCATTAGTGTATTGTATCACAATCTAGTAGTTATTTGTGGAAATTTGGTTCTAGGACATTTGATTTGAGCGCAATCCTCAAACTTAGGTCAAAAAAGCCATTTAAGCCTTTTCACAGTGAGATCTATGCGATATGGCCGAGAAATGTAATTTTGATGTTAACTCCCAAACCGCTGCGCAGAAGTCAACCAAACTTCACCCAATAGTGTATTGTATCACATTCTAGTAGTTACATTTGAAAATTTCGTTCTAGGACATTTGGTTTGAGCGCAATCATTAAACTTAATTAAAAAAGCCATTTAAGCCTTTTCACAGTGAGATCTATGCGATATGGCCGAGAAATGTAATTTTGATGTTAACTCCCAAACCGCTGCGCAGAAGTCAACTAAACTTCACCCAATAGTGTATTGTATCACATTCTAGTAGTTACATTTGAAAATTTCGTTCTAGGACATTTGGTTTGAGCGCAATAATCAAACTTAATTAAAAAAGTCATTTAAGCCTTTTCACAGTGAGATCTATGCGATATGGCCGAGAAATGTAATTTTGATGTTAACTCCCAAACCGCTGCGCAGAAGTCAACCAAACTTCACCCATTAGTGTATTGTATCACAATCTAGTAGTTACATGTGAAAATTTGGTTCTAGGACATTTGATTTGAGCGCAATCCTCAAACTTAGGTCAAAAAAGCCATTTAAGCCTTTTCACAGTGAGATCTATGCGATATGGCCGAGAAATGTAATTTTGATGTTAACTCCCAAACCGCTGCGCAGAAGTCAACCAAACTTCACCCAATAGTGTATTGTATCACATTCTAGTAGTTACATTTGAAAATTTCGTTCTAGGACATTTGGTTTGAGCGCAATTATTAAACTTAGGTCAAAAAAGCCATTTAAGCCTTTTCACAGTGAGATCTATGCGATATGGCCGAGAAATGTAATTTTGATGTTAACTCCCAAACCGCTGCGCAGAAGTCAACCAAACTTCACCCATTAGTGTATTGTATCACAATCTAGTAGTTACATGTGGAAATTTGGTTCTAGGACATTTGATTTGAGCGCAATCCTCAAACTTAGGTCAAAAAAGCCATTTAAGCCTTTTCACAGTGAGATCTATGCGATATGGCCGAGAAATGTAATTTTGATGTTAACTCCCAAACCGCTGCGCAGAAGTCAACCAAACTTCACCCAATAGTGTATTGTATCACAATCTAGTAGTTACATTTGAAAATTTTGTTCTAGGACATTTTGTTTGAGCGCAATCATCAAACTTAATTAAAAAAGTCATTTAAGCCTTTTCACAGTGAGATCTATGCGATATGGCCGAGAAATGTAATTTTGATGTTCACTCCCAAACCGCTGCGCAGAAGTCAACCAAACTTCACCCATTAGTGTATTGTATCACAATCTAGTAGTTACATTTGAAAATTTTTTTCTAGGAAATTTTGTTTGAGCGCAATCATCAAACTTAATTAAAAAAGTCATTTAAGCCTTTTCACAGTGAGATCTATGCGATATGGCCGAGAAATGTAATTTTGATGTTAACTCCCAAACCGCTGCGCAGAAGTCAACCAAACTTCACCCATTAGTGTATTGTATCACAATCTAGTAGTTACATGTGGAAATTTGGTTCTAGGACATTTGATTTGAGCGCAATCCTCAAACTTAGGTCAAAAAAGCCATTTAAGCCTTTTCACAGTGAGATCTATGCGATATGGCCGAGAAATGTAATTTTGATGTTAACTCCCAAACCGCTGCGCAGAAGTCAACCAAACTTCACCCAATAGTGTATTGTATCACATTCTAGTAGTTACATTTGAAAATTTCGTTCTAGGACATTTGGTTTGAGCGCAATTATTAAACTTAGGTCAAAAAAGCCATTTAAGCCTTTTCACAGTGAGATCTATGCGATATGGCTGAGAAATGTAATTTTGATGTTAACTCCCAAACCGCTGAGCAGAAGTAAACCAAACTTAACCCATTAGTGTAATGTATCACAATCTAGTAGTTACATGTGGAAATTTGGTTCTAGGACATTTGATTAGAGCGCAATCCTCAAACTTAGGTCAAAAAAGCCATTTAAGCCTTTTCACAGTGAGATCTATGCGATATGGCCGAGAAATGTAATTTTGATGTTAACTCCCAAACCGCTGCGCAGAAGTCAACCAAACTTCACCCAATAGTGTATTGTATCAAAATCTAGTAGTTACATTTGTAAATTTTGTTCTAGGACATTTTGTTTGAACGCAATCATCAAACTTAATTAAAAAAGTCATTTAAGCCTTTTCACAGTGAGATCTATACGATATGGCCGAGATATGTAATTTTGATGTTAACTCCCAAACCGCTGCGCAGAAGTCAACCAAACTTCACCCAATAGTGTATTGTATCACAATCTAGTAGTTACATTTGAAAATTTTGTTCTAGGACATTTTGTTTGAGCGCAATCCTCAAACTTAGGTCAAAAAAGCCATTTAAGCCTTTTCACAGTGAGATCTATGCGATATGGCCGAGAAATGTAATTTTGATGTTAACTCCCAAACCGCTGCGCAGAAGTCAACCAAACTTCACCCAATAGTGTATTGTATCACATTCTAGTAGTTACATTTGAAAATTTCGTTCTAGGACATTTGGTTTGAGCGCAATTATTAAACTTAGGTCAAAAAAGCCATTTAAGCCTTTTCACAGTGAGATCTATGCGATATGGCCGAGAAATGTAATTTTGATGTTAACTCCCAAACCGCTGCGCAGAAGTCAACCAAACTTCACCCAATAGTGTATTGTATCACATTCTAGTAGTTACATTTGAAAATTTCGTTCTAGGACATTTGGTTTGAGCGCAATCATTAAACTTAGGTCAAAAAAGCCATTTAAGCCTTTTCACAGTGAGATCTATGCGATATGGCCGAGAAATGTAATTTTGATGTTAACTCCCAAACCGCTGCGCAGAAGTCAACCAAACTTCACCCAATAGTGTATTGTATCACAATCTAGTAGTTACATTTGAAAATTTTGTTCTAGGAAATTTTGTTTGAGCGCAATCATCAAACTTAATTAAAAAAGTCATTTAAGCCTTTTCACAGTGAGATCTATGCGATATGGCCGAGAAATGTAATTTTGATGTTAACTCCCAAACCGCTGCGCAGAAGTCAACCAAACTTCACCCATTAGTGTATTGTATCACAATCTAGTAGTTACATGTGAAAATTTGGTTCTAGGACATTTGATTTGAGCGCAATCCTCAAACTTAGGTCAAAAAAGCCATTTAAGCCTTTTCACAGTGAGATCTATGCGATATGGCCGAGAAATGTAAATTTGATGTTAACTCCCAAACCGCTGCGCAGAAGTCAACCAAACTTCACCCAATAGTGTATTGTATCACATTCTAGTAGTTACATTTGAAAATTTCGTTCTAGGACATTTGGTTTGAGCGCAATTATTAAACTTAGGTCAAAAAAGCCATTTAAGCCTTTTCACAGTGAGATCTATGCGATATGGCCGAGAAATGTAATTTTGATGTTAACTCCCAAACCGCTGCGCAGAAGTAAACCAAACTTCACCCATTAGTGTATTGTATCACAATCTAGTAGTTACATGTGGAAATTTGGTTCTAGGACATTTGATTTGAGCGCAATCCTCAAACTTAGGTCAAAAAAGCCATTTAAGCCTTTTCACAGTGAGATCTATGCGATATGGCCGAGAAATGTAATTTTGATGTTAAATCCCAAACCGCTGCGCAGAAGTCAACTAAACTTCACCCAATAGTGTATTGTATCACATTCTAGTAGTTACATTTGAAAATTTCGTTCTAGGACATTTGGTTTGAGCGCAATCATTAAACTTAATTAAAAAAGTCATTTAAGCCTTTTCACAGTGAGATCTATGCGATATGGCCGAGAAATGTAATTTTGATGTTAACTCCCAAACCGCTGCGCAGAAGTCAACCAAACTTCACCCAATAGTGTATTGTATCACAATCTAGTAGTTACATTTGAAAATTTTGTTCTAGGACATTTTGTTTGAACGCAATCATCAAACTTAATTAAAAAAGTCATTTAAGCCTTTTCACAGTGAGATCTATGCGATATGGCCGAGAAATGTAATTTTGATGTTAACTCCCAAACCGCTGCGCAGAAGTCAACCAAACTTCACCCAATAGTGTATTGTATCACAATCTAGTAGTTACATTTGAAAATTTTGTTCTAGGAAATTTTGTTTGAGCGCAATCATCAAACTTAATTAAAAAAGTCATTTAAGCCTTTTCACAGTGAGATCTATGCGATATGGCCGAGAAATGTAATTTTGATGTTAACTCCCAAACCGCTGCGCAGAAGTCAACCAAACTTCACCCATTAGTGTATTGTATCACAATCTAGTAGTTACATGTGGAAATTTGGTTCTAGGACATTTGATTTGAGCGCAATCCTCAAACTTAGGTCAAAAAAGCCATTTAAGCCTTTTCACAGTGAGATCTATGCGATATGGCCGAGAAATGTAATTTTGATGTTAACTCCCAAACCGCTGCGCAGAAGTCAACCAAACTTCACCCAATAGTGTATTGTATCACAATCTAGTAGTTACATTTGAAAATTTTGTTTATAGGACATTTTGTTTGAGCGCAATCATCAAACTTAATTAAAAAAGTCATTTAAGCCTTTTCACAGTGAGATCTATTTGATATGGCCGAGAAATGTAATTTTGATGTTGACTCCCAAACCGCTGCGCAGAAGTCAACCAAACTTCACCCATTAGTGTATTGTATCACAATCTAGTAGTTATTTGTGGAAATTTGGTTCTAGGACATTTGATTTGAGCGCAATCCTCAAACTTAGGTCAAAAAAGCCATTTAAGCCTTTTCACAGTGAGATCTATGCGATATGGCCGAGAAATGTAATTTTGATGTTAACTCCCAAACCGCTGCGCAGAACTCAACCAAACTTCACCCATTAGTGTATTGTATCACAATCTAGTAGTTACATGTGAAAATTTGGTTCTAGGACATTTGATTTGAGCGCAATCCTCAAACTTAGGTCAAAAAAGCCATTTAAGCCTTTTCACAGTGAGATCTATGCGATATGGCCGAGAAATGTAAATTTGATGTTAACTCCCAAACCGCTGCGCAGAAGTCAACCAAACTTCACCCAATAGTGTATTGTATCACATTCTAGTAGTTACATTTGAAAATTTCGTTCTAGGACATTTGGTTTGAGCGCAATTATTAAACTTAGGTCAAAAAAGCCATTTAAGCCTTTTCACAGTGAGATCTATGCGATATGGCCGAGAAATGTAATTTTGATGTTAACTCCCAAACCGCTGCGCAGAAGTAAACCAAACTTCACCCATTAGTGTATTGTATCACAATCTAGTAGTTACATGTGGAAATTTGGTTCTAGGACATTTGATTTGAGCGCAATCCTCAAACTTAGGTCAAAAAAGCCATTTAAGCCTTTTCACAGTGAGATCTATGCGATATGGCCGAGAAATGTAATTTTGATGTTAAATCCCAAACCGCTGCGCAGAAGTCAACTAAACTTCACCCAATAGTGTATTGTATCACATTCTAGTAGTTACATTTGAAAATTTCGTTCTAGGACATTTGGTTTGAGCGCAATCATTAAACTTAATTAAAAAAGTCATTTAAGCCTTTTCACAGTGAGATCTATGCGATATGGCCGAGAAATGTAATTTTGATGTTAACTCCCAAACCGCTGCGCAGAAGTCAACCAAACTTCACCCAATAGTGTATTGTATCACAATCTAGTAGTTACATTTGAAAATTTTGTTCTAGGACATTTTGTTTGAACGCAATCATCAAACTTAATTAAAAAAGTCATTTAAGCCTTTTCACAGTGAGATCTATGCTATATGGCCGAGAAATGTAATTTTGATGTTAACTCCCAAACCGCTGCGCAGAAGTCAACCAAACTTCACCCAATAGTGTATTGTATCACAATCTAGTAGTTACATTTGAAAATTTTGTTCTAGGAAATTTTGTTTGAGCGCAATCATCAAACTTAATTAAAAAAGTCATTTAAGCCTTTTCACAGTGAGATCTATGCGATATGGCCGAGAAATGTAATTTTGATGTTAACTCCCAAACCGCTGCGCAGAAGTCAACCAAACTTCATCCAATAGTGTATTGTATCACAATCTAGTAGTTACATTTGAAAATTTTGTTCTAGGACATTTTGTTTGAGCGCAATCATCAAACTTAATTAAAAAAGTCATTTAAGCCTTTTCACAGTGAGATCTATGCGATATGGCCGAGAAATGTAATTTTGATGTTGACTCCCAAACCGCTGCGCAGAAGTCAACCAAACTTCACCCATTAGTGTATTGTATCACAATCTAGTAGTTACATGTGGAAATTTGGTTCTAGGACATTTGATTTGAGCGCAATCCTCAAACTTAGGTCAAAAAAGCCATTTAAGCCTTTTCACAGTGAGATCTATGCGATATGGCCGAGAAATGTAATTTTGATGTTAACTCCCAAACCGCTGCGCAGAAGTCAACCAAACTTCACCCAATAGTGTATTGTATCACATTCTAGTAGTTACATTTGAAAATTTCGTTCTAGGACATTTGGTTTGAGCGCAATCGTTAAACTTAGGTCAAAAAAGCCATTTAAGCCTTTTCACAGTGAGATCTATGCGATATGGCCGAGAAATGTAATTTTGATGTTAACTCCCAAACCGCTGCGCAGAAGTCAACCAAACTTCATCCAATAGTGTATTGTATCACAATCTAGTAGTTACATTTGAAAATTTTGTTCTAGGACATTTTGTTTGAACGCAATCATCAAACTTAATTAAAAAAGTCATTTAAGCCTTTTCACAGTGAGATCTATGCGATATGGCCGAGAAATGTAATTTTGATGTTAACTCCCAAACCGCTGCGCAGAAGTCAACCAAACTTCACCCAATAGTGTATTGTATCACAATCTAGTAGTTACATTTGAAAATTTTGTTCTAGGAAATTTTGTTTGAGCGAAATGATCAAACTTAATTAAAAAAGTCATTTAAGCCTTTTCACAGTGAGATCTATGCGATATGGCCGAGAAATGTAATTTTGATGTTAACTCCCAAACCGCTGCGCAGAAGTCAACCAAACTTCACCCATTAGTGTATTGTATCACAATCTAGTAGTTACATGTGGAAATTTGGTTCTAGGACATTTGATTTGAGCGCAATCCTCAAACTTAGGTCAAAAAAGCCATTTAAGCCTTTTCACAGTGAGATCTATGCGATATGGCCGAGAAATGTAATTTTGATGTTAACTCCCAAACCGCTGCGCAGAAGTCAACCAAACTTCACCCAATAGTGTATTGTATCACATTCTAGTAGTTACATTTGAAAATTTCGTTCTAGGACATTTGGTTTGAGCGCAATTATTAAACTTAGGTCAAAAAAGCCATTTAAGCCTTTTCACAGTGAGATCTATGCGATATGGCCGAGAAATGTAATTTTGATGTTCACTCCCAAACCGCTGCGCAGAAGTCAACCAAACTTCACCCATTAGTGTATTGTATCACAATCTAGTAGTTACATTTGAAAATTTTTTTCTAGGAAATTTTGTTTGAGCGCAATCATCAAACTTAATTAAAAAAGTCATTTAAGCCTTTTCACAGTGAGATCTATGCGATATGGCCGAGAAATGTAATTTTGATGTTAACTCCCAAACCGCTGCGCAGAAGTCAACCAAACTTCACCCATTAGTGTATTGTATCACAATCTAGTAGTTACATGTGGAAATTTGGTTCTAGGACATTTGATTTGAGCGCAATCCTCAAACTTAGGTCAAAAAAGCCATTTAAGCCTTTTCACAGTGAGATCTATGCGATATGGCCGAGAAATGTAATTTTGATGTTAACTCCCAAACCGCTGCGCAGAAGTCAACCAAACTTCACCCAATAGTGTATTGTATCACATTCTAGTAGTTACATTTGAAAATTTCGTTCTAGGACATTTGGTTTGAGCGCAATTATTAAACTTAGGTCAAAAAAGCCATTTAAGCCTTTTCACAGTGAGATCTATGCGATATGGCTGAGAAATGTAATTTTGATGTTAACTCCCAAACCGCTGAGCAGAAGTAAACCAAACTTAACCCATTAGTGTAATGTATCACAATCTAGTAGTTACATGTGGAAATTTGGTTCTAGGACATTTGATTAGAGCGCAATCCTCAAACTTAGGTCAAAAAAGCCATTTAAGCCTTTTCACAGTGAGATCTATGCGATATGGCCGAGAAATGTAATTTTGATGTTAACTCCCAAACCGCTGCGCAGAAGTCAACCAAACTTCACCCAATAGTGTATTGTATCAAAATCTAGTAGTTACATTTGTAAATTTTGTTCTAGGACATTTTGTTTGAACGCAATCATCAAACTTAATTAAAAAAGTCATTTAAGCCTTTTCACAGTGAGATCTATGCGATATGGCCGAGATATGTAATTTTGATGTTAACTCCCAAACCGCTGCGCAGAAGTCAACCAAACTTCACCCAATAGTGTATTGTATCACAATCTAGTAGTTACATTTGAAAATTTTGTTCTAGGACATTTGATTTGAGCGCAATCCTCAAACTTAGGTAAAAAAAGCCATTTAAGCCTTTTCACAGTGAGATCTATGCGATATGGCCGAGAAATGTAATTTTGATGTTAACTCCCAAACCGCTGCGCAGAAGTCAACCAAACTTCACCCAATAGTGTATTGTATCACATTCTAGTAGTTACATTTGAAAATTTCGTTCTAGGACATTTGGTTTGAGCGCAATCGTTAAACTTAGGTCAAAAAAGCCATTTAAGCCTTTTCACAGTGAGATCTATGCGATATGGCCGAGAAATGTAATTTTGATGTTAACTCCCAAACCGCTGCGCAGAAGTCAACTAAACTTCACCCAATAGTGTATTGTATCACATTCTAGTAGTTACATTTGAAAATTTCGTTCTAGGACATTTGGTTTGAGCGCAATAATCAAACTTAATTAAAAAAGTCATTTAAGCCTTTTCACAGTGAGATCTATGCGATATGGCCGAGAAATGTAATTTTGATGTTAACTCCCAAACCGCTGCGCAGAAGTCAACCAAACTTCACCCATTAGTGTATTGTATCACAATCTAGTAGTTACATGTGAAAATTTGGTTCTAGGACATTTGATTTGAGCGCAATCCTCAAACTTAGGTCAAAAAAGCCATTTAAGCCTTTTCACAGTGAGATCTATGCGATATGGCCGAGAAATGTAAATTTAATGTTAACTCCCAAACCGCTGCGCAGAAGTCAACCAAACTTCACCCAATAGTGTATTGTATCACAATCTAGTAGTTACATTTGAAAATTTTGTTCTAGGACATTTTGTTTGAACGCAATCATCAAACTTAATTAAAAAAGTCATTTAAGCCTTTTCACAGTGAGATCTATGCGATATGGCCGAGAAATGTAATTTTGATGTTAACTCCCAAACCGCTGCGCAGAAGTCAACCAAACTTCACCCAATAGTGTATTGTATCACAATCTAGTAGTTACATTTGAAAATTTTGTTCTAGGAAATTTTGTTTGAGCGAAATTATCAAACTTAATTAAAAAAGTCATTTAAGCCTTTTCACAGTGAGATCTATGCGATATGGCCGAGAAATGTAATTTTGATGTTAACTCCCAAACCGCTGCGCAGAAGTCAACCAAACTTCACCCATTAGTGTATTGTATCACAATCTAGTAGTTACATGTGGAAATTTGGTTCTAGGACATTTGATTTGAGCGCAATCCTCAAACTTAGGTCAAAAAAGCCATTTAAGCCTTTTCACAGTGAGATCTATGCGATATGGCCGAGAAATGTAATTTTGATGTTAACTCCCAAACCGCTGCGCAGAAGTCAACCAAACTTCACCCAATAGTGTATTGTATCACAATCTAGTAGTTACATTTGAAAATTTCGTTCTAGGACATTTGGTTTGAGCGCAATTATTAAACTTAGGTCAAAAAAGCCATTTAAGCCTTTTCACAGTGAGATCTATGCGATATGGCCGAGAAATGTAATTTTGATGTTAACTCCCAAACCGCTGCGCAGAAGTCAACCAAACTTCACCCATTAGTGTATTGTATCACAATCTAGTAGTTACATGTGGAAATTTGGTTCTAGGACATTTGATTTGAGCGCAATCCTCAAACTTAGGTCAAAAAAGCCATTTAAGCCTTTTCACAGTGAGATCTATGCGATATGGCCGAGAAATGTAATTTTGATGTTAACTCCCAAACCGCTGCGCAGAAGTCAACCAAACTTCACCCAATAGTGTATTGTATCACAATCTAGTAGTTACATTTGAAAATTTTGTTCTAGGACATTTTGTTTGAGCGCAATCATCAAACTTAATTAAAAAAGTCATTTAAGCCTTTTCACAGTGAGATCTATGCGATATGGCCGAGAAATGTAATTTTGATGTTCACTCCCAAACCGCTGCGCAGAAGTCAACCAAACTTCACCCATTAGTGTATTGTATCACAATCTAGTAGTTACATTTGAAAATTTTTTTCTAGGAAATTTTGTTTGAGCGCAATCATCAAACTTAATTAAAAAAGTCATTTAAGCCTTTTCACAGTGAGATCTATGCGATATGGCCGAGAAATGTAATTTTGATGTTAACTCCCAAACCGCTGCGCAGAAGTCAACCAAACTTCACCCATTAGTGTATTGTATCACAATCTAGTAGTTACATGTGGAAATTTGGTTCTAGGACATTTGATTTGAGCGCAATCCTCAAACTTAGGTCAAAAAAGCCATTTAAGCCTTTTCACAGTGAGATCTATGCGATATGGCCGAGAAATGTAATTTTGATGTTAACTCCCAAACCGCTGCGCAGAAGTCAACCAAACTTCACCCAATAGTGTATTGTATCACATTCTAGTAGTTACATTTGAAAATTTCGTTCTAGGACATTTGGTTTGAGCGCAATTATTAAACTTAGGTCAAAAAAGCCATTTAAGCCTTTTCACAGTGAGATCTATGCGATATGGCTGAGAAATGTAATTTTGATGTTAACTCCCAAACCGCTGAGCAGAAGTAAACCAAACTTAACCCATTAGTGTAATGTATCACAATCTAGTAGTTACATGTGGAAATTTGGTTCTAGGACATTTGATTAGAGCGCAATCCTCAAACTTAGGTCAAAAAAGCCATTTAAGCCTTTTCACAGTGAGATCTATGCGATATGGCCGAGAAATGTAATTTTGATGTTAACTCCCAAACCGCTGCGCAGAAGTCAACCAAACTTCACCCAATAGTGTATTGTATCAAAATCTAGTAGTTACATTTGTAAATTTTGTTCTAGGACATTTTGTTTGAACGCAATCATCAAACTTAATTAAAAAAGTCATTTAAGCCTTTTCACAGTGAGATCTATACGATATGGCCGAGATATGTAATTTTGATGTTAACTCCCAAACCGCTGCGCAGAAGTCAACCAAACTTCACCCAATAGTGTATTGTATCACAATCTAGTAATTACATTTGAAAATTTTGTTCTAGGACATTTTGTTTGAGCGCAATCCTCAAACTTAGGTCAAAAAAGCCATTTAAGCCTTTTCACAGTGAGATCTATGCGATATGGCCGAGAAATGTAATTTTGATGTTAACTCCCAAACCGCTGCGCAGAAGTCAACCAAACTTCACCCAATAGTGTATTGTATCACATTCTAGTAGTTACATTTGAAAATTTCGTTCTAGGACATTTGGTTTGAGCGCAATTATTAAACTTAGGTCAAAAAAGCCATTTAAGCCTTTTCACAGTGAGATCTATGCGATATGGCCGAGAAATGTAATTTTGATGTTAACTCCCAAACCGCTGCGCAGAAGTCAACCAAACTTCACCCAATAGTGTATTGTATCACATTCTAGTAGTTACATTTGAAAATTTCGTTCTAGGACATTTGGTTTGAGCGCAATCATTAAACTTAGGTCAAAAAAGCCATTTAAGCCTTTTCACAGTGAGATCTATGCGATATGGCCGAGAAATGTAATTTTGATGTTAACTCCCAAACCGCTGCGCAGAAGTCAACCAAACTTCACCCAATAGTGTATTGTATCACAATCTAGTAGTTACATTTGAAAATTTTGTTCTAGGAAATTTTGTTTGAGCGCAATCATCAAACTTAATTAAAAAAGTCATTTAAGCCTTTTCACAGTGAGATCTATGCGATATGGCCGAGAAATGTAATTTTGATGTTAACTCCCAAACCGCTGCGCAGAAGTCAACCAAACTTCACCCAATAGTGTATTGTATCACAATCTAGTAGTTACATTTGAAAATTTTGTTCTAGGAAATTTTGTTTGAGCGCAATCATCAAACTTAATTAAAAAAGTCATTTAAGCCTTTTCACAGTGAGATCTATGCGATATGGCCGAGAAATGTAATTTTGATGTTAACTCCCAAACCGCTGCGCAGAAGTCAACCAAACTTCACCCATTAGTGTATTGTATCACAATCTAGTAGTTACATGTGGAAATTTGGTTCTAGGACATTTGATCTGAGCGCAATCCTCAAACTTAGGTCAAAAAAGCCATTTAAGCCTTTTCACAGTGAGATCTATGCGATATGGCCGAGAAATGTAATTTTGATGTTAACTCCCAAACCGCTGCGCAGAAGTCAACCAAACTTCACCCAATAGTGTATTGTATCACAATCTAGTAGTTACATTTGAAAATTTTGTTCTAGGACATTTTGTTTGAACGCAATCATCAAACTTAATTAAAAAAGTCATTTAAGCCTTTTCACAGTGAGATCTATGCGATATGGCCGAGAAATGTAATTTTGATGTTAACTCCCAAACCGCTGCGCAGAAGTCAACCAAACTTCACCCAATAGTGTATTGTATCACAATCTAGTAGTTACATTTGAAAATTTTGTTCTAGGACATTTTGTTTGAGCGCAATCCTCAAACTTAGGTCAAAAAAGCCATTTAAGCCTTTTCACAGTGAGATCTATGCGATATGGCCGAGAAATGTAATTTTGATGTTAACTCCCAAACCGCTGCGCAGAAGTCAACCAAACTTCACCCATTAGTGTATTGTATCACAATCTAGTAGTTACATGTGGAAATTTGGTTCTAGGACATTTGATTTGAGCGCAATCCTCAAACTTAGGTCAAAAAAGCCATTTAAGCCTTTTCACAGTGAGATCTATGCGATATGGCCGAGAAATGTAATTTTGATGTTAACTCCCAAACCGCTGCGCAGAAGTCAACCAAACTTCACCCAATAGTGTATTGTATCACATTCTAGTAGTTACATTTGAAAATTTCGTTCTAGGACATTTGGTTTGAGCGCATTCATTAAACTTAGGTCAAAAAAGCCATTTGAGCCTTTTCACAGTGAGATCTATGCGATATGGCCGAGAAATGTAATTTTGATGTTAACTCCCAAACCGCTGCGCAGAAGTCAACCAAACTTCACCCAATAGTGTATTGTATCACAATCTAGTAGTTACATTTGAAAATTTTGTTCTAGGAAATTTTGTTTGAGCGCAATCATCAAACTTAATTAAAAAAGTCATTTAAGCCTTTTCACAGTGAGATCTATGCGATATGGCCGAGAAATGTAATTTTGATGTTAACTCCCAAACCGCTGCGCAGAAGTCAACCAAACTTCACCCATTAGTGTATTGTATCACAATCTAGTAGTTACATGTGAAAATTTGGTTCTAGGACATTTGATTTGAGCGCAATCCTCAAACTTAGGTCAAAAAAGCCATTTAAGCCTTTTCACAGTGAGATCTATGCGATATGGCCGAGAAATGTAATTTTGATGTTCACTCCCAAACCGCTGCGCAGAAGTCAACCAAACTTCACCCAATAGTGTATTGTATCACATTCTAGTAGTTACATTTGAAAATTTCGTTCTAGGACATTTGGTTTGAGCGCAATCATTAAACTTAGGTCAAAAAAGCCATTTAAGCCTTTTCACAGTGAGATCTATGCGATATGGCCGAGAAATGTAATTTTGATGTTAACTCCCAAACCGCTGCGCAGAAGTCAACCAAACTTCACCCAATAGTGTATTGTATCACAATCTAGTAGTTACATTTGAAAATTTTGTTCTAGGAAATTTTGTTTGAGCGCAATCATCAAACTTAATTAAAAAAGTCATTTAAGCCTTTTCACAGTGAGATCTATGCGATATGGCCGAGAAATGTAATTTTGATGTTAACTCCCAAACCGCTGCGCAGAAGTCAACCAAACTTCACCCATTAGTGTATTGTATCACAATCTAGTAGTTACATGTGAAAATTTGGTTCTAGGACATTTGATTTGAGCGCAATCCTCAAACTTAGGTCAAAAAAGCCATTTAAGCCTTTTCACAGTGAGATCTATGCGATATGGCCGAGAAATGTAAATTTGATGTTAACTCCCAAACCGCTGCGCAGAAGTCAACCAAACTTCACCCAATAGTGTATTGTATCACATTCTAGTAGTTACATTTGAAAATTTCGTTCTAGGACATTTGGTTTGAGCGCAATTATTAAACTTAGGTCAAAAAAGCCATTTAAGCCTTTTCACAGTGAGATCTATGCGATATGGCCGAGAAATGTAATTTTGATGTTAACTCCCAAACCGCTGCGCAGAAGTAAACCAAACTTCACCCATTAGTGTATTGTATCACAATCTAGTAGTTACATGTGGAAATTTGGTTCTAGGACATTTGATTTGAGCGCAATCCTCAAACTTAGGTCAAAAAAGCCATTTAAGCGTTTTCACAGTGAGATCTATGCGATATGGCCGAGAAATGTAATTTTGATGTTAAATCCCAAACCGCTGCGCAGAAGTCAACTAAACTTCACCCAATAGTGTATTGTATCACATTCTAGTAGTTACATTTGAAAATTTCGTTCTAGGACATTTGGTTTGAGCGCAATCATTAAACTTAATTAAAAAAGTCATTTAAGCCTTTTCACAGTGAGATCTATGCGATATGGCCGAGAAATGTAATTTTGATGTTAACTCCCAAACCGCTGCGCAGAAGTCAACCAAACTTCACCCAATAGTGTATTGTATCACAATCTAGTAGTTACATTTGAAAATTTTGTTCTAGGACATTTTGTTTGAACGCAATCATCAAACTTAATTAAAAAAGTCATTTAAGCCTTTTCACAGTGAGATCTATGCGATATGGCCGAGAAATGTAATTTTGATGTTAACTCCCAAACCGCTGCGCAGAAGTCAACCAAAAACACCCAATAGTGTATTGTATCACAATCTAGTAGTTACATTTGAAAATTTTGTTCTAGGAAATTTTGTTTGAGCGCAATCATCAAACTTAATTAAAAAAGTCATTTAAGCCTTTTCACAGTGAGATCTATGCGATATGGCCGAGAAATGTAATTTTGATGTTAACTCCCAAACCGCTGCGCAGAAGTCAACCAAACTTCACCCATTAGTGTATTGTATCACAAACTAGTAGTTACATGTGGAAATTTGGTTCTGGGACATTTGATTTGAGCGCAATCCTCAAACTTAGGTCAAAAAAGCCATTTAAGCCTTTTCACAGTGAGATCTATGCGATATGGCCGAGAAATGTAATTTTGATGTTAACTCCCAAACCGCTGCGCAGAAGTCAACCAAACTTCATCCAATAGTGTATTGTATCACAATCTAGTAGTTACATTTGAAAATTTTGTTCTAGGACATTTTGTTTGAGCGCAATCATCAAACTTAATTAAAAAAGTCATTTAAGCCTTTTCACAGTGAGATCTATGCGATATGGCCGAGAAATGTAATTTTGATGTTGACTCCCAAACCGCTGCGCAGAAGTCAACCAAACTTCACCCATTAGTGTATTGTATCACAATCTAGTAGTTACATGTGGAAATTTGGTTCTAGGACATTTGATTTGAGCGCAATCCTCAAACTTAGGTCAAAAAAGCCATTTAAGCCTTTTCACAGTGAGATCTATGCGATATGGCCGAGAAATGTAATTTTGATGTTAACTCCCAAACCGCTGCGCAGAAGTCAACCAAACTTCACCCAATAGTGTATTGTATCACATTCTAGTAGTTACATTTGAAAATTTCGTTCTAGGACATTTGGTTTGAGCGCAATCGTTAAACTTAGGTCAAAAAAGCCATTTAAGCCTTTTCACAGTGAGATCTATGCGATATGGCCGAGAAATGTAATTTTGATGTTAACACCCAAACCGCTGCGCAGAAGTCAACTAAACTTCACCCAATAGTGTATTGTATCACATTCTAGTAGTTACATTTGAAAATTTCGTTCTAGGACATTTGGTTTGAGCGCAATAATCAAACTTAATTAAAAAAGTCATTTAAGCCTTTTCACAGTGAGATCTATGCGATATGGCCGAGAAATGTAATTTTGATGTTAACTCCCAAACCGCTGCGCAGAAGTCAACCAAACTTCACCCATTAGTGTATTGTATCACAATCTAGTAGTTACATGTGAAAATTTGGTTCTAGGACATTTGATTTGAGCGCAATCCTCAAACTTAGGTCAAAAAAGCCATTTAAGCCTTTTCACAGTGAGATCTATGCGATATGGCCGAGAAATGTAAATTTGATGTTAACTCCCAAACCGCTGCGCAGAAGTCAACCAAACTTCACCCAATAGTGTATTGTATCACAATCTAGTAGTTACATTTGAAAATTTTGTTCTAGGACATTTTGTTTGAACGCAATCATCAAACTTAATTAAAAAAGTCATTTAAGCCTTTTCACAGTGAGATCTATGCGATATGGCCGAGAAATGTAATTTTGATGTTAAATCCCAAACCACTGCGCAGAAGTCAACTAAACTTCACCCAATAGTGTATTGTATCACATTCTAGTAGTTACATTTGAAATTTTCGTTCTAGGACATTTGGTTTGAGCGCAATCATTAAACTTAATTAAAAAAGTCATTTAAGCCTTTTCACAGTGAGATCTATGCGATATGGCCGAGAAATGTAATTTTGATGTTAACTCCCAAACCGCTGCGCAGAAGTCAACCAAACTTCACCCAATAGTGTATTGTATCACAATCTAGTAGTTACATTTGAAAATTTTGTTCTAGGACATTTTGTTTGAACGCAATCATCAAACTTAATTAAAAAAGTCATTTAAGCCTTTTCACAGTGAGATCTATGCGATATGGCCGAGAAATGTAATTTTGATGTTAACTCCCAAACCGCTGCGCAGAAGTCAACCAAACTTCACCCAATAGTGTATTGTATCACAATCTAGTAGTTACATTTGAAAATTTCGTTCTAGGAAATTTTGTTTGAGCGCAATCATCAAACTTAATTAAAAAAGTCATTTAAGCCTTTTCACAGTGAGATCTATGCGATATGGCCGAGAAATGTAATTTTGATGTTAACTCCCAAACCGCTGCGCAGAAGTCAACCAAACTTCACCCATTAGTGTATTGTATCACAAACTAGTAGTTACATGTGAAAATTTGGTTCTAGGACATTTGATTTGAGCGCAATCCTCAAACTTAGGTCAAAAAAGCCATTTAAGCCTTTTCACAGTGAGATCTATGCGATATGGCCGAGAAATGTAATTTTGATGTTAACTCCCAAAC
The DNA here is from genome assembly GCF_030265065.1 of Corythoichthys intestinalis. Classification (NCBI taxonomy): domain Eukaryota; kingdom Metazoa; phylum Chordata; class Actinopteri; order Syngnathiformes; family Syngnathidae; genus Corythoichthys; species Corythoichthys intestinalis. Next base: position 34,615,402 of record NC_080407.1, read on the forward strand.
CGCTGCGCAGAAGTCAACCAAACTTCATCCAATAGTGTATTGTATCACAATCTAGTAGTTACATTTGAAAATTTTGTTCTAGGACATTTTGTTTGAACGCAATCATCAAACTTAATTAAAAAAGTCATTTAAGCCTTTTCACAGTGAGATCTATGCGATATGGCCGAGAAATGTAATTTTGATGTTAACTCCCAAACCGCTGCGCAGAAGTCAACCAAACTTCACCCAATAGTGTATTGTATCACAATCTAGTAGTTACATTTGAAAATTTTGTTCTAGGAAATTTTGTTTGAGCGAAATGATCAAACTTAATTAAAAAAGTCATTTAAGCCTTTTCACAGTGAGATCTATGCGATATGGCCGAGAAATGTAATTTTGATGTTAACTCCCAAACCGCTGCGCAGAAGTCAACCAAACTTCACCCATTAGTGTATTGTATCACAATCTAGTAGTTACATGTGGAAATTTGGTTCTAGGACATTTGATTTGAGCGCAATCCTCAAACTTAGGTCAAAAAAGCCATTTAAGCCTTTTCACAGTGAGATCTATGCGATATGGCCGAGAAATGTAATTTTGATGTTAACTCCCAAACCGCTGCGCAGAAGTCAACCAAACTTCACCCAATAGTGTATTGTATCACATTCTAGTAGTTACATTTGAAAATTTCGTTCTAGGACATTTGGTTTGAGCGCAATTATTAAACTTAGGTCAAAAAAGCCATTTAAGCCTTTTCACAGTGAGATCTATGCGATATGGCCGAGAAATGTAATTTTGATGTTCACTCCCAAACCGCTGCGCAGAAGTCAACCAAACTTCACCCATTAGTGTATTGTATCACAATCTAGTAGTTACATTTGAAAATTTTTTTCTAGGAAATTTTGTTTGAGCGCAATCATCAAACTTAATTAAAAAAGTCATTTAAGCCTTTTCACAGTGAGATCTATGCGATATGGCCGAGAAATGTAATTTTGATGTTAACTCCCAAACCGCTGCGCAGAAGTCAACCAAACTTCACCCATTAGTGTATTGTATCACAATCTAGTAGTTACATGTGGAAATTTGGTTCTAGGACATTTGATTTGAGCGCAATCCTCAAACTTAGGTCAAAAAAGCCATTTAAGCCTTTTCACAGTGAGATCTATGCGATATGGCCGAGAAATGTAATTTTGATGTTAACTCCCAAACCGCTGCGCAGAAGTCAACCAAACTTCACCCAATAGTGTATTGTATCACATTCTAGTAGTTACATTTGAAAATTTCGTTCTAGGACATTTGGTTTGAGCGCAATTATTAAACTTAGGTCAAAAAAGCCATTTAAGCCTTTTCACAGTGAGATCTATGCGATATGGCTGAGAAATGTAATTTTGATGTTAACTCCCAAACCGCTGAGCAGAAGTAAACCAAACTTAACCCATTAGTGTAATGTATCACAATCTAGTAGTTACATGTGGAAATTTGGTTCTAGGACATTTGATTAGAGCGCAATCCTCAAACTTAGGTCAAAAAAGCCATTTAAGCCTTTTCACAGTGAGATCTATGCGATATGGCCGAGAAATGTAATTTTGATGTTAACTCCCAAACCGCTGCGCAGAAGTCAACCAAACTTCACCCAATAGTGTATTGTATCAAAATCTAGTAGTTACATTTGTAAATTTTGTTCTAGGACATTTTGTTTGAACGCAATCATCAAACTTAATTAAAAAAGTCATTTAAGCCTTTTCACAGTGAGATCTATGCGATATGGCCGAGATATGTAATTTTGATGTTAACTCCCAAACCGCTGCGCAGAAGTCAACCAAACTTCACCCAATAGTGTATTGTATCACAATCTAGTAGTTACATTTGAAAATTTTGTTCTAGGACATTTGATTTGAGCGCAATCCTCAAACTTAGGTCAAAAAAGCCATTTAAGCCTTTTCACAGTGAGATCTATGCGATATGGCCGAGAAATGTAATTTTGATGTTAACTCCCAAACCGCTGCGCAGAAGTCAACCAAACTTCACCCAATAGTGTATTGTATCACATTCTAGTAGTTACATTTGAAAATTTCGTTCTAGGACATTTGGTTTGAGCGCAATCGTTAAACTTAGGTCAAAAAAGCCATTTAAGCCTTTTCACAGTGAGATCTATGCGATATGGCCGAGAAATGTAATTTTGATGTTAACTCCCAAACCGCTGCGCAGAAGTCAACTAAACTTCACCCAATAGTGTATTGTATCACATTCTAGTAGTTACATTTGAAAATTTCGTTCTAGGACATTTGGTTTGAGCGCAATAATCAAACTTAATTAAAAAAGTCATTTAAGCCTTTTCACAGTGAGATCTATGCGATATGGCCGAGAAATGTAATTTTGATGTTAACTCCCAAACCGCTGCGCAGAAGTCAACCAAACTTCACCCATTAGTGTATTGTATCACAATCTAGTAGTTACATGTGAAAATTTGGTTCTAGGACATTTGATTTGAGCGCAATCCTCAAACTTAGGTCAAAAAAGCCATTTAAGCCTTTTCACAGTGAGATCTATGCGATATGGCCGAGAAATGTAAATTTAATGTTAACTCCCAAACCGCTGCGCAGAAGTCAACCAAACTTCACCCAATAGTGTATTGTATCACAATCTAGTAGTTACATTTGAAAATTTTGTTCTAGGACATTTTGTTTGAACGCAATCATCAAACTTAATTAAAAAAGTCATTTAAGCCTTTTCACAGTGAGATCTATGCGATATGGCCGAGAAATGTAATTTTGATGTTAACTCCCAAACCGCTGCGCAGAAGTCAACCAAACTTCACCCAATAGTGTATTGTATCACAATCTAGTAGTTACATTTGAAAATTTTGTTCTAGGAAATTTTGTTTGAGCGAAATTATCAAACTTAATTAAAAAAGTCATTTAAGCCTTTTCACAGTGAGATCTATGCGATATGGCCGAGAAATGTAATTTTGATGTTAACTCCCAAACCGCTGCGCAGAAGTCAACCAAACTTCACCCATTAGTGTATTGTATCACAATCTAGTAGTTACATGTGGAAATTTGGTTCTAGGACATTTGATTTGAGCGCAATCCTCAAACTTAGGTCAAAAAAGCCATTTAAGCCTTTTCACAGTGAGATCTATGCGATATGGCCGAGAAATGTAATTTTGATGTTAACTCCCAAACCGCTGCGCAGAAGTCAACCAAACTTCACCCAATAGTGTATTGTATCACATTCTAGTAGTTACATTTGAAAATTTCGTTCTAGGACATTTGGTTTGAGCGCAATTATTAAACTTAGGTCAAAAAAGCCATTTAAGCCTTTTCACAGTGAGATCTATGCGATATGGCCGAGAAATGTAATTTTGATGTTAACTCCCAAACCGCTGCGCAGAAGTCAACCAAACTTCACCCATTAGTGTATTGTATCACAATCTAGTAGTTACATGTGGAAATTTGGTTCTAGGACATTTGATTTGAGCGCAATCCTCAAACTTAGGTCAAAAAAGCCATTTAAGCCTTTTCACAGTGAGATCTATGCGATATGGCCGAGAAATGTAATTTTGATGTTAACTCCCAAACCGCTGCGCAGAAGTCAACCAAACTTCACCCAATAGTGTATTGTATCACAATCTAGTAGTTACATTTGAAAATTTTGTTCTAGGACATTTTGTTTGAGCGCAATCATCAAACTTAATTAAAAAAGTCATTTAAGCCTTTTCACAGTGAGATCTATGCGATATGGCCGAGAAATGTAATTTTGATGTTCACTCCCAAACCGCTGCGCAGAAGTCAACCAAACTTCACCCATTAGTGTATTGTATCACAATCTAGTAGTTACATTTGAAAATTTTTTTCTAGGAAATTTTGTTTGAGCGCAATCATCAAACTTAATTAAAAAAGTCATTTAAGCCTTTTCACAGTGAGATCTATGCGATATGGCCGAGAAATGTAATTTTGATGTTAACTCCCAAACCGCTGCGCAGAAGTCAACCAAACTTCACCCATTAGTGTATTGTATCACAATCTAGTAGTTACATGTGGAAATTTGGTTCTAGGACATTTGATTTGAGCGCAATCCTCAAACTTAGGTCAAAAAAGCCATTTAAGCCTTTTCACAGTGAGATCTATGCGATATGGCCGAGAAATGTAATTTTGATGTTAACTCCCAAACCGCTGCGCAGAAGTCAACCAAACTTCACCCAATAGTGTATTGTATCACATTCTAGTAGTTACATTTGAAAATTTCGTTCTAGGACATTTGGTTTGAGCGCAATTATTAAACTTAGGTCAAAAAAGCCATTTAAGCCTTTTCACAGTGAGATCTATGCGATATGGCTGAGAAATGTAATTTTGATGTTAACTCCCAAACCGCTGAGCAGAAGTAAACCAAACTTAACCCATTAGTGTAATGTATCACAATCTAGTAGTTACATGTGGAAATTTGGTTCTAGGACATTTGATTAGAGCGCAATCCTCAAACTTAGGTCAAAAAAGCCATTTAAGCCTTTTCACAGTGAGATCTATGCGATATGGCCGAGAAATGTAATTTTGATGTTAACTCCCAAACCGCTGCGCAGAAGTCAACCAAACTTCACCCAATAGTGTATTGTATCAAAATCTAGTAGTTACATTTGTAAATTTTGTTCTAGGACATTTTGTTTGAACGCAATCATCAAACTTAATTAAAAAAGTCATTTAAGCCTTTTCACAGTGAGATCTATACGATATGGCCGAGATATGTAATTTTGATGTTAACTCCCAAACCGCTGCGCAGAAGTCAACCAAACTTCACCCAATAGTGTATTGTATCACAATCTAGTAGTTACATTTGAAAATTTTGTTCTAGGACATTTTGTTTGAGCGCAATCCTCAAACTTAGGTCAAAAAAGCCATTTAAGCCTTTTCACAGTGAGATCTATGCGATATGGCCGAGAAATGTAATTTTGATGTTAACTCCCAAACCGCTGCGCAGAAGTCAACCAAACTTCACCCAATAGTGTATTGTATCACATTCTAGTAGTTACATTTGAAAATTTCGTTCTAGGACATTTGGTTTGAGCGCAATTATTAAACTTAGGTCAAAAAAGCCATTTAAGCCTTTTCACAGTGAGATCTATGCGATATGGCCGAGAAATGTAATTTTGATGTTAACTCCCAAACCGCTGCGCAGAAGTCAACCAAACTTCACCCAATAGTGTATTGTATCACATTCTAGTAGTTACATTTGAAAATTTCGTTCTAGGACATTTGGTTTGAGCGCAATCATTAAACTTAGGTCAAAAAAGCCATTTAAGCCTTTTCACAGTGAGATCTATGCGATATGGCCGAGAAATGTAATTTTGATGTTAACTCCCAAACCGCTGCGCAGAAGTCAACCAAACTTCACCCAATAGTGTATTGTATCACAATCTAGTAGTTACATTTGAAAATTTTGTTCTAGGAAATTTTGTTTGAGCGCAATCATCAAACTTAATTAAAAAAGTCATTTAAGCCTTTTCACAGTGAGATCTATGCGATATGGCCGAGAAATGTAATTTTGATGTTAACTCCCAAACCGCTGCGCAGAAGTCAACCAAACTTCACCCATTAGTGTATTGTATCACAATCTAGTAGTTACATGTGAAAATTTGGTTCTAGGACATTTGATTTGAGCGCAATCCTCAAACTTAGGTCAAAAAAGCCATTTAAGCCTTTTCACAGTGAGATCTATGCGATATGGCCGAGAAATGTAAATTTGATGTTAACTCCCAAACCGCTGCGCAGAAGTCAACCAAACTTCACCCAATAGTGTATTGTATCACATTCTAGTAGTTACATTTGAAAATTTCGTTCTAGGACATTTGGTTTGAGCGCAATTATTAAACTTAGGTCAAAAAAGCCATTTAAGCCTTTTCACAGTGAGATCTATGCGATATGGCCGAGAAATGTAATTTTGATGTTAACTCCCAAACCGCTGCGCAGAAGTAAACCAAACTTCACCCATTAGTGTATTGTATCACAATCTAGTAGTTACATGTGGAAATTTGGTTCTAGGACATTTGATTTGAGCGCAATCCTCAAACTTAGGTCAAAAAAGCCATTTAAGCCTTTTCACAGTGAGATCTATGCGATATGGCCGAGAAATGTAATTTTGATGTTAAATCCCAAACCGCTGCGCAGAAGTCAACTAAACTTCACCCAATAGTGTATTGTATCACATTCTAGTAGTTACATTTGAAAATTTCGTTCTAGGACATTTGGTTTGAGCGCAATCATTAAACTTAATTAAAAAAGTCATTTAAGCCTTTTCACAGTGAGATCTATGCGATATGGCCGAGAAATGTAATTTTGATGTTAACTCCCAAACCGCTGCGCAGAAGTCAACCAAACTTCACCCAATAGTGTATTGTATCACAATCTAGTAGTTACATTTGAAAATTTTGTTCTAGGACATTTTGTTTGAACGCAATCATCAAACTTAATTAAAAAAGTCATTTAAGCCTTTTCACAGTGAGATCTATGCGATATGGCCGAGAAATGTAATTTTGATGTTAACTCCCAAACCGCTGCGCAGAAGTCAACCAAACTTCACCCAATAGTGTATTGTATCACAATCTAGTAGTTACATTTGAAAATTTTGTTCTAGGAAATTTTGTTTGAGCGCAATCATCAAACTTAATTAAAAAAGTCATTTAAGCCTTTTCACAGTGAGATCTATGCGATATGGCCGAGAAATGTAATTTTGATGTTAACTCCCAAACCGCTGCGCAGAAGTCAACCAAACTTCACCCATTAGTGTATTGTATCACAATCTAGTAGTTACATGTGGAAATTTGGTTCTAGGACATTTGATTTGAGCGCAATCCTCAAACTTAGGTCAAAAAAGCCATTTAAGCCTTTTCACAGTGAGATCTATGCGATATGGCCGAGAAATGTAATTTTGATGTTAACTCCCAAACCGCTGCGCAGAAGTCAACCAAACTTCACCCAATAGTGTATTGTATCACAATCTAGTAGTTACATTTGAAAATTTTGTTTATAGGACATTTTGTTTGAGCGCAATCATCAAACTTAATTAAAAAAGTCATTTAAGCCTTTTCACAGTGAGATCTATGCGATATGGCCGAGAAATGTAATTTTGATGTTAACTCCCAAACCGCTGCGCAGAAGTCAACCAAACTTCACCCAATAGTGTATTGTATCACATTCTAGTAGTTACATTTGAAAATTTCGTTCTAGGACATTTGGTTTGAGCGCAATTATTAAACTTAGGTCAAAAAAGCCATTTAAGCCTTTTCACAGTGAGATCTATGCGATATGGCTGAGAAATGTAATTTTGATGTTAACTCCCAAACCGCTGCGCAGAAGTCAACCAAACTTCACCCAATAGTGTATTGTATCACATTCTAGTAGTTACATGTGGAAATTTGGTTCTAGGACATTTGATTTGAGCGCAATCCTCAAACTTAGGTCAAAAAAGCCATTTAAGCCTTTTCACAGTGAGATCTATGCGATATGGCCGAGAAATGTAATTTTGATGTTAACTCCCAAACCGCTGCGCAGAAGTCAACCAAACTTCACCCATTAGTGTATTGTATCACAATCTAGTAGTTACATGTGGAAATTTGGTTCTAGGACATTTGATTTGAGCGCAATCCTCAAACTTAGGTCAAAAAAGCCATTTAAGCCTTTTCACAGTGAGATCTATGCGATATGGCCGAGAAATGTAATTTTGATGTTAAATCCCAAACCGCTGCGCAGAAGTCAACTAAACTTCACCCAATAGTGTATTGTATCACATTCTAGTAGTTACATTTGAAAATTTCGTTCTAGGACATTTGGTTTGAGCGCAATCATTAAACTTAATTAAAAAAGTCATTTAAGCCTTTTCACAGTGAGATCTATGCGATATGGCCGAGAAATGTAATTTTGATGTTAACTCCCAAACCGCTGCGCAGAAGTCAACCAAACTTCACCCAATAGTGTATTGTATCACAATCTAGTAGTTACATTTGAAAATTTTGTTCTAGGACATTTTGTTTGAACGCAATCATCAAACTTAATTAAAAAAGTCATTTAAGCCTTTTCACAGTGAGATCTATGCGATATGGCCGAGAAATGTAATTTTGATGTTAACTCCCAAACCGCTGCGCAGAAGTCAACCAAACTTCACCCAATAGTGTATTGTATCACAATCTAGTAGTTACATTTGAAAATTTTGTTCTAGGAAATTTTGTTTGAGCGCAATCATCAAACTTAATTAAAAAAGTCATTTAAGCCTTTTCACAGTGAGATCTATGCGATATGGCCGAGAAATGTAATTTTGATGTTAACTCCCAAACCGCTGTGCAGAAGTCAACCAAACTTCACCCATTAGTGTATTGTATCACAATCTAGTAGTTACATGTGAAAATTTGGTTCTAGGACATTTGATTTGAGCGCAATCCTCAAACTTAGGTCAAAAAAGCCATTTAAGCCTTTTCACAGTGAGATCTATGCGATATGGCCGAGAAATGTAATTTTGATGTTAACTCCCAAACCGCTGCGCAGAAGTCAACCAAACTTCACCCAATAGTGTATTGTATCACATTCTAGTAGTTACATGTGGAAATTTGGTTCTAGGACATTTGATTTGAGCGCAATCCTCAAACTTAGGTCAAAAAAGCCATTTAAGCCTTTTCACAGTGAGATCTATGCGATATGGCCGAGAAATGTAATTTTGATGTTAACTCCCAAACCGCTGCGCAGAAGTCAACCAAACTTCACCCAATAGTGTATTGTATCACAATCTAGTAGTTACATTTGAAAATTTTGTTCTAGGACATTTGATTTGAGCGCAATCCTCAAACTTAGGTCAAAAAAGCCATTTAAGCCTTTTCACAGTGAGATCTATGCGATATGGCCGAGAAATGTAATTTTGATGTTAACTCCCAAACCGCTGCGCAGAAGTCAACCAAACTTCACCCAATAGTGTATTGTATCACATTCTAGTAGTTACATTTTAAAATTTCGTTCTAGGACATTTGGTTTGAGCGCAATTATTAAACTTAGGTCAAAAAAGCCATTTAAGCCTTTTCACAGTGAGATCTATGCGATATGGCCGAGAAATGTAATTTTGATGTTAACTCCCAAACCGCTGCGCAGAAGTCAACCAAACTTCACCCAATAGTGTATTGTATCACAATCTAGTAGTTACATTTGAAAATTTTGTTCTAGGACATTTTGTTTGAGCGCAATCATCAAACTTAATTAAAAAAGTCATTTAAGCCTTTTCACAGTGAGATCTATGCGATATGGCCGAGAAATGTAATTTTGATGTTGACTCCCAAACCGCTGCGCAGAAGTCAACCAAACTTCACCCATTAGTGTATTGTATCACAATCTAGTAGTTACATGTGGAAATTTGGTTCTAGGACATTTGATTTGAGCGCAATCCTCAAACTTAGGTCAAAAAAGCCATTTAAGCCTTTTCACAGTGAGATCTATGCGATATGGCCGAGAAATGTAATTTTGATGTTAACTCCCAAACCGCTGCGCAGAAGTCAACCAAACTTCACCCAATAGTGTATTGTATCACATTCTAGTAGTTACATTTGAAAATTTCGTTCTAGGACATTTGGTTTGAGCGCAATTATTAAACTTAGGTCAAAAAAGCCATTTAAGCCTTTTCACAGTGAGATCTATGCGATATGGCCGAGAAATGTAATTTTGATGTTAACTCCCAAACCGCTGCGCAGAAGTCAACCAAACTTCACCCAATAGTGTATTGTATCACATTCTAGTAGTTACATTTGAAAATTTCGTTCTAGGACATTTGGTTTGAGCGCAATCATTAAACTTAGGTCAAAAAAGCCATTTAAGCCTTTTCACAGTGAGATCTATGCGATATGGCCGAGAAATGTAATTTTGATGTTAACTCCCAAACCGCTGCGCAGAAGTCAACCAAACTTCACCCAATAGTGTATTGTATCACATTCTAGTAGTTACATTTGAAAATTTCGTTCTAGGACATTTGGTTTGAGCGCAATTATTAAACTTAGGTCAAAAAAGCCATTTAAGCCTTTTCACAGTGAGATCTATGCGATATGGCCGAGAAATGTAATTTTGATGTTAACTCCCAAACCGCTGCGCAGAAGTCAACCAAACTTCACCCAATAGTGTATTGTATCACATTCTAGTAGTTACATTTGAAAATTTTGTTCTAGGACATTTTGTTTGAACGCAATCATCAAACTTAATTAAAAAAGTCATTTAAGCCTTTTCACAGTGAGATCTATGCGATATGGCCGAGAAATGTAATTTTGATGTTAACTCCCAAACCGCTGCGCAGAAGTCAACTAAACTTCACCCAATAGTGTATTGTATCACAATCTAGTAGTTACATTTGAAAATTTTGTTCTAGGAAATTTTGTTTGAGCGCAATCATCAAACTTAATTAAAAAAGTCATTTAAGCCTTTTCACAGTGAGATCTATGCGATATGGCCGAGAAATGTAATTTTGATGTTAACTCCCAAACCGCTGCGCAGAAGTCAACTAAACTTCACCCATTAGTGTATTGTATCACAATCTAGTAGTTACATGTGGAAATTTGGTTCTAGGACATTTGATTTGAGCGCAATCCTCAAACTTAGGTCAAAAAAGCCATTTAAGCCTTTTCACAGTGAGATCTATGCGATATGGCCGAGAAATGTAATTTTGATGTTAACTCCCAAACCGCTGCGCAGAAGTCAACCAAACTTCACCCAATAGTGTATTGTATCACATTCTAGTAGTTACATTTGAAAATTTCGTTCTAGGACATTTGGTTTGAGCGCAATTATTAAACTTATGTCAAAAAAGCCATTTAAGCCTTTTCACAGTGAGATCTATGCGATATGGCCGAGAAATGTAATTTTGATGTTAACTCCCAAACCGCTGCGCAGAAGTAAACCAAACTTCACCCATTAGTGTATTGTATCACAATCTAGTAGTTACATGTGGAAATTTGGTTCTAGGACATTTGATTTGAGCGCAATCCTCAAACTTAGGTCAAAAAAGCCATTTAAGCCTTTTCACAGTGAGATCTATGCGATATGGCCGAGAAATGTAATTTTGATGTTAACTCCCAAACCGCTGCGCAGAAGTCAAACAAACTTCACCCAATAGTGTATTGCATCACAATCTAGTAGTTACATTTGAAAATTTTGTTCTAGGACATTTTGTTTGAACGCAATCATCAAACTTAATTAAAAAAGTCATTTAAGCCTTTTCACAGTGAGATCTATGCGATATGGCCGAGAAATGTAATTTTGATGTTAACTCCCAAACCGCTGCGCAGAAGTCAACCAAACTTCACCCAATAGTGTATTGTATCACATTCTAGTAGTTACATTTGAAAATTTCGTTCTAGGACATTTGGTTTGAGCGCAATCATTAAACTTAGGTCAAAAAAGCCATTTAAGCCTTTTCACAGTGAGATCTATGCGATATGGCCGAGAAATGTAATTTTGATGTTAACTCCCAAACCGCTGCGCAGAAGTCAACCAAACTTCACCCAATAGTGTATTGTATCACAATCTAGTAGTTACATTTGAAAATTTTGTTCTAGGAAATTTTGTTTGAGCGCAATCATCAAACTTAATTAAAAAAGTCATTTAAGCCTTTTCACAGTGAGATCTATGCGATATGGCCGAGAAATGTAATTTTGATGTTAACTCCCAAACCGCTGCGCAGAAGTCAACCAAACTTCACCCATTAGTGTATTGTATCACAATCTAGTAGTTACATGTGGAAATTTGGTTCTAGGACATTTGATCTGAGCGCAATCCTCAAACTTAGGTCAAAAAAGCCATTTAAGCCTTTTCACAGTGAGATCTATGCGATATGGCCGAGAAATGTAATTTTGATGTTAACTCCCAAACCGCTGCGCAGAAGTCAACCAAACTTCACCCAATAGTGTATTGTATCACAATCTAGTAGTTACATTTGAAAATTTTGTTCTAGGACATTTTGTTTGAACGCAATCATCAAACTTAATTAAAAAAGTCATTTAAGCCTTTTCACAGTGAGATCTATGCGATATGGCCGAGAAATGTAATTTTGATGTTAACTCCCAAACCGCTGCGCAGAAGTCAACCAAACTTCACCCAATAGTGTATTGTATCACAATCTAGTAGTTACATTTGAAAATTTTGTTCTAGGACATTTTGTTTGAGCGCAATCCTCAAACTTAGGTCAAAAAAGCCATTTAAGCCTTTTCACAGTGAGATCTATGCGATATGGCCGAGAAATGTAATTTTGATGTTAACTCCCAAACCGCTGCGCAGAAGTCAACCAAACTTCACCCATTAGTGTATTGTATCACAATCTAGTAGTTACATGTGGAAATTTGGTTCTAGGACATTTGATTTGAGCGCAATCCTCAAACTTAGGTCAAAAAAGCCATTTAAGCCTTTTCACAGTGAGATCTATGCGATATGGCCGAGAAATGTAATTTTGATGTTAACTCCCAAACCGCTGCGCAGAAGTCAACCAAACTTCACCCAATAGTGTATTGTATCACATTCTAGTAGTTACATTTGAAAATTTCGTTCTAGGACATTTGGTTTGAGCGCATTCATTAAACTTAGGTCAAAAAAGCCATTTGAGCCTTTTCACAGTGAGATCTATGCGATATGGCCGAGAAATGTAATTTTGATGTTAACTCCCAAACCGCTGCGCAGAAGTCAACCAAACTTCACCCAATAGTGTATTGTATCACAATCTAGTAGTTACATTTGAAAATTTTGTTCTAGGAAATTTTGTTTGAGCGCAATCATCAAACTTAATTAAAAAACATTTAAGCCTTTTCACAGTGAGATCTATGCGATATGGCCGAGAAATGTAATTTTGATGTTAACTCCCAAACCGCTGCGCAGAAGTCAACCAAACTTCACCCATTAGTGTATTGTATCACAATCTAGTAGTTACATGTGAAAATTTGGTTCTAGGACATTTGATTTGAGCGCAATCCTCAAACTTAGGTCAAAAAAGCCATTTAAGCCTTTTCACAGTGAGATCTATGCGATATGGCCGAGAAATGTAAATTTGATGTTAACTCCCAAACCGCTGCGCAGAAGTCAACCAAACTTCACCCAATAGTGTATTGTATCACATTCTAGTAGTTACATTTGAAAATTTCGTTCTAGGACATTTGGTTTGAGCGCAATTATTAAACTTAGGTCAAAAAAGCCATTTAAGCCTTTTCACAGTGAGATCTATGCGATATGGCCGAGAAATGTAATTTTGATGTTAACTCCCAAACCGCTGCGCAGAAGTAAACCAAACTTCACCCATTAGTGTATTGTATCACAATCTATTAGTTACATGTGGAAATTTGGTTCTAGGACATTTGATTTGAGCGCAATCCTCAAACTTAGGTCAAAAAAGCCATTTAAGCGTTTTCACAGTGAGATCTATGCGATATGGCCGAGAAATGTAATTTTGATGTTAAATCCCAAACCGCTGCGCAGAAGTCAACTAAACTTCACCCAATAGTGTATTGTATCACATTCTAGTAGTTACATTTGAAAATTTCGTTCTAGGACATTTGGTTTGAGCGCAATCATTAAACTTAATTAAAAAAGTCATTTAAGCCTTTTCACAGTGAGATCTATGCGATATGGCCGAGAAATGTAATTTTGATGTTAACTCCCAAACCGCTGCGCAGAAGTCAACCAAACTTCACCCAATAGTGTATTGTATCACAATCTAGTAGTTACATTTGAAAATTTTGTTCTAGGACATTTTGTTTGAACGCAATCATCAAACTTAATTAAAAAAGTCATTTAAGCCTTTTCACAGTGAGATCTATGCGATATGGCCGAGAAATGTAATTTTGATGTTAACTCCCAAACCGCTGCGCAGAAGTCAACCAAAAACACCCAATAGTGTATTGTATCACAATCTAGTAGTTACATTTGAAAATTTTGTTCTAGGAAATTTTGTTTGAGCGCAATCATCAAACTTAATTAAAAAAGTCATTTAAGCCTTTTCACAGTGAGATCTATGCGATATGGCCGAGAAATGTAATTTTGATGTTAACTCCCAAACCGCTGCGCAGAAGTCAACCAAACTTCACCCATTAGTGTATTGTATCACAAACTAGTAGTTACATGTGGAAATTTGGTTCTAGGACATTTGATTTGAGCGCAATCCTCAAACATAGGTCAAAAAAGCCATTTAAGCCTTTTCACAGTGAGATCTATGCGATATGGCCGAGAAATGTAATTTTGATGTTAACTCCCAAACCGCTGCGCAGAAGTCAACCAAACTTCATCCAATAGTGTATTGTATCACAATCTAGTAGTTACATTTGAAAATTTTGTTCTAGGACATTTTGTTTGAGCGCAATCATCAAACTTAATTAAAAAAGTCATTTAAGCCTTTTCACAGTGAGATCTATGCGATATGGCCGAGAAATGTAATTTTGATGTTGACTCCCAAACCGCTGCGCAGAAGTCAACCAAACTTCACCCATTAGTGTATTGTATCACAATCTAGTAGTTACATGTGAAAATTTGGTTCTAGGACATTTGATTTGAGCGCAATCCTCAAACTTAGGTCAAAAAAGCCATTTAAGCCTTTTCACAGTGAGATCTATGCGATATGGCCGAGAAATGTAAATTTGATGTTAACTCCGAAACCGCTGCGCAGAAGTCAACCAAACTTCACCCAATAGTGTATTGTATCACAATCTAGTAGTTACATTTGAAAATTTTGTTCTAGGACATTTTGTTTGAACGCAATCATCAAACTTAATTAAAAAAGTCATTTAAGCCTTTTCACAGTGAGATCTATGCGATATGGCCGAGAAATGTAATTTTGATGTTAAATCCCAAACCACTGCGCAGAAGTCAACTAAACTTCACCCAATAGTGTATTGTATCACATTCTAGTAGTTACATTTGAAATTTTTGTTCTAGGACATTTGGTTTGAGCGCAATCATTAAACTTAATTAAAAAAGTCATTTAAGCCTTTTCACAGTGAGATCTATGCGATATGGCCGAGAAATGTAATTTTGATGTTAACTCCCAAACCGCTGCGCAGAAGTCAACCAAACTTCACCCAATAGTGTATTGTATCACAATCTAGTAGTTACATTTGAAAATTTTGTTCTAGGACATTTTGTTTGAACGCAATCATCAAACTTAATTAAAAAAGTCATTTAAGCCTTTTCACAGTGAGATCTATGCGATATGGCCGAGAAATGTAATTTTGATGTTAACTCCCAAACCGCTGCGCAGAAGTCAACCAAACTTCACCCATTAGTGTATTGTATCACAAACTAGTAGTTACATGTGGAAATTTGGTTCTAGGACATTTGATTTGAGCGCAATCATTAAACTTAATTAAAAAAGCCATTTAAGCCTTTTCACAGTGAGATCTATGCGATATGGCCGAGAAATGTAATTTTGATGTTAACTCCCAAACCGCTGCGCAGAAGTCAACCAAACTTCATCCAATAGTGTATTGTATCACAATCTAGTAGTTACATTTGAAAATTTTGTTCTAGGACATTTTGTTTGAGCGCAATCATCAAACTTAATTAAAAAAGTCATTTAAGCCTTTTCACAGTGAGATCTATGCGATATGGCCGAGAAATGTAATTTTGATGTTGACTCCCAAACCGCTGCGCAGAAGTCAACCAAACTTCACCCATTAGTGTATTGTATCACAATCTAGTAGTTACATGTGGAAATTTGGTTCTAGGACATTTGATTTGAGCGCAATCCTCAAACTTAGGTCAAAAAAGCCATTTAAGCCTTTTCACAGTGAGATCTATGCGATATGGCCGAGAAATGTAATTTTGATGTTAACTCCCAAACCGCTGCGCAGAAGTCAACCAAACTTCACCCAATAGTGTATTGTATCACATTCTAGTAGTTACATTTGAAAATTTCGTTCTAGGACATTTGGTTTGAGCGCAATCGTTAAACTTAGGTCAAAAAAGCCATTTAAGCCTTTTCACAGTGAGATCTATGCGATATGGCCGAGAAATGTAATTTTGATGTTAACTCCCAAACCGCTGCGCAGAAGTCAACTAAACTTCACCCAATAGTGTATTGTATCACATTCTAGTAGTTACATTTGAAAATTTCGTTCTAGGACATTTGGTTTGAGCGCAATAATCAAACTTAATTAAAAAAGTCATTTAAGCCTTTTCACAGTGAGATCTATGCGATATGGCCGAGAAATGTAATTTTGATGTTAACTCCCAAACCGCTGCGCAGAAGTCAACCAAACTTCACCCATTAGTGTATTGTATCACAATCTAGTAGTTACATGTGAAAATTTGGTTCTAGGACATTTGATTTGAGCGCAATCCTCAAACTTAGGTCAAAAAAGCCATTTAAGCCTTTTCACAGTGAGATCTATGCGATATGGCCGAGAAATGTAAATTTAATGTTAACTCCCAAACCGCTGCGCAGAAGTCAACCAAACTTCACCCAATAGTGTATTGTATCACAATCTAGTAGTTACATTTGAAAATTTTGTTCTAGGACATTTTGTTTGAACGCAATCATCAAACTTAATTAAAAAAGTCATTTAAGCCTTTTCACAGTGAGATCTATGCGATATGGCCGAGAAATGTAATTTTGATGTTAACTCCCAAACCGCTGCGCAGAAGTCAACCAAACTTCACCCAATAGTGTATTGTATCACAATCTAGTAGTTACATTTGAAAATTTTGTTCTAGGAAATTTTGTTTGAGCGAAATTATCAAACTTAATTAAAAAAGTCATTTAAGCCTTTTCACAGTGAGATCTATGCGATATGGCCGAGAAATGTAATTTTGATGTTAACTCCCAAACCGCTGCGCAGAAGTCAACCAAACTTCACCCATTAGTGTATTGTATCACAATCTAGTAGTTACATGTGGAAATTTGGTTCTAGGACATTTGATTTGAGCGCAATCCTCAAACTTAGGTCAAAAAAGCCATTTAAGCCTTTTCACAGTGAGATCTATGCGATATGGCCGAGAAATGTAATTTTGATGTTAACTCCCAAACCGCTGCGCAGAAGTCAACCAAACTTCACCCAATAGTGTATTGTATCACATTCTAGTAGTTACATTTGAAAATTTCGTTCTAGGACATTTGGTTTGAGCGCAATTATTAAACTTAGGTCAAAAAAGCCATTTAAGCCTTTTCACAGTGAGATCTATGCGATATGGCCGAGAAATGTAATTTTGATGTTAACTCCCAAACCGCTGCGCAGAAGTCAACCAAACTTCACCCATTAGTGTATTGTATCACAATCTAGTAGTTACATGTGGAAATTTGGTTCTAGGACATTTGATTTGAGCGCAATCCTCAAACTTAGGTCAAAAAAGCCATTTAAGCCTTTTCACAGTGAGATCTATGCGATATGGCCGAGAAATGTAATTTTGATGTTAACTCCCAAACCGCTGCGCAGAAGTCAACCAAACTTCACCCAATAGTGTATTGTATCACAATCTAGTAGTTACATTTGAAAATTTTGTTCTAGGACATTTTGTTTGAGCGCAATCATCAAACTTAATTAAAAAAGTCATTTAAGCCTTTTCACAGTGAGATCTATGCGATATGGCCGAGAAATGTAATTTTGATGTTCACTCCCAAACCGCTGCGCAGAAGTCAACCAAACTTCACCCATTAGTGTATTGTATCACAATCTAGTAGTTACATTTGAAAATTTTTTTCTAGGAAATTTTGTTTGAGCGCAATCATCAAACTTAATTAAAAAAGTCATTTAAGCCTTTTCACAGTGAGATCTATGCGATATGGCCGAGAAATGTAATTTTGATGTTAACTCCCAAACCGCTGCGCAGAAGTCAACCAAACTTCACCCATTAGTGTATTGTATCACAATCTAGTAGTTACATGTGGAAATTTGGTTCTAGGACATTTGATTTGAGCGCAATCCTCAAACTTAGGTCAAAAAAGCCATTTAAGCCTTTTCACAGTGAGATCTATGCGATATGGCCGAGAAATGTAATTTTGATGTTAACTCCCAAACCGCTGCGCAGAAGTCAACCAAACTTCACCCAATAGTGTATTGTATCACATTCTAGTAGTTACATTTGAAAATTTCGTTCTAGGACATTTGGTTTGAGCGCAATTATTAAACTTAGGTCAAAAAAGCCATTTAAGCCTTTTCACAGTGAGATCTATGCGATATGGCTGAGAAATGTAATTTTGATGTTAACTCCCAAACCGCTGAGCAGAAGTAAACCAAACTTAACCCATTAGTGTAATGTATCACAATCTAGTAGTTACATGTGGAAATTTGGTTCTAGGACATTTGATTAGAGCGCAATCCTCAAACTTAGGTCAAAAAAGCCATTTAAGCCTTTTCACAGTGAGATCTATGCGATATGGCCGAGAAATGTAATTTTGATGTTAACTCCCAAACCGCTGCGCAGAAGTCAACCAAACTTCACCCAATAGTGTATTGTATCAAAATCTAGTAGTTACATTTGTAAATTTTGTTCTAGGACATTTTGTTTGAACGCAATCATCAAACTTAATTAAAAAAGTCATTTAAGCCTTTTCACAGTGAGATCTATGCGATATGGCCGAGATATGTAATTTTGATGTTAACTCCCAAACCGCTGCGCAGAAGTCAACCAAACTTCACCCAATAGTGTATTGTATCACAATCTAGTAGTTACATTTGAAAATTTTGTTCTAGGACATTTGATTTGAGCGCAATCCTCAAACTTAGGTCAAAAAAGCCATTTAAGCCTTTTCACAGTGAGATCTATGCGATATGGCCGAGAAATGTAATTTTGATGTTAACTCCCAAACCGCTGCGCAGAAGTCAACCAAACTTCACCCAATAGTGTATTGTATCACATTCTAGTAGTTACATTTGAAAATTTCGTTCTAGGACATTTGGTTTGAGCGCAATCGTTAAACTTAGGTCAAAAAAGCCATTTAAGCCTTTTCACAGTGAGATCTATGCGATATGGCCGAGAAATGTAATTTTGATGTTAACTCCCAAACCGCTGCGCAGAAGTCAACTAAACTTCACCCAATAGTGTATTGTATCACATTCTAGTAGTTACATTTGAAAATTTCGTTCTAGGACATTTGGTTTGAGCGCAATAATCAAACTTAATTAAAAAAGTCATTTAAGCCTTTTCACAGTGAGATCTATGCGATATGGCCGAGAAACCTCCGTGAAGTTGGCCCCCCATCAGACGCAAATTTATATAAAAATTATGTCAATCGTTTGTGCTATGATTGTGCTGGTTTGTGCTGCAAAAAGTTTCGTTTGTGCCATCATCGTTTTGCAGTTATTAAACATTGTTTTTTAGGTCATCCAGAGTTCACCCAGCCCCCCATCTGTGGCAGAATGGAACCCCAGTGGTGTCATTTGATTCTGCCTCGTTAGTGCTGGATTGTGCTGAAAAAAGTTTTGTTTGAACTGCTACGGTTTTCGAGATATTCATAAAAATGTACATTGATGACGTCACGCGCAGCCCCCCATCAGACGCAAATTTATATAAAAATTATGTCAATCGTTTGTGCTATGATTGTGCTGGTTTGTGCTGCAAAAAGTTTCGTTTGTGCCATCATCGTTTTGCAGTTATTAAACATTGTTTTTTAGGTCATCCAGAGTTCACCCAGCCCCCCATCTGTGGCGGAATGGAACCCCGGTGGTGTCATTTGATTCTGCCTCGTTAGTGCTGGATTGTGCTGAAAAAAGATTTGTTTGAACTGCTACGGTTTTCGAGATATTCATAAAAATGTATAGTGATGACGTCACTCGCAGCCCCCCATCAGACGCAAATTTATATAAAAATTATGTCAATCGTTTGTGCTATGATTGTGCTGGTTTGTGCTGCAAAAAGTTTCGTTTGTGCCATCATCGTTTTGCAGTTATTAAACATTGTTTTTTAGGTCATCCAGAGTTCACCCAGCCCCCCATCTGTGGCGGAATGGAACCCCGGTGGTGTCATTTGATTCTGCCTCGTTAGTGCTGGATTGTGCTGAAAAAAGTTTTGTTTAAACTGCTACGGTTTTTGAGATATTCATAAAAATGTCTAGTGATGACGTCACGCGCAGCCCCCCATCTGCGGCGGAATGGAACGGCGATGATGCCATTTTTTTCTTCATCGTTAGTGCTGGTTTGTGCTGCAAAAAGTTTCGTTTGTGCCATCATCGTTTTGCAGTTATTAAACATTGTTTTTTTAGGTCATCCAGAGTTCACCCAGCCCCCCATCTGCGGCGGAATGGAACCCCAGTGGTGTCATTTGATTCTGCCTCGTTAGTGCTGGATTGTGCTGCAAAAAGTTTTGTTTGAACTGCTACGGTTTTCGAGATATTCATAAAAATGTCTAGTGATGACGTCACGCGCAGCCCCCCATCTGCGGCGGAATGGAACGGTGATGATGCCATTTTTTTCTTCGTCGTTAGTGCTGGATTGTGCTGCAAAAAGTTTTGTTTGAACTGCTACGGTTTTCGAGATATTCATAAAAATGTCTAGTGATGACGTCACGCGCAGCCCCCCATCTGCGGCGGAATGGAACGGCGATGATGCCATTTTTTTCTTCGTCGTTAGTGCTGGATTGTGCTGCAAAAAGTTTTGTTTGAACTGCTACGGTTTTCGAGATATTCATAATAATGTGAAGTGATGACCTCAGTTTTCAGCGCTGCGGGCCGCACAATAGATCAGGAATAAGATTGCGTCCACTGACAGGTTTCAGTGACGTTCTCCGCTGATCTATCGGTTGTTGTCTCCTACGTCATCACGACCACCTGAGCCGCCATCTTTCGTGTATCTCAGTGACCTGGACTACATCCGCCGCAGTCACGTTTGTTTTGTTGAGTTTTGCGGGGAAGCAGCCACGCGAATGTCACATCAAAATGGAAAAAAGCCTGAAGAACGACAAGACTCCTTATGTGGAGAAGCTTGAAAAGGAAGCGAGAGATCGGTATTTGTCAGTTATGGTGCTTCTGCCGTGGTCTGAAGACCAAAGATGACTTGTTGCGTGTGATAATGAGAACTGCCCCATTATTATTTAACCTGTGTTGGTCTACACAACATGACACAGCTAAAGACATATGTCAGTTCTGCTCTCTGTGCTCCACTTAAGTTAGTGGTGATTGGTAGTTTGTGATTTGCTTTAACTGACAATTTGGCAACATTAAAAGTACTTGGCCAAAGTAGTAAACTGTCGTCCTTTGTATAAACATTATTATGCGTGTGTGTGTGTGTATATATATACATATATATATATACATACATACATAAAATACAGTATTGACACAAATGCTGTACTTACAAAGAATAGGATTCAAGATGACAATGTTTTATTAAGTACAATCAAGTCACAACAAAATACAAAAAATCAACAACAGCTAAATTTGAAAGGCTGAAACTGTTAGCATACTAAATGGTACCTTTCACGTATAACAGTACAAACTACAAAACAGTTGGGCAAAGGTTTGTAAGGGCACCGCAAACATAAAACAATCTTTACAACAATGTGCAATCTTCGCCATCACATGGCAGAACCACGTTAATAGGTATAGTTCCTGTTAGGATCTTATACTTCTGGCAAAGATTACCAATTACCTGTTCAACATGGATCCTCAAATGTGCCATCTTCCTAGTCTCCTCCACATCTCTACCAGCTAACTGACAGCGACCGTTTGTGAACGCAGGGAGTTGGACCTCTGCACATAACATACCCACGTGTTCTTGAATATCAAAACCTCTGTCAGCCAAGACAATGTCCCCAGGCAAAAGGTTATTGAGCAAAGCACTGTTCAAGGTGATATGTTTGTCACTTGTGCAACCACCCCAACCTTTTGACATGAAACAAATTCCCCACTTTGGTGTGATTCCAATTAGGTATTTCATGGTGTAGTTATGCTTATAACTAGAAAACATTTGCGCACGGGCCTTAATATTTGATGGTTTCTCTGTAATTTTATTTTATTTTTTTTTTAAATCAATAATCACTGCAACTCTGCGTCTGAAGGACTCAACAAACTCGTGAGGCATTGTTTTATAGAGTGTTTCTCTGTTGGGCCAAACAATTGCTCGTCTCAAATTAGCATGTACAAAGGGCACCATGTCATTGAATACTCAGTACACAGTCTTACGGGAAACATGGAATATGTGTGCAATGTGTAGTGCAGACAGGTCCTAACGCAGGCGCATGAAGGTCAGAAGGAGCATCTGAAGGGCGCTGAAGGCTCCTCCTGTAGCGCACCAACGTCCTCCTCCATCCTCAATTTCTCATGCCTACTTCGTCTAGAAGAGCGGTCCACGTTGGTGGGTTGAACACATGTGTGTCCCAGGCGTAAGGATGGTGCCCAGTCAGGGTCTGCCTCATTTCTTTCATATGCTGGTTTTCCTGCAATTACAAAAGTCGTATCAGTCATACAACAGGTTAACATTAGTTACTTAAATTGGATTTTAAAGCTCTGTAGTGTGTCTAAACTGGTGGGAACTGCCTTCATATGGCACTGATGTGTATGCAACAGATTTTTTAAAATTTATTAATTATTTATTTTTTAAGTTTAACTGATCATTAGGCATAACAAACAAGCAGAAGATTTCTTCTGGTGATTTAGTAGATCTGTAGTCTCCTCCACAGACTGCTTGGTCAAGCATATCAGTAGCCTAAGCGGGAGGTAAATATAGCATTTTTTTCTAACACATCTCCCATACTTATAATCATTCATGGTGTGCTGTTACATCTTCATTAATACCCTTACTTTGTTACCTTTGAACTGTTTTTTTGTGTACTAGTATCATACGGTGAACGCCTGTGGTTTATGCACAGTTAGCCAGTAGGGCTACAGTTAGCCTCTCTTAGACACTAGCGTGGTTAGCCAAAGCAAGCAACACAACCACACGCCATAAGCGTTTAAATGCAGTCAGTATCAGCGTCCGAAGAACATTAACACTTCCAGTTACTTACCTTTATGGAAATGTAGGGAACAGACCGACATGTTTTCAGTTGATGAATGAAAAGCGATGGCCTTTCTTCTCACCGCTGCAACCATTCAAGCCTCTTGGTCAACTCATCGGAGTTCCATATTTTCTCTTCCAGGCGGGAATGCTAAAAAAAAAAAAACGTATCCCATCCTTTTTGCATTCGTTTCTATCATGGGACCTAGAATGGCAGTCTTTCAAACAACACGAGTGTACCATTTTCAACGATTACCACGCAGAATGGATGCCGAGCAAAGGATCGCGTCACGGGCTTGTTGTTGTTGTACAATACACGAAAACCCACAATGCATTGCGCCAGAAACGTCACGAGACAAGAACCGATTGTGCGGCCCGCAGCGCTGAAAAAAAGGTCATCACTTTACATTATTATGAATATCTCGAAAACCGTAGCAGTTCAAACAAAACTTTTTGCAGCACAATCCAGCACTAACGACGAAGAAAAAAATGGCATCATCGCCGTTCCATTCCGCCGCAGATGGGGGGCTGCGCGTGACGTCATCACTAGACATTTTTATGAATATCTCGAAAACCGTAGCAGTTCAAACAAAACTTTTTGCAGCACAATCCAGCACTAACGACGAAGAAAAAAATGGCATCATCGCCGTTTCATTCCGCCGCAGATGGGGGGCTGCGCGTGACGTCATCACTAGACATTTTTATGAATATCTCGAAAACCGTAGCAGTTCAAACAAAACTTTTTGCAGCACAATCCAGCACTAACGACGAAGAAAAAAATGGCATCATCGCCGTTCCATTCCGCCGCAGATGGGGGGCTGCGCGTGACGTCATCACTAGACATTTTTATGAATATCTCGAAAACCGTAGCAGTTCAAACAAAACTTTTTGCAGCACAATCCAGCACTAACGAGGCAGAATCAAATGACACCACTGGGGTTCCATTCCGCCACAGATGGGGGGCTGGGTGAACTCTGGATGACCTAAAAAAACAATGTTTAATAACTGCAAAACGATGATGGCACAAACGAAACTTTTTGCAGCACAAACCAGCACAATCATAGCACAAACGATTGACATAATTTTTATATAAATTTGCGTCTGATGGGGGGCTGCGCGTGACGTCATCAATGTACATTTTTATGAATATCTCGAAAACCGTAGCAGTTCAAACAAAACTTTTTTCAGCACAATCCAGCACTAACGAGGCAGAATCAAATGACACCACCGGGGTTCCATTCTGCCACAGATGGGGGGCTGGGTGAACTCTGGATGACCTAAAAAACAATGTTTAATAACTGCAAAACGATGATGGCACAAACGAAACTTTTTGCAGCACAAACCAGCACAATCATAGCACAAACGATTGACATAATTTTTATATAAATTTGCGTCTGATGGGGGGCCAACTTCACGGAGGTGGCCGAGAAATGTAATTTTGATGTTAACTCCCAAACCGCTGCGCAGAAGTCAACCAAACTTCACCCATTAGTGTATTGTATCACAATCTAGTAGTTACATGTGAAAATTTGGTTCTAGGACATTTGATTTGAGCGCAATCCTCAAACTTAGGTCAAAAAAGCCATTTAAGCCTTTTCACAGTGAGATCTATGCGATATGGCCGAGAAATGTAATTTTGATGTTAACTTCCAAACCGCTGCGCAGAAGTCAACCAAACTTCACCCATTAGTGTATTGTATCACAATCTAGTAGTTACATGTGGAAATTTGGTTCTAGGACATTTGATTTGAGCGCAATCTTCAAACTTAATTAAAAAAAGTCATTTAAGCCTTTTCACAGTGAGATCTATGCGATATGGCCGAGAAATGTAATTTTGATGTTAACTCCCAAACCGCTGCGCAGAAGTCAACCAAACTTCACCCAATAGTGTATTGTATCAAAATCTAGTAGTTACATTTGAAAATTTTGTTCTAGGACATTTTGTTTGAACGCAATCATCAAACTTAATTAAAAAAGTCATTTAAGCCTTTTCACAGTGAGATCTATGCGATATGGCCGAGAAATGTAATTTTGATGTTAACTCCCAAACCGCTGCGCAGAAGTCAACCAAACTTCACCCAATAGTGTATTGTATCACAATCTAGTAGTTACATTTGAAAATTTTGTTCTAGGACATTTTGTTTGAGCGCAATCCTCAAACTTAGGTCAAAAAAGCCATTTAAGCCTTTTCACAGTGAGATCTATGCGATATGGCCGAGAAATGTAATTTTGATGTTAACTCCCAAACCGCTGCGCAGAAGTCAACCAAACTTCACCCAATAGTGTATTGTATCACATTCTAGTAGTTACATTTGAAAATTTCGTTCTAGGACATTTGGTTTGAGCGCAATCATTAAGTTTAGGTCAAAAAAGCCATTTAAGCCTTTTCACAGTGAGATCTATGCGATATGGCCGAGAAATGTAATTTTGATGTTAACTCCCAAACCGCTGCGCAGAAGTCAACCAAACTTCACCCAATAGTGTATTGTATCACATTCTAGTAGTTACATTTTAAAATTTCGTTCTAGGACATTTGGTTTGAGCGCAATTATTAAACTTAGGTCAAAAAAGCCATTTAAGCCTTTTCACAGTGAGATCTATGCGATATGGCCGAGAAATGTAATTTTGATGTTAACTCCCAAACCGCTGCGCAGAAGTCAACCAAACTTCACCCAATAGTGTATTGTATCACATTCTAGTAGTTACATTTGAAAATTTTGTTCTAGGACATTTGGTTTGAGCGCAATCATTAAACTTAGGTCAAAAAAGCCATTTGAGCCTTTTCACAGTGAGATCTATGCGATATGGCCGAGAAATGTAATTTTGATGTTAACTCCCAAACCGCTGCGCAGAAGTCAACCAAACTTCACCCAATAGTGTATTGTATCACAATCTAGTAGTTACATTTGAAAATTTTGTTCTAGGAAATTTTGTTTGAGCGCAATCATCAAACTTAATTAAAAAAGTCATTTAAGCCTTTTCACAGTGAGATCTATGCGATATGGCCGAGAAATGTAATTTTGATGTTAACTCCCAAACCGCTGCGCAGAAGTCAACCAAACTTCACCCAATAGTGTATTGTATCACAATCTAGTAGTTACATGTGGAAATTTGGTTCTAGGACATTTGATTTGAGCGCAATCCTCAAACTTAGGTCAAAAAAGCCATTTAAGCCTTTTCACAGTGAGATCTATGCGATATGGCCGAGAAATGTAATTTTGATGTTGACTCCCAAACCGCTGCGCAGAAGTCAACCAAACTTCACCCAATAGTGTATTGTATCACAATCTAGTAGTTACATTTGAAAATTTTGTTCTAGGACATTTTGTTTGAGCGCAATCATCAAACTTAATTAAAAAAGTCATTTAAGCCTTTTCACAGTGAGATCTATGCGATATGGCCGAGAAATGTAATTTTGATGTTAACTCCCAAACCGCTGCGCAGAAGTCAACCAAACTTCACCCATTAGTGTATTGTATCACAATCTAGTAGTTACATGTGGAAATTTGGTTCTAGGACATTTGATTTGAGCGCAATCCTCAAACTTAGGTCAAAAAAGCCATTTAAGCCTTTTCACAGTGAGATCTATGCGATATGGCCGAGAAATGTAATTTTGATGTTAACTCCCAAACCGCTGCGCAGAAGTCAACCAAACTTCACCCAATAGTGTATTGTATCACATTCTAGTAGTTACATTTGAAAATTTTGTTCTAGGACATTTGGATTGAGTGCAATCATTAAACTTAGGTCAAAAAAGCCATTTAAGCCTTTTCACAGTGAGATCTATGCGATATGGCCGAGAAATGTAATTTTGATGTTAACTCCCAAACCGCTGCGCAGAAGTCAACTAAACTTCACCCAATAGTGTATTGTATTACATTCTAGTAGTTACATTTGAAAATTTGGTTCTAGGACATTTGATTTGAGCGCAATCCTCAAACTTAGGTCAAAAAAGCCATTTAAGCCTTTTCACAGTGAGATCTATGCGATATGGCCGAGAAATGTAATTTTGATGTTGACTACCAAACCGCTGCGCAGAAGTCAACCAAACTTCACCCAATAGTGTATTGTATCACAATCTAGTAGTTACATTTGAAAATTTTGTTCTAGGACATTTTGTTTGAGCGTAATCATCAAACTTAATTAAAAAAGTCATTTAAGCCTTTTCACAGTGAGATCTATGCGATATGGCCGAGAAATGTAATTTTGATGTTAACTCCCAAACCGCTGCGCAGAAGTCAACCAAACTTCACCCAATAGTGTATTGTATCACATTCTAGTAGTTACATTTGAAAATTTTGTTCTAGGACATTTGGTTTGAGTGCAATCATTAAACTTAGGTCAAAAAAGCCATTTAAGCCTTTTCACAGTGAGATCTATGCGATATGGCCGAGAAATGTAATTTTGATGTTAACTCCCAAACCGCTGCGCAGAAGTCAACTAAACTTCACCCAATAGTGTATTGTATTACATTCTAGTAGTTACATTTGAAAATTTCGTTCTAGGACATTTGGTTTGAGCGCAATCATTAAACTTAATTAAAAAAGCCATTTAAGCCTTTTCACAGTGAGATCTATGCGATATGGCCGAGAAATGTAATTTTGATGTTAACTCCCAAACCGCTGCGCAGAAGTCAACCAAACTTTACCCAATAGTGTATTGTATCACAATCTAGTAGTTACATTTGAAAATTTTGTTCTAGGAAATTTTGTTTGAGCGCAATCATCAAACTTAATTAAAAAAGTCATTTAAGCCTTTTCACAGTGAGATCTATGCGATATGGCCGAGAAACGTAATTTTGATGTTAACTCCCAAACCGCTGCGCAGAAGTCAACCAAACTTCACCCATTAGTGTATTGTATCACAATCTAGTAGTTACATGTGGAAATTTGGTTCTAGGACATTTGATTTGAGCGCAATCCTCAAACTTAGGTCAAAAAAGCCATTTAAGCCTTTTCACAGTGAGATCTATGCGATATGGCCGAGAAATGTAATTTTGATGTTAACTCCCAAACCGCTGCGCAGAAGTCAACCAAACTTCACCCAATAGTGTATTGTATCACATTCTAGTAGTTACATTTGAAAATTTCGTTCTAGGACATTTGGTTTGAGCGCAATTATTAAACTTAGGTCAAAAAAGCCATTTAAGCCTTTTCACAGTGAGATCTATGCGATATGGCCGAGAAATGTAATTTTGATGTTAACTCCCAAACCGCTGCGCAGAAGTCAACCAAACTTCACCCATTAGTGTATTGTATCACAATCTAGTAGTTACATGTGGAAATTTGGTTCTAGGACATTTGATTTGAGCGCAATCTTCAAACTTAATTAAAAAAAGTCATTTAAGCCTTTTCACAGTGAGATCTATGCGATATGGCCGAGAAATGTAATTTTGATGTTAACTCCCAAACCGCTGCGCAGAAGTCAACCAAACTTCACCCAATAGTGTATTGTATCAAAATCTAGTAGTTACATTTGAAAATTTTGTTCTAGGACATTTTGTTTGAACGCAATCATCAAACTTAATTAAAAAAGTCATTTAAGCCTTTTCACAGTGAGATCTATGCGATATGGCCGAGAAATGTAATTTTGATGTTAACTCCCAAACCGCTGCGCAGAAGTCAACCAAACTTCACCCAATAGTGTATTGTATCACAATCTAGTAGTTACATTTGAAAATTTTGTTCTAGGACATTTTGTTTGAGCGCAATCCTCAAACTTAGGTCAAAAAAGCCATTTAAGCCTTTTCACAGTGAGATCTATGCGATATGGCCGAGAAATGTAATTTTGATGTTAACTCCCAAACCGCTGCGCAGAAGTCAACCAAACTTCACCCAATAGTGTATTGTATCACATTCTAGTAGTTACATTTGAAAATTTCGTTCTAGGACATTTGGTTTGAGCGCAATCATTAAGTTTAGGTCAAAAAAGCCATTTAAGCCTTTTCACAGTGAGATCTATGCGATATGGCCGAGAAATGTAATTTTGATGTTAACTCCCAAACCGCTGCGCAGAAGTCAACCAAACTTCACCCAATAGTGTATTGTATCACATTCTAGTAGTTACATTTTAAAATTTCGTTCTAGGACATTTGGTTTGAGCGCAATTATTAAACTTAGGTCAAAAAAGCCATTTAAGCCTTTTCACAGTGAGATCTATGCGATATGGCCGAGAAATGTAATTTTGATGTTAACTCCCAAACCGCTGCGCAGAAGTAAACCAAACTTCACCCATTAGTGTATTGTATCACAATCTAGTAGTTACATGTGGAAATTTGGTTCTAGGACATTTGATTTGAGCGCAATCCTCAAACTTAGGTCAAAAAAGCCATTTAAGCCTTTTCACAGTGAGATCTATGCGATATGGCCGAGAAATGTAATTTTGATGTTAACTCCCAAACCGCTGCGCAGAAGTCAACCAAACTTCACCCAATAGTGTATTGTATCACAATCTTGTAGTTACATTTGAAAATTTTGTTCTAGGACATTTTGTTTGAACGCAATCATCAAACTTAATTAAAAAAGTCATTTAAGCCTTTTCACAGTGAGATCTATGCGATATGGCCGAGAAATGTAATTTTGATGTTAACTCCCAAACCGCTGCGCAGAAGTCAACTAAACTTCACCCAATAGTGTATTGTATCACATTCTAGTAGTTACATTTGAAAATTTCGTTCTAGGACATTTGGTTTGAGCGCAATTATTAAACTTAGGTCAAAAAAGCCATTTAAGCCTTTTCACAGTGAGATCTATGCGATATGGCCGAGAAATGTAATTTTGATGTTAACTCCCAAACCGCTGCGCAGAAGTAAACCAAACTTCACCCATTAGTGTATTGTATCACAATCTAGTAGTTACATGTGGAATTTTGGTTCTAGGACATTTGATTTGAGCGCAATCCTCAAACTTAGGTCAAAAAAGCCATTTAAGCCTTTTCACAGTGAGATCTATGCGATATGGCCGAGAAATGTAATTTTGATGTTAACTCCCAAACCGCTGCGCAGAAGTCAACTAAACTTCACCCAATAGTGTATTGTATCACATTCTAGTAGTTACATTTGAAAATTTCGTTCTAGGACATTTGGTTTGAGCGCAATCATTAAACTTAATTAAAAAAGTCATTTAAGCCTTTTCACAGTGAGATCTATGCGATATGGCCGAGAAATGTAATTTTGATGTTAACTCCCAAACCGCTGCGCAGACGTCAACCAAACTTCACCCAATAGTGTATTGTATCACAATCTAGTAGTTACATTTGAAAATTTTGTTCTAGGACATTTTGTTTGAACGCAATCATCAAACTTAATTAAAAAAGTCATTTAAGCCTTTTCACAGTGAGATCTATGCGATATGGCCGAGAAATGTAATTTTGATGTTAACTCCCAAACCGCTGCGCAGAAGTCAACTAAACTTCACCCAATAGTGTATTGTATTACATTCTAGTAGTTACATTTGAAAATTTGGTTCTAGGACATTTGATTTGAGCGCAATCCTCAAACTTAGGTCAAAAAAGCCATTTAAGCCTTTTCACAGTGAGATCTATGCGATATGGCCGAGAAATGTAATTTTGATGTTGACTCCCAAACCGCTGCGCAGAAGTCAACCAAACTTCACCCAATAGTGTATTGTATCACAATCTAGTAGTTACATTTGAAAATTTTGTTCTAGGACATTTTGTTTGAGCGTAATCATCAAACTTAATTAAAAAAGTCATTTAAGCCTTTTCACAGTGAGATCTATGCGATATGGCCGAGAAATGTAATTTTGATGTTAACTCCCAAACCGCTGCGCAGAAGTCAACCAAACTTCACCCATTAGTGTATTGTATCACAATCTAGTAGTTAGATGTGGAAATTTGGTTCTAGGACATTTGATTTGAGCGCAATCCTCAAACTTAGGTCAAAAAAGCCATTTAAGCCTTTTCACAGTGAGATCTATGCGATATGGCCGAGAAATGTAATTTTGATGTTAACTCCCAAACCGCTGCGCAGAAGTCAACCAAACTTCACCCAATAGTGTATTGTATCACATTCTAGTAGTTACATTTGAAAATTTTGTTCTAGGACATTTGGTTTGAGTGCAATCATTAAACTTAGGTCAAAAAAGCCATTTAAGCCTTTTCACAGTGAGATCTATGCGATATGGCCGAGAAATGTAATTTTGATGTTAACTCCCAAACCGCTGCGCAGAAGTCAACTAAACTTCACCCAATAGTGTATTGTATTACATTCTAGTAGTTACATTTGAAAATTTCGTTCTAGGACATTTGGTTTGAGCGCAATCATTAAACTTAATTAAAAAAGCCATTTAAGCCTTTTCACAGTGAGATCTATGCGATATGGCCGAGAAATGTAATTTTGATGTTAACTCCCAAACCGCTGCGCAGAGGTCAACCAAACTTCACCCAATAGTGTATTGTATCACAATCTAGTAGTTACATTTGAAAATTTTGTTCTAGGACATTTTGTTTGAACGCAATCATCAAACTTAATTAAAAAAGTCATTTAAGCCTTTTCACAGTGAGATCTATGCGATATGGCCGAGAAATGTAATTTTGATGTTAACTCCCAAACCGCTGCGCAGAAGTCAACCAAACTTTACCCAATAGTGTATTGTATCACAATCTAGTAGTTACATTTGAAAATTTTGTTCTAGGAAATTTTGTTTGAGCGCAATCATCAAACTTAATTAAAAAAGTCATTTAAGCCTTTTCACAGTGAGATCTATGCGATATGGCCGAGAAACGTAATTTTGATGTTAACTCCCAAACCGCTGCGCAGAAGTCAACCAAACTTCACCCATTAGTGTATTGTATCACAATCTAGTAGTTACATGTGGAAATTTGGTTCTAGGACATTTGATTTGAGCGCAATCCTCAAACTTAGGTCAAAAAAGCCATTTAAGCCTTTTCACAGTGAGATCTATGCGATATGGCCGAGAAATGTAATTTTGATGTTAACTCCCAAACCGCTGCGCAGAAGTCAACCAAACTTCACCCAATAGTGTATTGTATCACATTCTAGTAGTTACATTTTAAAATTTCGTTCTAGGACATTTGGTTTGAGCGCAATTATTAAACTTAGGTCAAAAAAGCCATTTAAGCCTTTTCACAGTGAGATCTATGCGATATGGCCGAGAAATGTAATTTTGATGTTAACTCCCAAACCGCTGCGCAGAAGTCAACCAAACTTCACCCATTAGTGTATTGTATCACAATCTAGTAGTTACATGTGGAAATTTGGTTCTAGGACATTTGATTTGAGCGCAATCTTCAAACTTAATTAAAAAAAGTCATTTAAGCCTTTTCACAGTGAGATCTATGCGATATGGCCGAGAAATGTAATTTTGATGTTAACTCCCAAACCGCTGCGCAGAAGTCAACCAAACTTCACCCAATAGTGTATTGTATCAAAATCTAGTAGTTACATTTGAAAATTTTGTTCTAGGACATTTTGTTTGAACGCAATCATCAAACTTAATTAAAAAAGTCATTTAAGCCTTTTCACAGTGAGATCTATGCGATATGGCCGAGAAATGTAATTTTGATGTTAACTCCCAAACCGCTGCGCAGAAGTCAACCAAACTTCACCCAATAGTGTATTGTATCACAATCTAGTAGTTACATTTGAAAATTTTGTTCTAGGACATTTTGTTTGAGCGCAATCCTCAAACTTAGGTCAAAAAAGCCATTTAAGCCTTTTCACAGTGAGATCTATGCGATATGGCCGAGAAATGTAATTTTGATGTTAACTCCCAAACCGCTGCGCAGAAGTCAACCAAACTTCACCCAATAGTGTATTGTATCACATTCTAGTAGTTACATTTGAAAATTTCGTTCTAGGACATTTGGTTTGAGCGCAATCATTAAGTTTAGGTCAAAAAAGCCATTTAAGCCTTTTCACAGTGAGATCTATGCGATATGGCCGAGAAATGTAATTTTGATGTTAACTCCCAAACCGCTGCGCAGAAGTCAACCAAACTTCACCCAATAGTGTATTGTATCACATTCTAGTAGTTACATTTTAAAATTTCGTTCTAGGACATTTGGTTTGAGCGCAATTATTAAACTTAGGTCAAAAAAGCCATTTAAGCCTTTTCACAGTGAGATCTATGCGATATGGCCGAGAAATGTAATTTTGATGTTAACTCCCAAACCGCTGCGCAGAAGTCAACCAAACTTCACCCAATAGTGTATTGTATCACATTCTAGTAGTTACATTTGAAAATTTTGTTCTAGGACATTTGGTTTGAGCGCAATCATTAAACTTAGGTCAAAAAAGCCATTTGAGCCTTTTCACAGTGAGATCTATGCGATATGGCCGAGAAATGTAATTTTGATGTTAACTCCCAAACCGCTGCGCAGAAGTCAACCAAACTTCACCCAATAGTGTATTGTATCACAATCTAGTAGTTACATTTGAAAATTTTGTTCTAGGAAATTTTGTTTGAGCGCAATCATCAAACTTAATTAAAAAAGTCATTTAAGCCTTTTCACAGTGAGATCTATGCGATATGGCCGAGAAATGTAATTTTGATGTTAACTCCCAAACCGCTGCGCAGAAGTCAACCAAACTTCACCCATTAGTGTATTGTATCACAATCTAGTAGTTACATGTGAAAATTTGGTTCTAGGACATTTGATTTGAGCGCAATCCTCAAACTTAGGTCAAAAAAGCCATTTAAGCCTTTTCACAGTGAGATCTATGCGATATGGCCGAGAAATGTAATTTTGATGTTAACTCCCAAACCGCTGCGCAGAAGTCAACCAAACTTCACCCAATAGTGTATTGTATCACATTCTAGTAGTTACATTTGAAAATTTCGTTCTAGGACATTTGGTTTGAGCGCAATCATTAAACTTAGGTCAAAAAAGCCATTTAAGCCTTTTCACAGTGAGATCTATGCGATATGGCCGAGAAATGTAATTTTGATGTTAACTCCCAAACCGCTGCGCAGAAGTCAACCAAACTTCACCCAATAGTGTATTGTATCACAATCTAGTAGTTACATTTGAAAATTTTGTTCTAGGACATTTTGTTTGAACGCAATCATCAAACTTAATTAAAAAAGTCATTTAAGCCTTTTCACAGTGAGATCTATGCGATATGGCCGAGAAATGTAATTTTGATGTTAACTCCCAAACCGCTGCGCAGAAGTCAACCAAACTTCACCAAATAGTGTATTGTATCACAATCTAGTAGTTACATTTGAAAATTTTGTTCTAGGAAATTTTGTTTGAGCGCAATCATCAAACTTAATTAAAAAAGTCATTTAAGCCTTTTCACAGTGAGATCTATGCGATATGGCCGAGAAATGTAATTTTGATGTTAACTCCCAAACCGCTGCGCAGAAGTCAACCAAACTTCACCCATTAGTGTATTGTATCACAATCTAGTAGTTACATGTGGAAATTTGGTTCTAGGACATTTGATTTGAGCGCAATCCTCAAACTTAGGTCAAAAAAGCCATTTAAGCCTTTTCACAGTGAGATCTATGCGATATGGCCGAGAAATGTAATTTTGATGTTAACTCCCAAACCGCTGCGCAGAAGTCAACCAAACTTCACCCAATAGTGTATTGTATCACATTCTAGTAGTTACATTTGAAAATTTAGTTCTAGGACATTTGGTTTGAGCGCAATTATTTAACTTAGGTCAAAAAAGCCATTTAAGCCTTTTCACAGTGAGATCTATGCGATATGGCCGAGAAATGTAATTTTGATGTTAACTCCCAAACTGCTGCGCAGAAGTAAACCAAACTTAACCCATTAGTGTATTGTATCACAATCTAGTAGTTACATGTGGAAATTTGGTTCTAGGACATTTGATTTGAGCGCAATCCTCAAACTTAGGTCAAAAAAGCCATTTAAGCCTTTTCACAGTGAGATCTATGCGATATGGCCGAGAAATGTAATTTTGATGTTAACTCCCAAACCGCTGCGCAGAAGTCAACCAAACTTCACCCAATAGTGTATTGTATCACAATCTAGTAGTTACATTTGAAAATTTTGTTCTAGGACATTTTGTTTGAGCGCAATCATCAAACTTAATTAAAAAAGTCATTTAAGCCTTTTCACAGTGAGATCTATGCGATATGGCCGAGAAATGTAATTTTGATGTTAACTCCCAAACCGCTGCGCAGAAGTCAACCAAACTTCACCCATTAGTGTATTGTATCACAATCTAGTAGTTACATGTGGAAATTTGGTTCTAGGACATTTGATTTGAGCGCAATCCTCAAACTTAGGTCAAAAAAGCCATTTAAGCCTTTTCACAGTGAGATCTATGCGATATGGCCGAGAAATGTAATTTTGATGTTAACTCCCAAACCGCTGCGCAGAAGTCAACCAAACTTCACCCAATAGTGTATTGTATCACATTCTAGTAGTTACATTTGAAAATTTTGTTCTAGGACATTTGGTTTGAGCGCAATCGTTAAACTTAGGTCAAAAAAGCCATTTAAGCCTTTTCACAGTGAGATCTATGCGATATGGCCGAGAAATGTAATTTTGATGTTAACTCCCAAACCGCTGCGCAGAAGTCAACTAAACTTCACCCAATAGTGTATTGTATCACATTCTAGTAGTTACATTTGAAAAATTTCGTTCTAGGACATTTGGTTTGAGCGCAATCATTAAACTTAATTAAAAAAGCCATTTAAGCCTTTTCACAGTGAGATCTATGCGATATGGCCGAGAAATGTAATTTTGATGTTAACTCCCAAACCGCTGCGCAGAAGTCAACCAAACTTCACCCAATAGTGTATTGTATCACATTCTAGTAGTTACATTTGAAAATTTCGTTCTAGGACATTTGGTTTGAGCGCAATTATTAAACTTAGGTCAAAAAAGCCATTTAAGCCTTTTCACAGTGAGATCTATGCGATATGGCCGAGAAATGTAATTTTGATGTTAACTCCCAAACCACTGCGCAGAAGTCAACCAAACTTCACCCAATAGTGTATTGTATCACATTCTAGTAGTTACATTTGAAAATTTCGTTCTAGGACATTTGGTTTGAGCGCAATCATTAAACTTAGGTCAAAAAAGCCATTTAAGCCTTTTCACAGTGAGATCTATGCGATATGGCCGAGAAATGTAATTTTGATGTTAACTCCCAAACCGCTGCGCAGAAGTCAACCAAACTTCACCCATAAGTGTATTGTATCACAATCTAGTTGTTACATGTGAAAATTTTGTTCTAGGAAATTTTGTTTGAGCGCAATCATCAAACTTAATTAAAAAAGTCATTTAAGCCTTTTCACAGTGAGATCTATGCGATATGGCCGAGAAATGTAATTTTGATGTTAACTCCCAAACCGCTGCGCAGAAGTCAACCAAACTTCACCCATTAGTGTATTGTATCACAATCTAGTAGTTACATGTGAAAATTTGGTTCTAGGACATTTGATTTGAGCGCAATCCTCAAACTTAGGTCAAAAAAGCCATTTAAGCCTTTTCACAGTGAGATCTATGCGATATGGCCGAGAAATGTAAATTTGATGTTAACTCCCAAACCGCTGCGCAGAAGTCAACCAAACTTCACCCAATAGTGTATTGTATCACAATCTAGTAGTTACATTTGAAAATGTTGTTCTAGGACATTTTGTTTGAACGCAATCATCAAACTTAATTAAAAAAGTCATTTAAGCCTTTTCACAGTGAGATCTATGCGATATGGCCGAGAAATGTAATTTTGATGTTAACTCCCAAACCGCTGCGCAGAAGTCAACCAAACTTCACCCAATAGTGTATTGTATCACAATCTAGTAGTTACATTTGAAAATTTTGTTCTAGGACATTTTGTTTGAGCGCAATCCTCAAACTTAGGTCAAAAAAGCCATTTAAGCCTTTTCACAGTGAGATCTATGCGATATGGCCGAGAAATGTAATTTTGATGTTAACTCCCAAACCGCTGCGCAGAAGTCAACCAAACTTCACCCAATAGTGTATTGTATCACATTCTAGTAGTTACATTTGAAAATTTCGTTCTAGGACATTTGGTTTGAGCGCAATCATTAAGTTTAGGTCAAAAAAGCCATTTAAGCCTTTTCACAGTGAGATCTATGCGATATGGCCGAGAAATGTAATTTTGATGTTAACTCCCAAACCGCTGCGCAGAAGTCAACCAAACTTCACCCAATAGTGTATTGTATCACATTCTAGTAGTTACATTTTAAATTTTCGTTCTAGGACATTTGGTTTGAGCGCAATTATTAAACTTAGGTCAAAAAAGCCATTTAAGCCTTTTCACAGTGAGATCTATGCGATATGGCCGAGAAATGTAATTTTGATGTTAAATCCCAAACCGCTGCGCAGAAGTAAACCAAACTTCACCCATTAGTGTATTGTATCACAAACTAGTAGTTACATGTGGAAATTTGGTTATTGGACATTTGATTTGAGCGCAATCCTCAAACTTAGGTCAAAAAAGCCATTTAAGCCTTTTCACAGTGAGATCTATGCGATATGGCCGAGAAATGTAATTTTGATGTTAACTCCCAAACCGCTGCGCAGAAGTCAACCAAACTTCACCCATTAGTGTATTGTATCACAATCTAGTAGTTACATGTGGAAATTTGGTTCTAGGAAATTTTGTTTGAGCGCAATCATCAAACTTAATTAAAAAAGTCATTTAAGCCTTTTCACAGTGAGATCTATGCGATATGGCCGAGAAATGTAATTTTGATGTTAACTCCCAAACCGCTGCGCAGAAGTCAACCAAACTTCACCCATTAGTGTATTGTATCACAATCTAGTAGTTACATGTGAAAATTTGGTTCTAGGACATTTGATTTGAGCGCAATCCTCAAACTTAGGTCAAAAAAGCCATTTAAGCCTTTTCACAGTGAGATCTATGCGATATGGCCGAGAAATGTAAATTTGATGTTAACTCCCAAACCGCTGCGCAGAAGTCAACCAAACTTCACCCAATAGTGTATTGTATCACATTCTAGTAGTTACATTTGAAAATTTCGTTCTAGGACATTTGGTTTGAGCGCAATTATTAAACTTAGGTCAAAAAAGCCATTTAAGCCTTTTCACAGTGAGATCTATGCGATATGGCCGAGAAATGTAATTTTGATGTTAACTCCCAAACCGCTGCGCAGAAGTAAACCAAACTTCACCCATTAGTGTATTGTATACCAATCTAGTAGTTACATGTGGAATTTTGGTTCTAGGACATTTGATTTGAGCGCAATCCTCAAACTTAGGTCAAAAAAGCCATTTAAGCCTTTTCACAGTGAGATCTATGCGATATGGCCGAGAAATGTATTTTTGATGTTAACTCCCAAACCGCTGCGCAGAAGTCAACTAAACTTCACCCAATAGTGTATTGTATCACATTCTAGTAGTTACATTTGAAAATTTCGTTCTAGGACATTTGGTTTGAGCGCAATCATTAAACTTAATTAAAAAAGTCATTTAAGCCTTTTCACAGTGAGATCTATGCGATATGGCCGAGAAATGTAAATTTGATGTTAACTCCCAAACCGCTGCGCAGAAGTCAACCAAACTTCACCCAATAGTGTATTGTATCACAATCTAGTAGTTACATTTGAAAATGTTGTTCTAGGACATTTTGTTTGAACGCAATCATCAAACTTAATTAAAAAAGTCATTTAAGCCTTTTCACAGTGAGATCTATGCGATATGGCCGAGAAATGTAATTTTGATGTTAACTCCCAAACCGCTGCGCAGAAGTCAACCAAACTTCACCCAATAGTGTATTGTATCACAATCTAGTAGTTACATTTGAAAATTTTGTTCTAGGACATTTTGTTTGAGCGCAATCCTCAAACTTAGGTCAAAAAAGCCATTTAAGCCTTTTCACAGTGAGATCTATGCGATATGGCCGAGAAATGTAATTTTGATGTTAACTCCCAAACCGCTGCGCAGAAGTCAACCAAACTTCACCCATTAGTGTATTGTATCACAATCTAGTAGTTACATGTGAAAATTTGGTTCTAGGACATTTGATTTGAGCGCAATCCTCAAACTTAGGTCAAAAAAGCCATTTAAGCCTTTTCACAGTGAGATCTATGCGATATGGCCGAGAAATGTAAATTTGATGTTAACTCCCAAACCGCTGCGCAGAAGTCAACCAAACTTCACCCAATAGTGTATTGTATCACAATCTAGTAGTTACATTTGAAAATTTTGTTCTAGGACATTTTGTTTGAACGCAATCATCAAACTTAATTAAAAAAGTCATTTAAGCCTTTTCACAGTGAGATCTATGCGATATGGCCGAGAAATGTAATTTTGATGTTAACTCCCAAACCGCTGCGCAGAAGTCAACCAAACTTCACCCAATAGTGTATTGTATCACAATCTAGTAGTTACATTTGAAAATTTTGTTCTAGGAAATTTTGTTTGAGCGCAATCATCAAACTTAATTAAAAAAGTCATTTAAGCCTTTTCACAGTGAGATCTATGCGATATGGCCGAGAAATGTAATTTTGATGTTAACTCCCAAACCGCTGCGCAGAAGTCAACCAAACTTCACCCAATAGTGTATTGTATCACAATCTAGTAGTTACATTTGAAAATTTTGTTCTAGGACATTTTGTTTGAGCGCAATCATCAAACTTAATTAAAAAAGTCATTTAAGCCTTTTCACAGTGAGAGCTATGCGATATGGCCGAGAAATGTAATTTTGATGTTCACTCCCAAACCGCTGCGCAGAAGTCAACCAAACTTCACCCATTAGTGTATTGTATCACAATCTAGTAGTTACATTTGAAAATTTTTTTCTAGGAAATTTTGTTTGAGCGCAATCATCAAACTTAATTAAAAAAGTCATTTAAGCCTTTTCACAGTGAGATCTTTGCGATATGGCCGAGAAATGTAATTTTGATATTAACTCCCAAACCACTGCGCAGAAGTCAACCAAATTTCACCCATTAGTGTATTGTATCACAATCTAGTAGTTACATGTGGAAATTTGGTTCTAGGACATTTGATTTGAGCGCAATCCTCAAACTTAGGTCAAAAAAGCCATTTAAGCCTTTTCACAGTGAGATCTATGCGATATGGCCGAGAAATGTAATTTTGATGTTAACTCCCAAACCGCTGCGCAGAAGTCAACCAAACTTCACCCAACAGTGTATTGTATCACATTCTAGTAGTTACATTTAAAAATTTCGTTCTAGGACATTTGGTTTGAGCGCAATTATTAAACTTAGGTCAAAAAAGCCATTTAAGCCTTTTCACAGTGAGATCTATGCGATATGGCCGAGAAATGTAATTTTGATGTTAACTTCCAAACCGCTGCGCAGAAGTAAACCAAACTTAACCCATTAGTGTATTGTATCACAATCTAGTAGTTACATGTGGAAATTTGGTTCTAGGACATTTGATTTGAGCGCAATCCTCAAAATTAGGTCAAAAAAGCCATTTAAGCCTTTTCACAGTGAGATCTATGCGATATGGCCGAGAAATGTAATTTTGATGTTAACTCCCAAACCGCTGCGCAGAAGTCAACCAAACTTCACCCAATAGTGTATTGTATCACAATCTAGTAGTTACATTTGAAAATTTTGTTCTAGGAAATTTTGTTTGAGCGCAATCATCAAACTTAATTAAAAAAGTCATTTAAGCCTTTTCACAGTGAGATCTATGCGATATGGCCGAGAAATGTAATTTTGATGTTAACTCCCAAACCGCTGCGCAGAAGTCAACCAAACTTCACCCATTAGTGTATTGTATCACAATCTAGTAGTTACATGTGAAAATTTGGTTCTAGGACATTTGATTTGAGCGCAATCCTCAAACTTAGGTCAAAAAAGCCATTTAAGCCTTTTCACAGTGAGATCTATGCGATATGGCCGAGAAATGTAAATTTGATGTTAACTCCCAAACCGCTGCGCAGAAGTCAACCAAACTTCACCCAATAGTGTATTGTATCACATTCTAGTAGTTACATTTGAAAATTTCGTTCTAGGACATTTGGTTTGAGCGCAATTATTAAACTTAGGTCAAAAAAGCCATTTAAGCCTTTTCACAGTGAGATCTATGCGATATGGCCGAGAAATGTAATTTTGATGTTAACTCCCAAACCGCTGCGCAGAAGTAAACCAAACTTCACCCATTAGTGTATTGTATCACAATCTAGTAGTTACATGTGGAATTTTGGTTCTAGGACATTTGATTTGAGCGCAATCCTCAAACTTAGGTCAAAAAAGCCATTTAAGCCTTTTCACAGTGAGATCTATGCGATATGGCCGAGAAATGTAATTTTGATGTTAACTCCCAAACCGCTGCGCAGAAGTCAACTAAACTTCACCCAATAGTGTATTGTATCACATTCTAGTAGTTACATTTGAAAATTTCGTTCTAGGACATTTGGTTTGAGCGCAATCATTAAACTTAATTAAAAAAGTCATTTAAGCCTTTTCACAGTGAGATCAATGCGATATGGCCGAGAAATGTAATTTTGATGTTAACTCCCAAACCGCTGCGCAGAAGTCAACCAAACTTCACCCAATAGTGTATTGTATCACAATCTAGTAGTTACATTTGAAAATTTTGTTCTAGGACATTTTGTTTGAACGCAATCATCAAACTTAATTAAAAAAGTCATTTAAGCCTTTTCACAGTGAGATCTATGCGATATGGCCGAGAAATGTAATTTTGATGTTAACTCCCAAACCGCTGCGCAGAAGTCAACCAAACTTCACCCATTAGTGTATTGTATCACAATCTAGTAGTTACATGTGGAAATTTGGTTCTAGGACATTTGATTTGAGCGCAATCCTCAAACTTAGGTCAAAAAAGCCATTTAAGCCTTTTCACAGTGAGATCTATGCGATATGGCCGAGAAATGTAATTTTGATGTTAACTCCCAAACCGCTGCGCAGAAGTCAACCAAACTTCACCCAATAGTGTATTGTATCACATTCTAGTAGTTACATTTAAAAATTTCGTTCTAGGACATTTGGTTTGAGCGCAATTATTAAACTTAGGTCAAAAAAGCCATTTAAGCCTGTTCACAGTGAGATCTATGCGATATGGCCGAGAAATGTAATTTTGATGTTAACTTCCAAACCGCTGCGCAGAAGTAAACCAAACTTAACCCATTAGTGTATTGTATCACAATCTAGTAGTTACATGTGGAAATTTGGTTCTAGGACATTTGATTTGAGCGCAATCCTCAAACTTAGGTCAAAAAAGCCATTTAAGCCTTTTCACAGTGAGATCTATGCGATATGGCCGAGAAATGTAATTTTGATGTTAACTCCCAAACCGCTGCGCAGAAGTCAACCAAACTTCACCCAATAGTGTATTGTATCACAATCTAGTAGTTACATTTGAAAATTTTGTTCTAGGACATTTTGTTTGAACGCAATCATCAAACTTAATTAAAAAAGTCATTTAAGCCTTTTCACAGTGAGATCTATGCGATATGGCCGAGAAATGTAATTTTGATGTTAACTCCCAAACCGCTGCGCAGAAGTCAACCAAACTTCACCCAATAGTGTATTGTATCACAATCTAGTAGTTACATTTGAAAATTTTGTTCTAGGACATTTTGTTTGAGCGCAATCCTCAAACTTAGGTCAAAAAAGCCATTTAAGCCTTTTCACAGTGAGATCTATGCGATATGGCCGAGAAATGTAATTTTGATGTTAACTCCCAAACCGCTGCGCAGAAGTCAACCAAACTTCACCCAATAGTGTATTGTATCACATTCTAGTAGTTACATTTGAAAATTTCGTTCTAGGACATTTGGTTTGAGCGCAATCATTAAGTTTAGGTCAAAAAAGCCATTTAAGCCTTTTCACAGTGAGATCTATGCGATATGGCCGAGAAATGTAATTTTGATGTTAACTCCCAAACCGCTGCGCAGAAGTCAACCAAACTTCACCCAAT
Organism: Corythoichthys intestinalis; assembly: GCF_030265065.1. NCBI lineage: Eukaryota > Metazoa > Chordata > Actinopteri > Syngnathiformes > Syngnathidae > Corythoichthys > Corythoichthys intestinalis. The sequence continues at coordinate 34,658,165 of NC_080407.1, forward strand.
AGTGTATTGTATCACATTCTAGTAGTTACATTTTAAAATTTCGTTCTAGGACATTTGGTTTGAGCGCAATTATTAAACTTAGGTCAAAAAAGCCATTTAAGCCTTTTCACAGTGAGATCTATGCGATATGGCCGAGAAATGTAATTTTGATGTTAAATCCCAAACCGCTGCGCAGAAGTAAACCAAACTTCACCCATTAGTGTATTGTATCACAATCTAGTAGTTACATTTTTAAAATTTTGTTCTAGGACATTTTGTTTGAACGCAATCATCAAACTTAATTAAAAAAGTCATTTAAGCCTTTTCACAGTGAGATCTATGCGATATGGCCGAGAAATGTAATTTTGATGTTAAATCCCAAACCGCTGCGCAGAAGTCAACTAAACTTCACCCAATAGTGTATTGTATCACATTCTAGTAGTTACATTTGAAAATTTCGTTCTAGGACATTTGGTTTGAACGCAATCATCAAACTTAATTAAAAAAGTCATTTAAGCCTTTTCACAGTGAGATCTATGCGATATGGCCGAGAAATGTAATTTTGATGTTAACTCCCAAACCGCTGCGCAGAAGTCAACCAAACCACCCAATAGTGTATTGTATCACAATCTAGTAGTTACATTTGAAAATTTTGTTCTAGGAAATTTTGTTTGAGCGCAATCCTCAAACTTAGGTCAAAAAAGCCATTTAAGCCTTTTCACAGTGAGATCTATGCGATATGGCCGAGAAATGTAATTTTGATGTTAACTCCCAAACCGCTGCGCAGAAGTCAACCAAACTTCATCCATTAGTGTATTGTATCACAATCTAGTAGTTACATGTGGAAATTTGGTTATTGGACATTTGATTTGAGCGCAATCCTCAAACTTAGGTCAAAAAAGCCATTTAAGCCTTTTCACAGTGAGATCTATGCGATATGGCCGAGAAATGTAATTTTGATGTTAACTCCCAAACCGCTGCGCAGAAGTCAACCAAACTTCACCCATTAGTGTATTGTATCACAATCTAGTAGTTACATGTGGAAATTTGGTTCTAGGACATTTGATTTGAGCGCAATCCTCAAACTTAGGTCAAAAAAGCCATTTAAGCCTTTTCACAGTGAGATCTATGCGATATGGCCGAGAAATGTAATTTTGATGTTAACTCCCAAACCGCTGCGCAGAAGTCAACCAAACTTCACCCAATAGTGTATTGTATCACATTCTAGTAGTTACATTTGAAAATTTCGTTCTAGGACATTTGGTTTGAGCGCAATCATTAAACTTAGGTCAAAAAAGCCATTTAAGCCTTTTCACAGTGAGATCTATGCGATATGGCCGAGAAATGTAATTTTGATGTTAACTCCCAAACCGCTGCGCAGAAGTCAACCAAACTTCACCCAATAGTGTATTGTATCACAATCTAGTAGTTACATTTGAAAATTTTGTTCTAGGAAATTTTGTTTGAGCGCAATCATCAAACTTAATTAAAAAAGTCATTTAAGCCTTTTCACAGTGAGATCTATGCGATATGGCCGAGAAATGTAATTTTGATGTTAACTCCCAAACCGCTGCGCAGAAGTCAACCAAACTTCACCCATTAGTGTATTGTATCACAATCTAGTAGTTACATGTGAAAATTTGGTTCTAGGACATTTGATTTGAGCGCAATCCTCAAACTTAGGTCAAAAAAGCCATTTAAGCCTTTTCACAGTGAGATCTATGCGATATGGCCGAGAAATGTAAATTTGATGTTAACTCCCAAACCGCTGCGCAGAAGTCAACCAAACTTCACCCAATAGTGTATTGTATCACATTCTAGTAGTTACATTTGAAAATTTCGTTCTAGGACATTTGGTTTGAGCGCAATTATTAAACTTAGGTCAAAAAAGCCATTTAAGCCTTTTCACAGTGAGATCTATGCGATATGGCCGAGAAATGTAATTTTGATGTTAACTCCCAAACCGCTGCGCAGAAGTCAACCAAACTTCACCCAATAGTGTATTGTATCACATTCTAGTAGTTACATTTGAAAATTTCGTTCTAGGACATTTGGTTTGAGCGCAATCATTAAACTTAATTAAAAAAGTCATTTAAGCCTTTTCACAGTGAGATCAATGCGATATGGCCGAGAAATGTAATTTTGATGTTAACTCCCAAACCGCTGCGCAGAAGTCAACCAAACTTCACCCAATAGTGTATTGTATCACAATCTAGTAGTTACATTTGAAAATTTTGTTCTAGGACATTTTGTTTGAACGCAATCATCAAACTTAATTAAAAAAGTCATTTAAGCCTTTTCACAGTGAGATCTATGCGATATGGCCGAGAAATGTAATTTTGATGTTAACTCCCAAACCGCTGCGCAGAAGTCAACCAAACTTCACCCAATAGTGTATTGTATCACAATCTAGTAGTTACATTTGAAAATTTTGTTCTAGGAAATTTTGTTTGAGCGCAATCATCAAACTTAATTAAAAAAGTCATTTAAGCCTTTTCACAGTGAGATCTATGCGATATGGCCGAGAAATGTAATTTTGATGTTAACTCCCAAACCGCTGCGCAGAAGTCAACCAAACTTCACCCAATAGTGTATTGTATCACAATCTAGTAGTTACATGTGGAAATTTGGTTCTAGGACATTTGATTTGAGCGCAATCCTCAAACTTAGGTCAAAAAAGCCATTTAAGCCTTTTCACAGTGAGATCTATGCGATATGGCCGAGAAATGTAATTTTGATGTTGACTCCCAAACCGCTGCGCAGAAGTCAACCAAACTTCACCCAATAGTGTATTGTATCACAATCTAGTAGTTACATTTGAAAATTTTGTTCTAGGACATTTTGTTTGAGCGCAATCATCAAACTTAATTAAAAAAGTCATTTAAGCCTTTTCACAGTGAGATCTATGCGATATGGCCGAGAAATGTAATTTTGATGTTAACTCCCAAACCGCTGCGCAGAAGTCAACCAAACTTCACCCATTAGTGTATTGTATCACAATCTAGTAGTTACATGTGGAAATTTGGTTCTAGGACATTTGATTTGAGCGCAATCCTCAAACTTAGGTCAAAAAAGCCATTTAAGCCTTTTCACAGTGAGATCTATGCGATATGGCCGAGAAATGTAATTTTGATGTTAACTCCCAAACCGCTGCGCAGAAGTCAACCAAACTTCACCCAATAGTGTATTGTATCACATTCTAGTAGTTACATTTGAAAATTTTGTTCTAGGACATTTGGTTTGAGTGCAATCATTAAACTTAGGTCAAAAAAGCCATTTAAGCCTTTTCACAGTGAGATCTATGCGATATGGACGAGAAATGTAATTTTGATGTTAACTCCCAAACCGCTGCGCAGAAGTCAACCAAACTTCACCCAATAGTGTATTGTATCACATTCTAGTAGTTACATTTGAAAATTTTGTTCTAGGACATTTGGTTTGAGTGCAATCATTAAACTTAGGTCAAAAAGCCATTTAAGCCTTTTCACAGTGAGATCTATGCGATATGGCCGAGAAATGTAATTTTGATGTTAACTCCCAAACCGCTGCGCAGAAGTCAACTAAACTTCACCCAATAGTGTATTGTATTACATTCTAGTAGTTACATTTGAAAATTTCGTTCTAGGACATTTGGTTTGAGCGCAATCATTAAACTTAATTAAAAAAGCCATTTAAGCCTTTTCACAGTGAGATCTATGCGATATGGCCGAGAAATGTAATTTTGATGTTAACTCCCAAACCGCTGCGCAGAGGTCAACCAAACTTCACCCAATAGTGTATTGTATCACAATCTAGTAGTTACATTTGAAAATTTTATTCTAGGACATTTTGTTTGAACGCAATCATCAAACTTAATTAAAAAAGTCATTTAAGCCTTTTCACAGTGAGATCTATGCGATATGGCCGAGAAATGTAATTTTGATGTTAACTCCCAAACCGCTGCGCAGAAGTCAACCAAACTTTACCCAATAGTGTATTGTATCACAATCTAGTAGTTACATTTGAAAATTTTGTTCTAGGAAATTTTGTTTGAGCGCAATCATCAAACTTAATTAAAAAAGTCATTTAAGCCTTTTCACAGTGAGATCTATGCGATATGGCCGAGAAACGTAATTTTGATGTTAACTCCCAAACCGCTGCGCAGAAGTCAACCAAACTTCACCCATTAGTGTATTGTATCACAATCTAGTAGTTACATGTGGAAATTTGGTTCTAGGACATTTGATTTGAGCGCAATCCTCAAACTTAGGTCAAAAAAGCCATTTAAGCCTTTTCACAGTGAGATCTATGCGATATGGCCGAGAAATGTAATTTTGATGTTAACTCCCAAACCGCTGCGCAGAAGTCAACCAAACTTCACCCAATAGTGTATTGTATCACAATCTAGTAGTTACATTTGAAAATTTTGTTCTAGGACATTTTGTTTGAGCGCAATCATCAAACTTAATTAAAAAAGTCATTTAAGCCTTTTCACAGTGAGAGCTATGCGATATGGCCGAGAAATGTAATTTTGATGTTCACTCCCAAACCGCTGCGCAGAAGTCAACCAAACTTCACCCATAAGTGTATTGTATCACAATCTAGTTGTTACATGTGAAAATTTTGTTCTAGGAAATTTTGTTTGAGCGCAATCATCAAACTTAATTAAAAAAGTCATTTAAGCCTTTTCACAGTGAGATCTATGCGATATGGCCGAGAAATGTAATTTTGATGTTAACTCCCAAACCGCTGCGCAGAAGTCAACCAAACTTCACCCATTAGTGTATTGTATCACAATCTAGTAGTTACATGTGAAAATTTGGTTCTAGGACATTTGATTTGAGCGCAATCCTCAAACTTAGGTCAAAAAAGCCATTTAAGCCTTTTCACAGTGAGATCTATGCGATATGGCCGAGAAATGTAAATTTGATGTTAACTCCCAAACCGCTGCGCAGAAGTCAACCAAACTTCACCCAATAGTGTATTGTATCACAATCTAGTAGTTACATTTGAAAATGTTGTTCTAGGACATTTTGTTTGAACGCAATCATCAAACTTAATTAAAAAAGTCATTTAAGCCTTTTCACAGTGAGATCTATGCGATATGGCCGAGAAATGTAATTTTGATGTTAACTCCCAAACCGCTGCGCAGAAGTCAACCAAACTTCACCCAATAGTGTATTGTATCACAATCTAGTAGTTACATTTGAAAATTTTGTTCTAGGACATTTTGTTTGAGCGCAATCCTCAAACTTAGGTCAAAAAAGCCATTTAAGCCTTTTCACAGTGAGATCTATGCGATATGGCCGAGAAATGTAATTTTGATGTTAACTCCCAAACCGCTGCGCAGAAGTCAACCAAACTTCACCCAATAGTGTATTGTATCACATTCTAGTAGTTACATTTGAAAATTTCGTTCTAGGACATTTGGTTTGAGCGCAATCATTAAGTTTAGGTCAAAAAAGCCATTTAAGCCTTTTCACAGTGAGATCTATGCGATATGGCCGAGAAATGTAATTTTGATGTTAACTCCCAAACCGCTGCGCAGAAGTCAACCAAACTTCACCCAATAGTGTATTGTATCACATTCTAGTAGTTACATTTTAAATTTTCGTTCTAGGACATTTGGTTTGAGCGCAATTATTAAACTTAGGTCAAAAAAGCCATTTAAGCCTTTTCACAGTGAGATCTATGCGATATGGCCGAGAAATGTAATTTTGATGTTAAATCCCAAACCGCTGCGCAGAAGTAAACCAAACTTCACCCATTAGTGTATTGTATCACAAACTAGTAGTTACATGTGGAAATTTGGTTATTGGACATTTGATTTGAGCGCAATCCTCAAACTTAGGTCAAAAAAGCCATTTAAGCCTTTTCACAGTGAGATCTATGCGATATGGCCGAGAAATGTAATTTTGATGTTAACTCCCAAACCGCTGCGCAGAAGTCAACCAAACTTCACCCATTAGTGTATTGTATCACAATCTAGTAGTTACATGTGGAAATTTGGTTCTAGGAAATTTTGTTTGAGCGCAATCATCAAACTTAATTAAAAAAGTCATTTAAGCCTTTTCACAGTGAGATCTATGCGATATGGCCGAGAAATGTAATTTTGATGTTAACTCCCAAACCGCTGCGCAGAAGTCAACCAAACTTCACCCATTAGTGTATTGTATCACAATCTAGTAGTTACATGTGAAAATTTGGTTCTAGGACATTTGATTTGAGCGCAATCCTCAAACTTAGGTCAAAAAAGCCATTTAAGCCTTTTCACAGTGAGATCTATGCGATATGGCCGAGAAATGTAAATTTGATGTTAACTCCCAAACCGCTGCGCAGAAGTCAACCAAACTTCACCCAATAGTGTATTGTATCACATTCTAGTAGTTACATTTGAAAATTTCGTTCTAGGACATTTGGTTTGAGCGCAATTATTAAACTTAGGTCAAAAAAGCCATTTAAGCCTTTTCACAGTGAGATCTATGCGATATGGCCGAGAAATGTAATTTTGATGTTAACTCCCAAACCGCTGCGCAGAAGTAAACCAAACTTCACCCATTAGTGTATTGTATACCAATCTAGTAGTTACATGTGGAATTTTGGTTCTAGGACATTTGATTTGAGCGCAATCCTCAAACTTAGGTCAAAAAAGCCATTTAAGCCTTTTCACAGTGAGATCTATGCGATATGGCCGAGAAATGTATTTTTGATGTTAACTCCCAAACCGCTGCGCAGAAGTCAACTAAACTTCACCCAATAGTGTATTGTATCACATTCTAGTAGTTACATTTGAAAATTTCGTTCTAGGACATTTGGTTTGAGCGCAATCATTAAACTTAATTAAAAAAGTCATTTAAGCCTTTTCACAGTGAGATCTATGCGATATGGCCGAGAAATGTAAATTTGATGTTAACTCCCAAACCGCTGCGCAGAAGTCAACCAAACTTCACCCAATAGTGTATTGTATCACAATCTAGTAGTTACATTTGAAAATGTTGTTCTAGGACATTTTGTTTGAACGCAATCATCAAACTTAATTAAAAAAGTCATTTAAGCCTTTTCACAGTGAGATCTATGCGAGATGGCCGAGAAATGTAATTTTGATGTTAACTCCCAAACCGCTGCGCAGAAGTCAACCAAACTTCACCCAATAGTGTATTGTATCACAATCTAGTAGTTACATTTGAAAATTTTGTTCTAGGACATTTTGTTTGAGCGCAATCCTCAAACTTAGGTCAAAAAAGCCATTTAAGCCTTTTCACAGTGAGATCTATGCGATATGGCCGAGAAATGTAATTTTGATGTTAACTCCCAAACCGCTGCGCAGAAGTCAACCAAACTTCACCCATTAGTGTATTGTATCACAATCTAGTAGTTACATGTGAAAATTTGGTTCTAGGACATTTTGTTTGAACGCAATCATCAAACTTAATTAAAAAAGTCATTTAAGCCTTTTCACAGTGAGATCTATGCGATATGGCCGAGAAATGTAATTTTGATGTTAACTCCCAAACCGCTGCGCAGAAGTCAACCAAACTTCACCCAATAGTGTATTGTATCACAATCTAGTAGTTACATTTGAAAATTTTGTTCTAGGAAATTTTGTTTGAGCGCAATCATCAAACTTAATTAAAAAAGTCATTTAAGCCTTTTCACAGTGAGATCTATGCGATATGGCCGAGAAATGTAATTTTGATGTTAACTCCCAAACCGCTGCGCAGAAGTCAACCAAACTTCACCCAATAGTGTATTGTATCACAATCTAGTAGTTACATGTGGAAATTTGGTTCTAGGACATTTGATTTGAGCGCAATCCTCAAACTTAGGTCAAAAAAGCCATTTAAGCCTTTTCACAGTGAGATCTATGCGATATGGCCGAGAAATGTAATTTTGATGTTGACTCCCAAACCGCTGCGCAGAAGTCAACCAAACTTCACCCAATAGTGTATTGTATCACAATCTAGTAGTTACATTTGAAAATTTTGTTCTAGGACATTTTGTTTGAGCGCAATCATCAAACTTAATTAAAAAAGTCATTTAAGCCTTTTCACAGTGAGATCTATGCGATATGGCCGAGAAATGTAATTTTGATGTTAACTCCCAAACCGCTGCGCAGAAGTCAACCAAACTTCACCCATTAGTGTATTGTATCACAATCTAGTAGTTACATGTGGAAATTTGGTTCTAGGACATTTGATTTGAGCGCAATCCTCAAACTTAGGTCAAAAAAGCCATTTAAGCCTTTTCACAGTGAGATCTATGCGATATGGCCGAGAAATGTAATTTTGATGTTAACTCCCAAACCGCTGCGCAGAAGTCAACCAAACTTCACCCAATAGTGTATTGTATCACAATCTAGTAGTTACATTTGAAAATTTTGTTCTAGGAAATTTTGTTTGAGCGCAATCATCAAACTTAATTAAAAAAGTCATTTAAGCCTTTTCACAGTGAGATCTATGCGATATGGCCGAGAAATGTAATTTTGATGTTAACTCCCAAACCGCTGCGCAGAAGTCAACCAAACTTCACCCATTAGTGTATTGTATCACAATCTAGTAGTTACATGTGAAAATTTGGTTCTAGGACATTTGATTTGAGCGCAATCCTCAAACTTAGGTCAAAAAAGCCATTTAAGCCTTTTCACAGTGAGATCTATGCGATATGGCCGAGAAATGTAAATTTGATGTTAACTCCCAAACCGCTGCGCAGAAGTCAACCAAACTTCACCCAATAGTGTATTGTATCACATTCTAGTAGTTACATTTGAAAATTTCGTTCTAGGACATTTGGTTTGAGCGCAATTATTAAACTTAGGTCAAAAAAGCCATTTAAGCCTTTTCACAGTGAGATCTATGCGATATGGCCGAGAAATGTAATTTTGATGTTAACTCCCAAACCGCTGCGCAGAAGTAAACCAAACTTCACCCATTAGTGTATTGTATCACAATCTAGTAGTTACATGTGGAATTTTGGTTCTAGGACATTTGATTTGAGCGCAATCCTCAAACTTAGGTCAAAAAAGCCATTTAAGCCTTTTCACAGTGAGATCTATGCGATATGGCCGAGAAATGTAATTTTGATGTTAACTCCCAAACCGCTGCGCAGAAGTCAACTAAACTTCACCCAATAGTGTATTGTATCACATTCTAGTAGTTACATTTGAAAATTTCGTTCTAGGACATTTGGTTTGAGCGCAATCATTAAACTTAATTAAAAAAGTCATTTAAGCCTTTTCACAGTGAGATCAATGCGATATGGCCGAGAAATGTAATTTTGATGTTAACTCCCAAACCGCTGCGCAGAAGTCAACCAAACTTCACCCAATAGTGTATTGTATCACAATCTAGTAGTTACATTTGAAAATTTTGTTCTAGGACATTTTGTTTGAACGCAATCATCAAACTTAATTAAAAAAGTCATTTAAGCCTTTTCACAGTGAGATCTATGCGATATGGCCGAGAAATGTAATTTTGATGTTAACTCCCAAACCGCTGCGCAGAAGTCAACCAAACTTCACCCAATAGTGTATTGTATCACAATCTAGTAGTTACATTTGAAAATTTTGTTCTAGGAAATTTTGTTTGAGCGCAATCATCAAACTTAATTAAAAAAGTCATTTAAGCCTTTTCACAGTGAGATCTATGCGATATGGCCGAGAAATGTAATTTTGATGTTAACTCCCAAACCGCTGCGCAGAAGTCAACCAAACTTCACCCAATAGTGTATTGTATCACAATCTAGTAGTTACATGTGGAAATTTGGTTCTAGGACATTTGATTTGAGCGCAATCCTCAAACTTAGGTCAAAAAAGCCATTTAAGCCTTTTCACAGTGAGATCTATGCGATATGGCCGAGAAATGTAATTTTGATGTTGACTCCCAAACCGCTGCGCAGAAGTCAACCAAACTTCACCCAATAGTGTATTGTATCACAATCTAGTAGTTACATTTGAAAATTTTGTTCTAGGACATTTTGTTTGAGCGCAATCATCAAACTTAATTAAAAAAGTCATTTAAGCCTTTTCACAGTGAGATCTATGCGATATGGCCGAGAAATGTAATTTTGATGTTAACTCCCAAACCGCTGCGCAGAAGTCAACCAAACTTCACCCATTAGTGTATTGTATCACAATCTAGTAGTTACATGTGGAAATTTGGTTCTAGGACATTTGATTTGAGCGCAATCCTCAAACTTAGGTCAAAAAAGCCATTTAAGCCTTTTCACAGTGAGATCTATGCGATATGGCCGAGAAATGTAATTTTGATGTTAACTCCCAAACCGCTGCGCAGAAGTCAACCAAACTTCACCCAATAGTGTATTGTATCACATTCTAGTAGTTACATTTGAAAATTTTGTTCTAGGACATTTGGTTTGAGTGCAATCATTAAACTTAGGTCAAAAAAGCCATTTAAGCCTTTTCACAGTGAGATCTATGCGATATGGCCGAGAAATGTAATTTTGATGTTAACTCCCAAACCGCTGCGCAGAAGTCAACCAAACTTCACCCAATAGTGTATTGTATCACATTCTAGTAGTTACATTTGAAAATTTTGTTCTAGGACATTTGGTTTGAGTGCAATCATTAAACTTAGGTCAAAAAGCCATTTAAGCCTTTTCACAGTGAGATCTATGCGATATGGCCGAGAAATGTAATTTTGATGTTAACTCCCAAACCGCTGCGCAGAAGTCAACTAAACTTCACCCAATAGTGTATTGTATTACATTCTAGTAGTTACATTTGAAAATTTCGTTCTAGGACATTTGGTTTGAGCGCAATCATTAAACTTAATTAAAAAAGCCATTTAAGCCTTTTCACAGTGAGATCTATGCGATATGGCCGAGAAATGTAATTTTGATGTTAACTCCCAAACCGCTGCGCAGAGGTCAACCAAACTTCACCCAATAGTGTATTGTATCACAATCTAGTAGTTACATTTGAAAATTTTATTCTAGGACATTTTGTTTGAACGCAATCATCAAACTTAATTAAAAAAGTCATTTAAGCCTTTTCACAGTGAGATCTATGCGATATGGCCGAGAAATGTAATTTTGATGTTAACTCCCAAACCGCTGCGCAGAAGTCAACCAAACTTTACCCAATAGTGTATTGTATCACAATCTAGTAGTTACATTTGAAAATTTTGTTCTAGGAAATTTTGTTTGAGCGCAATCATCAAACTTAATTAAAAAAGTCATTTAAGCCTTTTCACAGTGAGATCTATGCGATATGGCCGAGAAACGTAATTTTGATGTTAACTCCCAAACCGCTGCGCAGAAGTCAACCAAACTTCACCCATTAGTGTATTGTATCACAATCTAGTAGTTACATGTGGAAATTTGGTTCTAGGACATTTGATTTGAGCGCAATCCTCAAACTTAGGTCAAAAAAGCCATTTAAGCCTTTTCACAGTGAGATCTATGCGATATGGCCGAGAAATGTAATTTTGATGTTAACTCCCAAACCGCTGCGCAGAAGTCAACCAAACTTCACCCAATAGTGTATTGTATCACAATCTAGTAGTTACATTTGAAAATTTTGTTCTAGGACATTTTGTTTGAGCGCAATCATCAAACTTAATTAAAAAAGTCATTTAAGCCTTTTCACAGTGAGAGCTATGCGATATGGCCGAGAAATGTAATTTTGATGTTCACTCCCAAACCGCTGCGCAGAAGTCAACCAAACTTCACCCATAAGTGTATTGTATCACAATCTAGTTGTTACATGTGAAAATTTTGTTCTAGGAAATTTTGTTTGAGCGCAATCATCAAACTTAATTAAAAAAGTCATTTAAGCCTTTTCACAGTGAGATCTATGCGATATGGCCGAGAAATGTAATTTTGATGTTAACTCCCAAACCGCTGCGCAGAAGTCAACCAAACTTCACCCATTAGTGTATTGTATCACAATCTAGTAGTTACATGTGAAAATTTGGTTCTAGGACATTTGATTTGAGCGCAATCCTCAAACTTAGGTCAAAAAAGCCATTTAAGCCTTTTCACAGTGAGATCTATGCGATATGGCCGAGAAATGTAAATTTGATGTTAACTCCCAAACCGCTGCGCAGAAGTCAACCAAACTTCACCCAATAGTGTATTGTATCACAATCTAGTAGTTACATTTGAAAATGTTGTTCTAGGACATTTTGTTTGAACGCAATCATCAAACTTAATTAAAAAAGTCATTTAAGCCTTTTCACAGTGAGATCTATGCGATATGGCCGAGAAATGTAATTTTGATGTTAACTCCCAAACCGCTGCGCAGAAGTCAACCAAACTTCACCCAATAGTGTATTGTATCACAATCTAGTAGTTACATTTGAAAATTTTGTTCTAGGACATTTTGTTTGAGCGCAATCCTCAAACTTAGGTCAAAAAAGCCATTTAAGCCTTTTCACAGTGAGATCTATGCGATATGGCCGAGAAATGTAATTTTGATGTTAACTCCCAAACCGCTGCGCAGAAGTCAACCAAACTTCACCCAATAGTGTATTGTATCACATTCTAGTAGTTACATTTGAAAATTTCGTTCTAGGACATTTGGTTTGAGCGCAATCATTAAGTTTAGGTCAAAAAAGCCATTTAAGCCTTTTCACAGTGAGATCTATGCGATATGGCCGAGAAATGTAATTTTGATGTTAACTCCCAAACCGCTGCGCAGAAGTCAACCAAACTTCACCCAATAGTGTATTGTATCACATTCTAGTAGTTACATTTTAAATTTTCGTTCTAGGACATTTGGTTTGAGCGCAATTATTAAACTTAGGTCAAAAAAGCCATTTAAGCCTTTTCACAGTGAGATCTATGCGATATGGCCGAGAAATGTAATTTTGATGTTAAATCCCAAACCGCTGCGCAGAAGTAAACCAAACTTCACCCATTAGTGTATTGTATCACAAACTAGTAGTTACATGTGGAAATTTGGTTATTGGACATTTGATTTGAGCGCAATCCTCAAACTTAGGTCAAAAAAGCCATTTAAGCCTTTTCACAGTGAGATCTATGCGATATGGCCGAGAAATGTAATTTTGATGTTAACTCCCAAACCGCTGCGCAGAAGTCAACCAAACTTCACCCATTAGTGTATTGTATCACAATCTAGTAGTTACATGTGGAAATTTGGTTCTAGGAAATTTTGTTTGAGCGCAATCATCAAACTTAATTAAAAAAGTCATTTAAGCCTTTTCACAGTGAGATCTATGCGATATGGCCGAGAAATGTAATTTTGATGTTAACTCCCAAACCGCTGCGCAGAAGTCAACCAAACTTCACCCATTAGTGTATTGTATCACAATCTAGTAGTTACATGTGAAAATTTGGTTCTAGGACATTTGATTTGAGCGCAATCCTCAAACTTAGGTCAAAAAAGCCATTTAAGCCTTTTCACAGTGAGATCTATGCGATATGGCCGAGAAATGTAAATTTGATGTTAACTCCCAAACCGCTGCGCAGAAGTCAACCAAACTTCACCCAATAGTGTATTGTATCACATTCTAGTAGTTACATTTGAAAATTTCGTTCTAGGACATTTGGTTTGAGCGCAATTATTAAACTTAGGTCAAAAAAGCCATTTAAGCCTTTTCACAGTGAGATCTATGCGATATGGCCGAGAAATGTAATTTTGATGTTAACTCCCAAACCGCTGCGCAGAAGTAAACCAAACTTCACCCATTAGTGTATTGTATACCAATCTAGTAGTTACATGTGGAATTTTGGTTCTAGGACATTTGATTTGAGCGCAATCCTCAAACTTAGGTCAAAAAAGCCATTTAAGCCTTTTCACAGTGAGATCTATGCGATATGGCCGAGAAATGTATTTTTGATGTTAACTCCCAAACCGCTGCGCAGAAGTCAACTAAACTTCACCCAATAGTGTATTGTATCACATTCTAGTAGTTACATTTGAAAATTTCGTTCTAGGACATTTGGTTTGAGCGCAATCATTAAACTTAATTAAAAAAGTCATTTAAGCCTTTTCACAGTGAGATCTATGCGATATGGCCGAGAAATGTAAATTTGATGTTAACTCCCAAACCGCTGCGCAGAAGTCAACCAAACTTCACCCAATAGTGTATTGTATCACAATCTAGTAGTTACATTTGAAAATGTTGTTCTAGGACATTTTGTTTGAACGCAATCATCAAACTTAATTAAAAAAGTCATTTAAGCCTTTTCACAGTGAGATCTATGCGAGATGGCCGAGAAATGTAATTTTGATGTTAACTCCCAAACCGCTGCGCAGAAGTCAACCAAACTTCACCCAATAGTGTATTGTATCACAATCTAGTAGTTACATTTGAAAATTTTGTTCTAGGACATTTTGTTTGAGCGCAATCCTCAAACTTAGGTCAAAAAAGCCATTTAAGCCTTTTCACAGTGAGATCTATGCGATATGGCCGAGAAATGTAATTTTGATGTTAACTCCCAAACCGCTGCGCAGAAGTCAACCAAACTTCACCCATTAGTGTATTGTATCACAATCTAGTAGTTACATGTGAAAATTTGGTTCTAGGACATTTGATTTGAGCGCAATCCTCAAACTTAGGTCAAAAAAGCCATTTAAGCCTTTTCACAGTGAGATCTATGCGATATGGCCGAGAAATGTAAATTTGATGTTAACTCCCAAACCGCTGCGCAGAAGTCAACCAAACTTCACCCAATAGTGTATTGTATCACAATCTAGTAGTTACATTTGAAAATTTTGTTCTAGGACATTTTGTTTGAACGCAATCATCAAACTTAATTAAAAAAGTCATTTAAGCCTTTTCACAGTGAGATCTATGCGATATGGCCGAGAAATGTAATTTTGATGTTAACTCCCAAACCGCTGCGCAGAAGTCAACCAAACTTCACCCAATAGTGTATTGTATCACAATCTAGTAGTTACATTTGAAAATTTTGTTCTAGGAAATTTTGTTTGAGCGCAATCATCAAACTTAATTAAAAAAGTCATTTAAGCCTTTTCACAGTGAGATCTATGCGATATGGCCGAGAAATGTAATTTTGATGTTAACTCCCAAACCGCTGCGCAGAAGTCAACCAAACTTCACCCAATAGTGTATTGTATCACAATCTAGTAGTTACATTTGAAAATTTTGTTCTAGGACATTTTGTTTGAGCGCAATCATCAAACTTAATTAAAAAAGTCATTTAAGCCTTTTCACAGTGAGATCTATGCGATATGGCCGAGAAATGTAATTTTGATGTTAACTCCCAAACCGCTGCGCAGAAGTCAACCAAACTTCACCCATTAGTGTATTGTATCACAATCTAGTAGTTACATGTGGAAATTTGGTTCTAGGACATTTGATTTGAGCGCAATCCTCAAACTTAGGTCAAAAAAGCCATTTAAGCCTTTTCACAGTGAGATCTATGCGATATGGCCGAGAAATGTAATTTTGATGTTAACTCCCAAACCGCTGCGCAGAAGTCAACCAAACTTCACCCAATAGTGTATTGTATCACATTCTAGTAGTTACATTTGAAAATTTTGTTCTAGGACATTTGGTTTGAGTGCAATCATTAAACTTAGGTCAAAAAAGCCATTTAAGCCTTTTCACAGTGAGATCTATGCGATATGGCCGAGAAATGTAATTTTGATGTTAACTCCCAAACCGCTGCGCAGAAGTCAACCAAACTTCACCCAATAGTGTATTGTATCACATTCTAGTAGTTACATTTGAAAATTTTGTTCTAGGACATTTGGTTTGAGTGCAATCATTAAACTTAGGTCAAAAAGCCATTTAAGCCTTTTCACAGTGAGATCTATGCGATATGGCCGAGAAATGTAATTTTGATGTTAACTCCCAAACCGCTGCGCAGAAGTCAACTAAACTTCACCCAATAGTGTATTGTATTACATTCTAGTAGTTACATTTGAAAATTTCGTTCTAGGACATTTGGTTTGAGCGCAATCATTAAACTTAATTAAAAAAGCCATTTAAGCCTTTTCACAGTGAGATCTATGCGATATGGCCGAGAAATGTAATTTTGATGTTAACTCCCAAACCGCTGCGCAGAGGTCAACCAAACTTCACCCAATAGTGTATTGTATCACAATCTAGTAGTTACATTTGAAAATTTTATTCTAGGACATTTTGTTTGAACGCAATCATCAAACTTAATTAAAAAAGTCATTTAAGCCTTTTCACAGTGAGATCTATGCGATATGGCCGAGAAATGTAATTTTGATGTTAACTCCCAAACCGCTGCGCAGAAGTCAACCAAACTTTACCCAATAGTGTATTGTATCACAATCTAGTAGTTACATTTGAAAATTTTGTTCTAGGAAATTTTGTTTGAGCGCAATCATCAAACTTAATTAAAAAAGTCATTTAAGCCTTTTCACAGTGAGATCTATGCGATATGGCCGAGAAACGTAATTTTGATGTTAACTCCCAAACCGCTGCGCAGAAGTCAACCAAACTTCACCCATTAGTGTATTGTATCACAATCTAGTAGTTACATGTGGAAATTTGGTTCTAGGACATTTGATTTGAGCGCAATCCTCAAACTTAGGTCAAAAAAGCCATTTAAGCCTTTTCACAGTGAGATCTATGCGATATGGCCGAGAAATGTAATTTTGATGTTAACTCCCAAACCGCTGCGCAGAAGTCAACCAAACTTCACCCAATAGTGTATTGTATCACAATCTAGTAGTTACATTTGAAAATTTTGTTCTAGGACATTTTGTTTGAGCGCAATCATCAAACTTAATTAAAAAAGTCATTTAAGCCTTTTCACAGTGAGAGCTATGCGATATGGCCGAGAAATGTAATTTTGATGTTCACTCCCAAACCGCTGCGCAGAAGTCAACCAAACTTCACCCATAAGTGTATTGTATCACAATCTAGTTGTTACATGTGAAAATTTTGTTCTAGGAAATTTTGTTTGAGCGCAATCATCAAACTTAATTAAAAAAGTCATTTAAGCCTTTTCACAGTGAGATCTATGCGATATGGCCGAGAAATGTAATTTTGATGTTAACTCCCAAACCGCTGCGCAGAAGTCAACCAAACTTCACCCATTAGTGTATTGTATCACAATCTAGTAGTTACATGTGAAAATTTGGTTCTAGGACATTTGATTTGAGCGCAATCCTCAAACTTAGGTCAAAAAAGCCATTTAAGCCTTTTCACAGTGAGATCTATGCGATATGGCCGAGAAATGTAAATTTGATGTTAACTCCCAAACCGCTGCGCAGAAGTCAACCAAACTTCACCCAATAGTGTATTGTATCACAATCTAGTAGTTACATTTGAAAATGTTGTTCTAGGACATTTTGTTTGAACGCAATCATCAAACTTAATTAAAAAAGTCATTTAAGCCTTTTCACAGTGAGATCTATGCGATATGGCCGAGAAATGTAATTTTGATGTTAACTCCCAAACCGCTGCGCAGAAGTCAACCAAACTTCACCCAATAGTGTATTGTATCACAATCTAGTAGTTACATTTGAAAATTTTGTTCTAGGACATTTTGTTTGAGCGCAATCCTCAAACTTAGGTCAAAA
Organism: Corythoichthys intestinalis; assembly: GCF_030265065.1. Lineage (NCBI taxonomy): Eukaryota > Metazoa > Chordata > Actinopteri > Syngnathiformes > Syngnathidae > Corythoichthys > Corythoichthys intestinalis. Next base: position 34,675,632 of record NC_080407.1, read on the forward strand.
AAGCCATTTAAGCCTTTTCACAGTGAGATCTATGCGATATGGCCGAGAAATGTAATTTTGATGTTAACTCCCAAACCGCTGCGCAGAAGTCAACCAAACTTCACCCAATAGTGTATTGTATCACATTCTAGTAGTTACATTTGAAAATTTCGTTCTAGGACATTTGGTTTGAGCGCAATCATTAAGTTTAGGTCAAAAAAGCCATTTAAGCCTTTTCACAGTGAGATCTATGCGATATGGCCGAGAAATGTAATTTTGATGTTAACTCCCAAACCGCTGCGCAGAAGTCAACCAAACTTCACCCAATAGTGTATTGTATCACATTCTAGTAGTTACATTTTAAATTTTCGTTCTAGGACATTTGGTTTGAGCGCAATTATTAAACTTAGGTCAAAAAAGCCATTTAAGCCTTTTCACAGTGAGATCTATGCGATATGGCCGAGAAATGTAATTTTGATGTTAAATCCCAAACCGCTGCGCAGAAGTAAACCAAACTTCACCCATTAGTGTATTGTATCACAAACTAGTAGTTACATGTGGAAATTTGGTTATTGGACATTTGATTTGAGCGCAATCCTCAAACTTAGGTCAAAAAAGCCATTTAAGCCTTTTCACAGTGAGATCTATGCGATATGGCCGAGAAATGTAATTTTGATGTTAACTCCCAAACCGCTGCGCAGAAGTCAACCAAACTTCACCCATTAGTGTATTGTATCACAATCTAGTAGTTACATGTGGAAATTTGGTTCTAGGAAATTTTGTTTGAGCGCAATCATCAAACTTAATTAAAAAAGTCATTTAAGCCTTTTCACAGTGAGATCTATGCGATATGGCCGAGAAATGTAATTTTGATGTTAACTCCCAAACCGCTGCGCAGAAGTCAACCAAACTTCACCCATTAGTGTATTGTATCACAATCTAGTAGTTACATGTGAAAATTTGGTTCTAGGACATTTGATTTGAGCGCAATCCTCAAACTTAGGTCAAAAAAGCCATTTAAGCCTTTTCACAGTGAGATCTATGCGATATGGCCGAGAAATGTAAATTTGATGTTAACTCCCAAACCGCTGCGCAGAAGTCAACCAAACTTCACCCAATAGTGTATTGTATCACATTCTAGTAGTTACATTTGAAAATTTCGTTCTAGGACATTTGGTTTGAGCGCAATTATTAAACTTAGGTCAAAAAAGCCATTTAAGCCTTTTCACAGTGAGATCTATGCGATATGGCCGAGAAATGTAATTTTGATGTTAACTCCCAAACCGCTGCGCAGAAGTAAACCAAACTTCACCCATTAGTGTATTGTATACCAATCTAGTAGTTACATGTGGAATTTTGGTTCTAGGACATTTGATTTGAGCGCAATCCTCAAACTTAGGTCAAAAAAGCCATTTAAGCCTTTTCACAGTGAGATCTATGCGATATGGCCGAGAAATGTATTTTTGATGTTAACTCCCAAACCGCTGCGCAGAAGTCAACTAAACTTCACCCAATAGTGTATTGTATCACATTCTAGTAGTTACATTTGAAAATTTCGTTCTAGGACATTTGGTTTGAGCGCAATCATTAAACTTAATTAAAAAAGTCATTTAAGCCTTTTCACAGTGAGATCTATGCGATATGGCCGAGAAATGTAAATTTGATGTTAACTCCCAAACCGCTGCGCAGAAGTCAACCAAACTTCACCCAATAGTGTATTGTATCACAATCTAGTAGTTACATTTGAAAATGTTGTTCTAGGACATTTTGTTTGAACGCAATCATCAAACTTAATTAAAAAAGTCATTTAAGCCTTTTCACAGTGAGATCTATGCGAGATGGCCGAGAAATGTAATTTTGATGTTAACTCCCAAACCGCTGCGCAGAAGTCAACCAAACTTCACCCAATAGTGTATTGTATCACAATCTAGTAGTTACATTTGAAAATTTTGTTCTAGGACATTTTGTTTGAGCGCAATCCTCAAACTTAGGTCAAAAAAGCCATTTAAGCCTTTTCACAGTGAGATCTATGCGATATGGCCGAGAAATGTAATTTTGATGTTAACTCCCAAACCGCTGCGCAGAAGTCAACCAAACTTCACCCATTAGTGTATTGTATCACAATCTAGTAGTTACATGTGAAAATTTGGTTCTAGGACATTTGATTTGAGCGCAATCCTCAAACTTAGGTCAAAAAAGCCATTTAAGCCTTTTCACAGTGAGATCTATGCGATATGGCCGAGAAATGTAAATTTGATGTTAACTCCCAAACCGCTGCGCAGAAGTCAACCAAACTTCACCCAATAGTGTATTGTATCACAATCTAGTAGTTACATTTGAAAATTTTGTTCTAGGACATTTTGTTTGAACGCAATCATCAAACTTAATTAAAAAAGTCATTTAAGCCTTTTCACAGTGAGATCTATGCGATATGGCCGAGAAATGTAATTTTGATGTTAACTCCCAAACCGCTGCGCAGAAGTCAACCAAACTTCACCCAATAGTGTATTGTATCACAATCTAGTAGTTACATTTGAAAATTTTGTTCTAGGAAATTTTGTTTGAGCGCAATCATCAAACTTAATTAAAAAAGTCATTTAAGCCTTTTCACAGTGAGATCTATGCGATATGGCCGAGAAATGTAATTTTGATGTTAACTCCCAAACCGCTGCGCAGAAGTCAACCAAACTTCACCCAATAGTGTATTGTATCACAATCTAGTAGTTACATTTGAAAATTTTGTTCTAGGACATTTTGTTTGAGCGCAATCATCAAACTTAATTAAAAAAGTCATTTAAGCCTTTTCACAGTGAGAGCTATGCGATATGGCCGAGAAATGTAATTTTGATGTTCACTCCCAAACCGCTGCGCAGAAGTCAACCAAACTTCACCCATTAGTGTATTGTATCACAATCTAGTAGTTACATTTGAAAATTTTTTTCTAGGAAATTTTGTTTGAGCGCAATCATCAAACTTAATTAAAAAAGTCATTTAAGCCTTTTCACAGTGAGATCTTTGCGATATGGCCGAGAAATGTAATTTTGATATTAACTCCCAAACCACTGCGCAGAAGTCAACCAAACTTCACCCATTAGTGTATTGTATCACAATCTAGTAGTTACATGTGGATATTTGGTTCTAGGACATTTGATTTGAGCGCAATCCTCAAACTTAGGTCAAAAAAGCCATTTAAGCCTTTTCACAGTGAGATCTATGCGATATGGCCGAGAAATGTAATTTTGATGTTAACTCCCAAACCGCTGCGCAGAAGTCAACCAAACTTCACCCAATAGTGTATTGTATCACATTCTAGTAGTTACATTTAAAAATTTCGTTCTAGGACATTTGGTTTGAGCGCAATTATTAAACTTAGGTCAAAAAAGCCATTTAAGCCTTTTCACAGTGAGATCTATGCGATATGGCCGAGAAATGTAATTTTGATGTTAACTTCCAAACCGCTGCGCAGAAGTAAACCAAACTTAACCCATTAGTGTATTGTATCACAATCTAGTAGTTACATGTGGAAATTTGGTTCTAGGACATTTGATTTGAGCGCAATCCTCAAAATTAGGTCAAAAAAGCCATTTAAGCCTTTTCACAGTGAGATCTATGCGATATGGCCGAGAAATGTAATTTTGATGTTAACTCCCAAACCGCTGCGCAGAAGTCAACCAAACTTCACCCAATAGTGTATTGTATCACAATCTAGTAGTTACATTTGAAAATTTTGTTCTAGGACATTTTGTTTGAACGCAATCATCAAACTTAATTAAAAAAGTCATTTAAGCCTTTTCACAGTGAGATCTATGCGATATGGCCGAGAAATGTAATTTTGATGTTAACTCCCAAACCGCTGCGCAGAAGTCAACCAAACTTCACCCAATAGTGTATTGTATCACAATCTAGTAGTTACATTTGAAAATTTTGTTCTAGGACATTTTGTTTGAGCGCAATCCTCAAACTTAGGTCAAAAAAGCCATTTAAGCCTTTTCACAGTGAGATCTATGCGATATGGCCGAGAAATGTAATTTTGATGTTAACTCCCAAACCGCTGCGCAGAAGTCAACCAAACTTCACCCAATAGTGTATTGTATCACATTATAGTAGTTACATTTGAAAATTTCGTTCTAGGACATTTGGTTTGAGCGCAATCATTAAGTTTAGGTCAAAAAAGCCATTTTAGCCTTTTCATAGTGAGATCTATGCGATATGGCCGAGAAATGTAATTTTGATGTTAACTCCCAAACCGCTGCGCAGAAGTCAACCAAACTTCACCCAATAGTATATTGTATCACATTCTAGTAGTTACATTTTAAAATTTCGTTCTAGGACATTTGGTTTGAGCGCAATTATTAAACTTAGGTCAAAAAAGCCATTTAAGCCTTTTCACAGTGAGATCTATGCGATATGGCCGAGAAATGTAATTTTGATGTTAACTCCCAAACCGCTGCGCAGAAGTCAACCAAACTTCACCCAATAGTGTATTGTATCACAATCTAGTAGTTACATTTGAAAATTTTGTTCTAGGACATTTTGTTTGAGCGCAATCATCAAACTTAATTAAAAAAGTCATTTAAGCCTTTTCACAGTGAGAGCTATGCGATATGGCCGAGAAATGTAATTTTGATGTTCACTCCCAAACCGCTGCGCAGAAGTCAACCAAACTTCACCCATTAGTGTATTGTATCACAATCTAGTAGTTACATTTGAAAATTTTTTTCTAGGATATTTTGTTTGAGCGCAATCATCAAACTTAATTAAAAAAGTCATTTAAGCCTTTTCACAGTGAGATCTATGCGATATGGCCGAGAAATGTAATTTTGATGTTAACTCCCAAACCGCTGCGCAGAAGTCAACCAAACTTCACCCAATAGTGTATTGTATCACATTCTAGTAGTTACATTTGAAAATTTCGTTCTAGGACATTTGGTTTGAGCGCAATTATTAAACTTAGGTCAAAAAAGCCATTTAAGCCTTTTCACAGTGAGATCTATGCGATATGGCCGAGAAATGTAATTTTGATGTTAACTCCCAAACCGCTGCGCAGAAGTCAACCAAACTTCACCCAATAGTGTATTGTATCACATTCTAGTAGTTACATTTGAAAATTTCGTTCTAGGACATTTGGTTTGAGCGCAATCATTAAACTTAGGTCAAAAAAGCCATTTAAGCCTTTTCACAGTGAGATCTATGCGATATGGCCGAGAAATGTAATTTTGATGTTAACTCCCAAACCGCTGCGCAGAAGTCAACCAAACTTCACCCAATAGTGTATTGTATCACAATCTAGTAGTTACATTTGAAAATTTTGTTCTAGGAAATTTTGTTTGAGCGCAATCATCAAACTTAATTAAAAAAGTCATTTAAGCCTTTTCACAGTGAGATCTATGCGATATGGCCGAGAAATGTAATTTTGATGTTAACTCCCAAACCGCTGCGCAGAAGTCAACCAAACTTCACCCATTAGTGTATTGTATCACAATCTAGTAGTTACATGTGAAAATTTGGTTCTAGGACATTTGATTTGAGCGCAATCCTCAAACTTAGGTCAAAAAAGCCATTTAAGCCTTTTCACAGTGAGATCTATGCGATATGGCCGAGAAATGTAAATTTGATGTTAACTCCCAAACCGCTGCGCAGAAGTCAACCAAACTTCACCCAATAGTGTATTGTATCACATTCTAGTAGTTACATTTGAAAATTTCGTTCTAGGACATTTGGTTTGAGCGCAATTATTAAACTTAGGTCAAAAAAGCCATTTAAGCCTTTTCACAGTGAGATCTATGCGATATGGCCGAGAAATGTAATTTTGATGTTAACTCCCAAACCGCTGCGCAGAAGTAAACCAAACTTCACCCATTAGTGTATTGTATCACAATCTAGTAGTTACATGTGGAATTTTGGTTCTAGGACATTTGATTTGAGCGCAATCCTCAAACTTAGGTCAAAAAAGCCATTTAAGCCTTTTCACAGTGAGATCTATGCGATATGGCCGAGAAATGTAATTTTGATGTTAACTCCCAAACCGCTGCGCAGAAGTCAACTAAACTTCACCCAATAGTGTATTGTATCACATTCTAGTAGTTACATTTGAAAATTTCGTTCTAGGACATTTGGTTTGAGCGCAATCATTAAACTTAATTAAAAAAGTCATTTAAGCCTTTTCACAGTGAGATCAATGCGATATGGCCGAGAAATGTAATTTTGATGTTAACTCCCAAACCGCTGCGCAGAAGTCAACCAAACTTCACCCAATAGTGTATTGTATCACAATCTAGTAGTTACATTTGAAAATTTTGTTCTAGGACATTTTGTTTGAACGCAATCATCAAACTTAATTAAAAAAGTCATTTAAGCCTTTTCACAGTGAGATCTATGCGATATGGCCGAGAAATGTAATTTTGATGTTAACTCCCAAACCGCTGCGCAGAAGTCAACCAAACTTCACCCAATAGTGTATTGTATCACAATCTAGTAGTTACATTTGAAAATTTTGTTCTAGGAAATTTTGTTTGAGCGCAATCATCAAACTTAATTAAAAAAGTCATTTAAGCCTTTTCACAGTGAGATCTATGCGATATGGCCGAGAAATGTAATTTTGATGTTAACTCCCAAACCGCTGCGCAGAAGTCAACCAAACTTCACCCAATAGTGTATTGTATCACAATCTAGTAGTTACATGTGGAAATTTGGTTCTAGGACATTTGATTTGAGCGCAATCCTCAAACTTAGGTCAAAAAAGCCATTTAAGCCTTTTCACAGTGAGATCTATGCGATATGGCCGAGAAATGTAATTTTGATGTTGACTCCCAAACCGCTGCGCAGAAGTCAACCAAACTTCACCCAATAGTGTATTGTATCACAATCTAGTAGTTACATTTGAAAATTTTGTTCTAGGACATTTTGTTTGAGCGCAATCATCAAACTTAATTAAAAAAGTCATTTAAGCCTTTTCACAGTGAGATCTATGCGATATGGCCGAGAAATGTAATTTTGATGTTAACTCCCAAACCGCTGCGCAGAAGTCAACCAAACTTCACCCATTAGTGTATTGTATCACAATCTAGTAGTTACATGTGGAAATTTGGTTCTAGGACATTTGATTTGAGCGCAATCCTCAAACTTAGGTCAAAAAAGCCATTTAAGCCTTTTCACAGTGAGATCTATGCGATATGGCCGAGAAATGTAATTTTGATGTTAACTCCCAAACCGCTGCGCAGAAGTCAACCAAACTTCACCCAATAGTGTATTGTATCACATTCTAGTAGTTACATTTGAAAATTTTGTTCTAGGACATTTGGTTTGAGTGCAATCATTAAACTTAGGTCAAAAAAGCCATTTAAGCCTTTTCACAGTGAGATCTATGCGATATGGCCGAGAAATGTAATTTTGATGTTAACTCCCAAACCGCTGCGCAGAAGTCAACCAAACTTCACCCAATAGTGTATTGTATCACATTCTAGTAGTTACATTTGAAAATTTTGTTCTAGGACATTTGGTTTGAGTGCAATCATTAAACTTAGGTCAAAAAGCCATTTAAGCCTTTTCACAGTGAGATCTATGCGATATGGCCGAGAAATGTAATTTTGATGTTAACTCCCAAACCGCTGCGCAGAAGTCAACTAAACTTCACCCAATAGTGTATTGTATTACATTCTAGTAGTTACATTTGAAAATTTCGTTCTAGGACATTTGGTTTGAGCGCAATCATTAAACTTAATTAAAAAAGCCATTTAAGCCTTTTCACAGTGAGATCTATGCGATATGGCCGAGAAATGTAATTTTGATGTTAACTCCCAAACCGCTGCGCAGAGGTCAACCAAACTTCACCCAATAGTGTATTGTATCACAATCTAGTAGTTACATTTGAAAATTTTATTCTAGGACATTTTGTTTGAACGCAATCATCAAACTTAATTAAAAAAGTCATTTAAGCCTTTTCACAGTGAGATCTATGCGATATGGCCGAGAAATGTAATTTTGATGTTAACTCCCAAACCGCTGCGCAGAAGTCAACCAAACTTTACCCAATAGTGTATTGTATCACAATCTAGTAGTTACATTTGAAAATTTTGTTCTAGGAAATTTTGTTTGAGCGCAATCATCAAACTTAATTAAAAAAGTCATTTAAGCCTTTTCACAGTGAGATCTATGCGATATGGCCGAGAAACGTAATTTTGATGTTAACTCCCAAACCGCTGCGCAGAAGTCAACCAAACTTCACCCATTAGTGTATTGTATCACAATCTAGTAGTTACATGTGGAAATTTGGTTCTAGGACATTTGATTTGAGCGCAATCCTCAAACTTAGGTCAAAAAAGCCATTTAAGCCTTTTCACAGTGAGATCTATGCGATATGGCCGAGAAATGTAATTTTGATGTTAACTCCCAAACCGCTGCGCAGAAGTCAACCAAACTTCACCCAATAGTGTATTGTATCACAATCTAGTAGTTACATTTGAAAATTTTGTTCTAGGACATTTTGTTTGAGCGCAATCATCAAACTTAATTAAAAAAGTCATTTAAGCCTTTTCACAGTGAGAGCTATGCGATATGGCCGAGAAATGTAATTTTGATGTTCACTCCCAAACCGCTGCGCAGAAGTCAACCAAACTTCACCCATAAGTGTATTGTATCACAATCTAGTTGTTACATGTGAAAATTTTGTTCTAGGAAATTTTGTTTGAGCGCAATCATCAAACTTAATTAAAAAAGTCATTTAAGCCTTTTCACAGTGAGATCTATGCGATATGGCCGAGAAATGTAATTTTGATGTTAACTCCCAAACCGCTGCGCAGAAGTCAACCAAACTTCACCCATTAGTGTATTGTATCACAATCTAGTAGTTACATGTGAAAATTTGGTTCTAGGACATTTGATTTGAGCGCAATCCTCAAACTTAGGTCAAAAAAGCCATTTAAGCCTTTTCACAGTGAGATCTATGCGATATGGCCGAGAAATGTAAATTTGATGTTAACTCCCAAACCGCTGCGCAGAAGTCAACCAAACTTCACCCAATAGTGTATTGTATCACAATCTAGTAGTTACATTTGAAAATGTTGTTCTAGGACATTTTGTTTGAACGCAATCATCAAACTTAATTAAAAAAGTCATTTAAGCCTTTTCACAGTGAGATCTATGCGATATGGCCGAGAAATGTAATTTTGATGTTAACTCCCAAACCGCTGCGCAGAAGTCAACCAAACTTCACCCAATAGTGTATTGTATCACAATCTAGTAGTTACATTTGAAAATTTTGTTCTAGGACATTTTGTTTGAGCGCAATCCTCAAACTTAGGTCAAAAAAGCCATTTAAGCCTTTTCACAGTGAGATCTATGCGATATGGCCGAGAAATGTAATTTTGATGTTAACTCCCAAACCGCTGCGCAGAAGTCAACCAAACTTCACCCAATAGTGTATTGTATCACATTCTAGTAGTTACATTTGAAAATTTCGTTCTAGGACATTTGGTTTGAGCGCAATCATTAAGTTTAGGTCAAAAAAGCCATTTAAGCCTTTTCACAGTGAGATCTATGCGATATGGCCGAGAAATGTAATTTTGATGTTAACTCCCAAACCGCTGCGCAGAAGTCAACCAAACTTCACCCAATAGTGTATTGTATCACATTCTAGTAGTTACATTTTAAATTTTCGTTCTAGGACATTTGGTTTGAGCGCAATTATTAAACTTAGGTCAAAAAAGCCATTTAAGCCTTTTCACAGTGAGATCTATGCGATATGGCCGAGAAATGTAATTTTGATGTTAAATCCCAAACCGCTGCGCAGAAGTAAACCAAACTTCACCCATTAGTGTATTGTATCACAAACTAGTAGTTACATGTGGAAATTTGGTTATTGGACATTTGATTTGAGCGCAATCCTCAAACTTAGGTCAAAAAAGCCATTTAAGCCTTTTCACAGTGAGATCTATGCGATATGGCCGAGAAATGTAATTTTGATGTTAACTCCCAAACCGCTGCGCAGAAGTCAACCAAACTTCACCCATTAGTGTATTGTATCACAATCTAGTAGTTACATGTGGAAATTTGGTTCTAGGAAATTTTGTTTGAGCGCAATCATCAAACTTAATTAAAAAAGTCATTTAAGCCTTTTCACAGTGAGATCTATGCGATATGGCCGAGAAATGTAATTTTGATGTTAACTCCCAAACCGCTGCGCAGAAGTCAACCAAACTTCACCCATTAGTGTATTGTATCACAATCTAGTAGTTACATGTGAAAATTTGGTTCTAGGACATTTGATTTGAGCGCAATCCTCAAACTTAGGTCAAAAAAGCCATTTAAGCCTTTTCACAGTGAGATCTATGCGATATGGCCGAGAAATGTAAATTTGATGTTAACTCCCAAACCGCTGCGCAGAAGTCAACCAAACTTCACCCAATAGTGTATTGTATCACATTCTAGTAGTTACATTTGAAAATTTCGTTCTAGGACATTTGGTTTGAGCGCAATTATTAAACTTAGGTCAAAAAAGCCATTTAAGCCTTTTCACAGTGAGATCTATGCGATATGGCCGAGAAATGTAATTTTGATGTTAACTCCCAAACCGCTGCGCAGAAGTAAACCAAACTTCACCCATTAGTGTATTGTATACCAATCTAGTAGTTACATGTGGAATTTTGGTTCTAGGACATTTGATTTGAGCGCAATCCTCAAACTTAGGTCAAAAAAGCCATTTAAGCCTTTTCACAGTGAGATCTATGCGATATGGCCGAGAAATGTATTTTTGATGTTAACTCCCAAACCGCTGCGCAGAAGTCAACTAAACTTCACCCAATAGTGTATTGTATCACATTCTAGTAGTTACATTTGAAAATTTCGTTCTAGGACATTTGGTTTGAGCGCAATCATTAAACTTAATTAAAAAAGTCATTTAAGCCTTTTCACAGTGAGATCTATGCGATATGGCCGAGAAATGTAAATTTGATGTTAACTCCCAAACCGCTGCGCAGAAGTCAACCAAACTTCACCCAATAGTGTATTGTATCACAATCTAGTAGTTACATTTGAAAATGTTGTTCTAGGACATTTTGTTTGAACGCAATCATCAAACTTAATTAAAAAAGTCATTTAAGCCTTTTCACAGTGAGATCTATGCGATATGGCCGAGAAATGTAATTTTGATGTTAACTCCCAAACCGCTGCGCAGAAGTCAACCAAACTTCACCCAATAGTGTATTGTATAACAATCTAGTAGTTACATTTGAAAATTTTGTTCTAGGACATTTTGTTTGAGCGCAATCCTCAAACTTAGGTCAAAAAAGCCATTTAAGCCTTTTCACAGTGAGATCTATGCGATATGGCCGAGAAATGTAATTTTGATGTTAACTCCCAAACCGCTGCGCAGAAGTCAACCAAACTTCACCCATTAGTGTATTGTATCACAATCTAGTAGTTACATGTGAAAATTTGGTTCTAGGACATTTGATTTGAGCGCAATCCTCAAACTTAGGTCAAAAAAGCCATTTAAGCCTTTTCACAGTGAGATCTATGCGATATGGCCGAGAAATGTAAATTTGATGTTAACTCCCAAACCGCTGCGCAGAAGTCAACCAAACTTCACCCAATAGTGTATTGTATCACAATCTAGTAGTTACATTTGAAAATTTTGTTCTAGGACATTTTGTTTGAACGCAATCATCAAACTTAATTAAAAAAGTCATTTAAGCCTTTTCACAGTGAGATCTATGCGATATGGCCGAGAAATGTAATTTTGATGTTAACTCCCAAACCGCTGCGCAGAAGTCAACCAAACTTCACCCAATAGTGTATTGTATCACAATCTAGTAGTTACATTTGAAAATTTTGTTCTAGGAAATTTTGTTTGAGCGCAATCATCAAACTTAATTAAAAAAGTCATTTAAGCCTTTTCACAGTGAGATCTATGCGATATGGCCGAGAAATGTAATTTTGATGTTAACTCCCAAACCGCTGCGCAGAAGTCAACCAAACTTCACCCAATAGTGTATTGTATCACAATCTAGTAGTTACATTTGAAAATTTTGTTCTAGGACATTTTGTTTGAGCGCAATCATCAAACTTAATTAAAAAAGTCATTTAAGCCTTTTCACAGTGAGAGCTATGCGATATGGCCGAGAAATGTAATTTTGATGTTCACTCCCAAACCGCTGCGCAGAAGTCAACCAAACTTCACCCATTAGTGTATTGTATCACAATCTAGTAGTTACATTTGAAAATTTTTTTCTAGGAAATTTTGTTTGAGCGCAATCATCAAACTTAATTAAAAAAGTCATTTAAGCCTTTTCACAGTGAGATCTTTGCGATATGGCCGAGAAATGTAATTTTGATATTAACTCCCAAACCACTGCGCAGAAGTCAACCAAACTTCACCCATTAGTGTATTGTATCACAATCTAGTAGTTACATGTGGATATTTGGTTCTAGGACATTTGATTTGAGCGCAATCCTCAAACTTAGGTCAAAAAAGCCATTTAAGCCTTTTCACAGTGAGATCTATGCGATATGGCCGAGAAATGTAATTTTGATGTTAACTCCCAAACCGCTGCGCAGAAGTCAACCAAACTTCACCCAATAGTGTATTGTATCACATTCTAGTAGTTACATTTAAAAATTTCGTTCTAGGACATTTGGTTTGAGCGCAATTATTAAACTTAGGTCAAAAAAGCCATTTAAGCCTTTTCACAGTGAGATCTATGCGATATGGCCGAGAAATGTAATTTTGATGTTAACTTCCAAACCGCTGCGCAGAAGTAAACCAAACTTAACCCATTAGTGTATTGTATCACAATCTAGTAGTTACATGTGGAAATTTGGTTCTAGGACATTTGATTTGAGCGCAATCCTCAAAATTAGGTCAAAAAAGCCATTTAAGCCTTTTCACAGTGAGATCTATGCGATATGGCCGAGAAATGTAATTTTGATGTTAACTCCCAAACCGCTGCGCAGAAGTCAACCAAACTTCACCCAATAGTGTATTGTATCACAATCTAGTAGTTACATTTGAAAATTTTGTTCTAGGACATTTTGTTTGAACGCAATCATCAAACTTAATTAAAAAAGTCATTTAAGCCTTTTCACAGTGAGATCTATGCGATATGGCCGAGAAATGTAATTTTGATGTTAACTCCCAAACCGCTGCGCAGAAGTCAACCAAACTTCACCCAATAGTGTATTGTATCACAATCTAGTAGTTACATTTGAAAATTTTGTTCTAGGACATTTTGTTTGAGCGCAATCCTCAAACTTAGGTCAAAAAAGCCATTTAAGCCTTTTCACAGTGAGATCTATGCGATATGGCCGAGAAATGTAATTTTGATGTTAACTCCCAAACCGCTGCGCGGAAGTCAACCAAACTTCACCCAATAGTGTATTGTATCACATTATAGTAGTTACATTTGAAAATTTCGTTCTAGGACATTTGGTTTGAGCGCAATCATTAAGTTTAGGTCAAAAAAGCCATTTAAGCCTTTTCATAGTGAGATCTATGCGATATGGCCGAGAAATGTAATTTTGATGTTAACTCCCAAACCGCTGCGCAGAAGTCAACCAAACTTCACCCAATAGTATATTGTATCACATTCTAGTAGTTACATTTTAAAATTTCGTTCTAGGACATTTGGTTTGAGCGCAATTATTAAACTTAGGTCAAAAAAGCCATTTAAGCCTTTTCACAGTGAGATCTATGCGATATGGCCGAGAAATGTAATTTTGATGTTAACTCCCAAACCGCTGCGCAGAAGTCAACCAAACTTCACCCAATAGTGTATTGTATCACAATCTAGTAGTTACATTTGAAAATTTTGTTCTAGGACATTTTGTTTGAGCGCAATCATCAAACTTAATTAAAAAAGTCATTTAAGCCTTTTCACAGTGAGAGCTATGCGATATGGCCGAGAAATGTAATTTTGATGTTCACTCCCAAACCGCTGCGCAGAAGTCAACCAAACTTCACCCATTAGTGTATTGTATCACAATCTAGTAGTTACATTTGAAAAATTTTTTCTAGGATATTTTGTTTGAGCGCAATCATCAAACTTAATTAAAAAAGTCATTTAAGCCTTTTCACAGTGAGATCTATGCGATATGGCCGAGAAATGTAATTTTGATGTTAACTCCCAAACCGCTGCGCAGAAGTCAACCAAACTTCACCCATTAGTGTATTGTATCACAATCTAGTAGTTACATGTGGAAATTTGGTTCTAGGACATTTGATTTGAGCGCAATCCTCAAACTTAGGTCAAAAAAGCCATTTAAGCCTTTTCACAGTGAGATCTATGCGATATGGCCGAGAAATGTAATTTTGATGTTAACTCCCAAACCGCTGCGCAGAAGTCAACCAAACTTCACCCATTAGTGTATTGTATCACATTCTAGTAGTTACATTTAAAAATTTCGTTCTAGGACATTTGGTTTGAGCGCAATTATTAAACTTAGGTCAAAAAAGCCATTTAAGCCTGTTCACAGTGAGATCTATGCGATATGGCCGAGAAATGTAATTTTGATGTTAACTTCCAAACCGCTGCGCAGAAGTAAACCAAACTTAACCCATTAGTGTATTGTATCACAATCTAGTAGTTACATGTGGAAATTTGGTTCTAGGACATTTGATTTGAGCGCAATCCTCAAACTTAGGTCAAAAAAGCCATTTAAGCCTTTTCACAGTGAGATCTATGCGATATGGCCGAGAAATGTAATTTTGATGTTAACTCCCAAACCGCTGCGCAGAAGTCAACCAAACTTCACCCAATAGTGTATTGTATCACAATCTAGTAGTTACATTTGAAAATTTTGTTCTAGGACATTTTGTTTGAACGCAATCATCAAACTTAATTAAAAAAGTCATTTAAGCCTTTTCACAGTGAGATCTATGCGATATGGCCGAGAAATGTAATTTTGATGTTAACTCCCAAACCGCTGCGCAGAAGTCAACCAAACTTCACCCAATAGTGTATTGTATCACAATCTAGTAGTTACATTTGAAAATTTTGTTCTAGGACATTTTGTTTGAACGCAATCATCAAACTTAATTAAAAAAGCCATTTAAGCCTTTTCACAGTGAGATCTATGCGATATGGCCGAGAAATGTAATTTTGATGTTAACTCCCAAACCGCTGCGCAGAAGTCAACCAAACTTCACCCAATAGTGTATTGTATCACATTCTAGTAGTTACATTTTAAAATTTCGTTCTAGGACATTTGGTTTGAGCGCAATTATTAAACTTAGGTCAAAAAAGCCATTTAAGCCTTTTCACAGTGAGATCTATGCGATATGGCCGAGAAATGTAATTTTGATGTTAACTCCCAAACCGCTGCGCAGAAGTCAACCAAACTTCACCCAATAGTGTATTGTATCACAATCTAGTAGTTACATTTGAAAATTTTGTTCTAGGACATTTTGTTTGAGCGCAATCATCAAACTTAATTAAAAAAGTCATTTAAGCCTTTTCACAGTGAGAGCTATGCGATATGGCCGAGAAATGTAATTTTGATGTTCACTCCCAAACCGCTGCGCAGAAGTCAACCAAACTTCACCCATTAGTGTATTGTATCACAATCTAGTAGTTACATTTGAAAATTTTTTTCTAGGAAATTTTGTTTGAGCGCAATCATCAAACTTAATTAAAAAAGTCATTTAAGCCTTTTCACAGTGAGATCTATGCGATATGGCCGAGAAATGTAATTTTGATGTTAACTCCCAAACCGCTGCGCAGAAGTCAACCAAACTTCACCCATTAGTGTATTGTATCACAATCTAGTAGTTACATGTGGAAATTTGGTTCTAGGACATTTGATTTGAGCGCAATCCTCAAACTTAGGTCAAAAAAGCCATTTAAGCCTTTTCACAGTGAGATCTATGCGATATGGCCGAGAAATGTAATTTTGATGTTAACTCCCAAACCGCTGCGCAGAAGTCAACCAAACTTCACCCAATAGTGTATTGTATCACATTCTAGTAGTTACATTTAAAAATTTCGTTCTAGGACATTTGGTTTGAGCGCAATTATTAAACTTAGGTCAAAAAAGCCATTTAAGCCTGTTCACAGTGAGATCTATGCGATATGGCCGAGAAATGTAATTTTGATGTTAACTTCCAAACCGCTGCGCAGAAGTAAACCAAACTTAACCCATTAGTGTATTGTATCACAATCTAGTAGTTACATGTGGAAATTTGGTTCTAGGACATTTGATTTGAGCGCAATCCTCAAACTTAGGTCAAAAAAGCCATTTAAGCCTTTTCACAGTGAGATCTATGCGATATGGCCGAGAAATGTAATTTTGATGTTAACTCCCAAACCGCTGCGCAGAAGTCAACCAAACTTCACCCAATAGTGTATTGTATCACAATCTAGTAGTTACATTTGAAAATTTTGTTCTAGGACATTTTGTTTGAACGCAATCATCAAACTTAATTAAAAAAGTCATTTAAGCCTTTTCACAGTGAGATCTATGCGATATGGCCGAGAAATGTAATTTTGATGTTAACTCCCAAACCGCTGCGCAGAAGTCAACCAAACTTCACCCAATAGTGTATTGTATCACAATCTAGTAGTTACATTTGAAAATTTTGTTCTAGGACATTTTGTTTGAGCGCAATCCTCAAACTTAGGTCAAAAAAGCCATTTAAGCCTTTTCACAGTGAGATCTATGCGATATGGCCGAGAAATGTAATTTTGATGTTAACTCCCAAACCGCTGCGCAGAAGTCAACCAAACTTCACCCAATAGTGTATTGTATCACATTCTAGTAGTTACATTTGAAAATTTCGTTCTAGGACATTTGGTTTGAGCGCAATCATTAAGTTTAGGTCAAAAAAGCCATTTAAGCCTTTTCACAGTGAGATCTATGCGATATGGCCGAGAAATGTAATTTTGATGTTAACTCCCAAACCGCTGCGCAGAAGTCAACCAAACTTCACCCAATAGTGTATTGTATCACATTCTAGTAGTTACATTTTAAAATTTCGTTCTAGGACATTTGGTTTGAGCGCAATTATTAAACTTAGGTCAAAAAAGCCATTTAAGCCTTTTCACAGTGAGATCTATGCGATATGGCCGAGAAATGTAATTTTGATGTTAAATCCCAAACCGCTGCGCAGAAGTAAACCAAACTTCACCCATTAGTGTATTGTATCACAATCTAGTAGTTACATTTTTAAAATTTTGTTCTAGGACATTTTGTTTGAACGCAATCATCAAACTTAATTAAAAAAGTCATTTAAGCCTTTTCACAGTGAGATCTATGCGATATGGCCGAGAAATGTAATTTTGATGTTAAATCCCAAACCGCTGCGCAGAAGTCAACTAAACTTCACCCAATAGTGTATTGTATCACATTCTAGTAGTTACATTTGAAAATTTCGTTCTAGGACATTTGGTTTGAACGCAATCATCAAACTTAATTAAAAAAGTCATTTAAGCCTTTTCACAGTGAGATCTATGCGATATGGCCGAGAAATGTAATTTTGATGTTAACTCCCAAACCGCTGCGCAGAAGTCAACCAAACCACCCAATAGTGTATTGTATCACAATCTAGTAGTTACATTTGAAAATTTTGTTCTAGGAAATTTTGTTTGAGCGCAATCCTCAAACTTAGGTCAAAAAAGCCATTTAAGCCTTTTCACAGTGAGATCTATGCGATATGGCCGAGAAATGTAATTTTGATGTTAACTCCCAAACCGCTGCGCAGAAGTCAACCAAACTTCATCCATTAGTGTATTGTATCACAATCTAGTAGTTACATGTGGAAATTTGGTTATTGGACATTTGATTTGAGCGCAATCCTCAAACTTAGGTCAAAAAAGCCATTTAAGCCTTTTCACAGTGAGATCTATGCGATATGGCCGAGAAATGTAATTTTGATGTTAACTCCCAAACCGCTGCGCAGAAGTCAACCAAACTTCACCCATTAGTGTATTGTATCACAATCTAGTAGTTACATGTGGAAATTTGGTTCTAGGACATTTGATTTGAGCGCAATCCTCAAACTTAGGTCAAAAAAGCCATTTAAGCCTTTTCACAGTGAGATCTATGCGATATGGCCGAGAAATGTAATTTTGATGTTAACTCCCAAACCGCTGCGCAGAAGTCAACCAAACTTCACCCAATAGTGTATTGTATCACATTGTAGTAGTTACATTTGAAAATTTCGTTCTAGGACATTTGGTTTGAGCGCAATTATTAAACTTAGGTCAAAAAAGCCATTTAAGCCTTTTCACAGTGAGATCTATGCGATATGGCCGAGAAATGTAATTTTGATGTTAACTCCCAAACCGCTGCGCAGAAGTCAACCAAACTTCACCCAATAGTGTATTGTATCACATTCTAGTAGTTACATTTGAAAATTTCGTTCTAGGACATTTGGTTTGAGCGCAATCATTAAACTTAGGTCAAAAAAGCCATTTAAGCCTTTTCACAGTGAGATCTATGCGATATGGCCGAGAAATGTAATTTTGATGTTAACTCCCAAACCGCTGCGCAGAAGTCAACCAAACTTCACCCAATAGTGTATTGTATCACAATCTAGTAGTTACATTTGAAAATTTTGTTCTAGGAAATTTTGTTTGAGCGTAATCATCAAACTTAATTAAAAAAGTCATTTAAGCCTTTTCACAGTGAGATCTATGCGATATGGCCGAGAAATGTAATTTTGATGTTAACTCCCAAACCGCTGCGCAGAAGTCAACCAAACTTCACCCATTAGTGTATTGTATCACAATCTAGTAGTTACATGTGAAAATTTGGTTCTAGGACATTTGATTTGAGCGCAATCCTCAAACTTAGGTCAAAAAAGCCATTTAAGCCTTTTCACAGTGAGATCTATGCGATATGGCCGAGAAATGTAATTTTGATGTTAACTCCCAAACCGCTGCGCAGAAGTAAACCAAACTTCACCCATTAGTGTATTGTATCACAATCTAGTAGTTACATGTGGAATTTTGGTTCTAGGACATTTGATTTGAGCGCAATCCTCAAACTTAGGTCAAAAAAGCCATTTAAGCCTTTTCACAGTGAGATCTATGCGATATGGCCGAGAAATGTAATTTTGATGTTAACTCCCAAACCGCTGCGCAGAAGTCAACTAAACTTCACCCAATAGTGTATTGTAGCACATTCTAGTAGTTACATTTGAAAATTTCGTTCTAGGACATTTGGTTTGAGCGCAATCATTAAACTTAATTAAAAAAGTCATTTAAGCCTTTTCACAGTGAGATCAATGCGATATGGCCGAGAAATGTAATTTTGATGTTAACTCCCAAACCGCTGCGCAGAAGTCAACCAAACTTCACCCAATAGTGTATTGTATCACAATCTAGTAGTTACATTTGAAAATTTTGTTCTAGGACATTTTGTTTGAACGCAATCATCAAACTTAATTAAAAAAGTCATTTAAGCCTTTTCACAGTGAGATCTATGCGATATGGCCGAGAAATGTAATTTTGATGTTAACTCCCAAACCGCTGCGCAGAAGTCAACCAAACTTCACCCAATAGTGTATTGTATCACAATCTAGTAGTTACATTTGAAAATTTTGTTCTAGGAAATTTTGTTTGAGCGCAATCATCAAACTTAATTAAAAAAGTCATTTAAGCCTTTTCACAGTGAGATCTATGCGATATGGCCGAGAAATGTAATTTTGATGTTAACTCCCAAACCGCTGCGCAGAAGTCAACCAAACTTCACCCAATAGTGTATTGTATCATAATCTAGTAGTTACATGTGGAAATTTGGTTCTAGGACATTTGATTTGAGCGCAATCCTCAAACTTAGGTCAAAAAAAGCCATTTAAGCCTTTTCACAGTGAGATCTATGCGATATGGCCGAGAAATGTAATTTTGATGTTGACTCCCAAACCGCTGCGCAGAAGTCAACCAAACTTCACCCAATAGTGTATTGTATCACAATCTAGTAGTTACATTTGAAAATTTTGTTCTAGGACATTTTGTTTGAGCGCAATCATCAAACTTAATTAAAAAAGTCATTTAAGCCTTTTCACAGTGAGATCTATGCGATATGGCCGAGAAATGTAATTTTGATGTTAACTCCCAAACCGCTGCGCAGAAGTCAACCAAACTTCACCCATTAGTGTATTGTATCACAATCTAGTAGTTACATGTGGAAATTTGGTTCTAGGACATTTGATTTGAGCGCAATCCTCAAACTTAGGTCAAAAAAGCCATTTAAGCCTTTTCACAGTGAGATCTATGCGATATGGCCGAGAAATGTAATTTTGATGTTAACTCCCAAACCGCTGCGCAGAAGTCAACCAAACTTCACCCAATAGTGTATTGTATCACATTCTAGTAGTTACATTTGAAAATTTTGTTCTAGGACATTTGGTTTGAGTGCAATCATTAAACTTAGGTCAAAAAAGCCATTTAAGCCTTTTCACAGTGAGATCTATGCGATATGGCCGAGAAATGTAATTTTGATGTTAACTCCCAAACCGCTGCGCAGAAGTCAATTAAACTTCACCCAATAGTGTATTGTATTACATTCTAGTAGTTACATTTGAAAATTTGGTTCTAGGACATTTGATTTGAGCGCAATCCTCAAACTTAGGTCAAAAAAGCCATTTAAGCCTTTTCACAGTGAGATCTATGCGATATGGCCGAGAAATGTAATTTTGATGTTGACTCCCAAACCGCTGCGCAGAAGTCAACCAAACTTCACCCAATAGTGTATTGTATCACAATCTAGTAGTTACATTTGAAAATTTTGTTCTAGGACATTTTGTTTGAGCGTAATCATCAAACTTAATTAAAAAAGTCATTTAAGCCTTTTCACAGTGAGATCTATGCGATATGGCCGAGAAATGTAATTTTGATGTTAACTCCCAAACCGCTGCGCAGAAGTCAACCAAACTTCACCCAATAGTGTATTGTATCACATTCTAGTAGTTACATTTGAAAATTTTGTTCTAGGACATTTGGTTTGAGTGCAATCATTAAACTTAGGTCAAAAAGCCATTTAAGCCTTTTCACAGTGAGATCTATGCGATATGGCCGAGAAATGTAATTTTGATGTTAACTCCCAAACCGCTGCGCAGAAGTCAACTAAACTTCACCCAATAGTGTATTGTATTACATTCTAGTAGTTACATTTGAAAATTTCGTTCTAGGACATTTGGTTTGAGCGCAATCATTAAACTTAATTAAAAAAGCCATTTAAGCCTTTTCACAGTGAGATCTATGCGATATGGCCGAGAAATGTAATTTTGATGTTAACTCCCAAACCGCTGCGCAGAGGTCAACCAAACTTCACCCAATAGTGTATTGTATCACAATCTAGTAGTTACATTTGAAAATTTTGTTCTAGGACATTTTGTTTGAACGCAATCATCAAACTTAATTAAAAAAGTCATTTAAGCCTTTTCACAGTGAGATCTATGCGATATGGCCGAGAAATGTAATTTTGATGTTAACTCCCAAACCGCTGCGCAGAAGTCAACCAAACTTTACCCAATAGTGTATTGTATCACAATCTAGTAGTTACATTTGAAAATTTTGTTCTAGGAAATTTTGTTTGAGCGCAATCATCAAACTTAATTAAAAAAGTCATTTAAGCCTTTTCACAGTGAGATCTATGCGATATGGCCGAGAAATGTAATTTTGATGTTAACTCCCAAACCGCTGCGCAGAAGTCAACCAAACTTTACCCAATAGTGTATTGTATCACAATCTAGTAGTTACATTTGAAAATTTTGTTCTAGGAAATTTTGTTTGAGCGCAATCATCAAACTTAATTAAAAAAGTCATTTAAGCCTTTTCACAGTGAGATCTATGCGATATGGCCGAGAAACGTAATTTTGATGTTAACTCCCAAACCGCTGCGCAGAAGTCAACCAAACTTCACCCATTAGTGTATTGTATCACAATCTAGTAGTTACATGTGGAAATTTGGTTCTAGGACATCTGATTTGAGCGCAATCCTCAAACTTAGGTCAAAAAAGCCATTTAAGCCTTTTCACAGTGAGATCTATGCGATATGGCCGAGAAATGTAATTTTGATGTTAACTCCCAAACCGCTGCGCAGAAGTCAACCAAACTTCACCCAATAGTGTATTGTATCACAATCTAGTAGTTACATTTGAAAATTTTGTTCTAGGACATTTTGTTTGAGCGCAATCATCAAACTTAATTAAAAAAGTCATTTAAGCCTTTTCACAGTGAGATCTATGCGATATGGCCGAGAAATGTAATTTTGATGTTAACTCCCAAACCGCTGCGCAGAAGTCAACCAAACTTCACCCATTAGTGTATTGTATCACAATCTAGTAGTTACATGTGGAAATTTGGTTCTAGGACATTTGATTTGAGCGCAATCCTCAAACTTAGGTCAAAAAAGCCATTTAAGCCTTTTCACAGTGAGATCTATGCGATATGGCCGAGAAATGTAATTTTGATGTTAACTCCCAAACCGCTGCGCAGAAGTCAACCAAACTTCACCCAATAGTGTATTGTATCACATTCTAGTAGTTACATTTGAAAATTTTGTTCTAGGATATTTGGTTTGAGTGCAATCATTAAACTTAGGTCAAAAAAGCCATTTAAGCCTTTTCACAGTGAGATCTATGCGATATGGCCGAGAAATGTAATTTTGATGTTAACTCCCAAACCGCTGCGCAGAAGTCAACTAAACTTCACCCAATAGTGTATTGTATTACATTCTAGTAGTTACATTTGAAAATTTGGTTCTAGGACATTTGATTTGAGCGCAATCCTCAAACTTAGGTCAAAAAAGCCATTTAAGCCTTTTCACAGTGAGATCTATGCGATATGGCCGAGAAATGTAATTTTGATGTTGACTCCCAAACCGCTGCGCAGAAGTCAACCAAACTTCACCCAATAGTGTATTGTATCACAATCTAGTAGTTACATTTGAAAATTTTGTTCTAGGACATTTTGTTTGAGCGTAATCATCAAACTTAATTAAAAAAGTCATTTAAGCCTTTTCACAGTGAGATCTATGCGATATGGCCGAGAAATGTAATTTTGATGTTAACTCCCAAACCGCTGCGCAGAAGTCAACCAAACTTCACCCAATAGTGTATTGTATCACATTCTAGTAGTTACATTTGAAAATTTTGTTCTAGGACATTTGGTTTGAGTGCAATCATTAAACTTAGGTCAAAAAAGCCATTTAAGCCTTTTCACAGTGAGATCTATGCGATATGGCCGAGAAATGTAATTTTGATGTTAACTCCCAAACCGCTGCGCAGAAGTCAACTAAACTTCACCCAATAGTGTATTGTATTACATTCTAGTAGTTACATTTGAAAATTTCGTTCTAGGACATTTGGTTTGAGCGCAATCATTAAACTTAATTAAAAAAGCCATTTAAGCCTTTTCACAGTGAGATCTATGCGATATGGCCGAGAAATGTAATTTTGATGTTAACTCCCAAACCGCTGCGCAGAGGTCAACCAAACTTCACCCAATAGTGTATTGTATCACAATCTAGTAGTTACATTTGAAAATTTTGTTCTAGGACATTTTGTTTGAACGCAATCATCAAACTTAATTAAAAAAGTCATTTAAGCCTTTTCACAGTGAGATCTATGCGATATGGCCGAGAAATGTAATTTTGATGTTAACTCCCAAACCGCTGCGCAGAAGTCAACCAAACTTTACCCAATAGTGTATTGTATCACAATCTAGTAGTTACATTTGAAAATTTTGTTCTAGGAAATTTTGTTTGAGCGCAATCATCAAACTTAATTAAAAAAGTCATTTAAGCTTTTTCACAGTGAGATCTATGCGATATGGCCGAGAAACGTAATTTTGATGTTAACTCCCAAACCGCTGCGCAGAAGTCAACCAAACTTCACCCATTAGTGTATTGTATCACAATCTAGTAGTTACATGTGGAAATTTGGTTCTAGGACATTTGATTTGAGCGCAATCCTCAAACTTAGGTCAAAAAAGCCATTTAAGCCTTTTCACAGTGAGATCTATGCGATATGGCCGAGAAATGTAATTTTGATGTTAACTCCCAAACCGCTGCGCAGAAGTCAACCAAACTTCACCCAATAGTGTATTGTATCACATTCTAGTAGTTACATTTTAAAATTTCGTTCTAGGACATTTGGTTTGAGCGCAATTATTAAACTTAGGTCAAAAAAGCCATTTAAGCCTTTTCACAGTGAGATCTATGCGATATGGCCGAGAAATGTAATTTTGATGTTAACTCCCAAACCGCTGCGCAGAAGTCAACCAAACTTCACCCATTAGTGTATTGTATCACAATCTAGTAGTTACATGTGGAAATTTGGTTCTAGGACATTTGATTTGAGCGCAATCTTCAAACTTAATTAAAAAAAGTCATTTAAGCCTTTTCACAGTGAGATCTATGCGATAAGGCCGAGAAATGTAATTTTGATGTTAACTCCCAAACCGCTGCGCAGAAGTCAACCAAACTTCACCCAATAGTGTATTGTATCAAAATCTAGTAGTTACATTTGAAAATTTTGTTCTAGGACATTTTGTTTGAACGCAATCATCAAACTTAATTAAAAAAGTCATTTAAGCCTTTTCACAGTGAGATCTATGCGATATGGCCGAGAAATGTAATTTTGATGTTAACTCCCAAACCGCTGCGCAGAAGTCAACCAAACTTCACCCAATAGTGTATTGTATCACAATCTAGTAGTTACATTTGAAAATTTTGTTCTAGGACATTTTGTTTGAGCGCAATCCTCAAACTTAGGTCAAAAAAGCCATTTAAGCCTTTTCACAGTGAGATCTATGCGATATGGCCGAGAAATGTAATTTTGATGTTAACTCCCAAACCGCTGCGCAGAAGTCAACCAAACTTCACCCAATAGTGTATTGTATCACATTCTAGTAGTTACATTTGAAAATTTCGTTCTAGGACATTTGGTTTGAGCGCAATCATTAAGTTTAGGTCAAAAAAGCCATTTAAGCCTTTTCACAGTGAGATCTATGCGATATGGCCGAGAAATGTAATTTTGATGTTAACTCCCAAACCGCTGCGCAGAAGTCAACCAAACTTCACCCAATAGTGTATTGTATCACATTCTAGTAGTTACATTTTAAAATTTCGTTCTAGGACATTTGGTTTGAGCGCAATTATTAAACTTAGGTCAAAAAAGCCATTTAAGCCTTTTCACAGTGAGATCTATGCGATATGGCCGAGAAATGTAATTTTGATGTTAACTCCCAAACCGCTGCGCAGAAGTAAACCAAACTTCACCCATTAGTGTATTGTATCACAATCTAGTAGTTACATGTGGAAATTTGGTTCTAGGACATTTGATTTGAGCGCAATCCTCAAACTTAGGTCAAAAAAGCCATTTAAGCCTTTTCACAGTGAGATCTATGCGATATGGCCGAGAAATGTAATTTTGATGTTAACTCCCAAACCGCTGCGCAGAAGTCAACCAAACTTCACCCAATAGTGTATTGTATCACAATCTTGTAGTTACATTTGAAAATTTTGTTCTAGGACATTTTGTTTGAACGCAATCATCAAACTTAATTAAAAAAGTCATTTAAGCCTTTTCACAGTGAGATCTATGCGATATGGCCGAGAAATGTAATTTTGATGTTAACTCCCAAACCGCTGCGCAGAAGTCAACTAAACTTCACCCAATAGTGTATTGTATCACATTCTAGTAGTTACATTTGAAAATTTCGTTCTAGGACATTTGGTTTGAGCGCAATTATTAAACTTAGGTCAAAAAAGCCATTTAAGCCTTTTCACAGTGAGATCTATGCGATATGGCCGAGAAATGTAATTTTGATGTTAACTCCCAAACCGCTGCGCAGAAGTAAACCAAACTTCACCCATTAGTGTATTGTATCACAATCTAGTAGTTACATGTGGAATTTTGGTTCTAGGACATTTGATTTGAGCGCAATCCTCAAACTTAGGTCAAAAAAGCCATTTAAGCCTTTTCACAGTGAGATCTATGCGATATGGCCGAGAAATGTAATTTTGATGTTAACTCCCAAACCGCTGCGCAGAAGTCAACTAAACTTCACCCAATAGTGTATTGTATCACATTCTAGTAGTTACATTTGAAAATTTCGTTCTAGGACATTTGGTTTGAGCGCAATCATTAAACTTAATTAAAAAAGTCATTTAAGCCTTTTCACAGTGAGATCTATGCGATATGGCCGAGAAATGTAATTTTGATGTTAACTCCCAAACCGCTGCGCAGACGTCAACCAAACTTCACCCAATAGTGTATTGTATCACAATCTAGTAGTTACATTTGAAAATTTTGTTCTAGGACATTTTGTTTGAACGCAATCATCAAACTTAATTAAAAAAGTCATTTAAGCCTTTTCACAGTGAGATCTATGCGATATGGCCGAGAAATGTAATTTTGATGTTAACTCCCAAACCGCTGCGCAGAAGTCAACTAAACTTCACCCAATAGTGTATTGTATTACATTCTAGTAGTTACATTTGAAAATTTGGTTCTAGGACATTTGATTTGAGCGCAATCCTCAAACTTAGGTCAAAAAAGCCATTTAAGCCTTTTCACAGTGAGATCTATGCGATATGGCCGAGAAATGTAATTTTGATGTTGACTCCCAAACCGCTGCGCAGAAGTCAACCAAACTTCACCCAATAGTGTATTGTATCACAATCTAGTAGTTACATTTGAAAATTTTGTTCTAGGACATTTTGTTTGAGCGTAATCATCAAACTTAATTAAAAAAGTCATTTAAGCCTTTTCACAGTGAGATCTATGCGATATGGCCGAGAAATGTAATTTTGATGTTAACTCCCAAACCGCTGCGCAGAAGTCAACCAAACTTCACCCATTAGTGTATTGTATCACAATCTAGTAGTTACATGTGGAAATTTGGTTCTAGGACATTTGATTTGAGCGCAATCCTCAAACTTAGGTCAAAAAAGCCATTTAAGCCTTTTCACAGTGAGATCTATGCGATATGGCCGAGAAATGTAATTTTGATGTTAACTCCCAAACCGCTGCGCAGAAGTCAACCAAACTTCACCCAATAGTGTATTGTATCACAATCTAGTAGTTACATTTGAAAATTTTGTTCTAGGACATTTTGTTTGAGCGCAATCATCAAACTTAATTAAAAAAGTCATTTAAGCCTTTTCACAGTGAGATCTATGCGATATGGCCGAGAAATGTAATTTTGATGTTAACTCCCAAACCGCTGCGCAGAAGTCAACCAAACTTCACCCATTAGTGTATTGTATCACAATCTAGTAGTTACATGTGGAAATTTGGTTCTAGGACATTTGATTTGAGCGCAATCCTCAAACTTAGGTCAAAAAAGCCATTTAAGCCTTTTCACAGTGAGATCTATGCGATATGGCCGAGAAATGTAATTTTGATGTTAACTCCCAAACCGCTGCGCAGAAGTCAACCAAACTTCACCCAATAGTGTATTGTATCACATTCTAGTAGTTACATTTGAAAATTTTGTTCTAGGACATTTGGTTTGAGTGCAATCATTAAACTTAGGTCAAAAAAGCCATTTAAGCCTTTTCACAGTGAGATCTATGCGATATGGCCGAGAAATGTAATTTTGATGTTAACTCCCAAACCGCTGCGCAGAAGTCAACTAAACTTCACCCAATAGTGTATTGTATTACATTCTAGTAGTTACATTTGAAAATTTGGTTCTAGGACATTTGATTTGAGCGCAATCCTCAAACTTAGGTCAAAAAAGCCATTTAAGCCTTTTCACAGTGAGATCTATGCGATATGGCCGAGAAATGTAATTTTGATGTTGACTCCCAAACCGCTGCGCAGAAGTCAACCAAACTTCACCCAATAGTGTATTGTATCACAATCTAGTAGTTACATTTGAAAATTTTGTTCTAGGACATTTTGTTTGAGCGTAATCATCAAACTTAATTAAAAAAGTCATTTAAGCCTTTTCACAGTGAGATCTATGCGATATGGCCGAGAAATGTAATTTTGATGTTAACTCCCAAACCGCTGCGCAGAAGTCAACCAAACTTCACCCAATAGTGTATTGTATCACATTCTAGTAGTTACATTTGAAAATTTTGTTCTAGGACATTTGGTTTGAGTGCAATCATTAAACTTAGGTCAAAAAAGCCATTTAAGCCTTTTCACAGTGAGATCTATGCGATATGGCCGAGAAATGTAATTTTGATGTTAACTCCCAAACCGCTGCGCAGAAGTCAACTAAACTTCACCCAATAGTGTATTGTATTACATTCTAGTAGTTACATTTGAAAATTTCGTTCTAGGACATTTGGTTTGAGCGCAATCATTAAACTTAATTAAAAAAGCCATTTAAGCCTTTTCACAGTGAGATCTATGCGATATGGCCGAGAAATGTAATTTTGATGTTAACTCCCAAACCGCTGCGCAGAGGTCAACCAAACTTCACCCAATAGTGTATTGTATCACAATCTAGTAGTTACATTTGAAAATTTTGTTCTAGGACATTTTGTTTGAACGCAATCATCAAACTTAATTAAAAAAGTCATTTAAGCCTTTTCACAGTGAGATCTATGCGATATGGCCGAGAAATGTAATTTTGATGTTAACTCCCAAACCGCTGCGCAGAAGTCAACCAAACTTTACCCAATAGTGTATTGTATCACAATCTAGTAGTTACATTTGAAAATTTTGTTCTAGGAAATTTTGTTTGAGCGCAATCATCAAACTTAATTAAAAAAGTCATTTAAGCCTTTTCACAGTGAGATCTATGCGATATGGCCGAGAAACGTAATTTTGATGTTAACTCCCAAACCGCTGCGCAGAAGTCAACCAAACTTCACCCATTAGTGTATTGTATCACAATCTAGTAGTTACATGTGGAAATTTGGTTCTAGGACATTTGATTTGAGCGCAATCTTCAAACTTAATTAAAAAAAGTCATTTAAGCCTTTTCACAGTGAGATCTATGCGATATGGCCGAGAAATGTAATTTTGATGTTAACTCCCAAACCGCTGCGCAGAAGTCAACCAAACTTCACCCAATAGTGTATTGTATCAAAATCTAGTAGTTACATTTGAAAATTTTGTTCTAGGACATTTTGTTTGAACGCAATCATCAAACTTAATTAAAAAAGTCATTTAAGCCTTTTCACAGTGAGATCTATGCGATATGGCCGAGAAATGTAATTTTGATGTTAACTCCCAAACCGCTGCGCAGAAGTCAACCAAACTTCACCCAATAGTGTATTGTATCACAATCTAGTAGTTACATTTGAAAATTTTGTTCTAGGACATTTTGTTTGAGCGCAATCCTCAAACTTAGGTCAAAAAAGCCATTTAAGCCTTTTCACAGTGAGATCTATGCGATATGGCCGAGAAATGTAATTTTGATGTTAACTCCCAAACCGCTGCGCAGAAGTCAACCAAACTTCACCCAATAGTGTATTGTATCACATTCTAGTAGTTACATTTGAAAATTTCGTTCTAGGACATTTGGTTTGAGCGCAATCATTAAGTTTAGGTCAAAAAAGTCATTTAAGCCTTTTCACAGTGAGATCTATGCGATATGGCCGAGAAATGTAATTTTGATGTTAACTCCCAAACCGCTGCGCAGAAGTCAACCAAACTTTACCCAATAGTGTATTGTATCACAATCTAGTAGTTACATTTGAAAATTTTGTTCTAGGACATTTGATTTGAGCGCATTCCTCAAACTTAGGTCAAAAAAGCCATTTAAGCCTTTTCACAGTGAGATCTATGCGATATGGCCGAGAAATGTAATTTTGATGTTAACTCCCAAACCGCTGCGCAGAAGTCAACCAAACTTCACCCAATAGTGTATTGTATCACATTCTAGTAGTTACATTTGAAAATTTTGTTCTAGGACATTTGGTTTGAGTGCAATCATTAAACTTAGGTCAAAAAAGCCATTTAAGCCTTTTCACAGTGAGATCTATGCGATATGGCCGAGAAATGTAATTTTGATGTTAACTCCCAAACCGCTGCGCAGAAGTCAACTAAACTTCACCCAATAGTGTATTGTATTACATTCTAGTAGTTACATTTGAAAATTTGGTTCTAGGACATTTGATTTGAGCGCAATCCTCAAACTTAGGTCAAAAAAGCCATTTAAGCCTTTTCACAGTGAGATCTATGCGATATGGCCGAGAAATGTAATTTTGATGTTGACTCCCAAACCGCTGCGCAGAAGTCAACCAAACTTCACCCAATAGTGTATTGTATCACAATCTAGTAGTTACATTTGAAAATTTTGTTCTAGGACATTTTGTTTGAGCGTAATCATCAAACTTAATTAAAAAAGTCATTTAAGCCTTTTCACAGTGAGATCTATGCGATATGGCCGAGAAATGTAATTTTGATGTTAACTCCCAAACCGCTGCGCAGAAGTCAACCAAACTTCACCCAATAGTGTATTGTATCACATTCTAGTAGTTACATTTGAAAATTTTGTTCTAGGACATTTGGTTTGAGTGCAATCATTAAACTTAGGTCAAAAAAGCCATTTAAGCCTTTTCACAGTGAGATCTATGCGATATGGCCGAGAAATGTAATTTTGATGTTAACTCCCAAACCGCTGCGCAGAAGTCAACTAAACTTCACCCAATAGTGTATTGTATTACATTCTAGTAGTTACATTTGAAAATTTCGTTCTAGGACATTTGGTTTGAGCGCAATCATTAAACTTAATTAAAAAAGCCATTTAAGCCTTTTCACAGTGAGATCTATGCGATATGGCCGAGAAATGTAATTTTGATGTTAACTCCCAAACCGCTGCGCAGAGGTCAACCAAACTTCACCCAATAGTGTATTGTATCACAATCTAGTAGTTACATTTGAAAATTTTGTTCTAGGACATTTTGTTTGAACGCAATCATCAAACTTAATTAAAAAAGTCATTTAAGCCTTTTCACAGTGAGATCTATGCGATATGGCCGAGAAATGTAATTTTGATGTTAACTCCCAAACCGCTGCGCAGAAGTCAACCAAACTTTACCCAATAGTGTATTGTATCACAATCTAGTAGTTACATTTGAAAATTTTGTTCTAGGAAATTTTGTTTGAGCGCAATCATCAAACTTAATTAAAAAAGTCATTTAAGCCTTTTCACAGTGAGATCTATGCGATATGGCCGAGAAACGTAATTTTGATGTTAACTCCCAAACCGCTGCGCAGAAGTCAACCAAACTTCACCCATTAGTGTATTGTATCACAATCTAGTAGTTACATGTGGAAATTTGGTTCTAGGACATTTGATTTGAGCGCAATCTTCAAACTTAATTAAAAAAAGTCATTTAAGCCTTTTCACAGTGAGATCTATGCGATATGGCCGAGAAATGTAATTTTGATGTTAACTCCCAAACCGCTGCGCAGAAGTCAACCAAACTTCACCCAATAGTGTATTGTATCAAAATCTAGTAGTTACATTTGAAAATTTTGTTCTAGGACATTTTGTTTGAACGCAATCATCAAACTTAATTAAAAAAGTCATTTAAGCCTTTTCACAGTGAGATCTATGCGATATGGCCGAGAAATGTAATTTTGATGTTAACTCCCAAACCGCTGCGCAGAAGTCAACCAAACTTCACCCAATAGTGTATTGTATCACAATCTAGTAGTTACATTTGAAAATTTTGTTCTAGGACATTTTGTTTGAGCGCAATCCTCAAACTTAGGTCAAAAAAGCCATTTAAGCCTTTTCACAGTGAGATCTATGCGATATGGCCGAGAAATGTAATTTTGATGTTAACTCCCAAACCGCTGCGCAGAAGTCAACCAAACTTCACCCAATAGTGTATTGTATCACATTCTAGTAGTTACATTTGAAAATTTCGTTCTAGGACATTTGGTTTGAGCGCAATCATTAAGTTTAGGTCAAAAAAGCCATTTAAGCCTTTTCACAGTGAGATCTATGCGATATGGCCGAGAAATGTAATTTTGATGTTAACTCCCAAACCGCTGCGCAGAAGTCAACCAAACTTCACCCAATAGTGTATTGTATCACATTCTAGTAGTTACATTTTAAAATTTCGTTCTAGGACATTTGGTTTGAGCGCAATTATTAAACTTAGGTCAAAAAAGCCATTTAAGCCTTTTCACAGTGAGATCTATGCGATATGGCCGAGAAATGTAATTTTGATGTTAACTCCCAAACCGCTGCGCAGAAGTAAACCAAACTTCACCCATTAGTGTATTGTATCACAATCTAGTAGTTACATGTGGAAATTTGGTTCTAGGACATTTGATTTGAGCGCAATCCTCAAACTTAGGTCAAAAAAGCCATTTAAGCCTTTTCACAGTGAGATCTATGCGATATGGCCGAGAAATGTAATTTTGATGTTAACTCCCAAACCGCTGCGCAGAAGTCAACCAAACTTCACCCAATAGTGTATTGTATCACAATCTTGTAGTTACATTTGAAAATTTTGTTCTAGGACATTTTGTTTGAACGCAATCATCAAACTTAATTAAAAAAGTCATTTAAGCCTTTTCACAGTGAGATCTATGCGATATGGCCGAGAAATGTAATTTTGATGTTAACTCCCAAACCGCTGCGCAGAAGTCAACTAAACTTCACCCAATAGTGTATTTTATCACATTCTAGTAGTTACATTTGAAAATTTCGTTCTAGGACATTTGGTTTGAGCGCAATTATTAAACTTAGGTCAAAAAAGCCATTTAAGCCTTTTCACAGTGAGATCTATGCGATATGGCCGAGAAATGTAATTTTGATGTTAACTCCCAAACCGCTGCGCAGAAGTAAACCAAACTTCACCCATTAGTGTATTGTATCACAATCTAGTAGTTACATGTGGAATTTTGGTTCTAGGACATTTGATTTGAGCGCAATCCTCAAACTTAGGTCAAAAAAGCCATTTAAGCCTTTTCACAGTGAGATCTATGCGATATGGCCGAGAAATGTAATTTTGATGTTAACTCCCAAACCGCTGCGCAGAAGTCAACTAAACTTCACCCAATAGTGTATTGTATCACATTCTAGTAGTTACATTTGAAAATTTCGTTCTAGGACATTTGGTTTGAGCGCAATCATTAAACTTAATTAAAAAAGTCATTTAAGCCTTTTCACAGTGAGATCTATGCGATATGGCCGAGAAATGTAATTTTGATGTTAACTCCCAAACCGCTGCGCAGACGTCAACCAAACTTCACCCAATAGTGTATTGTATCACAATCTAGTAGTTACATTTGAAAATTTTGTTCTAGGACATTTTGTTTGAACGCAATCATCAAACTTAATTAAAAAAGTCATTTAAGCCTTTTCACAGTGAGATCTATGCGATATGGCCGAGAAATGTAATTTTGATGTTAACTCCCAAACCGCTGCGCAGAAGTCAACTAAACTTCACCCAATAGTGTATTGTATTACATTCTAGTAGTTACATTTGAAAATTTGGTTCTAGGACATTTGATTTGAGCGCAATCCTCAAACTTAGGTCAAAAAAGCCATTTAAGCCTTTTCACAGTGAGATCTATGCGATATGGCCGAGAAATGTAATTTTGATGTTGACTCCCAAACCGCTGCGCAGAAGTCAACCAAACTTCACCCAATAGTGTATTGTATCACAATCTAGTAGTTACATTTGAAAATTTTGTTCTAGGACATTTTGTTTGAGCGTAATCATCAAACTTAATTAAAAAAGTCATTTAAGCCTTTTCACAGTGAGATCTATGCGATATGGCCGAGAAATGTAATTTTGATGTTAACTCCCAAACCGCTGCGCAGAAGTCAACCAAACTTCACCCATTAGTGTATTGTATCACAATCTAGTAGTTAGATGTGGAAATTTGGTTCTAGGACATTTGATTTGAGCGCAATCCTCAAACTTAGGTCAAAAAAGCCATTTAAGCCTTTTCACAGTGAGATCTATGCGATATGGCCGAGAAATGTAATTTTGATGTTAACTCCCAAACCGCTGCGCAGAAGTCAACCAAACTTCACCCAATAGTGTATTGTATCACATTCTAGTAGTTACATTTGAAAATTTTGTTCTAGGACATTTGGTTTGAGTGCAATCATTAAACTTAGGTCAAAAAAGCCATTTAAGCCTTTTCACAGTGAGATCTATGCGATATGGCCGAGAAATGTAATTTTGATGTTAACTCCCAAACCGCTGCGCAGAAGTCAACTAAACTTCACCCAATAGTGTATTGTATTACATTCTAGTAGTTACATTTGAAAATTTCGTTCTAGGACATTTGGTTTGAGCGCAATCATTAAACTTAATTAAAAAAGCCATTTAAGCCTTTTCACAGTGAGATCTATGCGATATGGCCGAGAAATGTAATTTTGATGTTAACTCCCAAACCGCTGCGCAGAGGTCAACCAAACTTCACCCAATAGTGTATTGTATCACAATCTAGTAGTTACATTTGAAAATTTTGTTCTAGGACATTTTGTTTGAACGCAATCATCAAACTTAATTAAAAAAGTCATTTAAGCCTTTTCACAGTGAGATCTATGCGATATGGCCGAGAAATGTAATTTTGATGTTAACTCCCAAACCGCTGCGCAGAAGTCAACCAAACTTTACCCAATAGTGTATTGTATCACAATCTAGTAGTTACATTTGAAAATTTTGTTCTAGGAAATTTTGTTTGAGCGCAATCATCAAACTTAATTAAAAAAGTCATTTAAGCCTTTTCACAGTGAGATCTATGCGATATGGCCGAGAAACGTAATTTTGATGTTAACTCCCAAACCGCTGCGCAGAAGTCAACCAAACTTCACCCATTAGTGTATTGTATCACAATCTAGTAGTTACATGTGGAAATTTGGTTCTAGGACATTTGATTTGAGCGCAATCTTCAAACTTAATTAAAAAAAGTCATTTAAGCCTTTTCACAGTGAGATCTATGCGATATGGCCGAGAAATGTAATTTTGATGTTAACTCCCAAACCGCTGCGCAGAAGTCAACCAAACTTCACCCAATAGTGTATTGTATCAAAATCTAGTAGTTACATTTGAAAATTTTGTTCTAGGACATTTTGTTTGAACGCAATCATCAAACTTAATTAAAAAAGTCATTTAAGCCTTTTCACAGTGAGATCTATGCGATATGGCCGAGAAATGTAATTTTGATGTTAACTCCCAAACCGCTGCGCAGAAGTCAACCAAACTTCACCCAATAGTGTATTGTATCACAATCTAGTAGTTACATTTGAAAATTTTGTTCTAGGACATTTTGTTTGAGCGCAATCCTCAAACTTAGGTCAAAAAAGCCATTTAAGCCTTTTCACAGTGAGATCTATGCGATATGGCCGAGAAATGTAATTTTGATGTTAACTCCCAAACCGCTGCGCAGAAGTCAACCAAACTTCACCCAATAGTGTATTGTATCACATTCTAGTAGTTACATTTGAAAATTTCGTTCTAGGACATTTGGTTTGAGCGCAATCATTAAGTTTAGGTCAAAAAAGCCATTTAAGCCTTTTCACAGTGAGATCTATGCGATATGGCCGAGAAATGTAATTTTGATGTTAACTCCCAAACCGCTGCGCAGAAGTCAACCAAACTTCACCCAATAGTGTATTGTATCACATTCTAGTAGTTACATTTTAAAATTTCGTTCTAGGACATTTGGTTTGAGCGCAATTATTAAACTTAGGTCAAAAAAGCCATTTAAGCCTTTTCACAGTGAGATCTATGCGATATGGCCGAGAAATGTAATTTTGATGTTAACTCCCAAACCGCTGCGCAGAAGTAAACCAAACTTCACCCATTAGTGTATTGTATCACAATCTAGTAGTTACATGTGGAAATTTGGTTCTAGGACATTTGATTTGAGCGCAATCCTCAAACTTAGGTCAAAAAAGCCATTTAAGCCTTTTCACAGTGAGATCTATGCGATATGGCCGAGAAATGTAATTTTGATGTTAACTCCCAAACCGCTGCGCAGAAGTCAACCAAACTTCACCCAATAGTGTATTGTATCACAATCTTGTAGTTACATTTGAAAATTTTGTTCTAGGACATTTTGTTTGAACGCAATCATCAAACTTAATTAAAAAAGTCATTTAAGCCTTTTCACAGTGAGATCTATGCGATATGGCCGAGAAATGTAATTTTGATGTTAACTCCCAAACCGCTGCGCAGAAGTCAACTAAACTTCACCCAATAGTGTATTGTATCACATTCTAGTAGTTACATTTGAAAATTTCGTTCTAGGACATTTGGTTTGAGCGCAATTATTAAACTTAGGTCAAAAAAGCCATTTAAGCCTTTTCACAGTGAGATCTATGCGATATGGCCGAGAAATGTAATTTTGATGTTAACTCCCAAACCGCTGCGCAGAAGTAAACCAAACTTCACCCATTAGTGTATTGTATCACAATCTAGTAGTTACATGTGGAATTTTGGTTCTAGGACATTTGATTTGAGCGCAATCCTCAAACTTAGGTCAAAAAAGCCATTTAAGCCTTTTCACAGTGAGATCTATGCGATATGGCCGAGAAATGTAATTTTGATGTTAACTCCCAAACCGCTGCGCAGAAGTCAACTAAACTTCACCCAATAGTGTATTGTATCACATTCTAGTAGTTACATTTGAAAATTTCGTTCTAGGACATTTGGTTTGAGCGCAATCATTAAACTTAATTAAAAAAGTCATTTAAGCCTTTTCACAGTGAGATCTATGCGATATGGCCGAGAAATGTAATTTTGATGTTAACTCCCAAACCGCTGCGCAGAAGTCAACCAAACTTCACCCAATAGTGTATTGTATCACAATCTAGTAGTTACATTTGAAAATTTTGTTCTAGGACATTTTGTTTGAACGCAATCATCAAACTTAATTAAAAAAGTCATTTAAGCCTTTTCACAGTGAGATCTATGCGATATGGCCGAGAAATGTAATTTTGATGTTAACTCCCAAACCGCTGCGCAGAAGTCAACCAAACTTCACCCAATAGTGTATTGTATCACAATCTAGTAGTTACATTTGAAAATTTTGTTCTAGGACATTTTGTTTGAACGCAATCATCAAACTTAATTAAAAAAGTCATTTAAGCCTTTTCACAGTGAGATCTATGCGATATGGCCGAGAAATGTAATTTTGATGTTAACTCCCAAACCGCTGCGCAGAAGTCAACCAAACTTCACCCAATAGTGTATTGTATCACAATCTAGTAGTTACATTTAAAAATTTTGTTCTAGGACATTTTGTTTGAACGCAATCATCAAACTTAATTAAAAAAGTCATTTAAGCCTTTTCACAGTGAGATCTATGCGATATGGCCGAGAAATGTAATTTTGATGTTAACTCCCAAACCGCTGCGCAGAAGTCAACCAAACTTCATCCATTAGTGTATTGTATCACAATCTAGTAGTTACATGTGGAAATTTGGTTATTGGACATTTGATTTGAGCGCAATCCTCAAACTTAGGTCAAAAAAGCCATTTAAGCCTTTTCACAGTGAGATCTATGCGATATGGCCGAGAAATGTAATTTTGATGTTAACTCCCAAACCGCTGCGCAGAAGTCAACCAAACTTCACCCATTAGTGTATTGTATCACAATCTAGTAGTTACATGTGGAAATTTGGTTCTAGGACATTTGATTTGAGCGCAATCCTCAAACTTAGGTCAAAAAAGCCATTTAAGCCTTTTCACAGTGAGATCTATGCGATATGGCCGAGAAATGTAATTTTGATGTTAACTCCCAAACCGCTGCGCAGAAGTCAACCAAACTTCACCCAATAGTGTATTGTATCACATTCTAGTAGTTACATTTGAAAATTTCGTTCTAGGACATTTGGTTTGAGCGCAATTATTAAACTTAGGTCAAAAAAGCCATTTAAGCCTTTTCACAGTGAGATCTATGCGATATGGCCGAGAAATGTAATTTTGATGTTAACTCCCAAACCGCTGCGCAGAAGTCAACCAAACTTCACCCAATAGTGTATTGTATCACATTCTAGTAGTTACATTTGAAAATTTCGTTCTAGGACATTTGGTTTGAGCGCAATCATTAAACTTAGGTCAAAAAAGCCATTTAAGCCTTTTCACAGTGAGATCTATGCGATATGGCCGAGAAATGTAATTTTGATGTTAACTCCCAAACCGCTGCGCAGAAGTCAACCAAACTTCACCCAATAGTGTATTGTATCACAATCTAGTAGTTACATTTGAAAATTTTGTTCTAGGAAATTTTGTTTGAGCGCAATCATCAAACTTAATTAAAAAAGTCATTTAAGCCTTTTCACAGTGAGATCTATGCGATATGGCCGAGAAATGTAATTTTGATGTTAACTCCCAAACCGCTGCGCAGAAGTCAACCAAACTTCACCCATTAGTGTATTGTATCACAATCTAGTAGTTACATGTGAAAATTTGGTTCTAGGACATTTGATTTGAGCGCAATCCTCAAACTTAGGTCAAAAAAGCCATTTAAGCCTTTTCACAGTGAGATCTATGCGATATGGCCGAGAAATGTAAATTTGATGTTAACTCCCTCCCAAACCGCTGCGCAGAAGTCAACCAAACTTCACCCAATAGTGTATTGTATCACATTCTAGTAGTTACATTTGAAAATTTCGTTCTAGGACATTTGGTTTGAGCGCAATTATTAAACTTAGGTCAAAAAAGCCATTTAAGCCTTTTCACAGTGAGATCTATGCGATATGGCCGAGAAATGTAATTTTGATGTTAACTCCCAAACCGCTGCGCAGAAGTAAACCAAACTTCACCCATTAGTGTATTGTATCACAATCTAGTAGTTACATGTGGAATTTTGGTTCTAGGACATTTGATTTGAGCGCAATCCTCAAACTTAGGTCAAAAAAGCCATTTAAGCCTTTTCACAGTGAGATCTATGCGATATGGCCGAGAAATGTAATTTTGATGTTAACTCCCAAACCGCTGCGCAGAAGTCAACTAAACTTCACCCAATAGTGTATTGTATCACATTCTAGTAGTTACATTTGAAAATTTCGTTCTAGGACATTTGGTTTGAGCGCAATCATTAAACTTAATTAAAAAAGTCATTTAAGCCTTTTCACAGTGAGATCAATGCGATATGGCCGAGAAATGTAATTTTGATGTTAACTCCCAAACCGCTGCGCAGAAGTCAACCAAACTTCACCCAATAGTGTATTGTATCACAATCTAGTAGTTACATTTGAAAATTTTGTTCTAGGACATTTTGTTTGAACGCAATCATCAAACTTAATTAAAAAAGTCATTTAAGCCTTTTCACAGTGAGATCTATGCGATATGGCCGAGAAATGTAATTTTGATGTTAACTCCCAAACCGCTGCGCAGAGGTCAACCAAACTTCACCCAATAGTGTATTGTATCACAATCTAGTAGTTACATTTGAAAATTTTGTTCTAGGACATTTTGTTTGAACGCAATCATCAAACTTAATTAAAAAAGTCATTTAAGCCTTTTCACAGTGAGATCTATGCGATATGGCCGAGAAATGTAATTTTGATGTTAACTCCCAAACCGCTGCGCAGAAGTCAACCAAACTTCATCCATTAGTGTATTGTATCACAATCTAGTAGTTACATGTGGAAATTTGGTTATTGGACATTTGATTTGAGCGCAATCCTCAAACTTAGGTCAAAAAAGCCATTTAAGCCTTTTCAAAGTGAGATCTATGCGATATGGCCGAGAAATGTAATTTTGATGTTAACTCCCAAACCGCTGCGCAGAAGTCAACCAAACTTCACCCATTAGTGTATTGTATCACAATCTAGTAGTTACATGTGGAAATTTGGTTCTAGGACATTTGATTTGAGCGCAATCCTCAAACTTAGGTCAAAAAAGCCATTTAAGCCTTTTCACAGTGAGATCTATGCGATATGGCCGAGAAATGTAATTTTGATGTTAACTCCCAAACCGCTGCGCAGAAGTCAACCAAACTTCACCCAATAGTGTATTGTATCACATTCTAGTAGTTACATTTGAAAATTTCGTTCTAGGACATTTGGTTTGAGCGCAATTATTAAACTTAGGTCAAAAAAGCCATTTAAGCCTTTTCACAGTGAGATCTATGCGATATGGCCGAGAAATGTAATTTTGATGTTAACTCCCAAACCGCTGCGCAGAAGTCAACCAAACTTCACCCAATAGTGTATTGTATCACATTCTAGTAGTTACATTTGAAAATTTCGTTCTAGGACATTTGGTTTGAGCGCAATCATTAAACTTAGGTCAAAAAAGCCATTTAAGCCTTTTCACAGTGAGATCTATGCGATATGGCCGAGAAATGTAATTTTGATGTTAACTCCCAAACCGCTGCGCAGAAGTCAACCAAACTTCACCCAATAGTGTATTGTATCACAATCTAGTAGTTACATTTGAAAATTTTGTTCTAGGATATTTTGTTTGAGCGCAATCATCAAACTTAATTAAAAAAGTCATTTAAGCCTTTTCACAGTGAGATCTATGCGATATGGCCGAGAAATGTAATTTTGATGTTAACTCCCAAACCGCTGCGCAGAAGTCAACCAAACTTCACCCATTAGTGTATTGTATCACAATCTAGTAGTTACATGTGAAAATTTGGTTCTAGGACATTTGATTTGAGCGCAATCCTCAAACTTAGGTCAAAAAAGCCATTTAAGCCTTTTCACAGTGAGATCTATGCGATATGGCCGAGAAATGTAAATTTGATGTTAACTCCCAAACCGCTGCGCAGAAGTCAACCAAACTTCACCCAATAGTGTATTGTATCACATTCTAGTAGTTACATTTGAAAATTTCGTTCTAGGACATTTGGTTTGAGCGCAATTATTAAACTTAGGTCAAAAAAGCCATTTAAGCCTTTTCACAGTGAGATCTATGCGATATGGCCGAGAAATGTAATTTTGATGTTAACTCCCAAACCGCTGCGCAGAAGTAAACCAAACTTCACCCATTAGTGTATTGTATCACAATCTAGTAGTTACATGTGGAATTTTGGTTCTAGGACATTTGATTTGAGCGCAATCCTCAAACTTAGGTCAAAAAAGCCATTTAAGCCTTTTCACAGTGAGATCTATGCGATATGGCCGAGAAATGTAATTTTGATGTTAACTCCCAAACCGCTGCGCAGAAGTCAACTAAACTTCACCCAATAGTGTATTGTATCACATTCTAGTAGTTACATTTGAAAATTTCGTTCTAGGACATTTGGTTTGAGCGCAATCATTAAACTTAATTAAAAAAGTCATTTAAGCCTTTTCACAGTGAGATCAATGCGATATGGCCGAGAAATGTAATTTTGATGTTAACTCCCAAACCGCTGCGCAGAAGTCAACCAAACTTCACCCAATAGTGTATTGTATCACAATCTAGTAGTTACATTTGAAAATTTTGTTCTAGGACATTTTGTTTGAACGCAATCATCAAACTTAATTAAAAAAGTCATTTAAGCCTTTTCACAGTGAGATCTATGCGATATGGCCGAGAAATGTAATTTTGATGTTAACTCCCAAACCGCTGCGCAGAGGTCAACCAAACTTCACCCAATAGTGTATTGTATCACAATCTAGTAGTTACATTTGAAAATTTTGTTCTAGGACATTTTGTTTGAACGCAATCATCAAACTTAATTAAAAAAGTCATTTAAGCCTTTTCACAGTGAGATCTATGCGATATGGCCGAGAAATGTAATTTTGATGTTAACTCCCAAACCGCTGCGCAGAAGTCAACCAAACTTTACCCAATAGTGTATTGTATCACAATCTAGTAGTTACATTTGAAAATTTTGTTCTAGGAAATTTTGTTTGAGCGCAATCATCAAACTTAATTAAAAAAGTCATTTAAGCCTTTTCACAGTGAGATCTATGCGATATGGCCGAGAAACGTAATTTTGATGTTAACTCCCAAACCGCTGCGCAGAAGTCAACCAAACTTCACCCATTAGTGTATTGTATCACAATCTAGTAGTTACATGTGGAAATTTGGTTCTAGGACATTTGATTTGAGCGCAATCCTCAAACTTAGGTCAAAAAAGCCATTTAAGCCTTTTCACAGTGAGATCTATGCGATATGGCCGAGAAATGTAATTTTGATGTTAACTCCCAAACCGCTGCGCAGAAGTCAACCAAACTTCACCCAATAGTGTATTGTATCACATTCTAGTAGTTACATTTTAAAATTTCGTTCTAGGACATTTGGTTTGAGCGCAATTATTAAACTTAGGTCAAAAAAGCCATTTAAGCCTTTTCACAGTGAGATCTATGCGATATGGCCGAGAAATGTAATTTTGATGTTAACTCCCAAACCGCTGCGCAGAAGTCAACCAAACTTCACCCATTAGTGTATTGTATCACAATCTAGTAGTTACATGTGGAAATTTGGTTCTAGGACATTTGATTTGAGCGCAATCTTCAAACTTAATTACTAAAAGTCATTTAAGCCTTTTCACAGTGAGATCTATGCGATATGGCCGAGAAATGTAATTTTGATGTTAACTCCCAAACCGCTGCGCAGAAGTCAACCAAACTTCACCCAATAGTGTATTGTATCAAAATCTAGTAGTTACATTTGAAAATTTTGTTCTAGGACATTTTGTTTGAACGCAATCATCAAACTTAATTAAAAAAGTCATTTAAGCCTTTTCACAGTGAGATCTATGCGATATGGCCGAGAAATGTAATTTTGATGTTAACTCCCAAACCGCTGCGCAGAAGTCAACCAAACTTCACCCAATAGTGTATTGTATCACAATCTAGTAGTTACATTTGAAAATTTTGTTCTAGGACATTTTGTTTGAGCGCAATCCTCAAACTTAGGTCAAAAAAGCCATTTAAGCCTTTTCACAGTGAGATCTATGCGATATGGCCGAGAAATGTAATTTTGATGTTAACTCCCAAACCGCTGCGCAGAAGTCAACCAAACTTCACCCAATAGTGTATTGTATCACATTCTAGTAGTTACATTTTAAAATTTCGTTCTAGGACATTTGGTTTGAGCGCAATTATTAAACTTAGGTCAAAAAAGCCATTTAAGCCTTTTCACAGTGAGATCTATGCGATATGGCCGAGAAATGTAATTTTGATGTTAACTCCCAAACCGCTGCGCAGAAGTCAACCAAACTTCACCCATTAGTGTATTGTATCACAATCTAGTAGTTACATGTGGAAATTTGGTTCTAGGACATTTGATTTGAGCGCAATCTTCAAACTTAATTAAAAAAAGTCATTTAAGCCTTTTCACAGTGAGATCTATGCGATATGGCCGAGAAATGTAATTTTGATGTTAACTCCCAAACCGCTGCGCAGAAGTCAACCAAACTTCACCCAATAGTGTATTGTATCAAAATCTAGTAGTTACATTTGAAAATTTTGTTCTAGGACATTTTGTTTGAACGCAATCATCAAACTTAATTAAAAAAGTCATTTAAGCCTTTTCACAGTGAGATCTATGCGATATGGCCGAGAAATGTAATTTTGATGTTAACTCCCAAACCGCTGCGCAGAAGTCAACCAAACTTCACCCAATAGTGTATTGTATCACAATCTAGTAGTTACATTTGAAAATTTTGTTCTAGGACATTTTGTTTGAGCGCAATCCTCAAACTTAGGTCAAAAAAGCCATTTAAGCCTTTTCACAGTGAGATCTATGCGATATGGCCGAGAAATGTAATTTTGATGTTAACTCCCAAACCGCTGCGCAGAAGTCAACCAAACTTCACCCAATAGTGTATTGTATCACATTCTAGTAGTTACATTTGAAAATTTCGTTCTAGGACATTTGGTTTGAGCGCAATCATTAAGTTTAGGTCAAAAAAGCCATTTAAGCCTTTTCACAGTGAGATCTATGCGATATGGCCGAGAAATGTAATTTTGATGTTAACTCCCAAACCGCTGCGCAGAAGTCAACCAAACTTCACCCATTAGTGTATTGTATCACAATCTAGTAGTTACATGTGGAAATTTGGTTCTAGGACATTTGATTTGAGCGCAATCCTCAAACTTAGGTCAAAAAAGCCATTTAAGCCTTTTCACAGTGAGATCTATGCGATATGGCCGAGAAATGTAATGTTGATGTTAACTCCCAAACCGCTGCGCAGAAGTCAACCAAACTTCACCCAATAGTGTATTGTATCACAATCTTGTAGTTACATTTGAAAATTTTGTTCTAGGACATTTTGTTTGAACGTAATCATCAAACTTAATTAAAAAAGTCATTTAAGCCTTTTCACAGTGAGATCTATGCGATATGGCCGAGAAATGTAATTTTGATGTTAACTCCCAAACCGCTGCGCAGAAGTCAACTAAACTTCACCCAATAGTGTATTGTATCACATTCTAGTAGTTACATTTTAAAATTTCGTTCTAGGACATTTGGTTTGAGCGCAATTATTAAACTTAGGTCAAAAAAGCCATTTAAGCCTTTTCACAGTGAGATCTATGCGATATGGCCGAGAAATGTAATTTTGATGTTAACTCCCAAACCGCTGCGCAGAAGTAAACCAAACTTCACCCATTAGTGTATTGTATCACAATCTAGTAGTTACATGTGGAATTTTGGTTCTAGGACATTTGATTTGAGCGCAATCCTCAAACTTAGGTCAAAAAAGCCATTTAAGCCTTTTCACAGTGAGATCTATGCGATATGGCCGAGAAATGTAATTTTGATGTTAACTCCCAAACCGCTGCGCAGAAGTCAACCAAACTTCACCCATTAGTGTATTGTATCACAATCTAGTAGTTACATGTGGAAATTTGGTTCTAGGACATTTGATTTGAGCGCAATCCTCAAACTTAGGTCAAAAAAGCCATTTAAGCCTTTTCACAGTGAGATCTATGCGATATGGCCGAGAAATGTAATTTTGATGTTAACTC
Source organism: Corythoichthys intestinalis (assembly GCF_030265065.1). Lineage (NCBI taxonomy): Eukaryota > Metazoa > Chordata > Actinopteri > Syngnathiformes > Syngnathidae > Corythoichthys > Corythoichthys intestinalis. Next base: position 34,720,358 of record NC_080407.1, read on the forward strand.
CCAAACTGCTGCGCAGAAGTCAACCAAACTTCACCCAATAGTGTATTGTATCACAATCTAGTAGTTACATTTGAAAATTTTGTTCTAGGACATTTTGTTTGAGCGCAATCATCAAACTTAATTAAAAAAGTCATTTAAGCCTTTTCACAGTGAGATCTATGCGATATGGCCGAGAAATGTAATTTTGATGTTAACTCCCAAACCGCTGCGCAGAGGTCAACCAAACTTCACCCAATAGTGTATTGTATCACAATCTAGTAGTTACATTTGAAAATTTTGTTCTAGGACATTTTGTTTGAACGCAATCATCAAACTTAATTAAAAAAGTCATTTAAGCCTTTTCACAGTGAGATCTATGCGATATGGCCGAGAAATGTAATTTTGATGTTAACTCCCAAACCGCTGCGCAGAAGTCAACCAAACTTCACCCAATAGTGTATTGTATCACAATCTAGTAGTTACATTTGAAAATTTTGTTCTAGGAAATTTTGTTTGAGCGCAATCATCAAACTTAATTAAAAAAGTCATTTAAGCCTTTTCACAGTGAGATCTATGCGATATGGCCGAGAAATGTAATTTTGATGTTAACTCCCAAACCGCTGCGCAGAAGTCAACCAAACTTCACCCATTAGTGTATTGTATCACAATCTAGTAGTTACATGTGGAAATTTGGTTCTAGGACATTTGATTTGAGCGCAATCCTCAAACTTAGGTCAAAAAAGCCATTTAAGCCTTTTCACAGTGAGATCTATGCGATATGGCCGAGAAATGTAATTTTGATGTTAACTCCCAAACCGCTGCGCAGAAGTCAACCAAACTTCACCCAATAGTGTATTGTATCACATTCTAGTAGTTACATTTTAAAATTTCGTTCTAGGACATTTGGTTTGAGCGCAATTATTAAACTTAGGTCAAAAAAGCCATTTAAGCCTTTTCACAGTGAGATCTATGCGATATGGCCGAGAAATGTAATTTTGATGTTAACTCCCAAACCGCTGCGCAGAAGTCAACCAAACTTCACCCATTAGTGTATTGTATCACAATCTAGTAGTTACATGTGGAAATTTGGTTCTAGGACATTTGATTTGAGCGCAATCCTCAAACTTAGGTCAAAAAAGCCATTTAAGCCTTTTCACAGTGAGATCTATGCGATATGGCCGAGAAATGTAATTTTGATGTTAACTCCCAAACCGCTGCGCAGAAGTCAACCAAACTTCACCCAATAGTGTATTGTATCACAATCTAGTAGTTACATTTGAAAATTTCGTTCTAGGACATTTTGTTTGAGCGCAATCATCAAACTTAATTAAAAAAGTCATTTAAGCCTTTTCACAGTGAGATCTATGCGATATGGCCGAGAAATGTAATTTTGATGTTCACTCCCAAACCGCTGCGCAGAAGTCAACCAAACTTCACCCAATAGTGTATTGTAACACAATCTAGTAGTTACATTTGAAAAATTTTTTCTAGGAAATTTTGTTTGAGCGCAATCATCAAACTTAATTAAAAAAGTCATTTAAGCCTTTTCACAGTGAGATCTATGCGATATGGCCGAGAAATGTAATTTTGATGTTAACTCCCAAACCGCTGCGCAGAAGTCAACCAAACTTCACCCATTAGTGTATTGTATCACAATCTAGTAGTTACATGTGGAAATTTGGTTCTAGGACATTTGATTTGAGCGCAATCCTCAAACTTAGGTCAAAAAAGCCATTTAAGCCTTTTCACAGTGAGATCTATGCGATATGGCCGAGAAATGTAATTTTGATGTTAACTCCCAAACCGCTGCGCAGAAGTCAACCAAACTTCACCCAATAGTGTATTGTATCACATTCTAGTAGTTACATTTGAAAATTTCGTTCTAGGACATTTGGTTTGAGCGCAATTATTAAACTTAGGTCAAAAAAGCCATTTAAGCCTTTTCACAGTGAGATCTATGCGATATGGCTGAGAAATGTAATTTTGATGTTAACTCCCAAACCGCTGAGCAGAAGTAAACCAAACTTCACCCAATAGTGTATTGTATCACATTCTAGTAGTTACATTTGAAAATTTCGTTCTAGGACATTTGGTTTGAGCGCAATTATTAAACTTAGGTCAAAAAAGCCATTTAAGCCTTTTCACAGTGAGATCTATGCGATATGGCTGAGAAATGTAATTTTGATGTTAACTCCCAAACCGCTTAGCAGAAGTAAACCAAACTTAACCCATTAGTGTATTGTATCACAATCTAGTAGTTACATGTGGAAATTTGGTTCTAGGACATTTGATTAGAGCGCAATCCTCAAACTTAGGTCAAAAAAGCCATTTAAGCCTTTTCACAGTGAGATCTATGCGATATGGCCGAGAAATGTAATTTTGATGTTAACTCCCAAACCGCTGCGCAGAAGTCAACCAAACTTCACCCAATAGTGTATTGTATCAAAATCTAGTAGTTACATTTGAAAATTTTGTTCTAGGACATTTTGTTTGAACGCAATCATCAAACTTAATTAAAAAAGTCATTTAAGCCTTTTCACAGTGAGATCTATGCGATATGGCCGAGAAATGTAATTTTGATGTTAACTCCCAAACCGCTGCGCAGAAGTCAACCAAACTTCACCCAATAGTGTATTGTATCACAATCTAGTAGTTACATTTGAAAATTTTGTTCTAGGACATTTTGTTTGAGCGCAATCCTCAAACTTAGGTCAAAAAAGCCATTTAAGCCTTTTCACAGTGAGATCTATGCGATATGGCCGAGAAATGTAATTTTGATGTTAACTCCCAAACCGCTGCGCAGAAGTCAACCAAACTTCACCCAATAGTGTATTGTATCACATTCTAGTAGTTACATTTGAAAATTTCGTTCTAGGACATTTGGTTTGAGCGCAATCATTAAGTTTAGGTCAAAAAAGCCATTTAAGCCTTTTCACAGTGAGATCTATGCGATATGGCCGAGAAATGTAATTTTGATGTTAACTCCCAAACCGCTGCGCAGAAGTCAACCAAACTTCACCCAATAGTGTATTGTATCACATTCTAGTAGTTACATTTTAAAATTTCGTTCTAGGACATTTGGTTTGAGCGCAATTATTAAACTTAGGTCAAAAAAGCCATTTAAGCCTTTTCACAGTGAGATCTATGCGATATGGCCGAGAAATGTAATTTTGATGTTAACTCCCAAACCGCTGCGCAGAAGTAAACCAAACTTCACCCATTAGTGTATTGTATCACAATCTAGTAGTTACATGTGGAAATTTGGTTCTAGGACATTTGATTTGAGCGCAATCCTCAAACTTAGGTCAAAAAAGCCATTTAAGCCTTTTCACAGTGAGATCTATGCGATATGGCCGAGAAATGTAATTTTGATGTTAACTCCCAAACCGCTGCGCAGAAGTCAACCAAACTTCACCCAATAGTGTATTGTATCACAATCTTGTAGTTACATTTGAAAATTTTGTTCTAGGACATTTTGTTTGAACGCAATCATCAAACTTAATTAAAAAAGTCATTTAAGCCTTTTCACAGTGAGATCTATGCGATATGGCCGAGAAATGTAATTTTGATGTTAACTCCCAAACCGCTGCGCAGAAGTCAACTAAACTTCACCCAATAGTGTATTGTATCACAATCTAGTAGTTACATGTGGAAATTTGGTTATTGGACATTTGATTTGAGCGCAATCCTCAAACTTAGGTCAAAAAAGCCATTTAAGCCTTTTCACAGTGAGATCTATGCGATATGGCCGAGAAATGTAATTTTGATGTTAACTCCCAAACCGCTGCGCAGAAGTCAACCAAACTTCACCCATTAGTGTATTGTATCACAATCTAGTAGTTACATGTGGAAATTTGGTTATTGGACATTTGATTTGAGCGCAATCCTCAAACTTAGGTCAAAAAAGCCATTTAAGCCTTTTCACAGTGAGATCTATGCGATATGGCCGAGAAATGTAATTTTGATGTTAACTCCCAAACCGCTGCGCAGAAGTCAACCAAACTTCACCCATTAGTGTATTGTATCACAATCTAGTAGTTACATGTGGAAATTTGGTTCTAGGACATTTGATTTGAGCGCAATCCTCAAACTTAGGTCAAAAAAGCCATTTAAGCCTTTTCACAGTGAGATCTATGCGATATGGCCGAGAAATGTAATTTTGATGTTAACTCCCAAACCGCTGCGCAGAAGTCAACCAAACTTCACCCAATAGTGTATTGTATCACAATCTAGTAGTTACATTTGAAAATTTTGTTCTAGGACATTTTGTTTGAACGCAATCATCAAACTTAATTAAAAAAGTCATTTAAGCCTTTTCACAGTGAGATCTATGCGATATGGCTGAGAAATGTAATTTTGATGTTAACTCCCAAACCGCTGAGCAGAAGTAAACCAAACTTCACCCAATAGTGTATTGTATCACATTCTAGTAGTTACATTTGAAAATTTCGTTCTAGGACATTTGGTTTGAGCGCAATTATTAAACTTAGGTCAAAAAAGCCATTTAAGCCTTTTCACAGTGAGATCTATGCGATATGGCTGAGAAATGTAATTTTGATGTTAACTCCCAAACCGCTGAGCAGAAGTAAACCAAACTTAACCCATTAGTGTATTGTATCACAATCTAGTAGTTACATGTGGAAATGTGGTTCTAGGACATTTGATTAGAGCGCAATCCTCAAACTTAGGTCAAAAAAGCCATTTAAGCCTTTTCACAGTGAGATCTATGCGATATGGCCGAGAAATGTAATTTTGATGTTAACTCCCAAACCGCTGCGCAGAAGTCAACCAAACTTCACCCAATAGTGTATTGTATCAAAATCTAGTAGTTACATTTGAAAATTTTGTTCTAGGACATTTTGTTTGAACGCAATCATCAAACTTAATTAAAAAAGTCATTTAAGCCTTTTCACAGTGAGATCTATGCGATATGGCCGAGAAATGTAATTTTGATGTTAACTCCCAAACCGCTGCGCAGAAGTCAACCAAACTTCACCCAATAGTGTATTGTATCACAATCTAGTAGTTACATTTGAAAATTTTGTTCTAGGACATTTTGTTTGAGCGCAATCCTCAAACTTAGGTCAAAAAAGCCATTTAAGCCTTTTCACAGTGAGATCTATGCGATATGGCCGAGAAATGTAATTTTGATGTTAACTCCCAAACCGCTGCGCAGAAGTCAACCAAACTTCACCCAATAGTGTATTGTATCACATTCTAGTAGTTACATTTGAAAATTTCGTTCTAGGACATTTGGTTTGAGCGCAATTATTAAACTTAGGTCAAAAAAGCCATTTAAGCCTTTTCACAGTGAGATCTATGCGATATGGCCGAGAAATGTAATTTTGATGTTAACTCCCAAACCGCTGCGCAGAAGTAAACCAAACTTCACCCATTAGTGTATTGTATCACAATCTAGTAGTTACATGTGGAAATTTGGTTCTAGGACATTTGATTTGAGCGCAATCCTCAAACTTAGGTCAAAAAAGCCATTTAAGCCTTTTCACAGTGAGATCTATGCGATATGGCCGAGAAATGTAATTTTGATGTTAACTCCCAAACCGCTGCGCAGAAGTCAACCAAACTTCACCCAATAGTGTATTGTATCACAATCTTGTAGTTACATTTGAAAATTTTGTTCTAGGACATTTTGTTTGAACGCAATCATCAAACTTAATTAAAAAAGTCATTTAAGCCTTTTCACAGTGAGATCTATGCGATATGGCCGAGAAATGTAATTTTGATGTTAACTCCCAAACCGCTGCGCAGAAGTCAACTAAACTTCACCCAATAGTGTATTGTATCACAATCTAGTAGTTACATGTGGAAATTTGGTTATTGGACATTTGATTTGAGCGCAATCCTCAAACTTAGGTCAAAAAAGCCATTTAAGCCTTTTCACAGTGAGATCTATGCGATATGGCCGAGAAATGTAATTTTGATGTTAACTCCCAAACCGCTGCGCAGAAGTCAACCAAACTTCACCCATTAGTGTATTGTATCACAATCTAGTAGTTACATGTGGAAATTTGGTTCTAGGACATTTGATTTGAGCGCAATCCTCAAACTTAGGTCAAAAAAGCCATTTAAGCCTTTTCACAGTGAGATCTATGCGATATGGCCGAGAAATGTAATTTTGATTTTAACTCCCAAACCGCTGCGCAGAAGTCAACCAAACTTCACCCAATAGTGTATTGTATCACATTCTAGTAGTTACATTTGAAAATTTCGTTCTAGGACATTTGGTTTGAGCGCAATTATTAAACTTAGGTCAAAAAAGCCATTTAAGCCTTTTCACAGTGAGATCTATGCGATATGGCCGAGAAATGTAATTTTGATGTTAACTCCCAAACCGCTGCGCAGAAGTCAACCAAACTTCACCCAATAGTGTATTGTATCACATTCTAGTAGTTACATTTGAAAATTTCGTTCTAGGACATTTGGTTTGAGCGCAATCATTAAACTTAGGTCAAAAAAGCCATTTAAGCCTTTTCACAGTGAGATCTATGCGATATGGCCGAGAAATGTAATTTTGATGTTAACTCCCAAACTGCTGCGCAGAAGTCAACCAAACTTCACCCAATAGTGTATTGTATCACAATCTAGTAGTTACATTTGAAAATTTTGTTCTAGGAAATTTTGTTTGAGCGCAATCATCAAACTTAATTAAAAAAGTCATTTAAGCCTTTTCACAGTGAGATCTATGCGATATGGCCGAGAAATGTAATTTTGATGTTAACTCCCAAACCGCTGCGCAGAAGTCAACCAAACTTCACCCATTAGTGTATTGTATCACAATCTAGTAGTTACATGTGAAAATTTGGTTCTAGGACATTTGATTTGAGCGCAATCCTCAAACTTAGGTCAAAAAAGCCATTTAAGCCTTTTCACAGTGAGATCTATGCGATATGGCCGAGAAATGTAAATTTGATGTTAACTCCCAAACCGCTGCGCAGAAGTCAACCAAACTTCACCCAATAGTGTATTGTATCACATTCTAGTAGTTACATTTGAAAATTTCGTTCTAGGACATTTGGTTTGAGCGCAATTATTAAACTTAGGTCAAAAAAGCCATTTAAGCCTTTTCACAGTGAGATCTATGCGATATGGCCGAGAAATGTAATTTTGATGTTAACTCCCAAACCGCTGCGCAGAAGTAAACCAAACTTCACCCATTAGTGTATTGTATCACAATCTAGTAGTTACATGTGGAATTTTGGTTCTAGGACATTTGATTTGAGCGCAATCCTCAAACTTAGGTCAAAAAAGCCATTTAAGCCTTTTCACAGTGAGATCTATGCGATATGGCCGAGAAATGTAATTTTGATGTTAACTCCCAAACCGCTGCGCAGAAGTCAATCAAACTTCACCCATTAGTGTATTGTATCACAATCTAGTAGTTACATGTGGAATTTTGGTTCTAGGACATTTGATTTGAGCGCAATCCTCAAACTTAGGTCAAAAAAGCCATTTAAGCCTTTTCACAGTGAGATCTATGCGATATGGCCGAGAAATGTAATTTTGATGTTAACTCCCAAACCGCTGCGCAGAAGTCAACCAAACTTCACCCATTAGTGTATTGTATCACAATCTAGTAGTTACATGTGGAAATTTGGTTCTAGGACATTTGATTTGAGCGCAATCTTCAAACTTAATTAAAAAAAGTCATTTAAGCCTTTTCACAGTGAGATCTATGCGATATGGCCGAGAAATGTAATTTTGATGTTAACTCCCAAACCGCTGCGCAGAAGTCAACCAAACTTCACCCAATAGTGTATTGTATCAAAATCTAGTAGTTACATTTGAAAATTTTGTTCTAGGACATTTTGTTTGAACGCAATCATCAAACTTAATTAAAAAAGTCATTTAAGCCTTTTCACAGTGAGATCTATGCGATATGGCCGAGAAATGTAATTTTGATGTTAACTCCCAAACCGCTGCGCAGAAGTCAACCAAACTTCACCCAATAGTGTATTGTATCACAATCTAGTAGTTACATTTGAAAATTTTGTTCTAGGACATTTTGTTTGAGCGCAATCCTCAAACTTAGGTCAAAAAAGCCATTTAAGCCTTTTCACAGTGAGATCTATGCGATATGGCCGAGAAATGTAATTTTGATGTTAACTCCCAAACCGCTGCGCAGAAGTCAACCAAACTTCACCCAATAGTGTATTGTATCACATTCTAGTAGTTACATTTGAAAATTTCGTTCTAGGACATTTGGTTTGAGCGCAATCATTAAGTTTAGGTCAAAAAAGCCATTTAAGCCTTTTCACAGTGAGATCTATGCGATATGGCCGAGAAATGTAATTTTGATGTTAACTCCCAAACCGCTGCGCAGAAGTCAACCAAACTTCACCCAATAGTGTATTGTATCACATTCTAGTAGTTACATTTTAAAATTTCGTTCTAGGACATTTGGTTTGAGCGCAATTATTAAACTTAGGTCAAAAAAGCCATTTAAGCCTTTTCACAGTGAGATCTATGCGATATGGCCGAGAAATGTAATTTTGATGTTAACTCCCAAACCGCTGCGCAGAAGTAAACCAAACTTCACCCATTAGTGTATTGTATCACAATCTAGTAGTTACATGTGGAAATTTGGTTCTAGGACATTTGATTTGAGCGCAATCGTCAAACTTAGGTCAAAAAAGCCATTTAAGCCTTTTCACAGTGAGATCTATGCGATATGGCCGAGAAATGTAATGTTGATGTTAACTCCCAAACCGCTGCGCAGAAGTCAACCAAACTTCACCCAATAGTGTATTGTATCACAATCTTGTAGTTACATTTGAAAATTTTGTTCTAGGACATTTTGTTTGAACGCAATCATCAAACTTAATTAAAAAAGTCATTTAAGCCTTTTCACAGTGAGATCTATGCGATATGGCCGAGAAATGTAATTTTGATGTTAACTCCCAAACCGCTGCGCAGAAGTCAACTAAACTTCACCCAATAGTGTATTGTATCACATTCTAGTAGTTACATTTGAAAATTTCGTTCTAGGACATTTGGTTTGAGCGCAATTATTAAACTTAGGTCAAAAAAGCCATTTAAGCCTTTTCACAGTGAGATCTATGCGATATGGCCGAGAAATGTAATTTTGATGTTAACTCCCAAACCGCTGCGCAGAAGTAAACCAAACTTCACCCATTAGTGTATTGTATCACAATCTAGTAGTTACATGTGGAATTTTGGTTCTAGGACATTTGATTTGAGCGCAATCCTCAAACTTAGGTCAAAAAAGCCATTTAAGCCTTTTCACAGTGAGATCTATGCGATATGGCCGAGAAATGTAATTTTGATGTTAACTCCCAAACCGCTGCGCAGAAGTCAACCAAACTTCACCCAATAGTGTATTGTATCACATTCTAGTAGTTACATTTTAAAATTTCGTTCTAGGACATTTGGTTTGAGCGCAATTATTAAACTTAGGTCAAAAAAGCCATTTAAGCCTTTTCACAGTGAGATCTATGCGATATGGCCGAGAAATGTAATTTTGATGTTCACTCCCAAACCGCTGCGCAGAAGTCAACCAAACTTCACCCAATAGTGTATTGTAACACAATCTAGTAGTTACATTTGAAAAATTTTTTCTAGGAAATTTTGTTTGAGCGCAATCATCAAACTTAATTAAAAAAGTCATTTAAGCCTTTTCACAGTGAGATCTATGCGATATGGCCGAGAAATGTAATTTTGATGTTAACTCCCAAACCGCTGCGCAGAAGTCAACCAAACTTCACCCATTAGTGTATTGTATCACAATCTAGTAGTTACATGTGGAAATTTGGTTCTAGGACATTTGATTTGAGCGCAATCCTCAAACTTAGGTCAAAAAAGCCATTTAAGCCTTTTCACAGTGAGATCTATGCGATATGGCCGAGAAATGTAATTTTGATGTTAACTCCCAAACCGCTGCGCAGAAGTCAACCAAACTTCACCCAATAGTGTATTGTATCACATTCTAGTAGTTACATTTGAAAATTTCGTTCTAGGACATTTGGTTTGAGCGCAATTATTAAACTTAGGTCAAAAAAGCCATTTAAGCCTTTTCACAGTGAGATCTATGCGATATGGCTGAGAAATGTAATTTTGATGTTAACTCCCAAACCGCTGAGCAGAAGTAAACCAAACTTCACCCAATAGTGTATTGTATCACATTCTAGTAGTTACATTTGAAAATTTCGTTCTAGGACATTTGGTTTGAGCGCAATTATTAAACTTAGGTCAAAAAAGCCATTTAAGCCTTTTCACAGTGAGATCTATGCGATATGGCTGAGAAATGTAATTTTGATGTTAACTCCCAAACCGCTGCGCAGAAGTCAACCAAACTTCACCCAATAGTGTATTGTATCACAATCTAGTAGTTACATTTGAAAATTTTGTTCTAGGAAATTTTGTTTGAGCGCAATCATCAAACTTAATTAAAAAAGTCATTTAAGCCTTTTCACAGTGAGATCTATGCGATATGGCCGAGAAATGTAATTTTGATGTTAACTCCCAAACCGCTGCGCAGAAGTCAACCAAACTTCACCCATTAGTGTATTGTATCACAATCTAGTAGTTACATGTGGAAATTTGGTTCTAGGACATTTGATTTGAGCGCAATCCTCAAACTTAGGTCAAAAAAGCCATTTAAGCCTTTTCACAGTGAGATCTATGCGATATGGCCGAGAAATGTAATTTTGATGTTAACTCCCAAACCGCTGCGCAGAAGTCAACCAAACTTCACCCAATAGTGTATTGTATCACATTCTAGTAGTTACATTTTAAAATTTCGTTCTAGGACATTTGGTTTGAGCGCAATTATTAAACTTAAGTCAAAAAAGCCATTTAAGCCTTTTCACAGTGAGATCTATGCGATATGGCCGAGAAATGTAATTTTGATGTTAACTCCCAAACCGCTGCGCAGAAGTCAACCAAACTTCACCCATTAGTGTATTGTATCACAATCTAGTAGTTACATGTGGAAATTTGGTTCTAGGACATTTGATTTGAGCGCAATCCTCAAACTTAGGTCAAAAAAGCCATTTAAGCCTTTTCACAGTGAGATCTATGCGATATGGCCGAGAAATGTAATTTTGATGTTAACTCCCAAACCGCTGCGCAGAAGTCAACCAAACTTCACCCAATAGTGTATTGTATCACAATCTAGTAGTTACATTTGAAAATTTCGTTCTAGGACATTTTGTTTGAGCGCAATCATCAAACTTAATTAAAAAAGTCATTTAAGCCTTTTCACAGTGAGATCTATGCGATATGGCCGAGAAATGTAATTTTGATGTTCACTCCCAAACCGCTGCGCAGAAGTCAACCAAACTTCACCCAATAGTGTATTGTAACACAATCTAGTAGTTACATTTGAAAAATTTTTTCTAGGAAATTTTGTTTGAGCGCAATCATCAAACTTAATTAAAAAAGTCATTTAAGCCTTTTCACAGTGAGATCTATGCGATATGGCCGAGAAATGTAATTTTGATGTTAACTCCCAAACCGCTGCGCAGAAGTCAACCAAACTTCACCCATTAGTGTATTGTATCACAATCTAGTAGTTACATGTGGAAATTTGGTTCTAGGACATTTGATTTGAGCGCAATCCTCAAACTTAGGTCAAAAAAGCCATTTAAGCCTTTTCACAGTGAGATCTATGCGATATGGCCGAGAAATGTAATTTTGATGTTAACTCCCAAACCGCTGCGCAGAAGTCAACCAAACTTCACCCAATAGTGTATTGTATCACATTCTAGTAGTTACATTTGAAAATTTCGTTCTAGGACATTTGGTTTGAGCGCAATTATTAAACTTAGGTCAAAAAAGCCATTTAAGCCTTTTCACAGTGAGATCTATGCGATATGGCTGAGAAATGTAATTTTGATGTTAACTCCCAAACCGCTGAGCAGAAGTAAACCAAACTTCACCCAATAGTGTATTGTATCACATTCTAGTAGTTACATTTGAAAATTTCGTTCTAGGACATTTGGTTTGAGCGCAATTATTAAACTTAGGTCAAAAAAGCCATTTAAGCCTTTTCACAGTGAGATCTATGCGATATGGCTGAGAAATGTAATTTTGATGTTAACTCCCAAACCGCTTAGCAGAAGTAAACCAAACTTAACCCATTAGTGTATTGTATCACAATCTAGTAGTTACATGTGGAAATTTGGTTCTAGGACATTTGATTAGAGCGCAATCCTCAAACTTAGGTCAAAAAAGCCATTTAAGCCTTTTCACAGTGAGATCTATGCGATATGTCCGAGAAATGTAATTTTGATGTTAACTCCCAAACCGCTGCGCAGAAGTCAACCAAACTTCACCCAATAGTGTATTGTATCAAAATCTAGTAGTTACATTTGAAAATTTTGTTCTAGGACATTTTGTTTGAACGCAATCATCAAACTTAATTAAAAAAGTCATTTAAGCCTTTTCACAGTGAGATCTATGCGATATGGCCGAGAAATGTAATTTTGATGTTAACTCCCAAACCGCTGCGCAGAAGTCAACCAAACTTCACCCAATAGTGTATTGTATCACAATCTAGTAGTTACATTTGAAAATTTTGTTCTAGGACATTTTGTTTGAGCGCAATCCTCAAACTTAGGTCAAAAAAGCCATTTAAGCCTTTTCACAGTGAGATCTATGCGATATGGCCGAGAAATGTAATTTTGATGTTAACTCCCAAACCGCTGCGCAGAAGTCAACCAAACTTCACCCAATAGTGTATTGTATCACATTCTAGTAGTTACATTTGAAAATTTCGTTCTAGGACATTTGGTTTGAGCGCAATCATTAAGTTTAGGTCAAAAAAGCCATTTAAGCCTTTTCACAGTGAGATCTATGCGATATGGCCGAGAAATGTAATTTTGATGTTAACTCCCAAACCGCTGCGCAGAAGTCAACCAAACTTCACCCAATAGTGTATTGTATCACATTCTAGTAGTTACATTTTAAAATTTCGTTCTAGGACATTTGGTTTGAGCGCAATTATTAAACTTAGGTCAAAAAAGCCTTTTAAGCCTTTTCACAGTGAGATCTATGCGATATGGCCGAGAAATGTAATTTTGATGTTAACTCCCAAACCGCTGCGCAGAAGTAAACCAAACTTCACCCATTAGTGTATTGTATCACAATCTAGTAGTTACATGTGGAAATTTGGTTCTAGGACATTTGATTTGAGCGCAATCCTCAAACTTAGGTCAAAAAAGCCATTTAAGCCTTTTCACAGTGAGATCTATGCGATATGGCCGAGAAATGTAATTTTGATGTTAACTCCCAAACCGCTGCGCAGAAGTCAACCAAACTTCACCCAATAGTGTATTGTATCACAATCTTGTAGTTACATTTGAAAATTTTGTTCTAGGACATTTTGTTTGAACGCAATCATCAAACTTAATTAAAAAAGTCATTTAAGCCTTTTCACAGTGAGATCTATGCGATATGGCCGAGAAATGTAATTTTGATGTTAACTCCCAAACCGCTGCGCAGAAGTCAACTAAACTTCACCCAATAGTGTATTGTATCACAATCTAGTAGTTACATGTGGAAATTTGGTTATTGGACATTTGATTTGAGCGCAATCCTCAAACTTAGGTCAAAAAAGCCATTTAAGCCTTTTCACAGTGAGATCTATGCGATATGGCCGAGAAATGTAATTTTGATGTTAACTCCCAAACCGCTGCGCAGAAGTCAACCAAACTTCACCCATTAGTGTATTGTATCACAATCTAGTAGTTACATGTGGAAATTTGGTTATTGGACATTTGATTTGAGCGCAATCCTCAAACTTAGGTCAAAAAAGCCATTTAAGCCTTTTCACAGTGAGATCTATGCGATATGGCCGAGAAATGTAATTTTGATTTTAACTCCCAAACCGCTGCGCAGAAGTCAACCTAACTTCACCCAATAGTGTATTGTATCACATTCTAGTAGTTACATTTGAAAATTTCGTTCTAGGACATTTGGTTTGAGCGCAATTATTAAACTTAGGTCAAAAAAGCCATTTAAGCCTTTTCACAGTGAGATCTATGCGATATGGCCGAGAAATGTAATTTTGATGTTAACTCCCAAACCGCTGCGCAGAAGTCAACCAAACTTCACCCAATAGTGTATTGTATCACATTCTAGTAGTTACATTTGAAAATTTCGTTCTAGGACATTTGGTTTGAGCGCAATCATTAAACTTAGGTCAAAAAAGCCATTTAAGCCTTTTCACAGTGAGATCTATGCGATATGGCCGAGAAATGTAATTTTGATGTTAACTCCCAAACTGCTGCGCAGAAGTCAACCAAACTTCACCCAATAGTGTATTGTATCACAATCTAGTAGTTACATTTGAAAATTTTGTTCTAGGAAATTTTGTTTGAGCGCAATCATCAAACTTAATTAAAAAAGTCATTTAAGCCTTTTCACAGTGAGATCTATGCGATATGGCCGAGAAATGTAATTTTGATGTTAACTCCCAAACCGCTGCGCAGAAGTCAACCAAACTTCACCCATTAGTGTATTGTATCACAATCTAGTAGTTACATGTGAAAATTTGGTTCTAGGACATTTGATTTGAGCGCAATCCTCAAACTTAGGTCAAAAAAGCCATTTAAGCCTTTTCACAGTGAGATCTATGCGATATGGCCGAGAAATGTAAATTTGATGTTAACTCCCAAACCGCTGCGCAGAAGTCAACCAAACTTCACCCAATAGTGTATTGTATCACATTCTAGTAGTTACATTTGAAAATTTCGTTCTAGGACATTTGGTTTGAGCGCAATTATTAAACTTAGGTCAAAAAAGCCATTTAAGCCTTTTCACAGTGAGATCTATGCGATATGGCCGAGAAATGTAATTTTGATGTTAACTCCCAAACCGCTGCGCAGAAGTAAACCAAACTTCACCCATTAGTGTATTGTATCACAATCTAGTAGTTACATGTGGAATTTTGGTTCTAGGACATTTGATTTGAGCGCAATCCTCAAACTTAGGTCAAAAAAGCCATTTAAGCCTTTTCACAGTGAGATCTATGCGATATGGCCGAGAAATGTAATTTTGATGTTAACTCCCAAACCGCTGCGCAGAAGTCAATCAAACTTCACCCATTAGTGTATTGTATCACAATCTAGTAGTTACATGTGGAATTTTGGTTCTAGGACATTTGATTTGAGCGCAATCCTCAAACTTAGGTCAAAAAAGCCATTTAAGCCTTTTCACAGTGAGATCTATGCGATATGGCCGAGAAATGTAATTTTGATGTTAACTCCCAAACCGCTGCGCAGAAGTCAACCAAACTTCACCCATTAGTGTATTGTATCACAATCTAGTAGTTACATGTGGAAATTTGGTTCTAGGACATTTGATTTGAGCGCAATCTTCAAACTTAATTAAAAAAAGTCATTTAAGCCTTTTCACAGTGAGATCTATGCGATATGGCCGAGAAATGTAATTTTGATGTTAACTCCCAAACCGCTGCGCAGAAGTCAACCAAACTTCACCCAATAGTGTATTGTATCAAAATCTAGTAGTTACATTTGAAAATTTTGTTCTAGGACATTTTGTTTGAACGCAATCATCAAACTTAATTAAAAAAGTCATTTAAGCCTTTTCACAGTGAGATCTATGCGATATGGCCGAGAAATGTAATTTTGATGTTAACTCCCAAACCGCTGCGCAGAAGTCAACCAAACTTCACCCAATAGTGTATTGTATCACAATCTAGTAGTTACATTTGAAAATTTTGTTCTAGGACATTTTGTTTGAGCGCAATCCTCAAACTTAGGTCAAAAAAGCCATTTAAGCCTTTTCACAGTGAGATCTATGCGATATGGCCGAGAAATGTAATTTTGATGTTAACTCCCAAACCGCTGCGCAGAAGTCAACCAAACTTCACCCAATAGTGTATTGTATCACATTCTAGTAGTTACATTTGAAAATTTCGTTCTAGGACATTTGGTTTGAGCGCAATCATTAAGTTTAGGTCAAAAAAGCCATTTAAGCCTTTTCACAGTGAGATCTATGCGATATGGCCGAGAAATGTAATTTTGATGTTAACTCCCAAACCGCTGCGCAGAAGTCAACCAAACTTCACCCAATAGTGTATTGTATCACATTCTAGTAGTTACATTTTAAAATTTCGTTCTAGGACATTTGGTTTGAGCGCAATTATTAAACTTAGGTCAAAAAAGCCATTTAAGCCTTTTCACAGTGAGATCTATGCGATATGGCCGAGAAATGTAATTTTGATGTTAACTCCCAAACCGCTGCGCAGAAGTAAACCAAACTTCACCCATTAGTGTATTGTATCACAATCTAGTAGTTACATGTGGAAATTTGGTTCTAGGACATTTGATTTGAGCGCAATCGTCAAACTTAGGTCAAAAAAGCCATTTAAGCCTTTTCACAGTGAGATCTATGCGATATGGCCGAGAAATGTAATGTTGATGTTAACTCCCAAACCGCTGCGCAGAAGTCAACCAAACTTCACCCAATAGTGTATTGTATCACAATCTTGTAGTTACATTTGAAAATTTTGTTCTAGGACATTTTGTTTGAACGCAATCATCAAACTTAATTAAAAAAGTCATTTAAGCCTTTTCACAGTGAGATCTATGCGATATGGCCGAGAAATGTAATTTTGATGTTAACTCCCAAACCGCTGCGCAGAAGTCAACTAAACTTCACCCAATAGTGTATTGTATCACATTCTAGTAGTTACATTTGAAAATTTCGTTCTAGGACATTTGGTTTGAGCGCAATTATTAAACTTAGGTCAAAAAAGCCATTTAAGCCTTTTCACAGTGAGATCTATGCGATATGGCCGAGAAATGTAATTTTGATGTTAACTCACAAACCGCTGCGCAGAAGTAAACCAAACTTCACCCATTAGTGTATTGTATCACAATCTAGTAGTTACATGTGGAATTTTGGTTCTAGGACATTTGATTTGAGCGCAATCCTCAAACTTAGGTCAAAAAAGCCATTTAAGCCTTTTCACAGTGAGATCTATGCGATATGGCCGAGAAATGTAATTTTGATGTTAACTCCCAAACCGCTGCGCAGAAGTCAACCAAACTTCACCCATTAGTGTATTGTATCACAATCTAGTAGTTACATGTGGAAATTTGGTTCTAGGACATTTGATTTGAGCGCAATCCTCAAACTTAGGTCAAAAAAGCCATTTAAGCCTTTTCACAGTGAGATCTATGCGATATGGCCGAGAAATGTAATTTTGATGTTAACTCCCAAACTGCTGCGCAGAAGTCAACCAAACTTCACCCAATAGTGTATTGTATCACAATCTAGTAGTTACATTTGAAAATTTTGTTCTAGGACATTTTGTTTGAGCGCAATCATCAAACTTAATTAAAAAAGTCATTTAAGCCTTTTCACAGTGAGATCTATGCGATATGGCCGAGAAATGTAATTTTGATGTTAACTCCCAAACCGCTGCGCAGAGGTCAACCAAACTTCACCCAATAGTGTATTGTATCACAATCTAGTAGTTACATTTGAAAATTTTGTTCTAGGACATTTTGTTTGAACGCAATCATCAAACTTAATTAAAAAAGTCATTTAAGCCTTTTCACAGTGAGATCTATGCGATATGGCCGAGAAATGTAATTTTGATGTTAACTCCCAAACCGCTGCGCAGAAGTCAACCAAACTTCACCCAATAGTGTATTGTATCACAATCTAGTAGTTACATTTGAAAATTTTGTTCTAGGAAATTTTGTTTGAGCGCAATCATCAAACTTAATTAAAAAAGTCATTTAAGCCTTTTCACAGTGAGATCTATGCGATATGGCCGAGAAATGTAATTTTGATGTTAACTCCCAAACCGCTGCGCAGAAGTCAAACAAACTTCACCCATTAGTGTATTGTATCACAATCTAGTAGTTACATGTGGAAATTTGGTTCTAGGACATTTGATTTGAGCGCAATCCTCAAACTTAGGTCAAAAAAGCCATTTAAGCCTTTTCACAGTGAGATCTATGCGATATGGCCGAGAAATGTAATTTTGATGTTAACTCCCAAACCGCTGCGCAGAAGTCAACCAAACTTCACCCAATAGTGTATTGTATCACATTCTAGTAGTTACATTTTAAAATTTCGTTCTAGGACATTTGGTTTGAGCGCAATTATTAAACTTAGGTCAAAAAAGCCATTTAAGCCTTTTCACAGTGAGATCTATGCGATATGGCCGAGAAATGTAATTTTGATGTTAACTCCCAAACCGCTGCGCAGAAGTCAACCAAACTTCACCCATTAGTGTATTGTATCACAATCTAGTAGTTACATGTGGAAATTTGGTTCTAGGACATTTGGTTTGAGCGCAATCCTCAAACTTAGGTCAAAAAAGCCATTTAAGCCTTTTCACAGTGAGATCTATGCGATATGGCCGAGAAATGTAATTTTGATGTTAACTCCCAAACCGCTGCGCAGAAGTCAACCAAACTTCACCCAATAGTGTATTGTATCACAATCTAGTAGTTACATTTGAAAATTTCGTTCTAGGACATTTTGTTTGAGCGCAATCATCAAACTTAATTAAAAAAGTCATTTAAGCCTTTTCACAGTGAGATCTATGCGATATGGCCGAGAAATGTAATTTTGATGTTCACTCCCAAACCGCTGCGCAGAAGTCAACCAAACTTCACCCAATAGTGTATTGTAACACAATCTAGTAGTTACATTTGAAAAATTTTTTCTAGGAAATTTTGTTTGAGCGCAATCATCAAACTTAATTAAAAAAGTCATTTAAGCCTTTTCACAGTGAGATCTATGCGATATGGCCGAGAAATGTAATTTTGATGTTAACTCCCAAACCGCTGCGCAGAAGTCAACCAAACTTCACCCATTAGTGTATTGTATCACAATCTAGTAGTTACATGTGGAAATTTGGTTCTAGGACATTTGATTTGAGCGCAATCCTCAAACTTAGGTCAAAAAAGCCATTTAAGCCTTTTCACAGTGAGATCTATGCGATATGGCCGAGAAATGTAATTTTGATGTTAACTCCCAAACCGCTGCGCAGAAGTCAACCAAACTTCACCCAATAGTGTATTGTATCACATTCTAGTAGTTACATTTGAAAATTTCGTTCTAGGACATTTGGTTTGAGCGCAATTATTAAACTTAGGTCAAAAAAGCCATTTAAGCCTTTTCACAGTGAGATCTATGCGATATGGCTGAGAAATGTAATTTTGATGTTAACTCCCAAACCGCTGAGCAGAAGTAAACCAAACTTCACCCAATAGTGTATTGTATCACATTCTAGTAGTTACATTTGAAAATTTCGTTCTAGGACATTTGGTTTGAGCGCAATTATTAAACTTAGGTCAAAAAAGCCATTTAAGCCTTTTCACAGTGAGATCTATGCGATATGGCTGAGAAATGTAATTTTGATGTTAACTCCCAAACCGCTTAGCAGAAGTAAACCAAACTTAACCCATTAGTGTATTGTATCACAATCTAGTAGTTACATGTGGAAATTTTGTTCTAGGACATTTGATTAGAGCGCAATCCTCAAACTTAGGTCAAAAAAGCCATTTAAGCCTTTTCACAGTGAGATCTATGCGATATGGCCGAGAAATGTAATTTTGATGTTAACTCCCAAACCGCTGCGCAGAAGTCAACCAAACTTCACCCAATAGTGTATTGTATCAAAATCTAGTAGTTACATTTGAAAATTTTGTTCTAGGACATTTTGTTTGAACGCAATCATCAAACTTAATTAAAAAAGTCATTTAAGCCTTTTCACAGTGAGATCTATGCGATATGGCCGAGAAATGTAATTTTGATGTTAACTCCCAAACCGCTGCGCAGAAGTCAACCAAACTTCACCCAATAGTGTATTGTATCACAATCTAGTAGTTACATTTGAAAATTTTGTTCTAGGACATTTTGTTTGAGCGCAATCCTCAAACTTAGGTCAAAAAAGCCATTTAAGCCTTTTCACAGTGAGATCTATGCGATATGGCCGAGAAATGTAATTTTGATGTTAACTCCCAAACCGCTGCGCAGAAGTCAACCAAACTTCACCCAATAGTGTATTGTATCACATTCTAGTAGTTACATTTGAAAATTTCGTTCTAGGACATTTGGTTTGAGCGCAATCATTAAGTTTAGGTCAAAAAAGCCATTTAAGCCTTTTCACAGTGAGATCTATGCGATATGGCCGAGAAATGTAATTTTGATGTTAACTCCCAAACCGCTGCGCAGAAGTCAACCAAACTTCACCCAATAGTGTATTGTATCACATTCTAGTAGTTACATTTTAAAATTTCGTTCTAGGACATTTGGTTTGAGCGCAATTATTAAACTTAGGTCAAAAAAGCCATTTAAGCCTTTTCACAGTGAGATCTATGCGATATGGCCGAGAAATGTAATTTTGATGTTAACTCCCAAACCGCTGCGCAGAAGTAAACCAAACTTCACCCATTAGTGTATTGTATCACAATCTAGTAGTTACATGTGGAAATTTGGTTCTAGGACATTTGATTTGAGCGCAATCCTCAAACTTAGGTCAAAAAAGCCATTTAAGCCTTTTCACAGTGAGATCTATGCGATATGGCCGAGAAATGTAATTTTGATGTTAACTCCCAAACCGCTGCGCAGAAGTCAACCAAACTTCACCCAATAGTGTATTGTATCACAATCTTGTAGTTACATTTGAAAATTTTGTTCTAGGACATTTTGTTTGAACGCAATCATCAAACTTAATTAAAAAAGTCATTTAAGCCTTTTCACAGTGAGATCTATGCGATATGGCTGAGAAATGTAATTTTGATGTTAACTCCCAAACCGCTGAGCAGAAGTAAACCAAACTTCACCCAATAGTGTATTGTATCACATTCTAGTAGTTACATTTGAAAATTTCGTTCTAGGACATTTGGTTTGAGCGCAATTATTAAACTTAGGTCAAAAAAGCCATTTAAGCCTTTTCACAGTGAGATCTATGCGATATGGCTGAGAAATGTAATTTTGATGTTAACTCCCAAACCGCTGAGCAGAAGTAAACCAAACTTAACCCATTAGTGTATTGTATCACATTCTAGTAGTTACATTTTAAAATTTCGTTCTAGGACATTTGGTTTGAGCGCAATTATTAAACTTAGGTCAAAAAAGCCATTTAAGCCTTTTCACAGTGAGATCTATGCGATATGGCCGAGAAATGTAATTTTGATGTTAACTCCCAAACCGCTGCGCAGAAGTAAACCAAACTTCACCCATTAGTGTATTGTATCACAATCTAGTAGTTACATGTGGAAATTTGGTTCTAGGACATTTGATTTGAGCGCAATCCTCAAACTTAGGTCAAAAAAGCCATTTAAGCCTTTTCACAGTGAGATCTATGCGATATGGCCGAGAAATGTAATTTTGATGTTAACTCCCAAACCGCTGCGCAGAAGTCAACCAAACTTCACCCAATAGTGTATTGTATCACAATCTTGTAGTTACATTTGAAAATTTTGTTCTAGGACATTTTGTTTGAACGCAATCATCAAACTTAATTAAAAAAGTCATTTAAGCCTTTTCACAGTGAGATCTATGCGATATGGCTGAGAAATGTAATTTTGATGTTAACTCCCAAACCGCTGAGCAGAAGTAAACCAAACTTCACCCAATAGTGTATTGTATCACATTCTAGTAGTTACATTTGAAAATTTCGTTCTAGGACATTTGGTTTGAGCGCAATTATTAAACTTAGGTCAAAAAAGCCATTTAAGCCTTTTCACAGTGAGATCTATGCGATATGGCTGAGAAATGTAATTTTGATGTTAACTCCCAAACCGCTGAGCAGAAGTAAACCAAACTTAACCCATTAGTGTATTGTGTCACAATC